>NC_141914.1:6333387-7600064 GCF_057802395.1 Ceratotherium simum simum | reverse complement strand
GGTACTTATGGCCAGCATGATGGTTGGAGGGAAAAAAAAACAAGATTGAGAAGGGTGGGAAGCAACCATGAGCATGGTTAGTGCTACCAAACCAATTTAAAAAAGCAAAATATATTGCAAAGAAAGTGTTATTATGCATATTATGTAAAAAATTTGAGAAGGAAAAGTCCATTAAATCAAGAGAAAAATGGGCAAAAAATGAATTATAAAGAGAAAAAAAGAGAAATGATGGTCAACTTCACTCAAAGTAAGAGAAATTCAAATTTAAACTAAACAGTAATTTCTTAGGTATCTGTATGGCAAAACTCCAAAAGTTTGACAAGCTACCGTATTGGCATACAATACGACACGAACTGTACACTTGGTGATGTCTACCAATATTTCATAAGAATTTTCCTTTGACCTAGAATTACCATTTTTAGGAATCTATCCCAAAATCAAAGTAAGGAACAATATATGCAAAAATTTTACATAATAGTACTATTTTTTTTTTTTTTTGGTGAGGAAGATTGGCCCTGAGCTAACACTTGTTGCCAATCTTCCTCTTTTTGTTTGAGGAATATTGGCCCTGAGCTAACGTCTTGTGCCCATCTTCCTCTATTTTTGTCTGTGGGACGCCACCACAGCATGGCTTGATGTGTGGTATAGGTCTACTCCCCAGATCTGAGCCTGCAAACCCCAGGCTGCTGAAGTGGAACGTGCGAACTTAACCACTACACTGCCGGGCTGGCCCCATAACAGCACTATTTTTAACAGCAGAATACTGAAAGTAACTCAAAAGCCCCTTAAGAAAGGACTAGTTTAATGAACTATGTGATATCTATCCAATGCTGCTGAAAAATGAATGGGGATGATCTCATCATACAGTTAATAGTATAGTATTATGGATGGATACACTGTTTTACTCAACAGTATAGATATATGTATCTATACTGTTATAGATACTATGTGTATAACAGTATGAGAATGGACCAAGGAGTGTCTATGCCCAACATGTTGGAACCAAAGATATTTCCATATGAAATGCTTATGGTGACCAACAGAGGGCGCAACAAAATCCTAAGAGACAGAACTCTGTTCTGTGGACAGAACCAGGCTGGAGCGCCACTTAGCCCCAGAAGTGTTTCGGGAAATCTTTGGCATGTCCATACAGGAGTTTGACAAGTTAGCTCTTTGGAGACACAACGACATGAAGAAGAAAGCAAAACTCTTCTGAGTCGCACAAATAGCACTTTTTTTTCTTTTTTTTTTTTTTTACTCAACAGTATATACTGTTGAGTAAAACAATCAATCTGCAGATTATTTGAATAGTATGCTAAGTCTGTAGAGAGGGAGAGAGCATGGTATATGTGTATATGTGTATGCATTTCACATGCTTATCTTTTCAAAAGGAAGAAATTAAAAGATAAATGAAAAACAAATAAAAGTGTTTGCCTATAGGACGATGAAGGGAACAGTATTAGGTGGACATATATAGAGGCTAGATGTCTATGAATATAACTTGATTTATAATTTAGGCTTTGGAATCATTTGAATATTTACCTAAATTTTGCATGTGTCTTATATAAATAAAATTAATAAAGAAGGAAAAAACACCTTCCCTAAAATTAACAAAATTCAAATAGAAATATGTGACCAACCCTACCTGCATATAAAGTTGGTGATATAATCACAAAGATGAGAAACTTTCCATGTGTGTTAGCTGTGCATACTTTTTTGAATAATTCTAATGATAAGGACTGCCTGAACTGCATTTATTAGTCTCTTTTTTGTTGGTGGTAAAATTGATATTGTTATTTGGAATTATTATATTCATGTTGAGTATAAAAAATTAGGTAATTATGTTATTTATTTAGAATCAAATATTCTGTGAAAGCAAAAAGATACAAATATAAAATTAAGTAAAAAAAAAACTTGCAATCTTAATTTTCATTTGGAAACAGAGTATAAACCTACAATTTTCTCTCTAAATTGAGTACATGCTATTCTCTATTTATCTTTATAGAAAATACATATATGGATATGAGTATGTTATATACATCTTATGTCACCATTAAGAAGAGTACTAAAGAACATATTTAGTGAATCTGTTATGAGCTATTTCCCAATCAGAAGACTCTCTCATTTCCCCTCTCCATGTTTCACATTTTCTTTTGGATTTTCTTTCAAAACCACCATGCTCTGATGGTCTTGCCTCTTTAATTTTTTTTCGTTGCTCATTTTCCAAGAGTCTGTGGACTCTCTGCAACAGAACTTTCTTGTCTCTCCGGAAGAAAGTCCTGTGATTCCTTCCATTCGGTGAGCTAAGCTGAACTCAGCATCTTTCCTCCTGCCTACATGCCCCCTTTCTATGGTACCTATCTTAGGTCACTGCAATGCCATCCTGCCAGTCAAACGTATTATCTTTTGATTTCCCTTGCCCTTAAATTGAATCAGTTTAAAAATCCTCACATTATTTTTCCATACTATGTCTTGCATCTGCCTTATCTTCTCCATTTTCATAGCTACCTGACTAAATCTGTTTCCTTCGTGACTGCTTCAATGTTTCCTTTTATCTGTCCCAAGCTCTCCTCCCCCTACCAACTCTAATTCATCTTATACCCTGTGGCTGTTTTAATATTTTCAAAGAGCCACTCTATTTGTGTCATTCCATTCTCAAATATCTACAATGTAGTATTTAAGAATGCAGACAAATTCCTCTTCCTGTATTTCAAATTATCCATAGTATGGCTTTAAACTTTCCTGGGTGAGGACACTGTTTGTGCCCTATAGATATGGAAACCTCTCTTCTTGCAAAACTCCATTTTTGATATAGCACCTAGCGTTTGCCCATCTCCAGAGCATTCTCTAAGCAAATCAGTCTCAGAATTCCTCAGCAACAGTTATTAGCCTTGAGGAGTCAAGGGATGTGAATTGAGTCAAGAGAACAAGAGGGAAGAGTTTGTATTTCATGGTTAGGTGTGGAGTTTCCCACCCCATTTCTTCCAGAGATAAATAACAAACAGGTCAGATGCCCCAGGGGCCAATAGCCACCATTCTATAGCCATGAAGAAGGACCACTTGAGGAAAAGCCAGCATCTTGAAAAGGGCAGAACGGAAAGATGTGCGTAGAAACGTAACTGAAACACTGCATTCCTCTGGCTGGAGCCTGCTTACCTCTGGACTCTGTTATGTAAAATTTCCTTATGGTGTAGTCAGCTTAAATACAGTTTTCTGTGACTGCAGCCTGAGGCATCGTCACAGACACCCCTTATCCACACTTGCAGGTCAACTCTCTGCTGCGTTTATTACCACTGCCTTTTCCCCTGGTGTCCCACCTCCTAAATTGTTCCCTCTCTACTTCAAGATGTCTCAGTCCTATCAAGGCTATAGGTTGCTTTCTTGATCTTCTCAGGTAGAATTCCTTCCTTCTCTAGACTCCTATATCTCTAGACTCCTATAACATTTACAGGGTCAAAACTATTGAGTGTACTCATCCTCTTCTCGTACATTATATATTTCTTAAAGCAGGATCTCTATCCAATTCATTTTATTTTTTTTCTTAGAAATTCTGACAAAATGACCAGTTCATGAAGATGCTCAAGAGCTACTCGCTGAATTTCTCCTAAATGACTTCATATTTCCGTCAGTTATTTAGCTAATCAGAGTGTCAGGAAAATTTAGGGTGGGATTCTCTATCTATTTATGGTAAAACCCTTTATCATGTCTGTATTCTGGGGTGTTTTTATATTCTACTTTTTCTTTCTTGTTGCAAGTGCTCATCCTATTCTTCCTCCATTTTAAAGATCCTCAGTCTACTCTAACTTTTGGCATTATTCTTCCAAAATACTTGCTAGAGCTCACAGACCTCTCTTTTTACTATATTGAATAGCACATTGAAGATGAAGGAATTAGAACTTCTCTTCCGGCACTGCTGCCTGGGCAATATTTAACGGTGTTTCATTAAAAAAATAATACAATGGTGTCATTTTTTGTGTGTGTGTGTGAGGAAGATCAGCCCTGAGCTATCATCCATGCTAATCCTCCTCTTTTTGCTGAGGAAGACCAGCTGTGAGCTAACATCTATTGCCAATCCTCCTCCTTTTTTTTCCCCAAAGCCCCAGTAGATAGTTGCACGTCATAGCTGCACATCCTTCTAGTTGCTGTATGTGGGACGCGGCCTCAGCATGGCCGGAGAAGCGGTGCCTCGGTGCGCGTCCAGGATCCGAACCCGGACCGCCAGTAGCAGAGCGCGCGCACTTAACCGCTAAGCCACGGGGCCGGCCCTGGTGTCTGTTCTTTGCATTGGAATGCCCATTTTCTCCAGTAGACTCCAAGCAGTAAAGGCTCTTCCTTCAAAATAATTTCTTTAAAGCACTTTCTCTCACCATAGAGTGCAGAAAACAGCTACAAGAGGCCGCTGTTCCAGTAGAAAAAAGGGTAGTTACCAAAGAGGACAGAATTGGATTATGAATGCTTAACTTAGAATAAAAGGTTCAGCATCATCAAGTTACTGTACGAAGAAAGAAAAAGAGAAAGAGAGAAACATGTTGGAGAAATGATTGAGAAGCCTTCTGATGAATTCAATTATATATTTTCCAAAAGCCATACTCTGATGCAGAAAAATGGGACAAATTTAATACAGGACTCAGAGAAGAAAGAATTGGCTAATTGGGAACTATTATTGTTGCCACTTCAGGAAAGGACTGTCACCATTTCCTTGGCTAACTATTGGACCCAGTTCATTGTGTAATGAGATAAAAATATATAAATACATTAACATAAAAATACCCACAAATACCTCCTCTCCACCAGTCTCCCTCATTTATTCAAAGAGAGCAAGCTACCTGTAATTAGCAATCTACCTGACCAACTCAACCATTTCTATTCCCATCTCCACCCCCCTGCAAGAAGTGTCTAAACTTTTATGGCGATATATAGCAGAGAAAAAAAGCATAGGGTCTGGGAAAGAGAACAAATGATTCTATCAGAAGAGATGTTAATGTACATAATAAAGATCTGAAGAAAAGAGTAAAATCTAACAGGCTGGGGCAGAGGAGGAGTTTTGTTTGTTTTGTTTCAGGGGTGAGTCAGTGAATAAGAGACTTTATAGAGTAAAGGATGCATGTAAGTTAAAGAGAATAGAAGGAAAGATAGAAGAGATTATTAGGGAGGCAGGAATATTGAACTGGATTTTCTTTAACAAACGGTAAAAGATGGAAGTAAGCAATGATTTCTTTTTCTTTTACTTTTTGAACAGATTTTATTTTTTAGAGCTGTTTTACATTCACAGCAAATTTGAGTGACAAGTACAGAGATTTCCCATAGACACCTGCTTCCACGCATGCACAGCCTCCCCCACTGTTAACATCCCGCACCAGATTACTTGTGTTACAATCGATGAACCTACGTAGTTTACATTAGCGTTCACTCTTGGTGTTGCACATTCTCTGGGTCTTGACAAATGTATAACAACATGTATCCATCATTAGAGTAACATACCAAAATAATCCCACTAAAATCCTCTGTGCTTCGCCTATTCACCCCCCCTACTCTCTAATACCTGGCAACCATTGATCTTTTTTACTGTCAGTGATAAAATTTTAATTGACTACATTTTGCACATTTTAATTCATTTTTTTAAATGTGACAACACTATATGATTGCTCCACATAACCACACAGTCCATGGCTTTTGCAGGGTTACAGTAATATGTAGGTAATGTAGAGTAAACAGAATCTTCATTTGTTATAAAGTGGAAGTTATGCTGCTTTCAACAAATATTTTTGTTTCAGAAATAAAATTTGTGTCAAATCATCTTCAAATGTTGCTACATAAACATACTGGGAATTAGTGTATTCTACTGGGGAAGAAAGAACAATGGCCCCCCAGAGATGTTCATGTCCTAATCTCCCAGAACCTGTGAATATGTTACCTTACAGGAGGGACTTTGCAGATGCTATTTAGGTTGAGAACCTTGAAATAGGTATGTTTTCCAGGATTATCAAGGTGGGCCCAATCTAATTATATGAGTCCTTAAAAGCCTTCCCCAGTTGCGGTCAGAGACACAGGTCAAAGAGAGATGTGACAACTGCAGTAGAGTCAGAGAGATGGTGATGCTGCTGTCTTTGACAACAGAGGAAGGTGGCCAAGAGCCAAGAAATGTCAACAGCCTCTAAAAGCTGGAAAGGCAAGGAAACAGTTTCTTCCCTAGAGCCTCCGAAAAGGAGTGTAACCCTGCCACCATATTAATTTCAGCCAAATGAGGCCTGTGCCAGATGTATGACCTACAGAACAGTGACATAGTAAATCTTTATTGTTTTAAGCCACTAGGTTTGTAATAATTTGTTAGAGCAGCAATAGAAGACTATCTACTTTCTAGGCAAAAGTCTCATGACAACAATATACAAAATCAGGTATGCAGTAGTCCTTTATAGAATTCTCTGTAAGTGAGCTAGATGTGTAGTTCTTAACTCACCCCCCGCCAATGAAACATATCCAAATGAGTAACTTGCATGAGAATACCCAAATTTTTATTATTAGATTGCTGTATTCTTAATTATGTACATTTTGGGGGCATGGTTTTGGTGCATTAATATCATCATAAATTTTGTCATGTTAACGTAGTATTTTATGGTGTTATGATACTCTGGTTAAGAAGAGTTGTGAAGATAATTCAAAATGGCAGTCAGAAATGAACTATTTTGACTGAATTAAATCCAATTGTTTTGGCCCTGACATTGAAAACTGATTTGGACTTTTTGTATAAGATAATGTACAAAGCAATGCAAAGATGAAGACAAAGCCAATGGAAGTTTATGAAAAGATGATCTTGAAAACTATAATGATAAAATTAAAGCTCAATTTGAAGCAATACATAAGAGTTTAAAAATTGAGTGATATCTCAGTCAAGAAAGAAATTTGTTGGAAACAATTGCACTGACTGATTTCTTGTTGTTGATATAGAAAAAACAAATTCTCTGTGGTACTTCCCAAGCCAAACAATACAATCCAAAAGGAAAGGAGATTAATTCATATGGAGGGTACTAGATAGGGAGTTATTTTTCAAAAATACCATACTTGGGAAGGGATGTAATAAGGAGAACATTCCATTTGCCCTCTCATGTTCATGAGATATATTCTCACATGGACTGAGGATCTATTTTAAATAGATTAACCAGAATTTACAAAGAACCATAGCTGAGTAAAAGCATCAACGAGTTGGTCTCTCGTGTAGAGATGAATATCCACTGCTGAACTTGCGTGAATCTCTATTAAGAGCACTGGCAGTTACACAAAGTCACTGATTTCACTCTGGAATATTTATTTGAAATTTGTCCATCAAAGAACAGCAAGTAAAAAGGATAAAAATTCAAATATAAATAGGAAGAGTAAAAAAATGTGATTTTCAGTCAGGTAGGGTATATTGTTATTGATTTAATTAAGATTCAAAAGACATAGTTCGAGGTCTCAGGTCCAAGACAGCTGTCCAAGAAACACCACCTGCCCTCCCCGCATCTACTCTTTCTCCTTTTTTCTGTGATACCTCTGGATGATTCAAGTCTCCTAATAGCAGCTGTCTTTTTAAATCATTTCCTTACAACTTATTGTCCATGTTTTTCACCGTCACTGTCTTTCTACTCATGTTGGTGCAGATTTGTGATTTATAACTTTTTCCCTTCATTTTATTTCTTCTCCCAACTTAGTTCACATATTCCTCCCAGCGCATTAATATATCTTTACCTCATTTGTTAATGTGTGTTAACTTCGTATTACACATTGTTGAGAAGAAACAGCTTGTAATAAAATTATCAGTAATTCTAGAATGAAGATTTTTGCTCATTGGCAAAGGGAAAATTAGAAGACTCATTTTGTTAAAAGGAGAAGTAGTAATATATATGAAAATTTGAAAACAAAGCAATCCAAAAGAGAAAAAGCGCAGTGTATTTTCCCATGAACATTACGTGTGTACTTATTAAATTAGGAAATTGGGAAAGATTTATAAATTGTCTAAACTAAACTGGTTTATCAAAGTATTTCAGGTTCAGTTTGGTAGATATATTACAATACTATTTCTGTTTCTGGGTAAAAGTTGATTTTTCAAGTTAAGTATTTCATAGCATTTAAATGAGTAGACAATCCCTAATTTGTCTTAATGTGCTTGATTTTGAAGACAGTAAAAATCTACATATATCTTTTTTTCAGAGTCACTATTCATTTCTAATGTACTTATTAAAAATGCAGTTCATTACAAAGTTTATTTTATGTTAGAGAATCTTTCGAAGACAGAAATCAATTGATGTTACGAAACATTACTACAAGTACACCCTAAATCACTTTTAAGGAATAAATTATTCACATGTAAATTTTCTTTGTTAAGTAGTCATACTACCTGTATAAATGGAACTTTCTTCAAACTGTAATTCAAATTTGTCATTTTTAATATTTTGTATGGATTTTTAAAAATCCATTATGTGTCTCATCGTATTAAGCACGCAGCATACCCAACTCATAAAACTACTATGGGTGCTGGTCACATAGAAGACAGAACGATGCTTTGTCAAGTTGTAGCATTTGCTGTGATTTATGGATTGGAAATTTTATAACAATACTTTAAAAACTTTGTTATTTTGTGATTATTTAAAAGAAAACCATAGCATGTTTGCAAATTAAGTATGAAGATTCACAGATAATAATTTTCATAATAAAAGCTCATACATTTAAAGGATACATAGAAATTGTTTTAGAATCCTGAATAAAAAGCTAAAAATATCATTATCATCTGTGAATAATAGTAATGAATATTACTGATATGTACAAGAATTTATATGTAAAACTGCTTTGGCATATCCCGTCTATGCCAACATCAGGAGAAAAGTTAAATGAAAGGATGTGTGAATTTTAGATTTGCTCAGGAGAAGACACAGTTGTATTCACCACATGTTCTTGTTGCCCATTTGACTATAGCACGCGTTCTCTATTCTCCACTCCTTCATCCTTTCCAGCACGCACATTCTAGTCCTGTGCATTGAGCACTTCTTCCCAAATTGACTGCATTTTCCCTTTAAAATGACATTGCATATTAGACCTGCTATTTTGCAGATTATTCTGCCACAAGAGAACATGTAAATTTTGCTAGCAGTGGAACTTGTATATTCATTATTTGTCAGATTTTCTAGGAGAGGAACTGAAGAGAAGGAAGAATATATAAGAATATAAGGTTTAGTACCAAATACTACACTCTCAAGAGTTGATTTGACAGGTTAGTGGAAGACTCAGAGGCATCCATAAATTAGCAATTTTATTTATGAATTAGCATTGATTCAGTACTATTTCATTAAATAAATCATCTTTACATTTTATGTGCAATGCAAGTCACAGAATACACATCTTAATGACTGTTTCTTTAAGTATCATAAAATAGAAGGTCGTCCTGAGTATCTTAATTTTTAAAAACAGTAATCCCAAAGGTATGACTGGTGATGAGAAACATACACATTTCCTGCCTCCAGAATTTTAAGGAAAGCGGTTGTTGAGTTTAACACTTCATTAGTCACCTCATACATCACAGGCTCATTATTACTTTCTTTCCATATCAAGAAGGATTTCTATAGCAGGTGAAAAAATGCACGAAAGATTACCAGAGATTTGTGGCACACATGAAAGGAAAATGTACATAAAGGGAGAAGGGAAGAAGTGAACAGGATGGAAGCAACACTTCAAATGACACAGTGATAATGACTATTAACATGGTGAGAAGGGACCAGTCATCCAACCATCTGCTCTAGACGGGCATCAGAACAAATGAGGCTAAAGGAAATAAAATGCTTTGGAATTAATGCTTTCCTCAATTTTCACTTTTCTTTAATTCCCGTAGCCTTTGTTCAAAGGAGATGGGATCCTCAGAAACTAAACTGTGGTGTGGGACGGGTTCAAGGTCCCATCTGGTAATCCCAAAGAAGGTGTAAACACCCTTGGGAAAACCAGAGTGGGTCATGACGATATAGGGTTTTTTTTTCCCCCAATCCATTTAGTGAAGGATCTGAGATCTGCAGACCATTTCTTGACTCCCTAGGGTCTAAAGGAACAGGGTTCTGTCCATTTATAATTAGAGTATCTTAAAAACAGAGTAGTAGTGGTAGGTAAATCAGCCTGGAGCAAGTAGAAGAACCTTCTCAACTTCCCTCCTCAAGGGCTCGCCTAGGGCTTGACAGCATTTTCCTGAAGTCCTTTCTGACTTAAAGAACATCATTTCTGCCTTTGAAACTTAGGCTCTTCTTGCCTTAAAATCTATCATCTTCTTCTAATCTGTTCCTAAAGATTTCCATCTTCTCTGACCTGTATTTATCTAGTTCCCAAGCCATTTACTTGTTCTGACTGGGATGAATTATACTCTTGACTGACAACAAAGCCAAACATTGGGCAATGGAATGTAATGCATTTCTAAATGTCGCTTACCTTAAAACTCTTCACAGGCTCTCACAGTGCACTGTGCCCAGAACAGCAGTTCCAATCTTCATCTGCCTTCCCGATGTATGTTTTTATTTTTTTAACTCAGTATTTTGAAATAATTATGTATTCACAGGAAGTTGCAAAAATAGTAAAGAGGTCCTGTGTACCCTTCACCCTGTTTCCCCAAAAGGTTATATCATAAACAATTGCAGATTGATATCAGAACCAGGAAATTGACCCTGGTACCATGAGTGTGTTTAGTTCTATGCCATTTTGTCACATGTGTAGATTCACATAATCACCATCCCAATCGAGATACAAAACTATTTCATCACCAAAAAGATCTCCTTTTGCTCCCCTTTTATTGTCACACCAACCACCCTGTCTACCCATCCTTAAACTCTAGCAATCACTAATGCATCCTCTATCTCTATAATTTTGTCATTTTAAGAACGTTATATAAGGGGCTGGCCTAGTGGTATAGTGGTTAAGTCATACACCGCTCATCAAGCCACGTATGGCGGCGTCCCACATACAAAGTAGAGGAAGATGGGCACAGATGTTAGCTCAGGGCTAATCTTCCTCAGCAAAAAGAGGAGGATTGTCAATAGATGTTAGCTCAGAGCCAATCTTCCTCACACGCACACACAAAAAGAACATTATATAAATAGAATCTTATAAGATACAGCCTTTTGAGATTGGCTTTTTTTTTACTTAATGTTATGCCCCTGAGATCCATCCAACTTGTATGTATCATAGTTCATTTTTTGTTATTGCTGGGTAGTATTCTATGGTATTAGTGCACTCTAGTTTTTATAACTATTCATGGACTGGAGGACATTTTAGTTGTTTTCAAATATTGGCTATTACAAAAAACGCTGCTGTGAACATTCATGCACAGATTTGTGTGTCTGTATGTGTAGAAATAAGTTTTTACTTATCTGGGATAAATGCTCTGAAGTGCAATTGCTGGCAGTATATTAAAAGTATATTTAGTTGCTTAAGAAAATCTCAAAATTTTCAAGAGTGTATATACAAGTTTACATTCCCACCATCCAAGTTATGAGTGACAGTTTCTCTGCATTCATGCCAGCACTTAGTACTGTTACTATTTTTTTATCTTAGTTTTTCTGAAATATGTCGTGTGATGTCTCATCACGGTCTTAATTTGCCTCTCTCTAATGGCCAGTGGTGAACATCTCTTCATATGCTTTTTGCTATCAATATAACCTCTTTGGTGAAAAGCCCAATTTGTAACTAGGTTGTTTGTTCTTTGTTTTTGTTTTCTGTTGAGTTTTAAGAGTACTTTATATATTCTAGATGCAATACCTTTATTACTTGGGGATTTGCTCACCACCTACAGTTTGTCTTTTCATCCTCTTAACAGGATCTTTGCAAGGCAAAAGTTTATAATTTTGATGAAGTCTAAATTATCAAATTTTTTATTTTATATATCATGCTTTTGATATATCATGTCTAAGAATGCTTTACCAAGCTCTAAGCCCTAAAGATTTTCCTTTATATTTTCTTCAAAAGGTTTTGTTTTTATGTTCTACATTTAAATCTATGACTTTTTTTTTTCTCTTGGTTATAGTATCCAATTTCTCTACCTTGATTATTGGAAAAACTATCCTTCCTCCATTGAACTGATTTCACATCTTTTGTATTTTCTCTACTTGTGTGAGTCTAATCTGAGTTCTTTTGTGTGTCTATCTCTCTGTCAATATCACATACTCTCAATTACTGTATCTTTATATTAAGCCTTAATATCAAATAGAGTCATTTCTCCTATTTTATTATTCTTTTTCAAAATTGCTTTAGTCTTTCTAAGTCCTTTGTTTTTCCATATAAATTTCAGAATAATTTTGTCTATATTCATAAGAAAAATGTTGGTAGTATTATATTAGGAATTTTGTTAGACTTATACATCATTTTGGACAATTGAAATCTGTACTATGCTAAGTTTTCCAATTCATGAACATAACATGTCTATTTATTTTATTCTAATTTCCTTCATCAGCATTTTGTAGTTCTCAAGATACAAGTTCTGTTACATTATTTTTTTTAAGTTTGCTATATTATTTATTTACGTTTTCTTAGACATATCTAAGTGTTTCACTTTTTGTGAGCAATTGTAATGATATTGTATTTTAATTTTGGTTCCCACATATTCGTTGTTACTACATAGATATACAATTGATTATTGAATGTTGATATGTATATTATTGTGCTTAACTCACTTATTAGTTCTATGAATTGTTTTTTATAGATTCCTTGGATTTTTCTACGTATATCAATATTTCAACGGCAAATAGAGACAGTATTATTTCTTCCTTTCAGATATGTATGTATTTATTTTTTTCTTGCCTTATGGTGCTGTTAGAACTTCATTACTGTGTAGAATAAGATTGACAAGTGTAAGCAACCTTTCTTGTTCCCAATCTCAGGGGGAATGTATTTAGTCTTAGATCATTAAGTATGATGTTAGCAGTAAGTCCTTTTTTAGAAGTTCGTTATCAAGCTACGGAAGTCCTCGCCTATTCCTAGAATTTCTGAAAGTTTTTATTATGAATGGTGAATTTTATCAAATAAGTTTTCTGTGTCAACTGATATTATCATGTGATTTTTAGCCTGCTAATATGATGGATTACATTGATTGATTTTCAAATACTGAACTAGTACGGCAGGGATGTGGTGCCTATGTTTCCTAGGTGTTTGGTGATTGTGACACCACAGACCTGAGCACGTGTGGTTTGGACCCACACACCATGAAGCAGAAGGCAATGGTAAACCACTGCTGCATTTTCCTTTTTTTCCTCCTTTTTTAAAACTTTTTTCACATTAAAAACCCTATTATGAGACAGTCCAAAATGAAAAATGAGATAGTGCTGGCAGATGAGACCCCCAGGCCAGGAGGCACTCAGTTACCGGGGAAGAACAGAGAACAAGTGCGAAAAGTACTGTTGCTAATGACGCCACCAGACTAAAGCCAGAAGGACGTCACCAAGCTGAAGCACACAAAGGTGAAAGGAAAGTCCGAGGCTGGACCACACACACCACTGGAACATGGAGCGTGAGAAGCATGAACCAAGGTAAACCAGAAATTGTAAAGAAAGCAACGGAATGTTTAAATATTGTAGTGCTTGGCATCTAGTGAACTAAAATGGACTGGAATGGGACACTTTCAGTGAGACAACTACAAAGTGTTCTACTCTGGAAGTGACAGATTCAGAAGAAACGGAGTGGCTCTATTACTGGGGCAAGACGTAGCGCAGGCAGTTAGGGGCTATCATGCAAGGTCTGACTAAATAATATCAAGCAGACTTCTGGGAAAATCTACCAACATAACCATCATCCAAGTCTATGCTCCAACTAGAGATGCTGAAGAAGATGAAATTGAAAGTTTTTATGGAAGTGTCCAGAAGAAATTGATCTTACACCAAAACAAGACATGTTGATGATTATAGGTGACTGGAACAAAAAAGCAGGAAATAAAGTAGAATCAAATACCATTAGAAAATTTGGACTACGGGTCAGAAAGGAAGCAGGAGACCAGCTCATGGATTTCTGTGAAGCCAACAATCTGTCTATCGCAAATGCGTGCTTCAAGCAACCGAACAGATGACTCTCTACATGGCCGTCACCAGATGGCCAATATAGAAATCAAATAGGCTATGTAATTGGAAGCAGGAGATAGAGAAGCTGTATCTCTCTGCCAAAACATGACCAGGAGCAGACTGTGGTCCTGACCACGAGCTGTTAATATCAAATATCGGAGTAAAGCTGAAGAAGAGCACTGAAAGAATCAGTGCCAAAATAGTGTAGACAACATTCCCAATGAATTTAAAGTCTACGTAAAAAAACAGACTTGCATTGTTAAACTTAATTGACCAAAACCCAGAAATATTATTAAGGAAGAATGTCTGAAGTAAAAGAATAAAGAGTAAAAAAGTAAAAAGACAATGCCTGAAGTAAAAATAAAAGAAAAATTGAGATGGATAATAGAAGAAACATTAAAAATTGTTAAGGATAGGCAAGAAGCAAAAGTAAAAGGCCACTAAAGCAGGGTTAGAATCCCGAATGCAGCTTTTCAGCGACTGTCACATAGAGATAAAGAGAGCCACTCTAATGGGCAATGCGAAGAGATAGAAGAGAACAACAAAAAAGAAAGAACAAAGGGGCTCTTCCAGAAGATTCAAGAAATCAAAGGGAAATGTAAACCTAGATTAGGAATGCTGAAGGACCAACCACCACAGATAGGGAAGCACACTATCTGATTAGGAGAAAATAAAGGGAAGGTGGAAACAGTACACTGAAAGTCTATACAGAAGAGATAAAAGGATGACAGGCTCCTTTGAAGAAGATTCCTCTGAGGACGAACTCATCATTCTAGAAAGTGAAGTAAAAGCTGCTCTTAAAGTACTGGAAGAAATAAGTCACCAGGGTAGATGGGACATCGATAGAATTATTTCAAGCCACAGAGACTGAATCTGTCAAAATCCTAACAAAAATATGCCAACAAGTATGGAAATCAAAACAGTGGTCTACAGACTGGAAACACTTAATATACATCACAATCCCCAAGAAAGGAGATGCCAAGGAGTGTAGTAACGATAGGACCATTGCTCTAATTTCCCGCGTAAGTAAAATGATGCTCAAGGTGCCAAAACAAAGCTTTTTCCCTTAAACAGAGCAAGAAATGCTTGATATCTAAGCTGGATTTCTAAAGGCAAGAGACACACGAGATCTAATTGCGATTAATGATTGCCTACTGGAGTGCTCCAAAGAATTTCAGAGGAAAGTTAGTCTGTGGTTTACAAACTGCAGTAAAGTCTTTGACTGAGTGGATCATGAAAAGCTATGAGCTGCTCTTAAAGAAATGGGCATGCCTTAGCACTTGATTGTCCTGATGGGTAACCTGTATTAACGGACAAGAAGCCACTGTCAGGACAGAATATGGAGAGACAGAATGGTTTCCTATAGGCGAAGGTGTCAGACAAGGGTACATCTTATCTCCCCATCTGTTTAATCTGTATGCAAAACATATATGAAAAACTGGGCTAAACTCAGATGAAGGAGGAGTGAAAATTGATGGAAGAAATATCAGCAATCTAAGATATGCAGATGACAACATCTTACTGGCACAAAGCAGCAATGACTCTAAATAACTTCTGATGTAAGTGAAAGAACAAAGTGCCAATGCAGGTCTGCATTTGAACATCAAGAAGACAAAAATCATGACTACAGAAGAACTACAAAACTTTAATGCAGACAATGAAGACATTGACATTTTTAAAGATTTTACTTGTTTTGGCTCAGTTGTTAATTTAAATGGAGACTGCAGCCAAGAAATCAAGAGAAGACTGAGACTTGGAAGGGCAGCAATGAAAGATTAGGAAAAATCATCAAGTGTAAGGAAGTGTCATTAGAGACCAAGGCCAAGATTATCCACACCCTTGTACTCTCAATTACTATGTACAATGGATGTGAAAGATGGATAATGAAGAAGGCTGACAGGAAAAAACTTGGTTCATTTGAAATATAGTTTTGGAGGAGAGCTCTAAGGATACCCTGGACTTCTAGAAAGACAAACAAGTGGGTCCTAGAGCAAATTAAGCCTGAACTATTGCTGGAGGCAAAAATGATAAAACTGAGGCCGTCCTACTTTGGGAACATCATGAGAAGGCAGGATTCTTTGGAAAAAACAATAATGCTGGAAAAATTAGAAGGTACCAAGTAAAGAGGAAGACCAAATATGAGATGACTGACTCCATAAAGGAAGCCATAGGCGTGTCTACAGGAGCTGAGTAGGGCTGTTGAGGACAGGACATTGTGGACATCATTCATTTATACGGTCGCCAGGAGTCGGAGCCAACCTGACGGCACCTAACAACAAGGGTAGGGATGACAGTCCCAGCTCCCCACGTGTCTTCTCTGACACCAGTGTGGTGAAGAAGAAGAGTGACTCATGATAGCCAGGCTAATGTGGAAGTCTAGTCTCCCCACACTTTCTTGCCTGTTGGAGGGAAGTGTGGGGTCAGAGATTTTTCCATGGTGTTTTGTTAGAATTGGATGATTACTGTCAGGCTGCTCGTTTCCTTGACTTTTGGCTATTGAGAACAGGTGATTCTTATGGATTTTTTCCTGGTCTATACACATTGCTGTTTCCAGTTTGTACACTTCTCTATCACCCAGTGGAATATATGAAGAAAAAAGAAAACCCTGGACCCAAGAAACTTACTGCCATGTCATTCCTCAGGTCCTGTGGTCCCTAGCCAATGTGCCTTCTTCTCTCCCTCTTTCATAGTCTTCCTAAGTTTGTTTTGTGTATGATGTCCAGGGTTTTTAGCTGTAATTAATGGCAGCGGCAGAGAGAGGTGCATCTGCTCCATCTCGTTCAGAACTGGAAGTCAGCACATACTTTTTAACACCTAAGTTACAGTAACTTTTATGCATCACTTTCCTAGTAAATCTAGAGCAGACATTTTATTCAGTCACAAGGTTTTTCAATCCTTTCAGGAAAAAAAAATGTCTTCCATGAGAAGTAAGTGTTAGAACCATGTATACGAAAAATAGAGGCAAGAACAACAATTTATAAATTTTTCTTACAAAAATATCTGGCCTGGAATTTGACAGAATTCTACTAGTCACTAGGGAATGTGAAAATTAGGGAATACACAGTCATTTCCCTAAAAAATGATGGAGGATTCCTTACTAGATACAGAAAAAATAAACAGACGATATAAATGCCTGAAGTATACATGTGATAATACTAGAACATAAAGGAGAGAAACATAATCTAGGCCACTCATTCCCAAACTACATCAGAATTATCTAGTGGCTTTTTTAAATCAGAGATTGCTAGGTACTAACTCAGAATTTCTGATTCAGTAGACTGAGACATGGTGCAAAATTTCATTTTTAAACAGTTGCCAGGTGTTGCAAAGGTGCTATTCCAGAGACCACATTTTGAGAATTACTAGGCTAAGGAGTCTGTAAGGGCTTGTCAGAGAAAGTAATTCTTGGATGGTTCTTAGAACTGAATAAGAGTTCACGAGAGAACTTAGAATACAATGCTCAGCTGTAAAAGGTGTTCTAAGGATGAGATCTTAAGGAAGATGTGTAGTAATTAAACATTTTGTTTAAAGTAGTTATTCTCAGTCTTAATTTTGCAGTGGAAAAACTTTGGTTGAGAAAGAAATGTTGCTATCCATATGAATAGAAATAAGAGAGCATTTCTGTTTAGGACTCAGGTGGAAAGGGCAAAGGTCAGGTTTCATCAAGTGGCATTAGGGGAGTCAAGAAAGAAGTCATTCTTAATGGGTTAGTGAAAAAGGGTTACAGGTCTTTAAGAATAAATGAGTTTTTATTACACTTAAAGCTGCACTTATGTCTATTTTTATCTGACCAATCTAATTAGAAGAAGGTGGATCTGTGACGGTAAAGGCAAAGCTAGATTTGCTAAGTGAATTTCCCTTCCTACATCTGGACCACAATATTTTTTTGAAATATTTCATTGTATAGTACCTCATAATTAAAACTTCTTTCAGATGCTTCATTTCATTTTCTTTTTACTAACAGCCTGACAAGATGGTTTCTCTTATTCTCTGACACAGCTCAGAGACAAGTACCACTAAGGCCTCGATGCGTGAAATAGTTCTTTTGTTCTACTTTCATAAATCTCGGGTTCTCACACTGTATATTTTCTAGCTTGGAAATACAATTTTACACAAAGTCTCTTTTCTCTCCTTCCTTCTGATTTACCTCATCAATTTGTAACTATCTCCAAAATTTTATTTTACTACTGTTAATTTTTTATTATTATTTTTAGTTGTTATACTAAATAGTTGTATAATGTAAATGTTGTTAATGTAAAATGTAAAAAGTTGTTAAATGTTAGAAAAGACAAAGGTATCCTTATCTTACTTATGTTATCATTTTGATTATTATTTTTGTAGGCCATATCATTTGCATAGATTATTGGCCAGACACGTAGGCCAATAATGAAACATAAAACTTGCCACAAAGTAAGCATTGAGTAGATATGTGTAAAATTAATGAATGAATTAATCTTATCTAGTGTTTCCATACTTTAAGTCTCCTGAGAGAAGTGTACCCAGAAGTCAAGATCTGTCAAATGTATGCTGTCTTTATGGAGAAGGATTATTGCAAAGAAGTTAGGAGAGTGCAATATGGAGCCAGACTACTTGAGTTTTGATTCCAATTACTTCTCTTAACAGCTGTGTGAAATTGAGTAAATTACTTAATTTTCTGTCTCAAAATACTCAAAATAAAATAAGGATGATAATAATAGGACTCCTGTCCATAGGCACGTTGTGATGTTAAAATTAGGTCAATATATGTAAAGCACATGTGCAATCCACTTTATATGTATTCACGACTGTTATCACCGTGAGAGAGCTCCAAACTGCATGCCGTAGTGTGCTGTGCTACACCCCACAGACAACTCATGTGACATGCATCATTGATGATGCAAAGAAATTACAAAACTAAAAGTAGGTCAAATGGCCTCCTTGTGACCCTTCCCCTCTACCCATCACCCGAATCCCAGACTAACGTTCTGATGGTGTGTAAAGAAAGATGTAGAGATGGCAAAGGGGTCCAAGCCACAGAAGCAGCAGCTAGAAGGAACACAGCTGTTCTTTAAGGTTTAGAGACGAGTAGCCCCAGTATTTCCACCTGGGACTTTTGAGACAGAGACAATTCTGAAGAAGCAGTGTCTCTTGAATCTAATGTTCCAGTCTTGTGGAAAAACCCACTTATCGGAGAATGCCCAACCATATAGAGGTACATGTTCGACCCGATCCCTCATCACTCTGATAAACCCAACCAGTAGCAGTAGAGTCCCATTAATGTCCAGAGATTTTACCTGCCCACTAATTTTCTTCACCTTCTTTGGGTGAAATGAAGGAAGGGGCTCAGGGCAGGGGTGAGTTGAATGGAGGCAAATTTGAGTTCCCATTAGGATTTATAGAATTCCCTGAGATCCTACATATTTTGCTAGGTTTTTAAAAATGACCTTTTCGTCAACTTTAATTCTAATGGAATGTTGCACACCCCTGCTCCCATGGCATGATGGTAAAAGAGCCACTTTTAGCCTAAAGATCATATCAGCAAAATTATTAGCATTATTCCAGAAGAATAATGTTACCCTTCAAACTAAATAATTCATTTCTCCATTTACTTGTTTAGTCACATACTAAATATTTACTGCCTACTATTTTGTGCTAGCAAATTCTAGGCAGGAGAAATAAATAGATATACATGACAAAGATTTTCTCTCCGTTAGAATTGATCTCCCAGCAAGAAAAGGCTCTAGGGCTGGAAAAATGAGAGGCTGTGTTGGCTTATAGTAAAGGATGGGGTGACCTGCGGCCTGGGGCCCTAAGAAAAAAGGAGAACCTATAGAGCATTCACAGTGAATATTGATTTAGGAAACAAAGAAGCATTTTAACCTAAGCTTCAGTGCAAATGTTCAAAAATGCAGGATGAAAAACAGGTCTCAGAAAAGAGTACTACAACCTGGGACCACAAATCTGTGAAAGTGAATAAGCAACAGTTCCTAAAGGAATGCTATTCACAAGGAAAATGCAAGATGTTCTGTGGGAAATTTGTTATGTTTCTGCTTTCACTGATAGAACTTTTGATTATATCAAAATTGACAGGTTAATAAAAAATCTGTTCCATATCCACCTCCAAGTTTGTCTCATTCTTATGGCCATCATCCCAAAGCACCCTTCAGCCCCTAAGGAAGGGGAGAAGGTATTAGGCAAACGATGACTGCAATTGGACTCCATCTGCTCCTTCTCTAACCCTGCCAATGGGCGTTATTTCCTTCAACTGCTCCTCTGGAATCTGAGCAGCGTCGTTAGCACACTACACATGTGGGCAATGCAGCACAGTGAGCTATCTCGGGATTGCTCAGTGAGTTCAGAGGACTGGATACTGATTATACACAGAAGTTATTGCTGATTGACATAAGCATCTTGCCATTCACCTCTCATTCAGCCATGGACAAGTCTAGGGCGACCTGACCAATGTAGCACCATGGTCCATAAGGAGGCATCAATAAGCTATGAATGTTTTCCAAAATAGATCTTGAAAAG
The DNA here is from genome assembly GCF_057802395.1 of Ceratotherium simum simum. Classification (NCBI taxonomy): domain Eukaryota; kingdom Metazoa; phylum Chordata; class Mammalia; order Perissodactyla; family Rhinocerotidae; genus Ceratotherium; species Ceratotherium simum. The sequence continues at coordinate 7,579,506 of NC_141914.1, read as the reverse complement.
AGTGTGCAAAGAGAAATATGTAAAGAAGCTAAGTCAATCATTTGCAGACTAGCTAAAAAACAAACAAGCAAAAACTTTGATTGTATTTTTGACACATCAAAAGAGAGAATCACTACTTGTTATATAACTCAGAAAGGAGAGATCCTTGTCTACAGGTCTACAGGTTTCCACAAACCCAACTTCAATTTATACCTGGAGGTTCTAAAACTTGGATACAGGTATCTTTTCATAGAGCAGCCTAAAGGTGGTAATTGATGTGAGAAATAATGATCTGCAAACTTTTTGTCCACTACCACCACATACATTCCTAAACTTCTTTGCCTTCAATCTTCCATTTTTGCTCCTTCAAAATTCCTGACCTACCAGCCAAGCTCTTTCAGCTGTCCAGAAGTCCAAGTATGTTGCTAAGCCAGGACACTTCTCCTTTCATCCCAGGTTATGACCCCATAAATTGCTCAAAGCCCTGCTGATCAGGAGGATTCCCCTCAACACCATCTTTCAGGACCATTCCCATTGAGGCTACAGTGCAGCAGCAATCCATTGTCAGCCCTCAGCAACGTATCAAGCCATCCCAACCATGAATCAGGCCCAGATTTTTACTCCAACTCCATCACTTGGTTGTAGATAACACCCCATGGGGCAATATGGGAGGGAGAGGCACAAACAGTGGTAGTTGTCTTGGGAATCCATGGCCACCTCTTTTGTAATATACTTATGTCCTTTGGGCCAGCTAAGGCTCAACCCTGAACACAGCACTTCTACCATACTATGGTTTACTGCTATGCTCACCAGGCTTTATGACTTGGGAGACCATTCCTGACTGTATAATCAATCTGAGCCCCATGTCAGGTGCTCAGCATCTACTTAGGGACCAGGATCATAGCAGAAGTTGCTTGTCAGATGATAAATCTTTATCTGATATATATGGCATGGCATATTCCAGAGACTTTAAGGGTCTGTGCTGCAACTTCCCTAAAAGGGTACCAGAAATTCAGAGAAACTTTTTACGTACCGCAATACCTACAACGTCATGGGATCTGTTGGGTCACATGTGCCAAGAAGCGGGGCCCACTTGTATTACAGCCCAAATCTCTTGCAAAGCTCCCTCTTATTTTCTGGGCCCCATTCAAAGTTGTGACCCTTCCAAGACCCAATAAATGATTTTTTACAGTATCCCCAAGTCTGCAAAATCTGAAGAGGCCTGCAGGTGATATGCCTCTTTCTTAGTTTTTTGGAGGTACAAGGTATAATAACATGTTCTTTACTTTGGAACAGATGTCTCAGCAGGCTGAAGACTCTTAAAACTTAAGTAATTTGGCAGGCCCTTGAATTTTTGGAGAGTTTATCTATTACCATCTGGTGTGCAAGTGTCCTTATGGGGCACTCAGAGAACTTACAACTTCTGCTCTATAGGTTGTCAAGGGCTGGGGGAGGAAGAAATGGGGAGTTGTTTAATTGGCGTAGAGTTTCAGATTTGCAAAACAAAAAAATTCTGGAGCTTGGTTGCACAAAAATGGAATAAACTTAACACCCCTGAACTGTACATTTAGAACTGGCTAAGATGGTAAATTTTGTTATGTTTTTCACCACAATTAAAAATAAATTTAAAAAATATAAAGCCATAAATATAATAGAGGGAAACATGGATAAATTTTTTTGGTGCCTTGAAGAATGTAAATCCTTCCTATGACTCAAAATCCAGAAATCCTAAAATGAAATATTGATGACTTTGACTACATTTAAAAAAACTTCTACATGACGATAAAAAATACAAGCAAAGTCCAAAGACAAAAGATAAACTGGGAAAAAAATATTATCAGTTTTTATCTCAGATAAAAGATTCACCTCCCTAATAAATACATTGCTTCTAGAAATTGAGGAAAAAAATGACTATGAACTCAACAGAAAAAGAGGGCAAAAGACGTGAACAGCTAGCTCACAGAAAGTGAAATATAAAAAACCTTCAAACATATGAAGATTCTCAACCTCACTAATAGTTAGAGAAATGCAAATTAAAATTACAATGTTAAAACTATCAGATTGGCCAAAATTCAGGGATATTAGAACTATCATACGTTGCAGGTGGGAATCCAAAATGATACAACCCCTAAGGAGGATATCTGACAATATCTAACAAAATTACATTTCCCAAAGTCCCCACCTTCAAGTACCATCACACTGGGGCAATTGGTTTCAACATATGAATTTTAGGGGGAAACAGATATTCAGTCTATGGCAAGAGTAATCAGGGAAATGTGAATCAAAACCCCAGTGAGACACTTCTTCATACTTACTAGGATGGCTGTAACCAAAAAAATAGACAAAAACAAGTGCTAGCCAGGATGTGGAGAATTTGCAACATTTATACATTGCTATTGGAAGTGTGAAATGATACAGCCCTCTTAGAAAACAGTCTGGCAATTCTTGGAAAGGTTAAACATAAAGTCACCGTATGATCCAACAATTCCACTCCTAGAAATTCTACATAAGAATTCCACTCCTAGTAATGGCACTCCTAGCAATTCCACCCAAGAAAAATGAAGACATATATCCACATAAAAACTTGGACATGAATGTTCACAGCATTATTCATAATAACCAAATGGTGAAAACAACAAATGTCTATCAGCTGATGGATGGATAAATAAAATGTGGTATATCATGCAATGGAATATTATTCAGCAATAAAAAAGAATGAACTACTGAAGCATGCTACAGCATGGATGAAACTTGAAAACATTATGCTACATGAAAGAATCCAGTGACAAAGGACCACATATTGTATGATTCCATTTATATGAAGTGTCCAGAAGAGGCAAATCCATAGAGACAGAAAGTAGGTTGGTGGCTATCAGGGGCTGAAGAGGTTGGGGGTAAATGGAGAATCACCACTAATAAGAATGTGATTTCTTTGGGGGCTCTAAAATTGGTTTTGGTGATGGTTGTACAGCTTCATAATATATTCAAAACTACTGAATTGTATACTTTAAATGGTGGAATATATGCTATGTGAATTATATCTCAATAACGCCTTTACCAAGAGAAAAAAAAAAACAGTGTAGGAGAGTTACTATCGTCCTCATAGCAAGAATATGAGTGTATATGCCTGCTGTGGTTTTTGCTTTTGTTGCTTTTTTCTTTATAATAAAATATATATTAATGCATTATAGCTAGTGTACTTCCCAGTGAGAGACTTGTGTACCTCTAGTAGCTCGTCCATTAGAGAGAGTTTTCCAATTTCAGCAGAAGGCCTTGATTTAGTATAATGACTTACAAAGTGAATAGCAATTCTGACCCCTGTGTCTCTGAAATAAATCCCACTTGATTCCTATCTCACTAAGCCAAAGCCCAATTAAGCAACTAGGTAGCCAAACTAAAAATTTAATTTGTGCTTTACTGATAATGATCAATGTGACAAACTGAATATTTCACTAATGATAAAATTTTCAGACCTCGTAGAAGCCAGGCAAAGAATATATTTTTGGGGGTAAAATACTTTTGTTTGACAAAATATAATCCTTAACACTTACATGTATATCTACATATCAATTCATTCGTGTATTGTATCATAAATATATGTATCAGTGTGTATATAATTGTGTGTTAAGTTTTAGTTAATACTTTCTCCCTTTCCAGAGCTGGAAAAAGATGGAATGGAATAGCGTATCCTTCTGCTTTGAGCTACTGCACATAATAAACTATATGGTAATAGATTATTTTAAAAAGTCTAGCATGGAATGTATACATAACTAAAAAACTCCAAAAATGAAATAATTCCAAAGAAGTCTGCTTTAAATGCTTTCTGGGTCCTAAGCAAACCTTGAAATGCAGCATGTTATCTTCAGAAATACTTATTTTCTTCTGATTAAAAAAAAACTGCTATAATTTTGCATTTTTCTTAGTTTTATCAATTTTTTTCTTCTAAAGTGTTCAGTGAAATGAAATATGATGTGAACTTTGCCATCATTTATGAATCAAGACAGTGACTATCTATAAACCAGGACCAAAGAAACACTGCTAAAAAGCTTTTGAGATGGTAAAACCTCTTTATATTGACATCTAAATCTAGGGATACCTCTTAGGTAAATTTTTGTAATTCTCTTCTCACTCCAGCCTACTTTATCTTGCCTAAGTGAAGCATAGTGTTAAGCAATTAGGTAATTTAGGGAAAAACATCAGCTTCTACGACTGTGGCTTTGACTCTGGAGGTCCTAGAATGAAAGGCGTTGTAAGGGTAATTATTTCTCTCACTCTGTTGGAGACAATGAGAGCAATAGAATGTTAAGCTTTTTCTGTTTCTAAGAGGCCAAAATGAGACTAAAATTTAAGGTATTTGTGTGTGTGTGTGATGGTCCTGAAAATTGACCTTAAACTTTGAATATCTCCCAATTTTAGATTTAATGCTACTTAGATATTCCTAGCATTGTCCACGATTCTTCCAATTCAGTTTCCTTTTACCATCACACGTAGAAGCAGACAGCTGCCTGCCAGTCCAGAGAACCTCCTACTCCAATTAAACAGGAGATTATTCTCTTCAATGGTGCGTGTTGCTGTGCTAATGTCATCAAACGACATTCATGATGACCCTTCATCCTCAGTAACAAACAGGATTCCAGGATGCCTTTGAACCGCCCACGGTAATAATAAAATGCCCTCCACCTCACAATAAAATAATTGAAAAAAAAAAGAAAGCCAATATTTCCAGGTGTTCGTTTTGCCAAAAAGGATAAATTCTGAGATTGTTTCCACACAGGAATAAAATACATTTTAAATATTTATATATCCAGATAGGGGAAATCATTGAGTATATATTTTCTCTTTTTATTCTACTATTTTATATTGTTTTATATTATTTTTTACTTTAATCATGTATGAGTGTTATACAAAAGGCCATAAGTTTTGATTTTACCTTCTATTTTTCTTTTGGGTAAGCCCTGTATGCCAGCTAATTAAACACTAAACAAAAACTTAAGTCAAGACATATTGATATTTTAATAACAGGAATTCCCCCTTTTTAAAATAATATTTATAGGCCATTATATGTTCATCGATAACATTCACTTTTCAAATCTAATAGTCATCTCTCAGCCCTTACTTATCTGACCTGGTAGCAACATTTGGCATTGTTAATCATTTTCTCCATAAAATACTTTCCTCTTTTGTCTTTAAGAAAATCACTAGATTTCCTCTTACATTTCTAACCATTTTTCTTCATCTTTTTTGTTGGTTTCTCCAAACCTCTAATAGTTGGGTTGTCCCAGGTCTCAGCCCTTGGACCTCTTCTCTCTATTTGAATTCATCCAGTCTCGTGTCTTTAAACTCCATCTATATGCTGATTATTCCCACCTGATATCATTCCTTAATTCCAGAACCAAGTGTCCAACTGCTCACTCTACATTTCCCCTTTCGACGACCAATAGAGATCTCAGACAGTATGTCCAAGACGGAGCTCTTCTTGTATCTTCTCTGTCTCAGGTAATAGTAACTCCAGTCCAGTTGTTCAGGCCAAAACATTGGTGCCAAGTTCAAGTCCTCTCTAAATCTCTAACCTCACTCTGGTCAGTCAGAAATCCTATCTACTTTCGCTTTAGTATATTCTGAATTCATCAGTTTTAATTAGACCACTGTCACAAGCCTGGCTGAAACCACCAGCACCCCTCCCCTCTTAACTGGTTTCTTGCAGTTTATCTTCAATATAGCAAGCAAAATAGTCTTCTTCAAATAGAAATATGATATCACTCTTCTGGTCAAAGTCTCCCAATGACTTCTCATATCACTGAGGAAAAACCAAAATCCTCATTATGACCTAAAAGGTCCTATGTCATCTGGTTACGTTACTTCTCTGACTTTCTCTCCTGTTAGGTTACACTTTCCTCTGCTCACTCTGCTTCAGGCTACTTTGTTTTTCTTGCCATCATTTTATTTTTCCTTTCCTATGTTTGGTGAGACACTTTCTTATGCTCTTCTACTATAATCTCATTTTATAAGGAGATTATTTATATTTATATTATTTATATAAGGACACCATTCTCCTTATATATTCCTACTGCTATTTGCTTTACTGATCCTGAAGAATTCTTTAAGGTGAATGACAGAGCCTGATACAGTACTTCCACTAAGGTGAATGGCACCAATACTTCTAGGAAACACCAGTAGCTCTAACAGATCGGATGTTGGAAAAGCATTTAAGAGTTTTGCTAGTTCCCTTTAGAAATGTCTTATAAATTTTTTGACATGTCTTGTTTTTACTGTCCAGTAAAATGTTTGGGAGAAATACAGTAGAACCAGAAGTCTGCACAAATTGGAAGAAACTAATACCACAGGAATGTCTAGGTGGCATCAAATTAGAGCCTCTGAGTCTATTTCTTTGATTTTTATCATAATGACATTCTTTATGTAATAGACAGAGACAATAAATTACATCTAGAATATTTACTATTGTCTTCACTCTATTCTGATGTGCCTTTTCTTACAAGAGCTTCTTTATCCTAAATCTAAAGATTGACAATTAATGGATTACCACACTTCTCATAAAAATTAGGCTAAGAAATAGACATTGGGTTGTTAAGCTAGGAAATTCAGCTCGCTATCGTTATGCATCTCTGATAACCAAATAACATGCTTTCATTTTCCCCATAAGTTATGTCAATCCAAAATTTTAAATTCTTGCCGCTAAATTCTTAACCAATCATTTAGAAACCAAAAGTCATTAAAAAATATATCTAATAAAATGAATTCACAAACTCTTCAAACTCTAAATTAATCCAAGAATTTTACAATTTCCTATAAATGCTGCAGAAATCTCCAGGATATGTAGAGAGTAAACTAGACATCTGAAATAGGAAAAGAATTATAGGAAATATTTAAAAAGTAATTAAAACCCCAAATCTATGTGTTTGATGAATGACTGCTTTTTCCTGCCTCACTTTAGTATTTGCATCTGCATAAAATCAAGGCTTTATAGGAGAATTTATTTTTGGAGAAAAGAAATAGCTATAGAAAATGAAAGCAAGCCTCTACTGGTCACAGCACTAACAGTGATAATGGTCTACCTAGCGTTAACAGCGTTTCCTTTGTGATATTTCTCCACTCCTGGGCAATTTGTATAATGATTACCAGTTAGGTTAAAAAGATGTATGCTTAACCCCTGATATTTAGAATAAAACAAATCTTTGGCAGGTTGCATTGCATCCCATAACAAAAACTTTGTTAGCATTCTCCCTATTCATATTTCTAGAAACACACACTGTGGTTTGGCATATATATAATACTCCTCAGTGTGCCAAGGCAGTTAGCTTGTAAGCTTACATCTCCTTTACACAACTCAAGAAATTTAAACTAAGGAATATCAAAGTTTCTATACTTTCCCAGACAGGTATTCATTAAGCATAATGATGTTATCCACACTCATTGTAAAGTCCCTTCTGACATCTAAGTTTCCAATGCCTGCCTTCTGGAATTCAAAGCGGTTACCTACTCACCTTCATCCTACAGCCGTGTCTCATCTTCCACCTGAGTGGAAGCAACCATCCGTTGTTGTGTTAGTCCAGTCCTCCAACGAGCAGATCCCAAGATGGAAATAAACAGCAAAAGACTTACTAGGTGAAAGCATGTCAGAAAAAAATGGGAATGGAATCAGAAGCCATCTGTCTGCAATACAGATCTGACTCTTGTGAAAGAGAGGGAAGGAGAGAAGCTTAGACTGCAGCTTAGATATGAAGATTTAGCAGAGCTGATGGAGCCTCCCACAGCCAAAGTCTGTCATCAAAGCTGTCTCTCATCTCCCAGAAATTGGTCCACCTTAATATCTCTGCCATGCTCACCTGTCATGTGACGGCAGCCTGTGGGAACTATGTGAACACAACATGAACACAATGATAGATTTTAGGGCACAGTAGTTGGGGTGGTCAATCAACTAGTCTTCCCAGGGTGAGAGATTAAGAGGTAATCTCTGACCGTGTTTTCCCCACGGCATGTGCCAGTACCACAGAATCTCATGGGAGCTAAACCACAGATCTTTTTCCACCCACACTACACTATATAGGTAGCTAGCTAGCTGGATAGATAGAAGATAGACAGATTACATAGATAGATGATAGGTAGGTAGATAGATTTAAAGTGTCTCTCTCTCACACATCGGAATCTCCCATCAATAACAAACAGAGCTGACAACTGTCTATACCACATTGGAACTAATTTGTGCGGACAATTTCCTTTTCAATAACCCAGGACACCTCCAAGCCCTTAAAATACAGGTGAGGTGGTTGACATTTTCCTGAACAGTGTTGCTGTGCAAGTGAAATCACCAGACCCTAAGCTGCTTAGAATAACGCAAAATTCCGCCCCCCTGACTTAGTCTCTTCTAGGTTTCTCTGTCAAAGTCTTTTCAGCTGCAGTGGCACTAAAAATATTTCAAGGTCTACTTCCAAATTCCAGCCTCTCTCAGATGGTAATATTTTAAGTTATTATGCTGTGCTAGTTCAATTTCTAAGAGATATCAGTTTTCTAGCTTATAAAATAATAATGTCTATGATTTTGTACATAAGGTTTGTAGAAATGTTTTAAAAGAAATTTTATTAAAAAATTAAAACTTCACAAAGGTAACCATCACTAAGTGATTTATGTATAATTGTTTGGATATGGATTATGACTATTATTTATTAGTAATATTACTAATAACACAGGATTTACAAAATATGTATGCTTTCCTACATGGCATATTTTCTGGAATTATTTCTGAGGCTGAGGCACGTCAAGTTTTCTGTCTTGCTTTCCTTCATTAATCACAGGAGGAGTAAGCATAGAGTAAGGCTGAAGGTCATAGCTAAGTATCAAAACTCACCTGGTGGAAAATGCCAGGTACATAGACATGATCACAATGAACATTTTCTAAGGGTGAGCCTTTATTATTCCAACCTAAAACGTGGTTGCAGCATCACCCATCTCTTGTTTAGGAATCACATCCTGAATTTCATACCTATCCTCCATATAGTGTACCATTAGATTGATACATAACTGCTGTTTGTTTATTACTTTTTGGTTAATTAAATCTCTCCACATCACAAATATCACCCATATGCTATTTTCTTAGAGAAAAAGTCTCTTTATTTGTGTCCTATTTCAGATAAGTCAAGTAGGTTTGGAGAATGTCAGCACTGGATATACCTTGTCAATTATCCTAATAATCTGCTCTCGGCACTAATTCTCTCTCTATATTCTTCACATCTTAACCCCACGTGGTGGAAATTGAGAGGGAGGAAGTATTGTTCATCTTTTGTTTCACATCTTTAGTAACAAGGAGTTCATTACCACATTTCTTTTTTGTTGTTGTTGTGAGGAAGATTAGCCCTGAGCTAACACATCTTGCCAATCCTCCTCTTTTTTTTTTGCTGAGGAATACTGGCCTTGGGCTAACATCCATGCCCACCCTCCTCTACTTTATATGGGACGCTGCCACAGTGTGGCTTGATAAGCAGTGCGCACGTCCATGCCCGGGATCCGAACCTGCAAACCCGGGGCCCTGAAGCACAACACGCGAACTTAACTGCTCTGCCACCAGACTGGCCCCCATTACCACATTTCTATTAGTTTTTTCATATTGTGCTTTTTTTTTTTTCTAGCTGTAATCCTGTCATTTTCATTCATCTAACTCAATCCCATTTTCTGGTATTAGAGAAGCAGAAAAGTTGTTTCCTTATGGCAGCATATCAGATACCTGAAAAGAGTGTTTATATCTACTTCTAAATCCTTCTTTTAACATAAAAGGCAATTTTCAGTTCTTACCACTATTCTTTTCATGGCAATGTCTAGACTAGTTGTTACTCCCATCAAAATTCTGTGAGTGATTCCAGTTTGCCCATTTGAAAGTGTCTCTTCTAGATGAGCACTATGACTGCAGGAACGTCGGAACTGAATTTGAGAAAGAAGAAATGTGTTCTGAGTGCTCATCACTACTGGGCTGTCCACACTTGAATAACTTTGTGAGGGTTGGGCTATGTTGAGTATGGACAATGGACTGGGCAGAAGAAGTACTTTGACCAAAACTGTCCAAAATAGCATAATCAGGTGGGGAGGAGAAATCATAACTGTGGAGGGAGGCCAATGACTTGAGCCAGTTTAAGGCATGAGGATAAAATGTTGTGGGAAAAAAGAAAAAAAGCCTTTCAAAATCATAAGTTAGAAAACCCCTGAACAAAACAGAAGACTTGCAGATGCGTCAGAACGGGGAGATCTTAGTGGCTGTTTTGCGTGGTTCTTGCTGCAGGGCCCCCGGTAGAAGAAAAAGGTATTGTTTGTGGAGGTACCACATTCTGGAGGCTTTGCATTATGAGCTTTCATGTATATTAACTTACTTAATCTTTACAATATGTAAAAGGGAGGTATTTGTTATAACCATTCACATGTGAGATCACAGAAGCACCTAAGTGCATACACCTGGCCCAAAGTCACAGCTTTAGTAAGTACCCTGCTCTAAATTCCACAAGTACACCTGATTTTTTTGTGATGTCCTAAGGGCTGTATCAAAAAAAGACTAATGATAAAAAATTAAAAGTAAAGAAAGAATCATGGCTGAAGAGGAGACACAAGGATATCTCAAGTTTGATCAAGAGATGTTAAAGGGTTATTGTGCAGAATGTTAAGCTAATTTTTCCCAATCCATTGAGAATAAAATGCATAAACCGAGTTTAAATAATAGTAGAGAAATCTTCAAGCAGCCAAATGATTAAAATATAATTAATTAAGCATCCACCATTTACTCACTATGTTGCTAGGTATTTGTACACAACATCTCACTCTCTCAAATAAATATTACAACCATTTTATGGAGACAGAAATGGACCCTCAGAAAAGTGATTCAAGTTCTCCAGATTACACACTTATAAGTGGTCGAGTCAAGACTCAAATTAAAGTCTATGTGACCCCAGTACCTGTGGCTAAGTTACTATGCAATGATAAATTTTCTGAAAACACTTCCTGTTAAATTTTTAAAATACGTTCCCAGAAAATGCACATGTCAATATATTGATAATGATATTACTTTCTAATTTTATAGAAAATTTCTAATTTTATATATTGGAACTTCCTGGGACCTCTTCAAGTTCCATTATTTTCTTATTCGAAGTATTTCCTCTTGAGTTGGCAACTGTGTTCCAAAGATGGTCACAGAGATTGAAAGCTATAAATTAGAATTTGGAAGCTATAAATTATGTATGAAGAATGAATTAGGCTATTTAAGTTCTATTTAATGTATGCTACATAAAGAAAAAAAACCTATGTTAGCCTTAATCATAATATAGTCTGGTAGGTGCATAAAATAATGCTAAGGGAAACTTTATATCACTCAAGCAGAGTAATTTTCACACATAAATTAATGTCAGGCAGTCATCCACCCAATATAACAGATTAGACTTCTGGGAGTTGGAAGATAAAGCATCAGTTTTAAGTCAGAGAATGAGGAAAAGTTCAAGCAGAAAATGATATCAACTGAAATATATTTACATAAAAAAGGAATGTAGTAAAAACAAACTAAAAAAAGAGAAATGATATCTCATTTTTTTAAGGTTTGATATTTAACAACCTTGACCATCTGGAATACAACTGAAATCAAGGATGAAACAAAAAATTTCCTCTTAGCAATAAAATAACGCACAAAAGTTTTTGTGGTTAACTCTTAGATGAGAGCTTCAGAGAGAATTTTGCATTCACTTCTACGAAGGCGATGATCTCTTTTCCTAGGCCAGAGGACATTGAAGGGGGCAAATTAATGGGTGCAGAAAGAAGCAGTTATAAAGCAGTTGCAAGGAGTGAAAACCTACCACCTAAAATTGAAGTGAGGAAATAAACATCTGTTGAAACACAAAAGAACTTTGTGAAGCACATTCATGTATTATAGGGCACACAGTTCTAGATTCCTCCATAGCCCCTGAGGATATTGGGAGCAATAGTTTACTAAGGGAAATGTGCTCATGTTAATGTCTCTGTGTCATTAGAAAAAGGTAATTGTGCTCAGTAGTCTCTGGTTACAAAAATAAGAAAACATGTAATACCTTTAAGAGAGCACAATTTTTTTCCATCAAGAATAGCTAAATAGGAAAGTCAACAAATAAACAGCCTCCATCACCCAAATTTGACCTTTAAGAAGACAAGCCTCAGTTAGCAAGAAACATACTTGGAAAGAGAGACATCTTTATAGGACTGTACAAACCTATCAATAAGTATTAGCAGAAGAAGGCTAATAAGATACTGAGACACAGTAGGCCATTTTGAGTAATAAATCAGGATTAATCACATTTAGTACTTGACTATTAAATTTTTCCAGTAGACTTTTTTTAAGAGAAAAAAAAAAGAGAGATCACTTTTTCCTACCTAGGTTCTTTTCCCATCATTTAAATTTTCTCTTTTTTAAAAATCACTTCCCTTTGCAGTCACTCACTCTCTCTGCCTTCCCTCCTCCAGCCTTTCTATGGCTATAACGGAGCATACAGAACTGCATGAAACAAACAGACAAATCTATCCTTCCTGTGATCAGCTCCTCTGTCAGGCAAGCGGATGCAGTAAATCTCTCAAAAGACAAATTTGTCAGTTGTTACTGAAACAGCATGTGTGTTCTATACTTGGTGACTCTGTAAGAACACAAAGAGCTTAGGGAAAAGTTAAAATTTAAAGTTACCAGTATGGGAAATGCATTAGAAAGAATCAGGTCAGAGAGGCAAAAACTCAATTATAATCCCCCAAATTGAGATGGCAAAAAAATCTCAACTGATCCAAATTTCTTGGCTCCTACCACTAGCTACATTTATATTTGAAATGAGTTGAAACTCGTGCTGTGCTGGCAGCCTCACACCTGCTCCCTCTTTTCCCCTTGGGTGACGGAAGTAATTACCCACCTCTACCTGCACCAGTCTAGGATCTGTGAAATGTTGGTCATGCAGAGTCAATCATTCCCATGTTCTAAGGTGCCAAATGATCATCTGCTAGGCAGAATAGCAACATTGCCGGCAGGCGAACCTATTAGTTCCTTTCATTTTTTGGGTCTGGTCATGCCTAAATTTTTGCTGGCCAATTTGCATTTGTTTTCTCCAGCATGCACCTTCTAGAAAGAATTATACTTTATCTGAACTGTACATTCTAAATATAAGATTTTAAAACAATATTTACATACCATTATGTTGTAGATATCTTCTCAATTAGGGCTTTGAATATAGTCATGATTTCCACAGAACAAACACATACACAGTGGAGAATATTGCTTCTCTTGATAAGCACACGATTGTGCCAACTTTGTGGAACATTTATCAGATTAACCATGGCAGACTTTAATTTATGGTTCAGACCTCAGCCATAAATCTGTCCTACCTGGGTAAAATCATGAACAGAGGGAGCAGCCAAGTTATAACATCACTGTATATCATTTTGAGCAAAATATCTCAGCAAAAAATTATTGAAACTTTGTTTTCAGTTACACACTAAGTAACCATAGAAAAAAATCCCAACTCGTTCCTATTCCATTCCATATTCTTGACTGGTGGAATAGAAGCATTATTTCTCATCAGAGGACATTTTGTGGCTTATACTGACAATGCAAGCAAATGTTCTATTCTTCATCTGGAGAAGAGACAAAGATGGGCTCAATAGCCTCAAACATATTTGTGCATAAACAAGGATTAAATAAGAGAAAACCTCAAGTTGAAGAGTAGAAAGTTCATGGAGTTCATATTATGTCACTTGAAACTTTTTTTTGGTAAAAGACATAGTAATTATATTTGCTGAGACAGAGAGTTGGAGTCGGAGTTAGATATTTGAGGAAGGAGCAATTTACACAGGCATTTTGACAAAAGGAGAGACACATGAAGGGGACAAGTTGACCATGAGTTGTTAGTTTACGCACATAACTGAGGTTTGAGGCTCAAGCCTTTAGCCAAAGGACCTGTATTATACCAGTTAATTTTTCATTATTAAGTTTATTCAAGCCACTGGTATAATATTGTGTCCACCCCCGACCATGTAATTATGGTTAGATATAGAAATACTAAAGTGAGGTAGGGGAAGAAACTCACCCATTGTTGACTATGGAACATGTGTCCAACACTATGCTAAGGACTGTGTATTAATTCAGTCAATTTAACAACTCTCTAAAATTGATACAGCTTTATATAACAAATAAACTAAGTCCTAGAGCAAGAAATTGGCCTCAAGCTTACATATCTAATTTAGTAAAAGGCACTATTTATGATGTAGGAAAATGTGAAATGGGTAAAATTACATAAGTAGAGTTCTACATGAAAAGAATCAAATAGCAGAGAACTTGGCCTTCAATGTATGATTGTCGAATTGAACACTGCACCTCTCCTTCCTATGGTCATTGGTATTATTATTTTTCTTTTGAAATAATGTATGTATTTAAAGGAATTATTACAAAAATATTTTAAAATATAGTCCTGCCATTAAAAAAACAATAACAACGGCTATATGGTGTCATGAGAGCTTCACCCACTTAGAGATGTCTTTCCTAATTTATAGAAGAAGAAGAGCAAGGCTCATCTACTGGGGCATTTTGTGAGGAATAGCTGATTAATTATTCTACTTTAAGCACTTGAAGTGGTTACTGATGAAGCGTTTTCAAATATAAGCAGCTAAATAAAAGTTTTAAATGTCTAATTAAATTTGAAAACTTTCAGTAAAAACTAAAGTATGGGTACTTTTTCAGATTGTATTTATATAAATTATTTTGATCTTTTTATGCTTCTATTCTGTCTCACCATTAATTGCAATACTGTGTATAGATGAAGATTGTAATTGCTGCAGATGTAAATAATACCATAATTATGATATGTTTTACTATCATATATACATATAAGAAAATATTATATAACGTATTATATAGATAGTTTTATTATGGACTGAATGTTTGTCTCCCCCCCAAAGTCATATGTTGAAATCCTATCCAGAAATGTGATGGCATTAGGAGGTGGGGCTTTTGTGAAGTAATTAGGATTAGAAGAGGTCATAAAGGTGGAGCTCTAATGATGGGATTAGTGACTTTATAATAGTCACAAGAGAGTTTGCTCCCTCCCTCTGTTGTCTGCCATATAAGAATACAATAAGTCAGCAATCTGCAACTGGAAAGAGGGTCTTCACCAGAACTCAGCCACACTGGCACCCTGATCTTGGACTCCCAGCCTCCAGAACTGTGAGAAATAAATTTCTATTGTTTGTAAGCCACCCAGGCTATGGTATTTTGTTATAGCAGCCCAAACTAAGAGGAGTTTTATATTTTTATTTATTCATACGTGAACCAAATACACTATTAACTTTTTGAAATAGAAATGATACTTTAAACATATGTTTTTAACTTTCATCAATTGAAAAGAATTACTGAGAACCTTTTATATTCCAAACCACATAATACAAAGATTGTTATTAATAACACCTGTTTTTAAGGTGCTCGCTGTCTAGTGGTTACTAAGACTGGCATAGAAATATCATTTGATGTGAGCTGAGAAAAAGGAGAAGTGAGTAATAGAGCATTTGGCTTATTTTGTATGAGCAAAACCAAAATAATTTAGAGTAGTTGAAGCATTCTGAATCAGGGGATGTAGGTGATAATGGGTGTAGATTTGGAGTAGAGGTCAGTGGATAAAGGCACGGAAGAACAAAAGAGTGGAAGTCCATATTTTCATTCATTCATCCATTTGTTCATTCACCAAATATATTTCAAATACCAACTGTGCACCAGGCATTAAGTTCAGTGGTTTAATAAATTTGTCAGCAGGTACCATTATGAGGTTTTGAACTAGAAAATGGTTTGATGACATCAACATAAAGGTGAGTTAGGCTAAACAATGTAGAACAAAACAGGCAGCCTGATAATTGTCTCCACCTCCAAATTTGGCACATTCCCTAGACTGTCAGAATCAGACAACCTCAGGTGTCACCTTAGTGCTGCTCCCTATGCCAGCTGTGTGAACCTTGATAAGTCATAAGTCATTTATTCTCTATGAGTCTCAAGATTTTCATACTTTAAATATGTCCGATATTTTCCTTGCCTGGATTGTTAGTTAGCTAAGATTAAAGAGTATTTTTAAAAGTTGTAGAGAAAGGAGTTAGGGGTTAATATCCTCTAAAATTTTATAAAACCAACTTAATATTCAATATGTACTTTTACAAAGGGAAGCAACATGGTATCACTAAACATTTCTTTAAAGTCTTAACCCGAATGGTTTTTGTCTTTGGTAGTGCTAATGGTATAGGAAAGTTATAAAGAGTATTAGTTATTCTCCCACAACACTTCACTTCTCTCTCAGTTTGTTTGTTCTTGTTTCTATTTTTTTTAAGAAAGGAATGGTAATAGGGGAAATAACATCTGCCTGAATGAAGTATCCAAATAATTCCCAATGTGGAATGATGTCAGTCTGGAAGGAGGTTTCTTATGAGGTGACTGTTTCTCTACTCCTTCTTACCCTATTAAATTTGTGTATTGATTGAGTTACATAAGAAACTAGATGGCACATTTAATAAATGTGTGGTCAGCAAAAAGCTGATGGAAATAGTAACTATTTTATGTAGAAGATTCAGATGCCAGAAGAATCTAGGCTCTCTAAAAGACTGAGACCTAATCACAAGAATAAAGAATGCTTCCCCTCCCCATATACCTCATCAGTAGATTACTAAATACCTATTTACAACAGTTCTGTTTACTCAGTGCATCATGTATGGCTATCAAGAAAAAATTACAAGGCATACCAAAAGGCAAAAAATGCTATTTGAAGAGATAGAGCAAGTTAAAGAACTAGACATGAAGAAATGCTGGAATTATCAGACCAGAAATTTAAAACAACTATGATTATTATTAATATGTTAAGGGCTCTAATGGATAAAATAGATAGCATGCAAGAACAGATGGGTAAAGTAAATAGAGGGATGGAAATGCTGAGGAAAAAACCCAAAACCAAACAAAACAAAGGCTGGAGATAAAAAACACTGTAACAGAAATGAAGAATGGCTTTGATAGGCATATTAATAGACTGGACACAGCTGAGGAAAGAATCTCTATGCTAGAAGATATTTCGATAGAACACTCAAAAACTAAAAAGCAAAGAAAACTAAGACTGAAAAAAAATAGAACAGAATATCTGAGAACTGTGACTAGGAATAGAGGAGAACATTTTTAACTTGATAAAGATATCTACAAAAAAACCTATAGGTAACTTCATTCTTAATGGTGAGAAACTCGAAGCTTTCCCTTGAAGATCAGATACAAGGCAAGGGTGTCTCCTCTCACCACTCCTTTCCAATATCATATTAGAAGTCCTTGCTAATACAATAAAGGAAAAAAAGGAAATAAAAGGTATACAGGTTGGGAATGATGACATAAAACTGTCTTCACTTAGATGACATAATCATTTATGTGGAAAATCTGAAAGAATTGACACAAACACTCCTGAAACTAATAAGTGATTATAGCAAGGTGTAGTATACAAGATTGATACCAAAAGTCAATTGCCTTCCTATATACTAATAATGAACAACTATAACTTTACAAGTAATAAAATGAAAAACATAATGCCATTTACATTAGCACCCCTCAAGAAATGAAATACTTAGGAATAAATCTAACAAAATATGAACAAGATCTATTTTGGGAAAAATACAAAACTCTGATGAAAGAAATCAAAGAACTAAATAAATAGAGAAATAGTCCATGTTCGTGAATATAAAGACTCAATATTGTCAAGATGTCTGAAACATATGATCCAGAAATTGCACTCCTGCTATTTACTCAAAGGAGTTGAAAACCTATGTCCACACAAAAACCTGAACACAATGTTTATAGCAGATTTATTCATAACTGTCAAAACTAGGAAGCAAACCAAGATATCCTTCAGTAGGTGAATGGATAAATAAACTGTGAGGCATCTAGACAATGGAATATTATTCAGAGCTAAAAACAAAGTAGCTATTAAGCCATGAAGAGACATGGAGGAAACTTAAATGCATATTACTAAGTGAAAAAAGAAAATTTGAAAAAGGTACATACTGTAAGATTCCAACTATATGAGATTCTGGAAAAGGTAAAACTATAGAGACCATGAAAAGTTTAGTGAGTACTAGAGCTGGAGAGCAATAGAGATAAATAGGCAAAGCACAGATGATTTGGGGGGCAGTAAAACTACTCTGTATAATATTATAATGATGGATATATGTCATTATATATTTGTCCAAATTCATAGAATGTTAACATTAAGAGTGAATCTTAAGGTAAACTATGGACTTTGGGTAATTATAATGTGTCAATGTAGGTTTATCTCTGTTAAAAAATGTGTCATTCTAGTGAGTGATGTTGATATTGGGGGAGGTTATGCACGTGTGTGGGCAGGGGGTATATGGGAAATCTATAGACTTCTCTCTCATTTATGTTATAAAACTAAAATTGCTCTAAAAAATAAAATCTTAAAGAAACTTGGATTTGAAGAGCAAATTAGAGAATTCAATAATAATACATGGAAACTTTAGTGTTCTTCTTTCAATAATGGATGAAACAATGATAAAGAAGATCAACAAGAAAAGAGAAGACCTAAAAAACATGATAAAACAACTAGACATAGCAAACATTCTCGGAACACTTCACCTTACAGAAGCAAAATATGTATTCTTCTCAAGTACACATGGAACATTCACCAGGATAGACCATATGTTAGGCTATTTTAAAAAGTTTCTACAAATTTAAAAGGAATTGATATCATAAAATGTATTCCCTCTGATCACAATGGAATGAAATTATAAATCAATATGGGAGGAGAATTTGAAAATTTGCAAATATGTGAAAAGTAAACATCTCACTCCTAAAAAAACACTGGGTCAAAGGAGAAATTCAATGGAAATTCAAAAATAGTGATATGAATGAAAATAAAAACACATATACCAAAAATTATCAGATGCAGCAAAAGAAGTGCATAGAGGCCAATTTATAGCTATAAACAGCTTTTTTAAAAAAACATTTTTTTCATTTTTATTTTTGTGTGGTAAAATTTACATAGCAAAATTTACCATCTTAGCCATTTTTAAGTGCACTGTTCATAGTATTAAGTATATCCACATTATTGCACTTAATTTACATTTAAAGAATATATCAGTAATGAATCATCAATACATTCTGAAAATTAAAATTAAACAGATCCTAAGCAAAATTACAAAATAGGTAAAGGGTATGTTTAAGTCGCAAATTATTCTCTATGTTCTAATTCCAAATTATGGGGGCCCTGCATATAGTAGCAGACACTGGTTCCTGACGCTGTAAGAGAAAGACAATACACAGTGTACTCAGTCACCGAAATCCAACATGCCAGGCACTGTGCCTGAAACTGTTGGGGTAATAATAATCTATGTATCAATACTTAGAACAGAATGGTTAAGTAATTTGGCTACAATCACACAGTGAATAAAAGTAAAAATTTGACCTAGTTTGTTCTGAATCTAGATTCCTGCCATTTTTATTATCTATATCAGCTTTTTATTAGGAAGCATGCATCACTAAAGGAATATGATTTTTGAGACACATGCACATATATCAAATTTTTCTGTTGAAGATCTGGGCTACAAAAGACAGTTACCCATATAACTCTGTAAGCAGTTTGTTTACAGAGTCTCTGTAAACAAAATGCTTTTGGAATTCATTGTTTTTTATTTTTTATAATAACTATAGTTGCTATTTTTAAAGCACATAATATAGAGCCAGATTGTATAAATATCTATTTTAAAAAGAAGAAAACTATCTCAAATCAATAACATAAACTTTTACCTTAAGAAACTAGAAAAGGAAGAATAACCTAAACTCTAAGCAAGTAGAAGGAAGGGTCATAAAGACTAGAGCAAAAACTAGTGAAATAGAGCATAGAATAAAAAAATCAATGAAACTAAATTTGGCTCTTTGAAAAGAACAACAAAATTGACAAATATTTTGCTATACTAACCAATAAAACAGAAGAAAAAAGTCAGATTATTAAAATTTGGAATAAAGACGGGGGCACAATTACTGACTACAGAAATAAAAAGCATTATAAAGGAATACTGTGAACAAATTAGATAACAGATAGCTTAGATGGAATAGACAAATTCCTTGAAAGACACAATTTTTGAACATCAAGAATAAATGGAGAATAGAAATAGGCCTATGACAAGTAACGATAAGAAACTAATAATTTAAAACTTGTCATGGAGAAAACCCCAAAGAAAGATAGCTTCACTGGTGAATTTTACCAAACATTTAAAGAATTAACACTAATCCTTCACAAACACTTCCAGCAAATAAAAAATGAGGGAGCACTTCCCAACTCATTTTGAGTCATTATTAACAAGATACTAAAACTAGGTAAAATCTTCAAAGGAAAGAAAAGTAAAGACAAAAATCCCTTGTGAACGTAGATGCAGAAATCCCCAGCAAAGACTAGCAAACTGATTCCAGTAACTTATAAAAAGAATTATATACCATGACCAAGGAATATTTATCTCAGGAAGGTAAGGTTGGTTTAACATTGAAAAATCAATTGATGCAATGCACCATGTTAATAGTTAAGGGACAAAAATCACATGAACAACTCAATTGACACAGAGAAGCTAACAACATTTCATGATACATTTTCTAACAACATTTCATGATAAAACCACTAGAAGATAAAGCCACTAAACTTCCTCAATCTGATAGAAGGAATCTATGAAACACTCACAGCTAACATTATACTTAATGGTAAGACTGAAAGATGATCCCTTAAGGTCAAGAACAAGACAAAGATGTCCATTCTCACCACTTGTATTCAACATTGTGCTAGAGATTCTAGCCAGAGAAATTAGGCAAGAAAAAGAAATAAAAGGTAACCAGTTTGGAAATGAAGAAGTAAAACTATTCGTAGTCATAGATGACATGATCTTGCGTATAAAATATCTTAAGAAATCTGCAAAACACTATTTTATCTAATAAACAGACTCATTAAATTTGGAGAAACAAGACCAATACAAAAGATCAATTATATTTCTAAACACTAGCAATATACAATCTGAAAATGAAAAAATAATTCCATTTACAATAGCATCAAAAAATAATAAATTATTTAGGAATAAATTTAACTAAAGAAGTACATGACTTATACACTGAAAATAATAAAACATCTTTGAAAGAAATTAAAGAAGATCCCCAAAAAATAACAACATCTTGTGTTCATGAACTAGAAGACTAAATATTAAGTTATTAATATTACCAAAATTGTTTTACACATTCAATGCTATCCCTATCAAAGTCTCAAAATCTAGCTGTTTTTTTTTTCTTTCCCAGAAATTCACCAGATGCTCCTAATATTCATATGGAAATGCAAGGGACACAAAATAATCAAAACAATATTAAAAAAGAACAAAATTGCAGAACTCATACTTCCTAATTTCAAAACTTATCACAAGGCTACAGTAATCAAGACAATGTGATACTGAAATAAGTGTGGACATATAAATCATTTGAATGGAATGGAGAGCCCAGAAAGAAATCCTTACACTTATGGCCAAATTATTTTTCACTAGGGTGCCAAGAAAATTCAATGGGGAATGAATAGTCTTTACAAAAAGTAATGCTGAGCAAGTTGGATATCCACACCCTAAGAATAAATTTGGACCTCATACTGTGTACAAAAAACTCAACATGGATCAAAAACCTAAATATAAGAGCTAAAATTATAAACCTCTTAGAAGAAAACATATATGTAAATTTTCATGACTTTGGGTAAAGCAATGGTTTCTTATATATGACACTAAAGGTACACAAAACAGAAGAAAAAAATAGATAAATTGACTTCATAAAATCAAAAACGTCTATGCTTCAAAGGACAAAATCCAGAAAGTTAAATGACAACTCACATAATAGGAGAAATTATTTGTGAATCATATATTTGATAAGGGACTTGTTTCCAGAATACATAAAGAACACCTGCAACTCAACGAGAACAACATACATAACGCAATTTAAAAATGGGCAAAGTATTTGAATAGACATTTATCCCAAGAAGATATTCAAACAGCCAATAAGCACATGAAAAGATACTTAACATTATTTGTCATTAGGAAAACAAAATCAAAATCATAATGAGATGTCACTTCACAAATTATGATGACTATAATAAAAATGATGGACAACATCAAGTGTTTGTGAGGGTGTAGAGAGGTTAAAACCCTCGTACGTCGCTGGTGAGCATGTAAAATTTTGATACTGCTTTGGAAAACAGTTTGGCAGTTTCTGAAATAGTTAAACATTACATTACTATGTAACTTAGCAATTCCACTCTCAGGTATATAGCCAAGAGAATTGAAAACATGTGTTTACACAAAAACTTGTACATAAACATTCACAGCAGCAATATTCTTAATAGCCAGAAAGTGGAAAAACAGCCCAAATTGATGGGTTTATTGATGAATGGATAAACAAAATATGATATATGCTTACAAAGGAGTATTATTCACCCACAAAAAGGAATAAGGTTAGGTACATGCTACAACATTAATATACCTTGACAACATTATGTTAAGTGGAAGAGGACAGACACAAAAGGCCACTATCGCATGATTCCGTTTACATGAAATGTCCACAAAGGGAAAATCTTAGAGACAGGGGGCCTTTTTATGACCTTACCTCAGCCCCCCACAATCCCTGATCAACTCTCTGTCTCCCTTTCCACTTGATCTGTGTTGAAAAACCCATTGTATATTCTATAAGATAATAAAATGGCAGATATATGTCACTATTAATTTGTTAAAACTCATAAAATGTATAATAACAAAAGTGAACTCAAATGTAAACTATGGACTTAGGGTGACAATGATGTGTCAATGTCGGTTCACCGATTGTAGCAAATGTACCACTCTGCTGAGACACATTGATGGTGTATGTGTGAGGCAACGGGTATACATATATGGGAACTCTCTGTCCTTTCTCCTCAATTTTGTTGTAAACTTAAAACTACTCTAAAAAACAAAGTCTATTAGAGAAACAACAACATAGTGTTTGACCATACAAATCCCCTCTATATGAACATAGCTAGGCATTCCCAAAAGCTTGCCATCTATGTCTGAACGCCTAATCACATTTTTGTAATTTATATGATCTCAAATACATGTTCATTTCTTTGCACATCTTTTAAAATCAATTATCACACTAAAATAATTTCTATATTGCATTTTATATTCACTTTTATCTAAATCCTTAAATTGAGATATAGAAAGAATAAACCTGGATCATCTTCTAAGCTGTTATAACTTTTCAAATAAAGGGATTGAAAGAGCTTTGTCCAGGAAAAAAAAAAAGGTAAAATTTGACATTAAATCTTGAAATTCAAATATTTAAAAAAAAATGCTGTTGACGATAATTTATTATTTAATACTAGTAGAAGGAGATTTAAATAGGTGAACATTTATTCTAAATCTCTTCAGTATCCATCACTATTTTACTTAACTCTCAGGTGCTAATTTTAATTTACAAGTCATTTTCTACCAAGAACATAATCTGTAAAACTGTAACTAAGCTTTGAAAAACAAAACAAAGTTTAACATGTTTTAAAGTATCAATCTGTTTTTAAATTTCCATAATACTTCTCTGGAAAATTACCAAAACTTCCCCAGCTTAAAACTACTGAGCTTCGTAAATGTCATAAATAATATTATCTACAATTAGGTCCAATTCCTACTGTCATCTAACCTTTTAATCTAAGAAGAGGTAGAAGTTTCTGACAGGGAAATGTAAAATAAAATTTAATTTTTAAAAAAAACTCAATATGGTTAATATTTTAAATAGCTATTTATATAACTCTGACGATTATGACTCAGGCATTTTCAAATATTTTAGAAGCAGAACATTGTTCTTATTGGAAATCTCAGCACTTAGAAGCAGCCAGGCTGCTCTGTTTAAAATGGGGAAAAGGGTGGGCATTTTATAGACCTCTGCTCACTCTCAGTCTTCCCTCCACCTCTGAGAAGGTCTCTAAATTACATCCTCAGGACCCTGAACATCTGTGTTAGATATTCCAAAATCACTGATATTCAAAACAAAGTTTTAGTCTTGGACTTTCTCCCATGAGAAAAATGTTCTCATTAGCCTTTCTCTTCCCTCCCTACATTAATTAGGAATGGCTTCAGCTTTACGTAAATAAATAAACAGCTTTGTTTATTAAACTATTAACTAGTAAATAGTTTAAATTAAAAAGCATTTTTCCCTGATAAATGTGGAGTCTGGGTATAGGCAGTTACCTGTGCTAGTTCAGCTGCCCAAAGATGCCACCAATAATTCAAGCTATTCCTAATTTTCAGTTTCAATATTTTTGGCCATTATAAAGGCAGGATAAGGGAAAGGTGGCAGATCTTTCCTTATGTAGAGTTGAGGTTGTTTTGTTTATTTGTTTGTTTCCAGGAATGAAAGCCTCAGTTTCACCCCAGTAGGCTGCCTCTTCATTCTTGTCTCTGCCTACTTCTCTCATCTCTTCATATCACATCTGGTTTACACTCAGGGCTATGGGGACTATGACAAGTGCCATTGCCCTGACCTGACCATGCTCACCCTAGACCTTCTTACACGATATCCCCTCTCAGTGGAACATTGTCCTTCAGATTCTTTTTCTCCTTTCAGTCTCAGCATAGATGGTACCTTTCTCTGGAAATCTTCTCTGACCACCCTCTCTGCTCTAGATGAGAATAGGCACCCTCACGAGCCTCTTCTCTTCATTCCTGCAACTTTCTGAAAGCAGAAACAGTGCCTTTCCTCTTCGCTGGTGCAGACTCCATCTCTCGGTACTCCACTGCCTCTTTGATAATTATTTCAGAATTCCTTCTGTTTTATGCCCTTTTAAAGTTTGGTGTTTCCATGCATTTGTTCTGAGCTCTCTTCTGTTTCCATGGAAAATACTCTCTCTGGGAAAAATCTCATTCATTTCCCTGAAACCCAAACATCAACCTTATTTGAACAATTCTCAAGTCTAAGCTCCCAGTGTACTATGAATAATAATAATAATAATAAACTCTTACTGTGCATATTCTTGTTATTTCTACCTTGTGTTGCAACAGGCCCGTGGAAATCAAACACATACCAACAGAATTGGTAATTATACAGATATCTCTCATCTTATAAATCTATTCCTTTTATGCATATATTTTGATGTTATTTCCATTAATCTCTATGCCCAAATCACACAATTTAGTGTTCTTGTATTTACCTAGCATTTTCCAGACTATTTCAACCCAAAATGCCTTTTGGAATAGTAGAATGTCTGGATGATTATGCTAGAAAATTTAAAAATTACTTAATCTTTTTTATAAAAAAGTGAGCTTAAGGTAAAAAATAGTTTCTTTTAGATGAGTTTACTGCTATAGACCGTTTTGTAATCATTATTGTGGTAATTGATTCAGGCATTTATCACTAACGGGTGTTGAAACAGGTAGAACAAAGTTGACAAGAAACACAAAATTTATATTGTTTCAAAGTATCTCTATACATGACCTATTAATTAGAAAGAGAAAACAGTAATTTCTTAATGAAAAAACCTGGTGGACAGAACCCTAACTGAGTGATCAATTTAACATCATGAATAGTGGGACAAACCAACAACCTGTGCCTCCTGATGTGACACACTGAGAAGGACAAAGGACTCTCTGTAAGGTTCCTGTCAAAGAAGCATAATCTGAATAGCGTCGTGAGGAAACATCAGATGAACCTAAACTGCGTTAAAGTCTACTAAATAACTGGCCTGTACGCTTCAACAACATCAATGTCGTGAAGGACAAAGAAAGTCTGAAAAATCGTTCCAGAATAAAAGTGTCTAAAGAGACATATAAGTTAAATTCAATGTGAGATTTCGAATACCATCCTGGAACTTAAAAAATAAGTAAATAAAACTAAAATGAAAGCTACAAATGATTCTTTAAAGACAATTTTTTTTCACATTTTAAATATGTTTCAAAGATTGTTCCTTGTTTGCATTTTCCCCCAAAATAAAGTAACCTATTTTTTCGTTTTATTTTATTTTATTTTATTGAGGTATAATTGACATACAAAATTATATTAGTTTCAGGTGTGCAACTTATTAATGGTTTGATATTTGTGTATATTACAAAATGATCACCACAGTCAGTTCGGTTAACGTCTGTCACCATACATAGTTAACAGAATTTTTTTTCCTTGTGATAAGAACTTCCAAGATCTACTCTCAGCAACTTTTAAAAACGCAATACAGTAGACTATTAGAATAGACTATGATTAACCATAGTTGTCATTTAGTACATTACATCCCCATGACTTGATTATTTTATATTTGGAAGTTTATACCTTTTGACTCTCTTCACCTATTTTGCTCACTCCACCCCAATCCTAAACTAACCTAATTTTTGATGATACCATTATTACTATGGTTAACTCTGGTGAATGCTGACTTGGATAGGGCACAATGGATGCTTCTGATGAGCTGGTCATATTTTATATCTTGATATGGGGGATAGCTATAGAAATATATACTTTGAAGATTACATTGATCATTACATTTAAGATTTGTAAACTTTATATGTTATCATTCCATAACAAGTTAAAATAATAGTCATCATAGTTATTGTAAGTTGTGTGTCTGACTACATTAATAATTAGATTGTGTTTGGGTTTATTTTTATTGATTTATTTTTTCCTTTTGATTTCAGTCATTTGGTCACGTTGCCTGGAAAGTTGATTAATTTTATACTGAGTGCTGAGATTGTATATGAAAAATTGTAGAGAGAATATCAGTTTCTTCTAGCAGACAGGTAAAACACAAGCAGATGATTTGATACAAAGTGGAATTAAGAAATGTCAAGGATGTATTTCAAATTTTTGTGAGAGGAAAGCTTTGTTTGGATTTTTAGCCTTTTAGCAGATTTGTCAGTCAGTTTTATTTCATTTTATCTGTCATCATCACCATCAACATCATCATCATCATTATCATCATTTGCTTTCATTCTTTTCTTTTTGTTCCTGACATGCACAGTTTAGAAATCAGCAAATATCCTAAGGAAAAAACTACAGGCAGAATGTTGGCTATTTCTCTGGCTTCCCTTTTGGTCTGTGAAAGGAAAAAACTCCTCTGTTTTCTGTCTAATTACAAAATCCTTCACTTCTGACACCAGATGTGTGAGGGTTTCCCACACCAAGCAGTTCTCCAATTCTCTGTTGACACCAACTGGTTGTCCTACAATTTAATTCAGTTCTGAGGCTATCTACCTGGGGTTAGCACCGATCCCACAGGTTAAGGCGTCACTCCCACAAGATTGTCCTCACTGCACATCCCAATCCCAAGTCTCAGGTTGTCACCTATGTCTCTGACCAATCAGCTACAAATCAGAGGTTCCCATGACCTCCTCCTCAGGTTCAATAATTTGATAGAGCAACTCACAGGACTCAGGAAAATAGTTTACCTACTTGATTACTTGTTTATTTTAATGGGATATAATTCAGGAACAACCAGATAGAAGAGCTGCATAGGGTAAGGAATGTGGGAAGGGATGCAGAGTTCCATGCTCTTTCCAGGCAGGTCACCCTCCCATCATCTCCGTGTTCATAACCTGGAAGCTCTCTGAACCCCGTTGTTTAGGATTTTGATGGAGGCTTCATTACATGGGCAGGATTAATTAAATCATTGCCCGTTGGTGATTAATTCAACCTTCGGTTCCTATCTACAGTCCCTCTAGTACAGGAGTCATGATGGGGCTGACAGCTCCAACCCTCTAATCACAAGGTTGGTTCCCCTGGCAACCTGCCCCCATTCTGTGGTTATCTAAGAACTTTCCGAAAATCACCTCACTAACATAAACTCAGGTGTGGTTGAAAGTGTCCTGTTAGGAATAACAAAACACACTTCTTTCACCTAATGCTCTGGGGCTATTTCAGGAACTGAACACAAAATACCAAATATTATAAGAAAAGACACTTACATTGTTCTTATCACTTAGGAAATTACAAGAGTTTTAAGAGCTACTGCCAGGAACAGGGATGAAGATCAATATATATATTTCTTATTATAAATCACAATATCACAGTCTGGAAACCTGTTTTCTCCAATCTTGACAGTTTTAGTAGCACCAAATCTAGTCTTTTTCTTCTCTGTCAAGAGAGTCTTCCACAAGGTCTATTTACACAGTTTGTATTACTTTTCTACGTCACTTGAGCTGAAATGGCAAATGCCTGAGGGGCAAAAGGTGAAGCAAATATAGGGCTCACCTCAATATGTTTCACACTCTTCAGCATCTTAGCCCTTTAAGACTTCAATGGCTTGCCTGGTCTCCAAATCTCTCCAAGTAGCTTTTCCCCAAGCTTCTGTCATTATTTTAAGTGAAATTACAAGCTATTTCTTCATATCTAGATTTAAATAGACTTTCCAATAATACCTTTATGGAAAAATTTAATTTTTTCTCATAAAAGGGAAAGAAAGCTGTTTAATCATGTAAGAAAATGCTTGTTTTATTGACGAATAAATTACAAACCACTTACATCATATTTGGATTTGAAACTAATTGCACGTTAAAGTGCAAGTTGGAATGTATTTTTTGTATGAACTATAGATAAAGCTTCTTTATGACATGATGTTTTGATTTCTATAATTCTTATAAATGAAATAACTCTTTTTAAAAATAATTGTGTTTGTTTTAAAAGTCAGGATGAGAGACAATATTTAATGTGATTATTGCTATGGCTGGGTTGAAATCTACCATATCCTCTTTGTTTTCTATTTGCCCCATCTGTTTTTCTGCTCTCTTTCCCTCTTTTTCTGCTCTTTCTGGGATTCATTGAGTAATGTTTATAGTTCTATTTTATTTCTTTGGTTGGATTATTAGGTATAATTTTTGATGTTTTTACTGGTTGTCTTGGTATTTATAGTATACATTTTAACTTCACTTAGTCTACCTTCAAGTGATACTATACCACTTCAAAGTTAATATAAGCATCTTAGAACTATATACTTTCATTTCTCTTCTTCCAGAATTTGCATTATTGTTGGTCATTTTATATTTCTGCATATATTATAAATCCTACAATACACTGTCATTATTTTTACTTAATTAGATTTTTAAGAGATTTAAATATTTATTTTTAAAAAGTCTTTTATATTTAACCTTGTGATAATCAATATCAGTGGTCTTAATTCCTTTCTGTAGGAATGGAAATTTCCTTCTGGTATCATTTCAATTCTTTAACATTTCTTACAACATGATTAATCTTTTCAGCCCTTATTTGTCTGAAAATATCTTTATTTTGCCTTAGTATTTGAAAGATATTTTTTCCCTGTAAAGAATTTTAGGTTACTAATTTTGTTTTGTTTTGTTTTGTTTTTTCCCTTCAGTACTTTAAAGATGGTGCTCCACTGTTTTCTTACTTTCATTGTTTCTGATAATGAAATGAAAGCTTTGTATTTAAAACTTTGTATTTAAAGCTAAATTTAAATAAAGTGTGTAATGCTCCAATACATTGATATGTGGGATTGGGGTTGTTATTTGTGAAACTCGGGACAACAGTAGCATGGAAATCAAGTGTATATTTTGATACAAGTAATTATTGAATAATAATCAGTCAAATGCATTTATCAAGAATCTCCTCCCTGAACCGCAAGAAGCAAAACATTGCAAATGATCCCATGTCAATCAACGGTAGCAACATTGAGCTCCAAAGATATCAAGGGTGCATAAGTGAAGTAAAGCTATTCTACAAAAATACTGCTTAGAGAATCAGGACCTCAGCATTAGATTCTTCTTGTTTTCTTTATAAGCTGAGAAGAGCTATTGGCAGCTAGCCCAGAATTGTAAAGCTGAGTCAATCTTCTTAAATGTAGCTGACCTTCATGGTACACAAGACAGAAATTCTCAAAAATGGGAAATTTTGGCTCTTCTTTGGACAAAGTTAAATTCTTCCAATTTGTGCTAAGCAAGTGAAAGATAAATGGAAACTTGATAAAATGGTTACTTTCAAAAGAAGAAAGCCAATGAATTAGAAATGACCCTTTTTCCAGATTTGTCTCTGATCATGAACCTTAAAGATTTCTTCCTCATATTGAGTTAAAATCTGTTCTTCCCCTTCCTTCCTGTAACTTCTTTTTATTAACCTCGTTTCAATTTGCTGCTTCACAGAAGACTTTGTTACCTGACTGGACTCTATATGAGATGGCAGCTGTTCTCTTCCCCAAATCAAATGCTCTCAGGTCTTTCCACATAAACTAAAATATCATTTGATAGATGGATGGATGGACGGATGGACGGATGGACGGATGGATGGACGGATGGATGGATAGATAGAGAGATAAAAGGATAGATAGATAGATATTCCTCAAAGGGGACACTATTGGAATTTTGGGAGGAACAATTCTTAATTGTGTGGAATTCCCCACGTAATGCCAGATTCTTAGCATGCTTACTCCTTTTTTTAAATTCTAAGTGGCATTTATAACTCATTGGAACAACTACAAAATAGCCCTCATGCATTTCTAAACATCCCCCATGTTTGGTGTAGTCCTGATTGAAACCACATACATCGTTAGCCTATTAACAATGTTCTGTACGAATCCCAGCTTTTCACAAAACTAGATGTCTTCCTAGAACTGAATGCAGTATAACCGTACGGAACACAGTGAAATTATCCTTTTATTTTTCTTCTGCACATTATATGTAGATGTTATTATTGAGTCAGATTTTTTATATTCCACTTTAAAACATAGTCAGTTGAATGCCCAAGGTCATTTTCACATGTGCTGCTGTTAATGAAGCTTCAGCACTCCAAGTCTAGGCACAGGTGGTTGGACCAAACAGCAAGGATTTTTATTTTCATTCCTACGAAATGTTTCTCTGCACAAATTGCCCAACTTTTTTGAACTTTTGAGGTCATTATGGAGGCACACAGATTATCAATTCGTGTTTATAACAAGTCTAGTTCTATTGTAATTCAAGGACTTTATATTTGATGTTTTCCATCCTAGGACACTTTAAAGAACCCTTACTCACCAAAATTTGCATAAGAATTATCTGATGACCCTCACCTTCTTTGTCCATGATACTCTATTAGCACTTACCATAGCTACAATTATCTTGTTTGCTTGCTTGTTTTCTGTCTCTCACACTAAAATGCCAGCTACCTGAAGGCAGGTGTTATGTTGCGTTGGCCACCTTGACCCTTAGCAACCAGCACACAACTAGCCTGCACTTGGTGCCTAGGGAGGTATTGTTAATTTTTCATCCAATCTATCAGATTTTTCTTGCAAGTTTAATCACATCAGAATACAATTGCTCAAACAATTCATAGAATCTGATGGCAGATCATTGTGACTATTTGAGATCTTCAAGCAAAAATAACTTGTTAGCAAAATTTGGGTGTGGTCATTCATCCAGTCTGGAATTCAACTGTTTACATTATTAGTGCTGATCACCTAGTATTCCTGGCTCTCAACTTCTTAGGTAATAATAGAAAAATATTTGTGAATAAGCCACTTGCTTTTACCAACAAAATGGAAGTTGAAGTGGCATGTGTCCCTTCTGAGTAGAAGTTTGCAGTGTCAATATATGATGGGTTCTCTTCCTCTTGAATGATACTCTAAAAAGAAAATATCTAGATGGAACCTCTGTCAGTCTTAGCCTCTGAGTGACTACACTAAACAGAGATCCTGCTCAACCCAAGATAGATGGGTAGATTATGTGAGAAACATGTTATTGGGGAACAATTCTCCATGGTATTTCTACTTGTCTTATGATTGTTTTTGTTCTAGACTATGCTTTTGCATAGCAAACACTCCTGGATAATTAAGTAGTGTCGCCCTCTAGGGCATAGGGCAGATTTGTTTCCTGACCAGGAAGATAAAGATAATGTCTCCCTCTGGGGCAAAAATTGGGCAGGTTTGTTTGCCACCCCCTTTATAATGTCAAGCATTTTTCTTTCTTTTTTTGCTGAGGAAGATTTGCCCTGAGCTAACGTCTGTAGCTAATCTTCCTCTATTTCATATGTGAGCCACTGCCACAGCATGACCACTGACAAGGTCATGTGCCCAGGAAGCAAACCCTGGCCACCAAAGCAGAGCATGCTGAATTTAACCAGTAGGCCACCAAGGCTGGCCCTGTTGGGGGTTTTTTAAGCTCAGGTTTTCTGAGCTGTGGCATAGGCCATTGTGTGTGCTGCGTACACCTGAGACACTTGCCATCATCTTCTGGGGACTTGCAGAGAAAGGGGAACTGATACAAACATGTGGCTCATGCTGCCTGCCAGGCTTTGAGTAATAAGATGTTTTGTCCCTAACCCAGGAATCCATGTCTTCTGCCAGCGTCTATGCATCTGTCTTAGGCTACCTTTTTAGCTCACAAAATGGGGAAAATCTTAGGACCTTCACAGTTCTTTACATTATTTTCATCTTATTTTAAGATACTGTGATTTGGGTAGGGTCATTTCTTACCATAAAATAACCTAAAGTATTCTGATCAATACACTAACAGTCATGTACTGCATAACGATGTTTCAGTCAACGATAGACCACATATATGATGGTGGTCTCATAAGATTAGTACCATAGAGCCTAAGTGTGTAGTAGGCTATACCATCTAGGTTTGTGTAAGTATGCGCTATGATGCTCAAACAATGGCAAAATCGCCTAATGACGCATTTCTCAGAACAGATCCCTGTCGTTGAGCGACTGTGTTTCTTTTAGTCTTTATTTCTGTTTATGTTCATAACATTAAATTGGTCTTTGCTAGTGGTACCAAAGGCTGAGGACAAGTGAGACAGATGATGAGACAAAACTCAAACAGCAAGAAATATGCAATGGTGTCACCAAATAAAAGATGTCAGGGAGGATGCCCCAGGAGGTATTAGAACTTGAAAATTGGGGGACAGCCAATAGGCTACACTATTCATCAGAGATTGTGAAGTCCATATGTATTAATATCAGCTTAAGTTTTGTGATTGAAAGAATAAAGGACGTTAGTATCTTCTTGAGTAATCCAGAGAATTAGAAGTTTGTGCTGGAAGGGATATTAGAGATATAAGACTTTAAAGGTGAGAAAACAGAAGCTCAAAAAATAGTAGTCTTTTGCAGGTCATTTAAGTAGTTAGTAAATGACCCAGACTGTTTGCCAATTCACCCAGCTACTAGTCATAGTCCACTTCCCATAGTACACCATTGTCTTTATTTCCTCCCATGGTTCCCTCATTTGCTCATTTAATGAGTGTTCCCATATGGAGCAACTTCTATGCGTCAAGTACTGTGCTAGACACAATAACAAAAACACAGTTCCTTCATTATGAAATTTTACTCACTGGTCTATAAACTAGAGACATGTTTCTATAGATGAGGGCCAGGAATCTTCACAATAATACCACGTGAATGATTAGACCAGAAACTAATTCTTAAAGGACTATCTGGCTGGAGGTTGAGTATATAATCTTACATTCTTCTATGTTAACTCACGTACCCTAGTTAAAATAGGAGAACATAATGTTGTTTAAACTTCCTTTGGTTTCATAAAGTAATTCATATTAGATAGGACTTGATATTAAAAAATAAAAATTTTCACAGACCATATATCAGTTTCCTTACATAGTGCTCCTAACACATAGGTAATACACAACAGAAGAAAGAACATGAATATTAACTTCAGAAGATCTGGGAGTGAATAAAGTACAGATATCTATATTGTAGATTTGAGAATTTACCTAATCTCTTGAAACTTCATTTTCTTCATCAGGAAATGGAGATACTTGATCAGCTTGTGAGGATTAAATGAAATACCATATAACTTTTAGCACATTCTAAAATGAATTACATATTAATTATCTTTCTTTTTATATAGCTACTTTTGAATGAAGAAAAGAAAATTTCCTTTGTATAGTTAACATGTTTTCAATACATGTTGGGCTACCTAGCAATTGTACAGCCAGTCACAGTTCATAGCATCGTCACATGATTTATTTTACTTATCTTCACAACAAACATTGTGAAGCTCAAACAATAAATTAATCATTATGAAGGTACAAAATATGTATAACAAAGTTCCTGGGTGGGATTATAAATTTGCTATATAATATAACACATATCTAAAAATGACATAAACATGATACAAAACAGAGCAAGAGGAATTGTATAAACAAAGAAACTCAGAAGTCCAGAAGAGAGTGATAGTCTATCTGATGTGGCCACAAAGATCCCTAAGAGGGAGAGTGGATAACACTACTATGCTCCACCCAGGGAGTTTTAGGTAAGGTGTAGTTTTGTTTGTTTGTTAACAACGCCTAGAAGTCATGTATGCTTACGTCCTGGGTGACCAGGAAGACACAAAGGAGTTCAGAGATTAGCTAATAATAACACAAATATTTTGTAACACAATGTAAACCTCAAATTTTAAACTCCAAAACATAGTCTGTTTCTGTACTAAATAAAACCATAAATGTAAGCCTTAAATAGGCTCTCTGAGGCCAAACAGGTGCAGGAACACGGGTTTGAAAGACTTCCAAAGAAGGAAATGTATGGCATATGCTGCCTTCAATGGCAGATAAAAAAGATTCAGTATCATCCACTGATATGGTGCTCATCTTTCACAGAAAGGACAACACAGTACAGAAAGAACGTGTGAAGAAGTGAAGACATAAGGAACTTCTTCTTGGGAAACCTGTAAATTAATATAAAACTTAGAAAAAAAGGACATGGAAAACATATGCACATATATTTGTATTTGTGTAAATATTAGAAACAGGTAAATGAGTACACCTTTGCTATTAGTTCTTTATAAACATGGTGCTGCTGAAACATTACTGGGTATCCTGGAGTCATCTACACTCTTGGAATTAATTTGGGAAGATTGTTTAAAAGAGATCAAGTGTGGGCACAGGTATTTAGATCATCTTTAGGAACTCCAATATGAATTTAGATACAGTGATCTGATTTCTTAAGAATGTCCTTGCCAATTTTCAGGCTGGTTGGAGAGACTGTACCCTGTTTGCTTGTACCGACTCTGCGTTTCCTGGTAGGAGCAGGAAAAAGACAAGGCATGTGATTTTGTCGTTAAAGTTCGGATTAGGAAATTATGGTGAAAGCCAATATTCCTTGAAATAAAAACAAGCAAAATAGTTGATGAGAAAGGGCAAAGCTCCAAATCTACCCAGCTGTAGAATCCTTCAGGAATGAAAGACTAAAAGAATAAATGTGGTTCTGATAACGAATTTACCACTAATGTGAATACTAATTGCTTTATCCCTGGAGACTACTTTTATTGCAAGTATTATCATTGAAAAAGGGCTTCAATTCAGACATGTCTAATTACACTATAGGTTAATTCTATTAACTAGAGAATCTCCAAAGGACTTTAACATTTCTGACTATTAAATAAGTTTAAGTGGTCTAACCAAATTGCTAATGATTGCCTTCATTGCAAAGCAGAAACTATTTGATAAATCTGTAATTCCTTTTGGAACACTGGCACAAAGACTTGATTTTGAGGGCAATAACAATTTATTGAGATTACCTTGAATGTATGGTAAAGACGGTCGTATTATGTATAGTCTGTATTTTTCCCAGTGATTTCTTCTTTTGCTATTGTCATCCATGTGTGTAGGCACAAAGAGCCTGTTATTAGTAATGAAACAAATAATGATAAAATAAATGGGCTTTTTTATTCATAAATGCAAGAAAGGCTCATTTGCAGTGTTGACAGAGTCAGAAGAGTTTTCTTTCATTTACGCCATCCTGTTATAATACACAAATACCTGCTTTTCTATAGATGGTGTGTGGATTCTCTAAATGTAGTTATTTTTCTTTTTTAAAGTGTAGGATGGGTCTAGACACATTGAAACAATTAGAACACTTAAAGCTCATTATAGCTGTTTGTTCTAGCTCTGCCTGAGCATTTAATGAACCATTATTTGTATGCAGAAGAATGTTATATCCCATACCCATCCTTCCTCTCACACCACTGGACATTTCCCATTCATTGTTTAATTTATTAGTGTTTCTCATTCAGTATTTAATAAAAGTTCAGCACAGTGCAAAACACTGTAGAGAAAAAAACAATAAAAGGAGTTTACAACTTTTTAAATGAGATAGACTTGAACACAGATGATTGCAATATGGGTGCCAAGAGGATATGCAACTGGCTATACTGAGTTTACCTTGTAATTGGAACCTAAGTATTTGTGACTGGTTCCAGAAAAAATCTGTTCAAAATAAGAAAAAGTTAGAAATACTCATTATGTAGGGTTATATGACCATACTATCTGAGATGCAGATTGGGCAAAAAATTTGAAGATTTCATGTAACGCCATGACTTTGACCTGTATATATAAGGGAAGGGCTGTAGAAATAATAGTCATTTGCAAATAGAGAGTGGGCAAGTAGAATATTTAGGACTGAAGGGTGAAATGGTGAGTTTAACAAGAGGGCGATAGGATGTGGTATATGATATAACCTGGTAATTGCCAAGGAACCACAAGGGAAGCTATAAATGTGATCCGTGGTAGCTGCATTAAGAGAAGGAAGAGAAAGGAAAGGAAGGAGGGAGGGAGGTAAGGAAAAAGCTTTCCATTGAGGAAATATGGAATTATTAGAATCCATTTAAATAATTTTATTCAGAAGCATGGCCTATGCACTACCTAATCATAACTCCCTGGACATCTGTCTTACAAAAAATGACAGTATGCAAAAAGTCTATTATATAGTGAATGTGAAAATTGAATCCTATGTCTCATTCTTCTTTGTCTTGCCTCTCCCTCCTCTTTAACCTGCTTACACTGTTAATATGGATGTGACGGACGTGGTTACCAGGTCTGCCCTCTACTTAGAAATTTGGATAGAGAAATTGTAAAAAAA
This sequence comes from Ceratotherium simum simum, assembly GCF_057802395.1. NCBI lineage: Eukaryota > Metazoa > Chordata > Mammalia > Perissodactyla > Rhinocerotidae > Ceratotherium > Ceratotherium simum. The sequence goes on along the minus strand of NC_141914.1, from coordinate 7,542,643 downwards.
TACTGATGGATAGAAGAATACAAGTGAAGTGCCTCAAGTAGTAGAAGTGTGAAAAGAAAAAGGAAGGATTTTTCTTAGGACCTCTGGTTCCACTACAAGGGTTAAGCAATTGTCACCATGTAGAGAAGAACAACAGAGAGATGAAAATGCAAGTATTATGTGAGAATATGGGGACAAAAAGGTGTTGGAGGGGAAAGGAAAGAATGAACTGAAGGTGTAAAGAGGTATAACAAATAAGAATCATGTGTTGGAAATTATTAGTGTCCTTGCCTCAGGATTAACATGCATGTGATAATTTGCTCAAAGCCAACCATCATCATATATAAAGTCTCTTTATGCATCAGGTATGATGCCTTATATAAACTATCTTCTGGAATCCCTTTGACAATGCATTAATTCAGTATTCATGCATTTCTAGATATTCTTTTGCATTATCTTCAGATCACGTGGGTCTACTTCCTCCTTTATGCTGTCCCTTATGCAAGAATAAGAGTCACAACAATTGTCATTTAAATAAGAAGACGTTTACTACATTCAACTCAAAGGTACTTGCTCTGAAGAAATATATAAATCAAGCAAAGTGAGTTTTCAACTGTTAGTAGTCTCTGTAGATTACCAGTGTCTCTAAAATGATTTGCCTTTAATTACAACCCTTCCATAGTTATTGAGAATCCAGTATTTTCTCTCCAATACTCAGTCAGGAAAGAGCACAAAAAAGCTAGTATTGCCAATTCCAGTTTCACATTCTAAAGAGATTGAAGGCTAATGCTCAAAATGGCCCCAGCCATTACTAATTGACCAACAAAAACAGATGATGTCGTAGTTCATCTGACTTTCCCTGAGCATTCAGACTTGAGTGAAGCTGGTCTGTGGCTCAGCTACAGGCAGCCAGCAAAAGTATCTAAGATTGAGTGTTCTCACTGCGAGTTTAGTTGACATCGTACAAGGGGACATGGGACAAAAATGGGGAATTAAGTTCATAAGTGTCATCAAAGAATAAACGAGATTTAGGAAATCTCCTTTTTGTTTTGTTTTTTTTTATTTAGTTAAGACATCTTAGTCTTAAAGTCAAAAACCCATTTCCCTGACAAAAAGCAACTTATTAGGATTACAGGTAATGCTAACAATCATCAGCATTTACAGTGGCAAATGGTAAGCTTTTACATTATGCTTGTGGGTATGTGTGTTCAGGGAGGTGTGTGAATATACACTGACTTTGAGGCATGCGTTATGGACTGCTGCCATGGTAAGTAGGGAAGGGACAGAAAGGGGGAAAATAAACTTCTCTGTTCTCTTCTGTCCTCCTCATCTTTAATTACCATTAATTCTTCTCTAGATCTGTTGCCATTCACCTTCACATTCCCCAGTACTTTCCTCCTTCAGTTCATTTTATGCAGACTGTTTAGCTCTAAATTGAATTACATGTGACTGAATTGACAGAAATCTATCTAACCATCTATCTATCTATCTATCTATCTATCTATCTATCTATCTATCTATCTACCTATCTATATCTAATTTTAAAATTTTTATCGTGTATCTTTTCGGTACATCTAGGACATACGAGATTAAAGGTATATGGGAGGGAGAAGTGAAGTTAGGGGAAAGAGTTTTATTTTCTAATTTCTATTGTCGTTAACATTTATTATAGAAAAATAAGTCCTCAAAGGAATTTGCACTGCATTAGAAACAAGAGGATAAAACAATGCAATATTGATAGGCAAGAAAATGGAAGAAAAAAGCTGTTCTGCAACATAACTAATAGAAGCAGAAAGAGCACAGTGTAGACCAAACCCTGAACAAATGTCAAATATCCAGAGTATGAATAGAATCCAAAAGATTCACAAAGGGCATGTCTTCATGAACCTAAAAACAAGTAATTTCTGATTTGTGGAAATTCTCATCCCTGATTCTCAACCTTTGGCTGTCTAGTTCCATTTTGTAAGTCTCTATCCCACTACATAAAACCCACCAGTCCTTACCTTTCCTAAGTTCCCAGTCTATTACAGCCCATGCCCCAGGTTTCAAGAACTACCTGCAATGGTCATAACCAAAGGGCTCATAACCATTTGCCCAATGCCAGGAATGAAGGAGAAAGGAAGAAGCTCTATTTCCAATGACTGCATCCAGATTTGTAACCGATCCCAGCTCACATAAGCCAATGATTTCACAGCCATTAGAATCTATAGAAATATAGTGATACCTGGTCTACATGCCTGCCCAGAAGATTCAAAAAGATTTCATAAAGAAACTGTATTTTGAGTTTTAATTACAAGTTTTACTTTTTCTTCCTCTATAGGTTTTCCAGTATAGACTGTGTCATCCATGACTGTGGCTTCAGTTTTCTTCTGTACTCCAGTGACTACATTCTCACCACCATCACTGCCGCCATTTTGTCTAGATTTAATTCAGACCACTTGTCTAAGCCCCCAACTTGTATATCCAAATGCTGACTCAATATTGCACTTGGATGTCTCAATGGGAAGTGAACTCGGCACATACATGATCAAGCTCATTAATTTCTCCTCAAAGCTGCTGTCTTTCAGTTTTTCCTCATTCAGTAAATGGATTCAAACAGCTATACAAGATTGAAACCTAGACACCCCTGAAACCTCATATAATTGCGTATATCATATAGGTTAATAGTCATTAAAGTTTTACTCGCTAACACTTATATAGTACTTAACAAACGCCAGGTATTTTTAAAATGAATTACGTATGTTAACATATTTAATCCTAATAGTGAGTACCATTATTTCTTTTTACAGAGAGGAAGGTGAACACACAAAGTTTTAATAACTTGCCCAAGACCACATGGCTAGCAAATTTTAGAGCTGGGTTCAAACCTGTGAAGCCACATTCCAGGTTCCACATTTTCGTTCAGTACACTCTGCCGACTTTCCTACAAATAGTCATGACTGACATTTGTTAGCTGTTCACGATGTACCAGGCATTGAACTAAGTGCCTGATAGGTATCATTTCTTTAAAAGTTAACATCAACCTAACTGAGGGATACTCTAGTTATCCTTCTTTTACAGATGAGGACACCGAGGTATGCAGTGGTTAGGTAATGTTCACAATGGTCCTTAACTTGTCGGTTGTGGTGCCGCAATTCATTACCTGCCATTCTCATTCCAGATCCCACATTCTTAACAGGCAACATTCTTGACACTTTACAATCCTTATTTAAAAAAAAGCATTTTTATGCAGAAGCAAATGTTCTGTCTCTTTAAGTACGTTACTAAATGTGGCAAATTTAAGTTAAACCTTGAGTTGTATTCTGACCTTATTGTTTAAATTCATCTAATGCCCAACTGTTTTTAACCAAGTACATGCACAGCTTTAGTCTGAAGAAATTGAGTTTTCCATTGATGGATCAAAATTAAATAATAAATTAAATGATTTTGACTAGATTGCTTTAAATTTTCAGCATTATTTTATTTCAAAAATATCAACTTTTTTCTCTGAGAGATTTGGCTGCTGTAGAGTCAAATATTTCTGAGAATTTTGGAATATAAACTGAGGCTTTTAGGTTTTTCCTCTAATTTTGCTCTTTTAGTATGCTGTATGTCCCTTCTCTCCTCCAAACTTTGAAAATTAAATTACAGTGCTTGTATCACCTTGGGAGCACATTTTATTTGAGTAATAATCATGCTCTTTTGAGAACATATGCCATCCCACTTTTTTGAAAAAAAGATGATTTCCAGCAGCTCATAAAAAGGCTCCAAATACATAACAGACATCACCAAAAATTTTTCAATCCCTGTTTCATTTTTATGACTAGAGATCAAGAAATATATGTATTTAAATGTCCTTTATATGAATACTTTAATAATGAGATCTAGTACTTGGTTACTTTAAAATATATAGATTTTATTTGGGAAGATATAAATCAAAAACATATTTTCAAATTTCCTACTCTCCAGTTAAGATTTTTTGATTGAAATTATATTAATGTTTAATATTCTATATGAATCTCCTGCAGTGGAGTTAAAATACACGCCCTTTTAAAAAATAGGCATTAATTTTACTTTTAGAAGCATAGTGACATCCTGAGTCTTCTAAGATATCTTCTCTGGATTTTGTTCATATTGAAAATCAGCTCATGATCCTAATATGAATCTGCTCGCTTGCATAGTTTAACAAAAAGGGAGCTGGAATTCTATATTATAATGACCATCAGTTTTGTTTTCGAAAGATGCCTAAAAGGAGGAGCAGTTCAGGTGACCACATTCAAAATCTAAATTAACTCTGTTGCTGTTTAATTAGCTGTCTCAGATACAAAAACTGCCACTGTGAGACCACATCAAGGGGAACTATCCCGCCCTCCCTCACACAGTGGCTTATTTGTGACCCAGCAGTCCTCACTCCTCAGGTCCTGCCTTGAAAGGGAGAAAGAGTGGGAATAAGTACCCTCCCCTCTAATTTATTTATCTGCTTTGCTATTTACACATATCCTTTCCTCCTTTCAAAGAGGCTCCTTCGTAATTAGTAAAATACAAAGAAAGGGGAAGTTTGTTTTTAAAGTCTCAACAAGCTCAGATGCCAGAATATCAAAGGGTCACTTTCTGCTGCTCTGGAGAAATTCTAGAGGCAATTTCTCCTGTCCTCCTGTAGGAAGATGGGCAGCTGGTGAGCTCTCAGCCTCTGAGAGAATTGTCTATTAAAAATTTCTAACATTTATATAGTTCCTTTCATTCCTTTCATCCTCAAAGTGCTTTGCAAATATTAAACCTATTAATTAAGTGAAAGCAATTTGTGGATTAAAGCATACTTATAAACAACTGCCTGTCATTGGCAAGAAATACTTGTCCTTGTTTGTTTATTATTTCATTACTAGGCTATGGGCAGCTTTTTAATTTTAATGGCATTACCCAAGACACCAAGGCCACAGGAATGGAAATGCCTCATGGTAAAGTCACCCACTCGCTATGCTACAAAATGACCCTAATTCACCTGTACCTTGTCCGCACACAATCCAATTCATTTCTTAACGGCAATTGGAAGAGGTTTGGCTGAAGAAACTAGAGGGTCCTTTACAAAAATAAAAATCCTCTTAACCTTGTCTCTTTTTGTTCTCAATATTTTATGGAAAAAAAACACAATAAGTGTGGATTCTATAGGCAGACTATCTATTATATTAATAGTTTAGAAAAAATCTAAAACTTCAAACTCTCTTTATAAAATGCTAAGTAGGTTAATGGGAGAAGTAGGTTAATAGGGAGCTTCATAAGGAAAGCTCATATCATCTGCAAAACTTTTCAAGAGCTTAAATGTCTTCTTGAAAAATTAAAAGATCCCAGCTCCAAACGTTACTCCTAATTTATCGAGTTTCCAAGATTAAAATGCGTATACCGTTGCCCAACCAGGAAAAGATAGGGGGCAAAAAAGGCTGAGATTAGGTAGGTATGTTTTTAAGTTACTCTCTGAAAAATCCCTTCAAGAGAGAAAGCATCTTACCAGTAAATTTAGAAAGATTTGGAAACATAATTTTTTTTCAAGCAGCAAGTGAAATTTTCAAGTGATCAAATTAAGTGCCCTGCCAATTCGTACCGAAGAGAGACGGAAATTCTCCAGGGATAAGTCACGTGCTGATCTTCGGGGAAACCTGCATGAGCAGCTAATGAATAGCTGGAATCTCTTAAGACATAGCTACCTGGCTTTTGAAACATGTGATAATCATTAATATCTAATTCCAACTAGTAGTGGAAAGATGGGTAGTTTTAACATTTTGAGTTGTAGAAGAATCGATAAAATAAAATCCCACCATAAAGCCCTTTAGTAACAGATTTGCTTATACTGGGAGTCAAAAAAATCATTTTAATCAAGGGAATATTGACACCTGTGGAAGGATTTTAGACCTGAAGGAGCTAAAAGTGTCCAATTTCCTAATTACATAACTGGAGAAATAAGTTCTGCAAGTGTAAGTACTAGCAGTCAAACAGCAATTTTGTGATGGAAGTTAGAATAGAATTACCGTATGCCAGGTGATATTTCCACCGCATCAGGTGGTTCCACATCTAATTTGAGAATCCTGCAAGACAAGCACTGTTCCAGCATATTTTGCTATGACCATGCAGAAGTATTTGTATGTGGAGAGATGCTATTTGGCACCATGTTTTCTATCCTCAGTTTCCTTGAGTGGTAAAAGAGGGGATTGCTTGTCAGTACAGAATTTTCTCTTGGTTAGTTTCTGAAAAGTGCTAATATTTTATTAGTGCTGAAGTTTTGTTTGGCCATGACTTTCTTAGCTTCTGAAGAATATATGTCTGTTAGCAATGAATCAGGAGTTCTTAACCTATTGCATGCCTTGACTTTTTGAAAGTCCATTGAAAGCTAAGGAACTTTCTCAAAATAATATCTTTAATTGTCTAAAATAAATTACATATTATCGCAAAGGAAACAAATTATGTTGAAATGTAATTATCAATATGTTATAAACTGAAATTGGTGTTATAGTAGTGTGTGTGTTTCTTTATTAATGCATTACAATGCAGGTATAATAATTACCATAATTTCCTAAGTAGTAATGAATGCAAGCAATATATTTAGGTATGTGCAACAAACAGTAATGGGATATGAAAATATCTACAGTTTCTGTTGGTAACAGTCACAGGCATTGCTAACTAGCATGATTTGTTGCTATATTAATAATTGAAAGAAATGACAAATTTTACTTAGAGATTGCTAAAAAGAAAGATGTAATTTTTTACCACCAAAATCATGTACCCTCTAAATTCTTACCTCACAGATCTCAAAAGTTCTCACAGGTTCAAAATCTCTATTTCTGTTGGTTTACATTTTAGATAAGCGCATTTGTTCCATTTTAATCCTTCCCTTCAGGGTCTACTCTTTATCCTCGTGATTCAAGGTATTTCTGAAGATGTCATACCTGAACACATTCATTCTCTAGTTCAGCCCCTGGACAATCACTGAAGGTACCATCTTTGAACAAATGATCTTGCTTAACAACATTGCAGCAATTCCCTGCCAGCCTTGTTAATATCTCAAGTTGCTGGAGACACATTTTTGCCTTTATAGGAACAGCAGCATCGCTAACTAAAGCTCTTTAGAAATACAACAGCATGATAATGACAGTAGCCAATAAGACTGCTAAGCTGTAAGGAGTTATAATGATAAATCAGAGCTGTCAACATCTTAGGCTCAATATGAATCTCCACATGCAAGTCTGTTATGATCTATGTCTCCCAATCCTGACAGAGGACCAACTGCAATGTCAGGCTCTACTCAAGGCAAATGAATCCCTCATCATCACTCATGCCAGGGAATGCAGATTGGTAGATTATTAGATTTGAATTAAAAGGATGCTTTTTTCTCCTCAGGCTTCTTTATTCTTTTGTTTGTTATCTTCAATATGCATTTTTATGCTATCTTAACTATTGTTTATTATTATCTCATTTTAATTGTGTTTTTGATGCCCTTAGCACCTTGACCAAGGGAATGTAATATAAATAAAATTATCTTGACACACAAAGACTGCAGATGGTGTTTAAATTTGTTTTTCTTGTCTCTACATGAAATCATAGAGGTATTTAATTTATTTTCTTCTCTTTTGCTCACTTTCTTTTTCCCCTATGACACTCAATCTAGAAAACACCTGCAATTAACATGCTTTTCAAGAAACTTGTGCCTCTCTACTTCAAATGTATCTTTTTAAGGTAACATAATTTGCAGTGATCTTCAACTATTCATGAAAAATTTTGGTCAGATTTATTTCTCAACAACTTTCTGTCTCTTCCACAGACGAAAAAATCTCTTTCACAAAATATGCCTTATATAATTACATTAATAATGTCAAGAATGTCATTTTTAAATACCTTGTAAATGAGAGTGTATGTGTCTATACAGCAGGTAGTTTCAACAGTAACCATGGAAACAACTATAATCCAGTAATACTTCCACAATCTACATTGCCTACTCTGAGTTGAGGGCTGTGGATACAAGAATAAAAACAGCAACTTTCACTGAAGAGCCAAATTCTAACTTAGACAACCTAAAATGGTGGAGAGAACTAACTTTGTGCCAACTCTATGTGGAGGGTATTGCATGCATTATTTATATTAATTATACTTTCTCAGCTATCCTGGGAATAGCATTATTTTCCTTCATTTACAGATGAGACAAATGGGTTTCAGAGCAGTTAAATACCTTGCCTGAGATTGTAAAGCAAGTACAGTGTGGAACCAGGATTCTAACTCACAGCTCTTAGACTTAGAAGCCATGTTCCCTTTCCTATGCCAAACCTTCCCTCCAGAAGTCAGGTGCAAGCTTCACCACGTTCGAGTTTTGTGGTTTGTAGTTTAGTGTGAGGAAACTGGGAAAGTTTGACTTGAACTTAGACGTCTTCCTCACAGGGCACTACTGATTGTGTTTGTCTAAGGAAGGCTCCATTCTAGATAAGGACAATCTTCCACCTACAAGAGGTATTTTATTTGTATCTTCTACCATTTTAACACACCTGTCCTAACCAATTTCTTAAGAGTTATATTCTATATGAATAACAACAACAACTATAAAAATAATATAACTGAGGAAGAGGTCAATTTGATTGAATCAAATATGCATTCATTCAAAGACCCCTGTAGCTCCTGCCACAGTGGGAAAGCTACATGTTCACTGCAGAACCGTCACTATCCACAGCTGATGACTTTGTTGAATTATTAATTACTGCCTCCCTGTAAGAGAAAATATGTTACCAATAAAAGTATGATTACTGTTAGAATAGATTAATAAGTGACTAGATATTCTTGTGAACAGGTGAAGTAAATTGTCCGAGGGATAAAGAAAGAGAAAACTGATCACAAATACCAGCATAGATTGATAGATATAAGATGGACTGGGAAAGATATAGGAGAGTCCAAAATGGTGATTTCAATGTGATGCTAAGAATTGACTCACCTCAACATTCAAGAGAACAGAGACCATTAGTGACTAAATCCCATTGTTTAGGGCAAAAAGGAAAAGAATTCCCTGGTTTGAGAATGGCACAGGTGACTACTCCACACCTGTTTACTATGTATACTTGAGAGAGTCAGATAAAACCATTATTTTTTAACAATTTGTATGTTTTAGATATCGAATATTTCCTCTCACTTCAAGTAAAGGGATAACCTTCAAATTCACTGACAAACCTTATATTCTTCAGAACTGCTACAAAAGGAACCTAAAATGGAAAGACATATTAAATCAAATGAAAGTGATACTATAATTTTTGCTGAATTGGACTTTCTTCAAGGGCCTAGTCATTTAGTGAATCTCCAACAATTAACAAAATTCTTCATACACAGCAGATACTAAGAAAATGCCAAATGTCTACAAGAATAAAGGGGGGGGGGAGGAAATGAAAGAAAGAAGGAAAGAATATAAACGGAGGAAGCGAGGAAGGGAGGAAAGAAGGAAGGAAGGAAGCAAAGAAGACTCACTGCAGCCTTATTTGTTGAAAATATTTTACAAGGTACATTGTGCAATTCACCCAGGCAGAATCCACTCTTCTGAAAATATCCTACTTGTGGTCGTAGTATCAGCATCCCAAAGTTGGTATGAATTCCATAAATAAGACTTCAGTGAGTCTTCCTTCCTGTCAAGGTCCATTGATATTGCCCCTATCAAATTGCATTTATCTTTCTGCCCCAGTTCCTTAAATCTTCATGAGAAAAGAGACCACTCACACTGAATCCTATTGTCAACCAACCAAGCTGAAAGATAATGAGAACTCACTAAAATTCCATTGAAATAATGATGTAAACACAATTTAGCTTGAAATTATATAGTTTCTTGAATTTTCTTTTTGTTTATGTTTTTATCTATGCTAATCTTATCATAATAGGTATATTTCAAGCTTTACCCGGCCTAAAATTGTAGCTTATCTTTTTTTTCTAGCCCAATCCGTGCCATATCTTGATAAATGAATGGCAAGCAATAGGATGTATTGGAGCATATGAGGAAGCCATTTGGGGTAAAACTAATTCGGCCTGAGTTTGTTTTTCCAACAGGACCTGTCGCCTTCAAACATGCATTGTGTATCTGCTTTACCATGTCCCAAAGAGAAGAGTAAATGCCCTTAAGATAAGGATGCAACTTCCCCCCACATTGGCATTTCCTTAAGGACAAGCATTTCTCCCTAGGCTAGGATTTGATTGCTGCACTCATCCTATGACCACCCAGCTCAAGACAACAGATCAGACACTGGCCACACCCATCGAGACAGCAGACCTGCTCCCCGCTGTGTCCATCAATAGCTATTCTGGCAGGGCAACCTGGCAGGGTGATCTTGTGGCTATTGTAAAAGGGACATTGCAATCATATGTGATACATGCTCTTTGATGGTATATAACCACTCTGTACACCCCACTTCTTTGGTGCCCTTCCTTCTTTAGGGAAGGAGGGCCCTGAGCTATGGTCCTCAAAAGTTGGCTCATAATAAACTCACCCGAATTTTGATTTATAGATTGATTATGGATTATTTACATCGAGAATCTCTAAGCACACTTAAAGCCTCATATTCTTAGGTTCTATAATAGGCAGAACTAGCCAAGTATTTGTAAGTATATCAAGTGAGTTAAAAATAATAGTAATAAAAATAATAAACTATAGTACCAACCTTAGTAATCAGAACTAAGCCTTTTGTGACACAAATGCTAATTGCTATTTAGTTAGAGACTGATAGCAAACTATTTGACTTGTCATTTGCTTCTGTGAAATGCTGTGCTCCCTATAGACTCTCCTCTACCTCCAAGATCATATCCGCTGTCTAAATGGATGCAGATCACAAGACTTCACATTGATATCAGGACTTTATGGGGAAAGAGGGAGAATCCCTCTCTGCCCTTTCCTGTAAGTTTCTTATGGCTGGCCAAATAATTAACAAGACAGGTTAGCAGGAGAAAATAATACCAAGTTTAATAACATGTATACATGGGAGAAACCAGGGACACTGAGTTTCTCAACACAATAGCAGAGATTCTTGTCTTAAATACTATTTTCAGCTAAAGACAAAGGAGGATGTTGGGGGTGGGTGGTGTTTTGGGATTTCTGAGGGGAAGAAGACAATTTACAGGAAGAGGGAAATGTACATGTTTGTCAGACAATGCTTTGCAGGGCCACTTATAGAGAATGTTGCAGGAGAGCCAGGAAGTATGATAATCAAGAGTATGTACATTTATTTCTTCTTCTTCCGTCCTGATAAGAGTTTTCACAGATAAGGTCATCCCCCACTCTTCCCACTACACAGAGGGCGACCTTTACAAATGTAAATATTTGGTAAACAGAACTTTGTTAAGAATGGGCTTAGCCAGGATGCTGCCAGTCTGTCTACACCCAGAGTTGAATTCCTTTAGGCAGTTGTGGGGGGAGGTCAAATGTCCGTCAGAAAATAATCAAAGTAAAGAGATATATTTCAGGGTGGCCAAATATTGATCTCCCACAACTTCTAATAAACAATTTTGACGAGCTTGGAAAAGAGTTAACAACCACATTCTTTCCTATCAATAAAAGTCAATTTAGTACCACTTTAAAAAAATATCTACTAAGTATGAGGCACTTCTCTGTCAAATTGAAACACTTTAATTTTGTTTCCAAAGACACCATTGCAGGGGGGAAGTATTACTTAGGGTGATCTATTTGCTGATTCCAGTGTAAACCCAAATTGCAAAAACGTGATTTTATCATCAACGTTATGAAATATGGAACATGCATTTGTACATAATACTTCTAATTTTGTTGCTTATGCCTTTTAGATTGCATTAGGGAACAGAATTTAATAAGTAAGCAGGTTGGGTTGTCCACAAAGCATAGTTATTTTGTGTGGGATGCCACTGTACTGGGTACTTGCAAGTAATAAGAGCTCCCTCTACTGCCAGGAAATGCATTTTGCCTTAATTTTTATTAAAATATGCACCCAGCTTCTCTGTTGTTTATTCTATAATTTACATTCCTTGTAATCACTACCTGCTTCTGTTATTTTTAAAGTTATTTTTATATTCTATTATTTTCTTTTTAAGGCAAAACAGGTCAATTAAATTCAGTATTTAATTATTTTAAGTAACTCAAAGTTGTCTCCACTTAAAAAGTAATTGCAAATAGTTCTTTGTTATAAAACATCAAGATCCTCAGAACTGCATTAATCTCAGGAATGTTATAATTACCTAAAATTCCAGATAAATTAATATTTCAGCACATACCTTCAGAGAGTCTAACATATGAACTTTTCCATGAGTTAGTATCCTGAAGCTGACTGTGAAAACCTCTGAAAAACCACAACGTGCATAAATTAACAGTTTACCTAAACTCATTGAAATTTCAAAATGTGTCTTTCTAAAATCCTACATAAAGTCTGAACTGTGTCTAAATGGATTCTGTAGCATGATTGACATTTCTGGAGACACCTCTGTTATTAATGATTTCTCCCACAACGTGTACTCACAACAAGGAAGAGTACAAAAGTAATTTTGCAATGAGGATGTTTGTGGTCAGCTGGGGTTCTTCACTAGTATTTTCAATTCTTGCACTTTAAACCAGTGTTCAGGGCCGGCCCTGTGGCTTAGTGGTTAAGTGCGTGCTCTGCTACTGGTGGCCCGGGTTCGGATCCTGGCCGTGCACCGACGCACCACTTCTCCGGCCATGCTGAGGAGTCCCACATACAGCAACTAGCAGGATGTGCAACTACGACATACAACTATCTACTGGGGCTTCGGGGGAAAAAAAAGGAGGAGGATTGGCAATAGATGTTAGCTCAGAGCCGGTCTTCCTCAGCAAAAAGAGGAGAATTAGCACGGATGTTAGCTCAGGGCTGATCTTCCTCACAAAAATAAATAAATAAATAAATAAATGAAAATAAACCAGCGTTCAGCTAAATTATAAATTACTTCATATCACGGATCTTTGAGGTCACCCAAGAGTAAACCCCTAATATAAAATTCTCTAAATCAGAAATTTTACTGTGTTTTGAAATTTAACTGACAATTCTATGAAAATCACCAATAAGAAATCCCAACACTGGGATTAATTTTGGTGATAATCCAGGAGTAAACTAGAAGATAAAAACTGTATTGAATGGAATGTAAACAATGATTCCAGAAACCATCAGGAATCAACTCTTCCCTTGCTAGACGTGGGAAAATATCTATAATTCTTTGCCTTCACAATCACCTGGACATATCCTAGGAGGTGGCCAAAATTTTCTAAACAATATTGGTAGATATAAGAACATGTGAACATTACATAAGTTTTGCCTTTAGGATAATTTGATTCTTTGACATTTTACTGGGTTAACAAAGATGTTAGAAAGTACAGATTTGTTCAATATTAGGTCACGCATGCTGCAATCAAACTAATGGATCCAGACTTGCCTTACCTTAGAGTAAATCAAATCTAGTAATCATGAATAGCAAATGATTGGCAAAGGAGTCAAACCTGGCACTGAGCCAAGGCCTCAGAAAATAAAAACTCAGCATAAGTTTCAAGTAGAACATCTGAGATATACTGGTGGGACTAAACAGAGGAAAAGCAATCAAGAATAAGCTCAAGAAAAAATTAATTTCTATTTGCCATACAATAAGTAAAACCAAGACTTGGTCATTGCAGCTTGGCTTTGACTGTGATATTTATAGACTGCAACACTCGGATGTTTAAAGCAGGTGTGTGAAGGTGCAAGGGAAATCTCATGAGACAGAGAAGCAATGATGGTTGAGATCGATTGATTCTGACATTTGTAGATGTCAGAGGCTGGGAGAAAACACTATGAAACTAGGATTTCAAATCTGAGAACATTGAGTTAGTCTAAGAAATTGGAACCTACAGAAATAAAGATATATTTTCATGAAGAGATGATATATTTTTACTTCTCTGTCTTGTGAAATGATAGATTATTTTCTACATTAATATAACTGCATTTCAGGAGACTAGTTAAATTTTTAAAATATGTTAGAAATACATAGAAGAAAATAAGTTACTACAATATATAGGGCATCACAAATAAATTACTTTAAAAGATTTTCTCTCTTTTGTAAAATTAAAACAAAATAAATGTTGAGGTTTGAATGCCAACATCTCTTCTGGGAGAGAGGGAATGTGTACAAGATTCCCTCCAAACTTTCACACACAAAAAAAGAAGAAAATGGTGTTACATTTTACAGCTATTTGAAAAGATTGCTAGTGTTAGGTTAAGAGAGCTCTCACTTTTGACTTTTTGTCCTTTCTTTTGAAATCTTAAACATATATAATTGACACATTTGGTACAATTGATCTTTTGTTCCTTTCTTTTTCTTTTCACAATTTCACTAAATCCTATTTTCTATCTTCCTGCCTTTATTTAATGAAAAACAAGTTTATTTTCTAAGTTATAGCCACTGTTTCAACAACAACACATATATTGAAAACCTATGACGTATCTATTGTTATGCAAGGCAGAAAAGGGATTTGAAGAGATTAATGCTTGCATATAGAACAAGTCATTAAGGAACAATTAAATTTCGAATTATGGTGTGAATATAATCATAAAAAGAGTTCGGTGATAGAAGAAATTATTTGTGAATTGATATAATAAAAAAATCAGTGCTGAAAGATAACTAAGAACTTGGAAGATGGGAGGTATAATATTTGGTCCACAGACACGAGACACATTTGTTACTGGGTAAGCAGGAAGGACATCAAAAAAGTATTAGGTAGACACAGGGAAAAATAGAAGGTATATTCCAAGGGCAAAGAAGAGTGTTCTTAATTTTAGGAGGATTTGTTCCAGAATGGAGCTGGAATATGCAAGTAGGAGAAACTGAGTTGCCTAAAAACTTTATGTAGTGACTAAATAGTAAGGCCTGACAAAACCATAATGAAGTTGAACTCCAGGACTGCAGGATAAAGTGGAACAACTTACTCAAGCTTAGGGGTCTTGTACCCACTGCAGCAGGCAGAGTTTCCATTAGTCCACCCCCTCACCCAGATCCATACCTTCCAGAAATTACAGTTATGGCGGGTTATGAAGGAGAAGCAGGAACACAGCTTTCTTGAAGGAAAAGGGAGAAGGGAGGAAGCAATGGGAATAGGAAGCTGCTTCTCCTTCCGTGGCTGGTGTAAGATGGCAACCTCCCACCCCGACACGCTGGCCAGCACAGGGATTGCACACTAGGCAGTTGCCAGCTGACCTAGGAGTTTGTCTTTAAAAGACTCAGCTGTTGGAACAACACTACTGCTAAGGGTGTGTCCTACTCACAGCTCTTACTTGATTCCCAAATCCTTAACATTCAAGATTGGCCTTACAACAAAACCGGAATGTAAGCAAATTTTAACTTTCAGGGAAAGCTTCTGCAAAATAAAAAAGCAATAACTAGTCCATGTACTAGTGCGTCTAGAGGTCATTCCTCAAGGGCCTCAAGGAAACATTGAAGGGGGTGTGAGAGATGGTGAAATGACAACCATCTTGAGGCTGAATTCACCTGAGATGAAGGATAACAAAATGAGTAAGAATGCCAAGTCAGACTGCTTGGGCCAAACCCCAAGCTCCGCTACTAGTGTGACCTTGGCCAAGTACTACCATTTCTTTGTGCCTCTGTTTCCTTTTCCGTGGAACTGGGGTGGTAATAGTACATTCTACATGGTGTTGTCATGAGCATAAATGATGTAATGTGCTTAGTAGGAGGGGCTTTGTAAGCACTACATAAACATAGCTGACATTGATATTGAAACTCAGTTTACTTAACACTGTGCAAATATTACTTCAAAGTAATCTGTAAGTTATTTTCATTATATCCTCATTTCACAGTGAAAACTGAGGCATAACAACTCCCTATAACTTTCTTAGGATCACAGAGTGTGTAAAGGCTCAAAATGATTTCATCTCATCCTGCAACTTTGCCCCATCCATACCCAGTCTGCCTCTGGAATCTGGCACTTCAATCCAAACACATCCTTTTGTATCCTGGGCTGCACAAACCTAAAGGAAAGCATGGAAGACGAGGGGCAAAATCGTTGATATTTTGCAGTTCTCTGTGTGTTTTAGGCTATGTTCTCAGCTCGCCTGAGGTGTGATACCCTCTGTACAATTAATCTGCAGCACAGTATTTTGTTGTCTCAACTTTTCATTTCTTTTACCAGCAACTTTTAAACATATTGTACCAAAAACGTTATGTTAGTTATCTTATTGATATTCTCCCCCAAAAAGATACACTAGAAGCTAAATCTTCTTTATTATGTCTATGTTAACCTAAATCCCTCTCCTTTAGTATTGTAGTCACATTTAAACAACAATGCAGTGACACTCATAATTCAGAAAGCATGCAAGGTGAAATGAGTCTAATTGGAAAAAAATGCATATGAAGCCTCAGAGCAGGCACACTACAGCCAAGTTCAAAATGTACATAGTTCCGTTCCAGATATTCCACAGCCGTAGCACAAAAAGCAACATATTGCATTAACACATAAGCATGAAAATGCCATAGCCTATTCATGGGAGACAGGTGTTAAATTATAGGAGTGTGCATTGTTCATATGGTATTTATGTCTTTCAAGTTTGTTTGACATTCCAGAAACAATGTGACTGGGACTCATGAATAAAATTGGAATCATTTTCTCTTTTTTATTTTATTTTTTCCTCATTCTTACTTTCTATTGGGAAGATAAGCAGACATAAATTCATCTATGTATCTTACAAACACACATGCTAATTATGCATAGGGAAACCAATTACCTAGGTGGAACACTTTTCACCTTTAAACTTCCTGATTATTTTTTCTCTGATTTCTGTTGTTTTAAGTGAAAAGAATCTGTTCAGTTATTTTGAAACAGAATGACTGTATTGCTGACAGTAAGCAGAGAATGATAAATAAAGGCACATAGGAATCCAGCAAAAAATAATAATAATAGTAAAATAAAATTTACCTCCTTCAGGAACATCCTAGACAGTCTAATGTGATAGCTCATAATAAAGCTCATTTGCCAGCGTAGAGAGAAAGGTGTGGGTTTGATCTACTAAATAGCCCTAAAAGAGATCATGGTGTTTGATACTGAATAGACAAAATATCTACTTGTACACATATAAACTGGGGAAAAAATTAACCACTCATGTTTAGTAAATGACTCTTTCACCTCCATTGCAAAACAGTTATGTCTTTAGTTTAATTTAGTTTTCATTATAAATTGGATAAGTTATACCAAAAGTATGGGCCGAAGGAATTTTAATTAGTTAATTCTTAGGAGAGAAATGTAATGTACAGAACGCTAACTTAATGCTGTAGTGTGTTCTGAAGTTGTGAGGTTTGAATATATATACAAAATATAGTTTATATACATGTATATTTACATTCAAATATAAAACTCAAATTTATTAATGTAAACGAACCTTTCTGTAGCTAATCAAAATCATGGTGGTTTGGGGTCATCTGATAATGATACTAATAGACAATGGGGCTATATTACCTCTAATCTCAATGCCTGGTCTTCAACCAACCTCTAAACTACAGCAAATTCATTCGTGTGAGGCTCTAAACTCCTTTCAGCCAGAAAGGTGTCACTTAAACATTTACCTTTTCCAAACAATCAAATAGCAAGTCATCAAACAGATTAATTTACAAGTATTAAAAGTATTTTCAAGCATTTCTAATTATCTAGCACTTTTCTGAATACTTTAGGATTCACCAGAAATAAAGAGAAACACAGTTCTTGCCTACAAGGCAATGAAAATTGTAACTGAGAGAGACAACACCTGGAAACAAACAGCAAACAAGGAAATAGCATGAATGTATATCAATAAAATATATGCGTGTAGACATATAGATGAAATACATGTGCCTAATTAGCACCACTCTCAATAGACAAAGCACTGACTTGTACCCCTGGAGATTAAAGTAAGTTATAACAAATATTTGATGGAGAAAGAATTATGCATGAAGAGAGATTAATAAAAAAGACAAATGGATCAAGTGAATGATTTATTTTCTTTTAGGTGTAGGAGATCTACATTAATTTTAGGCCAGAAAAGAAGAAGAAATCAGTAGAGAATGAGAAAGGCATGGCATCAGGTTAACATAAAAATGAACTTAACTTCTAAAAAAGTAAAAAGCTCATCTTAGTCACAGACAGTAGGAAGAAAAACACAGTAGACATGAATGAAGAGAGATTCTGAGTGATGGTTACAACTTAAATTTCAGGTGCATATGAAGACTTTCAATTTCAGAACAAGGCAAGCTGAGTGAACATGGAACCCCTAGACTAAAAGCAAATAGAAATTATGCATACATGAGAGGATTGCTACAATTCCAGGTAAAATCACAAAAAATAAAATTAAATCCAAACATCTCAGAAATGCAGAGCACACTAAAAATTTGGGAAATAAGTCATTGCAGTTTAGGTGGTATGTGGACAAAGGTAGCCCATTTGTCCCCAAATATGCCCTAGACTAAGAATTTTGGTTCTAATGCACACACAAGGACAGAATTTAAGCCTTTGTTTAATAACAAAATGAAACGCAAAACATTACCTGGAGCCAATCCCTTGAAGGAATACACACTTACAGACATAGGGGGAAAACACACACTGCCTCTTGAACTAGAAAGAATACTGTGTTTTGTTTGTTTGTTTTTCCTTATGCACTGCCTGGGGTAAAATACTTCCCCTAATATGAACACACACACACACACACACACACACACACACACACACAGATTTTAGAAACCTGCTTTAATATTATACGCATGTTGTAGGAAACACAAGCCATTGAATTAATGTAAAAAATTTAGTCTTAGCCCAATAGTACCCTTTCTTCCACACATTAGGAAGCACAGGATTCCCAGGGGAAAATAATTCCCTTTGTAAAAATATTTCCATTCCAAATAAGCTCAGTATAAAAATATAAAGCAGAACTATGTAGCAGAAACAATAAACTAGAGGACAACAAACCCTACGCAATTAAAATAATAGAACAGTCTGAAAGATACCATAATGTAATTATTTTTAAATGATTAAAGAGTTTAACAGAGGAAGACCAAAAAATATAACAAGATACTATAAAAAGTATAAATAAGAAGTGAAAAAGATATGAAACTAAAGAAACTAAGAAATCTATTAAGGGGTTCACAGATTAGATTCAGCCTAAAAGAATTCATTAACTGGAAGTGCATATTAGGAAAATAACCAAAATGAAGCTTAAAAATAAAAATGAAAAACATTAATCAGCATCTAAGTAGTGGATTCTTTAATTACATAATGTCAGAGACAAAGAGATAATTTTTATCAACCAGTGAGAAAAAACTCAAGTATAAATTTTTAAAAATTGGCAGGAAAGAGCACGTTTCAATAGGACTCACAAGAGATTTCTTCAAATTGTCAGAGAAAATAATTATCAATATGAAAATATAATCATCTAAAATATCATTCAGGATTTAGGGTGAAATAAAAATACTTTAGTCAAAAACTGAGAGATTTAAAAACTCAATCATTTGCTGAAAAAACTGTAATAGGGCAAGGAAAATATATAAAAATATGAAGTTCTGAAAGGAAAAAGTAAATAGTTTTCTGTTTACCGATGACATGTTTATTTAGAAAAGTCTAAGAAATCTACAAATTAGGAAGAAGAACTAATAAATGAATTATCTAGGTCATAGGGGACAAGGTTAATATTAAAATCAATTGTATTTTTATATACTAGTAGCAACATTTAGAAAACAAATTTTTGAAATCTCTTATAATAACATCAAAACTCATAAATATAAAGGAATAAATTTTTTAAAAGACATACCAAGTTTCTAGACTACAAACTCAAAAATATTTAGAGAAAATAAAGAATAGCTAAACAAATGGTGACATATGCCATGTTCATGAATTAGAAGAGCTTCAAAATTGTGAAATTTCAATTCTACCCAAATCAATGCAAAGTTACCTTTTTGAAAATTTCTGCAATTTTTAAAAATGAAATTGATGAGTTCTTTGTAAAATATTTATGAAAATACTAAAGACCTAGAACAGCAAAAGATTTTTTTTTTTTTTTGTGAGGAAGATCAGCCCTGAGCTAACATCCATGCTAATCCTCCTCTTTTTGCTGAGGAAGACCAGCTCTGAGCTAACATCCATTGCCAATCCTCCTCCTTTTTTTTTTCCCCAAAGCCCCCCAGTAGATAGTTGTATGTCATAGTTGCACATCCTTCTAGTTGCTGTATGTGGGAAGCGGCCTCAGCATGGCTGGAGAAGCTGTGCGTCGCTGTGTGCCCGGGATCCAATCCCGGGCCGCCAGTAGTGGAGCTCGAGCACTTAACCGCCAAGCCACAGGGCTGACCCCAAGAAATTTTTTTAAAAATAGAAAAGAAAAATAAAGTTGAAAAATCCATTGATTTTCAACCAAAAAATTTATTGATTTCAAGACTTATTATAAAGCTACCATAATCAAGAGAGTATATTGTTGCTGGAAGGATAGAAATACAGATTAATAAAGCATAATGGAGAGTTTATAACTATATATACATAAATTGATTTTTGATAAAGTTTTCAAGGCAATTCACTGAGAAAAGGAAATGGTTCTATAAGCAACTGGGCATCTGCATGGAAACAAATGAATATTGAATTTTAGTTTGATATAGATCATAGACATACACAAACAAGCTAAAACCGTACCACACCAAATCAAATCTACAGAATTTGGTATCGAGCTGTTGGAAATCCTTTTTTTTTTGAACCTCGAGCAAACCTACTATTTATAATAATTAGTACCAAGAGAGTCCCAACAAATTTGAGAGAATCAATAGATTGTAGATTGTGTTCTCTGCTCTTGCCAGAATTAAAAAATTAACAAATTTATAGTGACGTCAGCATCATGGCGGAGTGAGCTTTCCCGTGAATTCTTCCCCCACAAGATACAACAAAAGCAACAGCCACAGACCAACAACGGAATCCCAGACAGTGAAAACCTAGAGTGGAGGGATCCACACTGCCGCACATCTGAGAGCGGAACGTGCTGGGCCCCCAGAGGAAGTGGGGAGAGGTGAGGAGAACTCTGCTCCCTCCCCATCAGATCAGCGATCCCGGTCCGCGCGGCTCCCAGAGAGGGGGGAGGGGTGGCCCTCGGCAGGAAAACTGTAGCTCTTCGGGCTCTCTCAGCCAGTGGGAAACTCCCGCACAGAGGACTCAGAGGAGCCACAGGGCTACCATCAACATCTGAGCGCCCCAGAGAGCGGATAAAGAGGGGCAAACGAGAAGCCTCCCACATCAGGGACCCAGAGGGCAAAAGAGAGAGCTCCCCCCTCCCCGCAACCCGGAGTCTGCAGCTCGACCAGACCTAGCAATCCGAGGCAGACCTGAACAAACTGGACTGGACCCGTGGATCGCAGTGGAAAAAAAAAAAAAAAAACTGCGGATCGCAGCAGAAAAACTGGGGCAGAGCGCAGGGGGCTTAGACTACACAGCCCTTTACCACCAAACAGTGGCAGCAGGTGGAAATTGCAACCAGAGACTTCCAGGATGAGGAAAATCAAAACCAACACAGGAACCACAATGCAAAAATATATGAAATCACCAGACCAGAAACAAAATGACAAGCACCCAGAAATCAACCCCGAAGACACAGAAATCCATAAACTAAATGACAGAGATTTCAAAATAGCTATCATAAAAACACTCAACGAAATACGAGACAACGCAGACAAACAATTCAATGAGATTAGGAGTTTCTTCACAAAAGAGATTGAAATCATAAAGAAAAACCAATCAGTGCTGATGGAGATGAAGAACACAATGGAGGAGATAAAGGAGAATCTGGAATCTTTAAAGAACAGAGCTGACAATATGGAGGAAAGAATTAGTACTTTAGAGGATAGGAATACAGATATGATCCAGATGGAAGAAGAGAGAGAACTAAGACTAAAAAGAAATGAAGAAAGACTCCGAGAAATATCTGACTCTATTAGAAAATGTAACGTAAGAATTATAGGTATTCCTGAGGGAGAGGAGAGGGAAAGAGGAACAGAGAGCCTATTCAAGGAAATAATAGCTGAAAATTTCCCAAATCTGGGGAAGGAGCAGGAAATACCAGTAAGCGAAGCCAACAGGACACCTATATATATTAACAGACAAAGGCCTTCACCACGACACCTAGTGGTAAGGCTAGCCAGGGTCAACGACAAAGAAACAATATTAAGGGCAGCTAGACAAAAACAAAAAATAACGTACAAAGGAACTCCCATCAGGCTCTCAGCGGATTTCTCAACAAAAACTTTTCAGGCTAGAAGAGACTGGAATGATATATTCAAAATACTAAAAGACAAAAACTTTCAGCCAAGAATACTTTATCCAGCAAAAATATCCTTCAAATATGATGGAGAAATAGTAACTCTCCCAGATAAACAAAAGCTAAGGGAGTTCATGGCCATGAGACCCCCACTACAAGAAATACTCAAGAAGGCCCTCAGGCCTGAAAAAAAGAAGAGAAAGGGAACACAAAGCTTGGAGTAAGGAGAAAAGTAGGTAGACAAAATCAGAGAAATAGTAGATCTTTACCGGAATAGGTTAGCAACCACTTAAATACTAAACTCAAAGATCAAAGTAAGAAATTCACCAAAAATAAATGTAACCTCATCACTGTAAACACACAGCCACAACACAAGATAGAATAAGGTATAACAAGAGCAACTTAGAAGGGGAAGA
Source organism: Ceratotherium simum simum (assembly GCF_057802395.1). NCBI lineage: Eukaryota > Metazoa > Chordata > Mammalia > Perissodactyla > Rhinocerotidae > Ceratotherium > Ceratotherium simum. The sequence continues at coordinate 7,520,004 of NC_141914.1, read as the reverse complement.
GGAAAGTGACTGAATTGACTTAGTATAAGGAAATAGGAGGCTATCAGATAATGGACTATCTCATACACAAGATTTTTTGCCCAAACCTCAAGGTAACCACTAAACAAATAATCAAAGCAAAACCACATATGATAAACAAAGAGAAAACTAGAAGAATCATAAGACAGAACAACCAAACTGAATTGGCAGTCCAAAACAAATGGGACAAGAAACAAAGGAAATGCAAAAGAACCAGAAAATAAGTGACAAAACAGCAACATTCAGCCCTCATATTTCAATAATTACCCTAAATGTAAATGGATTGAACTATCCAATCAAAAGATACAGAGTGGCAGGATGGATTAAAAAGCAAGACCCAACAATATGCTGCCTTCAGGAAACACATCTTAGCACTAAAGACAAGCACAGGCTCAGAGTGAAAGGATGGAAGACAATACTCCAAGCTAATGGCAAACAAAAGAAAGCAGGTGTTGCCATACTCATATCAGACAAAGTAGACTTCAAGATAAAACAGGTTAAGAAAGACAAAGAAGGGAAATATATAATGATAAAAGGGACACTCCATCAAGAAGACATATCACTTATAAATATATATGCACCCAACATAGGAGCACCAATGTACATAAAACAACTATTAACAAACCTAAAAGGAGAAATCAACAACAACACAATAATAGTAGGGGATCTTAACACCCCACTTACAGCAATGGATAGATCATCCAGACAAAAAGTTAATAAAGAAATATTAGACTTAAATGAAAAACTGGACGAGATGGACCTAGTAGACTTATACAGAGCACTCCACCCAAAAACAGCTGACTACACATTCTTCTCAAGCGCGCATGGAACATTCTCTAGGATAGACCATATGTTGGGAAACAAAGCAAGCCTCAATAAATTTAAGAAGACTGAAATCATAACAAGCATCTTTTCAGACCATAAGGCTATGAAACTGGAAATGAACCAGGAAAAAAAAACTGGGAAAGTGACAAAAATGTGGAGATTAAACAACATGCTACTGAACAACCAATGGATCATTGATGAAATTAAAGGAGAAATCAAAAACTATCTGGAAACAAACGAAAATGATAACATGCCATATCAAACCATATGGGATGCAGCAAAAGCGGTCCTGAGAGGGAAACTCATAGCGATACAAGCCCACCTTAACAAACAAGAAAAAGCGCTAATAGGCAACCTTAAATTACACCTAACAGAACTAGAAAAAGAAGAACAAACAAAGCCCAAAGCCAGCAGAAGGAGAGAAATAATAAAAATCAGAGCAGAAATAAATGAAATTGAGACCAAAAAAACAGTAGAAAGGATTAATGAAACAAAGAGTTGGTTCTTCGAGAAGATAAACAAAATAGACAAACCCTTAGCCAGGCTTACTAAGAAAAAAAGAGAAAAGGCTCAAATAAATAAAATTAGAAATGAAAGAGGAGAAATTACAACGGATACCATGGAAATACAGAGGATTATAAGAGAATACTATGAGAAATTATATGCCAACAAATTGGACAATCTAGAAGAAATGGATAAATTCTTAGACTTATACAACCTCCCAAAATTGAACCAAGAAGAAATGGAGAATCTGAATAGACCAATAACAAGTAAAGAGATTGAAATAGTAATCAAAAACCTCCCAAAAAATAAAAGTCCAGGACCAGATGGCTTCTCCAGTGAATTTTACCAAACATTCAAAGAAGATTTAATACCCATCCTCCTCAAACTATTCCAAAAAATAAAGGAAGATGGAACACTTCCTGAATCATTCTATGAGGCCAACATCACCCTGATACCAAAACCAGACAAAGACAATACAAAGAAAGAAAATTACAGGCCAATATCGCTGATGAACATTGATGCAAAAATCCTCAACAAAATATTGGCAAACCGAATACAACAATATATTAAAAGATCATACACCATGATCAAGTGGGATTTATACCAGAGACGCAGGGATGGTTCAACATCCATAAATCAATCAACGTGATACATCACATCAACAAAACAAAGAATAAAAACCACATGATCGTCTCAATAGATGCAGAGAAGGCATTTGACAAGATACAACATCCATTTATGATAAAAACTCTCAATAAAATGGGAATAGAAGGAAAGTACCTCAACATAATAAAGGCCATATATGACAAACCCACAGCTAACATCATACTCAACGGGGAAAGACTGAAAGCCATTCCTCTGAGAACAGGAACGAGGCAGGGCTGCCCACTCTCACCACTCCTGTTCAACATAGTACTGGAGGTTTTGGCCAGAGCAATTAGGCAAGAAAAAGGAATAAAAGGAATCCAAATAGGTAATGAAGAAGTGAAACTCTCACTATTTGCAGATGACATGATTGTATATATAGAAAACCCTAAAGAATCTGTTGGAAAACTGTTAGAAACAATCAACAACTACAGCAAAGTTGCAGGGTACAAAATCAATCTACAAAAATCAGTTGCATTTCTATATGCTAATAATGAACTAACAGAAAGAGAGCTCAAAAAGATAATACCATTTACAGTTGCATCAAAAAGAATAAAATACCTAGGAATAAATCTTACCAAGGAGGTGAAGGACCTATACAATGAGAACTACAAGACATTATTGAGGGAAATCCACGATGACATAAAGAAATGGAAAGATATCCCATGCATGTGGATTGGAAGAATAAACATAGTTAAAATGTCTATATTACCTAAAACAATCTATAGATTCAATGCAATCCCAATCAGAATCCCAATGACATTCTTCACAGAAATAGAAAAAAGAATACTAAAATTTATATGGGGCAACAAAAGACCCCGAATAGCTAAAGAAATCCTAAAGAAAAAGAACAAAGCAGGACGCATCACAATCCCTGACTTCAAAACATACTACAAAGCAATAGTAATCAAAACAGCATGGTACTGGTACAAAAACAGACACACAGATCAATGGAACAGAATTGAAAGCCCAGAAATAAAACCACACATATACGGACAGCTAATTTTCGACAAAGGTGCTAAGAACATGCAATGGAGAAAGGAAAGTCTCTTCAATAAATGGTGTTGGGAAAACTGGACAGCCACATGCAAAAGAATGAAAGTGGACCATGTGCTATCGCCATTCACAAAAATTAACTCAAAATGGATCAAAGACCTGAAGGTGAGACCTGAAACTATAAAACTCATAGAAGAAAATATAGGCAACACACTATTTGACATTGGTTTTAAAGGAATCTTTTCGGATGACATGCCTACCCAGACTAGGGAAACTAAAGAAAAAATAAAGAAGTGGGACTTTATCAGATTAAAGAGCTTTTATAAGACTAATGAAACCAGAATCAAGATGAACAAACAACCAACCAGCTGGGAGAGAATATTTGCAAAACATACATCTGACAAGGAGTTGATCTCCATAATATATAAAGAACTCACACAATTGAACAACAAAAAAACAAACAACCTGATCAAAAAATGGGCAGAGGAAATGAACAGACACTTCTTCAAGGAAGATATACAGATGGCCAATAGGCACATGAAAAGATGCTCAACATCACTAATCATCAGGGAAATGCAAATCAAAACAACACTAAGATACCACATCACGCCCGTTAGAATGGCTATAATCACCAAGACAAAAAACAACAAATGTTGGAGAGGATGTGGAGAAACAGGAACCCTCATACACAGCTGGTGGGAATGCAAATTGGTGCAGCCTCTATGGAAAACGGTATGGAGATTCCTCAAAGAATTAAAAATAGAGATGCCCTATGATCCAGCCATCCCACTACTGGGAATCTATCCAACGCACCTGAAATCAACAATCCAAAGAGGCTTATGCACCCCTATGTTCATTGCAGCATTATTCACCATAGCCAAGAAGTGGAAGCAACCTAAGTGTCCCTCGACTGATGATTGGATTAAGAAAATGTGGTATATATATACAATGGAATACTACTCAGCCATAAAAAAAGACAAAATTGTCCCATTTGCAACAACATGGATGGGCCTGGAGCGTATTATGTTAAGTGAAATAAGCCAGAAAGAGAAAGACAAACACTGCATGATCTCACTCATATGTGGAATATAAACCAACACATGGACAGAGAAAACTGGACTGTGGTTACCAGGGCAGTGGGGGTGGGGGGTGGGGGGTGGGCACAAGGGGTGAAGGGAGTCATATATGTGGTGAAGGACAAACAAAAATGTACAACCCAAAATTTCACAATGTTAGAAACCATTAAAACATCAATAAAAAAAATTGACAAATTTAAAATTAGAAAATATTATAAATACACACATACATAGATATATAAGATTTGTTTTTCTTTTTGTGAGGAAGATTGGCTCTGAGCTAACATCTGCTGCCAATCCTCCTCTCTCTGCTGAGGAAGATTGGCTCTGCGCTAACATCTGTGCCCATCTCCCTCTATTTTCGATGTGGGACGCTGCCACACATGGCTTGATAAACGGTACAACTGTCCGTGCCCAGGATCTGAACCCGCGAACCCCAGGCCGCCAAAGTGGAGCACGTGAATTTAACCGCTATGCCACTGGGCAAGCCCCCATAAGATTTTTAAATTTAAAATTAATTTGCAAATGCTAAAATACTTACAAATAAATGAAAACAACAATTCTACACATCAAAACTTGTAGGATGTAGCTACTTCAACGCTTTAAGGACTTTTAAAACTTGAGTCTTACATTAGAAAAGAAGAAAACCAACTACTCATCCCTTATGCATCTAATTCAAGTTAGAAAAGAAAAAATATATATACCCCAAAAATGTAAAATAAAAAAATAAAAAATATATAATCACAATACAAAGCAATAGAAAAGATACAATAGTGAAATTCAATGTCAAGAGAAATACAGTCGACAATAGGCATATGAATATGAAATTGAACCCGTCCTCTGACCCAGTACATCCACTCCACACACATAAGGAATCTCTTGTTCATGTACATGAGAATATCTGTAGAATTTTAGCAGCATTTTTAGCATTAGAGAAAAACACCCTTTGTCTATTGGCAGTAGAATGGATAAGTAAAATGTACTCTATTCCTTCAAAGGAACACTGGTCAGCAATGAAAAGAACCAAGGATTGTTACAGGCATCATGAGAGACAAGTCTCACAGTCAAGATGGAATGAAAAAAAAGTCACAGAAACATATATACAGAATGAACCATTTTATACAAAATTCAAAAAAATCAAAACTAGATAATATGTTACTTAAGAATATATCCACATTTAATTCAACAATAAAGAAGAGCAAGGGAATTATAAAAACAAAATGCAAGTCAGCATTGCCTTCAGAGGAGGGGGAAGAGATTCAGCACTTACAATCTGGAGAATACGCACAGCCCACACAGTCATTTCTCACTTTTAATTCTTGTTTAAACAGTGTGTATAATAGGTTTTATAAAACTCAATAAAACTATTTATTGTAAAGATATTGGATTGTATTGGAATAGCATTATTATTTTTTCACTATAAAATATCTTCTTTATGTAGTTTCTAATTATATAAAAATTACATACTAATTGTGAAATAATTGCAAAAATTATTTGTTAAAAATATAAAGAAGAAAGGAAACGCCAAGTGAAATGCCGTCACTTTGAGGAAGCAGCCCTAAGCATTGAGGGACTGGGCTGCAAGTCCCCTCTTTCTGCTCAAGTGCATGCTCCTTGTCACGAGAGAATCCCTCTATTATGCTTTGCATGCTGGACACTTGCTGAGGACCAGGCACTTGGAAATGCGGCCTCAGTCTGTGCTCTCTCATTCACTTTCCTTGTCCCTGGGAATGTCTCGTAGTTCTAACATCTGTAACGTTGAATAAATACTTATTTAATGCATATCTGTTTTGAAACAGCCACAAGTCTTCTGTTTAAAGGAACAAAAACAGATTTACATACTAGCCTGAAGGTTTAAACATGGGGTCTCTGAAAGCATAAGTGGCAGGAAGTTCCGACATTGGGGACATTCCATCGAAAATGTTCTGCCCCTGGGTATACAAATTGAAATTCATGAGCTATCAACAGGAGCTTATTATCATTGTCCGAAGGGAGGAAAGTGAAGGAAAAGTAATGGAAGGGTAATGAGCAGAGCAGAGCTTCAGCAGTAGAAAAAAGAAAAAAAATTGTGCTACATTTTCTTTCCCACTTCTTCATTAAGAGAGTGTGTGTGTCTGAGTACAGTCATTCCACATTCTCTCCGTTAAAATGGACAAAAATAGAAAATGTTATAAAAACTTATAATGATGTTAATAATTGTAACTCCGTTTGCATTTGTAGACTGTGCTATAGATTTTAAGTTATTTATGTTTTCTCATTTAATCAACACATGAGCCATGTGAGGTGGCAGGGGATGTAGTATATTATTCATTCAAAGAATCAGGAATCTGAGGCAAAAAAAAGGTTTTGTGATTTATTCAAGGTTACAAAGCTGCTTCATGTCAGAACTAGAACTAAAGCTATCACATCAAGTTAGCTGGTATGTAGTTCATGGTTCTTTCATGATGAGAAACATGAACATTTTCTTCAAATCAAATCTGTAAGGAAAGAAACATGTTATGAATAAGATATATTTAAATACAGGGCCATTTCAAATTTTATTGATGTATTTAAAATTTTAGGTGATAAACTAAATTTAAAAGGTGTTGCATTTTAAATATTTTGCAAACAGCTTATATAAACATAGTGTGCTTTGCAAACATAGCTTTTGAGAGATGAGAAGATTTTTAGAGATGTCAATCTAATGCTCTTTTAAAATGAGAAGCAAAATTTTAGAGAGTTTAAGTTATCTGAGGTCACGTAGATTTTCTAGGATACAGTTTAACCAACATACAATGCAATTTGGACTACAAAATGAAGTGTGTGTATGTGTAGCTCGATGAGTTATATGACATTAAGAAGATCAATGATTTATCTACCCAGTGATGTTTATTTGATAGATAATTATTTAAATTATTAAATTACATAATTGTGGTACTTTTATACCGAAACTATTTTTGTTAAAGTATAACATATATACAAAAATGTGCCTATCACATGTGCACAACTTGATGAATTTTCTCTACTAGATCACATCAAGTCAATATAACCACATTCAGAATAAAAGTCAGATCATTATTATCAGAACACCAGAAACCCCCTCCTGCTCCATTGACACCACCAAGCACCCCCTATTCTGAATTCTAATAGTATAGATGAGTTTGCCTCTTTCTGAACTTTATAAATATGAAATACACATTTTGTACTTTTTGCTCTGGATTTTTTTCCTCAATGTTGTGTTTATGAAATTAATCCATGGAGTGGCAGGGAGTTATATGTAGTTGAAGCACAGTTATTTAAGTCCATTTGACTATTGATAAACATTTGGGTTGTTTCCAATTTTTGGCAATTGCCAATAGTGCTGGTAAAAATACTTTTATATGTGGCTTTTGATGAATAGGGGTAGGCATTTCTACTGAATCTAACCCTAAGAATGAAATGGCTTGATCACTGGCCTTGCTCTAGTTCAGGTTTAGCAAATACTGATAAACCGATATCCAAAGCACCGTATGACAGAATCTGTTGATCTAAATCCCTGAAAAATATAATTGATATTGCATTGAATCCATAGACAAATTTGAAAAAATGATTTCTTTAAAATATTGAGTCTTCCAACCCACAAGCCTGGTATATGCCTTCACTTATTTGCGTCTTTGTCCATTTTCCTCATAATGTTTTGTAATTTTCACTTATATGATTTGTGCAAGTTTCATATGGTAGTTTAAAGCATTAAATGTAATTGATATTGTAAATATAATTTTTAAATTTAAAATTTTATTTATTTCTTGCTGGCATATAGTAAATCCAACTGCTTTTATTAAGTAAACTTTTTATTTTGAGATGATTTCAGATTCAGCTCCATTTGTAAGAAATGATACAGAGTCTTAATGCATCCTTTCCCGGTTTCCTCCAAGGGAAACCCTGTAAAACTATAGTACAATATCCCCACCAAGGTAGTGGCGTTTTTACAGACCAGATGAACACAAGTGACAGACATCACAGCAAAGATCCCTCCCCCATGTTGCCCTTTTATAGTCACACCCACTTTCCTTCTTGTTCTCACCCTTTATTCCTGGTAACAAACAGTCTTGTTCTATATTATTGTAATCTTGTCATTTTAAGAATGTCATACAAATGAAATCATATAGTAGGTATTCTTTTGTTATCTGGTATTTCATTTAGGGTTCCCTGAGGGTTCACTCAAGTCATTGCACGTATGGATAATTTGTTTCTTTTCATTGCTTACGTAGTATTTCATGGTCTGGATGTGCTGCAGTTGTTAAACCACTGACCCATTGAAAGACATCTGGGTTACTTCCAGTTTGGGGTTAACACAAATAAAAACTGCTATGAACATTGATATACTGGTTTTTGTGTAAACCTAAATTTTCATTTCTCTGAGATAAATGTCCAAGAGTGCAATTGCTAGGTCATATGGTATTTGTATGTTTAGTTTTACAAAACTTGCTAAACTATTTTATAAGTATCATATTACATTCCCACCAGCAATGTAGGGGTGATCCAGTTTCTCTGCATGTATTCAAGCATTTGGTTTTGTCAATATTTTTATTTTAGCCACTCCAGTAGCTATATAGTGATATCTCATAGCGATTTAATTTGCCTTTCCCTAGTGGATAATGATGTTTAATATCTTTTTTTGTGCTTATTTGCCATCTGTATATCCTCTCTGTGAAAATTCAGCCTATGTCTTTTGCTCATTTTCTAATTGGATTGTTTGCTTTTTTACTTTTGAGTTCTAAGAGTTCTTTCTGTGACCAAGACACTAGTCTTTATCAGATATGTGGTTTACAAATATCACTCAGTCTGTAGGTTTTCTTTTCATCCTATAGAGTCTTTCACATAGCAAAGTTTTTTTAATTTTTATGAGGTTCAGTTTATTATTATTTTCTTTTGTAGAACAAGGTTTTAGTGTCAGATCTAGTCAATCTTTGCCTAGCCCTACATTCCAAAATTTTAGTCTTACTTTAAAAAAAAAAATGTTTTGTAGTTTTACATTGAAGTTTATAATCTATTTTGAGTTAAGTTGTTTAAAGTGTGAGTTTTAGATCAAGGTTACTATTTACTTATGCATGTATGTACGTATGTACGTGTATGTATTCACTTCTTTGTGCCTGCCTGCCTGTGGAGACCAGATGCTCCAGCACTGTTCAGTAAAAAGCCTATCCTTCCTCTGTTGCTTTTACACCTTTGTCAAAATCGGTTGGGCATATTTGTGTAAGTCTACTTCTGGGTTCTCTATACATTTCCAGTCCATACATGTCCATTGTTCCACAATACCACATTGTCTTGATTACTGTAGCTATATTACAGTCCTAAAATCAGATAGAGTGATTCCTCACACTTTTTGCAGAAACTTTATTATTTATCATAGGGCCTGTGGCTTTCCGTATAAATTTTAGAGTAAACTTGTCTATGTCTACTAAAAACATTCCTAAAATTTTCATAGGAATGATATTAAACCTATAGACTAATTTGAGAAAATAGATATCTCGGCTATGTCAAGTTTTTCCAATCCATGAGTACAGTATGCCTCTTCATTTGTTTAGAGCTTCTTTGATTTCATCAGCGTTTGTAATTTTCAGCATACAAGTCATGTACATGTTCTGTTCAATTAAGTGTACACCTAAGTATTTTATTATATTTGGAGTGACTGCAAATGAATTATAATTTCAATTTTGCCTTCCTATATGTGCATTTTTAGTATAAAGAAGTGTGATTGATTTTTGTGTGCGATCTTATATCCTGTGAAGTTGATAAACTTACTTATTAGTTTTAGGAGACTTTTGTTTTTGTTTTTAATATTCCTTGAGATTTTCTATGTAGAAAATCACGTCATCTGCAAATAGGGAGAGTTTTATTTCTTCCTTTACAATATAAACATCTTTTATTTCTTTTACTTCCCATATTGCAATGGCTAGAACTCCAGTGTTATATTGAAAAAGAGTGGTGAGAGGAGATACCTTGGCCTTTTTCCTGATCTTAAAGGAGAAACATTGGATCTTACAACATTAAGTATGATGCCAGCTGCGGGCTTTTTGTAGATGTTCTTTATCAAGCTGAGGAAGTTCTCCTCTATTCCTAGTTTGCTGAGAGTTTATCATGAATGGGTTCTGGATTCTGATAAATGCTTTTTATGCATAGTTAATATAATTATGTGGTTTTTCCTTTTGCATCTGTTGATACGGTGGTACATTGATTAATTCTGAATGCTGACCAAGCCTTACATACTTGGATTAAATCCCGCTTGCTCATGTTGTATAATTATTTTTATAAGTAGTTGGATTTCATTTGTTAATATTCACTTTATTGAGATTTTTTTTTTCATCTAAGTCTATGGTTTTCTTTTTCTTTCTTTGTGTGTGTGTGTGTGTTTTGTTTGTTTTCTTGTACTGTCTGTTTTTGGTTTGGTATCAGGGTAATGCTAGCCTCATAAAATGAGTTTGGAAGTATTCCCTCCCCCTGTATTTGAGGAAAAAACTTATAAAATTGATACCAGTTCATCTTTAAATGTTTGGTAGAATTCTCCACTGAAATCTTGTGTCTGGAGATTTCTTTTGAGGAGTCTTTGAAGTATTCAACTTCAATATCCTACTTCTTAATGTTTGTTGGACTGTTCAGATGATCTATTTCATCTTGGTTGAGTTGGGTAGTTTCTAGTTTTTTGAAGAACTGGTCCAAATTCCAAGTTGTCAAATTTATGAGCGTAAAGTTGCTAGCAGTTTTCATTTATTTTATTTTTAATGGCTGTGAGATCTGTCATCCTTTGTTTCATTCCTGATGCAGAGGATTTATGTGTTCTTTCTTCTTATATTTGTCAGAATTGCTAGAGTTTTATCAATCTTATTACACGTTTTTTGTAGAACCAGTTCTTTGTTTCATTGGGTATTTATTTATTATTTTCCCATTTTCAATTTCATTGATTTCTGTTTTATCTTTGTTATTTCCTTCTTTCTCCCATCTCTGGGTTTATTTTGCCCTTTATTTTCTAGTTTCTTAAGCTAGAGAATTAAATTACTGATTTAAGAAATGTTTTCCAATTTCTAATTCCAAATGTTTTTCAATTCCAAGTATTTAGTGCTATAAATATCCCTCTGCACTGCGTTAGCTGCATTCCATTACTTTTGATATGTTATGTGTTCATTTTCATTCAGTTCTATGTATTTTTAAAATTTCCTTTGAGATTACTTCATTGACCCATGCATTATTTAGAAATGTGTTGTATAATTTCCAAGTGTTTTGGGATTTCTCTGTTGCTTTCTGTTATTGAATTCTAATTTGACTCCATTATGGTAAGATTACATATTCTATATTACATCAGTTTTTAAAAAATTTATTGAAGTTTGTATTATGGCCCAGGATATACCATTATATGTGTTCCATAGGTTCTTGAAAAGAATGTGTATTCCATGTTGTTGGGTGGAGCATTCTATGTGTGTTGATTAGATTTGATTGGTTGATGGTGTTGTTGAGTTCTATATCCTTGCTGATTTTCTGTCTGTAAGTTATGTCAGGTGCTAATAGGTGGGTATTGAAATGTCCAGCTATAATCGTACCTTTGTCTATTTCTCCTTTCAGCTCTATCAGTTTCTGCTTCATGCAGTTTGAGATTTTGTTGTTTTGTGCTTATACATTTAGGACTCTTATGCCTTCCTGATAGATTGATCGTTTTATTTTTATGTAATAGTCCTCTTTGTTCCTAATAATTTCTTTCCTTTGAAGTCTACTTTTTCTGATATTAATATGGCCATGCTTGTTTTTTTCTTTGATTAATGTCTGTATGGTATATATTTTTCCATCCTTTTACCTTCAAACTAACTAGTTCAATGTATTTAAAATGAGTTTCTTTTAGATAGAATATTGTTGAATAATATTTTTTATCCACTCTGTCAATTTCTTTTTCTAAGTTGGTATATTTAGGCCATTTATATATAAGATATTTATTGCTATGCTAGTGCTTAAGTCTGCCACTTATAGTTTGTTTTTTGTTTCTTGTTTTTCATCTCTGTCTCTCATTTTTCTGTTTCACTTTTCTTAATTTTATGTAGGTTATTTGAACATTTTTTAGGAGTCTATCTTGATTTTTTTATAGTATTCTTGAATACATTGCTTTGTATGGCTTCCCATTGGTTCTCAATAGGTACTACAATACACATACATAACTTATTACCATCTACTGTTACAGATGTTTTACCACTTCAAGTGGAGTGCATAAAGCTTATTTCCTTTTAGGTCATGTACCTTAATTTCAGTTACTGTATTTTTAAGTTTTATAAATTTCCATTTACTTCCTTTTTTCTATAACTTCTATTTCTTTGTGGAGATTTTCCCTTTTTTAAAAAAACAGAAAGTTGTTTCAAGAGAATTTATAATTGCTTGTTAGAGCCTTTTTATGAGGGATGTTTTCTTTCCAGATAATTCCAAAATTTGTTTCAATTTGGTGTGGGCATTTGTTGACTATCATTCATGTTGTGATTTTCCTGGTTCTTGATATGGGGAGTGATTTTCAATTGTATCCTGGAATTTTTGATGTTGTAGTGTAGACTCTGAATCTGATTTAATCCTCTATTTCAGGCAAGCAGTTCCCCTGCTGCAGTGTAGTGTTAGGGCCAGATGAGTGTGTATGTTCAGTTTTCTGCTGGACCCCACTGGCACCTGACGGGGGTGGGGTGGGGGGCGTGAAGCAGAAGGCTGACTCACACCTCTGCGTTGCTGTGTGTTGGAGGCCAAAGTTTGGTTCCCCACTGTGCTCTACTAACACCAGGAGAGGGAAGAGTGGAAGCAGAGTGCCTACTAGCTCCACCTTCCACCAATTCCTCAGTGCTGCTAGGTGGTGGTGGCCATTCAAAACACCACAGGCCCCTCCCTCACTAACACTGCCCTTGCTGGCAAATCCCAGCACTCCTGCTTTTGCCAGGCAGGAGTGGAAGATCAGCTCCCTGCTCAGCCCCGCTGAGTCTGCTTCCAAGAGGAATTAAGAGTACCTGTTGCTTCTGCTGAGCAGAAGACAGACAACCAGCTCCTGCTCCATCCTGCCAGTGTTATCCAAGTAGGGGAACTGGGCAGTGGATGGAAGATCTCCTGCCTGCTCAGCGCTGCTAACACTAACCCAGGAGCTGATTTCCACTGGCCACAAGACGGAGGATTAGCTCTCTGATCATCCAGAGGACTCCGATAGGCGGGAGAATCAGACCACTACCTGCTAAGAAACAGAAGGTTGGCTCCCTGCTCCATCCTGCCACCGCCAGCCAGGGAGGGATGGGAGCACCGGTACACGCTTCCACCTGCCGGAACCTGCTCAGCCCCACGGGAACCACTGCAGGAAGGCATGTTTTTTCCTTTAGTGTTAGGTTGGAGGAAAGTGGATATTGCCAGAAAGGTTTTCCATTGTTAGGTCATCCCTTTCCTGGTGTTTTGGCTAGGAAGGAACAAGTTTTTCTTGGGTTTTTTTCGCCCCTTGTGCCTGCTGGTGGTTCTAGGTTACAGCCTTCTGCAGTGGCCTGTCCTGGATTTACGGGAGGCAAAAAGGAAACAGGGAGCTCACCCCCGTGTAGTCCCTAGAGTCCCGAGGTCCTTAGGCTGTAGGCCTGCTTCTTTGCACATTTTTAGAACCTTCCTAAGATTGTATGTTGTGCTGTGTGCGCGGGAGGGAGGAGCTGAGGGAAATAGCGTTACCCTCTCTGGGCAAACAGAAAATCTGCAATTGCTCTTGTATATTTCTCTTGTATACAATGACCTTGATAAATACACTGATTTATTTTAATAGTATACATTGCTTTGGATTTCCTATGTATTCAGCTATTGAATCTGCAAATAATGAGTTTTATGTCTTCCTTCTAATCCATATCCTTTTATTTCTTTTCCTTAACTTTTTGGTCTCCAGTGCAATAAAAGTGATTAAAGGTGGTAATAATGATCATCCTTGTTTGTTCCCAATCTGAGGATGTGTGACAGTATTTCCCCATTAAATATGATGTTTGCTGTAATTTTTGTTCACTCTCATTTTGTGGTAGCTGTAATTCTCTTCCATTACTAATTGGCAAGTTTTTCTATCAGCGAATGCTATTTTTCATATCCTTTCTGTGTTAATGTGGGGAAATATATTGATCTCTGGGGCTTTTGTCCTCCTTTTATTTATTAAATTATTATTTACATACAACAAAAATTACCAATATTATATGCAGTTTGTTGAATTTTGGTAATTGTATAAAATTGAGTAACTACCACTACAACCAAAGAAGTTACTACACCATAAAATATTTTTTCTTCTCCCTTTGGAATGAATCCCCTTTCCAGAGACCCTGCCCTAAGCAATCTGCTCTCTGCCACTATAGTGTTGTCTTTCTTAGAATTTCATCTATTGTACATAGTGTTTTTTGTTTGACTTCTTTCATTTTGCATATTTTCAAGATTCATCCATGTTGTGTATTGTATTAATATTTTGTTCCTTTTTATTGTTAAGTAGAATTCCATGATATGGATATACAACAATGTGGTTATCCACTCACCATTTGATGGAGATTTAAGGTTGCTTTTATTGGGGCTGTCACGACTATTCTAATGTGAATATTTAGTGTACACATTTTTGAGTACACATAAGTTTTAATTTTTCTTAGATAAATATCTAGACGTGGAATGGTTGTGTCTTATGGTAAATATATGTCATACTGTTTTTCAAAGTGGCTGTTCTATTTTGAATCCTCATCAGCAAAGTATAAGAGATACTGTGGCTCCCCAACCTTGCCAAAACTACATTGTGTCAGTCTTTTTACTTTCACTATTCGTGTGTGTGTGTGTGTGTGTGTGTGTGTGTGTAGAGGTCTCATTATAGCTTCAGTTTGTATTTCTATGATGACCAGTGATGATGAGAATTTCTTCTTGGCTTATTCAGCATTCATATATCTTCTTTTGTGAAGATGTTTGTTTAAATATTTTGCCAATATTTTTATTGGGTTATATGTCTTCTTACCATAAAAGTCCCTTATACATTCTGGATACAAGGTCTTTGATTGACATTTGTTTTAGAAAATTATTCTCCTAGTCTGTGACTTGCCATTTTCTTATATTAAATGTCTTGTAAAGAGCAAAATGTTTTAATCTTGGTGATGTCCATTTTCTCAATTAATTTCAGGTATAATTTGTGCTTTTGATATAGTTTTTGAGAAAACTGTCTAGTGTCACTAAAAAATCTAGATTTTCCTCTAGAAATTCACTAGTTTTAGTTTGTATATTGAGAACCAATGATCCATTTAAAATTAATTTTTGTGTTTATGTGAAGTAAAAGTGGAGGTTCTTTTTTTTTTTCCCCCATACAGATAGCTGCTTGTTCCAGAAACATTTGCTAAAAAGACTATCTTTTCTCTATTTAATTGCTTTGGCACATCTGTGAAAAAATCAATTAACCATATAAGTGTAGATCTATTTATGTACCCCTTATTCTGTTCCCCTGATTTGTATTTCAGTCGTTATGCCATATCACACTGTCTGGATTCATGTAGTTTTGGCTTTTGAAATCGTGTAGGGTAATGGCTCCAGCTTTATCCTTTTTCAGAATTGATTTACCTATCCTAAATCCTTTGTATTTCTATATTAATTTGAAAATCAATTTGTTAATTCATTCAAAAAAGAAGGAAGAGACAAAAATTTAATAAAGATAGAGAAGATTTAAACAATACTGTGAACCAACTTAACCCATCATTTATACGTCCAAACTGCCAACAACTGCAGAAAGCACATTATTTCTAAGTTCACATATAATATTCATGATACAGGTCATCTTCTGAGCCATATAATATGTAATATATGACTATAAATACCCATGGACAGTTCTCCTCCCCCGAGAACATGATCCCATCCCCACACACAGGAGATAACCCGGTTTCACATACTTTCTGCATTCAGTTCAATGTTCACATTCTCTATGTGAGCTTTCCCCGTGAGGTCTGGAAGAGATTCCTTCCATTCCTGTAATCTATGAAACAAAAAGAAAAACAAGTTTTCAATACCCCTATCTTCATATACAGTGGCGTAATAAGGACAAAATAAGCACAATAAAAATATCCATTATAAAAAATGATGAATAAGAGACAAATAGCTGTCATTGACTCACAGTGATAATGGACTTCTGTGGGGAAAACCCTGTAAGGAGGAGAGTTCCTTGAGAAGTCTCTAATTCTGTTCTCCAAGAGGAACTCCACAGTCCTTTGTTCTCCCAGACCCCTGCTCTCAGCCTCAGGGAGCGTCACCTGGTTTGTCTGTTATCCTCTGTGACTGCATCTGAAGTGGGTATGTGGGGATGGATGGCTTTTGCAGCCTCCTTCCTGCTCTTTGAAGTTTCTAGGCCAGAGTACTGATTTAAGGCTCAATCATTCAAATAATTGTTAGGACAGGTAACTGATTTGGGGCCAAGGTCGTTCCTTCAGAATCACAGTAGTCTTCTGGCTTCCTTCCTTGCAGCCAAGCCTCGTTGCCATAAACACACTCAAGTTACTTCCTTGGCATACTTCTTAAATCTGCTTTCACCCTGGTTTCCTTGGCACCTTGTCTTCCTCTCAGAACTTACACTAGCGTGGCGCCTTCCCTGGAAAAGGGGCTGCGATTATCCCCGAATCCCCGCAGTACGGACTTCTCCACAAGAGCGCTAGGTAGCCTGGGTCCCATGACCACAGCCAAGTTTCAGGGGAGACAAGATAGCGTCCAGCATTTTCAGCTTCAGTCATGGCAGACAGTTTTGGCCTCCTACCAAGATACCTAAGGTAGAGAATTACCTAAAGAAAAGGTGTCCTTATGCTAAGAAGCCCCCAAAGTGAAAAATTCTCCTACATTTGTATATGGCATGATTTGAAATTTATATATAATGGTCAATTGCAACCACTCCTTCCCTTATCATCCGAGTATCCATTTAAAGTTAGCAATTATTTCTCTTCAGCCATTCCACATACACTTTAATATTTATCCTAGCTCTGGTTCAATTCATACCGGCATGAACCACACATATTCTTCAGAGGAAAAAGACAAGCTGAATAAGTGCAAAGACACTCCTTTTACATAATTCAGTGTACCCCATTTTCCGTGGGAAGCATTCTGTTCCGGGGGTGTTTTGATGTGTTCCCTCTAAAGTATTTTCTTTTTTGGCTCCTCTGGAAAGTAAAATAATAAAATTTTAAAATCTTGAATACATTTCCAGTTTCCATGCATCTTAGTTGTTTTTCCAAAGCCAGATAATATACATTTAAAAATAAAAACTTGACATACAGTAAGGAATTCTGTAGCTGTAATGAAAGCCAAATATAGACCAATTAAGTTTCCTTGGTCATCTTCTCTTTGATTTAAGCATCCCAAGGGCAGCTTTATGAACCTTTAAAGAGTATCACATTACTCTTGCTGTAATTGTAACCTGTATAATTTGACCACTAACCTATCTATTGAATTTTTTTAAGAGGAACATAACTATTTTTATTTTACTGAATGCTTCTTTGCCTAATTGTGTCCATGACAATTCTTATTAAATATTTAATAACATGCATTTTTTTCCAGTGTACTTCTTCTTTCCCTTTCTAAATGAATGGTCTTCAGGCACTAGAAACATAAAAGGGGCAGCAACATATTTCATTCATAACCCATAAAATAAAACAGTGTTTTGAGAAAAATTTGGTTAATTGATTTTATACTGATATATCACCAATTTAAGTTTTAAATGCAGTATAAAAATAGAATTTCAAAAAAAAAATTCATGTAGAGTGAGAGTATGCACTTTACCAAAGTGTCATCTCCTTAATAAAAAGTTTCAATAAGTTCATTCTTTATAAGCAGCATTTCAGTTCTACTTGTCTAGCCGAACAGAGTGAGAAGATCAGGACTAAACAGCTATAAACAACTTGATCATCAGTAACAAGTAACCCCTGGGAGAAGGACTTACCAGAGGAAGCGGACGCTAATTGTTTCAGAAGATGTAGCACCCTGAATCTTTAACTGCCTAGAGAACACTCTAGTGCTTACAAAATATCCCAACTATAGAAGCCCTGAAAAGTCCTCTGGGCTCTGATTTTAAGGGCATGTTGCCTGTGACCCCATCAAGGAAATAAAATGGGAAAAAATAAATATGCAGAAATCATTTGCATAATTTCAGAACATGCATATGTACTTAGAAAGCTTCAGACATTCAAACTGGAATCATCAAGACACAAAGTAAACACACAGGTTAGGTCATCTTATTGTTAACATACGCTGGTGCTTCTTAGGTATCTCCCCGTAAACACCCTCTTCTCTACAGAGACCACCTCACCTTTACAAACCCTGTTCCTTCCTCATTAGCTCTAGAAAGTTTTAATACGTAGTATGAGTGGTGTGATATCAGTCTGCCTACAAAGGAATGACGTTAAATTGTAAGAAAGCCTTACAGAAATGTTTTAGTACACTACCAACCCTGGTGCCAATGTTGTACAACCAAAGTGCCCTGTAATGGAACTTAATACTGGAAATTACAGTTTGAGCATTGTGGAAGGAAACTCGATTTTTTTCAGTGTTCTGTGTCTCCTTCCTCACCCTTTATTCCCTTGCTCCAAGTTGAATTCATAAAATATAGTTTTATTAAATTAATTTTAATATATTTGATGCTTTAACAAAATAATCATGTAAAAAACTAGAATGATTTCTACATAGTATGCCACTGAGTGACTTTATTTGCTGTGAGTTACCTACTAAGGAAAGTTTTAAAAACATTATAGCATGCATCTAAGAAACTATGTTGTTATACCAATGATCAATCTGCTTTTAGTTTGGACAAAGAAGGTTTATATATGAATAAGCCTGAAAAAGATGCCAGAAGTTGACAATAATTTCATATTTCTTAAGGAGTGGAATGTGAGTTTGTAAATAAATGTTTAGAATTCTCTACAAGGAGGTAAGTTCCTCAATTCTCTTTAAAAGTAAACATACTTTGTCATTTGGACAACAGAAAAACATTCCTCACATAGATGGAAACAACTTGAGGAGGCAATATTACTTTAAATAATAGCACCTTGCTTTTCGGGTTTTTTTTTCAGAGAGAAATTCCTGTCTCGTCTCTTCTCTCAGCGTTTGATGGTACCCCATTAAAGGGAAGTATCTTGCTTACTTGAGCTTTCAAGAAATTAAAAGGTAAGGAGTAGGACAGATGGAAACAATCACCTTTATAACTAATAACGTGGATATTGGAAATCTCTGGTCTAGTGGGCTTACTGACCCTGACAGACTTAGTCACCAGCAGCAATGGACTATTGCAGGTATCCCACCAGGGAGGGACACCACTTGACTGAGAACAGTTGAGGGCACATGCTGCATGAAGGCAGATGATTTCCAGAGAAAGAACCATGGCGAACTATGTTCAGTTCCTCATCCCAAGCAAACCAATAAGCTTGGTAACTCCTTCTTCCTGAATAGAAATAATTAGTGGGGCTGAGTGAGGCCAGGATTTTATACTAGTACAGTTGTATTCATACAGAAGAAAACATCAGGAGTGGGACAGAAGCATTTCCCAATATCATCCTATATTGTTATCTTACAGTTATATAATAACTAATCATTTCAAATTATTTTTAAATTCAATTTATTTAGTGTCCAGTAACATTTCTGTGAAGAACATAGGAAATTCACTTAAAAATAATGTAGTAGGAGTCAATTCACACAGGGCTTTCTGGGAGACTGAAAGGGTGAGTGGGGCCATTAACTCTATTCTTGGGGTAAATGATCCCAATAGAATTTTCTGGCTATTGAGTATCTGAAATATGGTTAATGGAATTAAGGGACTGAAATTTGAATATTATTTAGTTTTGATTATTTTAAATTTAAACTGGAAACACCACATGTGGCTAAAGGCTACTGCATCATACAATGGGATTTTAAGATATCTCTAAGAATAATGGGAATTCTTAGCCAAAAATATATCAAGATTAATGCAGAAAGACATATAATTAGGATCAATGATCAGAGGCTGAAAAGAGGAAGAACCTAGCCTTCCTTGACCAACATGTAGTGTTGATCAGGTTTAGGGTCTGCCTTGTGAGGCTCATTTGACAGGTTTCTAGAAGCTTCCTAAATACACTATTAGGAATAGGTTGAGAGAGGTTTGGAGGAATTTAAGGAACAGAATAAGTTCATAAAAGGCAGCCATACACAAGATCAGTGTTAGAAAGAAAAATATGTATATTTCAAAGGAGGTGGGGGTAATGGGGAATGAAAACAGCCCTCAGCCAGGTAAAGAGTTAATTCTAGGGACAAGTATGGAGAAGATGGGCTCTCATATTTCTTGATGAAACTGCTCTTGGGTATCTATGGGCTCTCTGAGGCTTTCTATTTGATCCACTCCAGGGCGATGTTTTTGGAGTTGAGTCTGATTTAAAACATGTTCCTCTTGTCCCCTGAACCTACCCTACCCACATGTAGTCTGGAATAACAGAGCAAGTTGGTGTTTAAGAGAAAAAGCGAGCCTCAGCAGGGTTTTATTCCCTGAGGTAGGCCATTTGTAAGGCCCACCTTACCTTTGTAGGTAGGCCTACATTTGTAGGCCATTTGAGGCGGGCCACCTTTGGTTCTATGAGAGATATATATATATCTTAACAGATTTATCTTTTTATGTAAGCTGCCCCTATGAGTTTCTGTTTCTGGCAGAAAAAAAATCTAATTAATTAAATAGATTCTTGTTCTATTAATTCCTTCTGTTGGTAATGCTCTTCCTATAATTCTCCAGATGGTGGAATTCTATTTACCCTGTAAGGACTACTATTGCATATCACTTCTTGTGAAGACTTCTCTAAGTCACAATAGTGCTTTCCTTCCCACTGCCATGTGAATCACCCTCTTATCTAATTTATACAGCCCTTTGTATTTACCTCTGGTGTGTTTCTTTAAAAAACTCCCAGTCCACAGCTTTACTGATCATCTACTATGAGCCAGATATTGCACTAGGCATTGAAGGGGTACAAATGTTTCTATAATATGATACAAGCTAGTAGAGATTTGTAACTGGTGTCATGTAACCTTAGAAGAGGGAGTAATTGCTTCTGTTTAGGGAAATCAGAAAGGTCCCTGGCAAAATGTTAAGTTTGAGTTAACTAAACAAAGGAGAATAGGAGGTACCCAAGCAGAAGAGAGACTATAGCTAGGGACTGGCCAGTCAGAGGAAACAGGAATTGAAAAGAAAGAAAGGGCTGAAAAAGCTCTATAGACCATTGGGGAATTTAGAACATGGGCCTCTGTACAATGAGGAGGCGAGAGGAATAAAGAGGGAAGAGGTCGATCACATGGGTCAAACAAGCGTGTTGAGGTCAATTATGAACATCCTTAATACCTCTTGCCATATTCTGGTTTGTGAATTAAATATATTATCTCCTCAACAAAATTCCCCTTTTTATTTTCTAATTTCCTCATGTTTTTAAAGCTTATAGTTGAGTTCTTTCTAAAGGGGCAAGGCTACTGGGAGGAGAAAACAGAAACAGAAAGGAAACAATAGGAGAAGAGATAGCCAGCTTGGCAAGGAATTTATGAAGGATTTTGTCTACGGTTTGTATAACTGTATGATTTGAGGATCCTCTTTCTCAGAATGTTCTGTCTGTCCGAAGTTAAGTAAGAGTTTATTATTACTTTAAGTGAAACTCGGATAATTTTCTGAAGTCAAATTTAAAATTTCAAGTATCTACAAAGTTAGATTAGAAATATATAAAATGAATTAATTTCTTTAAATTGGATGATGGGAACATTAGTCACCAGGACAGAGTGTAGTAGGAAGCATTAAAAGATAAATAAAAGGAATTCAGGACAAGAGACAATTTTTATGTACATCAATTTTCTCTAAAAGCTTAGAAAAGTGAACATAAGCTACTGGGAATGAGTGAAGCTGGTTCCAGAGGGACATTAATATTTTATGAGTTTTTGACAATAATTTTCTGGGGAATTGAAAAGAAGTTTAGAAGCAAGGATAGGAAAATGAGAAGTTAGTTTATTTAGGAAAAAAAAGATAGTATTGCAAAGGATCTCAAAGTTTGACAGTAAGAATATTTAAATAAGAGTAATGCGTTGTAGGATTTCAGTTTATTTTTAATTTCTTCTTTTCCACATAGAGCATTACTGATGTACATGTGTATATTTACACACACATAAATACATATTCAGATACGTATATATTGATATATATATATACTGATATATATGGATATACACATGTATGTATGTGTGTGTGTGTGTAAAAACAGCCCAAGCATATGCTTAGACTAAGGCATTATGCTGTTATGTTTTATTACATCACAACCAGCAATATTAAAAAGCGTGCTGTAGGAAACACGTTTGACTGCCTCTTCATTGTTCATTGCTCCCCTTACCCCTTCCTAAGAGAACCGCAGTTGTCCTTAGTATTTCCCTCGGGTAAGATGATACTAATTCAAAATTGAAGCCAATCATGAAATCCAATTTCTCTTGGTCGGGGTTGTTTTGGAGAAATGAAACCTGAGAAAGGGTCTGAGAATGGGTTGTAGACTCTTGTGAAAGAGACATCAGAGGTGAAAATTCCTTTTGTGTTTTGGTCTAAATATTATTGTATGTAGATATTGTACAGGAAAGGGTTAATTCAGCAGGCCTATGTTGGTCAAATCCTGTATGTGTCCCAGAAAACCTGTTTTCAGGGCTGGCCCTTGTCCAGCTTCCAGTGGCTGAGCTCTGAGCCGGTGGAATGTTCTGCCTGGTAAGAGTTTCTTTGTGAGCCTGAGGCATGGGCCGTGCTGAACCAGTTTGACCAGACAGTTTATGCTAACAATGTGATTTATGATGAACGCTTGTTTCTGCTGGGGTGGTCTAGAGTCTGAGTTGGCCTATGTGACATGCCCCCAATAAAAATCTGAACACAAAACCTCAGGTGAGCTTCTCTCATTGGCAATGCTTAGTGCATGTTGTTACACATTCATACTGGGAGAATTAAGCACATTCCTGCAACCTCACTGGGAAGGAACACCTAGAAGTTTTACCTGGTTTCCGCCAGACTTTGACCCACATGTTTTTTCCTTTTGCTGATTTTTACCTGTGTCCTCTCACTGCAATAAAATGTAACCAGGAGACAACGCCTTCTGAGTCCTGTGAGTCCTTCTAAGGGATCATGGAACCTGAGGGTGGTCTTGGGGATCCCTGACACAGAGATGATGTCTGACCTCGTCATAGTCCCCACTGAGGCCACTAGGAAAATCAGCCTTAGGATGAAACCAATGGTGTAACAAATACAATTTTACACATTTTCTCTTCAGAACATTTACGTTTCCTAACCCTATACCACGTAGATTCAGGAAATAAGCACATTTTATTATCACTGATGTAAAGTCAAATTGATTTTTTTTCAGTTTTGTTGATGTATACTTAATATACAAAAGGTGCACATATTTAGTGCACACATTCTGATGAGTTTGGACATATGTGCATGTACCTGTGATACTATCACCACACAAAAGGTAATTAACAAATCCATCATCTCTGAAAGATTTCTTGTGTCCCCTTACTTTTTTTTGTGGCAAGAACGTTTAGCATGAGCTCTATCCTCTTAACAAATTTTTAAGTACACAACACAATACTGTATTAACTATAGCACTATGATGTACAGTAGATCTCTAGAAATTACTCATCTTGTATAACTGTAACTTTATACCCATTGAGCAACATTTCCATTTTCCCTTGCCCACATTCCTTGGCAACCGCCATTCTATTCTCTGCTTCTGGGAGTTTGGGTATTTTAGACACTGCATATAAAAGGAATGATACAGTGTTTGTCCTTCTGTGACTGATTTATTTCATTTAGCATAATATCTTCCAGGCACATCCATGTTGTTGCAAATGGTAGGATTTCCTTCCTTTTTAAGGGTAGTTAATTGCTGTGTTTTTGAGAAAAATTCTTTTTGGGTCTTTAGCAGGCAAGTACTTTTAGTTGAGGACAAATAAGGACTCAAAATATAATGGATTCTTACACACACATATTAACGCATAACAAGCTTTAACAGAGTCCCATTCTATCCTTGATGAATGTCCAACCATCAGTCATCCCCCGATAAATACTGGCGAAGTGTCTTCATCAATTGTTATGACATGGTTTCAACCAATTGCTATTTTTTTACATACCTAATTTGATTCAACACTGATGAATATTATAATGCCAAGAAACATGCCTAAATCACCCAGATAAAGAAGGAGAATCAGATTGTAAGTCTGAATCCATCTCTGTACAAACCCATACCATTCGTTTTATAGTTTGTCTTCATTGTCATTCCATTTCTCTTCCAGTATCTCCCTTTCCCTCCTACACATTCAATTACTTAGTCGTTATGCGTCCATTAATATAATATATATTTTGGATGCCTATTAGGACTCAGATATCAAGCTAAGGACAGGAAAAGCCATGATGAAAACAAATAGATACATTTCCTGCTTTGATGGGATATGAAACAAATTAGCACTCTGTATAAATGTACAATTTTAAAACAAAATAAGTGCTATTGATGAGAGAAAAATGATATTATGACACCATATATCAAAGGTACACTAACTAGACTATCACAGAAGGCATTTTTGAGAACAATAGTGCATTAGACGAGTTGACAAAAATTATTATGAATTAACTAGGCAAGGGTGTAGGGCTTGCTGTCCAGTACAAAAGCTAATAGCCAAGTGTATCTGTTGAGCATTTGAAATGCTAGTCCAAATTGAGATCTGTAGTAAGTGTACAAAACACCCAGGATTTCAAAGACTTAGTACAAGAAGAAGAATGTGAATTACGCAGCAGAGAGGTCAAGTAAGATGGGCCTCTAAGTCGAGCAGCCACATGCAGCAACATCCACTGGTTCCTTCCTGGAAAGGAGAGAAGCTCTTTGAAAATGTTTTCCTGGAAACCTTGAGTACAGATTTTATGCTCACTTTTTAAAGAAGAGATACAATTAAGAAGCATAAACGAGAAAGTTATTTGGGCTCTAGTGGACCTTAGTAAGTGAACTGGTGGGAATTTAAACCATGTTGGAACAGTTTGAATAGTAAACAAAAGGCCAGAGAAAGTAGGGAGGAGGTATAAACAGTGCTTTTTAGCAGTCTGACTGTGAGGTAGAAAAGAAAGATACCTGAGGCTGTAGGGGAGTCAAAGGAGGTGTTTTGTTTGTTAGTTTGTTTTTAAGATATGGAAGACTTAATCATATTTTAATATACACCATGAGAGAGAATTGGAATGTGAATATAGAGAATAAAAAAGGAATAACAGAGAGTGTAAGGGTAAGTTTTCAGAAGAGGAGAGTTTTCTGATTTTTCAAAGTACAGTGGAGGGGTTAGATTCCCTGGCAAGTGACTTAGTATTCTAGATCAATCTCCACTTAATCACATCATGTTGTATCTTTAGGATATTTATTGCCTTCTGACCACCAGCTGGCTAATGTCCTAAAAATGCCACCCTGTTGGAGTAATACAGTTACGAGTATGTCAGACTTCCTGAGACATTCAGGAAAGCACACTCCTGATGCCCTAAAGAATGACACTCCAGTGAAGAATGCATGATGGTAGAAGACACTTGGGTGGCAGCCCTCAAACCTTAGGTTCAGACATTCTACTCTGCACCTTCCAGCATATGACGTATCCTAGATTTAGTATTATGAAGATCTGAACCCAGATACAATTGATTTTTCTAAAGTTCTTTTTTATATACTTGCTTCCTCGCTTTTTGCTATGAGTTCTTATTGGCTTAGAGCCAACCACAGGGAGGCAGGCAGAATATTTCATATTAGAATTTTCCGCAAGTGCCTTTGATTGCAATATTCATCTTACTCACTATATTCTATAATTATTATTTAATCATTAATTCAATACTATAACAAACACCTCTTCAAACCCCAGAGTGCTTTTTACATAATTAATACCTAGAAGGATTAATTTCCCCTCTATTAAGATTCAGCATTGATTGTGAAAATTATTACAAGTACTTCCAAAACATTACATAATAGTTAAGAAAATAAAAGAAAGGTGGTTACCTATTTAATGCCAAAAGAAAATAAACTTTCTGAGTCTAAGGTGAAGTTTGACTATAACACCTAAATGCCATTATCCTTTTGAGGGAATGTGCCATATAATCTTTAGCATACCATTGGTTGGGTTCTGCATTTTAACATTTCAACTGAAAAATGCGTCCTTTATAGAGGTCAATAAACCAATTGAATTGGTTCAAAGCCATGCAGAACAAATGGGCCTGATTTTCTTTACATCACCATTCCCAAGAGCAAATTTGCAAGGATCTATGCATGAAGGTGCTTATTTTACATTTTGGGGACCTAACATCATTCAATGACATTGAGGATATTAGTTCAACAAATTAATTTTTGCTTTTAAACATCTTCTCCATTTTTCTTTCACGTCAATTTGAGAACTTACATTCAAAAAAACACACATGAGAAAGACTAATAATTTAGGCCCTCTTCACAAGATCAAAGCTGTGCATGACAAGCCAGCCAAGGAGGTGTGATGCCTTCTACATTCTCAAACAGCGTGAGCTTGGGGCCGGCCCGGTGGCCCAGCGGTTAAGTGAGCGCACTTGGCTGCTGGCGGCCCGGGGTTCGCAGGTTTGGATCCCGTGCGTGCACCAACGCACTGCATGCTAAGCCATGCTGTGGCAGCATCCTATGTAAAGTAGAGGAAGATGGGCACGGATGTTAGCCCAGGGCCAATCTTCCTCAAGAAAAAAGGGGAGGATTGGCATCTGATGTTAGCTCAGGGCTAGTCCTCCTCACAAAGCAAAAACAAAAACAAAAGAAAGAAACAGCCTGAGCTCTTTTCAGACTGGGACAGTTAATTCAGTAGCTCATTCGTCAATGAAAGGATTTCATAGCACCTGTTTCCAAGTACCACTCCCTAAGAAAAGCAAGGGCCAAAGCCTGGCAGCTCACAAGCTGATCTAAATGCAGCCAAAAAAAAATGGGAGTTTACATAAAATTTTGAATTTTCTCTTGAAAATATTGGAAAATCTGTCAACATGCCACATTCTCACAATTGTTGAGTCTGGGTAACAGATTCTCTTCTGTAGAGAGGGCGTGCACTTTCCAAAACTTCACTGTTCCTTACTGTCCTTCTGACACTGAATTCTAGAGTGAACTTCCTTGCTGCTGACCCATTTCATTGATTTATCATAATTGTCTGAGTCCTGTGAGTATCTTAATTGGTAATCCATAATCAAAATCAAGATTTTATAAACATTTTGCATGAAAATAGCAGTTTGATAATTTGAATTAAGCTTTGACCCCACTAGAATGAGATGAATATTAGTAGCAGAGGACTTGTACAGGATGTTCAGATGTGACTATAGGCTTTATCATCATCCTTAAATTAAATCCAGGCTGGTTCTGAAGCTCAGTTACACAAACCATCCTTAATCTACCCAGCATGAGAAATAAATAATGGATACCATATGGATAAAAGAAATCATTAAATAAATCTGTAAAATAATGATGGTACTCATATCATGTGCAAATACTGAAGTATTGTCCGCTAAGAGAAGCAGTTTGTATCACATGGTGCTTGTGAGGACTTCAGAGAAAGAACATTTTGTCTCAAGTCCTTCATCTCGTCATTGAAGCAGAAGTCCTCAGCGTAACTGAATCGGCTGTGTTGTTTGCTGGATGCAGACTTTTGAGAGGAAATCTTTTGGGGCTCAGGCCCTTCCTAGCCCTTGTACCTCTGGGTGGTATTCAAGTGGACTTCTCAAACAATGACTCTCACCGCGCTTACCATATTAATAATCTCTCACTATAAGGAGGAAAAGGAAGATGACAAAAAGCTTTCTCTAGAAAACTTCTAGAAAAATTAGAGATTCTTTCTCTAAAAAACAGATTTCATCCTGATTTGTATTATTTTTTCTTAAATTAATAAAGAAAGGTAAACACACAACAGCTTTACAAAGGCAGTAGCAACTCCCAACTTGGAGACTAGAACAGTTAAGATATTTAGGGTAATATTAAGATGTTCAGAAATAGCAATCTTAGTAACAATTAGAGATGTTGCTGAGTGCACAACCAAATAACCCAAAATGTCACCCAGATCATCAAGAACGTAATCACAAAACGCTTGTCAGCAGAGTAATGGCCACATGCGAAAGGTAATTACATGAAATGCCAAAAGACCAAGTCAATGAGAGAAAGGGTATTTAGGAAAATTAAAAAATAAGCTTTCAACACTGAAATACACCCACGACTCGATAAACTAACCAACTGCATACTTGCTGTACTCAAGTTTCCCCAGGCATGAGCACTTCGGGAGACACTTCTCCATGGTCTCCTGCCTTTCTGCAATGCTACATGCAGAGGCACGGATAGCTTTTGTTCTGGACTGTCTTCTCAAGGATACCTGTATTTCAAACAGCCTTGGAAGACAGAGGTAGTGTCTTCCTTGAGGGAACAAAGATTGGACAGGATTGCTTGCAGCCCAATCTGAAAGACTGGAGTTAACTAAACTCAGTGTTCCTCAGCCGGGATGCAAACCTCCTGTGCGAACAGTATCCATGAGGGACGCTCTGTGTTGCCCCTGTGGGACTTGGGGAACGAGGGAAACCGATGTGAATGTTAGGCTCATGCTGTGCCATAACAGTAAAGTCCTTTTCTCGGACCCAGGATTCTCATGTCTTCTGCCATCATCCATGAGACTGTGGCAGACTTAATTGTTAGTGTCCAGAAGGGTAAAATCTCAGATCCTTCACAGTTCTTAAAATGCAGCAGGTGTCAAAAATTGGATCCCATTTTCCAATCTTTGAAACTTCTGGGTTGTGAATAGAAGTTGATTTTTACCATCAACAGAGCACATAGTTCTGGAATAATTTATTCAATTACTCAATCTTTGTTTTCTGGTAATAAATTCATATCACGGCCCAGTTCATTGAATGAACATGTAGCAATGAAACTTACCAATATTAATTCCACAACAACAAACTCCCCCATGACAAACCTCTCTGGTCCTTCCTGCTTCTGACCCCTTACTTGTAGTATAAAATTCATTAAGTGGATAGGCATTACCTAAAATAAGAACATTGGGTGCTGGTTTCTAAGTCAACCAATTTTGGACACAGTATCATGACCTCAGACACAACACTGACACTGAAACTTCTTTAATGCACAATTATGAGTTTGTAGTTGACTTTTAAGCTTCAAGAGATTTGAAAGCATATATTTGAAGTGGCCTTGCTGTCTCTGTTTGCGAAGCTCTCATATTCTGAAATACGAGAATGTTCTGAAATACCTCTAAAGTTGTACTATTAGAACTGAGGCTCCTTCTACGACCACACTGATCATATTACAATTTTCAATGTCAAATCCACAGATTCCATGGTTTTATTTCTGCTCTTTGCTTTTGATTAAGTTTTTATTTCTACTATATTCTCTATAATTCTGTTAAAGCAGTATTGCAAGATAATATCCATGTGGAACAAGTTTCTGAAAAATGAATGACAGATAAAGTTTAAAATAACTGTGTAGTTCTCTTTTTCACATAAATACTTTCTTTTTACTCTCCTGACATAGTCCCCTGTAAAGCCCTGTTGATAGGGAAAAAGATCCCAGGTCAGTTTGTTCCTTATCAGTCAAGAGCAGTGAAAAGGCTGGCTGGTAGATGTTAAATTTATCTCTTCTTGTTAGGTTAGAAGGAAAGTAAATCACATGGCACAAAGACCCCAAGTTTATTCATGAGATTTCCCTCCTAATGCTACTAACAAAGGGTTATCATTTTTCCTGGAAGACCTCTGAGAGGTAGCTCATGAACTATGAGATTTCAGAGAAGACTCAAATCTCTGACGTTATCTGCATGAAAACTTAAACATGAAGATGTGAATGAACTTGCCCTTGGTCACAAAGTTCATCAAAGAGAAGACTGGAATTTGAACTATCAGATCCTGATACCTGGGTCATTGCTCCTCTAATCTACCACGCTCATGAGTCTCTCACTGTTTTTGTAAGTTAATGCCGATTTTACACAAAAAACAGAGCTGTAGCTTTTCCAGTGTACTGATGAGGAAAAAAAGTGAATCTGGGTGTTGAGAATTTAGCTAAGCTACTCCACGGTATTGCTGCCTCAGCATCCATTTTCTTCGGCCAAGTGGCCTGTGAGGGCCTTAAACGGATACTAAGCCCCCATGTAGGTACATGCTCTAGATAGCAACCTGCAGAGTCACAAGCAAATGTAAGTTTCTGATGTGACTCCCCCAACAGCCCTTGTGATCAACAGACTCCCCTGCCTCCCAGGGCTTTCCCTTTATACATCCCTTAGATAAGACCCCCATGGAATTTACCAAAATCCTGCTCTTTTTGGTTTGAGTTGATTAATCAAGCCTTAGCCAGGGGAACCCCAAGTCCTCCATCCATGGACTGTAATAAAGATATGTGTCGTCACTCTCTCTGCCTGCACCCTGCCTTGACCTCCTCATGTGGCTCCTTGAAGCATGCCGTGTACTTCCTCCAGGACCTGTGAGTAATGAACTTCTCTATCTCAATTTCTCTATGGTCTGTTGCTGAACCCTGGCTCATCATCTGGCACCTTGTGCTTCACTTAAATGTCAATTTAACAAAGTCGAGGGGCCGGCCCCGTGGCTTGGCAGTTAAGTGCGCGCGCTCGGCTACTGGCAGCCCGGGGTTCGGATCCCGGGAGCCCACCAACGCACGGCTTCTCCGGCCATGCTGAGGCGGCGTCCCACATACAGCAACTAGAAGGATGTGCAACTATGACATACAACTATCTACTGAGGCTTTGGGGAAAAAGGAGGAGGATTGGCAATAGATGTTAGCTCAGAGCCGGTCTTCCTCACAAAAAAAGAAAAAAAAAACAACAACAAAGTCAAATCATAACACTGGACAAGAAAGCAATTCTTAATGCCATCAGCTCAAGCATCACCTTTTCTAGAAACACTTCTGTAACAACACTTCACTTCTAATGCCACCCCTATCCCTCGCCAATCTAATTTGGATGTCCCTCATCTGTTCCCCATGGTTCCCTGGTTTCTTCCCTCAAAACAGGAATAGACCTACAGACAGTGTAACCTTCTATTTTAGATGGAATTCCTTGAGGTGGGTGATTATGTTTTATCTTTGCATCCCTACTACATAAAACATTGTGTGCCATACAATAGGCATTAACAAATATTAACAACAGGATAAACAAGAATTTTCAGCATTGTCAGCACAATAATAGAACTATTTGGATAATTTTGTGACAGGAGGGAGGATGGACATGAAGCCCCAGAAACTTGGGCAAATAAAATAAGGCTGGTTATAGTCATCAGGTAACCAAGGGAAGATTTTAGAATAGAAAAACAGAGCAAAAACTTAATTATCAGATTGGGACTCGAGGTCAAAGTCAAATGGTCACAAAGTGGCCAATAAGTCAGGGAGAGGAGGGAACCAGGCCCGGGGTATCAATTAGAATCTGGCCCTGTGCTCAGGCTCCTTTTTATGCGTGTTTTTTTTTTTTTAACACTTAGAATCAGACCCTCTCAGTTTCTTTCTTCTTTCAGACATCTTCCATAGGCCCCAAATGTTGACATCTGAAGTGTGACATTACATTGGAAGATTGGTCGTGTTCTACCTCATGTCTAGTCACTGTGAACAAAAAGTTCTCATGGGTGACAACTAGTTGGAATATATGCCACGTTTTACATATGGCTAAATGTTGATATTTGAATGAAGGAAATGTTGATTCTAAATTAAAGAAAGTGAATGTAATACAGCAACTAGAAGGATGTGCAACTATGACATACAGCTATCTACTGGGGCTTTGGGGAGAAAAAGGGAAAAAAAGAAAGGAGGAAGATTGACAATAGATGTTAGCTCAGAGCCAGTCTTCCTCAGCAAAAAAAAAAAGAGGAGGATTGGCATGGATGTTAGCTCAGGGCTGATCTTCCTCACAAAAAAAAAAAGGAAGAAGAAAGTGAATGTAAGTGAATGAAAAAAATTCTCTGATTCTTCTCACCTTGCATTATAAACAGTGCATTGGCACCATGCATATATATTATATGAATCAGGGAAATTTCCAAGTACTTTTGGCCTTACTTACATCTTTGAAATACTAAA
Organism: Ceratotherium simum simum; assembly: GCF_057802395.1. NCBI lineage: Eukaryota > Metazoa > Chordata > Mammalia > Perissodactyla > Rhinocerotidae > Ceratotherium > Ceratotherium simum. Next base: position 7,487,864 of record NC_141914.1, on the reverse strand, counting down.
TTAAAATCATATGCCTTAGACTATAATGCTAGTTATTTTTTTTCCGTATTAAAATGAGAGCTGACTTAATTAACCCATTATTCTAATAATGTGAGCACAGGTGATAATGATAAACATTGACCTACTTTGAATCTTCCAACTCAAGACTAGTTTTCTGTGTAGGCAGAGGGCCCAACCACTGTTTGAGATGATTTTAGCACTATGAAGAGATTCATGCCAAAATTTAGAATCCCACTTTCTCTTCTCACCTGTGCCTGAAATTTCTTCAAAAGAGAAAAGCTTCCCTTCAATTTAATATAAAATGTAAATACCCCACAGAAAAAAATAAGAAGCAATAACACTGATTTAAATCCACATAGTATGAATGGTTGATATTATGTATTTTTCATATTTTAAGTTATAAAGAGTTATGATTAAACTGGCTATGATGAAAGGGTAAAAGACCCATAACTGAAAAGCCTAGTAGAATAAAAAGAAATGACCAAACGCACAATTTTAAGTAAGACTAGTCCTGAACATTTTGCAGGAAGAATATCTTATTTTGTCTAAATGTTAGAAGCTATAACAAAGCTCTGTTCTCTTACATTTTGTCTTCTCCAATATGGACAACAGTATCTTCATATGTTTTTGCCCATAAACAAAACTCTTCTAGCCTTGTTCTAGTTTGTAGGGGAAATTCTGACTTTTGCCATTAGTAATACAAAAAGTTTCATCTGGGCAAAATCTTGGCACTCAGATTATGACCCTTGTGATTGATCTACCTCTGACTTTGTGTCTCAGCTCTAAAATCTCAATTTCTTCCTTGTTCTCAGAAGTATTGTTGACTAGCCTTTTCTTGGAAATTTTTTTCAAGGTTTAAGAGACTTCTCTGAAGTCCTTCCAATTTATTTTAGGGATATAAGCCTCTGTTATACTGCAGTATATCACATTCTTAGTGAGAAATGTTGAATGAAATAATAATTTTTATAAGTGTCTGGGTTTGAGGGATACAATTGAAGTGTAGCAGTACATATTGAGATCAGATAGTGTCATATTTTTGTCTTTCTAGTCATGATAAGGCCACAAACAATTATTGTGTTTAACAATCAATTTAACAGACTTTCTTTACTAATACAACTAGTTAATATTTCAGTTGCATCCTCCTCCCTCCACCCCCTTCAATATTCAGGCACTGAGTGTAATACACACTGATATGGGGGACACAATGTGAACTTGGGGAGGGGGCAGCATCGTGTTTCCTCATTCTGCTCCTTTCACTTTACATAGTCTACTTTTCCTTGGATTATTTTTTATTCTCGCTGTAGGTGTGCTTCTGCTGACTGCTTATCATCCTACGGTACATTGTTTATTTTCAAATCTCCTACAACTCTCCAATTCACCTCTCGCAGAGAGTTTTAGAGGGTATAATTTTGTGTGGAAGTAACCAAAATCAAGCAACCAGAGAACCAGGCAACAGAATAAAATTCCTTTGGCACATGCTTCTCTATCAGGGACACAGGACCATGTGCAAATGAGATCACATGAAGCACCTTGAGTATTCCGTAGTTCCGCAAGGCAGCTACGCAAACTAAACTCTAATAGATAATGACCCTGGGTAAATCACAGAAAACATGTAATCTATTCATATTTCATCAGTGTATCTAGCTGCTTGAATCTTGAATTAAAGAAGAGCTTACCTAGAGAGAAACAAAAATTCAAATTACCAAATATCTTGCTTACTGTTACATTTGATCCAGTAAACATATGTCAAAAATACATATGAACACCTATTAAGTATTTTTATTGTTATTCCATCTTAAAATTTTTGATATATTAAAAGAGAACACCAAAAGTATAAGTAACAGGAAAAATCACTGATAATCACACAACTCCAAGGCAATGGTCGGTTGTTAACATCTTGGCATAATCTCTCCCTGACTTATTTTTCAATGCATATAATTGAAAATTATGTCTAAAATATTATACTTTGTTTCATTTAAACAACTAGATGTCATGCATATTTCAATATCAATTTATAAAGTCAATATAGCAAAGTGGTTAAGAAAATGGATTCGTGGACCATACTGCCTGGGTTTTAACCCTAGCTCTGCTACTTACAAAACTGGGTGAGTCTAGACAAGTTATTTAAAGTTTTTACACCTAAAGTTTACCAAAAATAAAACAGAAATAATAGTAGCATATGCCTCATAAGGTCCTTGTGAGGATTCTCTGTGTTAATATACATGAAATGCTTAGATTAATACCTGGCACATTAGTAAGTGCTATAAGAAAGTTAGCTACAATTACTTAATGTCTAGATATTATTATATTTTATACATATCAACCAACTTGTTCTCTTTATCCTTAAGGTTGGAAATTATTTTTCCAATATTTTATAAATAAAGAATGTTTTGATGAACATCTTTCTATAAAACATATAGCTATTTTAAAAATAATTTTCTTTGAGGATATTAACACATGTTAATGTGTGTTTGATTTGGCCAAACACAGAATTTGAAGACATTTGATTCATATTGATAGATTCCGCCCCAACCCCAGGAAGATAGCACAGACATAAAAAGTCACCGGAAGTTTAGGAAAGTGATTTATCATCATTGAAGAATATAAATATTTATTTTTTAAAGTATCATACTGCTAATTTTAATTTGAAGTTCTTTCATTACATGCAAAACAGAATATATATTTATGTGTTTTCAACCTGCTCTGGGTTGAATTTTGTTCCTCCACAATTCATATGGTGAAGTCCTAACCCCCAGTACTTCATAATGTGACCTTATTTGGAAATAGGGTCATTGCTGATGTACTCAGGTTAGGATGAGGTCACACTGGAGTAGGGTGGACCCCTAATCTAACACAACTGGTGTTCTTATGAAAAGGGGGAGTTTGGATACAGACACACACGCAGGAGAGCTCCATGTGAAGATCAAGGCAGAGATCAGAGTGATGAAGCGGAAGCCAAGGAACACCGAAGATTGCCGTCAAACCCCTGACAGCTAGGAGAGAGGCACGGCACAGATTTCTCCCTCACAGTGCTCAGGACTGATGGCCTCCACAACTGGGAGACAATAATCTTCTATTGTTCTAAGCTACTCATTTTGTGGTACTTTCTGATGGCAGCTCTAATAAACTAATATACTACCTATTAGTATTTCCTCTTTAGTAATTATACTATGTGAGTTCTTTAGCCGTTTATATAGCAGGCTCTCACTACTTGTCTTTCATATTTCTTTTTTTTTGTTTTTTTTTTTGTGAGGAAGATCAGCCCTGAGCTAACATCCGTGCTAATCCTCCTCTTTTTGCTGAGGAAGACCGGCTCTGAGCTAACATCTATTGCCAATCCTCCTCCTTTTATTTTTTTTCCCCAAAGCCCCAGTAGATAGCTGTATGTCATAGTTGCACATCCTTCTAGTTGCTGTATGTGGGACGCGGCCTCAGCATGGCCGGAGAAGCGGTGCGTTGGTGCGGGCGCGGGATCCGAACCGGGGCCGCCAGTAGCGGAGCGTGCGCACTTAACCTCTAAGCCACGGGGCCGGCCCTTGTCTTTCATATTTCATTTACTCTTTGACATAGTGGTGTGTGGTGTTCACTTCTCCAGTGTGTTCACTGGCACCTATAATTGGGATGGTTTTTGGACTAACTCTTCTTTTTTTCAATTCTCTAGTCTAGCATTATTATTAAGCTGTTGTTTTAGTTATTGTGCTTTTAAAAAACAGGATATATTACCTGAAAGAACCAAAATTTTCCTGTATTTCTCTCTTTTTGTAATTTTTAATACTGTTCTGACCTATTTCTATTTCCTTAGTTTTCTTCTCATGGTTTTGTTTTAAATTAGTAATTGTGTTTCAAAGTTGATTAAATAACAGCCATGTGCTGCATAATGGTCAACAACAGACCACATAGACAACAATGGTCCCATAGCCTAGGTGAGTAGTATGCTCTACCATCTAGGTTTGTGTAAGTACTCTCTATGATGTTCACACAACAATGAAGTTGCATAATGATGCATTTCTTAGAACACATCCCCACTGTAAAGCAATGAATGACTGTATTTAGTCTGGGGTGTTTATATGGTCAAGGAAAACCAGACATTCTCTCCAGAGTGGGGATATCATAGGCATCAAAAGTAAAGCATGAATTGTTTTATTACATTCATTTCACACATATGTAAAGTTAATTTCATGTTCATGTTACAGCCAGACAGTAGCGACAATTTTATCTCTCTTTAAAGTGAAATTATAATACAGTTCAGAGAAAATAAATAGCAGTGGTTAAAAAATAGAACATCTATTTACATTTTTGTAAGCACAGAAATTTAAGTTAATTGCAAACTGATGCAATTGTTCTTTTTCTTAAAGTGTTTAAACATTACATGCCAGCCAGTTCCCTGTTCTCATCTCTTTCAGGTACCTGACTGATATGAGATGCAAAATTCATCGCTCTCTCTATTTACTGATTTAGTTGTCTGAAATTGCGAGGTGTTATTTCTTGTTAAGAGCATTTGCTGTTGGCTTCAGTTAGGAGAAAGGATGACAGAATCTGTGACTTGCTTAATGGATAAAACAGTCTTATCCATTTTCATATAATTTCCTACATCTTGCAAGGGTAATCCTGCTTCCTGTTGAAAGTTAACTACAAAGGATTTGATTAAGAGTGGGCTTACCGTGATCAGTGTATGTGTTATAAAATTTGCATGTTCTTTATGATTTCAAGTGATTAATTATGTAAGATGTGAAGTTTGAGGTAAATCTTGTTTAAGAAATGTACTTAATACTGAATTTGTGTCTTCAAGGAGATTTTTCTAAAAAAAACAATTTCAAATAGTGAAGTAAATTTATTAAAGAGCAAACATTCAAACACTTGATATATAACATGTAATTGTGTTTTCAGCAAAAGCTCAAATCAAAGATCAATCAATCTATAGCTCACAAAAGTGAAGATTTATAAGAAATTTCATACCAGGACACTTATTAACTATGTGTTCTGCTGTAAACTCTCCAAGTCAACATTTCAACAGAATATTTCTTTTCTCTGTCATGAAGACCAATTTCTTTCTGAAGCTCACAGTTTTTCAGCTTGATAAGATCTAATGAAACCCAGCTTTCTCTCTCTCTCTCTAATAAAAACTATATCCATTCCATATACAGTGATATATTATGTTCAATATAAGATCTGAAGGGACAAAATGTACACCATCAAAAAGTCAATGAACCAAATTGCTTTATGTTGCTGTTCCAAACCAATTTTACTAGAAAACTTCAGACCATATTGTATGGTGATTTTTTTTTTTCTGGTTTGTGATTTCTATCCTTTGGTTTTATTACATTTTCCATTTTGGTTTCTCTTTTTACATCTTCACAAAGATATTTAGATGGACTTTCATGACTTTAATAATAGGTGTAAAGAACAAAGTTTAAATTTATTTTTTCTTTAGTTTTGAAAGAAGTTTTTGTTTCCCTACCCACTGTATTATCATAACTGGTTAAATTTCATAGGCCATTTCATTCCTTTCACTTAAACATAAATAAGATATTTATATTACTCCAATCATCAACTTATTGGTTTTATGTAGTAATAATCCTGATGGCTCTAAGCACAGGAATATCCAATATTAAATAAAGTAAAGTATCCTGGGGCCTGCTCCTTTAATCTCAATACTCAGTATAAAGGACCAAGGGGAACACTGCTGTACTTACTAATGGTTTAGGAATCTGTTTGTTACAGGATCATTCTGATACTTGAAACATACTATTATAATTTAAGAGTTCATAAGACTCTGGAGCCCAGACTTAAGGAGTCTTCCTTTGTTCTGACTGGGACTAACGGGCAAAGTAGTAGGCTACTTTTTATATTCAAAATATGTGCCATCTTTTGGACTGAACCAGATTTTAAATATGCTTCATGATAATTTGCAAATCAAGTAAAACTTCTAATGATGGATAATTCAATGGCTCCATTGTCCAGGAAAACAACCTGTAAACGGAATGAGAATCACTTCTCTAGGGACATACCTTTTGCCACTACAGGCAGGAAGTAGTCCAAAATGCAATCTACATTCCAGCAACAAATAGGCCAATATCTCTAGATATAACAGCACACCACAGGATAAGAGCCAGTGTGTTGTGCTGTCACATATTATGAAGGATCCAGTAATATGAGATGGCCAAGAAAGTATCCTGGGCCTGTTCTCATGCAAAGATAGCTTGACTTCATTTCTAGCTACTCTGTTCTTACTCCTAGCTACCTGCCTCTAGAATGTCTCGCTCATTGCCTGTCTCAGTGAACTTTCTCCAATCTTGCCAGCTATTGGTGGCCATTCATATGGGAATTAAGATTTTGATTTTTTTTTAGTTGTCCAATTAAAAACATCAATCGTCAAGATGACAGTGCCTTACCAGTCAGCTAAGCCACTTACCAAAGCCAAAGAAGGAGCCTGAATAAAGTTTGTGTTTGCTTGTAACTCTAGAGCCCCCAAAGTACTGTACATATTGTGTTTTATGCTGCTTTCTGGAACAAAGCTTCATTACCGCTGTTAAAAGGTAAACTGAGGCACATTAAAATTTTCAAGAGTTTATTTAAGCAAATATCAATTCTAATTGGCCAATGCCATACTGGAAGAAGATACAGGAGATAGGAGACAGGCTTTTATAGAGCAGACGTGGAAGTAAAGCAAGGAAATTATTTGATTGCCTGTTGCTTAAGTGGTTGCCTTGCTTTATTTGGGAAAGCCTAGTTGGCTGTTTGTATTGGCTGTTTTTAAATTTCATTTTCTGAGGAGGAGTACATGTACAGGAGTTGGCTCTGGCTTAGGGTTTGGTTTGCTTACATAGGCTACCAAGGCATTTGAGACGTCTCAGACTAATGGCCTCGTTGTTGAATTACTTTAACACCTCCCACTAATGGTGTTTTCTCTGGGGCCAGATCTTGAGTGGCTTCCACCCATTTCTGACATTAGAGAAAATAGTTCCTGAGACTCGTAATTGCATGTGTGTGGAAAGTCAGACTACCTAATAGAAGGTGATTTTCAGGATGCCAAATGGTCTCTTGGTGTCTAAAATATTATACTCATTTCAAAATCTACCATGATTGGCACAGTTGATCAGTTTTAGCTTTGTGTTTAAATACATTCAGTGGTTATCATCAGTCATTTTATCACAGCACGTCTATTACTAAATTGCTTATTTTGATTTATCTATTTGCTCTGCTATATTTTCTAGTAGTTTTCCAGGAGGGAATCATCAGTACGCTATTCCCTGGATTTTTTGCATATATGAAAATGTTTTTTGCTCTAGACTTGAAGGACAACTCTACTTGGAATACAATTCTTGAATCATACCTTTCCTCAGACCTTGGTTGAGGGCACTCTATTTTCTTCTGGATCGATATAGAGAAGCCTGAGAGCGTCTGGAGTTTTCCTTCATGGCTCCCTTGTCTGCTGCAAGTCGTATAACCTTTTATTCATCCTAAAAACAGGGCAAATTTGTCCAGAAAACTTTTATTCTATTACATTTTGGATTTTTTTCCCACTCTCTGTTTTCTTATTCAGGATCACCACGGGTAAGCTGGATCATTTTTGTCTGTTTTCCTCTTCTTTATAGTCATTTTATAATCCCTGGTCTTTCCCATTTCATTCCCTATGATTTGTTCAAGCCTGTCGCCAGAACATTTGCTGTATTTTCATTCTCCTTTTTCTGCTTTTGTTGCTTTAATGTGATTTCATCACTATCACATTTTTCTCTTCTATTTCTTCCTCAAATACACTAGCTAGTTTGCTTTTAGGCTCCTTCTTGTCTTACAATTTCTTTCATGGACATTTAGACTCTCTTTAGAGAGACCACATTGCTTGTCGTTTCTTTGAGACTAACTAGATATGCTTGTCTATTGTCTTCCTCCTTTTTTTTTTTAAGTAATTTCTCTGATGATTCAGCCTTTGCTTGTGCTGCTGTGTCCCTTTATTGGTGGTATGTAGGCAAGGGGCTCTTTCTTATTCTTAGTCATATAGAATAAGGCAAAACAACTGATAAAGAAATATGTGAGGAGGAGTGAAGGTGTGAGTTGATGTAGTCTGCAGATTTAATTCCGACTTTTGTAATGATCTCTCAAAAATCTGCTATTCCTTGTCTTCGGACGGCTCCTCCTCTTCATCTTGGATACTCAGAGAGTTTGGCATGGCTTACAGCAAAGCGCTTTTGTCATGGCTTGTTCCATTGCTATGTAGCTGCTGCGGGATGAGACACAACACTGCTCACTCCACTGGAGACAGCAATGACACAGTAAGCTAGAAAATACAACTTTTTATGTATATTTAATTTTTATCTACACAATAAGAAATTGCATTTTCTACTGTTTAATTACTATATTCATACTGCCTTACTCAATAGGTCCAAATGTCATATGGTCATGCAGTCTATATGGTACATGAAGATGTTTTGCAGAAGTTCGTAACAACATTGTGAAGCTAGAGTCATTTACCACTAGGCCACAGGACCGGCCTCTATTTTTATCTTTTGATGATTTGATTCTGCTCAATAGAAGTCATGTTGTTTGTTTTAATGCTCCTGTCTAAATGTGTTCCAGACATCTAATAGACTCAGGAAATATTTTTGAATGAATGCATAAACAAAGATGAATCAAGAATAACAAATTTATTCATTAACTCTCGGTATATTGTTATATATTAACAGCTTACATGTGTGCTAATTAATTGGATTTACATTTAATGCTATCTAATTTTAACTACATTTACTCATACCAAGTAGAGTTACTTAGCAAGATCCCTGCAAAGCAACCAAAGATTAAAGATAGTACTAATATTGGAAGATAAACAAAAAAGAAAATAACAGAGTTGAAATTTCTCTTACTTCAAGGGTGAGATTTTTATTAGGTAATTATTTTATTAGGTAATTACCTTATTATAAGGTAATATCAGTAATAATCTAATAAAATCTGATAAAATGGTAGCTCCCCAAGATTATCAAGATGCCTCATTGAAACAGAATTTATACAGAGTGTCTTTAACAGACTATTATGTCCTACACTCTTCTTTGAGATTTAATTGTAAGAGAACATATAGAAAGCGTAAATAAGAAGAGACAGACAGATAGGATATGTATAAAGTTATTTTCTTTTTACCTGTGGTGTGGACAATTAACAAAATATTGACTGCCACTGAAATATAGTTTTTGATAGTAGGTCATCACCAGGACTAGTAAATACGATTTCTGTACAAAAATCTTAATGATAACAATAATACTATTCCAACAACAACGACGATGACAATTTCTGCATTTGCTATGTGTGGGAAAAGGTACTGACATTTTACATGTGTCCCTAATGTACATGCATCCCCACTGTAAAGATGAAGAAATTGAAATTAAGGGAAGTGAAATTTGTTCAAGTTCATATACTTAGCGAATAGCAAAGCCAAAATTTAGACTCTGGGAATTCTGATTATAAAGTCCATACTTTCAAACATTGAAAAAATATTTTACAAAATTAATACTAGTGAAGGCTAAATCTATCCATATTAATATATATGCACACATATTCATGGAACATAAGTACTCAATAAATTATTAAATGAAGAAAATAAATTATTAAAAAGGTGATTTTCTAATAGCAGACATTCTTCTAATAATTAAGTACATCTAAAATGAGCTGACAACATTTAACTATGTTTCTTATCTCTAATCAAGATAACAAAAAATTTAGGCTTCCACATTCTACACCTTGTCAGTTAATAGTAAACACATTCTATAAAATGCCTTTTGGTCAAATGTTGTTAGATCAGTCCCAGAAAATATTTTATCAGCCACTGCAGACATCTACATAACTATCAGAGCATATTTCCAAATTCTTACTAAATGTCCTCCAAGTTGCTAGCAACATTTCTTCTCAGAATAATTTATTAGTTTTCTGTTTCTGTTTTCAGAACCTTGATTTAAGGAAAATGCCCATGAGAGATATCACTATCTACTGCCAAATGCCGGATTTTAAAAGTGTGTTTTATACTGGAGAAACAAGCTCCTTATGATATTTCATGCCCTCAAATTGTAATTTACAAGGCATGTCCATATACTCTCTTTCCAAACTCATCTCTTAGAGCTTTCCGCTCATCCATACATCAGGCTACACCAAATGACTTTATTTCACCTGATATGTCACACTGTTACATGTCTCTGTGCATTTTTACATTTTTTCCCCCAGAAATACCTTTACAATCCAGTTTTTGGTTTTGGCTCTTTGGTGAGGAAGATCAGCCCTGAGCTAACATGTGCTGCCAATTCTCCTCTTTTTGCTGAGGAAGATTGGCCCTGGGCTAACATCTGTGCCCATCTTCTTCTACTTTATATGTGGGACGCCTGCCACAGCATGGCTTGATGAGCGGTGTGTAGGTCCGTGCCTGGGATCCGAACCTGTGAACACCAGGGCACTGAAGGGGAGCAGGGGAACTCAATCACTATGCCACTGGGCCAGCCTCTACAACCCAGTTCTAAGAAGCAAATTCCTTTTCATGCTTCTGTATAGAAATCTCACTCCTATAACAGAATCAAAGCCTACCCCTTGTGCTGCCTTGAAAACCTACACATACTTCTATCATTACAATCACTACATTTTTAAACTTTCTGAGAAGAGAAGCAATGTCTACTTTTGCCTCCCTAGTGTCTAACATAATACTTGAGTAGCACTAGACACTTGATAAATACTTATTAAATTAAAGTTCAATTTCTACAGCCTTACAATTTTTTATAATGAAAGGTTCCTCTTTCAGGATGTATATACTTTAGGAAAACTTTATTTCTCACTACAGAGTTGCCAAGCTGTTACTGATAAATTAATATGTGTTTTCACTTTATCACAGTCCAATTTTTTATAATTGGATTTAGGAAATAATAAATACAAGCAAAGCAGAAAAATAATTTTATTTTTAATATTGTTTTTCATGCCTCTGTGGGCAAAACAATAAGATTGAGTCATAGTTTTCAACAATGTTTTCATTAGGAAAAGTAACAATTTTATTGGGATTTATAATGACTTTCAACAATGCAACTGAATTAGATTTATTATAGTTTATTGCTACATTTTTCTAACAACATTTATGTTAATTTTGAAAGCAGAAATGCAATTTTGGTGGAAGAAAATACTTTCATGATGCATCAACTTCTTTTTAACTTAAGAGAGGATTTAGGGACACAATGAAAATATCAGAGGCATTTAAAAATGTCAATCAATGCATGTAAACCTAAAAGCACTAGAATTTTTTCCATGTGAGTGAATGACTATAGACACATTACTTCTCATACGATGCTGTTAATTAGAATCCAATTTATTCCACAAGAAACAATTGCTCAGTAATTGTCAAGGTCATCTACATACCAAGTGAGTTTGATTATTTTGACCAATTTAATCTAATTTAACATTGAGTTTCATTTCCACCCAAAGTACTTTACTAGATATCATAGAGAACTCAAAGATGAGTGAGGTGCATTTTTAGTCCTCAGTAGGCTTATAATCTAAGAGTATAGGAGAATTCAAAAACAAGTGTAGGTAGGTGATATTTCAACAATTTAAAAACATAATTAAAGAAAATGGAGTAAGGTAAGCATTAATAAAACTAATGTGTAAGTGTTTAGGATATTAAAGGGTAATAATATAAAATATAAATTATATATAATATTATACATTATATATAATATAAAATATGTTATAAAATAATATATTCATCATCCAGTAAACTCTTCATATTTATACACATTATGCATTTTATCTATAAATGTTCAAATATGCAGCATAAATTCATTGGTAATTATATTCACCTAGTTTTTATGATCATAGGTGATAAAGATTTTTGCTATTTCAATTTCCTAAAGTGTGCTATGAATCCTTAATGTCATGAGATGTGAACCTGGGTGTTAAAACAGACAAAATTAATAAAAGCGGCTACATAACTAATTTGGTGCTTAAGTAGAAAATTATAAATAGTTTCTCAAAAATGATTTACCAGATATTATTGTTTAGGTCCAAGAAAAATAATCCACTTGAGATTTTGGTTTTGTTTTTGCTCTAGTTTTATTTGTTTGTTTTGTGTTTTAGGGAGTTTATTTAACAAAAACTATGAAATAAACAATAATAAGGGTTGCAAATGGTTATGCCACAAATTCTGAAGGTAGTACACAATGACTAAAACATGTTCCTAATTTTCTTTTAAAGGAATTCCTAGTATATTAAAACAGAGATAGCCTCAAACATCCGAATTTTTAAGCTTCCTTATAAAAGTTCAACATGAAGAGAATTCCAATTGTAGGCAAGACGGTGAACTAACATAATAGGAATAAGTCCTATGTTCCAAGCACCTAGAAGTACTGTATACAATAGAACAACAATGAAGCAATCGTAAAACACATCGCTGAGCTCACCAATAATAAGAAAGGTAATCCCCACTTGCCATAAACAAAAAAGAAACTAAAACCCAGAATGATTAGCATTTAAACAACCGCGTGGGTGTTCTGGTAGTCACTTACCACAACAGCCCGAGAGCTTGGGTTTAATGCCTCCGTGAAAGCAGAAGACCAAGCGGTAGGTCTGCGGGAAGGCAGAACTCCGGAGATCACTGCACTTAGTGGAAGTATGAAAACAAAGGTCTCCCAAGGTTGAGGGAGACGGCAAGGAAGCTCTGACCACGGAAAGCAGAATCCCCAGGGAAATAAAAACCTTGATCTCCACTTCTTCTAGGTTTGAGGATTAAATTTACTTTCCCCTAAGCCAAGAAAGTAACAAAAAATGTATTCTTGAACTATACTCATCCCCGCAGATCCAGCAGACTCAAATTGTGTCAACTTCCCATGGCTAGCCTGGGCCCAATACCCACCAAACAGAAAAGTTCTGCTAAAAATGAAGTCAGACATACACGTGCACGCGTACATACACACGAAAACAATTCACAATGAATAAAAATCATTAGTGAACACCATCTGTAAGATTAGTGTCAGAAGCAATTAAGATGATAAAATAACAAAGTGAAAGACAATATTTTAAGTGATTGAAGAAGAATAAAAAGAAAAAAAAAACAAAAAATTTTGGAGTGCAACAGAAAAATAAAATAATTTCAGAAAACTTGTGGAAATGAAATAAGGGACTTACAATAAAATCACAATGAATGTGTTGCAGTCCGCACAATTGAATAGAGAATCTGTGAATCGGAACAACATTTGATGAAATAACAGAGAATGGCTTCTCAGAGAAAGAAAAAATGTGTAAATTAGTAAATATTGGTTAAGACACCGGGGGAATAGAATGGGAGCATCCAGTGGAGATTTAAAAATATTCTGGACGCAGAGTAAGTTGGAAATGGTGGAGAAGCAAGAGTTAAAGGGAAAATGGCTGAAAAATTTCTAGAATTGATGAAAAATACAAATCCCCAGATTCTAAAACATTAGAAGTCTCTAGTAGAATAAAATTTTAGACACTTCAGAGTAAAGCTATAAAACATCAAAATAAAAAAGAAGATCTTGAAAACAATGAGAGAGAAAATACAGAATATATGTGAAAGAGCAACACTTATAAGGAAAAAAAATTTCTCATATCAGCAATAAAGGCTAAAGTTCAGATAATAGTATAACTAAATTCAAAGGGTAGCTAATTGTCAACATAGAATTCTATAAGCAGTTAAACTATTGCTCAAGAGGGTAAAATAAAAATATCTCTAGCTAAACATCAAATATTTCAACTCAATCCTTGGCTGAAAAAACTATAAAATTATGTGTTTCAGAATTAAAAAATAAATTCACTCAGAATGAGTAAGTAGGAAATAAAGCCAGAGAGCATGAAGGGCTTTATAAAAATATAACAAAATTTTATTAAGTATTGCTTGTATAAAGCAATAAGATTTATAATAAATTTGGAAGAGAGCAGCATAGCATATAACTAAAAGACAAGAAAAATATTATAATGTAAGACATAAGGGAGAATTTAGAGAAAACATTCTAAAGATTTTTTGTTGTTATTAAGGAAAGGGAAAGATATATTGATTATCTTGGAATTATGTGTTTTTTTTTATTTTAATCATGTTAAATATTTAGAGTAATCCCTAAAAGAATAAACATAGGACATAATATTTTCAAATCAGTATAGGTAAGAAAAGTTAAGTGGAAAAGTTAATTAGTAAAATATAGGAGAGGGCAGAAAAAAACTACACTCATAGAAAATGAATACTAAATTTAAAAATCACACCAAATAAGATTCTATAAATGAGAACAAATACATCAGCAGTCACACATACACACACACACAAGCACAAATAAATGAACTAAACTTAATTCACCAGTTAAAAGACAAAGATTTTTAGAAAAATAAAACGGGAACATGCACTTTAAAAGAGATGTGCCTAAAGAAAAATAAGACAGAAAGGTGGAAAGTAAACAGCTGGAAAGAGAAATAAAAAGTAAACGAAAAATAATTAATAACACATGAAACAGAATTTAAAGCAAAAATAATTTTTCAGGATGAGAAAGTAGTTCGATAACAAAAGAAAAATACATCAGGGACGTCTATCATTTAACAAGCAATATGGCATGAATTGTATACTCTCAAAATATACAAAGCAAAATGCGACAGAATTACAATGAGAAATGGAGAAATCCACCTCCATTGAAGCTGAGTTTTATACATTTCTCAGTGATAGTTCAAGCAGACTTCAGGAGTAGTCAAAATGTAGAAAATACGAACATCCATCTTCCTCTAATGGACACAATAGAACATTGCACTCGAAACTTGGAGAATGCACATCCTTTTCAAGCACACATGGAACATTTACAAAAATTGCCAGTGTACTAAGCCATAAAGGGAGGCTGAAAATGTGCCAATAAATCAATATCACAGAGATGACATTCTGTGATCCTAATGCAACAGCAAAAATATTGTATCCAAACCATTTTCATTTGGAATATCAAAATATGTTTTTTAATAACTAATTGGCAATGGAAATTGTATTTGACATAAAATAAACAATTAAAATTGAAGGAAAGTGACAGCATTATACATTAATATAGAGGAGACCAAACAAAACTGGACTTTGAGGGAAAACTATACCATCACAACACATTTACATGTTAGAAAATATAAAGAGTGAATTAAGCATTTAGCTCACACAATCAGAAAAAGAACAAAATAGCAAATTAAAAACATAGAATGATGGCTGTAAGAAAAATAAGAGTTAGAATTTATAAAATAGAAAGTAAAGAAACCAAAGACAGTGTTGCCAAGACCATAATCTACAAATTTGAGAAGAATAATAAAATAGTCTGTAATTTTGGCTAAGGAAGAAAGAAAGTATAGATAAGTAACAATGGGATTGAAAGGAAGAGTATAACTGCAGATAGAATGAAAAATAGAAAATTATCAAACAACTTTATGACCATTATATAAAAAGTTAAGCAAACATTTATTAGAAAAATGTATCTTAAAATGTATTTTAAAAATTGCAAATAAAATTGACTTTTAAATAGTAAAGAAAGCAAATTGGTAATTAAAAATCTAACCACGAAGATATAGTTGTTTTTCAGCTGAGTTCTACCAAATCTTCAAGGAACACACCAAATAGTAGTATATTTGATGAATACTGATACATGTTACAAGGCATAAGGACATGAATGGCATGAATACACTTCGCTGTGAGTATCTCTAGGAAGGAAAGAAGCTCACAGAGAGGAGGATAAAGCTTTAGCTATATCTTTAATGTTTCATTCCTAAAAAGAGAAAAATAGACATGAAAATTTTAATATTTTTTTAATCCTTGTGTTCGGTACATGAGTATATGTTTTATTTTTCTATAATTTTGTGTATTTTATTTAAAAGATAAATATTTAAAAACAGAAGGAAAAAAGTGAGTAGAGTATTGATGGGAATATATAGGTATTAACAAAGTGGTTAAGAAAATGTTATGTTAAGCAAAGTAAGGTAGTACATAGTAGTGTCAAAGATTGAAAGCACTGGTTTTTCAGCTTGAACAAAAGTGCGTTTTGCTAAGAACTTCAGATCATAAGGTGTTCAGACAAAGGGCAAGAAGAGAGCTTTTGTTCATATCTGGCCGTCATTCAGGCATTATGCATTCCATAAACTTGACATATATGATTTATTTAGTCTTCACTCCAAATCTATAGGGTAGTTTATGCATTCAATACACAGGGAATGTGCAGCTCAGAGAAGGGTACAGAATCTGCCCATTTTCATACAATGGGTAGGTGGTAGGAAAGGAGTTTGAACTCACATCAGTTTAACCCCAAATGTGTGTCCTCTTCACTACAGCTTAGTTGTAAACTAGTGATAATGATGATGGTGATAATGGTAGTCACTGTAACACTGTGTTTTAAGCACTGACTTAAGTGCTTATATATATGGTATCTCAATTAATTCTCAAAAGAACTGTCAGTTTTATTCTCCATTTTACACGTGAGGAATTTGAGGTTTAGAGAGATCAAAGAATGCAGTGTGTCGCTACTAGTGTGCCCCAGAATCACAGGTAGAGCCCAGTTTGACTGAAGCCAAGGCTTGTGACATTAAACACTCGATTGACAGTCTCCTAAAGTGACCTAGAATCTGGTTTTAGGTGGGGCAGAGCCAGAAATGATTCATCTGCCCCACATAGGACAGTATCTTGGAGAAGTCTCCCACTGACAAGATGAAAAATCTGCTGCTCTCCTTAACTCCACGAGAAGACACCACGATCAAGAGCTCCCGTGCATAGAGACTGTGCTGGCCCTGCATAATGCATCGAGGTGAAGCAGAGATTTCACTCGAAGCCATTGAACCTTT
Source organism: Ceratotherium simum simum (assembly GCF_057802395.1). NCBI lineage: Eukaryota > Metazoa > Chordata > Mammalia > Perissodactyla > Rhinocerotidae > Ceratotherium > Ceratotherium simum. The sequence continues at coordinate 7,471,058 of NC_141914.1, read as the reverse complement.
CTCTGACTGTCCTTTCCCTCAAGCCTTACCACCAGACCCTGATTGACAGCTGGCAGAACCAGCAGCAGCTTTAAGCGATGTCATGTTTTATTTCTTCACACAGATCTGTCTTGGTGTCAAATGGAAGGAACCCCAGATCATGCTCCATCTGCAGACCTGGGTTCCTTCTTAGTCACCGTGTATAGGAAATCTTACACAAGGCACTCAGACTCTCTGAATACCAGTTTCTTCATCATTAACATGGGGGTAAGCAGAGCCATGAGACATATAAGAAGTCTACTGCAAATTGCAAACTAGCATTCTAACATCAGTTACTGTAATTTTAGAGGACAATGCTTTGTTTTTTATCTACTCATCTCCCTTCAAGGAGAAAGATAGTTGCTCCTCTGCCTCCTCTCACACTCCCCCACCCCCGCCCATTCTTATTTTTAAATAAGAAGAGGAGAGAGGGCAGAACTGATGACTTCAGCACCTCAGCATTTGTCATTTCCATATTCTATTTCACTAAACATCAGAAAATCAATTTTAAAATTTCAGCCTTTAGAGATATTTAATGGGAATGAGACTGCAGAATTGGAGAACAAGTTAGAAGCCAAGATTGGACAATGTGTACTTAGAAAAAGTGGTTGACACCATGAAACAGAGAGGGATGGGAGAGGAGAGAGACGAGGAAAGAAGAGAAAGAAGAAGAAAAGAAGAGAGAAGGGGAGCGGAGGAAAGGTAGAGGAGAAAATGAGGAAAAGGACGCAACGTTGGGAATCCCGTATAATTAATCATGTGGTTCTAGAAAGTAAAAGAATTCAATAATAGAAGTGATCTGAAAGTAAAGAAGAAAGTAAAAAGAGGATAACTGTCTCAGCAATATAATATCAGTATAATATCTTTTTTTTTTTTTTTATAATTTTATTTATTTATTTTTCCCCCAAAGCCCCAGTAGATAGTTGTATGTCACAGTTGCACATCCTTCTAGTTGCTGTATGTGGGACGCGGCCTCAGCATGGCCGGAGAAGCGGTGCGTCAGTGCGCGCCCGGGATCCGAACCCGGGCCGCCAGCAGCGGAGCGCGCGCACTTAACCGCTGAGCCATGGGGCCGGCCCAGTATAATATCTTGATAGCTGCCAAGTATTGAGAGTCTAATATGGACCATGCTGCTTACTGCACAGATTTAATCAGTCATCATAAGAACCTCTAAGTACAGTTAATCAGAGATCAGTGGATTGGTACTGGTTTACTCAGCTATGGCTAGAGCAGTAGGTCACATATTACAAACCCAACTCCGTGGGTGTGCTGAGACATCACAGGGAAGAAAGAGCAGACTCTGTACTTCCAGGAAAGAAATAATGAGGTATCAAAACAAAGAACTGGAGCAAATTTTTAAAAATTTAGTTAATGTTTTGTAGTAATTATGTGATTGATGTAGGTGAAATATAACCACAGATTCTGCAGTTGTTTCTAAACGTTCATAAATGAACACTGACATTGCTATTGTAGGAATTTGTGAGTAATAGTGATTTATCATTAAAGGTCCTGGTGACCCTTGTAGACATGTAATCATCTCTCAAAGCCTCAACATCCATCTTCCTTCTCTCTCTCCTCCCTCTCCCTCTCTCTCCCCAGTCTCCTACTTCTTGCTGACTTATATCCAGGAGTAGCTATAAATAGCCATTGTCAGCAGCACATTTTTTTTTTAAGTTTTTTAATTAACCAACTCTCAAACCAGATCTAGTAGAATAGATTACGTCATAAGTGAACAGGCACTGACCATGCTAATTTTCCTCTCCTAATTCTTATTAATCAGATGACCCTAAGATCATCCCTTTTAACTATCTGTCCCTTCCCCAAGTGGCTTCAGGCTATTAAACCTTCTCACAGCAGGAATGGCCTCAAAAAAAAGCTAAATCTGTTTTGAATATGGATTGAATATGGTAATTATTAAACCTTTTGTTGCTCTGACCATTGGCTGGGGTGTTTAATGCAAACATCCTTCTAACATCAGCATATGATGAAAATTTTAAGTGGTTAAAATTCTCTTGAAATAATGCAGAGGAAGGAATTTAAAAACTTGAGGAAACAGAAATGCTTGAATGGGTTTATTATCTATATCCCACAGCTCCTTAACTAGGACCCCAACCAAGAAGACCCAGGGCAAGAAGTCAAAACCACACACATACATACACACACTCACAGACAGACACACACATTCATACATATTAAACTATATTTGTTTGTTTATTTTTTATATACAGTATATGTTTGTTTCACAGCCTAGGTTTTCCAGAATGGAGGCTGACACGGAGTTTGGGGTTCAAGATGTTTATTAGAAATAAAAACCTTTAAAAGGAAGGGAGAGGAAGCAGGCTTGGGCAGGGGAAGAAGGTGAACGGTGATGCAGGGCTGACAAAGCCACAACCAACCTGGAGAGGCTCTAGAGTGAGTATTGCCCCCTGTCAGGTGGAAACCTCCAGACCTTTCTACCACCCCTTGCTCAGTGACTGGATTAGGCTGCCCAAGGAAGGTCACAATCTGGGTGAAGAGGGTGTCTGTGGCTCAAACAGACTTCAAAGGAGCTCACAGTTGGAGCCTTTTGTGAAAGAGTTGGAATGAATAAAATTGCTTCCTTCGGCTGATATCTCTGTAAAATACCATTTATAGAGTTGGTACCTAAAAAAAGGGATGCAATTCATGTATTCAAGGTTATCGTGGCATATAGGAATTTCCAAATCCTTTCCTTGATTAACGATTTCTCCCTTCACTACTCCTGAGGAACAAATCAGGGCAAATTATCACTTTATTACTAGGTGAAACTCCATTCTCTAATATAAAATGTTAGTTAAGTAAGTAGAAGGAATTGAGATTTGTCTCCCTAAACAACATAGGCCTGAGGGCCTACAGGAAAAGAAGGCCTTCTTTGCCTAATGCTAAACAAAAAACCAAACTTGAATCCAATTCTAATTACCTATCCTGCACAAATTTGTGAATGAGAAGCTTAGGAAGAAAAAGGAAACTTAATCCCAGTGTTTAGAGCAGAGCTGACCTGAGATTTCTTCCTTGGGCACATGGACTGGGATCACAAACCCAGAGGAAAATGTAGGAAATGAGATCTTGTTCACATACTCTCCTGCCTTTAACAACTTGTAAGGCTCCAACCACTGGGAGCAAGGTTCCCAGGCTGGGGAACCAAGTCCTGCCCTCAGCCTGCCTCAATGTCAGCATTTGGGATCTAAAAGAACCCAAAGAGAAAGGGGGAAGGAAGGAAAATGAATTTTATTCTTGTAAATAAAAGGAACAGGGGAGCCGGCCCCATGGCCTAGTGGTTAAGTTCGGCATGCTCTGCTTTGGTACACTGGGTTCGGTTCCCAGGCATGAGCCTACAACACTCATTGGCAGCCACACTGTGGTAGCGACCCACATACAAAAAAGAGGAAGATTGGCATAGATGTTAGCTCAGGGCGAAGTTTTCTCAGCAAAAAGAAAAAAAGAAAGAAAGAAAAAGAATAGGTCTACAGCCATACTCTCCAAGCTTTGATTCATCCTCTCAGTCTGTGATCATTAATTCCTTTGAGAGCTCACAGCCCTATGATTATGGTGCCTTAAATTATCCTGGCATTTGGCCAATAAAGATTTGTAATTCTATTCTATAAAATTGAGAAGTATTGATGGGATGGGGCCGAAAGAGGGCAAATGCTTTCCCTCCTTTAGATTCTTAACTAGATCTTGTGCAATTAAAGAGGATATGACTTTCTAACAGACATTTTAATAAATTACTGTAATCTACAATTTCTCTGAACACTCCCACTCTTCTAAGAACCTTATGCTATTCTGTCACGGTTGCTAAAACTTTCAACTCTGGGTACATTTCCACTTCTCAGAACACTATATCTCTCCTTGTCAGCCAGCTAGATACTTGAAGTGAATTATAAAGGTTAAAGATGGCTTTGTCTTTTTTCTCCTTTAGGCTGAGAGAACAAGAAGTGAATAGGTAGAATTATGACCCCTCTCAGTTAATTTCTTTTCTCTTTTTTAACAGTTGCCCATGAAGATATTCCAGTGCCTCTGACAAACTCTCAAAGAGGTGGGGTTAGGTGTCAATGCAGTAACTGCCAGGAGAACCTCTGAGAGCTGGAGTACATCAGGCGGAGATGGTTTATAGCTGTTGGGTCTCCAGAAGGTCCTCTTGGTCTTGTGCCTACAGTGCAATAAAAGAATATAGATTCTAGCAAAGAGCTCCATGTTTGGTGATGTTACAGGCTGGGAGCAGTTTGAAATTCAAAAGTTCAATCCTAGCCTTAGGTCAGTCCCTTCTAAGTGATTAATACATAGCCAAGTAGGTTTTTATATTTTCAAAGAACTAACATAAATGAGAGAATGTTTGGAAGCTGGGATAATGCAGACGTGTTTATCTGTCTGCACGTGTGTGTGTGTGTGTGTGTGTGTGTGTTGGCTCAAGCAGTTGGGAGTGAAATAGGTACAGACAGCAGCTGTAACATGAGGAGTGTAAGTTGATACTTGGAAGATTTGAACAAGTGAACGTGGAAACAGCCTCAGATATCTGGTGGTTTCCTGAGTTATAAACGAGAAATGGCTCCCTCGCTGTTCTCCTGTAGATTTCCACAAGGGTCATAAGAGAATAGAGGCTTTAGGGCACAGTACAGGGACAGAGTTCTGTGACATTGGTTGTTGCAAGTCTAGCAAAACATTATAAACCTTAAATGTTGTTAATTTGAGACTCAGAAATCAAATGAAGTGAATTCTTGTCGATGTAATTTTAACGCAGACTCCACAGTCAGCACTAGAGTATACCAGAATGGGAGTCTAAGGAGGTGTGTTCACGGAGGGAAAGAGAAGTTTAGAAAAGAGTGGTGGCCATTTGCCCATGGGAAATACTGCTACCCCTTCACAGCCTCTTCAGCGCTGCCTCACACAGCATGCTGAAGGTACCTTTGAAAATCCTGTGACAATTAGTGTTTGTTTATTCTTTCATACATCAATCCCTAAAAATACATTTGGCCAGAATAAAGCAAAATCAGGGATAAACCTTTTTTTTTCTTTTTCTCATTCTCTCTTCCTCTCTCTCTCCCTCTCAGCATTCTATTAAAATTTAACTGTGGCAGCAACGTAGATTTTTTCTTTTTAAGCATGGATGGACATGGTTTCTCTAAACTTTCTCTAAGATAAGGTTGGACTCAGATATTCAAGGTAACTCAGAAGAAAATAAGTAGGCTGTTGAAGTTCTGTAAGACTAAAGATACAGATATAGATAAATATATACATATGTAGATATGTAATTTTAAACTTAAACTCTACATTGCCTAATCTTGTTTCCTATGGTCAAAAATTGGAATTCCCTTTACATAGATGTTCATTTCCCTCTTCCTTGGAACTCTTCTTAAACGCAACACAATCAGGTTGGAAACCCCGGGATTTTAGAGAGAAGTTGTTGGTTCTATTGCCATTTCCTGGCTTTGTGACCTTGGAGAAGTCATTTCAATTTTTTGTTTCTTTTCTTTTCTTATCTCTATGCAATTGTAAAGAGTAATATAGCCAGTATAGACAGCATTCTGTACAGTAAAAATTATTTAACACTGCACCACAAAATTAGAATAATTTATAAGTAATATGCATTTAACAAATATTAATATAAGCAGTAACTAAGGACTGTATGAAAGGTTTATATTTTAGAATTTCATATAAATAAGAAAATATTTACATAAAAATTCTTATATCAAATCCATCTGTCAGAGATCTTGATTATTAGCAGCCAGAAGTGCCTGATTGCTTTAAGCAAAGAAGGAATTTATTGAGTGGGTATTGGTTGACTCTCAGAATCACTGAGAGGTTCTTTAACCATGATCAGAGGCCAGAGGACCAGCAGCCAAGCCCAAACTCAGGCCAGAACCAGTGTGGTGGGCACACCGCTGCAGGGCAGCGTCAACCTGCACAGCTGTCACCAGCAACTGCCTCGGCTGTCCCTGCTGCTCCAGGAACTCAATCTTTCTGTAGCTACAAAATCCAGAGAAAAGGATTTTCTTTCGTTCCTGCTGCTGTTTTCATTAGTTCCCAATTCACTACCCGGTATTGATCTCTCTGGTAGGGGGAGCCTGGCTGCCTGAACCGTAGCTGCGAGACAGGATGAAAAACTACCTGGTATACTCAGCACTTAAAATATGTGGTGGACTCTGTCACCTACCAAGACTCATAAAATTGGGAATACCTAGAGCATAAAAGGGGGCTTCCACGGTGACAAGCAAAATAAAGGGGGAGGCAATGCTTATTATATTAAGAACTTCTTAATACACACAGGGATAGTATTTGCTCTAGTTGAGTCTATGCTCTTTATTTTTTTTCTAAGATCTGATTCTCATTTGTTTGCCCTAGTTAGAATTTGTGATAATGATCTATACTAAAATATTGTTTTTTGTTTCAGTATTAATTACTACTTACAGAATGTGTCCAGTCCCATATAATTGACTAAAATTTATTTTAAGTGCATCTTTCATCTATTAATAACTATTGAGGTTGGCTTACTTCACTGAGCACTGCAAAATGATGGCTGTGTAATTTGCATTTCAGCCTACGAATAACGATGTTTTGCTGCCTCGTTGACTTTTTCTATTTCGGTGTTTCTCTTAGATGTTGTCGCAATACGTATCCCTGGGTGCACTCAGATGATTCTGATATAGTAGAATCCTAAGATGATTCTGATGCAGTTGAGCATGCTCAGTAATTTGAGAAACACTACTTAATACTGAGTGTTCTCTATCCTGTGTCTGTATGGACTCCTGCAATTGAGGAGAAATTTTTATTTCTTTGTTGGATTGAAGCTGCAAATATATTCTTCATTGAGCGAAGAAATGTAAATTCTTCTGGTTTCTGTATAAAATCACCAAATTCATGTAAGTCAAAAACTTCTGTATTTTATGTTGAAGTGGGAGGAATTAGGTGATATTACACAGAAACCTGAAGAATTTACATTCATCAAATTTGTATATGAAATTGTACAAAATATTATAATTTTCATAAAAACAGATTAGTCCATTTTTATTTAAAGCATGACATTAATATAGTTTACTGTTGTACTTTACATACCAAGAGAATCTAACATATTTTTCCTTACCTTCTCTTATAACAGTGGTATAATATGTAAGCAAAAAGGAACTTGGAATGATATGAAGGTGTTGAGGTTTCAATGATCCTATCAAATATTTTCATTTTGAATCTTCATATATATGTTTGTATATTCTAACATCTCTGTTATTATTGCCTCTCATGGAAAACCATGAAGTTGAAATAATAAGTTATTAATAGGAAAGAATAGCATGAATCCAGTGATATATTCTTCTGTTTTATTTAATGAAATTCTCTAGCTCTTTATTGTTTTTAAAGCATTTCTTCAGCATATGCTTTTAAAAACATTATTTTCAATTGTTTTTCAGAGCTTGTGAATTCTTACATCTCTCCGAGTCTCTCAGATCACTGACGGTATGTTAGAAATACCACCTGGAAAGAATTTATCTGAAATGTCAGGCATTTGCACTTTAGTGACCAGACTTAATATGAAATGTTAGTGGGGATAGGAAAGTTTGGGACACCTACTTACCAGATAATAAGACTTAGAAAATAGAAACCAGGTAAAAAGGCCCACTGGGCTGGTGGAAATTTTGTTTGGAATTCTTATTTAAAATGTGTTCATTTATTTCTTAATATCTTAATATGTCAACTCTGTGTGCATTGTTGTGGCTTAGTGCATCCCTGCGTGGTTCACGGTTCTCATCATGAGAAAAGAAAAAAATCAACATGGACAAAGGAACGGCCAGGAGAATTATAACCACTTGTTACAATTTGAGATCTTGTAGAAATGACCTTACTATGTGTTTCTCAAGTAAATGTCTATAACCATATATTCTTTAACAGAAATGAAACTTTCTTAGTCTCTTTAATTTTCTCAAACTCCTAGGAAAGCTGCTGAATTACTCAAGCAAAAAGTGCCTCTACTTTAATCAGTCTTGTTTGTTCTGCAGCTCCTGTCTTGCTGTTAGACAAATATTTTACACTTTGAAGCAGTGCTCTATTTCAAACAGATGGATGATCTTTCCTTTGGTACCACAACAGAAAACTGCTCTGTCCATAGGACCAACAGAGGAGAAAACAATAGAAAAAGGGGGCGTTACAGTTCTGACCACTAACACAAAACCTTTATTAAGAGAGGGGAAAATAAACATTTGTAAAAGCAGAAATATAGATTCATGACTGGTTTTGAATTTGATAGTGCTAAGAAGTTAAATATCCAGCTATTCGTATTTCATTGTATCTTGTTCCTTTATTTCTTTCTCCAGTTCAAACCAAATTTACAGGGCACACAGCTGGAAAGAAAATAGAAATCCGTGACCGTGGAGTTAATGCTCAACAGATGCGGAGGTTACACAGTAGTTCTACCGATCTTCCAGGGAAAGTGTGAAAAGAATTTGAAACAACTCCCGCAAACGAGTACTCAAGCTGAGTCTTTCCAGCACCAAGTAGAGAAGTTACATTTGTAGAGTTAAAACTATCAAACCTTGTAGTTTTGACCCTATAGAAGATTTCTTTGTGTGCGTGTGTGTGTGGTGGTAATATTGCAATCTATAAGAAATATATATTTGGTCATTCAGATAACCAAAACATATTTCTCATACATATTTAGTCTTTGTCTATAATTCTTGGCTCACAGCTCCCAAAACTCTTGGAATTTCCTGAGGAATAAGAGCAAGGGGAGCATCTTTAGTCTTAACATTAGGCTATTTGTTGTCAGTTCCTAAAAATGCTGTAGAGCCATAAAGGTGAAACGAGTGTCTTATTATTCATAACAAGCCCTTTTCCACCACAACTGGGTTTATGTTAATGAAGTGACTTTTAGAAAGCATCTAAAGATGCTAAGCACTTAAGGAAAACACCTAAGACAAATCCATTGCTATATTTGGATAATTCAGTGCATCTCTTTCAGTAATTAATATATTGCACAGATAGAAAATCAGAAAGCATATAGCTAACCTGAAGAGCATTATCAATTAACATGATCTAATTGAAATTTATAGAATACTCCATCCAACAGCAGCAGAATATACATTTTTTTCAAGCTTACATGGAGAATTCAAAATAGACCAAATTGTAGGTCGTAAAACCCACCTGAACAAATTTCAAAGAATAGAATCATACAAAGTATTTCCTCAGACCACAATTGAATTAAATTAGAAATCAATATCAGAAAGTTAATTAGAAATTCCTGAATATTTGGAGACTAAACGATACTTTTCTAAATAATGGATCAAAAAAGAAGTTTCAAGAGAAATTTAAAAATATCTTGAACTAAGTAAAAATGATAATAAAACATTAAAATTGTGGGATGCAGAGAAAGCAGCACCAAGAGAGAAAATTATAGTACTAAACACATAGATTAGAAAGGAAGAAAGATTTAAAATCAGTAATCTAAGTTGCTACTTTAGATAACTAGAGAAAGAACACCTTAAGTCTAAAGAAAGCAGAAGAAAGAAATAATAAAAATTATAGCAGAAATAAATGATATTGAAGATAAGGAAACAATAGAAAAAATCAATGAAGTCAAAAGCTGGTTCTTTGGAAAAAAACAATAAAATTAATAAACTTTAGCCATGTTAACTAAGAAAAAAATAGTAAGACATAACTCAACAATATTAGAAATACAAGTTGTCACTACTGATTGCACGAACATTTATTGAGTAGGAAAGAAATAATATGAACAACTCTATGCTCACAAATCTGCTGAATTAGGTGAAACAGACCAATTCTTCAAAAGACATATATTATCAAAACTCACACAAAGAGAAATGTATAATCTAAATAGGCCCATATCAATTAAAGGAATTGAAAAATAAATCACCAGGCCCAGATGGTTTTGCTGGTGGATCAACAGTGATAAGTCATGTTGATAGTACGTACCCTTGATATGATGTGATGAAAATGGCCCTTGAGCTCTGTTATTTTCTTTCTAAAAATCCATAAATTCTGCCTAATCACAAGATAAACAGATAAACATCAGACAAACCCTAATAAAATCAACATTCTGGCTCAACAACTGACCAGTACTCTTCAAAACTGTCAAGATCATCAAAAACGTGGAAAGTTGGAAAAATTTCACAGCCAAGAGAAGTATAAGAAGCTATGACAAATAAATGTAATGTGGTATCCTGAATGAGGTTCTAGAACAGAAAAATGACACTACCTAAAACTAATAAAATCTAATAAAGCATGAACTTTAGGTAATAATAATGTATCAATACTTGTTCACTACTTGTAAGAAATGTACCACACTAATTTGAGATGCTAATAATAGGAGAAATTGGATATAAAATATATGGAATTCTCTGTAATATCTTCTCAATTTTTCTGAACATCTAAAATGGTTATAAAATAAATTTTATTTTTTTTAAAAATAAGGAAATGTCTAAAATCAATAATTAAATTTCTACCTTAAGAAACTTGAAAAAGTAGTACAAAATAAACACAAAGCAAATAGAAAGAAGGTTTTAATAACTATAAGAGCAGAAATTAATGTAATGCAAAACATGACAAGAATAGAAGAAATCAATGAAACAAAATTTGGGGTTTTTTCCCAAAAAAATCAATAAAATGACTAAAATTCTAGTAAGACTGACAAAAATAAAAAGAGAAAAGACACAAATCATCAATATCAGGAATAAAACAGAGTGTATCACTACAAACCCTGCATCCATTAAAAGTATAATAAGAGAACATTACAAAAATCTTTATACTTACAAATTCAGCAACTTAGAAAGTAAGGGATCAATTCGTCATAAACCTCATGTTATCGAACTCAGCAGAGATGAAATATAAAATCTGGATAGTCCTATTGCCATTAAAATTATTGAATTCTTAATTAAAATGTTCCCAAATAAGAAATCTCCAGGCTCAGATGGTTTCACTGGAGAATTCTATCAAATATTTAAAGAAGACAACACCAATTTTGCACAATTTCTCCAGAAAATAGAACATGAGGGAACACTACCAAGCTTATTTTATGAGGCCAGTATTACCAGGATACCAAAACCAGACCAAAAATAAAGAACAACAAAAAACTATAAATCAATATCTGTCATAAACTTTGATACAAAAATCCTCAACAAAATATTAGCAAATAAAATCCAATAATATATGAAAACAATTAAACACCAGACCAAATGGGATTTATTCCACATGTGCAAGGCTAGTTCAACATTCAAAAACCAGACCATGGAATATTACTCAGCAGTAAAAGGAACAAACCATTAATTCACATAGCAACTTGGACGGATTTCAAAGGATATATGCTGAGTGAAAAAAGCATATCCCATGGTGTGGCATACTGTATGATTCCATTTATGAAACATTTGAAATGACAACCTTATAGAAATGGAGAGAAGATTAGTGGCTGTCATGGTACGGGAGTCAAGAGGCAGGAGGGTGGGGGGTTGTGATTATAATAGAGCAACACAATGGATCCTCGTGTTAATAGAAGTGTTTTGTATCTTGACTGTGATGATGGAGTTATGAATCTACACATGATAATATTGCATAGAAGTAAATACACGTATACATAAAAGAGTACAAGTAAAACTGGGACATCTGAATAAGATTGGTGAATTAAATCAATGCCAATTTCCTGGTTATGATATTTTACTATAATTTTTCAAGATGTTACCATTGGGGGAAACAGATTAAAGAGTACATAGAATCTCTGTTTAGTTTAGTACAACTGCATACGAATCTACAATTATTCAAAATAAAAAGTTTAATTAAAAAAAAAAAGAAAAAAGACCTTGGAAACTCCACCTGAAAGTTTTCAACTTCCCTAATGTTTGTGCTTTCTCTCTCTTGGTTAATGCTATTTTTTAGTGAAGGGTTATTTGAGTATACCCAGTGGAGTTTTATGAAACTTTCAATTATCCAATTTTTCACAGTTGGCACTGTGATAATTCAAAGGACCCCAACTTCTTGATTAAATGTTAGCTAATGCTTTCTTTGGGAGAAAGAAAGATGAGAAAAACGGGAATAAAGAGTCAGGCTGGCTCCAGGCCACCCCTGACTTGAGGTTGCTAAACTGACACCAGTGATAGAAGGAAAAATAAGAATGGAACTTGTAGGTAGAACCACGGTGGGGGAAATAGTTCAATGGACTACAGGAGAAATTTAGACCGATGGAATTCAGGCAATAATTCTGTACTTCGAATGCTTTTGTTTTCTTTGATGGAAATGAAAGTAATTGAGAAAGAGGCTGAGGCCTCAAGGTCTGCTGAGTTTCAGCTGATGACCCTGTCTATATTGGAGAGGGACACGATGTCAAAAAGGGGTTGCACAGATTTGTGTTTTGATCTGAATGCCCCCAACCCTGACCAATAATCACTAAAAAAGACTATATATATTGCTGAAGGGAGAAATCAAGAGACAGATGAAACCGAGAGATGTTTAATCAAAGATTTAAGTCACTTTGTAGATTGATATGAATAGATTTCTCGGAAGCTAATGCTAAAATGGATTTTATATTTTGGCAACAGGGAGCAATTTCCCTTGAGTTAGATGTTGCCAAATGGAAGGACATGTTTGTCCTTATTCCTGATCCTCCTTAGTTGCGACTTTGCAGAAATATCGATAGACAACTCCCAGTATGTTGAGCAGCATAAAAGAGACGGTACATAAAGTATACCTTGAAAAGGGGAATTGTCTAACTCCACTCTTAGATACTAACTGGCACATTACTTCTGAGGCTGCTGAAACGTTGAGAATGCAAGCAGTTTCAGATTAGACATATGATGGTAATAAAGTGTCCTTTAATTTTTCACCAATGACCCGAGTGATGAGTGGTGTTTTGAGAAGATGGGCTCCAACTGTTGCATATGTAGGCCTCTCCTACTGTTGGAAGACCAGGGTGATTTGTGTGAGGCTGTAGCAGACCTGTTAGTTCATCTCCCCAAATAGTATTGAAAAGTGGAAACTTGTTAGGATTATTCAAAACAGAGGAGGCCATAAAAATAAAAGGAATGGAAAAAAATCTCATAACAATTAAAGTGGGTAGAAATATTCCGATAGTCAATTAAAAATAGCTCAGAAATGAAGGAGATAGAAGAGCTACTAAAAATTTAATGGACAAATAGTAGAGTTTAGGTGGTCTACTTGCGCTACCAGCTCTTCAAATTGCTGAAGAACCATGACATTGAAGTGATTACTAATTAAATACAGTTCTTTATCTTGCTAATCAACTATAAAAGAACATCCTTAGGGGTTTTAATTCAATCTCTGAGTGCATCTAATAATTAATATACATATTTTTATGTTTTCTTATAATCAAATTAATCTTATCTATCATGCTAATGTTAAATAAAATTTTGAAGCAATCGGTTGATACCTTTCATGAGATTCAAATTTCATTGGTGAAAGGATGTAAACGAGGAGCCGATCTGTTGATGATTATTAAGAATGTATGTTGGCATATTTGGTAAGCTGAAATGTGACTTTAAAGCAAAAGTTGGCTAAGTTTTTCTTTAAAAGGCCAGAGAGTAAATAATTTAGACTTTTGTGGTCACACACAGTTTCTCTTTCTTATTTTACTGTCTTTTTGTTTTAATAACTCTTTAAAAATATGAAAAATATTCTTATCTCTAGGGCTGTGTAAATATATGCCTGTGGGTCAGATGTGGCCAATCGGTCATAATTTACAGACCCCTGCTCTAAAGTACTATCTAAACCTTGTCAGCTGATACATACATATAAGTGATATTCTGTTATATAGCCTTCTGCTTTTTTTGTTTTAAGAACATTGTAAGAGATGCAGAAAGAAGAATGATGATGAGTGTTTGTAATTAAAAATATTTGACCAGGGGTCATGGAGAAGAGGTGAACTCTGTAAAGACAAACTTGCAGCTAGTCTATGGTAGTTCTGTGCTTATCCTGAGGACTATCTGGAGCGTGGTACTGTCTCTTGGTCAAGATAGGAATGAAATCTACTAGGCAGTGATTTATAAAATGCCATTTAAAAGTCAAGTCTTCCCATGGAGGCAACCTGTACCATCTCATCTACATTGTTTAATAAAATGTAGTATTGAAGGTTCGCACTTGATTTAGTGCGTTACACGGCCTAGTTTTAGCTCTACGATAAGTGAAGCATACGTGATTCTTCAGGAAACTTGTGCCTTGGCATCCTGAGAGCAAGTTACCTCCTGTGTATCTCGGTAGTTCATAACCTAGAGATGGAGCCCATCTTGTGTGACTGAGGAAGAGGCCAGGCAGCTACCACTGGAAGACTGGAAGTCTCTGTTGCTTGCCTGGGTTTTCTTTCTCCTGCTATCCTGTATCTTTTCCCACTGCTATATATGAGTATGTCCTGTTGTGTTTCTTGAGTCCTTCCAGTTATACAACCTGTGTAACTTTTGCAATGTTGCCTAGGTACTGAGGCTCATTCAGGTAGGGTCCCTTTCCTCTCTTAGCAAGTCCAACACTTGCCTGACCAGACTGAGTGACCTAATCCTAGTTATTCATCTAGCGGTTAGGAGGAGAAATGGGAATTTATCTTGAAGTGGATATTTTGGTATTTTGCAAGTTACGAGGCCTCACACCAGTTTTTAAAAGAGAGGAGTGGGTCATGTCTGTGAGCCTAGAGGATTCAGGGACTCTATGGATTCAGGATGTTCAAGTACATCAACACAATGTTCCCACCCCATATCTCAGGGCCCCTCACCTTCCCAATTAAGCCTTTGACCTTGACATAACAGGCTCACTCAACATAAGAAATCAAACTTCTCTCTTATAAATAACTCCCAGGCTTGATATTCATCTGTTTCTTCCCTTTGGTTTTAGAGATTAGTCATTTCGTATGCTACTAAGTGCTGGCAGACAAATCTCCATGGTCTCCCACACTTCTTCATGTCTTGAGAGTGAAGCAACGACTACCTTTTGTTCCAGACTATATGATGTTTGTATAGCTAATAGCCTTGGAAGATAAATAGTCTCTCCTTCTCAAATAAAGGGCAGGCATGGTTAACGCCCATTATAAAACATGGCGTTCTCTAAGCAAAGGCTCCTTTCCTACAACACAACAGATTGCATAAGCTAGTATCATCTGGTGCTCTTTGCATCACTCTGTGGGAATTGGGACTCAGGGAACCACTGCAAAAATGCTGATATTCTGACTACTTCTATTTTTATGAGTAAGAAATCAACCTTTGTTTCTGGCCAAGGATTTTCATGGCTCCTATCAGCTGCCATGAAATGGTGGCAAGCCAATTATGTTACACGTAGGGTAAAACCTCAGATCCTCACAGTTCTTGACACTAAAGACTCCCTCTGGCTTTCATATTTAGTTTTTAATTGTTGATGAATCACATTATTTTTTCTCAATAAACATAGTATCCCTATCAACAATCACTTTGTTTTGTTTACCTCTGTATTCTGAGGACTTAGAAGGATGCCTAGAACGCACTAAGTGTTCAGAACATTGTTGAATGAATGCATGAATGAGTGTATTATACAGATTCCTTCTGGAGCTGAGAATCTTTTACACGTATACAGTTGAGTGGCAAAAATATGACCAGTATGTCCTCTTTCTCCACATAGATCCTTAGAAAAAGGACAAAGGACTGAACAATCAAATCAGAGTTTTGGAATGGAAGGAATTTGGCATCCTGCTATAACTACCTCCCTCAGTTCACATCAGGGGTTAATTGGCCTGTGCAATATCTTCAAGTATGAATGATAAGGATGAAGCAAAATTGCCTGGCCATTGTATTAGTCAGGGTTCTCCAGAGAAAATAGGACCAATGGGATATATGCATATATAAAGTGATTTATTACAAGGAATTATCTCACATGATTACGAGGCTGACAAGTCCCAAGATCTGCAGAGTGAGTCAGTAAGCTGGAGATACAAGAGAGCTGATTGTATAGCTCCAATCTGAGCCCAAAGGCCTGAGAACCAGCAGAACTGATGATATAATTCCAGTCCAAAAGCTGAAGTCTCATGACTCAGAAAGAGCCAATGTTTCAGTTCAAGTTGAAAAGCAGGAAAAAGCCAGTGTCCCAGTTCAAAAGCAGACAGACAGGACAGATTCTCTCTTACTCAGGGGAGGGGGTCAGCCTTTTCGTTCTATTCAAGTCAGGTCTTCAACTGATTGGATGAGACCTGCCCATATTAGGGAGGGCAATCTTTACTCAGTCCACCAATTTAAATGTTAATCTCACCCCAAAACACCCTCACAGAAACACCCTGAATAATGTTTGACCAAATATCTGGGCACCTGTGGCCCAATCAAGTTAACACATAAGATTAACCATCATAGCTACCTATTTGGTTCTAGAGATTCAGGAGAACAGAGTTAGGAATAAATGAAGAGAAAAAAACACTCTGTATATCTACAGCTTTGCTGTTCTTCAAATTTTACCAAAGCAAAGCCTAGAACAAAGGCCACCACTTTCAGGAAGACTTCCCTGACCACAACTGAGAGGATTGTGATCTCTTTATCTCTCTCACATGATTTTTATCTGTAAGATTAATATGCTACTTAAACAAAACCTGCTTCTTTATGAAAATCCTTGGCAAAATCTTGTCTTTTACTTTAATCTTTTGGGAAAAGATTATGAGACTGAATATTAAATTATTTTTTTCATTTTCTGTTTTTATTTTCTGGCATGAAGCAGAGTATCCTGCACATAGTAATCCATCAATAAAGGCTTGTTAAATAGATGAAAATATGATTGTAACTAAATAATGGTGTACAGAGAATAGAGAAACAGATAAAATAGACAGTATGATGGTACTTCATCATAAGCAGCACAGGATACGGCCTAAAGACGAGTCAGCACTTAATCGTAAAAGAATAAGCCAAAATAGTTATACGTCCTTTCAATCCAGCTTTCACCTTTATTCTGGAATAGTCCATAACACTGGATATGCCAAAGCTACTGTTTCTGTTTAAACTTACCCTTGGTGAGTAAGTATGCACTCTGCTTTTGAAAAATATCTCTTTGAAGACATCATTTACCAGCCTGACACAACAATCCCACCAGGGTACAAATTATATGCACTCTTGTTTCAGAAACTTTTGAACACTCCCAGAGGAAGGTGCATCGTACAGTTCACGCTGCTCAAAGACACGGGTCCTTCGGGGGTTACGCTTGTGTGGTGTGGGACTCTGAAGCAACACAGGCTTCCTGTGCCTGAAGCCGGTGTAAACGTGTTATGTACTTACATCAGGATGGATGAGAAGAAGACGAAGTAAAGGCTGCAGGGAAAGTGACAGCACTTCAAACAAATTTCTATTTGATAAGCTTTTAGCAAAACCGAGCAAAAGTGAAAAAAATCTCTTAAAAATACAATGTTCACAAAACAGTCATAAAAACAAAACTACTGCTTACATATGTTCAAAGTTGTCTTTTCGTTCAAAGCTTTGTTTTGAAGTGTACATTTTTTTCCCATCATTACAGCTGAGAAGAGAATATGACTTAGAACATTTAAAACACTGTCCATTTATTGGCCACACAAAATGAAAACTGTAAGAAATCTTCAGAAAGTAGAGATAAAAATGAATTTGTCTAATATGAACCATAAAAATTCTGCAAAAACTTTCAGGTTATTAGATATATGTATTATTAATTTTTTCTCCTTTTCCTTCCATGGGTATCTAAACATACATATAATTTGGGCATCTATTTTTTTGTTGTTCAATTGTAAAAATATTTTTTTGAGTGTATTAAGGAAATATTATCTTTAATTTGATTTTTGTTATTTGTTTTTCTTGTTACTGTACAAAAATATTTAAATTAACACATAATTATTACACTTAAGCCCTACTGTACCATGATAAATCATTTCAAATGTTGGATTTCTGTGTTTTTCTGAAAGAGTTCAGTAAGTCATTGGGTAGGTCCAGGTGAATTCAGACATCTCTTAGTGCTAAATTTATATGGAATCACCAATTCACTGGATATGATGTGATCAACTAACTAGAAGTTCCACTTTTCAAGTGAAATCTTAATCAATCAGCAACTAATTTTTATGTACGTACTTTTCAATTAGGAGCTGACAGAAGTAGGTCAAATGTCTTTATATATTACACTACAGTTCTGGAAAGGGTTGGAAGCTCTTCAATTGTTTGAATCAATAGAAGTAGTTCTATATGTTTAAGCAAATTTTTAAAAATTTTTTGTTTGTTTGCTTTTGCCAAAGGAAGTGGAATATGGGGAAGTAGAAGGATACAAGGAAGAAAAGGAGGTGATGAGGCTTGAAAGGATGACAAATCTGTGGCTGTGGGCGAATTTTCTGTCTCTCTTCCCCACAGAAATGGGCAATGGGGTTTTATAGTACTACATAAACTCCCTCTTCCCTTCTCAAAGTTTCTGCGGTCGTTTTAAGCTGCTGGAAGCACAGAAATAAAAAAGCATTACCAATAATACAAAGCATCTATAATTATGTATATGCACATCAATATATTATATATATGTGTTATATATTATATATTGTGTATATGTATAAAATGTACACACACAGTTAATATAGACATGTATTAAGTTAGGACAGAAATATTCAAGCCAAGACTAAAATACTCTCTTTATGTGCTCTCTGCTGCTAGCTTCCTAAAATAACAGTTAAAAATCAACTCTGCCTTCAACAGGTGTTTTTAATCAAAGTTCTCATATCATTTGTCTGCTGAAGCCTTTCTAGTACAAGACAAATTGTTTTTTACCCACTGCTTCTTTGGATATCCAGGTTTAGGCATCCAGGATTTCATTCTGATTAAAAGGGATGTACGGAGGATATATGCACATATACACGCATTGTTCATGGTAATATGGCAGGTAGCTGCCCGTTTCTCTTGACACATTAGGCAGAACTCACCACAGGAAACCAAGAAAATTCATTTTTAGTTTGCATTTAGGTTTACTTAGGCAACAGTATTCTTTCTGTGTGTTCAGAAGAATTTTGCTGGTAATGGGCCCACCAACTGCCAGGAGCATTTAAAAGCTTTTTAAATGGACTTACACTGACTTTAGGATATTGATTGACGCCCTTGTTAATCATAAGCTCTAAAACACTTTTACTGTTCATTTCTCTCTTCCGCATCGCCTTCATTCTTCCTCTTTCTCAGGCCCTCTCTTTCAGCGTTTTTTCACGTGTGGTGCACAGACGTTATATGAAACATTTGTATTTTTGCATTTGATGTAACATTTAGTGGCCTAGCATTTGCCTTGATCATTGAGGGTTGTTTCCTTTGTCTTATTGTTATTTAATGGAAAACAAAAAGTACATTATCCAGAGATTTATAAATTTGCTTTGCATTTGATATTGCATTTCTGATGTTCTATGATGTATTGATTAAAAAAAAGCCCTGTATATGAACAATGGAATGTGTGTTTTAAATTATGTGGTAACTGTCCAGTAATATCTTCCTTGACTCTTCAATCAAGGCTTCCTTCCAGCATTGTGACTTTTGTAGGGGTCTGTCTATTAAAATTCAAATTAGGTAACAAGATGCAAATTGCCCCATGAATGTTTTTCTTCCTCTTCATCAAATTCTTCTTCATGTTTATAGCTCTCACAGTTGCTATACTTTCCATGATGTTGAGTTTTCATACAAAATTACTGGGAAGATATGAGTGTGGTAGTTCTTATATGAGAAACATGCACATTTCTATCATGTTGCCTTTAAAAAGGAAACTCAACCAGTTAGCACATTAACTAGAGCATAAGAAGCTAATTAAGATCCTCCTAAATCCCGAGGATGAGTTTAGTAGGGAAGCATAAGTCAGTTTTCAAAGTCCTGAATATCACATAAGAGAAGTTTTTGATGGAAGCGGTGTGGCAATCTCAGTCCCGGGGCTTGTGGAACTAGCCTGACTAAGTCGCTTAGGAAAATATGAGTTCTCAGGGCTTTGGGCAAATTTGATTTAAGGAAAGAAGCCAAGGAATTTTGATACAGCACTGAAGTGACAGGTTAATATTATTGGGAAAAGTGAGTGGAAATGTACGCTTTTCCGTTTCAGTATTTAGATTTTGTCAATAGGATTGGCACTATAATTATATCTGGATTAGTCACAGGCCTATATACTTGTTAAAAGTGGATAGAAAGTAAACTCTCACTTGACAGGAAATTTGTTTTAAAAGGTATGATGGGGTAGGGGGCGAGAAGTTCAAGCTGAGAAAGAAGTCAAGCATTTTAAAACTTAACTGCGAAAACTTAATACTATTTTTCAAAAGACGTTGCTGATGAGGACACCCTCAGGGGGTCTCCACTTTGTCAAGAGCTGGTAAACCACAGAACCAGGCAGCTTTGGACAGTATAGATGTCACCCGTGTCAGGACGTTGGCCCTAGGCAATTCCAGACCCTTCCTCCCCTGGGATTCTCTCACCTTCAGCCGAGGGCCTGGCCTTGAACTCCTCCTAACAGAGGAAAAGGAGAATGACAGGAAGGCATCTGCAGAATGGAAGGATGTGGCGCGATTTCCTCCTGCTTCGCTCTTCTGTTCACTGATCCGTGGCTCTCCTTTTGATTCATTTCATAATCATCCACCAAACACAGGTGACTCTTTTGATGGGTGAAAAGTGTTTGCTGTATTTTATTTTCCTCTTTGCTTTGTTTAAAACTGAATTTTATTCCTCAACAGCAAAAATCACTTTAAGATTTCAATGAAAAAACAACAAAAACAAAACAATTGGGCCACACGAACAGATCTATGACAAAAAACAAGTACATACTTATTACAGTTTTTGGAATAAAACCAAGCTCTTTAATTTTTTCCTACCCATACATTTTTCTATAAGCTGCTAAATATTCAAGACAAAAGATATGGAAGAGAAATTTAATCACTGTAAAGGCAAAGTACAACGCACAGCTGAGATAGAGAAAAAAATCAGAAAGTGTCATTCCTTGAGGAATTTATAATCTGCAGCAGCACAGATACATAATACAGGAATAGGAAAACTGTAGAACACACACAAAATCGTAATGCCCTTTTTAGGAATGTAGCCTAAAGAAATGACTATTTGCACAAGATGTATATAAAGAATTAACCATAAAGGTTGTTATAACAATGTTTTTGTTAACAAAATCTGAATAAAAATTAGATGTTCATGAGTGAGGAATACACTGACTAATGAAGATGTATCCACAAGATATTAAAAATAAAGCAGTAGAATACTTCTTTTTGACACGGAAATATGTTCACAATGTACTGTTGTGTAAAAACACAGGTCACAAAATATATTATGGTATGATTCTATTTTTATCAAAGTATACACGTATAGATAAAAGCTGTAATTAGTTTATCTGAAATTTGAAAATTCATAATCATTCTATAATTTCTTTTTTAAAAATACATATTCCAAGTTAATCTTGTCCCAATCTATACAAATTTTTGTTTTCAAAATTATGACATGAACCCGACAAAGCCCTAATCAGAAGGGTAAACGGCAAATCGTGACAGATTAGACAGATTAGATAAAGTACCAAAATGACCTTGAACAAATATCTCTGTGAGCCTCAGTTTTTTCATTTATAAATTGAGCCTAATACCTTCTCTCTGGCAAGATTATAGCAAAATGGGACCAGCGTGCGGCTACCTCACACCACTCTGGAACATGGTAAGTACCGTCATCGTAGTAGGCTCAACACATGGTCATCTTTGTTTTTGTCCTTCCTACATAATGCTTGTTTAATAAAAACAAGTGCTTTTGTATTAGCTTCATTCAGATTAATGTATGACGTGGTCAAAAATAACAGCAAACAAAAACTATCATTGACTTACGTCGGGAAATTTTTTTCTATTTTGCTTGCTTATATGTTAGCAGGTGCCAAGATATTTAATTGAATTCAATCAATTTATTGAATGACTATAATTTATTCTGCGTTCTGCTAGGTGTTACAGATCATAGAGGTAAGTACTACAAAGATTCTGCTTGTGAGGCAAACAATTATACTACAATGAAAAGTGCAATCATAGCAATAGGTAGAGGACACCGTGACACCACAGATGAGACTTGTTTAACCAGCCTTCTGGACGGAATGACAGAGCAGGCTTCCCAGGAGCTAACCTTCTGGGGTGGGTTTGGAAGGTGGACCAGGAGGATTAGGAGGCAGCAGTTGTTAGTGCAAGGCTAAGACATAGCGAAAACCATGCTCCATTTGGAGGCATTGTGAGTCTACTGCCTGCAGGAGCTCTATAGTGAGAGGGCATGGAGAAGCAGGCAACAGGGATTGAGAAGGAGGCAAGGATCGGTGTTTTGGGAGACCCTCAGGAAAATCCAAGGGCCCTCCAACATCACTACATTATATATATTTTTTTCTTTTTCTTGAAAAGCAGATGAATTAAAAACTGTCTTCTACTTGGAGCGGGTGGAGTGGCACAGTGGTTACGTTTACACGTGCCGCTTCGGTGGCAGCCTGGGGTTCGCAGGTTTGAATCCCAGGCATGGACGGATGCACCGCTCCTCAGGTCATGCTGTGGCAGCATCCCACATTCCAAGTGGAGCAAGATGGGCACAATGTTGGCTTGGAGCCAATCTTCCTTGGCAAAAAGAGGGGGAATGGCAACAGATGTTAACTCAGGACAAATCTTCTCCCCTCACACACAAATAAATAAATAAATATATAAAAAGAGGAGCCAAAATAGTAAAAAAAAAAAAAAAAAAAAAAAATTCTTCTTTTCTTAAGGGTGCTATAGTAACATATCTGCGACCCTTTTCCAGAAGATAAACTCTATTGAGAAAGCAGGAAACGTACAATCTGTGGAATCGCTGGCTCAAAGTTTCCTTGTTTGGAGACCCAGCTGACTTGCTGTCTATGATTCTGTTAGAGAAGATAGACTTGCCATCAGTCAAAAAGACTTACCACCAGACGCCACTGCAGTCCCAAATCTGCTCTAAGGGAGGTAAGACAAGGGGTGAGAACACCTTTCTCCCCACCTAACACTCACCCGGTGGTACCCATACAGCACGTCCACCTCCTGACCAACTGAGCCAAATCACCTCAGGATTTTTTGAACATTTGAAGAAACCTTAGTTTTGGCAGAGGGCTGGAGTCTGTGTGACTAATATCTGAACGCTGCTTAGCACCATCACGGATAGTGAATAAAAGGACAGTAAAGTTGTCCCCTGGTATTCTGGAACTTTTTGCCTCACTACAGTTTTAAGAATTAATATTAGACCTGACTCAGAGGGGGAAACCATTTCTAAGTTTGACAGTTCCTAAAATAGCGACATTATGAAAGCGCTAACATGCTCTGCTTGAGAGATGCCCAGTGTCCTGGAGTCAGTTGCTGGTAAATCCACTGTAAAACCATCTGGGCCTGGTGCTTTCGGGAATAGTTTTTCTTTTCTTTTCTTTTTTAAATAATTTTCTCAATTTCTTCCATTGTTATTGGTCTGTCTAGGTTTTCTTTTCTGGAGCCAATTTTGGTGGTTGAATGTCTGTTTCACCTGGCAGGCATGAGTTAAAAACACGTGTTACTGCTAAGTTTCCCCATCTTGCAATCCTTGAGCTTCATGCTTTATATCTGTTTTTCTCTCTCCAATGCCCATTTCCCTATCTTGGGGGGGAATCCTCTTTTGCAGGCTTCCTGGCTCCAAACCCATTAGACCTCCACTCACAGGTTGGTGAGTAGGTGGGCTGAGAGCCAGCATCCATACAGGTGCAGAACTGACTGATCCCATGAGATGAGACACAGGTTTGTTTTTCTTTTAATAAAATTTTACATAGATGAATTCAAATTAATTTTTATTGGTTTTATATATTTATGTTTTTATTGTTTAATTGGAAAGTCATATATGGTAAGTAGGAAAAGACAGCTGTATTGCTATTCCTTGATCCACTCATTATACATTATTCAACTTATATTCAGGGGATAATTTTTTGTCACATATTTTCAAAAAATAACAGTAGTAATTAGCTACCTTAAAATACTGATAATTGTAGTATTCTCAAACAAAGAAAATCTCCCATATAACCACCAACCACCTCATAAAAGTTATGATGAAGCTACTTCAGATCGAAATAACTGACACTGTGCAGATGACAGAATTATTGCCAGCATGTGCATCAATCAATCCATGATCAATACAGCTATTGAGCAAATAGCTGTGGATCATACTTGAGGAAAATAGCGTTAACACTTTGATTGCTTCAGTCTGCTGTGACTTGTAAAGGGCAGGAACACGTTAAAAGTTTAGCCTGAGAAGGCAAAGGGTGGGGGCCTTAAATCTAGCTAAGGAGAGATTTTATTCCTGTGGCGCTTGGCTTGGACCAAAGATGTAACGGCAGGGCACCCTCCACTGGACACCCACACCACCTAGATTTTTAATAAGAACTGACAAGGCTGCTCTCTTAAAAATGGACGTCTTCATTCTGTGCAGACTCCCATCGCAATTAATACACCCTGACTCCATATTTTGTTAACTGTTTTGTTTTATTACGGATACATCTTATCGTAAATTTAGTCTTTTGCTACTGCTTTACAATGTTGCTTTTTTGTGGTTAATGTTAATTGTTTTTAATGGATTGCTCTCTCACTTTCATTCATTCTCATTAACAAAGTAGGTGTCATATTGCAACCTCGTCTCTCTATGTTTCTCATACATTATAGTTTTAGTTCAATATGGGGAACCAAATGGAAATCCAATGAATTATGAAGCATTTCCAAACTCAACCTCCCACTAAAGAGGCTGACACACTCTAAAGCAATAAACAAACATAAATCTGAAAGACAGCCACTTCCCTACAGACGGGACTTACATTTAATTTAACAAAGGTGTCCATAATGTAGAGATTTTAACACAGAAAAAAAAATGCATAGAGTGACAAATTTTCTTATCGCCTGCTACCTCCAAACACACTCCTTCAATGCTTGCTGCAAGCAATGGCATGGCTGAACAGGTCCTGAGAAACCATTGGCATTCACGCATCCGTTTTTGGTACAAACAAGGCTCAAATCATGCCCAGGTAAACAGGGAACCATGAAGAATGCATCTAAACAGTAATTTTTGGTGAAAATTACAAATGTTAATGGGAGTAAGAAAAAAATAAAATATATGAGACTATGCAAATATGTGTAACATGCCAATGATAGAAAATATGCTTTAGAAGGAGACACCCAAGGATAGGAAGATACACTTGTATAACTCTGCATTCTCAGGGAAATTATTAATGAATTCTATAAAATAAGAGATAAAAGGGGAATTGGAAGGGTTTCAGAATTCATTTAAAAGACAAATATATCAATACTGCCAGCGGCAAAACTCATGATAAACGATATAGAAAACCAAGTGGAAAACAGCTGGAATTGAATGCATTGCAAAAAGAGATAAATTAATGAAAAATAAGATGATTTGCATGGAGGATAGATGAGGCTGATCCATCAGATTGGTAACAGATGTGACTGCAGAAATGAACTAAGTCAATCAGAGAACATGTTTGAAGATAGGAAAGAATACTTCATTTAAATGAAGGAAAATCTTAAAAGCAATTATTATTAACAAAATATATTTAAAAATCTCCTACCAGACATATTGCGGTGAAAATATTGGATTTCAAGGATAAAGAAAAATTCTGATACAAATCCAGGTGGAAAAACTGAGACTACCTCCAAAAACTAAGGCAAAATATTGGGCTCACCTCAACCACATCTAGGTATGTGGTCTTTTGATGAGGTGATTTTGCTGTGGCCATTTTGATACAGCTCTATTTACATTCCTCTTTTGACAGAGGGATATTCTGATTTAACTTGGAAAAAATTAACTTGGTGTTAATTATTTATTTTTTAAATTACCTCATATGTACAACACCTATTCTATCTTAAATAAGCATCCCATTCCTGACTCTGCTTTGCAAAATATGTTCGTGTGGGCATCATTAAGATTGCCTACTTTTGGGGCCAGCCCCGTGGCGTAGCAGTTAAGTGTGCGCGCTCCGCTGCTGGTGGCCCAGGTTCGGATCCCGGCGCGCACCGAAGCACAGCTTGTCAGGCCATGCTGTGGTGGTGACCAATATAAAGTGGAGGAAGATGAGCACAGATGTTAGCTCAGGGCCAGTCTTCCTCAGCAAAAAGAGGAGGATTGGCATGGATGTTAGCTCAAGGCTGATCTTCCTCACAAAAAAAAAAAAAAGGATTGCCTAATTTTCTCTGTTTGATGTCAAAAATGTCAGAGATTTGATAATCTTTCATTACAATTTTGTTTTCAATTATTTGTCCTTATGTTTTCATCAGGTTTTTAAAATATATTTTATTGCTTCTTTGTTGAATAAATTTAATTCATTGTATTTATATATTTGTATTGGATTAGTCCCTGTGACAATTAAAAAGCTACTTCTTTTGTCTGATTGATCTTTTTTGCTATGAATTCTAAATTTATTTGGTATTAATATCTTGACTCAGGATTTTATTTTACCTTTTGCACTGGTTTATTTCATCTTTGAACAGTATTTACATTCAACCTTCTTAAGACAATTTGTTTTTGGTAAAACTCTTATAATTTCATATATTTTTAAAACACATTCCAAATGTTTTCCTTTTGATAGATACACTTATTGTCTCATATATTCTAGCTGGCTTTAGGCTTTCTGTTTCGACTTTTTTTCTTTTTAAATTGTTTCCGTTTTCTTTCTTTTTTATGTTTTTTTGCAGATCAAATTTCTTTAATTACATCTTCCCCATCCAACCCTGTAATTGGAGTAAAATAATCACTTTTAGTTTGTTTTTTCTAATTTTTTTTAGCCATATAAACTCTGAAAAAGTGCTTATAGCTGCTATATTTCTCAACTTTATAAATAAAACAATATATATTATAGTTAAATTTCTCATCCTTTTTTCCCAATTTTCAGTTTTGTTAGTATGCTCGGAGAGTTTTTACTCGGTCTTTTAGATCTAAAGTAGTGTTGTTATTGCATCATTGAAACTTTATTTCAAAAAATTATAGACTTTAATAAAGTTTTAAATCTAATTCAAATCATATTTCTATTTATTGCAATTTTAAAATGTAGTCATTGCACACAGCATTTTATGCACACATTTTCCTCTCCAATTAAGAGTTCCTCTTTTAGATTAAAGTACAGTCACATTTTACGTATGGTTAATTTCTACTGACAGCATGTAGGATGTAAATTGATCTCAGTCAAATTGCTATTGAAAATCCCTTAAATTACAGAATTATGAAGAACATATTTTCCATCATCTCCTACAGGTACTCTAAATTTCTTATTAGGACTACACATGTTATATAAGAGCCGCATATATGAAAGATACTCAGTTTGATCCCTGTGTCATATTATTGACTGAGATATGTTTTTATCAGGTTGCATTATCTTAGTTTGAAAAACTATTATTAAAAACAAAAACCTCTAAGTAATGAATTTTTGTATTTTACACAATTGAGGATATTATTCATTACATTACATACTGCACTCTCTATGAGAATGCATAGGAATCATTTCTTTTTCTGGTTTCAATAATAAATTTGTGATTCTGAGCAATATTTCACTTATTATATGAATACACTGTGAGTTGTATAACCAATCACAAAACCCTCTTTCTCTTGGCTACTTGGTTTTTATAGTTTAATTTATGGCAATAGGTTGACATGTTCCTGTCCAAATACGTGTTTTTATCCTTATCTCCTTTTTTCAATATTTACTTACATGACATGCCAAATGTCTCATCTAATCATTTTTACTCATTTTTATTGTCATCTGATTTACAGTCTTTGTGAACCAACCTTGTTTAGGAATAAGGTGCATATAAATTAATAGAAATATTAAGCATCTATTAGGCTTGCATGCCACTAAGCACAAGATTACAGATAGAATTCCAATAGTGTAAGATTATCTATAAAATAAAGGTGCTAAGTGATACTGAAATGGAATAGAAAGACAGTTTAGACTGTGTTGAAAGACTTCATGGATGAGGTAGGATTTAAGCTTGGTTTTAGTTTTAGTTTTTTTTTTCCTGTGAGGACGATCAGCCCTGAGCTAACATCCATGCCAATCCTCCTCTTTTTACTGAGGAAGACCGGCCCTGAGCTAACATCCATTGCCAGTCCTCCTCCTTTTTCTCCCCAAAGCCCCAGTAGATAGTTGTATGTCACAGTTCACATCTTCTAGTTGCTGTATGTGGGACGCGGCCTCAGCATGGCCAGATAAGCAGTGCGTCGGTGCACGCCCGGGATCCGAACCCGGGCTGCCAGTAGCGGAGGGCAGGCACTTAACGGCTAAGCCATGGGGTCAGCCTCCCTTAAGCGTGGTTTTGAGTGATTGATCAACTTGAGATAGAAAGAGAGTGGGGAAAGTATTTTTGCATTAGGAAAAAAAACAGAGGAGAAAACTAAAGAGACATATCTGAGGACTGGTAAAACAGATCATCCTACTGGAATAAAGTTTCCTGTAAGTAAACAAGGTAATAAAGTTAAAACAGATATTGGGACAAGAAAATCTCAAGATATTGCTATCAGTTAACAACTATGAACTTTATTCTGCTGGTACATGGGTGTCAGTGATAGCTGATGGAAAGAAAATTGACATTGATGAAACCAGTTTTAAAAGAAACATCTTATCTTGCAATAACTTGTAGAACACGTTAGAAAAGAGTGCAAAGATAAGGAAGCCAATTAGGAAACTACTGTCCTAGCTCAGGCACGGTATCTAACACAGAGTACAGATATTTAATACACGCTCATTCAAGAAACTAAGGGCTGAAATAAAGGAAAGGACAAGGGGAAAAATGGAAACACCATTTACTAAGATGAATGCGAAAATAATTACAAATGATGAATTGACAGAGCTGGAAAACAACTGCAAAAGAAGGTGTAGAAAAGATTAGAAATTCCGTTCAGATGCTTGTAGTATTAGCAAAAATAGAGTAGGCAAGAATAGTAACACCTTTATGAAAGATGACTAATTGGATTTTAATTATATTGAATTTGAGCAGAAAAAATCTAGGTGAAAATATTTAAGCATATTTAGAAAGCGGGATTACAAAGCAGAGATGTTCCTGTTACCCATTTCATTCACTGATTCATCCCAAGCACTTAGAAAAGTACATGGTACATAGTAGGCATTCAATAAATATTTCTTAAATTGAATTGAAATGTTTAGGCAAATGTAACTTGACTGAAGTCACAAGAGACATTATATCTGGTGATAATTATGTACCTTGTCCACATAAAAATATAAAATATTGAAGGAGTTCTCTGGAGGTGTCCATAAAATAATATAGCAATATTATTATTATTTTGTGTGTGTGTGTGGGAAGAAGAGTAGCCCTGGGCTAACATCTGTGCCCATCCTCCTCTACTTTATATGTGGGATGTCTGACACAGCATGGCTTGATAAGCAGTATGTAGGTCCGTGCCCAGGATCCGACCCTGTGAACCCCTGGCCGCGGAAACAGAGCATGCAAACTTAACCACTATGCCGCTGGGCCAGGCCAGTAATATTATTTTAATAGTGTACATTTATTGAAAATGTGATTTATATCTGGGATTTGCTATAACGTTACTTGGATTATTTTATTAAATATTCTCAACAATATTTGAGCAGAGATTGAGTTCACCTTCAACCGATATTGAAAAACACTCCATAGGTTTACATGAAAGAGAAGAAATTTATGTTTCATACTTTGTTGGGAGGTTGTGGCCTGTTGTGCATGTAACTGTTCTATTCCTTCTGGTTTCAAAATATTTTGGTGTCTGTTAGGTATTCCCTGTGTCATATGTCTTTTCCTTAGAAGCATGATATAAACTGAGAATAGAGATCAATCAAGAGCCAAGAGTCTGAGGAGTTGCATAGAAGGCTTCTTTTCTCACTATTATTAAATAGAAAACAATTTATTGACTGTATTAGATCTTTTTTGCATTCACTATACTATTGAAAAAAATTGGTATAGACACTCAGCAGTTCTGTGTTGATCTGTGGAACAAAAGCAGGAACACAAAGGGATGATTTCACTTCATCAAAAAATAAGAAATGCAAGCAAATGGTCTTTTATTGCTCCTTCTCATAATAACCCACATCTGATTTGGGAAATATTCATGAGGTCTATAAATTGCAATTATTTCATTTTTACACTCCCTGAAAAGAGAGAAAAATAAAGAGGAGATCTGATGCTCCTACTGCTGTGTTAACAATTTAAATTTAAAATTACATACTAACTACTTTTCTGTGATGTTTTATTGATTTTCTTTCAGTTCAATTTCATCAATTAAATGAGACAAAACATATGGTATTGAGGTTTCTCACTGATGTTTTCATCAAGATTGGATAAAACCCAAATGGTACAGTATCTTCCAGACTAAGGAAAAGCCCTGATTGTTATATGAGGTAGTTGTCTTGTTTTTTTCCGAAGAGCTGGTTTCTCTCACTTGTTTCTTAATATCTGTTATATAAGTACAAAAGTAATGTTTTTACTGTCTCACCTCCTCATATATAATAAATAATCAAAATAAATATTTTAATAAAAATTGTCTATGTCATTATAGATCCTAGAAACAATAGCCAATGGTAATCTAGAGAGAGAAAGAGAAAGGGAGAGAGAAAATTAAAAGAAGAAAAATATTGACCATTTGTCAATTGAACTTAGTATCAAACGCATACTTCTCATCCTCTTTTATCTGTGAGACTTTCCGCTTTCTGAAGATCCGAACTTTGTAAGTCACGTAACATAAGAATTTGCTCCACTGTGTATAAGAATTCTGTACAAGTATCTAAATCTGTGAATTGTTTCATAGACCCAAACAAAAAAGAAATTATCCAAAGGAAGGCAAATCTGTGTGTCTGTCAGGGATTCTGAGAGTTCATTCAGGATCACATTAACTCCCATGAACTACCCAACACAGGTCTGAATCGCCAGTTCTCTCAGTTACCATTCCTTAACTCTCAAGTTGTTCTTTGACTTAATATGCTAAAGAAAAATTTGGAAATGACAAGTATAGATTTTCTTGTTATTATCTATGCTTGTGATATTGATTTCTTTTGTTTTCATTTCTGTTTTTAAATTTTATGTGAAATGCTTAAATCTAGCTCTTTTTTATTTATTTATTTTATTATTTATTTTTAAATTATATTTTTAAAGTTTTTGTTTATTGCAGTGACATTGGTTTATAACATTGTATAAATTTCAGGTTATGCATCATTACACTTCTATTTCTGCATGGATTACATCAACTTCTCATGTTCACCACCCAAATACTAATTACAACCCACCACCACACACATGTGCCTAATTATCCCTTTTGCCCTCCTCCCTCCCCCCTTCCCCTCTGGTAACCACCAATCCAATCTCTGTCTCTATGTGTTTGTTTGTTGTTGTTATTATCTACTACTTAAAGATCATACGATATTTGATATTTGACCTTCTGTCTCTGACTTATTTCACTTTGCATAATACCCTCAATGTCCATCCATGTTGTCACAAATGGCTGGATTTCATCTTTTCTTACGGCTGAGTACTATTCCATTGCGTATATATACCACATCTTCTTTATCCATTCGTCCCCTCACGGGCACTTAGGTTGCTTCCAAGTCTTCGCTATTGTGAATAATGCTGCAATGAACACAGGGGTGCATGTATCTTTACGCATTGGTGTTTTCAAGTTCTTTGGATAAATACCCAGCAGTGGAATAGCTGGATCATATGGTAGTTCTATTCTTAACATTTTGAGGAATCTCTGTACTGCTTTCCATAGTGGCTGCACCAGTTTGCACTCCCACCAGCAGTGTATGAGAGTTCCCTTCTCTCCACATCCTCTCCAACATTTGTTGTTTCCTGTCTTGTTAATTATAGCCATTCTGGGGGTGAGGTGATATCTCTTTGTAGTTTTGATTTACATGTCCCTGATAGTTAATGATGTTGAACATCTTTTCATGTGCCTGTTGGCCATCTGTGTATCTTCTTTGGAGAAATGTCTGTTCAGGTCTTTTGCCCATTTTTAAATTGGGTTAGTATTTTCTTGTTGAGATGCATGAGTTCTTTGTATATTTTGGAGATTAACCCCTTATCAGATGTATGGTTTGCAAATATCTTCTCCCAATTGTTAGGTTATCTTTTCATTTTGTTGATGGTTTCCTTTGCTGTGCAGAAGCTTTTCAGTTTGATGTAGTCCCATTTGTTTATATTTTCTGTTGTTTCTCTTGCCCGGTCAGACATGGTACTTGAAAATATGTTGCTAAGACTGATGTTGAAGAGCATACTGCCTATTTTCTTCTAGAAGTTCTATAGTTTCAGGTCTTACATTCAAGTCTTTAATCCATTTTGAGTTAATTTTTGTGTATGGTGTGAGGTAATGGTCTACTTTCATTTTTTTTGTATGTGGCTATCCAGTTTTCCCAACACCATTTGTTGAAGAGACTTTCCTTTCTCCATTGTATGTTCTTGGCTCCTTTGTCAAAGATTAGCTGTCCATAGATGCGTGGGTTTATTTCTGGGCTTTTGATTCTATTCCATTGATCTGTGTGTCTGTTTTTGTGCCAGTACCATGCTGCTTTGGTTACTATAGCTTTGTAGTATATTTTGAAATCAGGGAGTGTGATACCTCCAGCTTTTTTCTTTTTTCTCAGGATTCCTTTAGCTATTTGGGGTCTTTTGTTGTTCCATATAAATTTTAGGATTCTTTGTTATATTTCTGTGAAAAATGTTGTTGGAACTTTGATAGGGATTGCATTGAATCTATACATTGCTTTAGGAAGTATGGACATCTTAACTATGTTAATTCTTCCAATCCAAGACCGTGGAATATCTTTCCATTTCTTTGTGTCTGATACACCACATTAATAAAATGAAGAATAAAAATCACATGATGATCTCAATAAATGCAGAGAAAGCATTTGACAAGATACAGCATCCATTTATGATAAAAACTCTGAATAAAATGGGTATAGAAGGAAAGTACCTCAACATAATAAAGGCCATATAAGACACACCCACAGCTAATATCATCCTCAATGGTGAAAAACTGGAAGCTATCCCTCTAAGAACAGGAACCAGACAAGGATGCCCACTCTCACCACTCATATTTAACATAGTACTGGAAGTCCTAGCCAGAGCAATCAGGCAAGAAAAAGAAATAAAAGGGATCCAAATTGGAAAGGAACAGTGAAACTGTCACTATTTGCAGATGACATGATTTTATATATAGAAAATCCTAAAGAATCCACCAAAAAACTTTTAGAAGTAATAAACAAATACGGTAAAGTTGCAGGATACAAAATCAACATAGAAAAATCAGTTACATTTCTGTACACTAACAATGAAGTAGCAGAAAGAGAAATTAAGAATACTATCCCATTTACAATTGCAACAAAAAGAATAAAATACCTAGGAATAAACTTAACCAAAGAGGTGAAAGATCTGTACACTGAAAACTATAAAACATTGCTGAAAGAAATCCAGCTCTTAATTCTTAATCTGCTTCTCATAAAAAGCAAACTAGGAAATAACAATTTTGATCAAAAGAAGTTGTACATAAGTGATGGTTTACTCTCTATTAAATAATTAATAAAAATGTTGAACACAGCATACTGGGTATCTCTGCTTCTAGCTTCTGTTTCCCCTATTCCTGTAATCCTCACCTAGGCAACTCCTGCTCACGTAAACCAGATTTTTCTATTGGCTACTTGGTTCAGTAGGGACCTATGCTGACTAAAATCCCTTTCCTGCGGGGCTCCTGGTTAGAGGTGGCCCAGAGAGAAACCTGTGGGAGATTGGAGGGGTGACGTTACTCTCTCAATGTCTTTTGTGGTCACACAGATGGCAGAGAGATGCGGAGATACCTGGTGGGTTCCAGCTTGCTCTTGTTCTCCTCCACGCTGTGTCCAGCTCCTCTACCCAATTGCCAACGATCTGATAACTGACAGTGGCCTCAGACCAACACAGAGGCAGAGGTTACACAGAAACAATAGCTGCCTCTCACATTCTTTAGGAATATCCTTTCACAGCCCTCTTAAGGGACTGGGCTTTCTTGGTTTCTCATATTCCTCTGCAAACTTTGACCAGCTCACCCAAGAAATCACTTTGGGCAGAAGTTAGTGATGTATTTTCTGATCCTTCCAACCTTCAGTTCCCTTACCTCTTCTCATGACTCTGTAAGGTTTAACATCTATACTAAATCCCTGACTCCATAACCAGTGTAATGACTCTGCTTTCCTGGCTGAATCCCAACTGACATATTAACCTTCAGATTTCGGCACAAATGTTACTCCCATAGGGAAATTTCATAGGGAAAGTCTTACTCTGTGGCTCCCTCCCCTTGCATCCTCTAGACTAGATCTGGTACTCTCCTAAATATCCTTATAGCTTCCGGTATCCTGGTACATTGCTTCAAAATCTATCACTCTTTTAGATTATAGCTATCTATCCACTGATCTATCCATCTATACATTTATATATTATTAAAGTCTGCCTCTTACACTAAACCACAGGAACTATGGGGACAGAAAAGTATCTGATTTGTTCTTCATTATATGTGCAACTGTTAGCACTGTGCATGGCATACAGCAGGCACTCAATATGTATATTTTTTGAATAAATGAATGACTATAGAGCTCCTATTTTATGTACCTGGCTTTAAGCAAATATGGAATTATATACATATGAAAAGATTTTGAATTGTTGAAAAAATTTGGTTTATATTTGTAGATTTATACTAATATTCCCAAATGACAGAAATCTAGCCTAATTTATTCAAGCAAATCACAAGTTCGTATAGTAGATGTATCACTTGAGTCATGAAAATAGAAACTGCTAGAGGTAGTTCAAATAGGAAGGTATGAGACAGAGATTGGATTGGTGGTTACCAGAGGGGAAGCAAGGAGGCAGGAGGGCAAAAGAGGTAATTAGGCAAGGCACATGTGTGTGGTGATGGGTTGTAATTAGTCTTTGGGTGGTGAACATGATGTAATACACAGAAATTGAAATATAATAATGTACACCTAAAATTTATATAATGTTATAAACCAATGTTACCGCAATAAAAAAAATTTTAAAAATTAAAAAAAAAAAACGGGAAAAGATTTAAAAGTGGAAATAAGACGTTTGCTTAATTGCTGTAAGAATTAGGGCAGTGAAGATCAGAAAGCTCCTGGTAAATTTCACAAAACTGGAGAGTGTAAGGATTGTAGAAAATTGCTATTGATGTTCTCAGGAGTCTATAGCAACGCAGTGCATGACTATCAGGAAGACACGTGAAGTCACTGGCAAAGACTCATAACTGACATCGGCCAAAGCCACGTGCCTACTCACAGCTGTTGGCTGGAGAATGGTTACTTCTGCCTTGCTTCCATTTCCCAAATATTTTGGCAGTACCTCTCATTGGTGGAAATAACCATACTGGCAGATGACAATGGGAAATCCAGTTTCCAAATTCTACTTTCCATCATACATGAGAAAGCTTGAAAAGGAAGTTGTATCTCATATAGTGATTGTTTTTGATATAGAAATCCACTTAGAGGCATTTTACCTCCTCAAACCTCAATATAGTTTTTCCTCCTAATATTGTTTTTTGGTCTATTGGTAAAATTTAAGGCTCTTTCAAAAGTGACAAGATTATATAGTTTTATTTTGGCACACATATGCCATTTTATTCTTAAATAATAACCAACTTTCCTAACTATTCTCTTGAAGGAAAGTTACAATACATTTATAGAGATTTGAAGCAGCATGTGTAAAAAACATCTGAAAAAAATTAAAGTGTCTGGACAGATGTTATAAGAGTCTTGTCGAAAAAGCTATCAACATTACATTCCCAATTCTAATTTACTTTACATCAGGCATTTAAATTTATGGTCTTTAGGCCATATGTTCCAAATGGAGGTTGGTTCTATATTCATGAATCAGTTGACAGTGAATAGTTAAGTTCTGCTAATTCAGAAAGGTGAAGTTGAGTGAGCTTATTTAAATGGCAGAATATTTGTAACTACAAATCCTACACACCATCAGAAAACTTCCAAAAAAGACCTGCCATATGTTTTAAACCATGATGGAAATGGTTTAAAAAAAACAGCTGCAGCTTTTATGCAGCTATACTTGAGAATATCTTAGCATTTCCATTAAAATTCTATTTTGAGAGTTTTAAATCTGGCTTCAAAATTCATTGTAGACTGAAATTTAACATGTGAAATCTAAGGGAATATTAAGTAACAGAATATGTTAAAATAATTAAATGGTTTCAACATTTTATAGGTCTTGAATATCTTAGCAGTACAGTTGGATTTAAATTATGAAAAAAATATATTTGTGCCACATGGCCTATTGGTTGTGGCTCACTTAGGTGTGATAATGAGCTGTCCCAGCATACCAGTCACAATTACCATGAACATTATACTCTATTTGCTGGAAAGAGCAAAAATACTATAGCCAAGACTTGGAAGCAACCTATGTACCCATCAAGGGACGAATGGATAAAGAAGATGTGGTATATATACACAATGGAATACTACTCAACCATAAGAAACAATGAAATCCAGCCATTTGTAACAACATGGATGGACATTGAGGGTATTATGCAAAGTGAAATAAGTCAGAGGGAGAAGATCAAATACCATATGATCTCACTCATTAAGTAGCAGATAATAACAACAAACAAACACCTAGAGACAGAGATTGGACTAGTGGTTACCACAGGAAAAGGGGGGGAGGGAGGAGGGCGAAAGGGATAATTAGGTACATGTGTGTGGTGATGGGTTGTAATTAGCATTTGGGTGGTGGACATGAGAACATGATGTAATCCATGCAGAAATAGAAGTATAATGACGTATAACCTGAAATTTATACAATGTTATAAACCAATGTTACCACAATAAACAAAAAAAAGTGCCTACAGCTAGAAAAACTGGTGGTGGGAGGCAGTAGTCCTTGGATTTCAAAGACCTCAATTCATAAGTCACAGGTATGTTCCAGATTCTCTGTAAAGTAGCCCAAGGATAAGTGAGAAGCAATGTGTTATCAGTGGAAATTTGGAGACTAGTTACCAAAATACTTGAATAGAACCTGAATATATAAAGTAGAGAACTTCAGGTTGAAAAAGTCAGTGAAGATCACATGAAGAAGATTCATTTCCTTTGTGATGTAAAGCATGATCCCCTCCACCTACACCACCGCACTCAGAGTCAGTATGAATTATCAGCTTAGAGGCAGAGACCCACTCCTGTCTACAGCATGGGTCCAGGAACAACATCCTTAGAGGAACCCTGTTGATCCTCCTAGGACCTAATCTGACTTAAAGAGATAATGCAGAAGAGTGGAGAGCATCGACATTCTGTCAAAGTCACATTGGAACAGAGAAAGCTGGGCTTGAGTGCTGGGTTCTGTCATTTTCAGCCTGTGTGTACTTGGGCAACACACTAACCTCTCTAAATTTCCATTCACTAATCTACGAAATGGGGTGATAATATAACCTCACAGGTTTTTAAAATTAGGATTAACTACATAACTATAAATTACCAACAGCATATTTAGCACACCACAAAATTCAATAAAATCGAATTGCTATTATTTTATTCAATATGGAAATCAAATACTGTCTCATTGAGTAGAACCTTCCAGTACCTCTTTTCCAGCTATTATCAAGAGGAGGGTCCACCTGATTACTTCTGACTCTCCCTCTAAGAGTGATAATACATCCCTAGATATCAGGAAGGAGATAAGAAGGCAAAAGACAAAAGTATAGTGCCTTAAAGTTAAGACCAAATTCAGTTTTTATGAAGTATTATTTTTGATCTAAATATTGACCTTTCAGATCCATCTAGTCCTAATAAATTTTTGTATTACCTTAGTTCACACAATAAATATTAAGTCCTTGTTGTAGGCCCAGTTCAGTGCTAAAAATTGGTGAGAAAAGAAGAAATAAAATACGTTTCTTGCTCCCAAAGGCTTGCAGATCCGAGGCTAAGGCTGATAGGAAAAATAATCCCAGTAGTGTGGGATAAGGGCTGATAAAGTTAGATGCTGGGTGCATTTATATCAAACTGAGATGTTTGGGAAGGCTTCTCAGGAGATGCAATGAAACAGGCTTTAAAAAAAGAATTGAAGTTGAGCACACAAATAAAAGGAGGGAGAATGTTCTAGCAACAGGAAGTGCACATTTAAACAAGTTATGAGAGCAAGAAATGATTTAGTTTGGAAAGAATCTAAAATTATAATAGTAACCCATGCAGAAAGAAAGATATGTAAGGAAAGTCAGAAAGTATTTTTCCTAAATCATGTGGGAATCCATCACAGGATTTTAAGCAGGTAACTGGTAGAATTAGATTTGCATATGAGAGGAATTATTCTGGTAGCAATATGAAGGATAGTAAGATTGCAATCAGTGAGATCAATTAGGAAGCTATTCAATAATCCTAATAAAATAGTCTAGTGTTTAATAGTTGTGCAATATTGGGACAGTTATTTGGTCTCGATTGACCTTTTTGAGCCTGTTTCATTAGTATTATGTAAATTTAAATATTAACAACAACAACGACAATAATAATAACAATAACAGTGTGGGTCTTAGCACCTGACAAAGATTGATGCAAAGATTAGAAGAGAAAACGTATGTGAAAGCGTTGAGCACTGTGTGCCATATAGGAGTTGAATGTGTTTAGTCACATATTTCATTCCAATCCATGCTGGTCCATGTGCATAAACACAGGGAGTGGATTTTTGAGCTGTTAGATGTTTTGTTTGTGATCATTTGGGGATATAGGCAGAAGAGGGTGACAGTGATAAATATCTACATCTCCCCTAGGGCAGTGCTTCTCACACTTTAATGCACATAAAAATCACCAAAGTCTTTGGCTAAAATGCAGATTCATCTGGAGTAGAGCCTAAGATTATGCATTTCTAAAAAGCTCACAGTTGATGTTGATGCTCCTGGTCCAGGAAGCACCTTTTGAGTTACAAAGCTCTAAGCAATGCTTATAATTTTGTCCATGCTCCTAGCAGGTGGAGAGGCAGATTTTAAAAAGCAAATGCAGGAGATACAGAATTTACATGCTGAACTGCTACTGTGACTCATTTTGTAAGTCAGGTTCTATTTTCTACAACAGTTTTTCTTCTTTTCCCCTTAAAGCTATAGATAGCTCATATACTAAATCTGTGATTTCATTATGGAGTATTTAATTTCAGGACGTGCGTGAGAAGACAGTCACTGGTTATTTTATTTATTTTTTAACATACTCAAATTAAACATGTCAAAGTACTGTATCACCAGGAACTCAGGGGCCCTCCGTACAGATTGGACACTGGCTTCTCTGGAAGAAAGGGGCATCAGGTGAAATTTGAAGATGAGAAAGTTTAAGAGTCAGAACTGGAAAAAGAGATAATGTGTTCTACTACTTTTTCATAGACTTGGTCAGTGGCATGGAATTTCGTGTAGAAAGAGCCAGTGGGTACTTCCTGAGGGAATAAAAATGTCCTTGACGGCAATTGGACAGATTTTTCGAAAAATGTCGTTCAGCATTTAGGATCAAATTAAAGAGAAATACCTTGCTGTTGAGCCCCACGAGGAGTTTTGCTATTAAACGCCCTGAGGACTCTAAAAGAATTCCCAAGGAGTTAAGAAACAGATATCAAATAATGATATTGAGGATGTATCATAATTGTATTTGCTCAGGAATGTTCCACATACAGTTGCACAACTAAGAGATTAGATATAATTCAATAGTTTTTAAAACCTTGATAAGAAATATTTTATAGCAATGAAAAATATATAATTCTGAGGCAAAGTTAAGTCAAAACTGAGGGTTGACTTTTCAAGCAAAGGTCAGTGCTTCTTTAGAATTGACCTCAAAATGATCTAATTTCTCTACATTTAAACATATGTTAGTATTTTATATTTAATATTATTATTCTGAAAGCATCAAGGAAACTACAAGGGTGAGAGATAAAAGTACAACATTCCTTGCTGAGTAGAGCACATTGGTGGTACTTTGTTAAAGAGAATTAAGACAATATTTTAGGCAATATAGGTAAAGCAAAGCATATCCCCACTTTCATTTCAGGACAGTCATTCTCTATAAACACAATGGATTTGAGAAGCATTTTGTAAATCTCATCAACGCCTATAATGAAACCTGATAATGCAGAGAATGACTAATCAGGTAACTGGGCACCTTCCAATATCAGCCAAGGTCATTTAGTACATCATCCAGACTTACTAGATTTTTATTTTAAAATGTATTGCAAAATCTAAAGTGTAAAATCTCTTTTAATGCTTTATTTGTAATAAAGATTCAAAAGTTATCAGTTGCAAAGAAAAGAAATTCAATATTTGGATTAAACAAAATGTGCCATTTCTGGAAAAATTGCCTTTTTCTTGTCTATTTTTTCTTGCTTCGTACATCTGTGCTTTTGTAAAATAAAAACTAGTTATCATGGCAACTAGAGAATCATATGCACTATCTCAGAGCTAAAACACTCCTTGTGTGAGAAATATTATGTTCACAATTTATTTGAATATGTATAGTACTAAATTCAGAAGAGAAAATATTTTATAGGTACCATATCATAAAACTATTCACTTTGTTCAACTGATTTCCCAATAAATAACTTATTGTCATTTAAGCACTATATTTAATCATAACAATGAAGACAACCCTGATATAATAAGAAATAAACTAAAGGAGATTAAAAATTTAACGTTCTAGATGAATCAGATGACAACTGAAGGACTCTTCCTTTTAATAAGGAGTATAAATTGCTTTCCTAAATATGTTCAAATTATAGTAAAAAAAGATATCACTGCACACTTATAAGCTAAAAAAAAATCTCCAGGAGCTCCAGCATATACCATAAAATTGCTACTCATTTTACCATCATGCTATTATTACTCAAGATGCTTTATGTGGCAATTTAATTTAACCATAAAGGAGACAGTTAACCAAACTTCTAGGAGAGAGAGAATAACTCTGGCCCTAGGGATGACTGAACCATGGTCCAAAATGCCAAGAGACTCTCTTATTAATTTTTGATTGCCTTTTTGAATTATCTTTATTCTCTCCTACTTCTGCCCTTGACAAAACAGAGTACACCACTCGAATCTCAAGGTTTTTACTCACTCTACTTTCAGACTAGAGAGAAAGCGTAATCCTCTTTCTGAGGCAGAAACAAGCCAACAAAGAATCGAGTACCGTACCCTACTCTTACATTATTTAGCCGTGATAAAAAGACTAGGGAATGGAAATAAAGGATGGAATGGCCATGACAGCTAGGAGAATTGTAATGTGATGCTGCTATGACCCTGAGCACAACAGTGTATTCTTTAACTAAGCAGCAACTAAACAGCGAGTTCAAGTCTATCTTCTCTGGGTTAAGCAATTCCCATTGTATAAGAATATTGCTTACGTATCTCATATTCATTAAAGGCTGTGTCTATTTCATACAGATTTTCTTCCTTTGCCCGGAAAGATGTGTTCCCCTGTTTTGCAGCAGGAGTGCGCCTGCCTCCATCAGCGTGTCTGTAGGTTTTCTTTAACATGCCCTGGGAGTGACTTATAATTTCCACATTTCAAAATAAGTGAACAATGGGAGGCTTTGCCAAATAACTGGGTGCGTCCTTCAAAAAGAACACAGCCAGAAGGATATTGGCAGCCAGGAAATATATCCCAAAGCTAAGGGGCTTTTTTTCCTCATCCCCAACCTAAATCCTTATAAATCACCAAGGACATAAGTATCTGAATTGGAGAGAAGAAAAGAGAATCAACCTCTGTTTTTCATAAAAGTGGAAGCATTTGTTCTTCATCATTTTCTCTTCTTCTTCGTCTTCATCTTGTTTTTTTGTGTGTTCTTTTTTCCTTCACCCCTTTGGCTGGTATACAGCAAACAAAATCCAGGGAAAATATATCCATAATGCAAGGATTTTTACTCGAGACATACTTAGGAGCTATAACCCAGACCAGCTAAAAGACACCAAGTAATATTGCTAAATAAGTAACATTTATAATCTCACATAATTGATGCATATAATTTCACAGATTAAAATTAAATGCTTTAACCAGACCAAGTGCCTTTCGTGGGAACTTTATCTACCCTACGTCAAACAATTAGGAATATAAATATTTATAAATCCTGCTCACTTGACAGACTTTAGCAACATCATCACCACCATGATTGTGACCTGCACCATAACATATAGGTATCGAGTGATTTTGTTCCAGGGGCCATGCCAAGCACTTTCCATATATTACGTCATTTAGTCCACACCAAACTCAAAAGAGGCAGTTACTATGATTACCCACGTTTTCCAGCTAAGGAGCTAATAGAGATGTTAGATAAGTTGCACTAGAACATAGATTACATCCGCATGTGTAAGTCAAGCACAATTTTCCTGAGTGGTATCTGTCTCTGGAAGGTGGAAACAAATTTGAGATAATATAAAAATTTATTCAGTAGTG
Organism: Ceratotherium simum simum; assembly: GCF_057802395.1. NCBI lineage: Eukaryota > Metazoa > Chordata > Mammalia > Perissodactyla > Rhinocerotidae > Ceratotherium > Ceratotherium simum. Next base: position 7,428,662 of record NC_141914.1, on the reverse strand, counting down.
ACTATGTGGTAGAAGGGGGTAAATTCCAAGCAGGTCCTTAACCAGTGTGAATGCAGAGTGATATACCGTTGTCCAATTCTCACCCTCTGTACAAAATGACAGCCAATGGGGCAATTGAAATAATGTGGTCATAAACCATTCTCTGCTATCTGCAATAAAGATGCTGGTAATTCTCTTTTTTATTTAAAATGTACCAGCAGAGTTAATGTATTCATGTTAGTTCATGTCAGTTATAGTGACCAGTGCCTCCCACCTCCAACTTCCCCTTTCCCCAACGCCATCCCTCTCTATACTGGAAAAAAAGACATCATAGTTTGTAATTCATCTTGCCAAATTTCCTCACAAAAATTAAAATAAGAGTAAACAGAAAATTCTATGTCCTTAATATAGAATGCTCTGTATCAGACCACACTATGTATGTGCTCGTATCAAGTGTTTTAGGCTGTATAAAAGTCATCTTTGTTATTTAGAAACATTTTCATGAAAGGTATATAATTGTCTTGGTGCCAGAACCTCAGGAATTATTTGTGTTTGCCCAGTCCAGTTTCTAAAAGCAGTCTTTACATAACATAAATTCAAAGTAATATTAAAAGCTGTCTTGCTTAAAAAGAGGTGGCATGATTCCATGTTAAAATATTTGCAAAATTCTGGATAACTTTTAAAGAAAAGCAAAGTAAAGACTTCTCAGAGCCTTTAATATATTAAGTCACTATTAGTCTCAAGGAAAAAAAATGCTGCCTAATTTCACAGACTAACTGAGCCACGGATCTCATCAGCCTCCCATTTTTTCTTGTGGAATCTTTTGCAGGACTGAAAATCCTTGAAACATATTTTGGGAAATTTGGCTCTATGCACATCAACGTAAATATTATTCTCCAAAACACATACTATACTTTGAAATAACTTTGCCTTTTTTCATCTGATTTCTCCATACTTGGAATTTCATTCTGCTCTCCTGATTTTCCAATTTCACCTACTGAACTTCTACTCATTCTTTAAGGCCAAGATCAAATATCACCTTTTCTATCAGATAATGTTCCTTAACTTCCCTGGGCAAAAATAATACTTAGCACATTTCAAATACGTTTATTATGACTTATTTTTATAAAATTGTCTCATCAAAAGAATGACAGTTCCATGAGGAGAGGGAACATTTTTATCTGCCTTAATCATGAGTATTTTTAATCTACTGGGCAATAGAAAAAGTTTCTGAGCAGGAAATAACCTGACCCAGCACAGACGCAGTCCTTTGAGGAGAGAGCTCTGGCAGTTGAGTCAGGAGAAGTTGTGGATGAGTAACCAGTTAGGAAGATTACAGTCATCCAAGTGAGAAGTGACGTCAGCCCAAATGATGGTGGTAACACTAGGAATGGGGAACGGGGATGAAAAGTGGTTTGATAGAAACCTGAGACACTTCACTGGTAGATTATGAAACTGGGCAAATGATCTGAGGGCACAGGAATAGAAGATAAAGATGACTTCGATGTTTCCCAGATGGATTTCTTGAAATGTAATAGTACCAGGAAGTAAAATTGGTAATCTAGTTATTTTATATCATCCCATACAGTAGAACAAGGCCTTTAGAAAAGATACAGGGAAAAGGGAATAGTTGTGAGTAGCAGAGGTGTATGGTCCCACGTGTGTTCTAAGTAGTGGTGCAAAACAGATCAGGGAAGGATACCTTTCTTACAATTTTTCTAGGAACAGCCTTGGAAACTAATGCAAAAGCAGTGATTATAATTAATACAGTTCTGTTCAGATTTTAATTTTAATCAATGTATGTTTTTGGATTTTACTCAATGTATTTGTTCATATACATACTCATAAAATAATTAAAATAACAATAATGAAATAAGACATTACTCCTGCCCAATACAAATAATTAGAAATTGTAGCCATATATCTATTTAAATTTAAAGCCTTTAGATTTAACTCAGTTTAATTTTAAAATTGTAAAATTAATCCTATTTCCCTATCTTTAGACATAGAGATAGTGTGCATGTGTGTCCTTCAGATCACAGAAGGGAGGAACACATCCTGCACCCACTCTGTCCCCAAATCCAGTTCTTCACTGAAAATAGACTGAAACCCACATGTACTTGTAATCTGTTGGCCATTGCCTGAAGCAAGCACTCCTGCTCATCAGCTTTGAAAAGCAGCTGTCAAAGTGCCCTTGACCTAGATACATGTATATGTGGTGTGTGCAAGAAGCCAAGAGCATGTGTGTTTAGAGCAGCATGACCCTGAACATGCCGAGTACCTCATCTCCTGCCTCGGCCATGTCTAACGTGAGCCATCACAGCAGACAGCCTCATGGGAAAGCATCATCCCTTGTATCCTGCAGAAAGACTGAGATGGTCCTAACAGAATATTCACTCTAACGTGTATAAAAACCTCTTTCAATGCTATCTTGTTTGATACATGTAATGACTTTTGCTAGAGACCTCAAAGAAATGCAGGGTCATAGGCTAATTTAATTTGCCTAATCAAAAGGAAAACTTTAAATGTATATCCAAACAAATTACTAATTAACATTGCAACTGTTTTCCTATACTGTCTCTATTAATTTTTTTCTTTAAAAACTGTTGATTTGGGTGTCTTCATTATTATTTTTTGCATATGTCTTCCCATGACATGGCTAAGTGTCCATTGATTTCTAGGACTGTTGTATTTTTAATGTGGATGATAATTTTTAGTAGTGAAAAATGGGAGAGCATCTATTCATGTTTCTAAAGATTCTAAAATCTTGTTGGTTAACTAAAGAAAACAATGGTTAGGTTGTATAGATAAGTGATTATTGACTAACACTTTTTATTGTAGTTTCATCAACACATAATTATAAAACAACAGGAAATTGAAGGTATAGGTCATTCTCCCATTACATGCAATATGTAATTATTTTTAAAAGTATTAATCTCATGAAGTTGCTTTGTACCAACAAGCCTTAATGGTGTAAAAGACCTAAACTTCTGTATATTCAGTTTTTCCCTTAGAAAATTATCTTTATGGGATTCTATGAATGAACCTAATGGCCAAAGCTGACACATTTTTAAGGTGCAGACTGAGCTGCAATTACCTGTTCATTTAGTCTTTAAACTAAAAAAAAGAAAATGCAAGTACTTGGATTGTATTCAAAACCTTGTTTTTTTAAACCCAAAACAAAACCCAATCTTGTCATTATGAAGCTTCCAGTTTTAGATACATTGAGTGCTATCAAATTGCATCAAGAAATCTTTGTCATTACATCTACAGTTAAATAACGAGAATAAAATATTTCTTACTTCCTCTTATTCCTTTATGATTTTTGAGCATGGAAGTAAATTTGATCAATCATTCCATTTTTTTTGAACTCTATCTCCCTATTTTTGTCAGTGTTTCTCATCTCTGTGTATTCAACCAAGCTTAAGTTTGTTTTAATGCCCTTTTACTAGGTTCTCATTCTTTAATTTTTGCAATTTTCACATTCTATATATATAAATATTCATACTTGCTTAGCTGTTATCTTGGACTTAAAAATATAAATATAATAGTTATGTTATTAAAGGGTCATGTTTTTATTAATATCATTGTTTTATATTCACACATGAAGAATTTCAGAGTGATTGAAATAAATTCCAAAGTCAAAATTGACACATGATACCTGTTGATACATATTTTCGGAACAGATCGTAAGACTCAAAACAACACAACAATCTGAGTCTATCTCCCTACTAAATGAAATTTCTCCAATAATTTTTCTTGCTTTCTTGATGTCTTAGTTACAAAATATGTTTAGCCTACATTTGTTTCCACATTTCCAGCTACCATTTCTGCACAGTATACCATTTACCCCAGAATCCATCTGACATCTTCATTTGTTTTCCACGAGCTTTTTCACTATGAAGACCATAATTCCACTAAAAGAACAATAATTATGTCACACGCTTGAATTTACTCCTCCAAGAGTCCTACATCAGGATGAGTGCTCAATTAATGATGAGTCAGTTGATCTATCTTTCTGCTCATTTCCCCCACACACTCACTCTTCTAGTCATTTATCAAGGCCCGCCAGTTTTCCTCCATGGGGTTTTACATAACCGTCCTTTACTTCTTCCAGACCCACCCTCTTCTACTTTAATCAAAGCCACCGTCAGATCATCCTAAGGCTATGGCAATTATCTGCTAATTGAACTCCCTCCCTCAAGACTCTTGGTAATGCAATTCATTGCACAAAGGATTGCCTGATTAATCTTCCTAAAATGGTATTTTGTTCATGTCAGACCCTGCTTGAAACTCTGCACACATCTGCATAAAATAAAATTCTAGTTCTGAAGTCCCAAATTTAAAACCCTCACAAGTTGGTGGCTACCTCCTTTTATTCAAAATCTATTTACTGAGTGCCCAGTATATACACCTTACAATTCTTAGCACTAGAAATATATATATATGTGAAACAAGACAAAGAAACTACCTTCCTGGAAAAATATTCCCACAGTCTTACTGCTGAGAAATATTTACAGAGCACCTGGCTGTATTGTATTGGGAATGGGGAAAGAGTAGTCTATGGGAATGAATTAAATGATCCCTCTGTACTTCAAGATCATATGTGGTGGTTGGAGCAGTGACACAAAAAGATACAGAGAAACGTTAACACCAAAAAGGTGATGCCAGATAAGGCTTCCATTTGCATTTATCAGACATACCTTATCAGAAAAGGCAGGATCTCAGTCTTGGAAGGAGACATGGTGGATTTTTTGAGGAAATATGGGAAGAGTGGCAAAAAAAGGGTTCAAAAGTAGGTGAGAGTCATTTCAAAGAACTATGAATAGAACAAGTCAGCTGCCATGTATGATCGCTATGGAGGAGTAGAGAGATCAATTACTTAAATGGAATTTTGAGGCCAAAACTGGGAAAATATTAGCAGTGTGAACTTTGTTTAGAAATATAGAGATGTAAAAGGTTTGAAGAAGAGAATTACATGTGATATTACTCTGGATTCTTACTTATAGACTGCAGGAAATTCCTCTGTTTCATTTTCCTGGAGAAGTGATTATACATATATATTGTATAGCTCAGAGAGTTGTTCAGGGGCTAAAAGATGAACGTCTGGGTAGGCCTCCAGGAACAATCCACAGTCATGCTGTAGAAGAGGTCTGTGAGGAAACTACCACAACTAAGGTTTTCCATGGCTACCTTTTCTGGACCAAGAAATGAGCATAACTACTACTACTGCTTTTCTTCAGCGGTGCCAGTTCTGTTTCAGGAAAGTCTCCTTGTAGACATCGATGCCTCCAAACCCAAGTGTCTCCATTGCCTTCCTAACTAAAATGCACATGGCCTCTAAGCCCTCATTTTTCTTACTTACAAGTCAAAATTTCACAGCAGGGATTTCAATGGGTGGATTCTGGATGATGTGCCTGTACTCTAGCTGCACAGGAGGCTTGGAAAGCAATTTTCAGGCTTTACTTTCTAGGAAGTTGTTACTTAGAGGTGAAAAATCGCCAAACATAAGAAATATGTCCAAAAGGGCCTGAGAATGAATCTTATAGGTGTCCGCATATATGTTTACAACTGCACTTTATTAAATTTAATCTTACGGAGGTTAATGAACAATAAAGGAAAAGAGCTAAAAAATGCATATAAGTTAAGAGACTACGGTAGTAGTCCCCCCAAAAGCAACATGATCCTAAAGGTATTGTCTGAGAGAATAAAACAGAGGCTGCTAAATAAAGGCAGGACTCGGACACTGATTGGACTACAGGAGGGGACGAGGAAGAATACTCTGACGATAGGCCCAAAAGTTTGACCCTGTGTATATGAAAGATGATAGCGCAATGAAAGTTAATAAAGAATTCAGGAGGAGGAGCTAACTCGGAAAAAGAGGTGATGATTTGAGTTTCAGAGATGTTGAGCTGGAGATAAAGTAGCACGTGCAAATTATGAAAAAAGTAAATTCAAGAAGATTGTGAAAAACTTAAAGAAAGCCATTATTTTGATTAAGAGAGTTTCTAAAAGAAGATCTAGTTTAAGGAGGCCAAAGAAACAGGGTGCTATTTAGTTTTAGCTGGGTAGGTACAGGTCTAGCTTAACTATTTGAGTTCTAGAGATTCATGATAGTGTTATGCTCATATACCGTCCTCTAATTCCACTGTGGCAAAACCAGAACGAATCAATTCATTGGGAAGGTGAGGGCTGTTAGGCATTGGGATGGACTACCCAGGGAGATTGTGGAATGTCCTCTGGAGATCTCTGAATATGAGATAGAACTTCTAGTGCCTGGTTATTTAGAAGTGATAAAAGTTGAAGCCAGGGGATGAGAGACAGTGGTATAAGTGAGCTTTTAAAATCATCTGCTATATTGTAGTTCTATAATTCTTTTGAAAGATTGCCCAATTTTCATAAAATTACATGTGCAGATTAAGAAAGCCATTTCCTTCCTTATGCATAAGAAGCTCTCATGATTGCTTAGGAAACTCTACTTCAAACCACAAACTACTTAATAAAAAATGATCAAAGTATTCTCCAAGAGTAAGAGAAAAAACTCTCAGTTTCCTATTATTTTGGATGTAATTCCTGGCAAATATAATTGGTTTCTCAATCATAATGATCCTGAAACAACAACAAAAGAAACTACTCTTTCATTGACTGTTAGAGAAGTTACCCCTTAAGTCCAATATTATCCTCAATTTAAATTCACCAGTGACCTGTTTAATTTCACAAGATGCAGTTATTGAAGTCATTATCCTTGGCTAACCAAGAACAGAGAAACAGAGAAGAGAAAATATATTCTTTAAAACAGCTGCTCCCTCGTAATTTGGGAATGTTTATGTCACTAATTCTAAGGAGTACAGAGATGTAAATAGTTAATAATTGATTTAAAGATCTATCACTGCAAAAACCAGGGCAATGAGATATTATTAAAAATAAAAAATGACTAGATGCTTTGTGTGTCTGAAAAGAAAACAAGTAATTATGTATATGAAGGCTTCTGAGATAAAATTCCCCAAGAGACATATGGGTTTAAAGAAGAGCTAGCTGACAGACAACTCTGCTCATAAACCTAAGCTGAATAAATAAGCTCAATAAAAGACCCATAGGAATAGAAAGCTCAATTTGTGGGGTTAACGTGTCAGTCCTAAATTGGTCAGGTTAGCTTAATTGAGACGGTGACTGTGAAAGCTTTCTGCTTGTTTTAACAGATTCCAAGTGTTAATAGAATGGGATTTGCTGAGTACAAACTTTAAGAGGGGGCTTGTAAATTCATGGAAAGTTAATAATTAATTGAACTTGGCCCTCTCTGGAATCAAGGTGCACAGTCAAAAATTGATTTGGGGGGCAAGAAGAGTAGGAAGAAAGGGTGGGTTTCCATTAAAGATCTAACTACTTTAAAATAATGAATTAAATCAGAAACATAGTGACTTAACATTGGTTTTTGTAAAATACCTGAGTGTTTGACTAAATATTATTAATTTGCTGTCTTTTCCAATCCAGTTGGACCCGATGAATAAAAGAAGTCCTCAGGACAGCATCATATCTTTTGCCAATCACTCTGAATCCAATTCATTGGCATCAACAGTAATGTAGTCATTCTCTTTGTTAAGATGACTGGCAACTATTTGTTGAGCAAAAACTAGATGCAGGTCATACGACCAGGAGGTTGCACAGCTGTAATTTCACTGAGATGCACAGAAGGAATCACTTGCAGATGATGACTATGCTGCTTTTCACAATATAGTGACTACTCTACAGTGTGTACGGCAGTATAGATGACTATGCTGCTTTTCACAAGAACTGCATGTCATGAGATTTTTGTATCCAGTCATACCTCTCTCAGCCCCTGGGGGAGAATCTCATGCAAAGACTGAGATGATACTTTTGCCGACAGTTCCTGCTTCTAATATTTGGACCAGTCTGGGGTTATGGTTCTGATTTGTACACAGCTGTTTTCCTTTCCCAGTTAATGTCAATGACCCTTGGAATCTGTTTTTAATTAGTCTGGTCATTTGGCTTTGCCCTCATCTCAGACATCCACATTCTAATCACTAGAACAGCGAATACGTTACCTTACATGGCTAAAAGGGATTTTGCAGATTTGACTAAACTGAGGAGTTTGAGATGGGGGAATTGTCCTTAGTTATGGGGACAGGGGTGCAGGTATTAATTCACATAGTGTTTATAAGAGAGTAGCAAGTGAGTAAAAGTCATAAAAAGGAGATGTGAAGCTGGAAATAGAGGTTAGATTGATGGCTTTGAAGATGGAGGAAGGGATAATGAGTCAAAAATGTGGACAGCCTCTAGATGCTGGGAAAGGCAAAGAAATGGGTCCTCCCCTAGAGCCTCCAGAAGGAATACAACCCTGTGGACCCATTTTAGACTTCTCACATCCAGAAAAGTAAGAGAATAAATTTACATTGTTTTAAGCCTCTAAATTTGTTACAATAACAATATGAAACTAACATAGCCTTTAGTAGCAGGTGAAGAATCTCATTGTTTTTTATTTAGATTTTTGAGATAAAATTCATGTATAATAAAATCGCAGATATTAAGTGTACAATCTCATGAATTTTAACAATTTTATACTCATGTAATCACCATGCAAATCAAGATATAGATGGTTTCCCTTCCCCAAGAAGGTTATATCTTGTCCTTTCTGACCATAAACCCGTGTGCCCCCACCTACCCGCCAGGCAGCTGTGTCTGTACTGTCTGATATCTACCAGCTTAGATTAAGTACAATTGTTTTATATTTATGTAATTGTATGGACATACTCACTTACGTCTGACTTTTCATTCAACAAAATGTTTTGAGATTCTTGCACTCTCTTGGATTGAATATTTCCTAATATTCCATTTTTATCCTCTGTTGACTTTTTAGCTATACCTCTGTAATTTTTTTTCATGGTTTCTCTAGAGATTGCAATGTGTATCTTTTACTTCTCAAAGTCAATTTTTAAATAAATAATATACTACCTGATCAGTAATGTAAGACTTTTAAAGCAGCATAATTCCATTATGTCTCTTAAATTTTGTGTTATTGTTGTCATATAGTTTACATCTACAACTTATAAGTCTTATAATACATAACAAGCATTTTAGCTTTAAGGCCTTAAGGAGACAATATCTTGAAGAAATTCCTTTAATATTTTTTTGTGATTAGTCTGCTACAGATAAATTTTCTTACATTTTCTGAAAATGTCCTCATTATGCCTTCCTTTTTGAATGATAGTTTCAGTGTTACAGTTTTAAAAAAAAATTTCAGTACTTTAAAAAATTTTTCAGTACTTTAAAAATGTAATTTTATTGTCATCTGGCCTCTATTGCTTTTTATGAGCAGTCACCCATCATTCTTATGGTTCTCTTAAATATAATACAACTTTTTTTTTTCTGGTTGCTTTCAATATTTTTCTTTATCTTTACATATTTTTTAGTAGTTTGACTCTGATTTTCCTCAATGGCATTTTCTTTGCATTTGTTTTAATTGGAGGCTTCTAAACTTCCTCAATCTGTGGGTTGATATCTTTCATCCAATTTGGAAAATTCTCCACCAGTATCTCTCCTCTGCCTTATCCTCTCCTCTTTTCCTGGAATTTCAGCTACACTTTTGTTAGAGCTTCGTATTCTGAGTCATGTCTCAGAACCTCTGTTCACTTTGTATGTTTAATTATTTCTTCTCTTTGATTCAGTTTGATAACTTCTATTGATTTGTATCAAGTTCACTTATTCTTTCTTGTGTTGTGTTCAGTCTTCTGTTAAGCTATTGAATACATTGTTCATTTCTGATATTATGTATTTCAAATGTGGAATTTCTTTTTAGTTTTCGCTTCTTTATTGAAATTATCCATGTGATTACGCATATCATTGTCTTTTAATGTTTGTGTCTTTGTTATCTTGAGGAGTTTCATGTCTTCTGGCATATAATGTTGTTGCTAATCCTGTTTGCTTGCCACTACCAGCTCAAATTTTTCAAATCAATTGAAGAAAAAGAAAAAGGAAAAAAAATGTGTGTGATTTTTGAAGGAGAATGGACCCTAGATCAAAGAACATCACAAGTGTGCTTCTGAGGTCATTTGTGTCTTTCTGACGAGACTGTCTCTAGAACTGCTGCATCTACCTGTGACATTTTTCTAAGATATGGAAAATTGTGCTCTGTACATGCTTCAGTCATGGCTGAAGTTGTAAAACCAAAGTTGCCAGATTTCTGTATTTTTGTAAGTCTTTATGTGAACATAATGTCACTTCCCCTCTTTGTAATGGAAGTTAGAATTTAACAGTAGTCTGTTTATAACTAGAGCTCTTTCTCTCTCAATTTTTGAAGATTAATTTGTCATAAAGAGCTGTCATTTCTGCAAACTACAGGCATATCTATAGAAATGGACAGATCTATCAGCAAAGGGTAGAAAATACAGAACACACTTCTGGTAACTTACATTGAACGTCAATGAACGAATATTAGCGGCTGGTGACAGAAATAGTCCTTTACTGTAACAGATCCTACCAGTAACCTAGTAAATGTCCATTTTACTCTTTTCCTTATTAAAAGAACTGCAATTTTGTAATGAGTAGCAACTGTCCATGTTACAATTTATATTTTTTAGAATCTCTTACAGCTAAGGTTAGCTACCTGATGCACTTTGGGCCCATGAGATCTATTTATATCTCTGAACTTTTAAAAATTTATATCTTCTGGACTCTCTGTTCTGCACCTTTTTCTTTTTCCTAATTTTGGCACCACCTTATACCACATTGTTTCTTCCTTTAGTTATCAAAAATGAAAAGATCTTTGCTATAGTTGGAGTGGTCAGCTTGAGAACATAGCTGAAGGGCTGAGAAAATCACAGTAATCTCAGCCTTTATATCTTTGAGCTGATTATTGTAGGAAATCCTTATTTCCAGTTTTCTTGTATAACAAGAAAAATGAATTCTTTTTTGTTACTAAGAGTTGAACATTAGTCTTAACTATTATGCTTGCCTAAAGACACTTATAATCTTATAAACATGTCAGAACAAAAGCCAAAGAAAAACACTAATAATACAATGAAATAGCTGTTGCTGAGTTTAAACTGAGTGGTACTAGTATTAATTGCTCCAGAGATGAATAGAGTTCTAGTATGGAGGAAAAACTCATACAACAATGAAACTGGAGCCAAGAATCGAACTTGAAAAAAATGTTAAAATACATAAGTGAAGAGGAAAAAAAAAACGACATTTAGTACCATAAAACAGCATGAACAAGACTATGGAAAAGGTATTTATCATTGGACACTATGTTTTTATAACACTGTACTGTAATATTTCCCTTTTAATATTTATTTTTCCTTCATACTTGAGTACAGGCAATATGTTTTGTTCATCTTTGCTTTCTGGGTTCTAATAATGTGCCTGAAACAGATGATAATCAATTTTTGTTGAATTAGTGAATGAATATATGTGTTTAGAGCAGTGGTAAGAGAGAAAAATGGAGAAGCAACTTGGTATATAATTGTGGGGATCTTCAACATAAGTTATTCTAAAGGCAAGAATGTTTTTTGAGCTGGAACTTGAAAAAGTTGCAGTTGCATTTTTGGAAAATGAATTATCACTGGTTTAATAATACATCAAATCGAAGAGAATGGATTCCCAGTTAGGAAATACATGTAATATTCCAAGAATGATATTAATATGCCCTTAGATAGGATAAGGAAATAAAGAATAGAACAAGGAGGCATATGAAAAAAAATTAATAATGAAGGATCAGCAAGACAATAAGTGTGCATGTGGAGAAGAATAAAAGATGTTTCTCAATACCAAAATTAGGGAACTTGTGTGAATAATAACATTTTTTCCAGAAGTACATAACTTTGGTTCAAGCTGAAAGATGTTTGACTTCGTATATGCTGAGTTTGAGGATTGGAGACAGGAATGTTCAGGCAGAAGTGATCAGCAGGTGGGGAAACATGAAAATGAGGCTTCGAGAAAGGTAAACTTAGAGACAATTTTTAGCTGAAGATGTTTAAGATACTAATGAATCATAAGAAAAAAAATGCTCAAAAACAGAGCTTTACGGTCTGGTCCTATAACATCTCTAATGAGATGTTAGTGAAAGAGAGGTCACTGATGGTGACTGAGAAGGAACCGATAGAAGGAAAAGATGATCAACACAACAAATGCTTTAGCAAGATCAAAGAAAATTAGGAGTTGTTGAAAGAACTCTGAATTCAATAATAAAGGAGAATCTTGTGTCATTGAAGAAAGAAATTTCAGCAATGGTATGGGAGAAGTTAGATTTCATTGCATTAAAGAGTGAGTGGTTCATAAGGAAATGGAAGCAGGGCGCCTAGGTTATTCTTTGATGGTTGGGGTGGTGAAAAAAGAGAATGATATGAAATGGTACCTTGAACTCATGTTTGTGTGAAAGGCTGTGAAGAGCCTGAGAATTTACTCTATTTGCAAGCTAATAAGTTGGGCAGTGACAGTTTCATGGATGCTGGCAGAAGACACAGACTCCTGGGTCAGAGACAAAAAACTTTATTACTCACAGCAAGAGCTGTATCAGCAGAGTATCCTCATTTGCATGAGTTCCCTGAGCCCCAATCCTCACAGACATCCAGGTGAGATGCCTGCACATACAGTGGGTTTAATTGTAGGAGAAGAATTGAATTGAATTCCCAGGGCTTAGGAAACCCAGTTATAATGGCCATACGCTTGTTTGACCTTTGTCGTGAAAGGAGACACTACCCTTGGTATACTGCACAGTAAAGAAACTTTCTCTCTTCTTCAGAGGGAGACACTCTCTCTTTCTTCCAAAGCTATTTGCTATACAAACATCCTTGAAAAGATAATCCAGAACAAAGTCAATCAACGCCTCAGCTTGCAAGGCACGCAGAAATGTGAGAGATCCATGGAGAATTGTCTCCCTGTAATTAGATTGGAAAATAAAACTTTAACATGTGAGAAACATTAGAACGTTTATTAGCAGAAAGAAAAAAATCTCTAGTAAAAATATTCATTAATAGTAGAGGAGAGAGAAATAAAATCTTTGAGGAAAAGAATTGGAGTACAGTCAAGCAAACAGATAGTAAAGGAGCAGTGCAGAAACGGGTAGCTTTGGAGATATTTTACTTTGGAAATGAAAGAGATTTTGCAGAGTCATGTCAATATTTACAGAAAATCAGAAATTGAAGCAATTTTGTGTGAGTGAGTAGATGTGGAAGAAGATAAAGATTTCAATGAGCATATATCACACTCCAAATTATTTAATGAACTATGAAACAAAGAAAAACCTAGATGTGTGAACATGATGCGAACTCAGTGGCAAGAAATCCTATTTATATTGTTGAATTTAAGCATAAGGGTGTGTGTTACTTTCTTGAGTCTCTCAGACAGGTTTGTGAGTAAACATAGATTTCGTCAGTAGCTCCCATGTAACTTGGAACGAGATGCATGTGACTAAATGCATTTAGCTATTGAGTCACAAGGAATAGAATAAAGATACTTGAACATAAATAATACAATTCAACCTCAGGGAGATCACAGAGCAAATTTTGCTGTTAACATCTTTACATTTTGACAGTCATTTATCTGCAGGTTTATTTACAGGAGCATAGACAAAATTGGTTGAAGTCAAGCTGCCCCGCCCTGGGGACTAACCCAGTAGTTAAATAGTTGTACGGTCTCCTGGATTGAGGCATCTCTGCTTCACATATTACCCAATTTGTTTTCTTTATTTACAAATTCAAGCAAAGGGGGATAATTTGGAAACAACTTAATCATGTTACATATAAACCTAAGGGGGAATTTACAGGCAGTTAAGTTAAACTTCCTAACAAATTGTTGGCACATTCAGTTATGAGGTGAGCTTGAACAGTTGCATTCTCCTCACCAGGGTGTTAGTAAGAGATCATTAATATTCCATTTTCCTTTGTTCTTGGCACTGTATTCAGTCAGTGTATCCACAGATCACGGTGGAGGAAATCTATAAAAGCCACGAAAGCCTTCTGCAAACAACAGTTCCTATATCTATTATTCTCCGTGTAGGCTCTGTGTGGGCTCCCAGCCTACCAACCTGTTGGCAGTGTTCGCAGATGCCAGACCCTGTTTCGCTGCCCTGTTTTCCTATCATAGTCTCAAAACACAGTTTCTGACACCAACACTTTCTTTGAATCATGTCTCTTCTGTTCCCACTTCTTCTCTCATTTTCCTGCAATTCAGGATCACTCAGCATTTCCAATGAAAATATCCCGTGATAACTTCTCTACTGCTTGTTCATTGTTCTCCCAGTTTTTACTTGAGTATTGCAGAAGTTTAGATCCACAAGCTCTAAGCTTTTGAAATCCTAGGGTAAGTGATCATGCATGTCTTACATATTTATGATATCATATTGTAGCACAGTTTCAAAAGCTTTTAATTTATTCAATAAGTCTTTGAAGGCTCTGTTGCTTTTGCTGCAATTTATCAAAAATATATTTTGTCTTTGCTGCACATTCCTCTTATGCTATACATTTCAGTCTTCACATATTTCATTGTTCAGCACTGCGTGTAGGTTTCTCCCTCTCTGTGTCTCCTTTGCTGATGGTCTACCATTAAGCTGTCACCTGCCGGCACTGAAGTCATCTACCTTGAATGCTCCACACTCTCTTACTTACTGTTCTTCAATTCTTTCCTATTTGTTGTCTTTGTGACTAAATTTATTCAGGATGAGAATAAGTACTAGTTTTCCCTTGAAACGTATTCTGAAATTGGAGGAAAAAGTCTAGCTTCCAGGCAAACAAAGACCTCTGAAATAATGCAAGCGCTCTGTACTGCTCATTTGCTTCTGAGCTTTATTTAGACTCTCCAGCAACCATTTACAACTGTACTTCAAAGATACTGGACACCCTCTCCTTGGATTTACTAAACATATGCCTTGACCAAGGGGCGTTATTATAAAAAACATTTAGCAACAGTATAGCACAGGTACCGGCCAATCCAGAAAAACCACAGCTCAGAGCAGAGTCCCGCAGGCCACCTGTTCTGACAGCCACTAACTCTTCAGTTGCCCTTTTGTTGGGAATAGAGAACAGAAGGGCCTTGGTGGTCAGAGGAGGGAGCGGCTGCTGCCAGGAGTGGTTATTTGCAAACCTGATCAGAAGGCTTTCAATACTGTAACTGCCAAGACATGCCAGTGAGTTCTAGCTAAATACTAGTCCTGCCTTTAACCCCTTGCTGCTTATTACCTCCCAGTAAAAAATTCCAAATAATCCTTTCAGTATTGTCTAAACTGCCCTAATGGTAAAATTCACCCAGACCTCATGTTAACATTTAAATATGGGAGTTACACTCATGCCCCCCTAAATAAGAATCCCTAGGGCAGGGTCTGGGGTTCCTTATTTTATGTGATTCTCACTACAGCTTCATAACTTGGGCAGCACAACCCTTGAGGTCTATTTGCAGAGGAGAAAGGGAACCACATCAAGGTTTCACGACTTGCTCAATATTAAGAACCAAGTCTTCTGTTTCTAATTACAATAGTCTTAGGATAACTAGATTGGATTGTTTTCTTGCACTAAGAAGTTTAAAAAATGGTAGCATTTATCTTCAAATTTTAACTGTGTATGCGTATTTGTTTTTTATCCATGTCATTTTTTATTTTATTTTAGAAGATTACCTATTCAAAAACCACTTAGTATTATCTGCATTAGTTTGCTTCTTAAAAATCAAACACAAAGTAGTAGCCTCATTAGCAAAATATTAGGAACACAATTTTTATCATAAAATGTTATCCTACCAACAAAAGTTTCTTTTGTAAGTGAAAATTAATACAAAATAGAGGGCATTTATTGTCCTTAAAATGCACATGAAATTAAAGATAAAATAGAAACCAACTTTGGAAAATAATGGCTGTTAACCCTCTCTCTTTGCATCACCTGTTTCTGCTACAGAATACTGGATTTTCTGGTCTGCCTTCTGGAAATAATCATGGAGGATTTTTTAGCCTTTTTGTAAATGATTTGTTGTTTCTTCTCTGAGATTAAAATATATTGTTTCTGATCAATAGAAGGCTAGTATGTGTTAAATATATACAAAAAAATATGGGCAACATCAACTGACAAAAAATGAATGACTGAAACTGGGCAAAATAATATGCAATCTGAAGGTTGTGGCATGTCAGTCATTGAAAAATCTGAGGGTGGTGGTGATGTGTCACTTGTTTGTAAGCCATCTGCCTGGAACATTCAATCAAGTGGCTTTGCCAATAAAAAAAAAATTGCCAGGCCCATCAAGAATCAACTAGAAGACAGGCATTGCACTAGACTGAGGTGAACTTTCAGTTGGAAAACGTGCTTGTTTCGGTATTGACTAGACCCTCTGCGTAGAACTGGGTATATCAATGTGACTGCCAAGCTTAAATTTCTAGAAATTGGGAATCCATTATCAGATGAATCACTTTGTCTCAATAAGAGGATTTAGAATTGGGTCAAATAATATAAGGTTGTTCCTGAGGAGCTCATTTTTTGCTTCGACATAAAAGGCATTTGAGTGACTAAAGAGAATGGGCAATTTGCTGAATGTTTTAGAGGTTGTTGGGAGATATATGTATACAAGGTTATAATGCTATAATAATTGAGAATTTTTACTTGCTTATTTGTTTTCTATGGACATTCAATACAGTTTTCCTCAAAGTGAGCTCTTTGAACCACATCTCAGAATTACTAGAATGCTTATCATAAAGACGTATTCCTGAGCCCCTCTGAAAAAAGTTAACAGGTATCTCTGCTTTCATTCATAAGCAATTCAGACGCTTCTTATGCTAAAACACAGTGAGGTTTTAGCACCACTGCTCGAACTTACTGAATCAGGAGCTGTTCTGTAGAACTATGTCCTAAAAATTTATAGACAAGACTGGGTACTTCTACAAACGTGCAACTTTAGCATGTGGTTTCAAGAGGACTGGAAGAATTCCTCCCCATAAGACAGGACTACGGTAAATCTACCACATAACCTGAAACTTCATTTTGTAAGATTCATTTCTTCAGACCAAATCAAGCCATCTTTATACATCCTCTTCTACTAAGCCTTCTGTGAAGGGTAATCAATATCAATAATAGCGATAAAAATAATTTTAACTGTTTTGCTAAAATCTTTTATCAGAAATCTCCCCCCATAGGTAACTGAGAGAAAGGCATCAGGAGAATGAATGTTTCGATGGTAAGACAGAGTTATATATTTCATCCTATATTGCCCTGCATTTTGTCTTTTATTGTAGTCAGCTATGTGTACATGTATGATTGCACCTAGTGGCTCAGAAATTCCTGAAGGGCACAGATTATTTCCTTCATCTTTCTATCTTCAGAGCTCCAGGGCTTGCTATAGTGCTTGACACATGATAATTTATTGTCTGAATAATAACATTATTATAAAGGAAGTAAGAAAAAAGCATGGGTGAATGTTTGGGGAAGGTTGAACCACTGGGATACTAAGGTAGTCTACCACAAAGGAGAAACCAAGGAAATCCCAGGAGGGATAAAAATGGAAGAGAGAAGGGGAGGCATTTAGATTTCTTTTTAATTCTGTCAAAAGTCAATACTTCATTCAAAAATGTTTTTGCTTCTGAACCTCATTATTTTAAATACTTATACATATACTTATACATGTATATATATGTGTACGTGTTATTGATAACTGCACAATTCTCCTCTATATTAAATTTAATTTAGTGATTGTTTCATTCAATGATGGCTTTTCAAAACATGCTTATATTTTATTTTTTAAACAAATTAGACATTTATGAAATAGCCATTTGACAATGTATTATTGTTTGAAAAGCACAGGTGAATCTAGAAGATTTTGCAACTAAATAGGTTATTTTTTAGAAGGTCACATAGTATCTTTGATTAAGAATTGGCTAGGAATCAGAAAATGAGTTAATAGTTTGAGATCAACTACTTACTTGTAAAAGTCTATACTGGTGAATAATTTTATTGGCCACAAGATGGGCATGGACATGCCATGACCTAACCAAACTCACAGGCTTATTGTGAAGTTGGAAACAAGCAACGTGCATGAAAACATTTTGTATAAATTAAAGCATATATATGTGTTATCATCAATGTCAAATATTAAGATTATAGCCTTAAGGCTTCCTTTGGGCTCTTGAGAAAAGTCCTTGAGTAGCATCAGAATTTCACGTTCAGGATTTTTATTCAGCTATTTTCTAGATTCTGTCTTCTGAGCAGTCACATTAGTGGCCAGAACAAGCAACACAAGATCCAAACTGTTAAAAGGATCACATCTTGGACTTGAAAGTCTTTTTGTGAAGCATATCCATTCATAGTTATTTGCAATTGACTTTGTCAGAAGACTGTTGTCAAATCTCTGAAAAACATGACTGATTTCTCTTTTGATTAAGTTCAAATCATTTCATTTGTGAGTAGGAGGGAGAAAGCAAGATTTGAATGCTACAGAATTCAAGTCTTTTCATCAAGTCCTGAAATTATGAAGCATATCCTCTCTGCTTCGGTTGATGTAGTAGGATCATGACTGCTATTACTAACATTTTGACATACTATTGATCATTGTGATAGGCTGAAAAGTGACATCCCCAAAGGACAATAGGATGCCCATACACTAATTCCCAGAACTGGTGAATGTATCTTACATTGCAAAAGGGACTTTGCGGATCTGATTAATTTACGGTTTTGAGATGGAGAGATTATACTGGATTATCCAGGTAGGACCAATGTAATCACAAGGTCCTTATAAGATGGAGATAGGAAAGTCAGGGTTGGAGGACATGTGACCACAGAAGTAGAGGTGGTTTTTATAAGTTTGGCTTTTTTTAGATTCCAAATGTAAGGTAGAACATATAGTATTTGCCTTTCTCCGTCTGACCTCATTTAGCATAATGCCCTCAAGGTCCATCCATGTTGCCACAAATGGCAAGATTCCCTTCTTTCTCTTGGCGGAATAGTATACCATTGCGTACATATACACTGTATCTTCTTTATCCATTCATCTGTTAATAGGCCCTTAGGTTGTTTCTACATCTCGGCTATTGTGAATAATGCTGCAGTGAAAATGGATGTGTAGATATCTTTTTGAGATAATGATTTCAATTCCTTCAGATACACATCCAGGAGTGGGAATGTTGCTAACTCTATAGTGGTAATCATATTGCAATATATAAGTGTATCAAGCCAACAATTTGTACATCTTAAACTTATACAACGTTATTATGAGGCTATTATGTCAATTATATCTCAAAAAAAAAAAAAGAGAGAGAAACAGCAGCAGCAGCAGCAGAGGTTGGAATGATCTGATTCCTCACTGGGGTCGGGGCACAAGTCAAGGAATTTGAGCAGCCTCCAGAAGCTGGAAAAGGCAAGGAAATGGCTTCTTACCTAGAGCTTTCAGAAGGAATGCAGCCTGGTTAACATCTTGATTTGAGGACTTCTGACTTAAAGAACTGTAAGATATTGAATTCGGGTTGTTTTAAGCCACTGAATTTGTGGTAATTTGTCATAGCAATAATAGAAAACTGATTCAGTCATCATATATAGCCATAATCATAATTTCATTGAAGAACAAAAAAGTAAAGAAAGAATGGTTAAGAGTTTAGCACATAGAGCCAGAACGCCTGTATTTATATCCTCTTCCCGCCACTTACTAGATGAGATACTTTGACAAGGGTTTGTGTCTCTACAGTAGGGATCATGATGGTACCTACCTTATAGGGTTTTGAAAGGATTAAATGAGTTAATAAATTTAAAGCTATTAGAACAATGTGTGACACATGGTAAGTTTTCATAAGATCTAAACCATTATTATTTTATTACTGTCATTGTTAATGTTATGATTATCATTTGTTTATTTTTTAAATAAAAATACCTGAGTTTCTGCTCTATAGTGGCCATTAGATGGAGAGATATAAAAAATGTGTTTTATCAAATCTCTACTTTCAGGGAGTTTATGATCATGAGAGAGAGGTAGAGTATGCACCTAAATTGCTGCAGTGAAGGATGGGAAATTGTGGACATCATAGGTGTTTTTCTTCCTTCCCACCATCCTGCTTCTGGTCTGTTTTGAGAGGTTCGGTGGATTCGATCGGAGACATAAAGAAACTCTCCAACCCAGATGAGTGGACTGAATGTATACTTTATTATATAGGGAAGGGTAAGGGTGAAGGCAGCAAACAGATCCGAATAGGTCAAATAATAAGAGGGAAAAACATCAGGTCGATCAAAAAGGGAAACATCAGACCAACCGAAGGGAAATAACATCAGATCAATCGAAAAGAGAAACATCAGATTGACGGAAAAGAGAAAACATCGGGTAGGGTACTCACAACATCCACGCCCTTACACTGGGGAGAGTCCCTTCAATTGACACGGCTAGGCAGGAGTTCCGATCGACAGTGGTCCTAGGCAAGGCGTCCCCCCAACAGGTGAGAATCTTGCACAAGCAGAATTGTGAGTTGCTTTTATGTATGTTTCTATGTGGAGACCATTTCTATGGGAATTTTGGTATTTTTCCTTCTCACTGTTATCGCGTGTGTACGTGCACTGTAACTCCTGGTACTTATCTCCGACCGGCACAGGTGGCCAGTCTGTGCCTGTCCTCGACATCCCAGGAGTTTTATAATTGCAGCAGGCATTGTGGGAGAAAGGCCGGTTCCCACCATAAGCAGCTGCTCTGTATTCTTTTAGTGTGGCTGGTTTCCTAGGGTCACCAAGCGGACAAACATGGCAACACTTATGTTAAGTCGTGATCTAGCAAGATTGATGGATGGTGTATTTTGTATCCGCCCTTGACTGCCGAAGTATCTCAACTGTAATACACCTTTTGGTCCAGTTATATAAGCAAAATTCCTTTTAATAAGAAAAATAAATGATTTGAGGGAAAATAAGAGGTGGTTGACTCTGCTCTATGTTGGATTGCTGTCCATAAATTCTTACCAAGAGATGATAAATTACAATCTCTAATTATCACATAGCTCATCCACTGTCCCACAATTGTCAGATACGGAAGTCATCTAAGTTTTAGTGCTTAGTTAAAAACAAAAACAAGGCAACCAACAACAACAAAAACTATATTTTATACCTAGTGGTAAACCACCTCTACTGGTGATAGCTCTCATAGTTTTTTAGAATTAAAAGAATGACAGCTCAGGACTGTAGATAAAGCCCCAGACAAGAAACAAGAAAATAACAACAATTTCTGAGTCCAAGTAGCAATTTTCCTCTAAAATTAACCTTCACAATCCCATGATGGACTCAACAGGTACCATTTTCAGATGTCATCTGTGAGAAGAAGGGCAGTCAAAATGGCATGATCCATTAGCAAAAAAATGAAAGGATAAACATCATCACCATTCAAAAGCATATTGAGCAAGCGCTTTTTGTCATTGTTTTGTTTTGATTTGCAGGCAATGTTGTGCTTCTTCTGGTACCAAAAAAATGATTTTTCATTTCAAAACAGGACTTTACTTTTGTATATGTGATTGAGCAGCTAATTATAAGCACCTTCACCTGGACGAGATGCTGGGCTATAGGCGTGCCAGCCGTGCTCATGCTGGTCGCCATTAGCCACCGCTCTGTAATTTAGGAAGGTCGCATACACGGTACAGTTACATGGATTAGCTTAGTATTTGCTCTCTTTGGAGACAGTGCCTGAAAGAATCTATGTTTAAAAGCTGTGATTCTGTTTGAACTTAGTGGAAGAGCGTGAATTCGAAATAACAAAATATTCAGATGACCATACAGAAGGGAAAGGCCCACAGAAATTTTAGAAATTTCTACTCGTGTCTTTGGCTATGTAAAGTTCAAAGAAAAATGTTCACATACATTGTTACTCTTATTTTTCTAGCAATGCTCTTAACTTGTAAATGCACATATGTTGTTACATCTATTTAAAAGATGAAATTATGTCACTACAATACATAATCTTTGAGAATATTTGACTGTGCCTCATAGGCCCTGTTAAATATCTTTTGAATAATTCAGACCAAAAATTACTTAAAGAAGTCAATATTATCAACAGAAAACTACATTCTCATAGGAGTATAATTCGTGACCAATTTACCTGTTTTAAGGAACTTATTGCATTATAACCTTCATTGAACTTCTAGATCTTGGTCATATTTGTCAGGGAACACTCAATTCATCCTTATGATACATTATATTTTTGTTTTTATTCAGGTAAATGCTAGAAGAGTAAGACTTTGGTCAAAAAATAAAACATTCCTCCTGAGGAATCATATGGCACAAAGCTGTGTACCAATTCTAGGCTAAATACGGCGAGATTTCCCAGAGTCAGCTATTTTGATATGTATTTGGGAGCAGATTTTGACAATTGAATGATATACTTTGACAAGCCCTGGATAACATGTTGCCTCCCAACATTACAGTCTTTTCAAGTTAAAACAAAACAGACATGTGCTAGGATTTTGCAATGCTGGTGTTCTTCAGTCGCATATCACAGAAACTGGCTATAGGTTATCTAAACTAACAGAAGCATTTAAAAAGGATTTTGAAAGAATACAAAATTGGTGGTAAGATGGGAGATCTAGGCTTGAAATTGGACAGGTAATTCTGGATGGCAGTGGCATTGGTCTTATAGCAGGCAGCCTGTAGTCTGAGAGCCTCTTGCATAATAAAATGGAATTGAGTGTGTTTACATCTTTTTGTGGCATGACCAAGTTTCTGGTTCTAATTAACCTTGGTTGGATCAAGCGTTAAACCTTGCCAAGGGCAGAACAGAGCACATAAGTTAAGAGCCCCACCATACTGTATAGAATAGAAAGACGAAATTTGGATGTGATTAGGAAGACATTAGGATGGCTGCTGAACAAACCATCCCCCCAAATCCGACTGTATGCTATAGGTTTATTCTCATATTTTGACAATTTTTTAAAATTTTACAGCTAAGAATTAAATAACTCAAACATTTCTTCATTATTTATTAAATTCTCATCAATGACATTAGCAGGAAATGGTCTAGCTGGGGTGGGGGGGATGGTGAGGGTAAAGAAGCATTTTTAAATAATAAATTTGTCTGGAAACATACAATTTTAAAGAATTCTCTTCTGGCCAGATTGATAATTAATTCTGAATCTTTTTATCAAGCAAGAAGCTAGAAATAAATCAAACCTATATTACACCCCAGACATCTGCCATCTTCAGTTGTGATAGATGCAGACTAAATTGTTTGAATTTTTATTTAAATGCAGTTTAATACAGAATTTAAATTATACACAATAGAATAATAGCTCTAATTGCATAATGCATTATCTTAGCAAATAAATAATATATGATCCACTGAATGTATAAATGACACCCACAGAACTTTAATAAACTTCATTGTGTGACTTGCACCCATCAGTAATTTTACAATCATTTAAAGTCTAACCCTCCATGAAGTGAAATTAGTTTAAACTTTTCATATGCTGACAAACCAAAAGCATTTTATTCTCCATTTACAAAAGGACATCTTCTCTGCTTCCATTCTACCTTTTCAAAATGAGGTTACTTTAGTATTTTATTACTCATTTTGTCAAATAGCTTTGCCAAAGATGGTGTAAACGCAGTCCCTGAAGACCAACATACAGCAATGTAGACAGCACACTGCACATATGGTAGTTATGGACGTAACATTTTATATGAAGGCATTTTAGACATTTATTCCCTCTATATATTTTTAACTCAACCAAGTACAGGAAAAGTCTAAGAAATAAAAATAAAGCCGTTTAGCAAGTAGGATATTGATTATTGTTTTAGATAATAGTAATGTATTAATATTAACGATATTAACATTATATTATTATTATACATCAGTATTAATATCATTAATAATATAAATCAATTTAATGATTAATATTAATTACTACTACTAATATATATCAGTCTTCCCATCTGATCCTCTAAATACACATAGTCTGTAGCTCTTTCTATTCAATGACAACAAAAAAAGATAAACTCTGCTCAGAGACATGCTGCTGTTGTCACCTGATCACGTCATCGTCCTCTCCCTCACATTATCTCCCCTCTCCCAGCTGGCATGCACCACGCTCACACATACACACAAGTGCACACACGTATACACATACACACACACACTGGAATGTGGAGTTGAATGCTGTGGGTTCTGATGTCAGATTTATTTGAGTTTATAACCAGCTCTATCATTTACTAAGTATGCAACTTCAGCTAAGTTACTTAACTTCTTGAAGCTTCTGTGTCTTCATTTGAAAAACAAAGATAGGCACCCTGTATCTTCTCAATAAATGTAAAGTGCTCCTGCTGTAATTATTGCTATTGTTGCTATACTGCTTTTAGAAGAAACAGTAGTTGTGATATTAGTAAGTTTATCCTCTGTACTTGAAAAGTTTGTTCCCAATCTTAATCAGATAGAAACACCTTATTAGGAGGTCATCTCTGGAACATAGCACATATAAGAAAGGATAGTCACGAAGCCTAGGATGAATCATAACTCTGATAAATCCTGAGACAATTCTGCCATTAGAGATACATATTTCCCTCTTCATTTTAATCTTCTCTTACTTGCTTGGTTATTACAGAAATCAGAATATGAGAAGAGACAGCAGTACTGACTGCTGATGAATTTTAACAGAAGGTTGGATGAATCAGAGTCCAAAACTTATTTTGTTGTAATATTATTACAATACATTCTTTTTATTTATTTGTACATTATTTACCACTATAATTAATTTGGCTCAAAAATAAATTTTATTAATGTTGTAGTCAATAAGGTCCCAGAAAGATACAATACTATATTAAGAAATCATATAGCTTTAAACTGTGACCCTTCTTCCAGCTTCTTTCCATTTCTTTACTAAAATGCCTGGTGTCTGACGTCACAAGAATCAGCATTTAAATGACAGGTATCAGTCTCCTCTATGTCTAGCCTGAAGACTATTCCCTGCAGAAGATGAGACTTCTCAAAGTACATCTGAGCTAAAGATACAGAAGCTTTGTTCTGCTCTCACTCCTTCAGGTCCAGGCTTCAGGGTATAGCATTTATAATTTAGAAATCTCACTCTTCTTGATAAAAATGAAAAATAATCTTGAGCAAGAGTAGGATAGAGAAAAAAACACTTAATTAAAAATCAGGAAGTCTAGTTTAGTCCTGAACCTCCTCGGTCTATCTTGGTAACCTTGGCAAATAAAACTTAGTCTCTCCGTAAAATGAACTAGTTTGGTTAAACTATTTCTAAGCATCACTCCAGGGCTAAAGTTCTTTGGGGAAAAAAATCCATCACCATGTGATATTTAATCTAATTTGTATTTTTTATGACACAAACTTATACGCAGACACATTTCACACGTACACACATACAAATACTTATAGACACACACTTTCACAATCTCTCTCTCTTTTTCTTCCTTTGCCAAATATGGAAACCCGATACTCTTAATTTTATTAAGCGAAAGAGAAATCTAAAAGGATTTGTCATCTGTTCAGGAGAATTCTTTGGCAGATTTATTTCCCTGGGGAAATATACATGCCAATGATAGAATTCTAGGTCTGACTTTTGCCTGGTGATAAAATGCCTATTTGTTTTTCGCTAGTAAGAAAAAATGGAGGAGAGGTCATTTATCATCCAATGGAACGAAAAGTGCTCAGCAAATGCTTAAGTGAAATCCCCCTTCCCCATTTAAGATACAAATCCTCCTAAACCCACATCTACTTTTATTATTGATTTTTATCTTCTTTGCCCTCAAGAAATAGCAAGGAACATGTTCAATTCTAGCGTGGGGGAAAACAGAAGAAAAAAAGTAACATCAGCGATCTATCCTACTCTGGTGAGAAGATTGACTTGATGACCTAATTGGCCCTTCCTGACTCTAATTTGTATGACTGACAGTTAAAACACCTTGTGCGAGGTGGAAACCAAATTGAACACCGTAGTAGAGAGAGAAGCAACAGCCAAATCGAAAGGTAAATTAGTTGTGCTTATCTGAGACCTAATTCGCCAGGCTGTTTTATTTTATCTCTATGCCAATGTGTAATTCCATTCATGAGAAGGTAAAGAGGAAGTTAGAAGAGGCTTCAGGAGAGGAAACAAAATAAACTTTTACTAATCTTTAAAGAAAAGAAATATCCTGTTGGTCTCTTCTTGATTCCTAAACCATGAGATGTCTCTTACACACGTAGACCATTTCTGGGTTATTTTAGCAAGCTAAATTTTCATAATATTACTCAAGAATCCAGGATTGTGACAAAAACTTGATAATGGCTTATAGATCTTTCTCAGATCTTATAGATCTTTCTCAGTTTTGGCAGCTGGGTTCATTTGACTGCTCAAACTCTTCCCTATAACTCTTAAACAGATGCATTAGAGAATTACAAGATGTGGCAATTATGTTGTGTTTGCACTGGTACAAAATGACACATACCAGGAGACATTCTTCCTAACCCATAAAATCAAGGCAGTATCATAGACTTCTCACATACACTCAGTAGAAACAAGGAATCTGATCAAGGATGAATATAAATAAATGATTATCTGAATGATTCCTGCTCTGCCAGCTACAAAAGTCAGAGGAGTGGAGTTGGAGAATTATCTTGACCCATCTGCCCTTTCTTTTTCAACCACTTCCTACCTTTCTTCCGAACTCATAGCAGAAATACATTGAGTACTGTATGCTAGACCTTAAATAGCCACTTGACAAACAGGACTAAAGGATGCCTACTTGCATGCCTAGAAGCTGGAAACCCAGACATTGTGTTAAAAAATGCCAAACCCAAAACCAAAACTATAACAGCAGACTTTTGTTCTACTTGTGGATTATATGGCAAGGGTCTGAGCCTGGGTTTCCTGTCTTTCTTATTCTCTTAGGTGCCAAGGAACAGGAGAAGGAATGTGAAATGTCATTATTTCAATTTATAAAAATTTATAATAATAATATCAAATGTTATTTATGTGCTTATTGCTCTAAATTTACATATATTTCCTCAAATCTTTCTCAAAATAACTTTCTGAGGAAGGTACTACTAATATCTCCATTTTACAGATGAAGAGACAGAGAGTTTTGAATTTTATTTGAGTTTATTCAACTAATAAATAGTAGAGACAGTGTTCAAGCCCAGGCCTTCCATATCCAGAATCTGTCATTTTAGGTATTCTGTCAAAATGGCATTTCTATTTTTTCCTGAGAAAATTCTTTTGCCATTACTTTGTTTTCCAATTAAAATATTAATAATACGGAATTGCCTACACTTCTTCTTCTAGTAAGATAACAGAGAGATCAGTATATTTAAAAGTTCTTCTCTTAAAAAAGTAAAATCTAAGGCATCTCAGAAATGATCAATTTTGACTTGTTATCAAATGCATTATGTAGAAATACAGGAATATTCTTGAATAGAGTTTATTAAACTTTAGACATTATATTAAGAAACTCCACAAGCTAAAAGCATCAGTGACATGAACTTTATTTTTTAACAAAAAGCTATCAGACATAGGACAAGAGAAAATAACTTAGTCATCCACTCTTCTCACTGTCAAATGAACTGCTTCAGAGGCAAACCTTGGGGTTTGCATCCCTATTTGAACAATTCTGGCTGGGTGAATTGCAAATTTGCATAATTCTGGCTTGAACTGAAAAATAAATGTCTTCAAGCATATTAATTCAGCTTCTACCCATTAGAAACTCAAAATGTGTACCTATGTACAATGTTCAATGACTGTGATTTAAAATTACAAAATGAAATGAAGAAAACATTACCACAACTAGTATCAATTCATAAACATTGAACTTTGGCAATCAACCTTACACATGAACTAATAATATCAGTATGCGATGAACAACACTCATGTTTGTGTGGGGATGGTACTTATACACAAAGTCTAATGAATCTGGAACATTTATTGAACACACACAGTAGGTGCACAGAACATGTATGCTATAAGATTGGAAAAGAATGAATGAAGATGCTCTCTTCCCTTATGGACCTTATAGTAAAATATGTCCTCATAATAAAATATTGAGAAAAATGTAATCCAAGTTTTCTGAAAAAATATTTCCTTGTCAACCCTGCAAAGCTAAGGGGAGTTTATTAAATAGACCAATTATTCTGTCTAATTTGTGCTGCTATACTACAAAGTATACCTTCAGCCTGTAGGTTCCCCAAGATCAAGTATGTTGCCCTCTCACTTGGGGCTAAATTGTCTGTCTCTAGAAAAAAGTTTGCCGAATATCGGATCCCCGGCCTTCTTTCCTTCATTCCTCCCTCCCTCCCTTTCTTCCTTCCCTCCTGTCTTTCTTCCTTTCTTCCCTCCTTCCTTCCTTCTTTCTCTCCTTCCTTCCTTCTTTCTTTCTTTCTCTCTCTCTCAATAAAGAAATACAAGTAAGAAGGCAGGTAAACAAATTTACACAAATTGAGGCTTTTTCAAGGGAAGAAGAAGCATCTTTTCACTAAGTCAGTCTGAAGGCAGAGAGAGTTAGAGAGGATTTCTGGTATAACCAGCATATTTTGCTCTCATCTGGAATTCATTTTCTATTTTTCAGAACCTGGCATCTCGCTTAGCAGTATACCATTACTTATATTGCTTTGTGTTTATCTTGCTTTGTGTGACAAAAGACAATGACTCCCCAGAATGATTCCTACAGTCTGCTTTAAGCTTAGTTGCATAATGACAAGCATTCTACAGGAATCAAGTATGTCTGGGGGCCGGCCTGGTGGCATAGTAGTTAAGTTTGTGCACTCTGCTGCAGGGCCCAGGGTTCACCGGTTCGGATCCTGGGTGTGGACCTAAGCACTGCTCATCAGGCCATGTTGAGGTGGTGTCTCATACAGAGCAACTAGAAGGATGTACAACTACGACATCTAACTATCTACTGGGGCTTTGGGGAGAGAAAAGGAAAAAAGGAGGAAGATTGGCAACAGATGTTAGCTCAGGGCCAATCTTCCTCAGAAAAAAACCCAAACAAACAAATAAAAACAAACAAACAAACAAAAGCTATAAGGAAAAAAAAAAAAAAAAGAATCAAGTATGTCTTTACATCAAAACTGAGAACCTCCCAGACAAGGGAACAGAATTTCAAGCTTCTACTTAGGATGTATAATGCTGGAAAGAACATTGTTTCCCACCCTTGCAACAGCAACATAAAAAGCTGGATAGTGTACAAACAAAAATTTTCTTGAGCTCATCAGAGAATTGAAGTCACAGGGCAACGAACTAACCAAAAATCTATGGAATGACAGGGTCTTCCAAAGAGAGGCAGGACCCAGCACTTACTTACCTGGGGTGGATGCAGAAAGCCAATAAGCAAGAAATAAGAATTCAGCTCAAATTTAAACAAATTATTAAATAATAAGTATGAGCTATTGTGAGAGTACAGAATTCCTAGGAACTGAAAAACACAAAGATAATTCCTGCACATTTGCAAAATTTTCTCCACGGACCTCAAGAAACGATCATGAGAAAAACTGAAGTTAAAGTAAGAGACAAGTGAGGAGATCCCCTCATGTGGGCCCAGGGGAAGGGACTTTCATGCAGAAAAGGCATAAAGTCCCACTCAAAACCTCCTCTGTTGTCCCTTTAGAACAAAAGTCTAAGTCACTCACACAAGGGAGTAAAACATGTTATCCTCAGGGTACAGGTGAAGAACCTTTGTGTCTGGGAAAATAAAATAAAAAAGACACCTCTACTCATGAGGAAGGGCAGAAAAATACTCATGACCCAGATCGTTAGAGATTATCCACTGGGGAAGGGGCAAGGTCCTTGAGAAAAAGATCCTCACATCCTTGAGAATCAGGAACACACTGACTGCCTAAGACTAAGGCTGAACCAGAACACCAGAGAATGTCCATGCCCTCCACTTCCACTACCAGATTATCGAGTTACGTGACAAACAACAGCAGTCTACTATGTGGATAAAGGGAGAATTGTGAAAAAATATCTTCTCTGACACAAAAGTGCAAAAAGAAGATCTGAAGCAGAGAATGGAGCAGATGTTGATGATAATCCTCCAGAAACCCAGTGCCCGCACTAAACGAAAGTTAAAGGTAGAAAAATTTGAAGTCAGTAGTACAATAAGCGTAACCGTAACAATAATAATAAAGAAATGTAGTTCATCTTCTGACTTTAATAACCCAACTTCCCACACTAAAGGCTGAGCAAAACAAGAAGTTTCATATTTCCAGGCATTACTATTTTTTTTTTTTTTTTTTTTTTTTAAAGATTTATTTTATTTTATTTTCGCCCCAAAGCCCCAGTAGATAGTTGTATGTCATAGTTGCACAGCTTTCTAGTTGCCATATGTGGGACACGGCCTCAGCGTGGCCGGAGAAGCGGTGCGTCGGTGTGCACCCGGGATCCGAACCCGGGCCGCCAGCATCAGAGAGCACGCACTTAACTGCTAAGCCACAGGGCCGGCCCTCCAGGCATTACTATTAAATACCTCAGTCTCTATGCTCTTACGCAAGATATCTGGCTGTCAACCAAAGATTACAAGACACACAAAGGAGCAAGAAAAAAGCAACTCATTGTTCAGAGAAAGAGTAACCCACAGACCCAGACTCAGATATGACCCAGATGTTGGAACTATCAGACAGAGAATTTAAAATAACT
This sequence comes from Ceratotherium simum simum, assembly GCF_057802395.1. Classification (NCBI taxonomy): domain Eukaryota; kingdom Metazoa; phylum Chordata; class Mammalia; order Perissodactyla; family Rhinocerotidae; genus Ceratotherium; species Ceratotherium simum. The sequence goes on along the minus strand of NC_141914.1, from coordinate 7,398,136 downwards.
ATATATTGTTTCATTCTGGGTTTATTGGTATGTTAAAGTATATAGAGAAAACGACTGACAACATGTGTGGACATATGGAACAAAGAGATAGAACTGAAAGAAATAATCAAAAGGAAAAACTTCATAATAGAAGTGAATACTGCCTTTGATGAGCCCATCAGTAAACTCAACACAGTAAAGGAAAGAATCATTGAACATGAAAATAGGCCAATAGAAAGAATGCAAAGAGAAACACAAGGAGAAAAAAAGAGTGAAAAATACCATAAGGTATCTAAGAGCTCTAGGATAATATCTAATACATTGGAAAACAAAACACCAGAAGAAAAAGAGAAATAGAATGAAGCATAAGAAATATTTGAAGAAATAAAGACCAAGACCCCAAACTACAAATTCCAGAAGTTCAGCAAACACCAAAAATATAAAAACAAAATATGCACACGCACACACACACACACCTACTCAGGCACATTGTTGTCAAACTGCTGAAAGCCACGGATAAAAAACATACATTGTAAGCTATTGGAGAATGAAAATCAGAATTGCAACAGACTGCTTGGCGTAACAATAAGACGTACAGTGGATTTGCAAGCATTAACTACACAAATTAGAAGACAATAGAATGGCATTGTAAAGTACTGGGGAGAAAATAACTATCTACTCAGAATTCTCTACCAGCAAAAAGTGTCTTGCAATCATGAAGAAGAGAGACATCTTGGGAGAGGACTTCTGAAATGGTAGGTTAATGGCAGTCCATTGTCCTAAGGTCATGCAGTAGTTTTCTATCTGTGGTAATTTTTTATAGAAATTTTTCTATAAAATATAAAATTTTTCTATAAAAAATTACCGCAAACCTAATGGTTTAAACAACACAAATTTGTTATCTTACAGTTCTGACATTCAAAAGTCCAACGGGTGTCACTCAGCTAAAACTGAAGTATAGGCAAACGTGCTTTCCTCCTGAAGGCTTGGGAGGAATCCATTCCCTGGCCTTTCCCAGCTTCTAGAGGCCACCCACATTCCTTGGCCCACGGTGCCTTTCTATCTTCAAACCAGCAACAAATCATAGGGTCTTTCTTACGTTGTATCACTTGACTGACTCTCCTGCCTTTCCTTTTCATGTCTGAGGACCTTCATGATTCCATTGGCCCCATCAGAATAATTCAGGATAATCTCCCCCGTCTTCATGTAAGTTTAGTAGCAATCTTAATTCCATTTTCAAACTTAATCTCCTCTTACCTTGTGATATAACAAATTGACAGGTTCTGGGGATTATAGTATGGACATTATTGGGGGCCATTATTATGCCTACCACAGTCCACCTTCTGACACCAAAAGATTCACATCAATCCCACATACAAGTACATTCATTCTATCCCAAGGTCACCAAAAGTCTCAACCAATTAGAGCATAATTCAAATCTAAAATCTCATATCAGTCTCATAATATCAAAAGTCCTAGATCTCATTATGTAATTCAACTAAATTAGGTATAGATGGGACTTATGTATAATCCATCTCAAAGCAAAATTTCTCTTCATCTGTGGACCTGTGATACTAGTAAATATGTTATCTACTTCCAAAAGAAAATAGAGGTACACAAATAGATTAACACTTTTAGAGATTCCCGGTAGAAAAGGAAAAAAGGAGTCACCCGTCCCAAGCAATTTCAAAATCCAGCTGGGAAAACAACACTGGGTTTCAAGTCCCGAAAATAATACTCTGTGGTTAAAAGTTCCACCCACTGGGCTCACAGCTCTGTTCTTTTGAGTCATTCTTCCTTTTCACGAAGGGTAGCATGTGTTTGAAGCTTAGCAATTTTATCATCTTGCTTCCTGCCTGTAGAATTTTGGGAGTTTGACAACCTTCTTTCACCTCCTCTTCTCTCTGTCCCTTTTAGTACAAGTTGACACTGTTTCTGCTGGTATAAAATTTTCAAGTACCTTGTACATCTCCCACGTATGTCATATATATTCACTCTGTTGGACAAAATGTTCTTCCACAGATCTTTCCTGAATAATCCCATATCTACTGCTAGCTTCCTCTGAGATGGCTGACAGGATCTATATGTCACATGTTTAATCTCTTCACAAAGCCTTCTGTGTGGCTGAATATTCTGACCTTTCAGTCCTTCTGAGGCATTATAAAATGATTGTCTAGTCACATCCTTGACTCTCTCCAAAGCATGCTTTCATGGCAGTAAATTAATTTTTGTATGCTTTGCAATGTAGGTAGTCTGAGAATTTCCCAAATTATCATGTCCTGGTTCATTTTTGCTCAACAGTTCTTCCCTCAGAACATCTCTGTCCTCTCACATTTTACTATAGGCAACAACAAGAAATCAGACCATGCTCTCAGTAGTTTGCTTGAAAATCAGTGGGGTTGAAGCCTCACTGTCACAAGGAACTTGAACGCAACCTCTGACCAAACACAAAAAATAGGCTACTCTGACCCAGGGGTAACACTCAGGAATCCAGGCTTAAAAATGACATCACAGTCATCCCCGACAGTCTGGAATACTATAGTTATGCTCAAGTCTATGCCTTTTCAGAAGCAATCAGAGAGGGAAATTGCAAGGTACAGCTTCCTATCTGTATGTGGGACCAAAATAATAACAATAATAATGATAATAAAAATAATAATAATAGCCTACAGGAAAAGAAAAGCAGTATTTCTCTCCAACACTTTCCATAACTCCTGCGTCCAATTGCAATTAGTCTGTAAATATAATGAAAGATCGAGGAAATACAGTGCTAAATACATATAGCTGAACTCATTTATCATCTAAGGTTTTCAAGTCAAGAGCAAACGAATATAACCACGGGTAATAGCTTATAGAAACTATCAGTACAACAGAGCTTATGTCACTCTTCTAACATAACCTAAAACAAAGTCATTCCAACATATATTTACCTGGTGTACCTAATTCTGGGATCTGAGTCCCCCGTGTCACCTTAGATCTCTGATAAAACACGATAGTAAACTTCAGACCTTTGGGATTCTGGGACTATTCAACGCGATTATCTCACCAGCCATTTTCAAGTTGCCATTGTTGTGCATTTTTTCCCTAATTAGTTTTTCTTCATGTTTCTCACTCTTTCATCTGGTAATACATTGCAAGTTTTGACACATTCTGATGGCTTTCATCCAAGTGTAAAGGGCTTGATTTTCTCATTAGTCATCTTTCTTGGTTTTGTATATTTTTATTGACTTCTGGCTTGAAACACTCCTTTCAACATTCTTTAACCAGAATTCCTATTTTGTTGACAGGAGTGTTGCCTAATAATTTTATTTTTTCTAATAATAAGGTATTAAAATCATTAAATCATTTCTGACGTCACACAGCTTAAATAAACAAGTACACACTTTTTTGCTCCATTTTGAATACAGCTTGTTAAAATGAAACAGGGCTTATAAAACTCCATGACCTGAACTATTTTTATGAAAGTTTCTGATTAGGCTTAAGGGCAGGCATAATCTTAACTATTGATGCTTAGCAATTAGGCGTAAATGGTACGCCCGTAAAAAAAATCATCATGTAAGTCTTTTGTTTGTTTTTGTTTTAATGGAGAAGACTGAGAGATGAGAAATGTGGAGAATCAGGAAAGTGCTCCGGGGCGTTCCTGAAAATTCCTGGCTGCAGCAGGTGTACCCAGCTGGGCTACAGCCAACATGCCTGCAGGGGACACACAAAGCCCACAGTGTAAGACAGGAGATCCCGAACTCTTCCTCCTCCTCACTCCCAAGTCCTCTTCTTGAAGGAGGTCCAAACAGACGGTTCTCGATGTATCCTTTCTCCATTTTTGTGCTTGAAGCCGAATAACTGGACTTCCTTAGTCAAATCTTTTGCTCATGAAGTAGGGGGCAATGATATCAGCAACAGGAATGAGGATATAACATACAGTAAGAGAGCTTTCCAGTTTGCTCAGGACTGAGGAAGTTCCCAGGATGTGGATCTTCAATGCTAAAACCGAGGAAGTCCCAGACATTTCCTGACAAACCAGGAAGAGTTCGTCACCTTAATGCAACACCGTGTTACCTCAGGATCTTGTGTTTGCTGTGTCCCAGAACCCGCCACCAAAAGATGATCCCTATGTGTCAGATGAGGCAATCAGGAAATCTGCAGAAGCATCATACCCAAATATTTTTAGGGGAGATGATTAATATAAATGGATTAAACTGCATAAAGATATTCAGATTCTGTCAAAAAAAAAAAAGAACTTTGCAGACTCTTTTTTAAATAATTGGTCTGTAATTCCTGATAAGTCACTTGTTCTTCACCATTAGATTAGGGAATCTAGTCCCAGACATCTTCAGAAAGCCTTCATAAACACAGGGAAGCATAATGGTCACCACTAGCTGCATGTGAATCAGAGCACAGACTTTGCAGGCAGACACAGTTTGAATGCCAGCTACAAGGCTTGGCATCTGGGTGGTTATGGGAAGTTCCATAACTTATGGAAAGTTCCAGAAGAATAGTTATGGAAGTTCCATAACAAAAGTTCCATAACTTATTGGAAGTTCCATAACAAGTTCCTTGTGCCACAGATTCTTAAGTTTTAATCGTGCCTGTTTCATAATAACGTTGCAAGAGTTTAAAACATTAATATATGCAAAGAATTTAGAACTGTGCCCGGTTCGTAGTAAGTATGAAAAAGTAAAAGTGTTAATTATTTACTTCCCTATCCTGTCACTCATTCCCTTAACAAGTATCTATCAATGTGTGTGACATGCCTTATTTTTTTCTCTATCTCTGGTACCTAGAAAAATACCTTGCACTTAGAGTTGATAGATATTTGTTAAGTGAATGAGTGACGGGAGTGTTGGTTAAATGATGAAATTTTTCCAAGTCTCCGCAGCCAAGGACACTCATTATACACAGCCTGAAATGCCACCACAAAGAATGAGCCATCAATAACATGTGGTGTTAATTCAAACAGACTTCTTTTAACTGAGGGGCACTGAAGTAATGTACTTTGAGATAGTCAGTGGACAGGATGTGACTAGAGATAGAATATTAAGCTACCACACTGGTGTCCTGGGTGCTGGAGCCCGAGCTCAGAGGCCACTTTCAGGGCTGAAGGATATATTCCCCCATAAGCCAGCTGTCAAGTGCCTTTGGGAGTTGCCTGAGCTGAAGGAAGCTGCCCCCACAAAAGTTATGCCTCATTCCCAGGACAGTCATCTTCCAGTGGCTGATCCACCATGGGGTATGAACACCTGCCCCATTGTCTTAAATTAGGATAGCTCTCAACAGCCATCTCAGCCTCAGAGTCCACACAGAGCGGACTCAGGCCTTGTGGTGACTAAACAGATCCCAACACGTCCCTCTGCCCCATCCTTATTGCTTCTTTCCTCTTTCAGTAGATGCCTTGCAACCTCCAGGAGTTGTTGTGAGGATCAAATGGAATAACTTACGACAAATGATTAAATGATGTTTTTGTACATGGTAGGCACTCAGTAAATACTAGAAATTTGCATTTTTATTATTGAAGAAAACCACCTATTCCATACAAAAATCTATGTAGCATTCCTCTTTGAAGGCAGATCACCTAGCATCTGAAAAAATTCTACTCTCCAGAAACTTACTGTTTACTTAGAGCAACCTGGCTAAAAATCTTCAGGTAATGCTTTCTAAACCAAAAGTCTCTTTATCTGACTAACTTGTACCCATTTTCTTCTATAATTACATAAGATAATCATAATCATTGAACAACTTTTCACATTTTATCTTGGATAAAAGGAGACTTTTCCTATTACCTGTAAATTATTCTATGCATTCCTTAAACAAATTATAGTTGCCTTGATTTTTGTTTGTTTTCTTTTGTTTGGAGCTTTCAAAATGATCGTGACTCAATCCAATTCTTTCCTACGCTGGCTGGCAGCAGACTAGAGAAAGAATCTCCACAGGAAAAAATAAGTCTCTTTCTCTTATATCCCCTGTATTTCCATTAGGCATATAGATGAGTCTGTAGTGTCAGTATTAGTCATTGTCCCAACGAAATGAAAAGATCTTATTAAAGAGATTACTCATAGAGGGAGGATCTTCCGATAGTTTAGTCAAGATCATTTTTTACTACAGTTGGAATATTTAGAAGGCCTTCATGAACCTCTTTTTATAAATTTGAGTGATAACTGAAAATGAGGTGACCTGAGGAAGTGGGAAAAAGAAGTGTGCAAGCTCATCTGTAAACAAGGAGAGGCTCTCTTTATGTTCTTGTGGCCACACTTTTTTCCAGGGACAATTTCTCAGGACCATATGGATACGGACCAGACAGAAATTTCTATTGGACAGGATGCTCTAACGCTCTAGATAGATGGGAGCTCTTCTTCTTCTTTTATTCTATTTTCCATGTAATTTTAACTTACTTCTACACGCCTTCATTATTATAGAACTCCCACATTGGTAGCATAAGAAATTAAAACTGACACACTGATAATTACAAAAGTATCCCATGTTCAACTTTGCAATTTTCTCACTTGTGATACGTTATTCTTTAAATAGCCAAAGGTGCAATATAATATGCTAAAGAGTAAAAATTAATAAAATAGTTCATAGAGAAAGCATTGCCTTTTTGGGTCCTTTAACTTATAATATAAATTTATCTTATGTAAGCTGTCAAGGGACAACAGCATATACAAAAATCCTAAAGTACCCAAACTCACACTTTCCACAAACAGAACCACACAATCAGTGCTTCTTTGGCTGAGCAGCTCCAAGGTAAAATAATGGTTGGATGCTGTGTTTGTCAGAGAACAGCTGATGTGGGGCGTGGATCTCCCCTGTCTTCACTCTGATCACTGGCAGGTGCACTTTTATCTTTTGATGACACAGAATGGGATTACTTCATAGTGCAAACAACGTACCTGAGACCAAAAGGAAATAAAATTTAAAACCAAAGATAATGGAGAAAAAACAATCATCATTGCTCATTATTTTTTATTTCCTTTTTTCTTTAAATGGCTGTTTTTACTGGCTTGAAGAACGTGGCAGATGTTGTCTGTGCCTTTGTCACAGGACTGACAGGTTGCCTAGAGAACAAGAGCACCAAAGCAGAGTTACAGGGAGACCAATATTTTCAGATTCAGAAATATGAACAAATATGGTGTTTTAACATATATTCCCAATTGTGTATCTTGTATACCACTTTGGAAATCAAGAACTGCCTCATGTTTTTCCTTCTTGCCATTCCTTTCATGCAGCCTACAAATCCTGTCTCCTGAGCATTGTGGGAGCATAGTCTGGCATAACTGATGCTCAGTAGCAAATATAGTAAAACAAATTCGAGAAATATCTGACCATTAGCACGTGTAAAGCTCGTACCGTCATAAGTCATATGGTTCTGTGCTAAACTGCTATCAAATTTTATGACTCCAAACACTGTTCTTCTGCCAGCATCTCCAGTGCAGTTGCACTTAAATTTCAGCTTTTTATTACCCTAGACCTTCTTCTTCTTCGTGTCGCCATGCATAAGAGATCAACTAAAGGACCAATGGTAGTAGGAATGGTTTCTATATAAAAAATTAAAAAATTATCTACTTCTCCATATACTTTCCCAAATGTTATGGCTATACATATTTGCTGAAGACTTCAAACAACTCTAGATATTTTGTATTATTCTCTGTGCCCACCTGGAGAATTAACTCCAAAAAAGGATGTTTCACAGTGCTGAATTTTAAGGTGTGAATTGTCAGCTTTACGTTTCTTCAAATCTCTTAGGGGATAAGAAAGGTTTTATGCAAATCCCCCTCCAAAAAAAGGAAAACCTATAAATACTCTTTAAAATAAGTGACGTAGGCAAGTATCTTGTATAACTCCATCACAGGAAAGTAACACTGCCAGGAAGTTCAGAGTGCTGTATTGAGTATTTAGGAAAAAATACAATCTGTTTCATAAAGAAAACACACACAAACACAAGCACACAAGCCTGCATGAACAAAATAACTTGAGCACTGTTTCAAATATGTGCCTTGGAATGGTGTATATCGGTCAAGGAGTTCAGCAGCAAGTGAAAAAAATTCAAGTCATACAAACTTGAGTCTTTTGTTTTCAATGACATTATTGGCATACCTAAGCGAAAACTTAACTCACAGCTGGATCCAGGGGCTCAAATGACGACAGCTGGAGTAGTAATCTTTCCCACTGGGCTGATTTATTCTTCTTTGTGCTTTGCTTTCGTCTTCATACAACCTATTGCAATATGACGGACCTCTAGCACTGCAGTCTTACAGTCTCACAGTATACAAGTGAGAGAAAAATATTTCTCTCCTCTTTAGTTTTGATAAAAGTACTTGAATTGAGTACTTCTGAATGTCCTGCCTTGAGCCAAGTACATTAATAACCATCCACTGTGGACAGGGTTGGGATTTGATTTACAAAGTCTGGATTTTATGCCCAACTCTGGAGGTAGGGTTCAAGTCAGGTCCAAAAGAACCATGTAAACTGGAGATGAGAAAGGGGATTCTTGAAGATAAGTGAGAGTTCTGTTATCAGCAAAAGGAGAAATGGTTGCTATTCAGCAAAAACAATGGATATCTTTTAGAGTCTACCCTTGACAAATGATATAATAAGATGCAAATGCTTATTGTTAGTTTACTTGGAAAGAGTTGTATGAGTTTCAAAATATTACATTAATCAACTAACATACTTCTCCAGAAATGTTGTAACTGCCTTTCCTATCATCAAAATCACCTCAGTCCTGTGGGCTTCTGTTATTCCATTCTTTCTTGCCTGGCAGTTATTTGTTATCCAGAATATTTCAAATTGGTATCCCCTGTCTATTGTCCTAGACGAAAGATCAGTTCTGTGGTGCTAGAAATTTAAAATAAGTAAGTCCAATTTAAATCAGCAAAGATTCAATGATTTACTCAGAATGTTGTAGGCATTAAGCAATGTGCTATGCATTACGTCAAATATAAACATTTAAAGTCTCAGCTCCTGACTTTAATAGCTCAAAATCTGATGCGGAGAAAAACAATAGCAACCTGTGAAATTCTGAAAAATAAGAGTAATAGATAGGGTCAAAGAGCTGTACTAACCTTACCAGATTTTTCTTTAAAAATTATATATATAAATTTATGCATATATTATAAAGTAAACGGTACTTGATTTAGCGCAATACTAATGCATGAAGATCTAGTTTGAAGAGTAGACAGGGAATCCTAGACATCACCTAAATATATTTGGGAATGTAATATATGGTAAATGAATTCAAAATTAAATTTACATTGAATTTGTTGGATGAATGGATGACTTAAAAATGTTCTATTTGGAAGCTTAGGCATCAAAGTCTTCAGCAATTATATTCCTACCTGTATCCCTCTCTCCTCAAAAAAATATAAATAAAATGAAAATCGATGTGTGAAATAGTTTGGGGAAACAGAGAAGATAGTTGAAAAAATTAAAGGCAGATATATTTCATGCCACGCAACGCAAATTTTAAATGAATCTAAAATTGAAATATAAAAAATAGAAACATTAAAGTATTAAACAAAATTATGAAATATATACATATATATGTATATTTATTCAGTCATACAGACATATATACTTACATACTACATATATATTGGAGTGGAGAGTTTTTTCTAACTATAGCCAAAATCCAGAGCCATTTTATATTATAGACTGATAAATTCAGTTGCATAAAAGCTGAAAAACATAAAGCCCACTATAATCAAAATCAAATTGCAAACATCATAGTGGGAAATATTTGTCACTCATGCCTCAAAGGACTAAGTTCTCTAATATATAAAGAGCTCCTCAAAATTAATAAGAACAAGATCATAAGGAATATATGCAAAGAGAAGATATAGAATGACATTTCACAAGAAAATTTATATAATCAACCCCCAAAAATTTCAATTCCCTCAAAATAAGAATGATGTTAATTAAAATTACAAAAGTGTCTTTTTAAAACCTATCAGAATGACAAAAATTAACATGTTTCAATAGTTCATTATAAGATATGAGAAAGTTAGCACATTGATGATGGAAGTACAAATTGCCACAGTCTTTTAGAGGGCAATTTGGAAATGCCTCCAAAATTACAAATGCACAAAACTTTTACCTCTGCAATTTCATATCTATTTCTTGCAGATAGACTCCCTCAAAATGACATACATATGTGGTTAATCATTTGGAATTATTTGTAAGAACTAAAGATTGGAAATAATCTAAATGTCCATAGAGTAGGGGTGAAACCATTATGGCACATCCTTACAAGGGAATACATAAAAAGGAACGTGGTATTCTTTACAGAAATGATACCAGTACCCTGAACATATAGGAATGAGGACATATATTCACAAAGAAACTTACTTTGCCTCCCACTGTCTCTTTAAAACTTATTCATTTATTCCCCCTTCCCCATTTGAAACTTGGAGGGTTCCATTAATTTTCTAATCATGCATCGATTGGAAACATTTCTATGGTAACTTACAGAAGAAAAGCACACATATGGTTTGACACTTAGATGTTCAGTCCCATCCATAAACATGTCTTCTCGCTTAATACAAAGTTATTTTAAGTGCTGGGAATGCTGCTGGTGCACTCCCTGCTCACTGGTATGGGGTCAGGGTTGGTCCTCTCTTCCTTACCTCCTTCCCCACTCAGAAGCCTGGGCTGCAGGGTCAGGAGGCAGGAGACATGGGTGACAAGGATAACTCTTTTTTTTTTTTTTTTTTTTAATTTTTTGTTTATTGCAGTAACATTGGTTTATAACATTGTAAAAGTTTCAGGTGTACATCATTGTACTTCTATTTCTGCATAGATTACATCATGTTCACCACCAAAATACTAATTACAACCCATCACCACACACATGTACCGAATTATCCCTTTCACCCTCCTCCCTCCCCCCTTCCCCTCTGGTAACCACCTCAAAAAATCAAGGATAGAACTACCATATGATCCAGCTATTCCACTGCTGGGTATTTATCCAAAGAACTTGAAAACACCAATTTGCAAAGGTACATGCACCCCTGTGTTCATTGCAGTGTTATTCACAATAGCCAAGACTTGGAAGCAACCTAAGTGCCCATCAAGGGACGAATGGATAAAGAAGATGTGGTATATATACACAATGGATAACTCTTATTTAACAGATACCGTCTGAAGTTTGATCTTGCTGATGTTATAATCGTCTCTTTCTCTTGTGGAGCACTTTCGTGACTTCTTTAGAGAGCCACTCTCCTGCCATAAATATGTACGTGCACGCACACACATACATGCCTGTACACACATCTTTGAGGATTTTGCAATACATTCCCTCATCCTGTGCAACCCTGTTTCAATAGGATTTAAGAGTATTCTCTAATTAGCTTTCTTGCATGCATAATTCATGGTTAAGATAATGAAAAGACAAGCCATAGACCAGGAAAAACCCTTACAAATTGCATTTCTGACAAAGAACTTGTATCTATTTATTTATTTTTTATTTTTTTTGTGAGGAGATCAGCCCTGTGCTAACATCTGCCAATCCTCCTCTTTTTTTGCTGAGGAAGACTGGCACTGGGCCAACATCCATGCCCATCCTCCTCCACTTTATATGGGCTGCCACCACAGCATTTCTTGCCAAGCAGTGTGTCGGTGCACTCCCTGGATCCGAACTGCCACAGCGGAACGCTCGCACTTAACCGCTTGCGCCACCAGGCCGGCCCCAGAACTTGTATCTAAATTATATAAAGAATTCTCAAAATAATAAGAAAACAATAAAATAAGAAAAAAATATTAAAATGTGGGGGGCCAGCCCCATGGCCTTGTGGTTAAGTTCAGCATGCTCCACTTTGGCAGCCTGGGTTTGGTGTCCTGACATGAACCTACATCAGTCGTCAGAGGCCATGCTGTGGTGGCGACCCATATACAAAATAGAGGAAGACTGGCACAGATGTTAGCTCAGGGCAAAACTTCCTCAAGCAAAAAGAGGAAGATTGGCTAAAGATGTTAGCTCAAGGTGAATCTTCCTCAGGAAAAAAACAAAACATTAAGATGGGGAAAATGTATGAATAGACATTTTACAAAAAAAGATATGCAAATGGCAAAGAAACATATGAAAAAATACCAATCCTCATTAATCAGGGAAATGCAAATTAAAACCACGATATGATACCACTATGCATTAATTATAATAACTAACATCAAAGAAAGTAAAAATAGCAAAAGCTAGCAAGAATGTGGAGCAGCTGGAACTCTTTACATTGCTGGTCAGAATACAGAATAGGATAGCAACTTTGGAAAACAATTCTTCAGTTTCTTAAAAACTTAAAAACACATATACTCTATGACACTGCAATGTCACTCTTAGGTATTTACTCAAGAGAAATGAAAACTTAAGTAAACACAAAAAAGTGAATGTTTATAGCAGATTATTTTTTCACAGTGGCCCCAAAGTGGAAACAACTCAGTAAATGGAGAAGCTAAGTATGATAGTTTCATATAACAGAATACTATGCAACAATAAAAAGGAATAAACTGTCAATTAATGCAGCAACATGGATGGATCTTAAAGTGAAAGAAGCCACACTCACAGCCTACATATTGTATGACTCATTTTTATGACTTTCTAGAAAAAGCAAAACTATAGGGACTGAAATCAGATCAGTGGTTGCCAGGGGTTAGGGATGAGAAGAGCAGATGACTACAAAATGGCAGCGTGAGGGAATTTTTGGCATGTTGGAATTATTATTTATCATGACTGTGGTCATAGATAACAGAACTCTATGCTTTGTCAAAGTCCATAGATTGTCCACCACAATGAGTGTTTTTCACTATCTGTCATTAAAATAAATCAAGTATAAGTGGGGAACTAAATATAAACCATAACAATGAAGCCTAACTATATTGTCAACAATAACAGCTAAACTAAGGGGGGTAGGGAATATGAGAGCTAACCTAGTAACTTAGAAAAGACTATTTTACTATAAGGTTAAAGGCTAAAAGAATTCTATACAAATACTATATTCTAGTTAATTAATTTATTTCTCACAGGTCTTAGGATCAGCAATTCTAAAATGCTTTACGTATATACTAGGGTTGAACAAATAAGAAAATATATTGTAAATAACCTGATCCAGGTTCCTTCCTATCGCAGAAAGAAGCTACAAATAAGGAAAGGGGGAAGGCTAAAATGAACTCCCTGGTGGTGCTCAATTGGAATCACAGATTTATTAAGAACTTGTGACTTTTAAATATATACGTTTAAATACATACACGCATACATATACATAGATACAAACGCGTGTATGTCTGTGTGTGTGTGCATATGTTAGGAACATCTATATATTTGCTAGCTCTGTTCACTGAGAGGGCACAGAAGCAATGATATCCCAGTGGCAATGAGCACACATGGCACTCAGGTGTTGGTTTCTAAATACCAATATCCTATAATAAGAATTAGGGCTCCTTGGAGAAATGATTGATTCCAGGGCTGGGGCAGAGAAAACATGAGATGAGCTTAGAACATTTGTGGTTTCAGAAAATAAGGGAGAACTCAAAAAAGGATTGGGGTATATCCAAAGGTCATAGGAAACAACATGAAAGGTTTCCTAATGGATAAAAATTTGAAAATATATAAAAATAATATTGGATAATAACTCACAGAATAAAATAAATATTCATGATTTTATACTGATGTAAATATATAACTGAATAAATAAAGAGAGATAATGACTAAATACAATGCGGTATCCCAGATTGGGTCCTGAAACAGAAAAAAAAAGTATTGATTAAAAAATTAAAATCCAAATAAACTCTATAGTTTAGTTAATACTACAATACCAATTCATTATCTTAGCTTTGATAACTTACTATGATTATGCAAAACATGAACATTAGGAGAAAATGGGTGAATGGTATCTGAGAATTATCTGTACTATTTTTGCAACTTTACTGAAATTCTAAAATGGTTTCAAAATAAAGTTTAAAAGCATGGTTCAAAAAAGTGTGACAGTATGCTAGTATTTTTTTCAAGTATTGGACATACAATTTTTAACAACTCTAATAAATACAACAAAAAGGATGATTGATATATTGCAAAGAAATATATTCCTTAAAAGTTATTGGAGTCCAAAGAGGCACCTATCACAATTTACTAGGAGAATGATTAATGACACCAGGGAAAAAGTAGGTGTTAATTCGGAACTGAGTATAATTCTGCAATGTGGAAACTGGTGGAGTGGACCAGGGAAAAGAGGGCGTTAGAGATAAAAGGCATAGCAGGGAGAGCTACTGGGAGGTGGCTGAGAGGAAGACATGCTTAGTGAACAGTAACTAAAATTACTAGGCCAGAACATGTAAAAGGATAACAGAAAAAAATTATTCCGTTTCTAGGAAATCCAAAGCACAGAGGCAAAAGCCATCCTACATCAAAATAAACATAAAATGTTAACTCCCGGAGAAAAAGATTTGTTTGCAGAAATGATTTATAATTTTACACAGTGAGAAGAATATATACATAATAGGAGGTAGGATTCAAATATGAGACTTTAGGAAACATTAAAAGTCCTTTATTGAATAAGTAATCAGTGGTTTCCAGCTCCAGAAGGCTTCACTACATGCAGTGCATTGTTTGTTTTCTTCTAAGCATCTTATTTCAACTCTAGCAACAAACTCTGAAATTGATATTATCTGCATTTTATAGATGAGGATGAAAAGTTTAAATTACTGATTTGCCATCCTGCAGCCAGTTGGTAAAAGAGCTGGACCTAAAATCACTCTTACCAAGTTCCTTATTCGATATTCTGTTCAATATGTTATGCTCCTGTCTGCTTTTTATGTTACCACCTAGTAACAGCCCATGTTTTTAGAGAGTAAGAGCAAGAAATAACATTTTATAATCTTAGAATTTAAAAGCTGAAATGGACCCTAGAGATGAGTTAGTCTAGCTCCAAAGTGTTATATCTCAGAAAGTAAGAACCAGCCTAAAGGCAGGCAATTAGTTACCGTTATGGTGACCAGACCCAAGTTTCTTAGCTTCTGGCTTCTTCTACTATGTCAAATGATTGATTTTTCTGAAAGATGATGTAAAAGCAAACTAGAAACAAAACTAAGACATCTCATTAATGAACTTACTAAAAAAAGTCTCAATTTACAAGCTAAAGGATGGCTATATAATAGCACTTATTTTTTTCCAGAAAAGTATTCAAATTAAGTTATCCTAAGCTATGTCACTGTCTAAATCTATAAATGGTTAACTCAGCTCTTATAGCCACATTGGAGTAATTAATATCTATAAGTATAAGCATTGTTAATATCTCATAGCACAAATTCTAACTTGAAAAAGAACGTTGGAGAACAGTGGGCATCTATTGAAGTATGCAGTGACAGCAGTCATTACAGCAAGGGTTCTTCCAACCTCACTCACTCAGGAAGAAAATTTAACCATTTCCTCCTCGTTAATCAGAAGAAGACAGGCCTGAACCAACTTAGCAGAAGACAGCTTTAAACCATCCCCAGAATTCAGAATGAGTGAAACATTTGACAGAGAAGAGAACAGATTGGGGAGCAACTTGATCTGTGTTTCAAGGGCAGCAGTGTACTCCTGCTGCTAAACGGTGCAGACATAGACCATTGAAGCGGGTCCCTGTAAACACTGGGATGTGGGATGAGGGCCAATTACCCTCCCTTTTCTCGTCCTCCTTCATCTCCTTTCCTTTGTCCAGCTCCTTCTCCACTTCCCTTCGTGCCACAACCTCAGGTCTGGTGGGTTTCTCACCAGCTGCAGTTCACCTAATTCTGAGAAAGACGCCTCACAGACCATTTCAGTAACCTTCACTGTGCCATCATCTAATACCCACTGTTGAGATGGTCGGAGAGCATGGTGTGAACCTCGATAGGTAAACTAGATCTGGAAAGAACAAGATAAACTCATGCAGCTTTGTCTCAAAAAAGTGCTATTATACATTGAAGGATGACAATCACCCCATGGGTAAAACTCAGACTAACCAAGGTAACTAAGGCAGACGCAGAAAATCATGCACATTTTCCATTACACTTAAAAAAAAATAGAATCCTCAAGATATTTTGGGGACAAATACAGAATTTTCAGTTTCTTCCAATTGCTAATTTGGTTCTAAATGGATTCATTGAGATAGTCATTACTCTCTGACATTTATGATTCAAATAACATTTGCCACGGAATAGTACTTAAAAAATTGTTAAATAGAAAAGGAGAATAATTTCTTGTTAGTGAACCTATTGTAACATCTTCTGAAAGAGACATAATGTAGCAAAAGAAACATGGTGGTGAATCTGAATGTGTTTTTCTCGAAACTGGTTACAACAAACAGTTCCTTATCTACAAGTCATGTCCATAAGTGGCTGAATAACCCAGTTAACTGTCTTTATCCTTTATTTGCTCTGGTGGGGTGTCTTGGACATTGTGAAGAGCAACATAAATGCAGTGGCATCCAAAGCTAGTGATAATAATACATGAAAATAATATAATATATATGTATATTATACATATAAAATAATATACATACATATATATTAGAACAAACTACATCCACATTACTATCTTCTTTCAAAGAAGACATTGTGAAAAACCATATGTTATTGCTCAAAATACCTATGCAGATTTTATTTGGAAATTGATAACCAGAGTAATATTATGTAGTAGAAAGTATAGAAGCAGAAACTGGGCTCAACCATTATACTACCAATGATAGTAGCTGCCATTGGGTGTATGCTTACAATGTGTTTGCCTTTACTCTAAATGAGGTTCATGGATTGACTAATTTAATCACCACAATAACACTATGAAGATAATATTGTTATTATATCCCCCACAAAATTAACAGTGTGATCTGATCAAGATACTTAACCTCTCTGAGCATCTGTCTCTCACAGAGGATTAAAAGAATATACTTTCAATGAACTTGTAAGGTTATGGGAAAATACTCATCATATACTACATTAAAAAGTAAGCAGAGTACAGAAACTAAGTATATTTTTGATATGTAAAACATGTGTACAGATACATATTTGTTTGTCTGATATTTTTCCCTTGCCCACCATGCGGATTCTTATAATCTTTCTAAAACCTATCTGAGATCACTGACCCTGTGAAGCCTCATCCATGGCATTCCCCCATCTGGACCAGTAGTGACAAGTTCTACTATAGAAGATTACCGGGTTGACTGATATGGTAGATCATCCAACTCATAAGTAAAGGTGGATGAAATTACTGAAAATAGGATAGAATTGACAAGAAAATATTGATTTAATGTCTAGATGCAATACCATATTATTTCCTCTTTTTGTATTTTTTCTTTGTATTATTTTTACTCCTCTCATAGATCTAGTGCCTGTGGACTATTCTTTTAAATTCCTTTTCATATAAAGGAAATTGGGGGCACTGAGTTTATTAATTTAATTTTAATTGAATGTTAAATTTTGTATTTAATTCATGCCAAATGAGAGTCAATGACTAAGAAAATCTCGCTGTTTGCTGAAACTGACTTTTTAGCAGTGACCTGTCCTTTTTGAATCACATGGAATCCAGAATGCCATTGCATCATCTCTCGTTTTCCTATCAAACAGTGAGAATGCTTCTTCTGCCTTGTCACAGAGCTCTTATGATAATCACATGGATCATATACATGAAATTATATTGAAATATTAACTAGTTATTTTAGCCTGGGTACTCTTCTCTTCAGGCACAAAAATAGGATTAAACACGCAAAGGTTTTACTAAGAGAAATGCCTATGAGAGAAAATGGGGAGGGACTTGAGGAAGACTGGGATAGCCATCAGATTGCAAGGCAAGTGGGAGCCTGATGAAGGAGAGAGTGAAGGAAGGAAGTTGGAAGCATCTAAAGTGCTGTGTAGGTTGAGAAAGGTTTCGCAGGGCTGTTGGGGAATCCTTGACTCAAAGTCTGCCTACAGAGGAATGCCGTGTCTACCAGAAAGGGGTCTGCTGTAGCATCAATGCAGTGCTCAGTCATGGAGGGAGCCCATGGGAAGTGGCCTGATTGCAAATGCACAGATGGATCTCAGAGCCCAGCAGCTGTGGCCCTTGGTCAGTTAGGCTCTCTGAAAGGCACATTCTCTTGGCCACTCTACTACTCAAGCATTTTATTTAAAATTATAGTCAAAGTTAGCATGTTAAATTTGACCGATTGGTATTGCTGGGTTTAGGAAAGCTTCTCATCTTTTAGCACAATAGTTTAAGAAGAGTGTGGTGTGTCTACCTTGCTTTTTGTTTAACTCTTGGAAAACAGCTACATGTTTCTTGAGAAGCAGAATACAAAAACTAAGTTATTGCTGGGTACTAAATTATTATACAGACTTGCGATGATATGTGATGAAGAGGGAGAAGGCAAAACTAAATTTAACATATTATTTTCTTAAATCTCATATCTGCTACCTTTGAAGTTCCATAAATATTCTGCCTGATATGAAATTACAAATGGAAGAAAATGATGAATATCATTTATTCACCCTACTATATTAGTTATTCTATGGCTTCGGGGAAAATATCCAGTTATTATCTTCAAGAAGTTTTTCTGCATCTTTTTCATTCTCTCCCTTGATTATTAAAACGCAAACACAGGCAGTAATATCATTTGAATTATATCTGTACTTTGCAGGGGATTCTAAATTCTTGTGGTGAAGCAAATCTTTGTCTAAAAAAACTAAGAACCAAAAAAAGAAGCATGCTAATGTGGAATTTGTTTCTTTGTCTTTTGTTGCTGAGACTTTTATGCAAAATGCCGGTCATTTGTAAATATTTTTAAAACTAAAAACATAGAAGGGAGAGACATTTTCATAGCATTTGAGAAGAAGCATCAGAATTCTCTTACAATAAAAATTACCTAGTACAACAGAAAATACCTCCAGTTTTCTTTTAAAGAATTCAGTTGTTTTTAAACGAGAATAAGTAAAATAGTAGATATTAGAATTTATCTTACTCAGCAATTAATAATAATGCCTACTAAAAGTATAGCTTGAATGAGAGTAGGATAAAACTTTTGCTCTAAGTCTATAATAATGAATAATTTTCCATGAAACAAATTGTTTTATGAGTTTCCTTGGTAGCAGAGGCAGTAATAGATGAAAATTATTGCTATTAAGCGATCTAAAACACATTACCCTTAAAGATCACAACTCCAAGACCCTTCCTGGGAAACCAAATACATTGGCAGGATATCACCGTGTGGCCAGTAGTTTCACGTATGGTCCTTAGGTCACTGAGGCTACTTGAAGGAGATTAAAAGACTAATAGACTCAACTTGATGAGAGGGTCTGAGCCATATATATGTTGTGCATCCCTAGCTTTCCACAAAATTCCTGGCCTGGAGTAGAAGTTCGTTAAAAGTAAGCTGATTGAATTATAACTCAGAGCATCTCTTCTCTGATCAAAAATATCCAATGGTTTCCTTTAGCAATTAGAATGAGTCAAACTCCTTAGACTGCTCAAAGGCCATATATGATATGTTCTTTAATTATTTCTATAGCTTAATATCTTACCACTTTCTCTCTTGTTCTCTACATTTGGACTGAATTATGCTTCCTATTGTCAATTAACAAAGTTAAGCACATCCTTGTTCAGAGACTTTATACATTTTAGTTCCTGTGTCTCGTATGATCTTCCTCCAGCAAGCTAGATTTTGATCATCACTCAGGTCTCTGCTCAAACACCATTCAAATGTTATCTCTTCAGAGATGTCTTCTCTGATCACTTTACCTAAAATAAGCTTCTCACCCCCTTCCCAGTGTATATTTTTCCTTTATTCCAATATCCTGCTTTACTTCCTTTATAGCACTTATCACCATCTGAAATTTATCTATTCTTTTCATTATTTGTTGTCTTTCTTCTACTCATAAGAAGATGAGTACATGAGACTTATCTGCCTTATCATTAGAGCCTAAAACGGTACCTATAAATAGTGTTATAGAAAAAGAATCTGCCCTTTATTTGGAAACTAATTATTTGAAGATGCAGGGTATATGCCCTTGTAATTCGCTTTGAATTAACGCATCTTAATAAACTGATAAACTAGAAAACCATGATGTTGTTTACGTGCTGGTATTAATCCCCATCATGTGTTACTTACTTCAGAAGCTAGAGTAGGAACTTCTGGTTTCCAGCGTGGACAGAAAACTCCCTTTTCAGTTTGCCTTTCTTAAAGCTGTCACACAGCTTCTAAGTTATTACAAATGAAAATAAACAACGCACTGATATATGTGACTGCATTTGAGGTCAAGCTACTTTGTTTTGTGTATCTGCAACCCTTATTTTTATATTGTTTGCTTTTTGAGATTGAGGTTGGCCTTCAACATATTATCAACCATATAGTCCATTCAGGAAAAAAATTCTATTTCACACGAATTATCACAAGTTATCACATGTATTTTATAGGGAAATTGGAAACTACAAATTAAATTTCAATTAGGACCTTCCTTCCATATAATGAAGTTCAGAGCTCTTTTCTGATATTGTGTAGCCTTCATAATCTAAAAAGATAGACATTAGCAGAATATCCCATAATGCATGTGGTGATTATTCCACCACACCACTCCACGCTGAATATTCCAGAAAAAAAGAAACATGTTTTCTTTGTTTCTCTGCCTAAGTCATAGTTATAGAGCAGATATGCTCCATATTGTAGCATTTATTACAGTGTATTATTCTCTGCTCACACTTTCTCCCCACTAGACTACAAGCCCAAGTAAACAGCAATCATGTCTACCTGTTCACATTAGTTTATCCCTTGTACCTAACATAGGTGCTGGCACAGGAGAGGTGCTGAATAAATTTAGTTGAAGGATTGAATGAAAAAGAGAAATGACAACAAATACTACCAATATTTTTATTTTAATAATAAACTGTTGACCTGCACCTTCCTTAAGATATACTCTAGGAATTACTTTAAATGTAACCAAACTATGTCTCACTGAAAAAGATAGCTGACTATCATTTGCCGTAGTAATAAGACTAAGATGGGGTTGATAGGTACTTTAAAAGAGGTGTTTACTTGATAAGAAAATCCTTTTTGATTCCTGGAAGATGAAAATAGATTGCTACCTAAATAATAATTGAGGTCATTTGGTAATATCTATTTGTAACATCTCTTCAGAACTCCAAATTTGGGTTAGTTTCTCTAAACAAATAGACAATTTTTTACCATTGTCTTCTATATCAGGTAAGGTAAAGCTTGGAAGTCAAGAGGCACCGCTTACAAAATTATTGCCAGTTGGAGTTGTGTGTAGTTACAGAACAGGCTGGAGCACGTTTTGATTTGATTTGATTTGGGTTTAATTGGTTGTAAGGATCATTTCCACTTAAGTAACACTAAGAAAACACTGAAGGATAAGATGATTACAAACTCTACTACATATACACTAAAATATGATTTTCAATCAGAATATGTGTTAACACTAAAACAATATCTCACTCCCTTTCATTTTTCACCAGATGTCTCATGTGTCTTAATTTTGTTTAAAATTGGGGTCTAATTTCTGGTCAATCTGATATGGAAAGGTCTTGTTGGTATTGCACAGACTCTGTCGAAAATCCATGGAAATAAAAAATAATATATAAAGGAGAGTTCTCCTTCCACTAAGGATGTAGAAAACTATAAGAGAATGTCATCTCCAACATAAAAAAAGGAGAAAAACTAAATAATCTACAAAATCATAATTTTTCTTGAGCTCATCAGAGAAAAATTTTAAAAGCCTATATTTTAAGGGGTGGAAATCCCCTCCATGGAGAGAAGGGATACATCCTTTATGGAATATGGGAGAAAGAGGTGATTGCCGTAAAAGTGGGTAAGGTAAAATCAGTTCAGAATTTTATAAAATCTGAAAGGTCAGGTGTGGGCTACCATATCAATTTGGTGTAGCTGGGAGCTTCAGAAACAAAGGCAGTTTACAATTAATTTCAATATATTTTCAACAGGCCTCCACCAGTGCTCACAACAAAGGTTGGAAGTAGGACATGGGTCTGGGGAGATGCCACTTGGTGGCACAGAAGTGCAGGAGTGATTGGGTGCCACTGGCATAATGCCACACCTGCTTCCAAAGACACTTCCCTCATAGGAGGTAGAGGCTTTCAGCTGGGGGGACAGGGGTAGATAATCATTCCCCCCACAGGGCTCGTACAAAATCCGTTGCTTCTGGTGGAATGGAGTAAGTAAACTTTGCCTCTGGGAGATGGGTAGAAAACACTTCCAAAGCTACAACACAGGCAATGATTCATTGCTGATGAGGTAGGGTAAAAGAGAAAGCCCTCTATCCCTAGGCCCAGTGTTATGTATGAATACCAAGAAGAGATCTCTATTGCTGATGATGGGGCAGAAAAATCCCTCCTACCTAAGACCAGTCACAGGTAGAAGACACAGTTTAGTTGTGGTGGAGAGATGGGGCAGGAATGCCAAGGAATCCCTACCCATTAGGTCCAGGTACATAGAGCCTGCCTAAGGCTTAGTCTGATCCAGGAGAATAAAGAACACCTCCTGGCCCCACAGTGTGGACGAAACAACAGTCTGCTACCAACGAGAGGGAAAAATCCTGGAGAAAAATCCCCTCCAGGGCACGTGTGTGCAGTAACTGCTGAAAGCTGAGAGTGGAGCAGGAACCCTAAGTTTCTAGCACTGCAAGCCCCATCTTGAGTATGAGATAACTGCAGCCCAGCAGCAACCGCCATCTTTAAAGACCTCACAGAAGCAGAGGTACACCCAGGTGTAACTACCATTTACCTCACGTCTACTGTTCTTCTCCACACAGTATTGGCTACTGAATCAATTATAATACACAAAAAAGCAAGAAAAAAACCCACATTTTTAAGGTAACAAATAATCAACAAATCTAGATTCAGAGATTATGCAGATGCTGGCTATATCAGAGAGGGACTACAAAATAATTATGACTAATATGGCAAATGATCCAGTGGAAAAGGTGGGCTATATGCGTGAAAAGATGGAGAATTTCAGCAAAGAAGTAGAAACTAGACAAAAAGTCAAAAGAAAATGTTAGCTGTAGAAATATAATACCGGAGATAAAGATTTCTGGGATGGACTCAAGAGCAGGCTGGGTACAGTTGAAGAACACAACAGTGAATTTGAAGACATGTTGACATAAATTATCCAAGTTGAAATATAAAAAGAAAAAAATAAAAGAAAAATAAACAAACAAACAAGCAAACAAATAAATAAAACCAGAGTATCCGAGAGTTGTGGGATGATATATTCTGGCCTATCGTCTGTGTAATTGGCATTCCAGAAGGATAAAAAAGGAGAATGGGGTGCAAGATAAATGTAACAAGACAATGACCAAGAATTTTCCAAAAGTAATGGAAAATAAACCACAGATCTGTGAAACCCAGAGAATCCTAGGTAGGAAAATTGAAAAAAAAAAAATTGCCTGACACATAGTCGCCAAGATGCTGATAAACAAAGATGAGGAAAATATCTGGAAAGCAACCAAAAAAAAAAAAAATTACATAAAGAGGAACAACAATAACAAAATATAAGAGACTTCTCGTCAGAAACTCTGCAAGCTGTAAGATAAGGGATTGCATTTTTTAAGTATTAAAAAAATATTCAATTCAAAATTCTAAACCTTCTGAAAATGTTTAAAAATTTCTAAAGTTGTTTTATTGATTTCTCTATTGGTTTTCTGTTTTCCATGTCATTGATTTCTGCTCTGATTTTTACCATTTGTTTTCTTTTCTTTAATGTGAATTCTATTTGTCCCTTTACTAGCTTCCACTTTGGGTTTTTTTTTTTCCAGGAAGACACTAAAGAGTTGATTTGAGACATTTCTTCTTTCTTAATATAAACACAGTGCTATAAATTGTACTCTAATTACTGCTTTGGTGACAAGTCAGTTTTAGCATATTTTGTTTTCATTTTCATGTAGTTAGAAACTCTTTCTGATTCTCTATTTGATTTCTTCTGTGACCTACATTTTATTTAGAGCTGTTATTTCATTTCCACATATTTGAAGATATTCCAGAGATGTTTCTCCTGTTTTCCATTATTGATTTCTATTTTAATACCATGTGTCAGAGAACACATTTGGCATGACCTGAATCCTTTTAAATTTACTGAGAATTTATTATTACCAATGCATTCAGTTTCCAAGTACTCGGAGATTTTCCTGTTATCCTTTCTGACTGGTTCCTGATTTGATTGCATTGTGGTCAAACATCACTGTTAGTATGATTTCAAATATTTTAAATTTGTTGGGGTTTGTTTTATGACCAGAAGATGGTCTATCTTGTTTGTATTCTGTGGCTGCTTGAGAATAATGTGTATTCTGCTGTTGTTGGGGGGAGTGTTCTATAAATATAGATTACACCTTGTATGTTGATTGTGTTAATGAATTCTTTTATATCCTTGCTTATTTTCTGTCTCGTTGTTTCATCAGTTGATGAGCAAGTGTTGATGTCTCTAATTATAATTGTATATTTGTCTTTCTTCTGTCAGTTCCATCAGCTTTTGTTTAACATATTTTGAAGCTCTGTTCTTTGGTGTAAAGACACTTAGAACTGCTCTGTCTTCTTGCTGATTGACACATTGTGTGATAGAACTCTTTGTCTCCAGTAATTGTGTTGCTCTGAAGTCAACTTAATCTGATACTAGTGTAGCTATCCCTGCTTGCCTTTGGTTAATATTTGCACGATATATCCTTTCCCATCCTTTCACTTTCAACTTATCTATAGCGTTATAGTTGAGCTGAGTCTCTTGTCGACGGCATATGGTTGGCTCATGCTTTTTATTTTGTCCACACTGCCAATCTGTTTTAATAAATGTATTTAAAACATTTACATTTAATGTAATATTACTATATTAGTGCTTAACTCTGCCATTTTAATTTTTCATTTTCTACTTGCTTTCTCTGTTTTCTGTTTCTCTAGCGTCTTTTTCCTGACTTTCTCTGGTTTACTTGAACATTTGGGGGAAATTTACAATGTTTAAATAAATAAGAAACAAATCTTATATATTAACTCATGAAGGTAGCAACTCTAGTTCTCATCATTACTTTGTGTGGACCCATATTTCCATCTGGTATCATTTTCTTTCTGCCTGAAGGACATTCCTTAAAATTTCTTTGTAGTGTGGATCTGGTGGTGATAAATTATTACATATCTTGTATATAAAAAAAGTCTCTATTCCCCCTTTTTGTTGAAAGAAAATTTGGCTGGATAAGTAATTCTGTTACGAAAGCTTTTTTTCCAGAACTTTAAAGTTGTTGTTCCACTTCCTTCTCACTGGCCATTGTCTTCATTTTTGTTCCTTTGTTCATAATGTGCCTTTTTCTCCAACTACCTATAAGGATTTCTCTTTGTCTCTGGTTTTAGGCAATTTGATTATGATATGCCTTCGTGTAGTTTTCTTTATGTTTGTTTTGTTTTCTTCTGAGGTTCTTCTATCCGTGGTCTTATGATTTTCATCAAATTTGGAAAAAATTCAGTCACTATTTCTTTAAATATTTTTTTCTGTCTCCTTCCCTTCTCTACTTTGTGGACTGCAATTACACATAAATTAGGCCACTGAAAGTTTTCCCACTGTTAACTGATATTCTGTTTCTTCTTATTATTTGTCTTAGTGTTTTTCTTTTAGTAAAATTTCTATTCCTATGTCTTTAAGTTCACTAATTCCTCTGCAATTTCTAACATGCCATTAATTCCATCTAGTATATTTTTTTATCTTAGATATTTTAGTTTTCATCTCGGGAAATGTGGTTCTATAAAAATATGTCTTTCATGTCCTACTTAACTTTTTGACCATATGAGATACGGATACAATAACTATTTTAATTTCTTTGCTAAACCTAACAACTTTGTCCCCTACGCATCTGTTTTGATCGATTACTTCTTCACAGGTCTAGTGAATTTTTAATAGATACCATAGATGGTGAGTTTTACTTTTTAGGGTGGTGGATATTTCATATTCCTATAAATAGTTTGAATTTCGTTCTGGGATGAAGTTGGGTTTCTTGGAAATAGTTTGATTTTTTTTTTTTTTTTTTTTTTTGGTAAGGAAGATCAGCCCTGTGCTAACATCTGCCAATCCTCTTCTTTTTTTGCTGAGGAAGACTGGCCGTGGGCTAATATCCATGCCCATCTTCCTCCACTTCATATGGAATGCTGCCACAGCATAGCCTGACAAACAGTGCGTCGGTGCGTACCCGGGATCTGAACCTGCGAACCCCAGGCCGCCGCAGCGAGTGCATGCACTTAACCGCTTGCGCCACCAGGCCGGGCCCTAGTTTGATCTTTTCATTCTAGCTTTTAGGACTTGTTAGATGGGACTGGAGCAGTGCTCAGATTAGAGCTAATTATTCTACCCTACTGAGGCATTCCCCTTCTGTATACCCTATTCAGTTTCCCCTGAATTATGAAGCTTTCCAATATTCCTAGAGGGAACAAGCACTATCTCTGTCCCTGTAAAAGCATCAGACAGTGTGACTTTTAATCCCTGCACATTTCCTCCCCCAGTCTCTGGCACTTTGCTCACACAGATGTGTATGATCAGCACTGGGTTGAATACTTTAGGAGGATCTTCTGCAGATCTCTGGAATTTTCTCTCTGTGCAGCTCCTTCTTGTACTGTACTCTGTTTTTAAACTTGAGCCACCTTGGTCTTCCTAGACTCTCAGCTCCATCTCCTCAGAGAATTTCCAGGCTCCGCCTGAGCACCCGCTCTCCGTAATGCGGCCTGAAAAGAGCCTCCGTAGAGTAAAGCTCAGGCAATCACTGTCCTCCATTGATTGATGTCTTGAAAACAGTTGTTTTATATATTTTGTCTGTTTGGGGACTGTTTCAGGTGGAAGGGTGAATCAATCTCTATTACTCCATCATTTTGGGGAGCAGAAGGTAATATTAAATTTTTTAAGCTGGAAGGAGTGTATGCTTGTTTGTTATACTTTCCATATATTTTTCCGTTATTTTTGTAAATTACATGTTATTTCACAATGTCATTAAAATAATAAACCAGCTTCCGTTAGGACATAGAGCTTTGATGTTCCAGTTTGCGTTGCAATACTTGGTAGGAATAGTAAAACAAGATCATCAAAACACCATCATTTTGTCATTGCTTGATAACTGATGGGACCATGACAGCATCTCAGACACCAGAAAACATGAATATTCATTCAGTTTACTTTGAATCACATTGTGACATCAGAACGAAGCTTGAAGGGTATGCCCTTTCCAGTCTTTTGACTTCAGGGCAGAAAGTAGTGTCAAAACATGACCATATTGTGATAGGAAGCTCATCTGCTTCTTTCTCCCTTTGAAATTACTATCAAGTTTTGGAATGGGCTGTACTTATCACACTGAAGCATTGGATATTGAACTTGGGAATAGTACATCAGCAAACAAGCTAAAGAAATCAATAGGCAGTTGGCAAGGCCAGAAGCTGTTATACTGGACTACTTTGAGGTCAACCACTGCTTCATTAACAGAATTTTTCACTCGAGTATTAAAACAATGTTTAAAGTGTTCTCTTTTTAAAGAGGATTAGCAGTTCACATTCATGAAGGGATATGAGAAAGCATAGAGTTTCTCCCTCTCTGTCTCTCTCTCCCTCACTCTCTTTCTGAATGGCCTCGTTAAATTCTAATAGCATATTTGGGGTAAAAATTGATATCCAAATAAGTTACCTACCTCATTCATAAGAATAATTTAAAAAACTTTTTGTCAGATATCAAACCAAGTATCTAAATAAAATTATAGGATTTTTATTCTTAATGACTACAAAGATATACACCTCTCTGTGTTAAGTAGAATAAAGGTTCACCAAATAGATCTATGTCCTAATCCCCATAACCAATGAATATATTACCCCATATGGCAAAAGTGACTTGGCTAGTGTAATTAAGTCAAGGAATTTGAGATAGAGAGATTATCCTGCATGACCTTTTGGGGTCCAATATAATCACAACTGTCCATAGAAGGGAAGTGAGGGAAATAGAAGAGCCAGAGGCAGAGGAAGAGATGTGACAACAGCAGCAGAAGTTGGAATAATGCAAATACCGGAAGAAGAAGCCACAAGATGAAGACGGTAGGAATGTAGGCAGCCCGTAGAAGCTGGAAAAGGCAAAGAACCAATTTCTCCCCAGAGCATCCAGAGGGCGGCAACTCTGCCAGCACCTTGAGTTTAGCCCTGTGAGACTGATTTAGATTTCTGTCCTCCAGAACTGTAAAAGAATACATACATGTTGTTCTAAGCCCCTACATTGTGGTAATTTGTTACAGCAGCAACAGGAAATTAATACACTCTCTAATGAGGCATCACTTTTTACTCTGCCTTGCAGTTATTTTTTATCTAATATGCTATAAGGTTTCTGAGGTCAGATACTTATAAACACCATATTGTTTAACATAATGCCTTTTACCATGTGTGTTCTAGAGATAAAACAACCTCATCACTAACCAGATCCATGCAATGGAAGGTCCCCGATAGGTGGCAGTCCTAACTATTAACAGAGGAAAGATTCTGTGATGAATGAAGAATTTTAATAAGCCAAGAGAGAATGTATTCAGTAGTAGCTATTAACTTTCCAGAATTTTCTGAACTTATCTTTCCAGTATTTCAGCTTTTGGGTTGGACCTATTGTTTTAAACAAAAAATCATTGAAAATATTACATATTTGTGCCAGAACATCATTATTTAGGTGGCTTTAATGAAAAGATGTAAATATTAGGATTTTTCCTCCGTATCTCTGCAGTACTACAACCAGAAATGAAAATATATCTATAGAGGTGGGAAATGTAGGCCTCCCAGGTTTAAAGAAGTTGAGAAGAATTTTCTAAGAAATCTGCCTTGTATTTAAATGTCTTCAATTTCTATAGTAAAATTACAGTGTGTGGGAATGAGGTAATTGGATTTTCTTTTCTTTTTGGTGAGGGAATAACGAAGCTGTGATAGGAATGAGAACTTTGCGGGGAGAAGAAACTAGAGAGGGCTTTGTCTCACAATATACAGCTTCCAAATATACCTTGGAAAGTTATCTAGAAGGACAGAAGTTGAGCTGTGTATGGAAGTGCCCAGGATTGCATGGGAACTGAATTGCAGGCCACAATTACCTGGCCATATGCTGCACAATTGTGGTTTGTCTTTTCCTTGTGGAACCAAACTGTGTGGACGCTCTCCTATAACAGTCAGGAAACCTAATAAGGTGATGGTGAGAAATCTTCAAATCTATCTTTCGGGGAGAGGCAAAAATGAAGTTCCCTTGGGAATGAGATGGGATAGTGAGATCCCTGGGATTATACTTTGTAATATATCCAATTAAAAATGGAAAATTCATTGTTGGGAGAATTCTCCATGGGCCTCTCATGTTTCTGCATGTCTTGTAAGCTAAGACAATGAAATCTTCTGTTCCAGAAGAAATCTTCTGTTCCATTAACTTTTCAAGGATGTTTACAGAGTAAACAGCCTCGGGAGATAGGGAGAGTGCCTTCCTCCAGAGAAAAGGCAGCTTTATTTGACATTCAGAAAAATATCTCCCTATAGGGCAAAGTTTGCACAGGTTTTTGTGCAGTCTCCTCGTAAAAGTTTGTGGTTTCCTAAATGTGCAGCATCTACCTGTGTGCTCCTTGTCATCCCAGTGAGATCAGGGGGACAAGGAGAACTGGCATGAACATAAAGCTCCCGCTGCCTGCTGTACAGTGAGTAAGAAAGTCCTTTGTCTCTGACCCAGGAGATCACGTCTTCTGCCAGCACCCATGAAACTACAGCAGGCTAATTTGTCAGTTTACAAGTAGGGAAAATCTCAGATCCTACACATTCCATTGAGTTTCTAACATTCAAGTGAGATGTTTTTTCATTAGTAAATTAAGGATTCTCATACCCATTGATTTCATTGAGATCTATAATTTCATGCTTATGTGCTATGACACAAATTGAATAAACATGAAGACTGACTCAGTAATTCTCAAAATGTATTCCCTAGACCATTTTCATGACAATCTCCAGATGCATCTGTTAGGTGTATACATTGCTGGCTCACACAGCACACTTACTATAACAGAATCTTTGAGAGGGGGGTACAGTGACCTATAGTTTAAAAAACATCCTCAGGCAATTCTAAAGCACTCAAATGTTTGTCAGCACTGAACTATGGAGTATAAATAAATGATAAATAATGTATGACCACATATTTCCCGTTCTAGTTGTTACAATACTTGGCTTTTTAAAATTAAACGTTATGGTTTATTGGGAAGCACTTCTTGGACAAATAGATTTGTTTAGAAAAAACAGATTAATGGGAAGGAATTATCAGCTCTCTAGCTCTGTCAAAACAAGCACTAGGCTTCACACTTAAGAGAATTCTTTCAAGTTTCTAAGCAGTCTATGATAATACTGTCATCACTCTATATTTTTAGGTTTGCAAGTTCAGCTCTTAAAGGGTTGATTTCAGTGTTTAGGGTGTGTTCTTTTTTTTTTTTTTTTTAAACCATTGTTTAAACCGTGCACACAGGTTTCTACCAGTCAGTGTTGCTGATCTGTCTATTTGACGTAGAGACCCAAACAGTAACATTTCAGCAGTGGGGATGTTGTAGGTGAGGGACATCAGTATTCTCCGTAAATCAATCACTAAATTGTCCTTTGTATTTGCTAACAAAATTAAAATTATAAAGTTATTGCAATAGAGTGGAAAGAGTGTGGCTATGAATTAAATCCTGGCTCTTTCCTTTCTCGGTTTTGAGATCTTAAACAAATAACAAAATATTTGAGTCTGGAATTATATAAAATAGTTACAATTAAATTATGAGACCTATAGAACCTACCTGTTACATAGTCCTCAATAAGTATCAGATTCTTATTTTAATGGAGTGTGTAGTAAGATTCATGAACATTAAACACGCTGACATTCAAAATTGCTGAATTATTACAAAATCTACATCTTGAAGATTTTAAAGAAACATACAACTAAATACATTTATATAATTAGATACCTTCATTATGAATATTAATTCATATCACTATCTAGTAAATGGAACATATACCTTCACACATATACAGACACATATTCAAAGACTGAGTCTATTTTTAGGTCTAATTTCTCCCCAAGGCTAATTTCAAAATAAAAACTCTCCAAGAATTTTTAGATGGATATAAAGCTTAAACCAATTTGGTAATACTCCTCCACCTCCCGTAGCTTTTCAAAATCATTGCCTATATGTTCTGAAGTGGGTAATATTTTACTGCTTTGTTTTTTCTTACCCTGACTTGGACAAATGGTGATTAGATTTGTTTTGCTATTATTTGCAGTGACTCTGTTTCCATAAATCTCAAGCTCAGAAAGTCTTAAGTGAGACAGTAGTCCTAAAAAATTGATTTCTAAATGTTTTGAAGAGTTTAAAGAAATAGATTAGGTGTCATAATTTCATTGATGGATTGATAATCTTTCCTATCTCTGTAAGCATCTTAATTTACTAAAATGTTTGTGTGCCTATGCAACTGAATTTTGCAATAAGTTCACTAAAAATAACTATTTTTTAAAAAAGAAATTACTGTGTTACAAATTTGAAATCAATTCATGAGTTAGGGAATTAAGGTAAGGATAGAAGGGCCCGTTTTTTTTTTGGTCAGGAAGATTGTCCCTGAGCTAACATCCCTGTCGATCTTCCTCTATTTTGTATGTGGGATGCCTCCACAGCATGGCTTGATGAGCTGTGTGTAGGTCCACACCAGGGATCTGAACCTGTGAACCCCGGGCTACTGGAGAAGAGCGTGTGAACTTAACCACTACGCCACCCAGCTGGCCCCTACAAGTTCTCTTTTACATGTAAAAATCTGTCTCAGATATCCAGGAGATGTACATTTTGTGATCCGTGGATATAGACTATAGGTACTATGTCAATTAGGATTAGGTTTGGCCACATACAAAAGAAAAACCTCTGGTAGAGGAATTAAACACGACTCCATTTACTTAATCTCTCACATTAAAGAGATCCAGAGGTCTGTGTCTCATGGCTGATGTGGGCACTCCATATGTTCTGGCCTAGCCTCTCTTCACCTCCCTATTCTGCCATATTCGGCCTGTCCTCTACTACATGCGGGTAGGACCCATTATTGTATCAAGTAGCAGAAAAAATGAAGAGTTTTTCCTATATTTCAAAGGAAAAGAAAACAACTTTCCTAAATGCCACGTTGTATTTCTGCTTACACTTTATTGGAAGAACTTAGTCTCATGGCCACACTTAGTTGCACAGCAGTGGTAGAGCAGAATATTGACTTTTATCCTAGACCACAACAATTGACTAGCTAATAATAGGGAATTTCTTACTACTGAAGAAGGAAATGGTTGATGTAGGGCAAGTCAATTAAAATATCTCCTACAAATGTATGATTATTGGGAGGAGCAAGAGAAGGAGGTGATGTATACATACTTTCTTACTGAGAACCTTTGAATATTTTGAGAAATTTCTTCAAGAAATATCTTTCTAACTACTGGAAATTTTATTTGCCTGCTGGACAAAACAACTTATCTCAGTTAAAAACAAAACAAAACAAACAAACAACAAAAAGCCCTCTGAATAGTCTTAAATTTCCCATTTCTCGGATGTGAAAATGCAGGCTGTCACCAACAGTTTGACATATTACTGACATTATCTGAAATAAAATGTCTGTTATCACTTTAGGTTAATAACCAGATGTAAACACCTAAACAGTGTATTATCTAGGATAATCAATTCTAAAACTGTGTTTCTTGATCTAAATTTATCTCTGAGGTAAGCCACTGCAACTCATGTTATAAAGCAGGAAAATGAAGAAGTGACTTATTCTAATCCCATACAAAAATCCCTGTCTCCTGAAACCGATAACTTTTTTCCCCCATGTTGATTTCTCAGTAGAGGAGACTTCATAGCCTCTTTTACTCAATCTCTCTTTCTCTCTTCCTTGCTCTCTTTCTCTGCCTCTGTAATGACACATATTGTATTTCTGGTAAATATCATGAAAAAGAACCAAGATATTCCTCTTCTGATGTTAAATTAAAATATTACGTAGCACATAAAGAATATGCCAGGCATGTGCCAGGTGACAATAAATCCTAAACAAACTTCAGAAAGCAGGAGCAACATGAAATAACGTAATGGAATTTGTAATCTACATTTTCTTTTATGGAGGACAAATCAGTGAAAAATTTATTTATTTGCTGGTAGCAGAGACCTAAATTAGCAATTAAAATATTGGTGTTCACTTTTCTCTCATGTGAAATAAAGACAGGAACTAGTTAGATCAGGGGTGGTGCAGTGGTTCCACAGCATCAAGTCCCAGAGACTTTCTGCCTCTCTGCCTCTTCTCCCACAGCATGTGTGTCTTTCTGCATGGTTGCCCCGTGTTTGCATTAGATGAAGCTCCAGCCATCATAATCTCATTACAAGTAGAGGAAGACGGAAAGGGCACAGCCAAAAAGGAATTCGCTGGTTGAATCAACCCAAATTAGGAAGCTTTGCTGGCGCCCCGCTGAACGACTTCTGATCATATAACTTGAGCCACCGCATTAGTCACATGCCTACTCCAATCTCAAAGGGAGTCTTAGAAATGAACTTTTTCAGCCACGCATATCATTCCTCATGAAAACAGTGTCTTGTCTTTAAGTGTGAAGAGGAGACTGGACACTGAGGTTATGACTAAGAGTTCCAGCCACAGTGTCAGCTCACAAAAACTTCCAAGAGATAAGAGGCATTTACAGCAGCCCAAAATTTGCCAGGTTAAGATGCCTCCACAACCCTAACGAGCTGACTAGAAATGGTCTGTGTCTTGGGCCTCAATGGGAATTTAAGCCTACCTCAACATTTGCAACTTTGTGCAGCGAGCAGTGAAATAGCACTAAAAGGAAAGCATCTATCAAGAAATGAGAGGATTATCCTCCTGGAGAGTTTCTCTCTTAACCTTTCCAGAGAAACAAATACTGAAACCAATTATCTCCTTTTGAGTAAAGAATAGAGAAGAACATTGTTTTTACAGGAAAGAAAATTGCCTAAGACCCTGGGAATTCATTTCCCATTTTCTTAAGACATGTCAGATTCAGCTGAACTTTCCTGCACAGCCCCATATCTTACTCTCAAACCAGCACCTTCTCTAGCAATTTCTCTACCTATCACTATTAATGACAATCAGAATTTCTTCTCAAAAACAATCCTCAGTGAATTTCTGGTTAATTTCCTTTACTGAAATCAGACTCTGTTGAATAATATGATATTCAATGTCTCCATGGAAACAGAATTTTCAAAATGAGACCTAATTATAATCATGGCTTACTAACAAGACCATTGAACTTTTTAAAATGGCTTTCCTAGGGCAAACCTGGTTGCTTAGTGGTTAAGTTTGCACACTCCACTTTGGCGGCCCAGGGTTTGTGGGCCCGGATCCTGGGTGTGGACCTATGCACCGCTCATTAAGCCATGCTGTGGCAGCCTCCCACATACAAAATAGAGGAAGATTGGCACAGATGTTAGCTCAGGGATAATCTTCCTGCAGCAAAAAGAGGAAAATTGGCAACAGATGTTAGCTCAGGGCCAATCTTCCTCACCAAAATAAAGTAAAATAAAATGGCTTTCCTAATTTGAACAGTATTCACAGAATAAAGAAACTAAGTACACATTTGTATTGGTACTATACAGTATATCTGTGTTTAAATTCCAGGAAAAATACAAAAATTCACAGGTGGATTATTCCAAAAGAAAATTTTAAATCACTATTTACTTGCTCTTGCATCTAATTACAGATGCCATTATAGGCTTTAACATAATTTAAGAGCCAGAAATTCAATATGATATCACCAATACTTTTTTTAAGATAAAAATCCATATTTCAAACTAAGTGGTTAATTCCTCACCTTGTCTTCACAGTAATCAGAGAGAAAGAGAAGATACAATGTATTTTAACCTGTGTCACAAGAAGGGATAAAGTAAACACAATTTGGGAATTTAGGTAGTTATATTACTGTAATCTCTTCAGTTATTTATGAATTAATTGGTTATTCACTGGAAACACATTTTTATTCAATATCTAATATGCACTGGGTGTCTCAGTGGTTGTTCAGTGTGCTAGGTTAAGGAAAACATTTATAGACAGCATCAACATTATCTGTTTAGCTATCTTTCTTCACAAGGAACTTATTGCCTCAATTACTTCCCCTCCCTCTAGTGGCAAATTCAGAAAATAATGGAGATGACACATAGTGCTAAATTGAATATAATCCAGTGTCAACCTTTATGGCACAACTAATAAGTGCTTTGCAAGGTTAAGACAGGGAGTTCAATACGGACAGGAGTTATTTGGAAAGTCGATGGATTTAAAATGGCTTTAGAGGATTGCAAAGGCTAGGATGGGCAGAGAGAAGGGAGATTAGTTAGAAAAATACACTTAGTAATATGACTAGTTCTTGTTTATTAAAAAAATGGTTAAAAAGTAACATTTAAGGTTTGTATTATAAGAATAGTTGTGTAAATAGAAAACATAGACAAAGGAAAAAGTATAAAATAAATGATTTCTTTGTAGTAAAGATCCTTTTTAATAATTCATTCAATCCAGATTCCATGCCTCATTTTCCTGTGGGACAGAGGAAGATGGAGTCAGGTGTGGCTGGATTACAAACACAAAGGGGGATGGCATTATCACAGTCAGAAAGCTCATGTCAGTTTAAAATTACAGAGTCAAGTATAGGCTTAAAACTGAAGGCGGAATCATGGGTGCGGAATCAGGTGAATATGAGCTATGTCTGGAAGTGGATACAAGATGAAAATATCTGCCAATATGGCTGGGATGCTTGGAGCTCCATTATTAGAGATGGGCTTCATTGTGTAGGTGTCTTGACGGAGGTTAACTGTATTGGGGTCTGGGGAGAGAAACTTGAAAACTCTCTTCTTGAATCCATGATATTACTAACATAGTTCCCCAACTTCACAAAGCTAAAAACTGTAAGTGTTTCTGCATGACTAAGACCTAATGAAAATAAGTTTGCAATGCAATTTTAATGTGAGTATTAGCACTCCTAAGTTCTGTATATTGAGTCATTAAAAATAGTAGTAATTACAGTGCATAGCTTAATAATGTATTTATACATCACTTAGACTTCAAAAAATCATAGACATGTATGAGAATTCTATACAAATAATTTATCAGCTCTGATATAAAAAGGTGATATTCAGTCTTATTTGTGATATGTTGACTAGTACACAGGGGCTCAATGGAGGACATTAAATTGATATCATACACAGCTGGACAGAAGACAGAGATATTTCTGTTAGACAAGCTAGAGTATCTATAAAAGGCATGTTTTTGCTTAAGTGCATATGGCCTGTTCCTGTCTATATGTGTTACACCTTTAACAATTATCTAACAAAGACAATAAAAATAAATGTTTGTATGTATGTAAAGTGAGAACCATAAGAAAAAAGACACCTTTAAGATCATTCGGTGGAATCTAACTCTCTGAATTTTAAAGTGAAAAATCTGACCCACAGAAAAAATGAGAAGTTCAGCTCAGCTTGAGTACAGATGACATATTTGTTAATGGGAATAAGTTTGGATAAAACTAACACAAAAATCTGGACTTGATCCAATAGGCAATGGAGAGTCATTAAAGATTACTGAGCAGGATGACAATGTGCTGGAATAAATTGTTTGAAGGTAGTTATTTAGGTGGTTGTTGCAGTTATGAAGCATGCAGAAGGGAGATAGTGATGACCACTACTGTGATGTGAACAGTGGGAACAGAATGCAACGGAAAGATTAAAGAGATGATATGAAACTGAAATTGACTGGACGTGGGTCATATCAGATCTGTTGGAACACATGATGTGAAAATCTATGACTGACCTTGACTTTGAGTCCAGAATATATAATAGTTACCTTTGCCATTGTAAGATGTAGAAAAGATGGAGAGAAAGTGAAGAGTAGGAGAGAAAGTAAAGAGTTCAATAAGACAACCTGAATGTGGGGGTCATATAGGACATTATGGAGAAATGCTGTGAATATAATCAGTTTCCTAGACTAAAGACTTATTGAGAGTCAAGATTAAAATTAGAATTTGGGAGGTTCAACATAGAAGCTGAAAATAAAGGTAGAGACTCAGATTAGTTCTAATAAGAAGTGTATGGGTGGAAAATTTCCGTAGTCAAAGACTCACCATTAGAAGGCCCACAGTTAATGGATGATTAGAGACAGTAGAAAAAGGAAAAAAGGACATGTGTAGAAAACCCTAAAGACTCCACACACACACACACACACACACACACACACACACACACACACAGTCAGAACTAATAAACAAATTTAGCAAAGTTGTAGGATACAAAATCAACATACAAAAATCAGTTGCATTTCTGTATACTAATAATGAATTATCTGAAAAGGAAGTTAAGAAGACAATAACCATTGCAGTAGCATCAAAAAAATAAAATAAAATACTTAGGAATAAACTTAACCAAGGAGATGAAAGACTTGTACACAGAAAGCCATAAAACACTGAAGAAAGAAATTATAAAAGACACAAATAGATGGAAAGATATCCTGTGTTCATGGATTGGAAAACTTGATACTGTTAAAATATCCATACTACCCAAAGTGACCTATAGATTCAATGCAATCTCTATCAAAATCCCAATGGCAATTTTTACAGAAATAGAAAAAACAATCCTAAAATTATTATGGAAACACAAAAGGCCCTGAATAGCCAAAGTAATATTGAGCAAGAAGGACAAAGCTAGAGGCATCACACTTCCTGATTTCAAAATATACTGTAAAGTTATTGCAATTAAAATGGTATAGTACTGGCATAAAAACAGACGTATAGACCAATGGATCAGAATAGAGATCCTAGAAATAAACCCATGCATATACGGTCAACTATCTTTGATAAGGGTGCCAAGGATACCAAATGGGGAAGAATAGTCTCTTCATAAATGGTGTTGGGAAAACTGGATATCCACATGCAAAACAATGAAATTGGATTTTTATCTTACAGTATATGTAAAAATCAACTCAAAATGGATTAAAGATTTAAATGTAAGATCTGAAACTATAAAACTCCTAGAAGAAAACATAGGGAAAAAGCTTCTTCACATTGGCCTTGGCAATAATTTCTTGGACATGACACCAAAAGCACAGGCAACAAAAGCAAAAATAGACAAGTGGGACTACATCAAACTAAAATTTTCTGCACAGCAAAAGAAACAATCAACAAAATGAAAAGGCAACCTATAGAATGGGAGAAAATATTTGCAAACCATATATTTGATAAAGGGATATTATCCAAAATGTATAAGAAACTCCTACACTTAATAGCAAAAAAAAAAAAAAAGCCCAAATAACTTTATTTAAAAATGGGCAAAGGAGGGCCGGCTCCGTGGCTTAGCGGTTAAGTGCGCGCGCTCTGATGCTGGCGGCCCGGGTTCGGATCCCGGGTGCGCCCCAAGGCACCACTTCTCCGTCCAGCGCGAGGCCGAGTCCCACGTACAGCAACTAGAAGGATGTGAACCTATGACGTAAAACTATCTGCTGGGGCTTTGGGGGGAAAAAAATGAATAAATAAAATCTTTAAAAAAAAAAAAAAAAAAAAAAAATGGGCAAAGGAAATGAATAGACATTTCTCCAGAGAAGACACACAAGTGAACAATGGGTGTATGAAAAGGTGCTCAACATCACTAATCATCAGGGAAATGTAAATCAAAACCACAATGAGCTATCACTTCATGCCTGTTAGGGTGAATATTATCAAAAAGCAAAAGATAACATGTGTTACAAAGGGTGCGGAGAAAAGGAAACCCTTGTACATTATTGGTGAGAATGTAAATTGGTGCAACCACTATGAAAAACAATATTGAGATTCCTCAACACATTAAAAATAGAACTACCATATTTTCCAGTAATCTCACTTCTGTGTATATATCCAAAGGAATTGAAATCATATCTTAAAGAGATATCTGCACCCCAAAGGTCACTGCAACATTGTATTCACAATAGGCAAAACATGGAAGCAACCAATATGTTCATTAATGGATGAATGGATAAAGAGAGTGTGGTATATGCAAACAATGGAATATTATTCAGCCTTAAAAAAGAAAGAAATCTAGCTATTTATGGCAACATAAATGAATCTGAGATACATTCTGCTAAGTGAAATAAGCCAGACACAAGGACAAATACTACATGATACTGCTTTTATAAGAAATCTAAAATAGTCAAACTTATAGAAGCAGAGAGTAGAATGGTGGCTGCCAGGGGCTGAGAGGATGGGGAAACAGGGAGGTATTAGTCAAAGAGTACAAAGTTTCAGTTATGCAAGATGAATAAGTCCTAGAGGTCTACTGTGGTTCATAGATCTGCTGTATAATATAACAATACTATATTGTATAATTAAAAGTTTGCTACAAGAGTAGATCTTATGTTTAAGAAGTTTTTTAAAAAAAATTTTTTTACAAGCATTACAGAATAGGTAGCACTTCCAATCACTGAAAGAACTCCATGTTGAATGCATTTGCAAGCAGTTTGTTAGAAACATCTTTATTAACTGTGTTCTTAATAAATTCATTACACAATTTAGAGTAGGTATCAATTTTATTCGCTGAAAAAACACTGAGCTGAATGGGCCTTGCAAGTACCTTGCTTGTGATTCAGATAAATCACTTAACCTCTTGATTCCTTATCTTTTTTTCTCCCATTCTTTTCTGCAGATAATAACAGAGGTACGTTTATAAGTTTAGGTTTTCTTAAGTGCTTTGGCGTGTTTGGATTTAAGACAGCATTTTGTACAAAACTAAAAAGTAAAATTTTTCACCATACTAGAATCTGTAAACTCCTTCATCTCCTTTTTTTCTTCATATCTCCATCCTCCTCCACACATTTTCTATGAACTTTACAGACCTTAGGGTATACCGTTAAGATTGACAGCTGGAAAGTCAATATCTTCAAGATTAGCAAAGAGTAACTTTTAGGGAGACATTGGCGAAAACTACAATAATCCACCTCACGCATGTTAAATTTTGGACTACTGAAGTACGCCCTAATGAAAAACACTTTTATCCTCCACTGACTATATTCACAAGAATAATATTGCCCATGATATTGCTTAATATGAGGACAGCAAGTGTGGTAGAGATAATTGTCTCAGCCTTTTCCCTTTGACCTAACCTACTTTCTTTTGTCTTCTTTTTTTACACCATCCCTCATCAATCACATCTACCTGGGAAACTAGCATGCACATGAATTTGTTTGGATGATGCCAACCCCTGGGGATATCTTTAACTTAAAATATATATATTTTTAATTCTTTTTACAAATTGAAGGCAGAAGAATCATGTTTTAGTTCTCAGGAAAATCATTGGGATTCTTTGGACAGAATGATTATTATCTTTTGTATGATGACATTAATTCCTTATTTATATGTTTATTTTTGGTGAGGGAGATTGGCCCTGAGCTAACATCTGTGCTCATCTTCTTCTATTTTGTATATGGGACGCCGCCACAGCATGGCTTGATGAGTGGTGCATAGGTCCACGCCCAGGATCTGAACCTGTAAACCCTGGGCGGCCAAAGCAGAGCATGCAAACTTAACCACTATGCCACCAGGGCAGCCCCACAATAATTCCTTATGATGCTTTTGTGGGAATCAATTAGATAAATGCGGAATTAGACATTTCATAAAATACAAAGTTTTATATATTTTTAAAACATACGTATTAGTTTCCCAGGGCTGCCATAACAAAGTACCACAAACTGACTAGCGTAAAACAACAGAAATTTATTCTCTCACAGTTCTGGAGGCCAAAAGTCCAGAATTGAGGTATTGGCTGGGCCATGCTCTCTCTTAAGCCTCTAGGGGAGGATCTTTCCTTTCCTATTCCAAATTTGGGTAGCCTCCCGTGTTCTCTAGCTTGTGGCAGCATAAATCCCATCTCTGCCTCCATGTTCACATGGCATTCTCCCCTCCCGCGTCTGCCTCTTCTTATAAGGACATGCATTCATGTTAGATTAAGGGTCCACACTACTTCAGTATAAAGTCATCATAATTTAATTTCATTTTCAACAACTTTATTTTCAAATCATGCCACATTTTGAAGTACTGGGAGTTAGGATGTCAACATATCTTTTTGGGGGACATAATTCAACCTATAATAGTCTACCTCTGGCTCCCAAAATTTAAGTCCTTCCCACATACAAAATTCACTCACCCCAACCAAACATGCCCCAAAGTCTTAACCATTCAGCATCAACTCTCAGTGAAAAAATCTTACCTAATTATCAACTCAAAATCCCAGATCTCATTATGTGAATCAGTTATGAATGAGATTCGAGATATTATTTATCCTGGAGCAAAATTCCTCTCCATCTGTGAACTTGTGAAACCAGACGATGAGTTTCTGCTTCCAAAATATAATGGTAGAGCAGGCGTAGGATAGATGTTCTTTTTTGTTGTTGTTTTTTGTGAGGAGGACTAGCCCTGAGCTAACATCTGATGCCAATCCTCCCCTTTTTTCTTGAGGAGGAGTGGCCTTGAGCTAACATCCGTGCCCATCTTCTTCTACTTTATATGGGACGCCGCCACATCATGGCTTATCAAGCGGTGCGTCAGTTCACGCTGGTGATCCGAACCTGCGAACCCTGGGCCACCGAAGCAGAGCGCGTGCACTTAACCGCTTGTGCCACCGGGCCAGCCCCGGGATAGATATTCGTATTCCAAAAGGGAGAAATTGGAAGAAAAAAGGGGTCATGGATTCCAAGCAATTCCAAAAACTAGAAAGGCAATTTCAATTAGATGTCAAGGCCTGACAGCAATCCTCTATGGCCAATGCTGTGCCTGGCACAGGGCATTGGCTGCGCCCTGTTGGCCCACGGGGAGAATTTCCTTCGTCACTGTTCTTCAAGGATGAAGGATGCCCCAGAAAGGGCCTATAGTGGTCCAGTTGTCCACTTTCAAATGCTGCCTGCACATCGTGCAGAATTATCTGTAAACCAAGCCCAAGGTCTCTCTTCCTCAGACAACTGATTGGAACTCCCCAGGAGGCCATAGGTGTGGGCTTGGAGAAAGAAGGTAATACAGCAGGAATGGGGACCCTGGGTATTCTAGTCACTTCTTTATGTAACTTACTTATGCCTTCAGGGCTTACTCCAGCCTGATGTCATATACACTGCTTCCATTTGCCGGTCGATGCCCAATTATATGGCTTGGTGGGTGGGATAGCACCCACTTTATGATGAGCAGCTCTGTTTGCATAGTAAGTTGGTGACCCATGGTTAAGCATTCAGTCTCTACTAGGTGCCCATACTGAAGTTTAAATTTCAACATATCTTTTTGGGGAACACAATTCAACCCACAACTTCATGGTAATTATTAACAATAGTAATTATATTCATAGATATATATGTTCATTTTTACTGAGATCTTACTACCTTTACAATGTTGAACTTATGTCAGTGCAACTCTAGCTTTGTCTTATTCTGATGACTTGATCTTTTAAATAAGATAACAAATGCTATTTTTAATCAGCCAGGTGCAAGTGTTTACTTTTGCTGACAAACCAGAGTGAGTAAGTAGAGGGTCATGGGCAGGTGTCATCCCAGATTCTAAAGTGCTTAAATAATGGTGACTGTTACAAACAACTATCATTTATCCATTTACTCAATAAATATTTATTGTGTCTCTAGTATATTCCAGACATGATTCTAAATGCGGGGTCATGGAAATGAGCAAAACAGAAAAATCTCCTGTAATCATGGTTTCTACAGCTTAGAGGAGACAGACAATAAACAAATAAATTAATAAATATATGACATAAATTCAGGTCGTGATTGATATACATTATAAAAATAAGAATATAGGGTTTAAAAGAGATAGCGATTGAGTCGAGCACACTAATTACATCGGCTTTGCAGCAAGCATTTTATTACCTATTTTGCATACCATCACACTGAAATTTCATGGACAAACTCCCCAAAGTCATCTGTAGATTTAATGCAATCTCTATCAAAATTTCAATAGCATTTTAAACAGAAATAGAAAAAACAATTGGAAAATTAGTTCAAAATCACACAAGACCTTGAATAGCGAAAGCAATCTTGAGAAAGAACAAAGCTGGAGGCATCACACTTCCTGGTTTCAAATTATAATATAAAGCTGTGGTAATCAAAACAATATGGTATTGGCATAAAAACAAACACATAGCCCAATGGAACAAAATTAAGACCCCAGAAATAAGCTCTTGCCTATATGGTCAAATATTACTTGACAAGAAAACCAATAATACTTCATGGGAAAAGATAATCTTTTCAATAAATGGTGCTGGAAAAGCTGGACATTCACATGCAAGAAATGTTGAAACCCAGTTCTTCTGAGATTTGCTTGTGTCCATTATTATTTGTCCAATATTCATGTCCTGGCTTCCCCCACCTGTTATGTGCCATGTAGCCCCTAGAGCCCCTTGGAGGAGTCCCTGCTGTCCAAATAGGAGTCAGAGACACCTTGAGGCTGCCATCAACACCGTGGCCAAGAATAAAG
The DNA here is from genome assembly GCF_057802395.1 of Ceratotherium simum simum. Taxonomy (NCBI): domain Eukaryota; kingdom Metazoa; phylum Chordata; class Mammalia; order Perissodactyla; family Rhinocerotidae; genus Ceratotherium; species Ceratotherium simum. Next base: position 7,354,676 of record NC_141914.1, on the reverse strand, counting down.
GTAAAGGAAGTCAATGAGATGCAGAAATACGGATGAGAATGCATCTAAAAAGAGAGAGCTGGTGTTCAAAGAGGTTGGACAAGAGCATGCTCAAGGAATGAAAATGTTGGGAAATGGATGATTAGAAGTGATGTGTTTTGATGGCGTAAAGAGATTACGTCACATCAGAGGGAAATTGAGGAAAAAGATTTGGATAAATACCTCAGACATTATATCAGTTGGTCTCTGAGACTAACAGGATAACAAAGCTGACATAATTTTAAAATATAATGCAGATGAAGCTAGAAATCTGAAGACATACGATGAGTTTCCAGAACATGCTAAATTTAATGAAACTGATACATTTGGTCCTGGAGATGGTGATGGAATCCAGTTTGATGACATTGGAGATGATGAAGAAGACATTGATATCTAAACTGAACTCAACATTTTATGTTCCAATTATTCTGAGGATTGTTCCACAATTTGGATTTTGGCTATGATCCCATGAAAGAAGATTAAAATTTTATTACCATGAGACCAATTTGTTAAAGTAGACTGATTTGCTTCTAAAGCATTTGTGTTTTTTTAAAAACTGGTAAAGTCGAATATCTTAAGTGAAATGTTAAACCCACTTCATTCTTTTCATGTAATGACGCTTATGGGTGAAAGACCACTTCCTCTGTTTAAAAAGAGAGAAAAAATATCTTTTCGACTTTGACCACTTCCAGTAAGTAAATGCATGTTTTAAATAAACCATTTTCCCTATACTCATTATGGATTGTGATTAAGCCCTAATTTTGACCAGCCTGTTGATTGTACAGTGACGTTCTGTGTATTCTAGGTAGCTAGATGCTTCCTTGAGGTTTTGATACAATTTAAAGGAGGCAGAAATCTGCATTTGCAGCAAAGAATGATAGGTCTGTTTTACATATTTAAGTAACATGTGGCTATTTTATACGAAGTTTGATAACCTGTATATTCTTTTCATAATCTTGTTTTGCCGCTACAAACATCAAGAAAAAAGCATTTCCAAAACTCCGTTTTTGGAACCAGGATTTTAATAGCAATTTTGAATTTGTAAGTTAGCAGTTACAAAAATTGAACACTAGGTGGCAGTTATCTTAACAGTGAATATATTTTATTTTGATATATTTGTGAGGGTTTTTTCTTTTTTTACTTGCTGTGCATAGGAAATTTCCCAAACAAGAAAACATTATGTTTTGATCCTATGCATGTATGTAAAGTTTTTTTACAGAACAAAAATATTATGTTGAAAGTGTCATTTTATTTTCAGAAGTCATATGCATTCAAACTACAGTTTTGGTTTCTTTATAAATACTTAAATTATGTGTATACAAAAATTTAATTTCATAGCTACTTGTACAAATTATGCCTTTTTCAACTATCTCTAAGCTGGGGAACAAGAAGGGAATAACAACTTAATAAAAAGGTGATATTTAATTTCTGAAAGGAAGAGCTACAGCTGAGAAGTATAGTAAAGACAGTGCTATGCTGCAGAGTTTAAAAAATAGAAATAACAAGAATTGGAGCAGAAATTATGAAATGGAAAACAAAAAATCAATAGAGAAAATAAAAAAAAACAAAGGCTTGTTCTTTGAAAAGTTCAATACAATTGACAAGCCTCTTGCCAAAATAACTAAGAAAAATAGAAAGATGGCACAAATACAAATATCAGAAATGGAAGAGGGACATTACTACAGATCCTATAGATAATAAAGGAAGAGTATGAAAAGCTCCATGCTCACAACTTTGATAACCTAGATGAAATGGACCAATTCCTTGAAAGACAAAATTCACCAAAACTCACACAAGAAGAAATAGACAATTGGAATAGGCCTATATCTAAGAAAGAAATTGAATCAATAATTAATAACCTTCCAAAATAGAAAGCAGCAGGCCCAGAGGGGTTCACTTGTGAATTCTAATAAATATTTAAGGAAAAATTATACCAATTCTTTACTATCTCTTTCAGAGGGCAAAAGCAGAGGAAAAACTTCCTAACTCATTGTATGAGGCCAATATTACCTTATTACCAAAACTGGACAAAGACATTACAAGAAAAGAAAACTACAGGCCAATATCTCTCATGAACATGCATACAAAAATCCACAACAAAATATTAGCAAATTGAATCCAACAATGTATAAAAAGAATTATACACCATGACCAAGTATGATTTATCCTAGGTATGCAAGGCTGGTTCAATGTTCAAAAATCAATTAATGTAATCCATCACATCAACAAACTAAAAAAGAAAAATCATCTAATCATATCAATAAGTGAAGAAAAAGCATTTGACAAAAATCCAACACCCATTGATGATAAAAACTCTCAGTAAACTAGGAATAGATGGAAACCTCCTCAACTTGATAAATAGTATCTAAAAACACCCCTACAACTAACATCATACTTAATGATGAGAAACTTGAAGCTTTCCCACTAAGATCAGGTACAAGGTAAGTATGTCCCCTTTCACCACTCTTGGAAGTTCTAGCTATTGCAATAAGATAAGAAAAGGAAATAAAAGGTATACATATTGGGAAGAAAGAAATAAAACTGTCTTTGTTTGCAAATGACATGATTATCTATGTAGAAAATTTGAAAGAATTGACAAAAAAAATCCTGGAGCTAATAAGTCATTATAGCAAGGTTGCAGGATTATACAAAAGTCAATCACTTTCATATGTATCAGCAATGAACAAGTGGATTTTGAAATTAAACACATAATACCATCTACATTTGCACCACAAAAGTGAAATATATAGGCATAAATCTAACAAAATATGCTCAAGTTCTATGAGGAAAACTCATATAGAACTACAAAAGTCTGGTAAATGAAATCAAACAATAACTAAATAAATAGAGAGATAGTCTATGTTCACGGATAAGAAGACTCAATATTGTCAACATGTCAGTTCTTTCCAACTTGATCTATAAATTCAATGCAATCCCAGTCAAAATCCCAGCAAGTTATTTTGTGGATATTGACAAACTGATTCCAAAGTTTATATAGAGAGGCAAAAGATCCATAATAGCCAACACAAAATTGATGGAGAAGAACAAAGTCAGATCACGGACACTACCTGAATTCAAGACTTACTATAAAGCTACAGTAATCAAGACAGTGTGGTACTGGCAAAAGAATATACAGATATCAATGGAAGAGGATAGAGAGCTCAGAAATAGAATCCCATCCATATAGTCAATTGATATTTGATAAAGGAGTAAAGACAATACAATGGAGCAGAGATAGTCTGTTCAACAAATGTTGCTGGAACAACTGGACATTCACGTGGAAAAATGACACAGACCTTACATCTTTCACAAAAGTTAACTCAAAATGGACCATAGACCTAAATATAAAATGCAAAACTGTAAAACTCCTGGAGGATAACGTAGGAGAAAACCTAGATGACCTCAGTTATGATGATAAATTTTTAGATAAGACACCAAAGATATGATCTATGAAAAAAAAATAAGCTGAACTTCATTAAAATTAAAAACTTCTGCTCTTTGAAAGACAATATCAAGAGAATGAGAAGACAAGCCACGTACTGAGAGAAATATTTACAAAAGACACATCTTATAAAGGATTTTTATGCAAAATATACAAAGCACTCAAACTTAACAATAAGAAAATAAACAATCTGATTAAAAAATGGTCCACAGACCTTAAAGTACACCTCACCAAAAGAAGATATACAGATGGCAAATAAGCATATGAAAAGATGCTCCATATCAAATGTCATCAGAGAAATACAAATTAAAATAAGAATGAGATACCCCTACACAACTATTAGAATGGCCAAAATCCAGAAGACTGACAACAACAAATACTGGTGAGGATATGGAGCAACAGGAACTCTCATACATTGCTAACCGGAATGCAAAATGGTACAGCCACTTAAGAAGACAGTATTTTAAAAATAATCTTAAATCTTTAAGACACTGTTAAGAGTATATGATCCGGCAATTGTGTTCCCTAGTATTTACCCAAAGGAGTTGAAAACTTATGTCCACATAATACCTGCACATGCATGTTTATAGCTGCTTTATTCATCATTGTTAAAACATGCAAGCAACCAAGATGTCATTCAGTGGGGGAATGGATAAATAAATAGTAGTACATCCACACAATGGAATTTATTCACTGATAAAAGGAAATGAGCTATCAAGCCATGAAAGGACATAGAGGAACTTTAAATACATATTACTAAGTGAAAGAAGTCAATCTGAAAAGGCTACATAGTGTATGATTTCAACTATATGACATTCTGGAAAAGCCAAAACTATGGAGACAATAAAAAGATCAGCAGTTGCCAGGGATTGGAGGTGGGGGTGGAAGCGTGGAAGGGATGAATAAGTGGAGAACAGAGGATTTTTAGGGCAGTGAAAATACTCTGTATGATATGGTAATAATGGGCAGAAATCATTATATATTTGTCCAAACTCATAAAATGTATAACACCAAGAGGGAACCACAACATAAACTATGGACTTTGTGTGATTATGATGTGTCAACGTGAGTACATCAATTGTAAAAAAATGTACCACTCTGGTTGGTGATGCTGATAATGGGGGTGGCTATGCATGTGTGGGAGGCAGGAGGTATGTGGGAAATCTCTGTACCCTCCCATCAATTTTGCTGTGAACTAAACAGCTCTTTAAAAAAATTCATATTTAAAAAAAAAGAGACAATCTATAAAATTGAAGCAAATCGTATATTTGATAAGGGACTTGTACCCAGAATATATAAAAATGCCTACAACTCAGCAATAAAAAGACAAATATCCTAATTAAAAAATCGTCAAGAGATTTGAAGTTCTCCAAAAAAAGATGTACAAATAGCCAATAAGCACTTGAAAAAATGATTAACATCGCTGTTCATTAGGAAAATGCAAATCAAAACCATAAGAAGATACCACTTCACACACACTATAATGGCTATAATTAAAAAGACAGAAGATAAGTGTTAGTAAGTGTGTGGAGAAATTGGAATCTTCACAAATTGTTGGTGATAATGTAAACTATTCCAGCCACCTACGACTTGGGCATTCCTCAAAAGGTTGAACATATAATTATCACAGTAAATAGCAAATTCCACTCCTCGGTAGATATCCTAGAGAAAAGAGCTATGACCACACCAAGAACTTGTACACAGATGTTCATAGCAGCATTATTCACAACAGCCAAAGAGTGGAAACAACTCAAATGTCCATTAGCTGATAAGCGATATAAGTCCCTTATCAAATATATGATTTGCTCTGATTTTGTGGATTGTCTTTTTTTACTTTTAAATGGATAAATAAAAGGTGGTATATCTATATGCTAGAATATTACTCAGCAGTAAAAAGAAATAAAATACTGATACACGCTACAACATGAATGAACATGAAAACATTGTGCTAAGTGGAAGAAACTAATCACAAAAGGTTACATATTGAGTGATTCCTTTTATATGAAACGTCCAGTACGGAAACCTATAGAGACAGAATGTAGATCAGTGGTTACCAGAGACTAGAGGAGATGAATGGATAGGAGTGACTGCTAATGAGTATGGAGCTTCTTTTTGGGGTGCTGAAAATATTTAAAATTAAGTAGTGGTGACAGCTGCACAACACTACGATATGCTAAAAACAAAATACTGACAGTGTGAAGTTTATGGTAGATAAATTATATCTCAGTGAAGCTGTTATAAGAAAATGAAGCATACACCCAGGTGATCGATCTTTTACTTTCTTTTCAAGTGCCACGTGATGGAAGGATTGAGCCCTAGAAATAATTGAAAATCTGATTGTTTACCCTCATTTGACTGGAAATGGAGGAGGAGGAGGGAAGGAAGTAAAGGCCTAGCGAATATCCTTAAGTTTCCCCCAGAGGCTAACAAAAACCTTTTTCATAAGCGTGAGGGGAAGAGCATGGACTTTGGATTCAGAAAAATCTTGGTCTTAATTCTAATTCGACTTGCTAGGTGTGTGATTGTGCAAATTAGGTCACTTTTCTGAGCCTCAATTACAGTATCTGTAAAGGAGAATCATAACAACAATTATCAAAACAAAATTGTGGCTGAAGTGCTTACTAACCGTGATAGTTTATCTTGGGTAAGGATCCGTTACAAGAACTACCTATGTAGTGAAAGGTCTTATTTCCTTTTACATCCTGCACTTTCACTAGCACATTATTAGGAATAGACTAGGTGCTCAAAAAATACAACTTATTTTTCCACTGGGAGTTCAATATAGAACAAACATATGCCAATATATCAATACTTATTTCTGAGCTTCCTAAGATGAGTTTTATAGATGCTTCACCATTAATTTCCCTAGTATTTCTTTATTTAGTTTGTCTTTGATTGTGTGCTTTGTTTCCCCACTTGCTGGGGGTCTATACATTATTTACCCTTGACTATGACCAATTAGCATCATAGAGACAACGCTTTATTTGCTGGAATGATTGTTAATAACTGCAAAGATAAACCTGGGTAAAATCAAGACCATAGAGCAAAGTGGAACAAATATGTGGCAGTACTCTGCACCTTCTAAAGAGGGATACAAGTCATGGTTCAAATATTCGCTTCAGAAATATTGTGTTTCCTCCTAACTGAAAATGTATGGAAACCAACTTCCCCAATAATAAAAAGGGTTTAGCTGATAGAAGTGTATTATGTGCAGAATCATGGTAACAACAACAACAAAAATCATAACTAGAAATTTTACTGTGCTGATTATGTGCCAAGGGCTGCTTTGTGGCTTTTACATATATTAACTCATTTAAAACCACTAAATAGATGTTTAGTTTTGCACATATTTGTATAATTAGCCTAACAGATTTGTAGGATCTTTTTTATCCTTCATTGTATACTGGAAATCAGGTTCTTACTTATTAAAGTGGAATGTATTGAAAATGCTTAATAATTGCATGAGCTCTGTACTGATGAAACTAGTAAGGCCACTTTGGCAGAGATTCCTGGTTGTCCCACAGCATATTTTCTGTCTTCCACAGAAATGGAACTTCTAATATCAGCTAAGCACATGGCCACCCTGAAAAGAATCCTACATTTCTCCACTTCTCCTGCAGTTATACATGGCCACGTTACCAAGTTTTAGCCAATGTAAGCAGAATTAGAGTGTGCAATTGTTGCTGCTGTAACAAATTACCAAAACTTAGTGGTTTAAAGTAACATAAACTTATTATCTTTCAGTTCTGGGAGTCAGAAGTCTGAAATGGATCTCCCTGGGTTAAAATCAAGGTTTCAACAGGGTCATGTTCTTTCTCGAGGCTACAGGAGAGAATCTGTTTTCTAGCCTTTCCCAAATCCTAGAGGTGTCTTGCATTCCTTGGCTCACGGCCCCTTTCTTCATCTTCAAAGCCAGCAGCATGCTATTTTCAAATCTGTTACATTGGACCTACCTAGACAATGTAGGATAATTTCCTCAAAACAAGGTCAGCTGATTAACAAACTTAATTTTGTTGTAAGCTTAATTCTCCCTTGTCGTATAACAAATTCACAGGTTCCAGAGATTAGACTGTGAACATCTTTGTGGGGCCATTATTCTGCCTACCACAGAAACTTTCAGCACATGTCCTTAAAGTAGATGGATATATTTCCCTTCCTACTGTTGCATTGCAAACTTTGATGGATTATGGATTATGATGTTAATTTAAGAATGAGATCATTCATGGTAGAGCCCAACACAGCAGCAATAATAATCATAGTGGTAATCAATTGCAAATATGGCTATAAATTTTCCTCCTCCGCTTGCAATGTTACTTCATAACTCCTCCCATCAAGAACCAGAGTCTTTCTCTACTCCTTGAACATGAGATGACCTTGCTCTTCCCTTCGGCCAGTGTGACAGTAGCAAACATGATGTAAGTATAGATTTGGGAAAAGGTTTGTACACTAGAACTTGCCCTTTCTTGCTACTCTTAGTACCCATGCCACCACTGCCTTGTGAAGATGCTCACACCAGCTCTCTGGAGGAGGAGAGAACACGTCAATAGAGGGCCCAGCCATCATAGCTTTCTCAGATGAAGTCATGATAAACAAACCAGCCCCAGTGGACCCACCAGCTGACCACAGGCCCCTGGGCAGGCTTCACCTAGAAGTTAAGCTCAGGCCGAACCAGCCCAAATTGCTAACCTGAAAATTGTGAGCAACATAAATGGTTGATATTTTAAAACATAAGTTTTTGGATGGTTATTGCATAGCAAAAGCTAACTGATCACAAGCCAACAGGTATATAATTTACTCCGTACCAGGAAGTGTTCTGAGTTCATTATATGCATTAATCTGCATAATTCTCACAACCCTATGAAGTATTTAATATTATCTCAATTGTATAGTTGTGAAAATTGAAACACAGAGAGATGGAATTATATGTCCTAGGTCAGGCAAAGAGGAAGTGGTGAAACGAGACTTGAACATAGGCATTATTGTACCAGAGACCATGTTCTCAACTGCCATATTCTCCTGCCCTTTGATAGAAGGACCCTAGATGCAACACTGTGGGGAGCCCAGGACTACCTATTGGAATTTTGTGTTTCAATAATCTTCATTGTGGGTTTTCTGCCACTCACAGCCAAACCTAATCTTAACAAATGCAGAATTTGATACCTGGATTATAGCGCAACAAGTAACAGAACCTAAGCTTATGGCAATGGCTTAGTGGAATTTGTCCTATGTTGGGTGGGAAGGGTTAGATATTAAAAGTTAATAATACTTGCTATGAAGTGTCAAAATATGTGGCACAAATTGTACATTTCTGTTTGTTCCAAAGCAGACCTTGGTCTAAACGAGGCTACAGCACTGGAGAAAATAGGAAATTTTCAGACTGTAGGTATTTATTAGCTATTTCTAGATGCTCAGCAGAAAGCAATACTCAGACTAGAATTTACCAGCCAAAAAGCAGAGGTGGAAAAGATTCCATTCCGCCTAGGAAAGCAATCTAGGCCTGTGATGGCCAATTTTCATTGATTGAAAGTCCAATAATTTGGGGGCTCAGACGACTGAAGAAATAAATAGGTTGGTACTCCAAACCAAAGCCATTATTAATGGTGGCTCTCAAACATAGACTTCAATGTGATAAGACTCTCTCCCCAAGCCCGTTTCAAATACATTTTATTCTCTGTAGCAAAGACCAGACTAAGTTGGTTCCTTTTACACTCAAGTCTATTGCTTCAGATACTCTCAAAGTAGTTCACAATAAGAAAGAGGGTGATAAATAAAAGAAAAAAAGCATAAATTAGTATATATCAACAGAAGCTTTGGCTGCCATTGATTGCACATGGGAAGTCCTAGAAAAAAATTGACTGGAAATCCATTAAGTTTTGAGGGAAATTACATTGTCAAAACTTTGTCCAATAAAGCTTGTAATTGCTTACATCATGAAGAAACTTCAGACCCAAAAATGGGCCAGCAGGAAATCTACTAGGAAAGTTGAGACACCGTCATTGGGTTGGACTCTCCATTGTCAAGCTCAGATGATGGAACCTATAGGAAATGATATGCTGTCATAGAAGGGAGTCTTTTCTATTCTTAGCCTGTAGAATGTGATAAAAGCTATGAACAGTAACTGCTATGTATTTCCCGTCACCCATTTTTCATTTCATTGCATTTGTTCTGTCCCTATACCAAGGAAGTAGGAATAGAAATATTCAGAAGATGGTAAATTGTGATATAGCCTATCGGTTATTAGAATATGAGAAGCTATATCTAGCATATTCCTGTGAAACCTTGGACTGTGAGCTGAAAGCAGTAATTGCATAGGACTATGGGATATCTCTCTTGGGGAGCCATACTGTATTCTAAATGTGGGAAGAAGAATACTCATAGACTCTTCAGTGTGGAGAATGCTAACTATTCCATAGAACAAATTTATTTATTCTAAGTAGTAGGGTGTTGGCCAATTATTTGAAATTTTCCATCTTCTCCTAGCACTATATGTGGTCATGTGACATCATTGGCCAATAAGATATAAGAAGAAAGTGTATGTGCAATTACCAGGAAGTGTCTTCAACTGGTAGGGACTATATCATTCTCTTTTGCATTTCTACCTCCTGCTGGCTGGAGAACAGAGAGGTGGAGCTGGTGGTGTCCTCTTAGACTATGAATTGAACTAGAAACTGGATGCTAGGCACGGTAAGGCAACAAGTTAGAAGGAATCTGTGTCCTGGGCACCATGAGGCACTACAATAGACCACAACTGCCTATCATATTTCTACCTTTAAACTATTCCATTTTGTCACTCAGACAAATTTAACCCTAACCCTAACAAAGAATCACGCTTCCTAAAATCATCACGTGCATACAGACAGACACACACATAAACTCTACCTCCATAAAGTCACATAAGGATCCTCAATTTGATACAATTTAATAAATACCTACTTTTTGATTTCTTATGTCTTTATCTGATGCTGCATGGGAGAGAGAAGGTAAAAGATATAGATGGATAAGTATATAACAATTGTAAGTCATTGAGGTGACAGAATAGCTAAACATAAAATTACTAAAATCTGTTCAAGTATTAACAAGTCAAAAACATTTGTTGAAGACCTACTATTAAGTAGCAGGAATAATAGGTATTATAAATGTGGATAGCACTGAAGAAAGCACTAAAAAACTCTCTGCCCTCATGAAACTTTCATTCTAGTGAGGGAAGCTGAGATAAACATGATAAATACTCCATTTCAGGGATTCTCAATTTGCAATTTAATGTACATTTTATTATCTTTGAAACCATATTGCATCTTTCACCGATGGCATGACATTCTTTAATTGGCAGGATTTTTTTCAAAGTGTTACATAAAACAATATTGCAACTTATAAGTGAGAATGTCTTTGAGTTAATAAAATAAGGTAATTAAAATACATAATAATAGAAAAAACTAATAGAAAAAGATAAAAGATTTGAACAAACACTTCTGCCAATAATCACATGATTTTTCTATCTGATACACAGTATTAAGTGCTAAGAAGAAAATATAAAACAGACAGGAATCTATTAAATTTGAGGGTGAAAGTATTGCAATTTTATATAGGATAGGCAAAGAAGGCCTCCATAATGACATAATGTTCTTGTGTAGATTTAATGAGGTGAGAGAGAACCATGAAGATCTCTGAGGGAGGAACCCCCTGAGAGTGAAGAAACAACAGTCACAAAGAATCTGAGCTCAAACCACGCCTAGCTTTTTGAGCAAAAAACAGCTACCAGTGTGGCTGAAACAGAAGGAACAAGGAAAACCTCTAGGAACAGAGTTAGAATGACAATGGAAGACTAGCTACATTGTGTGTGTCTTATAATTCAGGGAATTGACTTTGCGTTTGTTTCCTCCATTTTCCCAGCTAGTCATTTTACACTTGTCTTAAAATACCCATGATCAGATTAACTACTGATTTGAAAAGTGGCACTGAGAAAAGCATCTGAGAACTTAAAAATTCTGGTTGCTGGTTGTTGTTAGGCATGGAGAAGAACATTTTCATTTATTTCATTCCCATTGGCACATATAAAGCCTGAATCGTCCTGCAATTTAGTTGTCAAATTGCGGACTTGGGGAATTTCAGCAAGTCCGAAGGCCTAAGAATGCTATTAATGATAAACCTTGAATAGCCTAAGAGAATATGTTCACTAGAATCCATTGTCAGAAAGACGGGTACATGTGTGTGGTGATGGGTTGTAATTAGTATTTTGGTGGTGAACTTGATGTAATCTATGCAGAAATAGAAGTATAATGATGTACACCTGAAATTTTCACAATGTTATAAACTAATGTTACTGCAATAAACAAAAAATTAAAAAAAAAACAGATGGGAAAAGCACATATGGATAAATGGGAACATGAAAACGGGCAGTTATCTGAGGATGCAATCTCATACTTATGTCTCTGTTTTAACTCTGACATTCAGCTTCCTGAAAGAATATTTTACCAATGTGCACCTGTTTAACTTTAAATTTGATTTGTGCATCACCCTTCACACATTGCCTTTCAGCTGGCCTTCTGAGACAATAAAGGAAATTCAAGAGTCTATGACTTCAATGTTGGAAAGTCACAGGTAAGCCCACCTTCCTAGTGACTTGAGTATACGAATAAGCAGAGGGTTCTCACTAAGAAATCCTGAATAGTGTCCTCTGACTTACCAGGCCTGTGATTAAGGCATTTCTAACTCCATATTGTTATTATCTTTATATTAGTAAGGAATTAATTTAAAAACAATTTTCTGACACTTGAGCTTTTCGCATCAATATATTTTTTCAAATCTGACAGTGCCACCACACTTATTAAAAGTGGTAATAATTAAGTAAATAAAGGAGAATTTTCCCAAGCGAAAAAAGCCAGGCCATAAGAGAATCAGACTCTAGTCAGCCTTTCTTTTTCTTTATATGAGATATTGAAGTTTCACTCTTCATGTAAGAAGTCAGAAAAACTCTATGCCATTCTTTAGATGATATGGCGTAGTTTAGTTTATATGGTATAAATCTAATAATAATTTATGTAGTATAAGTCCAATTGCATAAGCATAAGACATTCATGCTAATGAAAGTAACCAAAATGTGAATTCGGCCCTGATGTCACTGTAGTCTTCACTGTATGTTACCGAGTCTTTTCTCCCCCTCGCTTACCCACTCATTCATCCATTTGACAGAGTCAGGGAAGTCAGGGAACTGCTGTCATGCTTAAGTCCTTTGATACAAGAAAAATAATGCTTGCGTACTAACTTCCAAAGAGAAAAGAAATCTGTCTAAAGTGTGTTTGAGCTTCTGACGTTGAATCTTCCTCTTTTATAGACAATATAAGCAGGAGGTTGCTTGTTGTTTTTTAGAAGAAAGTCTAGCTTCTTACGCATTCAAACATCAATTGACTTTTGAAGTGAAATGTTTGTCGGGGAGAGGCCCAACTAAATGCGAACTGCACAGCTCCCTGTTCTTCGTCCCTCCTCTTTTTGTGCTGACATTCCCTTGCCACCCGCACACTTCTAGTCTCCATTTACCGTCTCATGATCCAACAGCTATTAATGTTCCATTTGAAAAGAATTAAAAGAACTATAATTTTATGTGATCAAACATGCCCAATTATACTTTGAATCCACTAGTGGATAATTTCTTATAAGTGCTTTAAGAAATCAATAACCCAAGTTCATAATTATTACTGATTCTATTGGTGAGCTGCTTCTTAAAATGTACTGAAGGGATGACTTTCTACAACTGGTCAAGAGACAAAGCAGTGGACTGTTATAATAAAAGAAAAAAACAACTAAAATTGTAATAACTGTCCATGAAAATACAGAGTTTCTACCTAATACTGAAATTAAAATGTACTTTAATTTTTTAAAAAAGTGAATATATATGCAAGAAACATGAGTTATGCCTATATGAAAAGCATGCACAATATAGCGTTACAAGCAGCATGCAATAGTTTCAATAATTGGTAGCTCCACTTGGAGAGTTTTTACTGAATTGAAATATCAGTTGAATTAACTAAAGACATTTTGATAGTTTCTCGTAAAGTCTAAAGTCATAATTGGACTTTATAGAGCATTCTGAATGCTAACAGAAAAACAGATGCAAATGCTTTTAAGTAGATATTAAAAGAAGAATTGGTGCAATGCAACTGCACATATTTCGTAGAATTACACTTAACTGTAAGCAGAAATTATACAGGACTTGTGGGAAAGCATCATTGATTACTTGTATTAATTTCAGGCAGTACTCGAATGCCATCAAAATATAACAGCATACTTTTTTTTTTTTTTTAAGTGAAAGAAGCCAGTCTGAAAAGACACACAGGTCTCTTTTCACTTTCTTTCTTTTTTTTTTTTCCCCCACTGGGAAAGATTCACCCTGAGCTAACATCTGTTGCCAATCTTCCTCTCTCTCTTTTTTTTTTCCCTCCCCAAATCCCCAGCACATAGTTGTATATTCTAATTGTAAGTTCTTCTGGTTCTTCTATGTGAGCCATCGCCACAGCGTGGCTACTTCCAGATGAGTGGTGTGGTTCCACGCCTGGAACTGAACCTGGGCCTCCTAAGCAGAGTGTGCTGAACTTTAACCACCAGGTCATCAGGGCTGACTCCTGCATATTTTTTTAATAAAGGCATTTTGGACTCTGATTAATTTCTTCTTTTTGACAAGTAATGAATTCCTGAGACGCAGAAGTTTTAATAACTAGTCCCCTTCCCCTGACTTTCCTGTGGCTCTTCATCCTTTCCTGGTGACTATTACACAACAGGCTCTTTCTAAAGAGGTATTCATCCTCCCATGCATATGTTGTATAAATGCACTGTGCAGAGGTCTTGTGTGCTTTGCAAGGAGATCATCACAGGAAAGATACAGCAAACATTTTTGTAATTATCCAAAAATTTTTAGATGGCCTAGCCTTCCCTACACAACAATAGATGTTTCTGTTCTGTGAACTTGAGTTTAAAATAATGTCTTTTGAATTAATTCACATATAAGATATAACTTTCAGCTTATCTGAACTGTTACAATTTCAATCTATAAATATCAGCCCTAACCACTGGAAAGAAAACAAACAGTAAAATGTATACTTGTTAATGTTTCTATAAAATGTGTGGGACTTGTAAAAATTTAAAGTTATAGTAAAATATTAAGTTCATTTTTAACAAAATGGCCAGGTAAACTTTCATTTTCTATTCATGCAAGGAATATTACTTGTGCATTCACTCTGTGTAAAACACTGGCTGGCTATTAGGAGAAAAGAATGGAGAAGGCCAAATGAGAAAGCTTAATAAAACAAGATTTTGGCTTATTAAATATTTTACAGTAGAGTTGATGAAAAGGACATGTACACAATGAACCAGACGTAGCAGTAAGAACGTTTACTTTGGGGCTGACTATGGCAAGAAACAATTTTTAGCTAATATTTATTGAATAATTACTATGTGTCTGGAATTGTGTTAAGTTTTTGGTTAAATATATGAAATTGTCAATAAGCAATTGTCTTAGACAAATTAAAATATAAATTTGTTCAAGGTCATAGACGTGGTAAGTGGTAGAGCTGAAAATAAAACATAGTTATGTCTCAGCATACATTTCTTCCATTGTCTTATTAAGTTTAATAAAAGGTATATTCAGGAATACTTTTCTGTCTATACACGAGATTTGTTTCTTTATATAAAGCACATTTTTCTTTGCGGGGATTAAATCTGTAAATTTAGCTTTTTTTTTTTTTTCCAGTATGTAAAATTCTGTGTTTAAAACATCTCACTTGCTTTCAATTATCTCAAGGGCTGTCACAAAATTCTCTAAACCAAATTAATTTTAATTATTTTCATTATTAAAGAGCAGGTGACGTATAGTACTTTCAGAAAATGGGCACAAGTGTCGTGAAATGACAGCCACAAAGCAGGTGAGGAGTCAACTGACGAAGAACGCTTCAGTCAGAAGGAATAGTATCAGGGAAAGCCATGTAGGAAAGAGAGAGAATGACAAGTCTATGAAACTGAAAGGAATGATAATCAAATTGCTGTGGAATTGAAAGTTGAGACCTAAAGCCAAATAGGTAAGCAGGAGCAGATCATCAAAAGCCTTGAGCACCAGGTTGGAAAATTACCCTGACTATAATGAAGGAAACACGGAGCTGTGTTGAGGAAAAGAGCACTCACTGTGTGTTAGGCACCATGGAGAGCGAAGGGGAACTGCTCACTTGACCCTCTCCTTGAAGATTTGCAATGACGTGAGAACAGGTTAAAAATAATAGAGGATGCAAGTGTTAACTATGGCTTAGACACTAGTGTGTTGTCTTATAATGTGGGATGCTTTTAAGTCTTAGCAGTTAACATGGTTGTGAATAGCATCCTCTCGGGATTAGGAAGAGGAAAATAACCTGGAGGAAATAGCCCTTGATGACCTGGCTGATTTGTTAAACATTCAACATTCACAGCATTTGGTTGAACACATGGGATCAAAATAACTGGACTGAAACTGGTGCTAGCACAGAGAGAGGGTTGACCAGCGTGAGCTGCGGGTCCGGAAGAGGTCTTTTCAGAGATAGCGACTAAAACAAGAAAAGAAAACTAGATGTGTATATGTGTGTGTATACAGACACATACATGGACAGGTAGAGAAAAATATCTACATAACTCAGTTTGGAACTCTGCAAATCCTAAGAATTTAATAAGATTTTGAGATCTAATTATATTTGAAAATGTTTTGCAAAGCTGCATTAGGTTATATAAATGTGTCTAATTAAATGCATCAGATCAGTTGGAAATAAACTTCATATGGAAAACTGGGACAAATTTATTCAGAAAGATGTCTCCTTGCAAAAATAATTTGTCTTGCTGAAGAACTATGGAAAGTTGTGTGCAGCAATGAAAGAGTTAAGGTAATTAAAAGAAAACAAAATTTCTTTCAGTTTCCAGGATTATTTCGAGACTCTGAAGAATCACAAATATTAGGGAGAAAACTATAGATCTATAGAGAACTTGATCAAATCCTCATGTGGTTAAGGCAGAGGGAAAGGCATCTTCCGCACAGAGCCTTTCTCAATCCATACCCACCATATATTGATTACATCAAAATATTGACATTTCTACCTATTAGTGGAAAGACAGTGAATAGATTTGAGATATTAGTGGAAATTTTTGACTAACAAATAATGTGACAGGTTTTTTTCCCCCTTCTATTAAAAGCTAATTTTCAAAATCATAATATGTGTGGAATTATTGCAGGCACCAATGCAGTGGCTGCCTGCCAAGTTTAAATTTTAAAAAAATAATAAATAAAATATTTTGTTTTACATTTTTTCTTCAAGTATCATGAGTCCAAAGATTTAGGAAGATTCTCTCAAATGAAAGACTATTATTCTTTGGCCTTTAGCATGGTAGGTATTCAATAACAAGGTGCTGAATGATTAAATCAATTTTATGTATGAGACAGAAGTTTCTTTGATCCAAATCTCGTCCATAACTTCAAGGCCAACTTAAGTCCTTCAACTTGAACTATGCCTTCTTCAAATACTTTAAGCTAATCTACTGCTTAGTACTGTGAACTACTAGGGTAGTTCTTGGTGCCACAAAAATTTAGGCCTGAAGTATATTCCATAAACTACCTTTTAATATCATCAACTGCCTTAAAACTACGAATACTTAGCAGGGTTAAACACATGACAAACCCTGAAAAAATCTTGTTGAAATAAAACAAAACATATTAATTTGTCCAGAGTACTATGAAAATTTTGTGATCTAACCATGTACGTAATACCTCTAATGTTGGTCGCTCCCTAGATCCATTCCACTGAATGAATGAATGCGTGGGACCGACAACTCTTCGTCCGGGGATATGGGTGAGAGGAAGTCAGAGATTTCTTCAAAGTGTTGATCACTTGGCAAAGTATCAAATAGTAAAAAGAGAAATCATGATGAGGATGTGATTTGGGGAAAAGATGTTGCATACTGCATTTTCCGTGTTTAGTTTATGCACTTATAAGTATTGTGAATAGAAGTTTCCAGTAAGCCATTTTAAATTTCATTGTTCATTTCTTTCACAATCAAATATTAACTGCTATCATGTTACCAGGGCTTAGAATATGTCAGGCAATATACCAAGATGTTTGTAAAACATTTTGTACTTAATAAAAAAAATACTGTTACATAAGTATCATTATACCAATTTTAAAGGTTAACAAATCATGTTAACAACTGTCCCACCTCACGTAGCTGAGTGGGAGATTAATGATTTCAGTCCACATATATCTGATTACAAAACCCATGAGATCATGTCTGCAAAGGATAATTACTTAATAAATTAGGTGTTAACATATAGTAAGACATTACACAATGAGCTGTAAATACAAAGACAAATAAAATATGGTCTCTGACATTGACTAGGAATAAAGGAACCAGAGAAAGATGATACATAATCAGAGACATGCGTTTGTAGATGTATGTACCCTAGTTCCAGAAAGGGATTATCACATTATGGGGCATAGGGAAGATCAAAAAAGTCAAGGACTCAGAGTATAATTTACACTTGGGAACCAAATGAGTAGTGATGATATGAAAGTGAATATCATCTCTGAAGAAAAGAAAACAGAAGATACTAATGGAAGAAAAGTGGCAAAAGATAGGAATTTTGGAAACAAGAAGTAGGCCAGTAGTCCAAGGGAGGGAAAGAAACTAATATTCATTGAGTATCTATATGTAAAAATTACTTTTTCATTTCATATACATACTTTTCTCATTCAATGATTAAAACTACAGTAAAAGTTAAGTGTTCTCATTGACATTTTACTTACGAGGAAACTGGGTGAAGAGGCTGAGTGAATTGGCCAAGACATACAACTAGTCGGTGGTGGAAACAACACTGCTACCTGCCTTTGGTTGAATAAAGGTCACACACTCCCTTTCTATTAGAGCCACTATAAACCCTGGAAGCATCTTCCATCCTCAGGTCTCCAAAACATAAATTTTAAGAGGATATAAATGGAGGCAACAGAGGAAAATACTACAGAATGATAAGGAAAAATGTCTGACTGGAAATCTCTACCTAGAACTGAGATACCACTGATAGGGGAAATAGACTTAAAAAATTAACTCTGAAGGTGATAGTGTAGATATATGCATGTTGACTTTGATCTAAGTGGAGTATTAAAACATAAAAAGGAAAGGACACAAAAACAAAACAAAAAATCAGAAAATTCTTAAAGACTGCACTGCACGTGGGCTCTGGAATTTCTAATTTCATTGTGACAAAATCAGTTCATTCATTATTTAATTACATGAAATATATTCTTTTTCATTTTATCTTCAGAGGAATGCATTTTAAGCTTCAAATATTTCCACACATAAAGAGTTCAAGAGAATCTGAACCATAAATTAAAATCACCTAATCCACAAAAAAAACCACAATGAGCAAAGTTGAAAGGAAGGGAGGAAGGAAGAAAAGAAAGGAACAAAGAAAGAAAGAAAAGACACAGGGAGGGAGAAAGGAAGGGGCCAGGGGAAGAGAGAGAGAGACAGGAGGAGGAAAGAAAGAATAAAACTTGCAAAAACTGTAGAACACTGAAATTGCCTTGTAGAGAACATAAAAGAAGTATGCTTATTATGTAAAGGTAATAAAGATCAATCATCTAGTAAAAATAACTAGGCAATTTTATAAAATAATGATAATTTCGATAAATATGACACAAAATGATTGAAATTTAAAATTCAATATGAGTTCAAAGTATATTAGACCTAGGTGAAAAGAAAATTAGCAACTTGGAATCTAGATATGAGAAATTAGAGTGTGGCGAAGAGAGATGAAGAGATGGTAAACATAAGAGGATATGATCATAGAGGATGGGGTCAGAATGCCTAACTCAATTTTTAATTGGATTTCTAGAATGACAAAATTGAGAGAATGTCAAGAAAGGATGACTAAAAGGAAATAAGCTGAAAATATTTTCAGAATTGTAAAAGATCCATATTCAGAAAGCTGAAAAATCCCGAACAAATAAATAAAATAAATCATCACTTGGACAAATTTTAGTGCATATATAGGACACCAAAAGCAAAGGAAAACTCTTAAAGTGACATAAAGAGAAAAATTCTATTAACCAAAAGTTAACGACAAATATGTAAGCCAGAGAGCAATGAATAATATTTTCAAAATGTGGAAAGAATATAACTTTCGATTTAGAATTGTTTTAACAAGTGAAATTAGAAATGAATAACAACAAATGAACCGAATATCAATATTTGTGGGAGGAATGTAGAAGGTAATTTAGATAAAAATGTATAACATTAAATGTCATATTGGGGAAAAAAGAAAGATTGAAAATGAGTAATCTACACACCCAACTAAAGATGTAAGGAAAATAATCTAATAATATTAGAAGAAAGATGCAATAGAAAAGATAGAGCGAGTCAAAAGTTGGTTCCATGGGAAGTTTAATAAATATGACAGATAATTGGCAATATTAACCAAAAAAGGAGGAAGGATCAAATTAACAATGGGAGGAAAGAAAAATCGGGCATACTAGTTATGTAGCATAAATTTAAATGTTAATAGCAGAATAATATGAATTTTTTAACCTAAAACGTAGATAAAATGTACAAAAATTAATCAAATAGAGATAGAAAACATGAATGGTCTTGCAATCCTTAAAGTAATGAACCATCTACATATAAAACCACAAACTCAGAATGTTTTATAGGCAAAAACACTTATACTAACAAAAAGACAAGAAAGCAGTGATTCCAATATTACTCAACTCTTCTAGAATATTAAAGAGGAATACTTTGTAATTTATCTCATGAATCTAGTAAAACCTTGTTAAACATATAACACACATGCACACAGAAAGGACAGTATAAAAAAGGTAAATAGAGGCAACATTGTTAATAAATAATGTTAATGAAATATTTTTAAGTTATGAAGTTTTGGGGTGCTTTGTGATGCAGCAATAGACAACTGGAATTAAATATATGAAAATTTTATATTTGACAAAGATGGCATTAGAGATCATTGGAAAAGGATGGACTACTAATATGCATAGTATAGAATATTTTTCAGATAGAAAAAGCAAAACTTCCTTATGCTGTATATAGTAAAAAAACAACCAAACCCAGATGGATTAAGAACTTAAGTGAGAAAGGAAACACTTTAAAACCTTTTGAAGAAAATATTAAAAAGTCTGAAAAAGGAAGAACTTATTTACAACACAAATAACTAAGAATTTGAATCTAGAATATAAAAATAAATTCTATATATCATAATAACCTAATATAAAAAAGGGAGAAGAGGGGCTGGCCCAGTGGCACAGTGGTTGAGTTTGCGTACTCTGCTTTGGCAGCCCGGGGTTTGCAGATTTGGATCCTGGGCATGGATCTACACGCTGTTCATCAAGCCATGCTGTGGCAGCGTCCCACATACAAAATAGAGGAAGACTGGCACAGATGTTAGCTCAGCAACAATCTTCCTCATCAGAAAAAAAAAGGGACAAGAGACTTGAACAAGCATTTTACCAAGATGATGTGCACATGTCAATCAAACACACGCAAAATTGTTCAGCTTCACTAGTAATTATTAGAGTGCAAATTAAAAGCACAATATGATAAAACTAGCTAAAAATTAATGAAAATACTAAGTGTTAGTGCAAATGTGGAGAAAGGGGAACTCTCATATACTGCTAATAAGTGTGCAAATGGGTAAAGCGCCGGAAAACTGTTTGGCGTCACCTTCTGAAACTGAATATTTGTATATCTTATGACCTAGCAATTCCACTCCAAGAATAAACATAGTGGAAATTGATATCCATTTGCACTAAGAAAACTGACAAGAATATTCATAGCTGCATTATTCATAGGAGCTCAGACTGGAAACAACCCACATTTCCATCAAGAGTACAGTGAATGAGGAAATGATATGTTGGTATAATGGAATAGTATACAGCAATAAATGAACAAAGTGAAATAACTGTTGCTATTCACCACAAAAAGGAAGAATCTCCCAAACATGGTATTGAGTGATAGTAGCTATTCAAATACTAAACCAAATTATAATGTTTAATGTTACATACTTATGTATAATTTTTTTAAAAAGTAAGGAAGTGATGACCAAAATAATTCGAAACAGTGGTTATATTTGTGGGAAGTCATTAGTAGACAGCCTGCTGGGCCTTCCCAGTTAATGGCAATGTTCGTGTCCTGACTTGTTGGTGGTTGTGTTAGTATTCATGAGGTGCAGGCTGTTTTGTACTCACTTTTCTGAGTATGTTCTATACCATAAACAAGATTAAAATGGTAGATTTTGAACTGAAAAAGACAAAGGTTAAGGAAATACATATCAGCTTTCAATTTTAGTGATGCAGGAATTTGCTGATAAAAAAAGTTACTCAATTTGGGGAGATTGGTAAATGTTTGTCAAAAACTTTTAAAGAATATTCAGTCTGAGTTGAATAGGAATAATCAAAAGAAATGCAGCAGTAAAAAGGGAGCAGGATCAAGTTAGGAAACTTGAATTTTTAGTGGATCCAGTTCACAGCATTTTTTGACCTTCTCTACTTGACTTTGATATTCTCTTAAAAGCATCTGTAAAGGCAGGCGAACAGTAATAGGAAGGAGTTTGTCCATGGGCTTTAGTTCTGCTAATGGTTGAAAATCTTGTTCTGTTAGCATATTTTCAGAGCTCTCAGGAGTGCGTAGGCTGGAACTGGGACATGGAACCAGGCAACAAGCATTCAGGGACCAAAATTGGAAGTTACCATGACTTCAGGACAAGGTGTTCATTGATTGGCAGGAAAACACTTGTGAGCAATCTGAGGTGTAGAAGAGCACTACCCATGAAGAGGCTCTGAGACATACCATCAAAGCTGAAATTTATATTCTACATGTGAACTAAGCTATCATCCCCAGGGAAAATCTTCATGAAACAAATTCTCAGCATTTCTCTAATCTTGGATCTTGTATGATACACATATGTGCATCGAAAAGTGGATATTTTTATTGCGTATTTCTTGATGTGGTTTCCTCAGCTAAGTGTTCTAACCCCCAAAAACGTGCCTATGTCATACACACCAGGGAATACTGAAATGTTTTGCACAACTTCAGGGAGGTTGGAAAAACCTAGACAAGTTTTGAGAAAGGAGAAACATTCATAGAATTGATTTAACTTTCCATGAAATCATGTTATGGAAAGGGCTCTGAGTTGAGGAGTAAGGGGTTATTTTTGCTTGCTGAGATTCAGAGGAAAAAAGATATGTTTCACTCTGGGCTTTAGTTACTGATTTCAGCTGTGTCCATTTTTTTCAGTAATTCTCTTCTCAATTCATCGCCATACGATGTTAACCCACAATCTACCACTAAGATTCCTCTCACTAAATCAGAGTCACCAAAGCCAGTGACACTTTTTGGTCTTTATTTTATTTGACATCCCTGTGGCATTTCACGTTATTGACCATTCACCTCTTTTGAAACTCACCCTTGCTTTGATTACTGAAGCATCTCTCCTTGTTTAGCTTATTCTTCCTGACTTAATTCAGTTTTATCAGTTAATTCACTCACCCATATATTCACTAATGCTTCTATATATCAGGTCTGGTTCTATGTCCTGGGAATACGGTGGTAACCAAGTTAAATGAGAAAAGTGTCCCCAACAAGATTATAATGAAGTAAACACCTTGTTCTCGAACCCTCTGTAAATGTGGCTGATCTTCAAAAGCAGAGATCTTTGAGTTCTAGAGTGTCAAGCTAAAACTGGTTAGTGAAAAATTAGGAAGTGTACATTTTTCAATTTCTGTGTTCTGTGTATCTTTTCTTCCTTGATAAAATTTTCATAGCTAGATAGCACAGGAATGTAGACTGTTCAATGAATATGACACATGGTTGAAAAGGTAAGATAGTAGTTTCTAAGTTTATAATGTAATTTTCTTACCAGAAATTATTTCCCACTTATTCAACATTTTGTATTGTTCAACGATACATAAAAACATTAAACATATTTAACTTATGTGAGTTACTTTTTAAAATATATTTGTAAGTTTCTGTGAATATAAATTATTTTTTAAAATAATCACTAGTATATGAAATGATGCAGTGTTAAAAAGAAATATAAGTTCAATAGACTTTGCTTTTTTACCATAATTCAGGACACAAGAAGGGTGACTCTATCTTGATGGAGACTGTCATCTTTGTGTGAAACAGACTGGCTAATAATGTCAGTACAACTGTATCATTGCTCACCATTTTTTTGAGGGGAACTCACACTTATCTCCTACTAAAGACTAGCTGGTTAACTTACACACACCCACTCAAAGTAATAAATATTTATTGAGCATCTAATGTTTACCAGGGCCATGTTGAGCACTGGAGATAAAGTTGTTTAACAAGACGTCTGTCCATACTCAAACAATTATAATCTCGGGCAGAAATATTCTATTTCATTCAAATAATTGAAAGTACGTAGATTTACAAATCAAGATAAGTGCTCCAGAAAAAGAGCACCTTTCTATGAGAGCATTTGATAAAACAACAAGTTTTCATATACCCTATTCCTGTCATATGACAATAATTATGTAAGCACATATGTGTTCATACCGGTTCAAACACAGACACAAATAAACACACAGCTCCCTACACACACACCACAACATGGTAAGCCTAAGGCTTTGCAAAATATAAAAACTAACTCCTCCTCTTCATGAGTTCAGTATCCATGAATTAGAAGTTATATTTAAATTTCTTCAAAGGTGCCAGCTGTAGTAAGTGTGCGCTTAGAATCTTTATTCTTCTAGGGCTACACCAGTGTGTCTGCCCCTAGTCTGATGTTTTGGCCTTAGAACAAGCCAAGGCATACCATATCTTGGACTACTTCTGTATTCAAAAATTAAATTTTTATTTAATTTTATACCTAGATTTTTGACAGTATATACCTAAAATTATGTATCTTCCATTTCACTAAATTTTAGATTATGAAGAATGTCGTCATTATTTTTTATACTTTCGTTTTAGTGGCTACATAATATTTCGTAAGATACATGAGCCACAATCTTTACATTTTTCCATCTTATATTTGTGCTAAATTCTTGTCAAATTTTCTTGATGAAATTATTGACTTTTTGGAACATATTTTGAGAATGGGGATTAGTAAACTATGCACATCCTGAAATTGTATTTTAAGTAAACCAGGTCAATACAAATTCTAGCAGCAAAATATAAGATTACATGTCTTAGCAAACCTTCCTTAACATTATTATAATAAAAGCAAACAAAATCAAAATTAATAGATTAAAAAAGAATCATTTTTTTACATTTGCATTGTCTTTGTTATTTGTAAGATACACAGACATTCTTTTTATTATCAGATACATTTGGTGCATTGTTTGTTTCTTTTCAAAATTACTTCTTTAGGGAGTAATTATGTAGAACATTAGAATTTTGTTTTGTTTCCTACAACTATTTTCCCTAAGATATTTGTTTTATAATATTTTTATGATGGCTTTGGAACACAAAAGTTAATACATTTTAATGGTCACCCTAGCTGTAGTTTCCATAATACTTTTTATGTGGCCATAATTTTTAAAAATTCTATTTCAGTGAGGTAAATTTTACAAAAACTAAAATGTGCACACATCTAAGCGCTTCAGTTTTTGTTTTGACAATTATATACACGCATCTAAAATTTTTGACAGTTATATATGCCCGTATAAATACCACCCAAAACAAGATAGACTATTTCCACCTTCCCAATAAGTTCCCATGTGCTACTATCCAATATATCCTGTCCCCTACCTTCCTGAGGCAGCTACTTTTGATTTTTATCGCCATAGACTCTTTTGCCAGTTATTGGACCTCATATGAAAAGACTCATAAATTATTTACTCTTATATCTGGCTCCATTTCCTCAACATAGTATTTTGAGATTTATCTATATTGATGTGTGTATAAATAGTCACTTCTTTTTTATTCTGAGTCTTCCATTTTGTAAATATACCACAGCTAGTTTAATCATTTTCCTATTGATAGGCATTAGGGTTGTTTCCACAGTTTGAATCTTATGAATAAGACAGCTACGAGCATCCTTGAACATATCTTTTTGTGGACATACGTTTTCATTTATTCCACCTAAATACATTGGAATAGAATTGTTGAGCCATATAAATGTTTAAAAGAAACTAACAGTTTTACAAAGTGGTAATACCATTTTAGACTCCCATCAACAATGCATGAGATGCTCAATTGCTTCTCATCTTCACCAATATTTGGTATAATCAGACTTTCATTTTAGTCATTCTGTTGAATGAATAATGATATCATTGTAGTTATAATTTTCATTTTCCTAATGACTAATGATATGGAATACTTTTTTGTTTGCTTATTGGCCCCTCATATCACTGTTTTGTGAAATTACCCCTAAGTTTAACCAAAATGTAATTCTAGTTCATTTATTTTGACTCTTTCATATTTAGTAATGTTATATTAATATAGATACATTAATTTATCCATTCTCTTATATTTGGACACCTAGGTTTTTTTAATTTTTCACTAATACAAACAAAACTGCCACTATGTTTCTTGTATATGTTTCAGGCAGAAGATCCTGCAAATTGAACATGCTTATTTTCATCTTTACTGTACAAGTCCAAAAATTATATTGTTAATAATTATATTATTGATAATTCTGATGTTCAGTTATTCTTGGATTTCTTGCATATACCCTCCTTGGTGTTTGTCTGCATGTATATGTGTGTATACACATATGTGTTTTTAATAGTGATGGATTCAAATATCTAACTTTACTTAGAGTGTTTACACTTTGTTCACAAGTAATTAAGTTATATAATTTTTCTTTCTTTTAATGTCCTTGACTGTGGTAACAATATTATATTCAACTTGTACAATTGGTTTCATTATATTACTTTTTTCCACTAATTGAAAAATTTTGTGGGGCCAGCCTGGTGGTGTAGTGGTTAAGTTCGTGAGCTCTGCTTTGGCGGTGACCCAGAATTCGCAGGTTCGGATCCTGAGCACACACCGATGCACCGCTTGTCAGGCCATGCTGTGGAAGCATCCCATATAAAGTAGAGGAAGATGGGCATGGACGGTAGCCCAGGGCCAATCTTCCTTAGCAAAAAGAGGAGGATTGGCATCGGATGTTAGCTCACGGCTGATCTTCCTCACACACACACACAAAAATTTTGTAAGATGTGATTTTTTTTTCCTTGAAGAGTCAATAAAATCAGCCTATAAATATTATCTAACCCCGAGCGTCTTTTGGAGATGGGCAGTGGGTATTGGAAGTAAGGCTATGAATATTTTAGCACAAATTCGTTGTATATAATCAAATTTATTTGGGTTTTTCAAATTCTTGAGTAAATTTTTATAATTAATATTTTTATTAAATATGTCAATTTTTAATCTCTCTTCTTCACATTTGGGCACATAAAATTCCTCACATTATCTTTTAACGTTTTGTATATTTTTATATGCTAAGAAACGTACTTTTTTCCATTCTAATATTGTTTTTGTTTACTTGTTGGTTGGTTGTGTCTTTAGTTTGTTCTTTGTTTGAATTTACTTTCTTATGGGATGGAGTTAAACTTGTGTTAAGTTTAGCTTTGGTTTTAGTCAGCTTTCTAATTTAATTTATTTGTTTATTCCATTTCATTAATTTCTTTGATTATGTTTTCTTTTTCTCTACCTTTGCTTTCCACTTTTGTTGCTTTTCTAATTTATCTTTTTAATAAATGGCTATAACTTTCATTGTTATAACTTTCCAATAAGTAATTTATCAGCATCTGTAGGTTTTGACATATACTTCGATATCATTGTTTCATTGTAATTTTCTCTTTAACTCAAGATTTGATTAAAGGTGTGATATGTTCCAAAAATTTTAATCTAAAAGATTCTTTTGGTTAACGATTTGCAATTTTAATATTTTGTATGAGAGACTGTCTTCCACATCATATAGATTTTTAGAATTTGTAGGGACTTATTTGAGTAGTGCAAATTTATTTTCTGTATGTGCTTTCAAATACGTGTGTATGTGTTTGATTGTCACATGTTTCTAACTTTGAAATTCTGTTATTTTAATCTGTTATGTTTTTATTAATCTCTTTTCTGCTTTATAGATATAATTGTCTGTAATAGAGATCTAAAGGATATGTCACTATGACTGTGGTTTTATCTTTGTTAATTTATTTTATATGATATAATGCTTAATTGATAAGTAAGAATCAGACAATGATCTTTATATATCTTTGGCAAATTTTGGAACTTTTGCAGTTGTGTTAATCCTATTCTAACAGCTAATGCTGTTAGACAAAGAAATGTTTGTCCATTACTGTGTTCTTATTTTAAATTTCCCTCCCTTTTTATGTTTCTCAGTTGTTCTGGGTGGCTTATTTCAGATTATCTTATAAATAGCATATGGCTTGATTAAAAAAAGGAATAAAGTAATCTATCCCTTTTAATCACTAACTTTTTCAATGTTTGGTGATATATTTGGACTTATTTCAAGATCTTACTATATATTTTTGTTAATGGTACTTTTTCTTTGCTAACTTTCTTCTTCTTTCCTATGTTATTTTGGATTGATAAAGTTTTTCTCACTGTTACCACCCCCAAAATCCTTTCTGCTGGTTTCAAAGGTACGGTTTACATTTGTGTTATTTAAGTAGTTACTCTTAAGCTTTTAGCTATATACTTAACTCTGGACATTTTTCATCCCTTTTCTTGCATATTATTTCCTGTAATTATTAAACTCTTAATTTTTCTTCCTTGTTTCTTAATAATTTTCTGTTACTTTTAAATTCTTTTATTCTTAATCATATAATCTGTTGAAAGCCCTCTGTAATAGTTCCCACTTTCACAGATTCCTTCTTCAATCAGAAGTTTATCCTCTCTATAGACTTTTTTCCATGACCATATTTTTTATTTCCAAATCTTATATTCTTTTATTTCTTTTTTTCTATTCACCTCTTTTTTCTATTTTGTTCAGTGATTTTTGCTCTTTAATGAAAATTATTTCTCCCTTGATATTTGAAAGATTATCGACTTATTTTTAACAAGACTTTCAGATCCTTTTTATTTTCCTTTGATTTTGAGTGAAATCAATTGCTAACTGATGATTTTTGGCTGCTCTTTAAAACATTGTAGATATACGAGTAAATATAGATATAAATGTAGATATAGATATATAGCTACAGTTACAGATACATATATATACATATATATGCACACACACCCACACACTCACAAGTATATATTATCTCTCCTTATCCTGCCTCAATCTCTAATCCCACTATAACGGTACTCGAGGCTATCAAACAGAGGCACGTGCTGCCACAACTCCCTTCTTTCCTGTTTATTGTAGGGGAAATAGAATCATAGTCTACATATGACTCTGAAAACTTTGTTTTCACTTGGATATATCACATGCATTTCTAGGAGTCAGTGTTCATTAAGCCACATCTCCTTGTTCTAACCTCTCTATACATAAATACACATGTATAATTAACACGAAAGAGTTCATAGCACGTGGACTCTTTTTTGTGCTACTACCCCTGCCCCAAATCTTTCCCTTAATTTTTCCTACATCTACATTTATCTTTGGTAAATCTTATTAACAATCTTCCATGTGTCATCTATAATTTTATTCATATTCATATAATGATGAAAACATGCACACTCCATTTTTGATTTATTAATAAAGATATGGGATCATATATTACAAACTACTCATTCAACACATTCCTCCAAGTCAACCTTTATAGCATTATTCATTATTTTAATATAATATTCCCCGGTATCTATGTAACAGAAACGTATTCAATAATTCTCCTACTGGCATGTATTCAACATGTTTCCAGCTATTGTTTTTTGCCACTATGCATAATGCTGCAAAAGCACGTATATTCCAACCGCTGTGTTCTTTTATTTCTATGTAGTTGATTCCTAGAAGTGGGATTTCTGTGTCAAAAATTTGTGTTTTGTTTTTTTGTAGATGCCTCCAGATTGTTTCCTAAAAATATTCTGGCAATTTACATTATTTCAAGAAGTATATGAGACTGCCATTTTCTCTCATTCTTACCCAAAAGTGATATTAGTCTTTTACATTTTTGCTGTCTGGTGGGTGTTACTCTATATTCATTTAATTTACATTTTCCTAATTTCTAGACTGTTTGAGGAACTTTTAAAATGTATTTATTGGTTACTTTGATTCACTCTTATCTAAATTGTTAATTTATACTCTGCTTATTCTCTTATTGATATTTTATTTCTTGGCAATTTGAACAGCACTTCCTATCTTAATTCTCTGTTCTAGTATTTTTCTTCTGAATTAAGAATTTTGATTTGCAGATACGTGTTGATTTGTTTATTTTCTTCTACTTTTTCTTTATTCCAATGTTGTTACCTTAGAGTAGTTTTGAGGTTGCCTCCAGTCCTTAATCTAGAATCAGGTATCATATTCTTACTTTGGTGCTTTTGGAGAATTCATAGATTGGAACGTTGAATCAGTAAATCAACTAATAATGCGTCTCAAGACTTGAATGGAGGATTCTTTTATTTTTCCCTTCTTTTTTGCCCAGGTAAGCAATTTTACACAAGCCACCCTTCCATTAAGCATTTGATGCAATTTTATTCAAAAATTTTCCACATCAAAAGGTGCAGCTCATTTCCCTTCCCCTTGAATCTGGGTTGCTCTTGTCACTTGCCTGACCAGGGAAGGAGGCCAAAGTGGTGTGCTGCCAGATCTGGGCCTACTCTTTTAACAGGACTGAATATATTTGTTTTATCCCTCTCGGAATTTAACCAACATTCAAAAAGTCCAACTATTCTGAGACCGTAATTGTGTAAAGGAGCTCAAGCTAACCTCTTGGAGAGGTAATGTGATGGAACACCCGTGGACATGTAAACAAAGCCTTCTTGAAACTTCTATCAGAGCCAACCTCCCACAGAATTAGGCTGAGCTAGTGGTCCAGGCTGACATCTTGTGGAACAAAAGAACAGTCCAATGGGTCCAGCCAACCACAAAACTGTAAGAAATAATAAAATGTTTGTGTTTTAAATCAATATGTTTTGGGGTATTTTTCCTGCAGCAAATAGATAATTTAAATAATGAATAGTTTTTGATAATATTCAATAGTCATTCTCAGTAAAATGTTTGACTGCAATAAACTAGAATTTTTCCTTTAAAATGAGGGTCCCTATGAAAAAGTAAAAGTCAATATCTAACTTGATGGTGATGTCCACATGACTTCTAATTAATGTGAGAAAAATATGAAATGCTCACTATTGTCATTAGTATTTAATATTACAGTAGGTGCTCTAGTCAATACAAACAGACATTTAATAAAAGGTAGAGTGGCAGGAACATGTAAAAGAATTAGCTGTTAGCATTAGTTAGTTATACAACTCTCTACCAAAAGAAAATTTAAGAATCAAACTGAAGAGAAGAGATCAACAAATTGACTAGACACAAAGTACATACGTCGAAATAAAAAAAGTGCTTTCTTAAAAATAACCAATTAGAAATTAAAAACAATGGGTCTCATTCAAACTGCACTAAATGTGCAAAATCTTAAGGACATGATTCACTAGAAACATGAATAAATGTAAGATAAAATGTGTTTGGGATAAAGGTAGAACTAGGTAGTTTTTTCAAATTATTTCATGAAGTTAGTAATTTTCTAAAAAAAAAATCATCTTTATTTGCATTTGTGAAAGAAATGAGGTTCCAGAGAGTGATTCTAAAATTTTTCTGAAGGAAAAAAAATACAAGAGAGACTATCCTTGAAAATATTAAAAATTATTGAAAAAAAGGGTAAAATAATGCAGGCTTATGATATTAGTTATTAAAATATATTATCAATCTAAAATAATAAAATGAGTGTTGTACTGAAATTAAAATTGAAAGACAACTCTAATGCCAACAATTAGGCCCTAGGATTTATAAAAATTTAGCATATAAAATAATGACATAAAAGCAAAGGGAAAAAATACTATATATTCGATTGTGTTGGAACCTCACTTTAAACAATAAAAACATATTAGAGACTCAAATTATTGTTTCAAAATTATATTATGGCTACAATGAAGTGTTCAATGTAAAAGAATAAAAATAAAATAATAAAAGAATTGAAGAAAATTTAAGTGAATGTGCCTATTGATCCACACACTCGAGAAAAGAAAACTCTGAGCACACACTGAGAAAATAATGGACTTCGACTTCTGGTCATGATGTAAGAAGTTATGAGAAATTATCATTCTCACACTAACCATGAAACAAGTTGGATAATATACAAAATTTTAGTTTGCTTTAAACCCATCAGAGCAGCGCTAGCCAATATAATTTTCTGTGATAATGAAAATGTTCTGTATTTGCACTGTCCAATACGATAGTCCCCGCCACACGTGGCTATTTAGCACTAGAAATGTGGCCAGTGCAATTGAGAAACTGAATTTTAATTTCATTGACATTGAATTACATTCAAATATACATAGCCACACGTGACTAGTGGCTACTCTTGGATAGCACAGCATCAGAGAGCTGAGGATGCAAAGAAAGTTAAATGCACTCAGTTACAGAAAGTGTGAGCCCTTCACAGGAGAGAAGAGATCTGTGGCTGAGCTCATCTTTGGCAGAGGAACAGAAGCAGAGGAATCCTCTAAAATGAAAGTAGAAACCAAATGAATTCTTAACATATTTTATCAGTCTTAAATGGGCTGATGTGACAGATTTAAATCCTACAGAGCTGCAGAGAGAGTGAGTCTTCACACACCCACCAACACACCCTTCATCCTCCATCCTGCAATCTTCACCAAAGACTTAAATGGTGGGTTAGTGTGCCACATCTGGGAGCTGGGCAGCAGAGCTGGGAGACATCTCCCCTGGTGTGGGCAGTGTCCTCCCTGAGTGCAATGCAGCAGCCTGCTGAAGGCTGGCACTAGACAGGAAGATGGAGAGAAATACTCTAGGCCTTGGTCACATGCACTACTGTGCCCCTCCAAAGGCTGAGGGCAGGGCTGTAGGGTGGAGGGAGCTCTCTCAAGGTTCAGAAAGGCAAGAATAAGATTGAAGAACAAAAACAACTCCCTACTAATCCCGAAAACTGGCAGCCAGCCTATAAAGTGATAGAGATCTATAATATTTCCAGTTCTTACTTCCTAAGCTATGCCTAAGAGCTTCAGAATATTTCAAGATAGCTGTGAACTGATTCTAACTAAAGATGCAACAAGTCTTAGACCAAGATCAAATACAAATTAGACTGACTCAGCCACTGCAAGTGGTCTGAAAAAAGGAGACACACGCCCTTGCTTGATCATGAGATGTATATTATTTACTTCAGTCCTTGTTGGTCCTTTACATACAATATTTGGAGAAAAAAAAAAAAGGAAAGCAAAATACAAAAAGAAGCAAGAAATTTATAGTGAAGAGAGGAAATAGTCAAGACCGTCAATAGAAGGAAGCAAAAGCAGAAAAGACGCAGATACCGAAAATGTCAAATTAGTCCATTCTCAAACTCTAATCCTGGTGTCAAGCAACAAACCCAGCCCTGAAGCAGTATTTCATGTGGGGTATATCATAGGCATAGACTCAGAGCCCCTCATGCCTGGATCTGGTTGAGAACCCACTAGGCTCAACGTTTAAAATCCACTTGCTGTCCACATTTAGTTTCCTTTCCTGTTTTAGCTGCATTAAAAAAATGCATTTTAGTGAAACAGTATATTAATTTTTCTATTTATATTTTATAATCTCTCAGTGTTTAGGTTATGGACAGATTAGGGGCCCAAACAATAAACATATGACAGGACCTTGAACTACTGACCCTATTATTATTTAGCAACCATTTGTTTATATAACAAACTGTTGGATTGTGGATGTGTTGCCTACAACACATTAACATGACTCTAACTGTGTGTAGGATAATTTTAATCTTGCATATTTGAAAATTGTTTATAATGCTTCTTGTATCTTAAACAGTATACGAAGAAGTATTATTTCACAGGACATTTCTTTCATGCATCCTGTGTATTTGTCCACAATGTTGATCTTACATTTCACAGTGCAAAGTATTGATTACTGGCTGTTTACTACCCTAGTTAGTCCATGGTTCTTGAAATTTTGCCCTTCAAATAAATATTGGAATAGAGATATGAGTGAAAATTTAGAGGAAATAACCTTGGATTCTCTCCCTCTCCATTTATGTTTCTACATTTCTGGGTCGGTGGAAGAAGGTGAAACTTTCCTCAACTTTTATATCTTGTATATTTTTCTGTTTCAGGACCCCATGTATCTTCGAGGTTGGCAAAACATTGATTAATATTCCTAAATTCTATGGCATTTGAATGGTATATGCATTCTGTGTTGCCATGATTACTCCATTTGAGGGTGCAGTGGAATATTCGGGCTCAGTGAGCCAGCTCTCACCTTAAAATGAAAATCCACACTGGAAAAATGCTTGACTTATATGATTTACAATTTAAGCAAAGTCCTAATTTTGGGATGGTTAATAGAATTTAAGGTAATAAAGGTAATTAAAATGCATTAGTAGCATCAAAATTTTATTTATCTCTAAATGGCCAAGACCTTTGAATTAGTTTTGTTGTTTGCCATATCTTTCATCAAAGCTGCTGATAGAAAATATAAGTGGTTAAACTTCAGCAATTTATACTTATTTTGCTGAAGTTCCATTGGACGTACTAATAAGCTAATTTGCACCAAAAAAGGAATTTTTGTTGTTACACATGTATATATTTTTACCCCTCACAAACTGAGTAAACCATAAAACCAAACTATTTATGCCAAACTGGTATATCAAATTAAATATCACCGTTTACCCACATTTCTCCAGTGAGTCTGAGTTAACGTAGAAGCACACATATTTTTTTAAGAATGAAGTGTCTTTTGTGGAGGCATCAAACTTAACGTTTTCGTGTATCTAGTCACTTTAATTTCAAAATCATTGCACTGCCAACAGAGGTAAATGCGATCACACGTGTCAGTCTGAGACTTACATTCTTTGCACGGATTGCTCTGCTTTTCTCAGTATAATCCGACTGCCAATTTTGCTCATTCTCATGTCTTCTAACTTGCTATTAGGAAAAAGAACACTCCAGCTGCTTTAGCACATTTTGTGTCTTGTGGGTTCTGTGAATATATATGCCCGAGTTGAATGTTATAGCTGCAATGTTCCAGCCTCCCCCGCACAGCCGTATATTTCTAAACAATCTGTGAAGAAGCAGCTCTTAAAATAAAATTAAATCAACAGGAATTAAACAGACGTGGTTGTGATCTAGAGCACTTGCTAGTGTCCACCCCCGTAGAGATTAGTAACACCCACATGCTCAAACAAAAACTAAAAGCCCCACACCTAATTCTTTTCTATTTTCATTTAGTAATAAATCCCTTCACATTATCTTTATCAACTTAAAAGGGGAAATAGAATACATAGAAATATTATCTAACAGTTTTTAAATTATATGAATACTTTTACCTCCATGTAGTTTTTTTGACCTCATATATTTTTTATATCCTGATATGTATATAGTAAAGTCAATTCAGGGAAAAATATCCCCATATCTAAAATATGCAAGTAATACTACAATGCTTTTCAAAATTCCTTTTCCAATTTATTTATTCAATAAATATTTTGAATACTGATTTGTACTCAGCAAATAAAGGTGTGATTTCTTATCTCAGAGTTTTATCGAGTTGACAAAGAAGTAATAAATAATTTCAATGCATATATCCTGTTCTTTAATAAGGCTATGCACAAGATAGAATGGTAAAACAAGAATCTAGTTATAGTTGTGATCAGGATCTAAAGATACTTTTTCAGGTGAGTGAGTAATTGACTGGCTCTTGAGAGATGAGCAGGAGTTCACCTGTATGTTTTATTATCATGTAGAAATTCTTGCCAGGCCAAGTTTGATCTTTTTATCCCATGGCATGTCCCTCAGGAACTTAGATCTCTTGCACGCGTGACCGCCTATCATATTGCATAATTCTGCTAAAAGTCAAATTTTTTTGCTTTGTAGATACCACTGAAATATGTTATCATTAAAGAAAATATATATTTTATAGGAATTTTTCAATTATCAAGAATTACCACCTATATTTGCATATATAGGTATATTTATATTTATATAGGAATTATACAATCAAACCAAATTCCTACAAATACACACAGAGCTTCAGGAAAAGTGGATTTTAAAGTTATCTGAGTACTTATATTTTTTGCTGGAAAGACTGAAAGAATTTCAGACATAAAAGTTTAAAAAGACAAAAATAACTCAGAGCCCAGTGCTGGGTGCTTCACGGAGTACATGGACCTTGAGCCACGTCACAAAGGTCACAAGGAATTTGGATTGGGAGAAGAGAACGGAATTCCAGAAATGGAACTCAAATAAAGGTGAAGGGGACGGTACAGAAATTATTTTGACTAGATTCGAGGGAGAAAAATGGAAAAAAAAAATCACATCTGAGGACAGGTTTTTAGCTTACTTTCCTAAACTTAGGGTTACATGATGATATTATCAGCCAAAGTCCTGAAACAGGAAATAAAATGTATCCTACCATGTTACTGACCTCATTATTCTAGTGTGCTCCCACTAAGCCCTACCATCATAAGGACTCAAAGCAATTTGTGGTAAAATAAAGGAAGTTGGGCTCAGGCCCCCAGGCAAAAAAAGAAAAGGCACCTTCTGCTCTGTCCAGTACTCCCAAAGCAATTGTTACCTGAATTGTAAGCCCCAGAGTCAACCCTCTTGTGCCAATTAACTGTCTACTGAAAAGGTTTATAAGATATACCAATCTCTCCTGCCTTTCTTAATGTAACCCTTAAAAAATCTCCTATACCTTAATTGCTGGTGCATGTGATCAGGTTATTTTTAACTTGTAAATTTAATAAAATTCAAAGAGCAACACACCAAAGCTTAGTAAACTGGTGTAAGGAAAATCCTGCGTGTTTTTTTTTTTTTTTATCTTTTTTCCTTTCTTAAGATTAGAAGAAAATGCAAATTTGAGTATTATAGGTGAGAAAAAATAAAGATAACAGAAAAAGCTGATTTTTCAGGATTCTAAATATTGAGCTTTTAAGAACTATTGAAAATCTGAATTAGAATTATATGCTCCAAGGGGTTCATATTGTGCTTTATAATTACTGTATATTTTATCCCCAAATAGACTATACCTTCCTTGCAAATAGGGATAATATATAGTTCCAGGTATATCATAGCCCACAATAAATATTGTTGAGAGAATGCATGGATGGACATTATTTGACAGGAAGTTTAAACATACAGAAAGGTTAATAAATATGGATTTGTGACATGCAATGAAAAGAATACAAAAAGAGCATCTTCACAGAGTCTTTGAATAACTTTTCCATAAGTAACTTTAGATGTTGGCAGGGAAATAGCTGATTCCATTGCATAATTAAAATAATAGCTAACCAGCTGGAATCTCTTTGCTATTCAGATCCCTTTTCTCATAACGACCTTTTCATAAGCCAATGTAAGCAACTGAGAATCCTGACAACAAAACATTCTGACCTAATTCTGTCCATTTGCAGCTGTTTCAAACTGGGATCATGCTAAACCCAATAAATGAAACTGAGAGAAAATATAACCTATCTGAGAAATTGGAATATCTAACGATGTTATGGTCCCTGTAGATGTGTAAACTCTGTACTATTTTATGAATATGATCTAAAAATGTGGATTTCTTCAAATTCACAAACTTTGAAGCTTTGCAGACGGCACCAGGCCATCATACTCGCACTAACTTTCGCAGTGCTCGTTAGGTCTTCCAACCAGAAGCTGTTCACAGTCCTTCCCTCTCAAATCCTTCATCAATTCTTGCGTACATGGCCTAAGTAGAGCTGGTCATTTGCATGCCAAGTTGCCAAAATGCAGCTGCTACCGTTTTCATGACTGTACGTAATTATCTTAAAATATAGGGTCTTCCAGAGAGACATAAGAAACTACAGGGTAGAAAATGGCCACTTGTCCCATGCTTCTGCCCCCACATAGTCAAGCAGCTTCACCTGCCTCCCTTATCCTTGTCCTCTTAATCCATTTTCTGCATAATGTTCTTTTGCAATAAACATGTCTAATTTCCTCTTAAACTTATTTATACCATTTGCCTTAATTGCCTTATGTTCCTCCTTATTTCTTATATTTATTACTCATTGAGCAAAACCTAACTAAAATCATTCAGAATGAACTAAAATATGCACAGGAATAAAAAGTTGCACATCCTATCTTATTCCGCTGAATATGCCTAATCACACTGAAGACATAACTTTTCCCCTTTGCCTGCCCCTCTTAACAAGAGTAACTGTCTGATAAATAAAGAAAGGAAGAAATCCCAGAGGATTTACAAAGCTCCAAGGCCAATTCACAAGTTGACCACCTTGCAAAGAGAGAGAAACTCTTTAAATGTTCTGTGGTTTAGTTTTCTTCCTGGATTTCTATGATGCAGTGTTTTCCTTGGACCATGAAAAAATTAAATAATTATAATAAATTTTTATATGTGACTTCGAGAAAACATCCACCAATTCCATATTCATGTTTCAGAAGGACAAAACCTTTGCTTAGTCAGATAGGTAGCTATTTATACTGATCTCAAAGCAAACACAGTGGTGGGCTTTCTACCAGATCCCAATGGGAGAAGAATTATTAAGCTAGACAATGCAAAAGAATATTCTTTACAAAATGGAAAAAACATAGCCAAGAATTTTATTTTGTTACAATTATTTTATTAAATATGGAATAGGACATTCTTCCGCTCAATTTTCAAAGATTTGATTTCAGTGAGCTGTTAAGGCAACACATTACAATGGCAGAGACAAATTTTTTTTTTTTTAGTTTATCCTGAGTGTCATTTCCACTAGTTAATACACTAAGCGTTAATATTCTCCCATTCCAAAATTGGAAAATAGAGCATTTTGTAGTCACAACATTACTGGAGACATCTGGCAGGGCATGGTAATAACAGAGGGGGAGTTTTGATATGGTAGACTGTCAGCACTTTTTTTTTATAGATCTGGAAATGATCAATAAGTTTTGCAAATCAGACACAGCTAATGGTCATCATAGTAATCAAAGTCAAACATTGAGCCATTTTGTTGTGCTTGGGAAGAAGTGGTTCAAGAGGATAGAGAAATTAAATGTGAAGACTGGGGATTCATGATCATACAAAAATGGATACACATACTTAAGTGTGCATGCAAAATCTGTCCATATTTGGTACAATCTCACAAATCTCATCTCCACAAATTCTCCATCCAGTCTGTGTTTTATCCACATAATGACTATGAAAGTATAATTAACTTTCTGCTAATACCTAATTTTTGTCTAAACAATTGGAAGATATTATTTCAGTTACCATTTCCAAGAAGATATTCTGCTTCTAAGAGTGGGAGTGGTAAATCAAGGGAATAAAATTGGGCTTTCTGCATCAATATATAATTTTTCATTCTACTATTAAATCAGAGATTGAAACGCTATTTCTTTATTTGACTTAAAATTTGGCTATGTTCTTTTATGATTTAAACTATGAATGCATAACAATCCAAAGGACAATGGTATAGCATATTTGTCTTGCTGCAGCTGTATAAATTCAACACAGTCATCCTTGGTTCATGCATGTACATCATTGGAAATTATCGGGTTTATATGCAAAGTCTATAGCCTTTCAAGTATTTTGCCAAGTCAGGAATAAAATATGACTTTAAGATTATACTTTTCTTGTCCTGACATGTTCAAATAATGGTTTTATTTAAGATATCAGCAAAGGCTAGGGATTATAGAGTACATTTTGGTTTATCACATAAACACTGAATATACTTAATTACTGGGATTAATTATGTGACAAAGAAGACCTAGATTTAAATACAACTGCAGTCATCTTAATTTTCTCACCTATTCCTACTTTTCTTTGTCAAATTATTTAAGCATCTGACAAGATAAACATTTTTTAAATGTAACTTTTAAGAAAAATAAGAAAATCAAATTTCTAGTATGAAGACAATTTTGGGAAAGAGGTTAGAGTACAACTGTTGAAGCTAGGATGTTGGGGGAAAACCAGAAAGCAAGAAATTATGTTCAGTCAGTCACAGTCTACTAGTCAATGTGTATATTCTCAGGAGTAATGTTGACATGTTGAAAAATAAATTAATTTTTTGAATCTGCTAGGCTCTGTTTAATAATATGACAATAGTTTATAAAAAGAGATCTCAGTGGACCTGAAAAGTTTATGTTACTTCCAAAGACCTGACTTACTTCTAAAGATTAATTTATGCACTAGGGAAATTTAGTTAATTATTAAATTGGTCATTTTTATCTGTAGCAAGTAAGTCTATTCTCTTTGAAAGATAGATAGGTAGTAGGGACTGCTTAAAATGTCCCTAATTATTTCAGTATTATTTTGAAATCCTTCTGTTAAAGACAATGATGGCTATTAAAACATAAAAGAAGAGTGAAAAAGGCTTTTTTGTTTTGTTTTGTTTTTGTGTCTATTTTTTTTAGCTCATGCTAAAAATATCTTTATAATGCAGAAGATACTTTTCCTCCTTTCCTTGTAATAATAGAAGAATGTTTACAATAAAGCCTCGGGTGACTCCAACACTTGCAGTATAAAATTATCTACTTAACTACAGTCTCCCCAAAACAAACCCAGTTTTAAATTCCCAATTTAAAAAATCAATTAAGTAGAAGATATAATCAAAATCAAAATAGTTTTGATAATTACATGTGTGATGCACATAAAATTATCAGGTATTATATTAATGCATCTGCTTATAAAACTGTTGTGGATTAGCACAATTATACCATATCTGTAGCCAGCAATCAATTTGCTGCCAAGAATCTTAGTTAGACATGAGGGTGAGTAGTAAATAAGACTTTTTCTCTAATTGTCCTTCTAACCATTGTGTTGATATAGCTTTATTGATGCATTTTGCTCTGTTTTTCTACCGTTTATCCATTGATGTTAAATCAAATTGCCAATCTTCTTCCCAAATCATAGAGCAGTCTCATAGTAATACAGCTTAAGGAGGAGTTTCTTTACGTATTACACGTATTCTTGGACTTGACATTCTCCTTGAGAGGTGATTGAGCCTAATCTGTTGCCAATAATAAGATCATATTTAACACATTCTGGAAAAGTGAAGCTATACTTTTTGATAACCCTTCCATATATTTAACTCAATTGTAGGAATGGTTCCTTGTATTAAATATTTATGGTAAACCCAAATCATCGATGTTGTGGTGAATTTCAGATTCCCTAATACATCTTTAATCTCAAAAGTAAATATTTCATAAAACTCCTATCATCATCCTTTTTCTTAAGATTCAGTTTTATGTTTTTAGGTAAAATATGTGTTATATTGAGTAAAATCAGAAGGATGTAACTTCTTTTCCTCCTTTGATTCCCTCCTCTCTAATTTCCTCTTTTTTTTTCAATTTCCTACTCTGTATATGAAAGATGAGGAATAATAAAGACCATCAACAAAAGTGAATAGGTAGCTAAGTACGAGTGAATGTTAATTATACAAAACAATAACTGTAATATTTTCGAATATTTAAAATATATGCTAAATAAAATAATGCAGAAGTCAAGAGAAAGTAAATAGAGACTTTCTTATTTTCCTAGAATAACCCAGAAAGCCAACTAAGGAGGAAAAAAACCCCACAATTTTGGTAATAAAAACTAATTTAAACTAAATAAAATTAATTCAATTAAATTTTTAAAATCAAAATTGAAAAAAAAAATAGCCAGCCATGAAAGAATAACTGATACCAGATGTGTCCTCTTGATGATAAAAAACAAAAGAACAAAACTAGAGAACTGTACCAAATAAAATAAGACAATGATTTTCAGACCTAAGACAGTAAGGCAGTGCAGGGCTATGAGCCCTGAGAGATGGGAAACAAGAAATCAGCCCTACCATCACTCCAGCTTCCTTCCTTCAGGTGTTTTCTGGACCATAATGCAGATGGGGAAAAACCAAGTAGAGAATGGCAGGTCACCCAGGTGAGGAGACAGGAACCAGTGTCTGGGAGGACGAAATAGCTGAAATTTGGGAGGTAGATTATTGCAAGAAGGAAGCTGTTCAGAGATATCTCATGAACTATGAAAGGCTTGAGATTTCACCCTAATTGCAAGTTCACTTGTGCTTTTAGCACCATTTCACGAATATACTAGAAGAAGACATGAGAATTCTGGGTCAGAGACAAAGAACCAAAGAAAAATGGACAGTTTCTTACTCATAGAATATTGCCTTTCTTGTGTGGAGCAGGAGGAATTGAACTAAATAAAGTTAAAATAAAATGCATTTATTCTTGATTCTTAATTGTCCTAACAAATAACTGATTATGTAACACAAAAATAGTAGAAATGTATTTTTTGTTTGTAGCATATTTTTGGTTTATAGCATATCTAGTTAAAGCTAGAGTCTGATTACTTTGATTTTGATTCAGGGAAGAGGGTGGAGAGGGAGTGGCCTTGGCCCTGTAGGAATCTGTGCCAATACATTCATTGTTAAAAAAAAAAATTGTTTAAAGATGTATATTTTAAACCCTCAGGCAACCATTCAAGCATTAAAAAAAGAGCTTTAAATAATGTCAATAGTAGAGATAAAAATGAAATAAAAAAAGTTGCTCAGTTAAACTAAGAGGAGGCAGAAAGAGAGAAAAATAAACAAAGAACAGATGTATAATATAAAAAAGAACTGGCAAATTGATATATCTTAACCCAATCATATTAATAATCATGTTAAATCTAAACAATTTAAACAGCAATTAAAAGATAGAAATAAATTAGGTGAAAAAGTGTGATTCAAATATATGCTGTTTATAAGAAACTCACTTAAAATGTAAGTATTATGTAAATTAGTATATATTTAT
This sequence comes from Ceratotherium simum simum, assembly GCF_057802395.1. Taxonomy (NCBI): domain Eukaryota; kingdom Metazoa; phylum Chordata; class Mammalia; order Perissodactyla; family Rhinocerotidae; genus Ceratotherium; species Ceratotherium simum. The sequence continues at coordinate 7,312,315 of NC_141914.1, read as the reverse complement.
ATAAATATAGCAACACAGAAAACGTAAAAGGATTGTAAAAGATAAGTAAAAACTAGCTAAAAGAAAGATAGAGTAGCTACTTACTATCAGAAATCTAGCTTTCCTATTAAGGAATGTTGTCAGGGATAAATATCTTTAAAATACATGAAGCAAAAACTGATAGATCTGAAATAACAAATAAACAAGGTAACAATTGTAGTAAGAGACATTAACATTTATCTCTGTAATGATAGAAAAATAGGCAGAGCATCAATGATATAGATGACCTCTACAACACTATCGACCAATTTAACCTACTTGATATTTATAAAATACTCCACCTAACAACAGCACAATACAATTTGTTTTGCAAGTATACATGGAATATTCACCGTTAGAGACTATATTCTGAGCCACAAATACACCTTATCAAATTTAAAGAATAAAAATCATACAAAGTAATGGAATTAAAATAGAAACCAATAGTTTTATTGTAGGATAACCAAGGGGGGAAAAAATCACAATTTTGATAATAAAAAAACTAATTTAAACTGAATAAAATGAATTCAATTAAAATTTTAAAACCAAAACTATAATATATATATATATAACATATATATATATATATATGTATATATAGTGTTCATTTATAGAGATAGTAAATCAACATGTGATTGGAAATTAAATTAGGCTACTCAAGATGTCCCTCAGTTTTGATCTTTGGTAGGAGAACTCACAGGACCCAGAACATAGACATACTCAAGGTTATGATTTATTACAGTAAAACAAGACAAAGTAAAATCAGCAAAAGAGAAATGAGCATGGGGTGAAATCCAGATAAACTAGGCGCGAGCTTTCAAGAGCCCTCTCTCAGTGAAGTCACACAGATGTGCTTAATTCTTCCAGTATCAAATTGTGACATGTGTGAAAGGTATCAGGGAAGCCATTAGAGACCTAGGGTCCAAGGTTTTTAATGGGAGGTTGGCCACACAGGCACACTCTGCCTAGCACATACCCCAATTTCAGACTCCCAAAAGGAAACCAGATGTTTGGTATAAACCACATTGCTCATATAAACAATTTCGGCAAAAAGAGCCACTCTAAATCAATTAGGAAATAGTAGAAACCCTTCCAAAACACAGGTTCCCAGACGCCAGCCAAGTCTATCCTTGCAAACAGCCCTTTCTAAGGCCAGCACTCTCAGACCTGTTATGTTATCTCTTTTCTGTAATATAACCCACAGGTCAAAGAAGAAGCTTCAAGGAAAATTTTAAAATACTTTTAACTGAATAAAAATAAAAATGCAAAATACCAAAATATTTAGTGTACAGCTAAAGCAATACTTACAGGAAAAATTTATGGAAATAAATACTTATATTAGAAAGGAAGATCTAAAATCAGTAATCTGAGCCTCACCTTAAGCAACTAGAGAAAGGAGAATAAATTAAATCCAAAGCAAGCAGAAGGAAGAAAATTATAAAAATTAGAGCATAAATCCATAGAATTGAAAAATAATAGATAAAATCAAGGAAACCAAAAGCTGGTATTTTGAACAGATAAATATAATTGATAAATTTCCAACTTGGCTGAATAAGCACAAAAGAGAGATTTAAAAAAGGGTCAATTTCTGGAATGAGAGAGTAAACAACATCACTGATTCCCCAGATATTAAGAAGATAATAAGGGAATACTATCAAAAAAAAAAAAAAACTCTCTATGTCCACAAATTTGAAATTTTAGATGAAGTGGACGAATTCCTTGAAAGAAACAAACTACCAAAACTCACTCAAGAACAAATAAATACTACAGATATTCTTAACTATTAAAGAAATTGAATATATATATTTTTTAAAACTTCCAAAAATATTCCACTCGCTGATAGTTTCACTGTCTAATTCTACCAGACATTTAAGGGAGAAATAGTACTGATTCCACATATGCTTTTCTAGAATAAAAAAGAGAATGGAATACTTCCCAACTCATTTTATGGGCCCACCATTATTCTAATATGAAAACAGGATAAAAACATTGGAAGAAACAAATTTATAGGCCAATATCATCATGTATATCAACACAAGAATTCTAAAAAGAACAAAACAGCAAGTTGAATCCAATAATATGTAAAAAGGATAATACATCATGATCAAGTATAGTTTATTTCAGGAATGAAAGGCTCATTAAACATTTGAATATTAATGTAATTCATCATGCTAACAAACAAAACAAGGGAAAAAAATCCATAAGATCTTCTTAATAGATGAAGAAAAAGTATTTGACAAAAATCAACATTCATATGTGATAAGAATAGTCAACAATTTAGGAATAAAAAGGAGCTTCTTTAACCTAAAAATGTACATCTATAAAAACAGACAAATAAAACAAGTAACATCATACTTAATAGTAAAAGATGGAATGATTTTCCCCTAAGATTGGGAACAAGGGAAAGGTGTCCTCTCAGATCACTCCTATGTGATATCATATAGAAGTACTAGATAGTGCAATAAAGCATGCAAAAAAATTAAAGTAGACAGATTAGACAGAAAAAATAAAACTATATTCATAGATGTGTACATACAGATCTATGTATAATGACTGTCTATGTAGAAAATACCAAGGAAGCTACAAGATAGATAGTGACTTATTTTTTTTCTCACAAGGATATTGGTTAGTAATTCTGTAACTACTTTATATGTTTCCTGGATTGAACAAATAAATGTGTTATAGATAAAAAGAGTCAGGTTTCTCACTATTGGAGAAAAAAGTAACATACAAAGAAAGTGGAAGGCTAGAATAATTCCATGGTATTGAATGGAATTAGTTTTCAGCACGAACTCAAGGTTTTTTAACTAGATATACAGAGGGATATACACAGTTGCATGTGTATATATATATACATATATGTGTGTTTATATGTATACACACATGCATACACATATACAGACACACACACACACATATATAATGCTCTGTCAGCTGAGAAGAACTAAAAGTGTTGGCAATCCCATAACAACGATCACACTAGGACAATGATGTTGGCTTTTGTATACAATTCTCCAACAAAACAAAGTAAGAATCCTTAAGGAAAGTTATTGATTCCAGAAAAATACAAGATGAGCATGAAATTTTTGTGATACAAGAAAGTACAGAAGTGCCCCCAAACGGATGCAAGCATGTTCAAATTGCAAAAGAACAACCTGAAAAAGATTCTCATGGCCAGAGCTGAAATAATTTGGTCATAAAATAAAATAAAATTAGATAGATAGAGATATGGATACTATTAGATTTAAACCATGGAAGTAAATAAATGTCCTTGTGTCCAGCCTGACATAAATAATTTAAAATTTTAATAAATGTGGGATAAAGGACAGGAAAAAAACATCTAAAAAGATGTATAAAGAATGATGGTGTCTTAGTCAGCTCAGGCTGCCATAACAAAATATCATTCATTGAGTGGCTTCAATCACAGAAATTTATTTTCTCACAGTTCTAGAGGCTAGAAGTCCAAGATCAGGGTTCCAGCATGATCAAGTTCTGGCCAGAGCTCTCTTTCTGGCTTGCAGATGGCCACCTTCTCACTGTGGCCTCACATGGCAGAGAGAAAGTAAGCTCTCTGGTGTCTCTTCTTATAAGGGCACTAATTCTATCACGAAGGCCTCACCTTCGTGACCTCATTTAAACCTGATGGCCTCCCAAAGGCCCCATCTCCATATATTGTCTCATTGGGAGTGAGGGCTTTAGCATATGAGTTTGGAGGGAGATGAAATTCAGTCCATTGCAGATAGAAATGAAAATGTCCATGAAACCACCACAGTAACAATTGTTGCAGGCAATTTCTATCAGTGGAGCTAAAATTAGTCAGTGAAAGCTTGCAGAGAAACAGGATGTTTGTGTAGTCTCCAAGTCCAGAAGACTTTTATTAATTTTAAAGGGGAAAATAGCCCCTTTACAATGGAGAAATATATTATATGTCAGTTTAATCAAACGATCAAGGTTAACATGACCAGTAATAAGACATAGGGTCATCATGCATACTCTAATACGAAGCCCTGTGAAGGATACTTCACTTCTGTGGTATTCTTGTCAAAATAAATAATCTCAATCTTATCTTGAAAAAACCCAAATTAAGGCACATTCTACAAAATAATTTGCCAGAACTATTCAATAATACAAAAGCTATGATTAGCAAAAGAAGATTGAGGAGCTAGCTCATACTGGAGAAGACTAAGGAGGCATTGCAACTAAATGCAATGTGGAATCCTGGATTGGATCTGAAACATAAATATAGTAGTGGAAAAACTGGTGGAATCAAAATAAAATTTAGTTAATAAAATTGTAACAATGTTAATTTCTTGTTTTGCTAACTGTCCTCTGGTTATATAAGATGTCAATAGTAGAAGTTGGCTGAAGGATATACTGAATTTTTTGTACTACGTTTACAACATTCATGCAACCCTAAATTTTTTAAAAATGAAAATTTAAAGAAAAGTGAAGCAAGAAAAAAGATGTAACAAGTAAATAATAATAACAAAAAAGTTGGAATGGCTATATAAATATCACATAAAATAGATTTAAAGACAAGAAATGTTACTATAGATAAATAAGGATATATCATAATGATAAAAAGGTTAATATATTAAAAAGACGTAACAGTCTTAAATTATTAAGCCACTAATAGTAGCTCTTGTGTAGTCTCCAAGTCCAGAGACTAAGGCACACAATGCTAAGGGACATTGACAGAACTGAAGGAAGAAAACAAAAGAAATAGGTAAGCCACTATTATAATTGGATGTTTTAACACTCCTTTTTCAGTAGAATCGGTACACAAAATTTAGTAAGAATATAGAAAACTTGAACAATATCAAACAAAAGTACCTAATTTATATTCATAATTAATTTGACCCAACAACAACAGAAAATATATTCTTCTTAAATACATATGGAACAATCACCAAGATAGACCATATGTTAAGCCATAATACAATTTTCAATAAATTTAAAATGTTTTAACTCGCATAAATTATGTTCTATGAATACATTGTAATTACACCAGAAATTATTTATAGAAAGATAGCTAGTATAACTCCAACTATTTGAAAATTACACACACACTAATAACCCAAGGGTCAAAAAAGATTTTATAAAAGAATTTAGAAAATATTTTGAACCGAATGGATGAGAAAACATAAAATATAAAAGTTTATTGAATTCTGGTAATACAGTGCTTATAACTTTAAATGCTTACATTAGAAAAGAAGAAAGATATAAAATTAGTGAAATAAGTTATCTTAAGAAATTTTAAAAGATAAAAAAAAAAATAATCCTGAAGAAGTAGAATGAAAGAAAAAATACAGATAGAGTCATAAATCAATGGAATGGAATACAAATATTAGATAAAATCAAAGGGAACCAGAAGCCGGTGCTTTGAAAGATCAATAAAACTGACAAGCCTCTAACTACCTTGATCAAGAAGTAAGAGAGAATATACAAAAGCAAACTTCAAAAAGGGAGCATCACTAAAGATCTGCAGACAGAAACTGTTTTAAGGAAATATTCTGAATGGCTTTATGTCTATAAATTTGAGTAGTTAGATAAAATGGACAAATACCTTGAATGACTCAAATTACTAAAACTGACCCCAGAAGAAACTGAAAATTTAAATATCTCTGCATCTAATATGGAAATAAATTTTATCATTAAATCCTTCCCCAAAAGAGAATTCCAGTCTCAGATGACTCATTGTTGGAAGAATTTATCAAATTTTTAATGATAAAATAATACGAATCCCACAAAAACTCAGAAAAATAGAAGAAGCCTTTTGCAAATCATTTTATGAAGGCAGCATTATCTGATATGACAGAGAGATATTGTAACAAACAGAAAATCTCAACAAAATATTTGCAAATCAAATTCAACAATACAGAAGTCTGACAATCCACCCTGATCAAGTGGTTTTATTGGGGAATGCAAAAGTTTGTTCAACACTATAAAGTAGATCACTGAAATTCACTATATTAACATAATCAAGGAGAAAAATATTATAATCATCTTAATAAGTGAGAAAGATTTTGACAAACTTTAGTACCAATACGCAATTAAAATTTGCAGCAAACTTGGAAAGGAATAAAACTTCCTTGGAGGTCATGTAAGAAAAATCAACAACTAAGATACTTAATGATGAAACAGTGAATGCTTTCTCTCCAAGATCAAAAACAAGGGTAGAATGTCTTTTATTTGGCATTGGACTAGAGGGCCTCTCTAGTGCATTAATGCTAGAAAAAGTAATATTATTAAAAAAAAACTGACTGGAAAGCAAGAAAATGACATAATTTTGTATTTGGAACACTCTCAGAAATTCAAACCACGATTATAACTAATAGATAAGTTTAGCAAGGTTGCAGGGTACAAGATTAGTAAAGAAATTAATTTTATTTCTATATACTCTCAACAAATTATTGAAAAGTAGAATAAAAATGACATAATTTACAGTCATGTAAAAAATTAAAATAGTAATACATTTAACAAAATATGTGTAAGACTTGTCCATTTAAAACTGAAAAATGTCACTGATAGAAATTAATGAAGACCTAAAAAAATATAGAGATTTATTATGTTTATGGATTGGGAGACACAATATTGTGAAAACATCAATTTACCCTAAATTGATATATAGATACAAATCAATCCCAATCAAATTTTCAGAGGATTTTTGTAGAAATTGGTTAATTCTAAAATTTTTATAAAAGAACGTAGTTACAGGGCTTACATTAACTGATTTCAAGGTTTACTATAAAGATAAAGTTGTCGAGTATGTGGTTGTGTGGTATAGTGTAAGGTTAGACAGATCCACGAATCAAATGAGCATTATAGAGAATACAGAATTAGACATGCACAAATATGGTCAATTGATTTTTTATCAAATTTCCAGTATATTTCAAGTAGAAACAACTGAATACTCATCAAGAGGGGAGGTATCAATATCAACACTTTCATCACACTATTAAAATATTAACCTCAAATTTATCATAGATTGAAATGGAAAAGCTAAAAGTTCTAGAAGAATATAGGAGAAAATCCTATGGTCATGGATTAGGCAAAGATATCTTAATAGAACACAAAAAACACAAAGCATAAAATAGAAAATGGATAAATTGGACTTTAACAAAATTAGAATGTTCTGCTCTTCAAAATATGCCATTAAGAAAATAAAAACAAAAATACAAGCGACAGGTAAAGAACATTTATATAAATAAACATATACATATATGTATATACACATATATACACTCAACCACATATATATAAGTAGGACAGGAAAGTAAAAATGTCTCTGGCATTGTTATCCAACTCATCACAGAATAAAATTTGTCCATGTCAGGGACACCAGGACTCAAAATTCATCTTTATTTCCCTATGAGGATTCACACATTTCAGGATTGGAGAATTATTCTTCATCTCAAGGTGATTATTAATCCGCCTATTCAATCTCTATCCATTTTATTAGCTGTAACATCCATTCATTAATGAATTAATGTGGAACTCTAGATTCCTAATTCTCATAGATAAAAACAAAATATGTCTGAAGAAAGAGAGGAAATTTTTTTCACGGACCATATAATTTAACTAACTTTTTAAGAGATAAGTCGGAACCATTTTTCCTTAATATCAAGAGGATATTTTTGATAATTTGAATTTAATATTTATAGTCCAGATTGTCGCAGCTTGTAATTTTTTAGAAAAGATTGTTATAGTCCTATTTAAAAAGTATATGCTGCCATAAAAATTATGGTTAGTCAACCAGGAAAATAGTATTTAATGTAGAAACTGAATTTGATAATTCAGGGAAATTTTACTAATAGACTTTATGAAGCAGTGGACTATTAAACTACATAGCATAGGTTGTGTGTGGTGGGCATTTCCTGCTACGTAGTTAGTTAAAGTTACAAGCACAAACTCTGACAATTTTATGTGAAAACAGAAATGACATCATTTTCAAATTCCAAAGAACAGGTACAAGTATTAAGCACTATTAGAGAAAGGAGGAAGGAAAAAATTCTTAAAACTTTGGGAGTTAAGCTGTCGCAGATAGAGGAAAATTTATAGGACAGGATGAGTTGACTTTGGATAAACAATCCATTCATTCATTCCTTTATTCATTCATTCATCATATTATTAGTACCTGAACATGTTTCAAACACTGTCCTAGGTTCTAGGGATAAAGGGTACTATAGTACCAAAACCCTGCTGTATTGGGGCTCATGCTCTAGTGGACAGAAACAAACAGAACCAAATATAAAATAGGATATAATTGACCATATATCAATGTAATAAAGAAAAGACAGTAGGTTTAATGATAGAGGGTACTAGCAGAGCAGACGTGATGGTTATAGAAGGACTTTTTGAACTGGAATTTGAGAAAGATCTGAATAAAATGTGGGCATACATCTATCAGTAACAGAATGTTCTAGAGAGAGAGGCATCAGGAAAAGAATGTTCCAGAGGGAGGCAATATTTAGTGAAAGGCCAGAGATTGTGGCCTTCTTTGTATGTTCTTAGTATATTTTTATTATGGGACTCTCAAAGACATCATTGCAGCTGTAACACAAGGTTTCTCAACTCTGTACTGTTGACATTTGGGGCCAGATCATTGTTGTGGGGGGTTGTCCTGTGCATTGTAGGATGTTTAGCAGCATCCTTGGACTTTTCTCATTAGGTGCCAGTAGAACCCCTCATACATAACCCACTCCTCCACTTGTAAAAATCAAAAATGTCTCCAGATGTTGCTAAATGTTCCTGCCTGAAAGGGAGGGGGCCAAAATCTGCCCCCCAACCCCCATGTAAGAACCACTGATCCTGATAAAAGAGACAAGAAGAGATAATGATAGGAGATGTGGTCAGAGAGGGAGAGCTAGATGTCAGTATAGGCAGGGCTCTGAGGAACATTTTAAGGACTTTTATTGCAGTGATTTGAGCAGAAGAGGAAGTTTTAGCAGGGTCATTCTGACTGATGAGTGGAAAGCAGGCTGTAGGCAAACAAGAGTGAAACAGAGACCTTGCTGGGATATACCTGCAATAATCCAAATGAGAGACAAAGAGATCATTGAAAGAACGGCAGCAGATGAAGTGGTAAGAAATGGAGAACTCTGGGTATATTTTAAAATACAGTTAACAAGATTAGTTTTGGGATATAAGAGGAGTCATGACTTTTTTTATGGTTTGCATAACTGGAAGAGTGAAATGGTCATTTATTGAGATGAAGAAGACTTCTAGCGAAACAGGATTCAGGCACAGTTAGGGGCTCTATGGACCAGGAGTTTGGTTTTGAGTATGTTAAGTGTGAGCTGGTTATTAGATACCCAACTAGAGAAGTTGAGTAGAAATTTGGATGTAAGGAGCTAGATTTCAGGGGAGAAGGTGGAGCTGGAAATATAAATTTGTGAGTGTTCATCCTCTATGAGATTACTTAGGGAGCAAGTACGGATACAGGAGAGAAGAAATTCTAGAGCTAAACTCTGAGACACTACAGCAGTTAGAAGTCTGGAGCACGAGCAAATATATTATAGAATAGAGGACAACATTTTCATCAATGTTTGGGGCAGAACATATTTTAACTGAATATATTTCTATAGAAGATTTTGAGAGACATTGAGATAAGGAAAAGTCTGCAAGTCCTCAAAAGAGTGAAATACGACAGATTGTGTAGGAGATGGATTCCTAGTAAATCCAACACAGCAGGGCTCAGTAAACATTAGCTATTGTAGTGCAGGCTTTGAGTCTCAATGAGTAGAGGAATAGCAGGGCTCTTAATGGAAATGAGCTAATTAAGTGTATAAATTAAAGGGAAAATTAGTAGTAAACATGGAAAGAGTCTGAAGTGGCACAATTTGGTAACTTTGTAGAAATAGTTGACAAGATGTTTGAGATGTGTTACTAAAAAAAGAGAAAAACACGTCAATTTTCAAGTTGTTAATTGAGCAAATGTATGTTGATGGGAGTAGAGAAGTTTTCTCAAGGAGCAAAGAAAATAGATGAGGGGAGAGCAAGGGACTAAACTATCAGAGATGCTCACGAAGAGTGAAGAAAGAAAACCTGAGAGAAAAAACTGTTCAGGTGGGTGAGAGAACCAGGGTGTCAGGAGCAGCGCCACATTTTCCTGAGAGATGAGAGATGAGGGAGACTCAATTCTGCTGTCTTTTATATTAAGGAGGTTATTTTATACCAGGGAAAGTCTATGTTCCGAGGAATGGTAGAAGTAGCAGCTAGACTCTAAGGGGAAACACGTGGTAATTTCATTAATTTAAAGCCCAGTGGGGAAATGAAGAAAGGAAAATAACGCTTACATGTTACGTAAGAAATAGCAGAAAAATTTTAGAAGGTAAATCGTGATTTAGTTTTTTATTTTTTTGAAACATCTAAGAGTGGTTTCCCCAAGGACATATATAAAACTAAAACCATAAAAATGAAGGAGAAAGAGAAAACATGGGAGTGTGGTTAAGGTAGAACTATGTTAATCCAACTAGTATCAGAGCTTTTTGGCACCAAAATACAAAAGGTTACAGAAATGCAGAGATCAACTGAGACACGAGAAGCCAGGTAGAAGAATGAATTATATTTAATCTTCAATGGAGTCACGATTGAAGAGAATTAAGCATCTCAGAACTAGGCCAGAAAGTCAGAATGAGAGATTCAATTACAACCATAGATTGACGCCAAGAAGTGAAGAATTAGAATGTTTTATTTTTTGAAGGGATACTCAAGAAATCTAACATAAAAGAGCCCTCTGAGGCCTTAGCATACTTAGCAAGCAGGGGAGAGCCACAATTGTCCTTAAAAGATCAAGCATTTGCAAGGGACAGTCTTTGACAGCAATCGACAACAGAATGTGCCATTGGAAATAAACTACAATCATGAATTAGAATAATAAAAGGAAATTTCAATAACTGCAATTTGGGAGGTGAAGAGAAAACCGAGGATAAAGTCAGTTGTGGTCACGAACAATGCAAAGGCAAAGCCTACGTGTGCATTAGGTCCCAAGACAGAGGGATTACAGAGAAATGCTAGCTTTACAAAAGCATGAATGTGCAGGTAATGTGCAAGAGGCTTCAATAATACGTACATTTGAATTAATTAGATTGGCAATCGTAAACATTAACAATCCAAGTTATTATCATACCATCAAATAATCTAATGATATTAGAAATAATTATATGTTATATCCAGAGACTATATGTGGCATTTGATTGGAATTGATAATTTTACTCTTTAATTATTATCAAAAAGAGTATGTGCTAATGTGGTTTTGGTGAACTTTAAGAGAGGAGCACCTGTGTGATGTGATAAACTCTCCCTATGTTCCTGGTGCTCCTCCCAGCTAAGTGGATCCTAATCAGCATTCATCGAGCACTGAGGAAGGGTGGTCACAGAGTGAGCCAGATATTGGGGGTGAAAGATGAGCAATGCATTTCCTCTGCCTTCAAGGAGCTTACAATTCAACAAAGTTGGACAGGCGTGTACATTGATACCTCCAAAATAACATACTGCATGCTAAAATCAAAGTATGGGATCTGGATGAGGTTGTTTTGTTTCAGCATTAAAGAATAGGTGCTACAAAGATGGGAAAGACAAGAAAAATGGATCGGTAAGAATTACCATCAGGTCTATAATTATACAGCAAGAAATGTTACCCACAGTCTGAAAAATTAATTCTTAAAGGAGAACACATTACTGATAACGATCAGGTTATCTACCCAGAACTTGGTTCTTGGCAAGGGTGCAGCTTCTAAAAACAAGGTTGTCTTGAAGAACATCAGTCTGCCCATCTTTAAAGCCATCCCTCTGTTCCCCTAGTCTGGGAGAGAGAAAAAGTTGGAAACCATGGATTCTGATATCCTATCTTCATCAACATTTACCCTGAAACCTCAACACAGAATACTGAGATTCATGCACAACATGTAGGATGTGATAGATTATTGTACAGCAAATACTTATTCCCCCCGCTTCTCTTTTACAGCAGACTGTACCTCATGCTGCTCTTCCCAACATCGGGAATGGCCACATGAATTGCTTGACAAACGGAAAGTGAGCAAACACGATATGAGAGAGGCATTGCGTTGCTTTCCTGTTTGGCATCCCTCTTGCCTGTTTGCCCTCTGCCGTGAAAAGAGCAAGCCCTGCTCCCAGATTGAGGGACAGGTGGAGGTGACCTGAAACCAACCTGCAGCCTGAAGCAAAGCCAGTCAGCTAATCCAAAAATCCTTGAGAGAGAAAAAAGTCCTTTTTCTTGTAAGCCTTTGAGATTTGAGTGCTTTGCTGTTGTTACTCAGCATTGTTATACTAGAAATCATATAAAACATGATATCACATAAATATCTATCAGTCAACTGTTGCTGCAACAAAAACGTATTCATCAACTGCCCCAAAATTTGGCATTTTAAAGTAACAATCATTTATTCTCATGAGCACATGGTCTGTGGGAACAGTTCTGCTGACCTAGACCTGGCTTGCCTGGGTGATTCAGCCTCAGGTCGCAGCCGCTGGTGGGTCTTCTTGTCACTACAGGTCTGTGCATCAGCTAAGGTGGCCCTGCTGCATATGGGTTTATTCTGGGGCCCCAACTGATGGGTAGCATTTACCCAGGGGATGGATACAAGAATCAACTCACTCCAGAAAATGCGGGGCAGAGTAAAGATAACATTTTTCTCTCCACACTGGGGAATGAATGCCAGGTCCTCATAATGCCTGTTAAAAGAGATCTAGGAGTATTTGCCACTTTTAGCAACACAACTTTTTATAAAATTTATCTTTCGTGAGCTAACCTTCTCATGTTGATGGCAGACATGAAAGAGGACAGGCAGAAACATGAGTCTCCCTAAGGCCCAGGGTTAGAACTACCACATGCTGTTGGTCAAAACAGGTCAAATGTCCATGCCGAATTTCTGTGAGTGAACGAAGAGGCCATACAAAGATGTGAGTGCAGGGGGGGTGGACACCGGGGCCAATTATTCAGTCTCCTATTATATGTACCTCAATAGTGTTTTGTTATAAAATATATGTGAAGTCTCATCCAGAATCTCTGGGAATGAGACTTAGAATCTTTATTTAACAGCCTCCACCCCCAAATAATTCTAGTGCAGAAAATTGTAAAAATGTTATCTCCTCTGAGCTCACAAAGCAATCCTCTTTGTTAGCCTGTGACACCTACTACCTTTTTTCCTTTCTTGCTTACCACTTTCAATGAAGCTTGTTGTCCACCATTGCCCACTTTCTCAGTGCCCGTGGTAAGACTGCTAATCTTGGTACCATTGGTGTCGTATCTTGATACTCCTAAACTGCCAGCGTAGTGCTTGGCTCTCTGGAGTACTCTGTGCAAACAGATTTAACTATACATTACAAGTTCTAAATGGTATCTTGAAAAATGTAATAAAACTTTAATAAAAGGTATTTTATTATTTGATGTTCACACGAAATTATTTCTATATGACTTACCCAGAACTAAATTTTAGAAATATAAGTACAAATGTTTGATCTTCTACTATACAGAATATATATTTATTTCTAGTTTTCTTCATGATGTCTAGAGATGAAATCTCTACAACCTCACAGTTAACAGTTTGATTAAGCATTTGAAAGTAATTAATGATAAATATTTGGATTTTAATTTAAGCTCACATTCTTTCAGTTGATACTATGCAGATATTTTTAAAAACTGATCTTCAAGGACTTGATACAAATGCTTCACACATGGTAAAGACTTAATCAACTCTCTCCTTGGTGTCTTCTTCAGGATAATCAATTCAAATCTTTCTAAGATTTCCTCATGAGTAGTTTGGGGGAATGTTTTCAGTGATATGTCCCCCTTTAAAACATGTAAAACAGTAAAACAAAGTCAATTATCTAGAAAGTATATCTTGTATAGTTGCATACTTTGTAGTTAAATCTCTTAATAATCTAGTAATTTGTAATAGGCACAATATTTTTAAGTAGGAAAAAATACTTTTATTTATGTACTTACTCTGTCCAGTGCACTTTCCTATACATTTATGAGGCAAAAGAGTATACATGATAACTTTTCTATTTTCCTTCCTAGTCAATTGCTCTAAAATGGATCTCCTTTGTCTGTTCCAAGTGCTTAAAAATCTTGTCAAATCATCCTTTATTTCTGCAATATAGAAGACCAATTTGGATTCTATTGTTAAATTCTTCACATGGTGGAATGACTTCCCAATAATCACAGTATTTTCTTCTATTCCTTTTATAGACCTGTTTTGAACAAATGCTTCTCTTCTTATTTTTAATCCAGTATTAATCCATTTAAGAATTTGTACCTGAAATCCAATTTTGACGTGCATGATGGTAACACTTTCTTGCATGTTCACCTAATCTACAGCAGGAAACAGTACATCATCCAATTACATGTTTTATTGTTTTGTTAGACACGATATATCATCTGCTTGTTTCATCAAGGAAGTTTATTCTCATTATGTACTTGCAATAATTTTTAGTGCCAATCAACCTATCTTGAATTGCAATTGCATGCCCTTCAGTCTCACCAAGCATTGTATGCTACTTCAGTTCCAAATTAGACAATTTCCTCTCTATAATTTTGGTTAAGTTCATGCGTGCATAAATTCTTAATTTTCTGAATACTAGTAAATTAATTTTGCACTTCACTCTATATGCCCAGAAACTTAAGTTAAATTTAATAATCAAAATGCATAGTTATCACTTGCTTATTAATATGTCCAAAATGATATATTTATCTATGTAAACAAAATGACTTTGGAAGCAGAAAAGACTCATTTTGCAAACTCTAACTTATTAGAACTCCAATCAATTAAAGCTACATTATTGCATTTTTTTCATTTCCAACAATGTTCTTGTGAAGTTTTCCCAACTCATTCGTGTCATAGAAGCACTTTATTTTAATGGTGAATATTAAAATGATCTAATTTTTGCCACTATAGGACTAGACAACAATTCTAACAGTTCTAATTCTAACACAGCTCACAATTAAATAGATTTGTATATTGGTGTATTTGCAAATTGCCTGTATTATTACTTGCAGGTAAGAAACTCCATATACCTTAGACTAAACAGAGTTGGCTACAAGGCTAATGACTATTCCTTCAAATTCAGAGTTTTCTCTATATTTTCAGTAAATCCAGTAGGTATTTCTTTGGTGGCTGGGATTATCAGGACTGTTTGATTCTGTAGCAGAAGGGATTTTCCTGTTACCTTAAGAAACATTTAGGAGCTTGATGTTTTCAGTTCTTGTATCACCCAACACTACTGCTCTCCATTTATTCAATTATCTCTGTATGTAGCATCTTTCTTGGATCTTGATCTTTCTCAACTGGAGTCACCAGTGAGAACAGTAATCTTTAGAAGTAGGTCATTCAGACATCCCGGAAATATTTCTTAAGAAGGGAAGAGAGAGAGGGGTGACATCAACATCATGGGAGAGTGAGTTTTGCCTTTGTCTCTCCCACTTAGTTACAACTAAATAGACATTCATTAACCAGCAGAGGATTCCTGCACAGCACAATAGGACATCTGAGAGACCCACACAGACGTGCATCTGACGGTGAATGGACTGGATCCCCAGGAGGCAGTGGAACTAGGTGAGTGCACCTCTCCCCCTCCCTGGCAGCAGTGAGTCAGATTGCGGATCCTCACATAGTGGCCAGTGTGACTGTAAGAGGATGCAGGGGCAGCTGGTCCGTGGAAACGCTTGTGGAGATTTAGCCCAGCCTGCGGGAGTCCCACCATGCTTTGGTGGCTCCACGGGAGGGAATATTCTACACTGAGTGGGGGCTGCTCAGCCCCCACAAAAGTGCCCACCCCTGAGCACAGCACAGGCAAAAGGCACCCTGCCTGCTCAGAAGGCACCCCACCCAAAAAGCACAGTAGCCCACAGGATCCACTGAATGGAGCTCAGCCCCCATGTGGGTGCTTCTCCCCCCTAGCATAGTGCAGGCAAGAAGGTGCCCCACCCACTCAGAAGACACACTGCCCACAGAGCACAGCAGCCCACAGGACCCTCAGTGGTAGCTCAGCCCCCACATAGGTGCCTTTCTCCTCCAGCATGCAGCAGCTCAGCTGGTCTCCTGCCAGGACACAGGCCCTACTTATGGTGCCCAACCCACAGAGGCCCACGTGAGTGCAACCTGCAGAGCGGCGGTGGCCAGCCCCCACAAATGCAGAGCAGCCTTACTTGCACAACTTCCAGCAGACAAGGCAGGATCAGAAAACACAGCTCCTGCTCCTCCTCAGTGGTGGCAGGTAGAATCTGTGACCCAATACTACCACAAATGCACCAGCAAAGGATCAATTCATCAAACACCATGAAGAACTACAGCAACACTTCAGAGCAAAAGGAAAATTACAAGTCTCCAGAAACCAATCCTGAAGTCACAGAAATTTACAATGTAAATGACAGAGAATTCAAAATAGTTGTCATAAAGAAACTCAATGAGTTACAGGAAAACTCAGACAGACAGTTCAATGAGCTCAGGAATAAAATTAATGAGCAAAAGGAGTACTTCACCATAGAGACTGAAGATCTAAAAAACCCAACCAGATATTCGGGATATGAAGAACACAATTAATAGATAAAAAATAATCTAGAAACCATAAAAAATAGAGCTGATGTGGGGCTGGCTCCGTGGCCTAGTGGTTAAATTTGGTGCATTCCACTTTAGTGGCCCAGGTTCAGTTCCCGGGTGTGGACCTACACCACTCGACTGCAGCCATGCTGTGGCAGTGACCCACATACAAAATAGAGGAAGACTGGCATAGATGTTAGATCAGAGACAACCTTCCTCAGCAAAGACATAAATATATATAGAGAGAGAGCTGATGTTATGGAGGACAGAATTAGTGATTTAGAGAATACAAATACAGAAATGATTCAGGTGGAGGAGGAGAGAATACTAGGATTTAAAAAAATGAATAAATTCTTTGGGAAATATGTGACTCAATCAGGAAAAGCAACATAAGGATTATAGGTATTCCAGAGGGAGAAGTGAGGGAGAAAGAAGCAGAGAGCTTGTTCAAAGAAATAATAGCTGAGAACTTCCCAAACCTGGGGAAAGAACTGAAGTTCCTTCAAGTACATGAAGCCAATAGAACTCCTAATTACATCAATGCAAAAAAGACCTTCTTTAAGGCATATAATATTAAAACTGGCAAGAGTCAATGACAAAGAAAAAAATATTAAGGGAAGCAAGATAGAAGAAAATAACCTACAAAGGAACCTCTATCAGGGTTCCAGTGGATTTCTCACAGAAAGCTTACAGGCTAGGAGAGAATGGAATGATATATTCAAAATACTGAAAGACAAAAACTCTCAGTCAAGAATAGTCTATCCAGTGAAACTACCCTTTAGATATGATGGAGAAATAAAAGGTATAAGAGATAAACAAAAGCTGAGGGAGTTCATTTCCACCACACCTTCCTTACGAGGATTGATGAAGGAAGTCCTCATACCTGAAACAAAAGGCAAAGGTTTACAAGGCTTTGAGCAAGGAGATAAACAGAGAGACAAAAATCAGAAAATTGCAGCTCTTTATCAGAACAGGTTAGCAAACACTATTATAACATAAAAATTAAAGGGATGGAAAGCATCAAAAATAATTACAAACACTTCAATTTAGTCACAAACTCACAAAACAAAAAAGAATAATTTGTGACAACAATAACTCAGAAGGGGAAGTGGAAAGGGATGGAACCTGCTTAGGCTAATGGAGATAAGAGGCTATCAGAAAATGAACTATCTCATCTTTGAGGTCTGTTATACAAATCTCATGGTAACCACTAAACAAAAAATCAGAGCAGAGCAACAAATCATAAATAAAAAGAAAACTGAGAATACCACTAAACTGAAATGACAGTCAGAAATACAAGGGAAAAAAAAGAATGGACATATAGAACATCCAGAAAACAAGAGACAAAATGGCACTATTAAACCCTCATATATCAATAATCACTCTAAACGTAAATAGATTGAATTCTTCAATCAAAAGACACAGAGTAGCTGGATGAATTAAAAACCAATACCCAACAATATGCTGCCTACAGGAAACATATCTCAGCTCTAAAGACATAGGCTCAGAGTGAAATGATGGAAGACAATACTCTAAGCAAATGACAAGCAAAAGAAGGCAGGTGTTGCCATACTTATATCAGACACAGTAGACTTCGAGATAAAAAAGGCAGTGATAGACAAAGAGGGGCGGTATATAATGATAAAAAGGACATTCCACCAAGAGGATATAACACTTATGAATATATATGCACCTAACACAGGAGCACCAAAGTACATAAAGCAACTACTAATAGACCTAAAGGAAGAAATCGACAGAAACACAATAATAGTAGGGGACCTCAATACCCCACTTACATCGATGGATAGATCATCCAGAGAGAAAGTCAACAAAGAAACAGTGGTCTTAAATGAAACACCAGAACAGATGGACTTCATAGATATATATAGAACATTCTATCCAAAAACAGGAGGATACACATTCTTCTCAATTGCACATGGGACATTCTCAAAGATAGACCATATGTTGGGAAACAAGGCAAGCCTCAATAAATTTAAGAAGATTGAAATCATATCAAGCATCTTTTCCAACCACAATGCTATGAAACTAGAAATCAACTACAAGAAAAAAGCTGGGACAGAGACAAATCTGAGGAAACTGGAAAACATGCTACTGAACAACAATTGGATCAAAAAAGGACCAAAGAAGATATCAAAAAATTCTTGGAGACAAGTGAAAATGAAAATACAACTTACCAACTCTTATGGGACACATAAAAAGTGGTCCTATAGGGAAACTTACAGCAATACAGGCTCACCTCAACAAACAAAAAAAATCTCAAATAAGTAATCAAACTACACATAATAAAACAAGAAAAAGAGGAACAAAGAAAGCCCAAAGTCAGCAGAAGGAGGGAAATAATAAAAATTAGAGCAGAAATAAGTGAAATAGAGACTAGAAAAACAGTAAAAAGGATCAATGAAACTAAGATAGTTCTTTGAGAAGATAAACAAAACTGACAACCCATGAGGCACACTCACTAAGAAAAAAAGAAAGAAGGCACAAATAAATAAAATTAGAAATGAAAGATGAGAAATTATGACAGATACCACAGTTATACAAAGGATTATAAGAGAATACTACGGAAAACTATATGCCAACAAATTGGATAACCTTGAAGAAATGGACAAATTCTTAGACTCATACAACCTCCTAAAACTGAATCAGGAAGAAATAGAGAATCTGAATAGACCAATCACAAGTAAAGAGATTGAAACAGTAATCAAAAACCTCCTCAAAACAAAAGTCCAGGACCAGAGGGCTTCATTGGAGAATTCTACCAAACATTCAAAGAGGACTTAATACCTATCCTTCTCAAACTATTCTGAAAAATTGAAGACGATGGGATGCTTCCTAACTCATTCTATGAGGCCAACATTACCCTGATACCAAAGCCAGACAAGGACAACACAAAGAAGGAAAATTACAGGCCAATATCACGGATGAAAAAAACCTCAACAAAATATTAGCAACCCAAATACAGCAATACATTAAAAGGATCATACACCATGATCAAGTGGGAGTTATACTGGGGAGGCGGGGATGGTTCAACATCCGCAAATCAATGTGATACATCACATTAACAAAATGAGGAATAAAGATCACCTGATCATTTCAATAGATGCAGAGAAAGCATGTGACAAGATCCAACATCCATTTATGATAAAAACTCTCAATAAAATGGGTATAGAAGGATATTATCTCAACATAATAAAGGCCATATATGACAAACCCACAGCCATCATCATACTTAACACTGAAAAACTGAAGGCCATCCCTCCGAGAACAGGAAGAAAACAAGTGTGCTCACTCTCACTACTCCTATTTAACATAGTACTGGATGTTTTGGCCAGAGACAGTATGCAAGAAAAAGAAATAAAAGGTATCCAAATTGGAAAGGAAGAAATGAAACTCTCACTGTTCACTGATGACATGACTCTCTATATAGAAAACCCTAAAGAATCCACCAGAAAACTATTAGAAATAATCAACAACTACAGCAAAGTTGCAGGGTACAAAATCAACTTACAAACATCAGTTGCATTTCTATACACTAATAAACAACTAGCAGAAAGAGAAGTGAGGAATATAATCACATTTACAATCACAACAAAAAGAATAAAATATCTCGGAATAAATTTAACCAAGGATGTGAAAGACCTATACACTGAAAACTGTAAGACATTATTGAAAGAAATTGAAGATGACATAAAGAAATGGAAAGATATTCTAGGCTCATGGATTGGAAGAATAAACATAATTAAAATGTCCATATTACCTAAAGCAATCTATAGATTCAATGCAATCTCAATCAGAATCCCAATGACATTCTTCATGGAAATAGAACAAAGAATCCTAAAATTTATATGTGAAAAGGAAAGACACCAAATAGCTAAAGCAATACTGAGAAAAAAGAAGAAAGCTGGAGGCATCACAATCCTTGACTTCAAAACATACTACAAAGCTATAATAATCAAAACAGCATGGTACTGGTACAAAAACAGACACACAGATTGATGGAATAGAATTGAAAGCCCAGAAATAAAACCACATATCTATGTACAGATAATCTTCAACAAAGGAGCCAAGAACATACAATGGAGAAAGGAAAGTTCCTTCAATAAGTGGTGCTGGGAAAATTGGACAGCCACATGCAAAAGAATGAAAGTAGACCATTATCGTACACCATACACAAAAATTAACTCAAAATGGATTAAAGATTGAACATAAAACCTGAAACCATAAAAATCCTGGAAGAAAACAAAGGCAGTACACTCTTTGACATGGGTCTTAGCAGCATCTTTTCGAATACCATGTCTATTCAAGCAAGGGAAATAAAAGAAAAAATTAACAAATGGGACTACGTCAGACTAAAAAGCTTCTGTAAGGTAAAGGAAACCATCAACAAAATGAAAAGACAACCCATCAACTGGGAGAAAATATTTGCTAATTATGTATCCACCAAGGGCTTAATTTCCAAAATATTAAGATCTCATACAATTTAACAAGAGAAAAACAAATCACCCAATCAAAAAATGGGCAGAGGATATGAAGAGACATTTTTTAAAAGAAGACATACAGATGGCCAACAGGCACATGAAAAGATGTTCAAAATTACTACTTATTAGGGAAATGTAAATCAAAACTACAATATCACCCCACACCCATCAGAATGGCTATAATCACCAAGACAAAAAATAACAAACGTTGGAGAGAATGTGGAGAAAAGGGAACTCTCATACACTGCTGGTGGGAATGCAAACTGGAGCAGCCACTATGGAAAACAGTATGGAGATTTCCCAAAAAATTAAAAATAGAAATACCATATGACACAGCTATGCCACTACTGGGTATTTATCCAAAAAACATAAAATCAACAATTCAAAGAGATTTTTGCACCCCTATGTTCATTGCAGCATTATTCACAATAGCCAAGAAGTGGAAGCAATGCAAGTGCCCATCAACTGATGAATGGATAAAGAAGATGTGGTATATATATACAATGGAATACTACTCAGCCACAAAAGAGACAAAATCGTCCCATTTGTAACAACACGGATGAACTCGAGGGTATTATGCTAAGTGAAATAAGCTAGATAGAGAAAGACTAAGATGTATGACTTCACTCATATGTGGAAGATAAACAAATGCATGGATAAAGAGAATGGATTAGTGGTTAGCACAGGGCAAGGGTGTTGGGGGGTGGGTGAAAGGGGCAAAGGGGCCCATATGTATGGTGACAGATAAAAATTAGACTATTGGTGGTTAGCACGATGCAGTCCATACAGAAACTGATATATAATAATGTACACTTGAAATTACACAATGTTTTAAAACCAATATGACCTCAATGAAATAATCGAAAAAAAAAATAAATAAATAAAAATAAACAAATGAATAATAAAACAAATAAAAACCAAAAGAAAAAAAAGAATGAAAGAAAGAAAATTCATTCTTGAAAGGTTGCATATTTTACAGCAGAAACTTTCTTTGTGTGTGTGTGTGTGAGGGAGATCAGCCCTGAGCTAACATCCATGCTAATCCTCCTCTTTTTTCTGAGGAAGACCGGCTCTGAGCTAACATCTATTGCCAATCCTCCTCCTTTTTTTCCCCAAAGCCCCAGTAGATAGTTGTATGTCGTAGCTGCACATCCTTCTAGTTTCTGTATGTGGGACGCGGCCTCAGCATGGCCGGAGAAGCAGTGCGTCGGTGCACGCCCGGGATCCGAACCCGGGCTGCCAGTAATGGAGCGCGCACACTTAACCGCTAAGCCACGGGGCCGGCCCTACAGCAGAAACTTTGGAAGCGGAAGTTCGGTTAGTGTCCTGCTTGATAGACTTGAAAACCAGTGAATTACCAAGAGTAAAGTTCAGAACTCATAAGAATGCATGAACATGAGCAGATAGACGCTAAACTATGTGGTCTTAATGTTGGTTTATTCCACAACTTAAAAAATAGAAGATTGCTAAGGCACTAGCATCACTTGAAAAAAAATTTCAGAAGAATATAATGTTATGAACCACCACTGCAACGGAAAGAGGTGGTTTTGTAAATGTATTAGACAAAGGGGCAGTATCAGTAGCAGGCTATTTTGAAAAAGAATTACGTAAAGCATAAGTTTCTACGGCTATCACTTCATACCAGTTTTAACTGAATTTAACAACAGATTATAAACAGTATGGAGGTTCCTCAAAAAATTAAAAATGGAACTACTGTATGATGCAGCAATCCCACTTCTGGGTATATATTCAAAGGAAATTAAAACGAGATATAGAAGAGATATTTGCACTCTCATGTTCATTGCAGCATTATTCACAATAATCAAGATGTCAAAACAACCTAAGTGTCCATCAACGGGTGAATGGATAAAGAAGATGTAGTGTATGTGTATATATATATATATATATATACACACACACACACACAATGGCATATTATTCAGCCAAGAGAAAGGAGGAATTCCTGCCATTAGTGACAACATGGGTGGCCCTTGAGGGCATTATGCTAAGTGAAATAAGCCAGACAGAAGAAGACAAAGATTGCATGATATTACTTATATGCGGAATCTAAAAAAAGTCAAATTATTGGAAATAAAGAGCAGACAAGTGGTTGCAGGGGCTGGGGTGTGGGGGATATAGAGAGAGGCTGGTAAAAGTGTACAAACTTTCAGCTGTAAAATGAATATGGTCTGAGGATCTAATGTAAAACACAGGGACTATTGTTGATAACACTGTATTACATAATTGAAATTTAAGAGAGTAGAACTTAAATGTTTTCACCAGCAAAAAAAAAAAGATAAATATTCGAGGCAATGGATGTGTTAATTAACTAGATGGATGGAATACTTTCACAATGTGCACGTATATCAAATCGCTATGATGTACACTTTAAATATCTTACAATTTTATTTGTCAATTATGCCTCAACAAAGCTGAATTTTTTTTACAAAAGTAGACAAGAAAAAACGTACTTTAGGGCCGGCCCCGTGGCTTAGCTGTTAAGTGCGCGCGGTCTGCTGCTGGAGGCCGGGGTTTGGATCCCGGGTGCGCACCGACACACCGCTCCTCTGGCCATGCTGAGGCCGTGTCCCACATACAGCAGCTAGAAGGATGTGCAACTATGATGTACAACTATCTACTGGGGCTTTGGGGGAAAAATAAATAAATAAAATTATTAAAAAAAAAAAAAGAAAAAACGTACTTTAGATCAACCACGCTTGAGACCGGAGAGAAAGATATAACTAGACTATCGTTTTTGTCCCCAAGACTTGCAACTAAAAAGAAGACAGATTCTATTCTGGTAAGAGCCAAAAAGATAGCTTATGTCTTTACTATTCCAAAATTGTCTAAAAACTACTAATCTCCCAAATAAATTCCCTCACTCAACAAATATGTATTGAGCATCTATGTGCCAGGAATTATTTAGAGCCTGAGGAAATAGCAGTAAAGAAAAAAAAACTCTACCCCGCATTGTGGTTGCAGAAGACTGACAATAAACAGATAAATAATTTATATTTTAAAAATGTAAAGCTAAGTACCATGGGAAAAATAAAGCAAGGTTAGAGAGAGAGACAGTGCTGGGATGGTGCAGGATGGAGGCTTCAGTAATTGCTGTCTTATACAGAGTGTCCAAGAAAAGCCTTTCAGAGATGTTAACTTTGAGATGAGAATTGAAGGAAATGAAGTACTGAGACATGTGGACACGTGGGCAAAAGGTGTTCAAAGACAGGCAAATAGCAAAGTCAGAGACCTTGAGATAAGAGCCTCTTGGTATATTGTTTTCGAAGAAGAGCAAGGAAGTCAGCGTACCAGAGAGAGCAAGGGTAGGGTATGATGTCAGACGTAGTAGAGGTCAAATAGTAAATGCCTCTTTGACTTACACTCTGAGTGAAACAGGAACCTATGGGAGGGCTTTGATCTGAGAAGCGACCTAATCTGAAGTCAGAATTTTAACAGAATCCCTCTGTCTGCTGTGTAGCGAATAGACTGCAGGGAGTAACTAGTAGACACAGGGAGAGCAATCTATCAGTCTGGGTCCCATGGGGAGACAGAAAGCATGTAGTAATTTGAAGAGTGGAAGTTTAATATAAAGAATTATTACATCTGAATCAATCATAGGAGAGTAATTTATATTTATTCCAAAAAAAAAAGCCATACAAAACTTTTCTTGGATTCCAAGTCACTGCTCTCTCCTGGTTTTCCTCCTTACTAACTGGTTGCACTGTCTAATTTTCATACTTTGAGTCACACTTCACAAACATTAGAGAGACCTGGGATCTCTCATCCAGGCAGTGGAGGAGGGGCTGAGGGAGTAGACTTCAGGAAGGACAGACTTGGATGGGAGTCTCCTTCATCTAAATGGGAGTCAGACTGCACAGAAGAAGGTGTGGTTGTAGCCCACTGGATGGCCACGAAGGTCACTGGGTTACCAGGGCCAGGAGTGGTTCACAGTCACTGGGAAAGCAGGAAAATACCCTCCGGGGCACAAACAAGCCAAAGCTGGTGGACTGGCATGCAGAGGGAGTCAGAAAGCAGCTATGGGTGCAAGGCCTGGAACATGCAGGGATGCAATAAATTTATAACTATTTCAAGCAGTTAGGGGAGATTGAGATAATTTTAGGAAAGAGCAGATGTCGGCTTGGACCATGCTGCTAACAATGCCGGCGACATGGGACAGTTTGATTATGTACATACTTTGAAAGTAGAGGCAACAGATTTGCTGATGTAGGATGCAATAGAAAAAAAGGAGAAAAAAATTTTTTATCTGATCAACTGGAATGATGGTATGTTTATTTTATGGTATAGGGGTAATTATGGAAGGAGCAGATTTGGAGGGACATGTTTGGATGTGTTAGATGTGAGATGCTTAAAAGATACACAGATCAAGATGTTGAACAGAAAGTTGTATAGAACTTGGTAGGTCAGGACACAGGTTTGAACTGGATATGAAAATATGCACATCGTCAGAAATACAAGCTACTTAAAGGCAAAAGATGGAATGACTTAACAAAAAGTCATATGTAAGTAGAGAAGAGAATAGACACCAGGACCAAGCCTGGAAACATCCAAATTTTAGAAGGTGAGATGAGTTGTTGAAAGACTTCAGAGAAACGTGGCAGGATTGTATGGCTGCACTAAGGATGAACTGCCTTGAGTTTAAGATGGAATAAAAAGTCATCGCGGTACAGTGTTCTTTCCAGCCACATTCAGCTGTCCCTCTGCAGGTGCGGAAACAGCCTTTGATGTAAAAGTAATATTAATCAGACAGCATGATGATCTTTGCATATTAAGTGAACTGATGTCAGAGACTGTAAATTACAATCACGCCTACAACAGAGTGAGCAGCATTGCCTAATTTAAAGCATCTTTCTTCTCCTGCATTATTGTTTGTTTCTGCTCATCTTCTGCTGAAGAAAATGACTTAGATTTCTCATCTTTTCCCCTATTACCTGTTACTATGAAATATGGGGTCTCCTTTCAACTCAGATATAATTATTTTTGAAAATTTCAAAAACATGGGAAAGTAGTACTTATAGAAATGAATATATACTTAAATGAGATCAATTATGCTTTGTCATCAGTAGGAAAAGATTTGGAAATGTTGCTATAACTGCTGATCCTTTGTTTGCGCTAGTACTGGTATTCTCCATTTGCCACACCCATGCCTCACTCCTCTCACAACTGATGCATCATCTAACCTTCTTTTCTCTGCACTCAGGAGGTTGTCTTCTGTAGGCTGTGTCACTTGGTTCCTTGGCTCTTATTAATATAATAAAAATTGGACTGAGTTAATATTTTAAAAGGTGATCTGTTATTATTTATAAATACTTATAAACTTCTGGTTTAGGATAATTGAGTGCTAGCTAAGAAACTATAATTGATGGGACATTTGAAAATCAATTAATTGGAACTAGATATTGAATATCTAGCAAATACAGTGGATCAGGACAGGTATTTTCAAATAAAATCAAGGTGTAGATTTTTTGCAAATGAGTAACACAAAATGTAGTGGTTGAAATGCATTTGCGAATCTTAAAATACAATGCAAAGTAAAGCATGACACATTTTATAGTCAAGAATTAAAAATAAGCTCAGAGAAAACACATAGCCATTATAAATAATAAGATCAATATGGACAGCATGGAGATAGAGTTGTTTTCATCTTAAATCTACTGACTATAAACTATATTTTCTTTACTTTCTTCTATGCATTATTTTAGTTAGTCCTCATTATAAACCTATGATATAACTATTATTGTAATTATGCTTAATAGTTATTTTCTCCAAAGTCACACATCTGGTAAGTGTCCTAGCCAGTTATCAACTCATGTCTGACAGCCTCTACAAGTTTTGCTTTTTACCATGACTACATATGTTGGAAGGAGTATTTGAAATAGTGTAGTCAATTATTTCTTCAGCCTACAAATATCTTATAAGGACTCCAGGTATTTCAATTAGTATGCCAGGTCTACATATAAAATGTTGTTCTTGACATCTGAAAGTTTATAATCTAGTAAAGCTGATATGCGATTCTTTTTTTTTAATGACTGCTTTCCTTTAACATGCTTAAATATTTGAAAACAATTTGTTCTTCTGAGTAGTTTACTATTCCTTTCCCCAATCTACAAATTTGATTACCCAATGGATTTACTTGGCAAGTTCTGTTTTTCACAGATGGCATAGCTGCTTTCAAATTATCACAAAATCTTATTTGCGTAGTTCAAACGAATGAGGTATTATTTTAATGTACAGAGTTAGATTTGGAGCTTAGAAGAAAATGTGTGTGTAAATGTATGTCACTAAGTAATTTAATATGGTCTCATAAATTCAATGTTAAGTTATACATTGAACACTTCCAAATTTTTATTATTTACCCCTCCCACTATCTAGATTATATTTCTAGATGCACACACTGGTATAGATGTCCCAGGGTAGTCAATTTCAGCAGGTCTTAAATTTATTTATTATTTCTCTTTCCAAGTACACTTTTACCTGGTTTTTCTATTTTTGCCATACTTCTCCCTGACATCAAAAATAACTAAATCAATTTGGATGACATGTGGTCATGCAAATCAAACTTTTACTTTCTACCTTATTTTGCGTTACAGGCAATCAACCCAAAGAATTCTTAGTTCTTTCTTCAAAATATGTCATGCTCATTTTTTTCCTTTCTGATTTCCATTAACCAGTTGGTCTGATTTTCCAATAATCAGATTCAAATTGATAAGATATGAAGATGTATGATATTATTAGATACATAGTAAGATAAGAGATTAAACATAAGGCAAATATAATATTCTTAAAATATCATACCTTCTCCCAACTTGGACTTATTCCATTCTCATTCCAACCCCTCGCAATCCAAATGCCCAGAGCCAACAGACCAATCCTTTTAAAATGTCACATTATGCAAATTCCTTGCTTAAAATCTTTCAATGATACCCTATTGCCTACATTAAAAAAAGTATGAATTCCTCAGTATTTATTTCCTCAGATCCTCGCCCATCTCCCTTTCTCTGTTTTAGAAACACACTATCCTATCATCCTCCCAGGCATAGCCTACCCTACAACTAAATGAATGACCACCATTTCCCTGGGCATCACTTGGGCTTTACCAGCTCTGGCTAATAGCGTTTGTCCACTTACAATACTCTCGTTGACTCTCAAGGTCTCACCCACCCTTCAAAGCCCAACCCAAATCATGTGTTATATAAAGATATCACCTCTCTCTTCCTGGAACTGCACAGTTCTTCATGGTAATAGTGCTCTTACACCACAAAATATGCTGCCTTGTATTATAGTAATTTCTGAACTCATCTTCTCCATTATTTTACTATAAGCTCATTATAAAACATTCTATACATGTTCATATCCTTCACAGTGCCCAAATGAGAAAATTGCACCTAGTAGGTATAATATTTAGTAAATGTATGAATAAATGTGCATTATACATGATTGTGATGATGGTTAAAACATGCAGCCCTTTGTTGAGAAATGAACCTCAGTTCTGCATATGCTCACTATCCAACACTATATGATGTCCAGCAGTGATTCCTGCAAAATGATCCTTAATGAGGATCAACCTGTGGTAAAGTTCTACATGGAACTGGTAATGACCTCACAAGCATGTGTATCAGAAAGAAAAAGTAATAATCCCAATAACTTCACCACTACAACTTGATATTTAGAGTGGGAGAGTAAGCCATAATGTTTACAGTCTCTCAAAAAGGCAAAAAATTGAGAATATCTCTTATGTTCACAAAAGCAGGAATCCACGAGGGAGGCAGTGGGCAAGAATGAGAGCTGTGCAGCACCCTGCTGGACCGGCAGGATCCTAGGTGCCAAGCACCTAATGCAATTAGAGGGAGGTTACTTCATTGCCTTGGGTGACAGCTGGTACCCAAACTATACATCAAAAAGAAAGAAAATAAATTTTGTATCAGTAGATAGTACTAGTCAGATTCTGAAACTAAATCTCTCTTCCTAATGCGTCTGTGCACCATTGATGGAGAACTGGAGAGAAGAAAAATATGTAATCTGTTTTAATAAAATATCAGATGATTGCACAAATAGGCAGTGATACAAACCCTAAAGAGTAGACACCAAAAAACAGTAAACTAAGGCAGAGCAGGAAGATGACTTACCATGACTAAGCACACATCTAATACTCAAAGATATGAAGCAACACGTACCACCAAACAGGAAATAAGTACTTGCTAATGTTTGACACATTTCCTCACAACTTGTGCTAATTTTTAAAAGTTTTGGGAGAGGAAGAGGGTTGGTTTGGTTTTTACTTGAAAATCCCTATAAATTGTGTCATAGAAAGGTGTTTAGTAAGACATTGGCCTTGAGAGGGGACTATGAACATAGATGCAATTGTATATTTTAAAGTAAAGAAAGTGTAACTTAGAGTTCTCTGATTGGAAATCTAGTCAGTCACTATACCCCATATCAGAAGATAACTCACAACAACTCTTTGCATCTCAGTTTCATTACCTGTAAAAATTAAAACTAGTAAAATCTGTTCTGCCTCATAAAAACAGCAAAGTTGGTGGTGGTGACAGGGAACTCTCAGGGAAGGGGGAAAAATGGCTGTGTGTACTTGCTGGGTATGCAGGTAGCTTGAGAGCTTGAGATCTGGAAATCTCAAATAAGTTAGGGAGAAAGGAGTTAGGGAGTCACCAAGAACAATGCATCAATTGTGGTAAAGAATCCCTTACTAACTTTTGTCCCGCACCTAGTTTTTCCTACTCAAAATTCAAGTTTACCTAAAGGATACATAGAAAAATCTGTGCTATGGTGGAGAACTATGCATCGTCAAGACCTTGGAGGACACTCCACGGGATTATCTGATTGCAATCCTATGGAAGATATTTTACAAGTCCACAAAAGTTAGATAATAGATAGTAATGTAAAATAATTCTTATTATAGGTACGCAAATTATGTCCTATCCTGTATAAGTTCATTGACTTCCCTTCCTCTCTGCAACTTGCCCGTCACCCTGGAAAAAACTGTTTGGCTTTATGTCTACATTTATTTCAATATTCTTAATCTATAAATGTGTATGTTTGAGATTCTTTTTTGAACCGTATAGAAATAAATAAAGATCCCAAATGAGAAAAAAAGACATAATTTATCCAAAGTTTGCTGTGGCAAGGGAGTCAGCCACCATGACTTGCATTTGGCAGCTTCTCAAAGGCAGGCAGGGGACTCAGGAAGCTTTGTAGCGAAAAAAGGGAGGACTTCAGGTATACTCCTAATGGAGGCTGTTGGCAGGGGAAACAGGAGGTGGGCTCATTGAAAGTGGGGCATCTTATGTGATTAGTTTGGTAGCATATGTGACTTCTTTGGGTTGTCCTCTGTTGGAAATGGGGGCAAAAAAATAGAGAAGTTGGCAGTCATTGACCAAGTACTGACTGTTCTGCAGATGTTGTATTTTGGCTTTCCAGGCTGTTTGCTGCAAAAGTTTTGGGAGACATTCTATTTGCATATATGATATGGCCATTGACTATGTATATATTCAGTCTCTCAGTACTCCCTTTTGGTCATTCTCTCACTTGAGAGAGGTTAACGCTTCAGAGAAGGTACAGAGACTTCCCGTATACCCCTTACTCCCACACATGCATAGCCTTCCCCATTACAAACATCGATCACTAGAATGGTACATATTTTACCAAGGATGAACTTGCATTGGCATATCATAACCACCCAAAGTCCATAGTCTACCTTAGGTTTCTCTCTTGGTGTTGTACATTCTATGGGTTTGGGAAAATGTTTAATGACATATATCTATCATTATAATATCATACAGAGTATTTTCACTGCCTTAAACCTTCTCTGTCAATTGAAAGCCCAGAAATAAAACCACACGTATACTGACAGCTAATCTTTGACAAAGGAGCTAAGAACATGCAATGGAGAAAGGAAAGTCTCTTCAATAAATGATGTTAGGAAAATCAGACAGGCGAATGCAAAAGAATGAAAGTAGACCATTATCTTTCACCATACACAAATATTAACTCAAAATAGATTAAAGGCTTGAAGCTAAGATGTGAAACCATAAAACTGCTAGATGAAAATATAGGCAGTACACCCTTTGACATCAGTCTTAGAAGGATCCTTTCAAATACCATATCTACTCAGGCAAGAGAAACAAAAGGAAAAATAAACACATGGGACTTCATCAGACTAAAGAGCTTCTGCAAGGCAAAGGAAACTATGAACAAAATGAAAAGACAACCCACCAAATGGGAGAAAATATTTGCAAATCTTATATCTGACAAGGGGTTAATC
The DNA here is from genome assembly GCF_057802395.1 of Ceratotherium simum simum. NCBI lineage: Eukaryota > Metazoa > Chordata > Mammalia > Perissodactyla > Rhinocerotidae > Ceratotherium > Ceratotherium simum. The sequence continues at coordinate 7,280,939 of NC_141914.1, read as the reverse complement.
TCCAAAATATATAAAGAACTCATACAACTCCAGAACAAAAAGCAAATAGCCCGATCAAAAAATGGGCAGAGGATATGAACACACAAGAAGATATATGGATGGCCAACAGGCACATGAAAAGATGCTCAACATCACTAATCATCATGGAAATGCAAGTCAAAACTACACTAAGATGTCACCTTACACCTGTTACAATGGCTGTAATTACCAAGACAAAAAACAACAAATGTTTGAGAGGATGTAGAGAAAAGGGAACCTTCATACACTGCTGGTGGGAATGAAAACTGGTGCAGTCACTATGGAAAACAGTATGGAGATTTCTCAAAAAATTGAAAATAGAAATATCATATGACCCAGCTATCCCACTACTGGGAATTTATCCAAAGAACTTGAAATCAACAATTCAAAGAGATTTATGCACCCCTATGTTCATTGCAGCCTTATTCACAATAGCCAACATGTGGAAGCAACCCAAGTGCTCATCAACTGACGAGTGGATAAAGAAGATGTGGTCTGTATATACAATGGAATACTACGCAGCCATAAAGAAAGACAAAATCACCCCATCTGCAACAACATGGATGGAGCTAGAGAGTATTATGTTAAGTTAGATAAGCCAGACAAAGACAAATACCATATGATTTCATTCATATGTGGAAAATAAACAAATGCATGAACAAAGAGAACAGATTAGTGGTTAGCAGAGGGAAAGGGGGTTCTAGAGTGGACATGAGGGGTAAAGGGGCACATATATATGGTAACTGACAAATAATAATGTACAACTGAAATTTCACTATGTTATAAACTATTATGACATCAATAAAAAAAAAATCCTCTGTGCTATACCTATCCATCTCTCCTCCACCCCTACCCCTGGTGACGATTGATCTTTTTATTGTCTCCATAGTTTGTCTTTTCCAGAATGTCATATAGTTGGACTAATACAGTGTGTAGCTTTTTCAGACTGAGTTTTTCACTTAATAATATGCATTTCAGTTTCCTCCAGTCTTTTCATGGCTTGATAGCTCATTTCTTTTTAGTGACGAATAACGTTCCAATGTCTGGATATACCACAGTTTACTTATCCATTCACCTACTGAAGGACATCTTGGTTGATTTCAAGTTTTGGCAACTATGAATAAAGTTTCCATAAACATCCCTGAGAAGATTTTTCTGTAAACAAAAGTTTTCAACTATTTGGAGTAAATAGCAAGTAGCGTGATTGCTGGATCATATGGTAAGAGTATGTATAACTTTGTAAGAAACTACCAAACTGTCTTCAGAGCGGCTGTATCATTTTTCATTCCCACTAGCAATGTATGAGAGTTCCTGTTGCTTCACATCCTCATCAGCATTTGGTGTTGTCACTCTTCCAGATTTTGGCTATTCCAATAGATGTGTACTGGTATCTATTTTTTTTAAAATTTGCATTTCTCTGATGATATATGATGTAGAATGTCTCATCATAAGCTTATTTGACATCTGTATATTTTCTTTGGTGAGGTGTCTGTTAAGGTTTTTGGGCTGATTTTTTAATCATGTTGTTTGTTTCCTTATTGTTGAGTTTTAAGAGTTCTTTGTCTATATTGGACAACAGTCCTTTATCAGATGTGTTTTTTTGCAAATATTTTCTCCAAGTCTATGACTAGTCTTTTCATTTTCTTGACAAAGTCTTTCACAGAGCAGAAGTTTTAATCTTAATGAAGTTCAGCTTATCAATCATTCCTTTCATGGATTGTGTCTTTGATATTGTACCTGAAAAAGGTATCACCATACCCAAGGTCATCTAGGTTTTCTCCTATGTTATACTGTAGGAGTTTTACAGTTTTGCATTTTACATTTAGGTCTACAATCCATTTTGAATTAATTTTTGTGAAGGGTATAAGGTCTGTGTCTAGATTCATTTTTTGGCATGTATGTGTCCAGTTGTTCCAGTATCATATGTTGAAGAGACTGTATTTGTTTCATTGTATTGCTTTTGCTCATTTACGGAAGATCGGTGGACTATATATATGGGGGTCTATTTCGGGGCTCTCCTTCCTGTTCCATTTATCTATTTGTCTATTCTTTCACTAATACCACACTGTCTTCATTACTATTGCTTCACAGTAAGTCTTGAAGTTAGGTAGCATCACTCCAACTTTGTTCTCCTTCAAAATTGTGTTGGCTAGTAGGGGTCTTTTGCCTCTACATAAACTGTAGGATGAATTTGTCAATATCCATAAAACAATTTTCTGGGATTTTGTTTGGGATTGCATTGAGTTTATAAATCTAGTTGGAAATAAATGATATCTTGACGATATTGAGTCTCCCTGTTCATGAACATGGAATATCTCCTCTTTTATTTAGTTGTTTGATTTTGTTCATCAGACTTTTATAGTTTTCCTCATATAGATCTTGTACAGATTTTGTTAGATTTATACCTAAGTATTTAAATTTTGGGTGCAAATGCAAATGGTATTCTGTTTTTCATTCAAATTACACTTGTTCATTGCTGATATATAGGAGAGTGATTGACTTTTGTATATTAACCTTGTATCCTACAACCTTGCTAAAATTGTTTGTTAGTTCCAGGAAGCTTTTGGCCAATTCTCTAAGATTTTCTATATAGATGATCATGTCTTCTGTGAACAAAAACAGCTTTATGTCCTCCTTCCTAATGTGTATACCATTTATTTCCTTGTCTTGCCTTATTGCATTAGCAGAAATAGGTTTTTGTTGGTTCTCATGAAACAGAGTTAAAACTTCAAGGTTTGTTTAGATCACTCATGCACAATTAGTTAGTGGTACCTAGGAAAAAGGCTGTTTGAAGAGTCTTCTTCAAGTTTCAGAAGGCCTGCTTAAGCTTGGTTTCTAGAGCAAATAATCTCTTATTGAAGACTTAGTCAACACATAAAGATGTGTCACAATCTCAGAAAAATTTGCACCCATTGTCTGCAATATCAGTATGTTAAATATAGAAATACTCCCAATTTAATTTTGTAATGAATCTAGGGTAAGTTTACACAGTCTTTAGTCTATCAGGAAAGAGTGTTTTTCCCTTCTTAGATGGGTCGCGCCCTAAATAATGGACTTTGTTTAAGCAAAGTTGTGATGTATCTTTAATGTAATGTATGCTTTCTGCTAAGACTGAAAGCAATTAAATGGAATCCTTTCACAGGCTTCCTTCTTCTCTAAGAATAAGGAAGTTTTACATTTCTACTCTACACCATGTACATATTCTATCAGGAATGAATCACAAGATAAATTTATCTTTTAAGCCTTGATTGAAGACCTGGGAAAAATAGGAAGGCACTCCAGGGAACCCCTGGGTCACAATTGTCTAGTATGCTGTTTTCCTCTACAAGTGAAGGTACAAAGATATTGACTCTTCTGATTTAGAGGAACACTGAAAAAAGAAAAAAGCAGAACAAAGAACCACTACAGTGAAGTGTTGAGTCTCTGTCAATATGGTAAGTCAGAACTACCAAGCCTGAATCAAACTCTGCGTTGAATTCCTATTTGATCCCTGCAATACCTAAGTTTTGTTATTGGCCCCCATTTGTTGTGATTTGTTCCTATTGTTGGTGGAATTAGACCAATCCTTTTGATCCAGTCTTGCTATCTTTTGTGTTTCTGTTTTGTGTTTTACTGTCTAAAGTATTGTTTTGTCATAAAAAGGAGATCACGGGGTAGAACACAGGCATATGTTCTATAAGCTTGTTGTTTGTATCACCTTTGCAGACTGGTGAATTTGAGGTTCTCACTGGACTAGCATACATTTGGACAACCTTTGCTGTGGGTCATCAACAAAAGAAGATGAGGTTCTCCTTCCACCTTGATTTTCTTGTCTAAAGAGCTTGGCTTTGATACAGAATGAGCATTTTCTTTGGTTTCCACCTGCCAGGAGAAATTGTAGTCTCTGCTTTCAGAGGCAGTCAACCATCAGGTTGAGTGCCCACATTGACATGGACTCAACAAGCTATAAGCAGCAAGGCACACGGGGCCTTTGTGGGTACTGCACTTGGTTGGAGGCTGAGTTCCACCTCAATAGGCAGTGCAAACCCTATCTTGGTGCAACTTCCAGGGAAACTGTGGAAATAAACAAAGGCCACCCAAATTAGAGCAAACAGAGGCTATTTATTCAGAGCTTGTTTTACCAAAGGAGTCAGCCACCATCACTTACATTTGGAATAGACTCAAAGGCAAGCAGAAGAGTGGGAAAACTTTATAGCGAAAAGAAGGGAAGAATTCAGCTGTGCCTGATAGGAGGTTATTGGCATGCAGAAGCTGGAGGCGAGCTAACTAGAAATAGGCACATCTTATGTGATTGGTTTGGGGAACATATTCGGCTTTCTCTAGTTGGTCCTGAGTTGAAAACTGGAGTAAAACGTAGGGAAGCTGGCAGTCATTGACCAAGTCCTAACCCTTCCGGGCTGATTGTTATATAACTTGTGATTTGGCTTCCTGGACTGGTTGCTGAAGAGGCTGTGCATCAGAATACCATCATCATATATGATCTGGCCACTGTCCATTTGTACATTCAGCCTCTCAACAAGTTATAACATCTATCCTGTATGTTTCCTTTATGACTTACATAAAATCTTCCACATGTTTGTTTTTCTATTTGAATGAGAGTCATGATTTTACCTTTTTTGATGATTATCTTTTAACAGGTCTTTTCCCAAAATATACCTTCCATGACTCCCCAGTCTAAGTCTCGATCCTCTGTAATATATATCCTACATTTATGCTCCAGGTCTTAAAACTCTTCCATAGCTTCCCTTGCCTACAGTATAAAGTTGAAACACAGTATCATATCATACAAAGTCTTCTGTGATTAAACCATTTCCTCTCTCTCCAATGTCATTTTTCTTGATACAGACTCCTGCTTGCATACTCTGTGACCCAGCCAATGTGAATTATTGCCAATAGTCTTGGAGTGTTTACTACCTCCAAAATTTTATGTATGTTCAAATATTCCTTTTTCCTCGAATGTACTCCCCCTCCTTCTACACAAGGCAATCAATTCCTCCTTAAAATTTTATTTTAAGAAGAAAACTATTCTGACCTCTACTCCCAGCTAGAATTAACTATGCCCCAATTTGTATATTTAACATGTAAATACATCTACCAAGGTATCCAAGAGTTCACAGCAGGTTTTCTTTTTCATACCTGCCTGTGGGAGCTCCTTCAAGGGCCAGACTCAGTAACTTCCAGAGTGAGGCACATGGTAGAAACTTAGTTAGTAATTGATGCCTGAAGGAACAAATGCAGGGAGAAACTCTTGTTACTAGTACTCTATGTTATGGCATGAATTAAATTAATCAGACAGATATCTCCCAAGCACTGGCTAAAAATAGCTGCACAAATGAAATAGAAAATTTTATTGAAAGAAAGGGACTGGAGAACCAGAGGAAATGAACAGTAAAGATCAGAAGTGGGGGATGAATGTTGAAAAGGAAAGTGACATGTTAAGATCAAAAGATACAAGCAAAAACAAAAAACAAAACAAAATGGTTTGTTACGCTTACCCATTTTTACAATATTCTAACCTTCTTATAGAAAGAAAAAGACATCTGGCTGTCTTCTTATCCTGCTGACCAAGGATCACTTCCTCTTCTGTATTCATGTACCCACCAAGATTATCTATAACCTGAGTCAAAAGGACTTAACAACAGAAATTATTTTGTATTGTGTCTATGAATATACTATTATTACTCAGTTCCATTGTGTTTCTGGAAGGATCCAGCCAAATGTCCCAACATAAATGTTATCTCCTTTCTACCTAAAGTTTACCTTTTTCTATAATTAGATGAGTTATTTGCTTGGCCAGTTTGCTTCTAATTTGTTGACCACACTCCTATGTTAGGCTAGCTTCTGTTTTCCATCAGAAAGGCAATTCAGCAGGTAACGTCACCTTTTTATTAAGCCTTTACATGTAGCCTTCAATTCTATAAATGGTTGTTAATCTTGTGAAAGGTGCTGTGTGAATCAATATGTATTATTGATTATAGGATTGAGTAGATGGGCTAGGCAAGGTTTGGAGCTGGAGTTAGAGTAAACATCTAATTTTCAGCATTCAACCAAATACTAATGTTTCAGTTGAACTGATAAAGAAGTAAAACAGTGGCTATAAGCTCCAGTATATAATTTGCAAAGTATTCCATGAACTAATAAATTTTATTATAGTTAGCTTAGTTTTCATATCAGTCTTCCTTATTATGAAAATTGTTTACTATAAAAAGTAAAAAAAACCTCTTCATTTAATTTTGCCAACTGTTCTTTTCCATTTCATGTAACAACCTTAATTGTTGACACTTAGGAAATGAATATGTCAGACTCTTAGAAAAAAATAGATTTAAAATTAAATATAGCATATAAATATATAGGCCAAGCTACCAGATAGTGGTAAAACAGAATAATCTCCTTAGCAACTCTCTTCATTACCTGAGCGAGTTAAGTGTCTTTAGTTATAAGTATCAGAAACCAACTTGAAATCTTAAGGAGAACAAAAGAATAATGTATTATAATGATAGGCATACCTCTTCAAATTCAGGGTCAAAAATTTAACCGGTCAGCAGGAATAACTGAGTGTAGAGAACTGAAAAGCCATTGGAACCCTTGCTAATACACCTTCTGTCTCTCTTCTCTGCCACTCTCTACTCATCTCTGGATTTCTTTTTTATGTATACAGGTAGACTTCCTCTATTTGTAGTAGGCATAGCTACACCTGGTTGCTAGTAAGTTCTGAGTTTACATGTCATGGGCTCAGGTACATGAAATGCCTAATTCTCTTCTGGTCACTATTCTACTAGGACGGATTCAGATTGAGAGGCATGAGCCAGGTACTTGTTCCTGGTCCTGTCAATTGTGACTGTGGGTTGTGGTTATGGTGAACAAAAAGGGCTGCTGGGAATCCATGCCTGTTAGACTGAATGATGGTTAGAGAGGCTAGTCAAGGAAGATATTGGAGACATGGTAGACACTCCAAAACCTGTGTACTACATTATCCCTCCCCTATGTAATTTCTGCACATTTCCTCCTTGCATCTTAAGAGGAAACCCTATTGAAAGATGTTCGATATTTTAAGTGATTTGATATTTATATGATACATGATAGCAACTGACTGTTTCATCCTTTTTTCAACATCACTATTTGATTAAATTAAAATGTTGTGCTAAGTACTCTAGAGAACCCCAATTTTAACAAGATCGTATTGTTTCTCTTAAGTAGCTGTGATGTACTGGGTAGATTAAGAAATATACACTGACCACATTCATTATAGATGCATAAAGGAGTCCTAGGTAGCACAGAAAAGGAAAATGTACACCTCATTTTGAAGGACTAGAGATGTCTTCCAACTTTCAAGTTTCTTTCCTCCTCGGTCACATTTTTTGGTGTTCTTGACTCTTTCTCTCTTTTTTTCTTTCTCTCCTTTATCTTTCTCTTGATAGTGGAATTACTGAACTGAGTGTGAGGTGAAGATTCTTTACATGTCTTTGTGTTTATTATTCTGCAGATCACCACACTGGATACTTTATCCTTCACAAATGTTTCTCTGAGGAAATCTTTTGCATGTCTAACTCCATCTTGGAGTCAACATCTTGGAGGACCCAAAATGCCACATCTACAGACCCAAAGAGTCCTCCAGAGGGGCAGTAATATCCCCTTCTTTCTTTTGCACCTTTAATAGTAGATAAAGAAGACAGTGTCTGGAGATGAAGACAGATTAGGGGGAAGAACCAGATCTAGATCTCACCTGGCTAGCTCCCTAGGCTCAGAAAAGAAGGGGAACAGACAAAAAATATTTGGACCTTGAAAAGTTTTGCTCACTGATAACATTTGTCCAATGGATGCCTGAGCAACCTGAGAGTCAATACAAATTAAAAGAAATTTAATTTTTTACATAGGATTTAATTATGTATTGTATATTTCTTTTTGATGGTTATGCGAAAAGAGAATGTGTAATGGGTAGCCTCTGGATATTGGGGCTCTGATATGCAAATAAATCTACCTAGATATTCTCCTCTATTCTTTCATTTAATGCATATTTTATGGGTCCATCTCTATTTTATCTTAGGGCTTCTGGTCACAAGAAAAATGAGATTCTTCTGAAGAGCTTATGAGAACAATGGTGATGAGGGTGTGATGGACAATGTACTAGCAAAGCCTTTCTAATGTGTCATCTCACAGGAAAATATCTCAGCAGCAACGTTTGGTGTGGATTTGGTTGGTTATTCTTCTGTCACTTTCAAATGCACTCATGTATCCATCTTTCATCATTTATCTTTCCTGTACCTATTGGTGACCATTCAGTCCTAGAAAAATCTCTATCAATATTAACACCCCACTACACAATTAAGAAGGATAAAAGTAAAATCAAAACATGATTCCTTTACTCTAACAGTTTAAAGGCCTAATGGGATAAACAAAAAACTTTAATAAAATGCTATGAGGGTAAATAGAGATATACATCAAGATTTCTAGGATCTTCAGAAAAGAATCAAAATAGTATTCACTCATTGCATATTTTCTGGTCTGTGTCCACACCACCAGGAAAGAAATGCCAATAGAGAGGAGAGTTGGATGAAATAGGAGAAAGAGAGGACAATTCATGGAACAGCACTCCCTTCCAGATAGCTGAAGATAAAATCTGTGGCCAGCTAGGGATTCGCTTTGGGCACATCTTCATTTGAATAGGGGAGTGTGAAGATGAATAAGAATAATATTGGGAAGGAGAAACTATGAAAATCTCTCTCTGTTGGTGAAGAAAGGGGAAAATTGAAAGTAGAGGTAGGAGATTAAAGAGAGTATGATGATCTTAAAAATATTCCCATAGATTATTTAGAAATAAAAATTTAAAGGAAAATAAGGAGGATGGATATCAGATGAGAATAAGGAAGAACAGCATTCTAGAGAGAAAAATAGTTAAATTATAAAGATGTGAAAAATTATGATGTATGCAAAGGACTTCGACAAGTTCAATGCATCTTGTGTGTGTGTGTATGGGGGCATGTAAGTGCATAGAAGGAGACGAGATTTTAGGACGAGATTCCTTTTTAAACCCTCTAATTCACCCTGTGAAGAAACATCCTATTTCTCCTAGAGATAAGCCTCACTTGAGTGGTATGCTCTCTGATCAAGGTCTTTTCTTAGACCTATTTAATGACTTTATCTAAATCAAGACTCAGCTGTACAGCTGCTGAAGATGAAAGGCTCTTGTGAGAAATTGTCTGACGCTTCCTTTAAGCCCACTAGGGCCCTCTTAGTCTTCACGTTCCCTCGATGGCCTTGGAGCAATCTAGCATCTTCGTTTGTGAACTTCCACTCTCCCCATAGGAGCGTTGTGTAGATCTGATGGGAGCCCAGGGTAGAGAGGGCTTCATAGAAGCAGCAAGACGCCCTTTTACCACTCACTCCCGCTGTTTCTGAAGCTTTGTTTACGCTCTGCTTTCAGCCCACTGTACAATATGAAATGCAAGTCCTGGTACTGATTCTGTCAAAGTACCAGTGTGAGGCTGATGTGTTAATGGACCCTCCCTCCCCTCCTTAAATGCTTTATCTCATGGCTTTTTACTTGCATCTGATAGGAAAAGAGCACGCCAGTGCTCCATATTCCAGGTTTACCATAACATGTTTCTCAAGCAGTAAATCCTTTCAAAAGTGGACAATGAGAAACACTTTCAATGTGAAATAATGGCACACATATCTTTCACTGAATTTTTCTCCTTCACACTACTAAAATGACTTAATACAGAAGCAGCTGTGCCCTATTCTAGTGAGAGGTTTGTGGTAAAGTTTGTGTGTTATAACTGCAAATACAAAATCCATTTTACTCTTAGTATTTTGTCTTAGAATTTGGGTGCTTAATGCCCCAATTTGTTTGCATTCATTGCCCATGAAATGGCCTTTCATTGCAACACAACTTAGAACTTATATTTTGATGCTGTAACTAGCACTATGTCTTGCCATCTGTTGGCCAATAAAGAAGTTAACTGTGATTTTATACATGACACCTACTGAAAAACAGGTATTAAGGGAAGGATCTTGAACGCATAGTATTGTATCATGCAGTTTGTCCAAATGCATGCCATATTGGGAGAATCTCTTTCCTCTGGTGGAAAAAGGGATATTTTACAAATAAATTGACAACCCATAGCCTCAATTTCCACTTACAAAGGATTAAGTATTATTTGCATATCACACTTTAGGAAGCAAAAAATTTACAATGTTAAGTTCAAGTTCACACAGGAAACTGAAATAGGGTTAAAAATATCCCAGGGTTCTGCTGCAGAGGGATGTGGGAACAGTCAATAGGGGAAATCTTTCTGAGAAAGATGGCATATACAGAGTTTCAACCTAGACCCCAGGAGTGACACTCCAGATGTCAGATCAGTCAATCAATCAATATGTAAGTAAATAAATAAATACATAACCTTAGAATATTTTCAGCCATATTAACTGGTTTTTACGGGTATGACATCTAAATGGATCATAGATGCCATAATTAGATTCAAGATCAGGCCACCTGCACTGTTCAATGGGTTTGGTGGTATACTTTGTCCAGATTCTTCAAGATTCTTTGTATACGCTCTAAAATAATTTTGAAAACTATATACCACTTACACACTATTAGGTTGCAATGCAAAATTTAGTTACATGTTTAACTAATTGCAAATGATATATTTCTGCACTACTGTAGATATTGACAACTTAAAATTTATTTTGTTAGAAAATATTCAAATGTATGCTACACTCAAGAGAACAGTACAATAAATCCTCTCTATCCATTATCCAGACTCAACAATTATTCTGATTTTGCACCATCTAACCCTGTTTCTCCTTCTTTTTTGAGGTATTATAAAACAAATCTCAGAAATCATATCATTTTACTCTCATATTTCAGGAAACATTTCTAAATAATAGCCACTTTTCTATTATAACCATTATCATACCTGACAAATTAATGGTAAGTCCTTGGTATTGTCTGATAGCAGTTCATAATCAAATTTTCTTTTCTCTCAAAAACGTCTTTTTAAAGTTATTTTGTTCAAAACAAGATCTACCTGAGGACCATACATCTCACCTTATGTTATACCTCTTAACTATTTTTAATTATAGATGTTCTTTTCATTTTTTATGCCATTAATTATTTGCAGAAACAGAGCTAGTCACCCTCTAAAATGATCCACATTCTGAATTTGTCAGTTTGCTTCTTTGAAGTGTCATTTAGCTTGTTCTTCTATCCTCTATACTTCTCTAAATTTAACCATTATCTAGGCTAAAATCAGGTAAAAGCGCTTTGGAAGGAATGCCTCAGAGGGCGTGCCAGGTGCTTTGCACTGCATCTATTAGGAGAAGGATGATGGGGGAGTGCCCCTTTTCTAGGGACACAAACACTGCTGTGGGTTCACATGATGACAGCCAGTTTCCTGCATTATAAAGTCTATCATCAGTCTTTCCTTTTACAGTGTCATCAATTGATGATAACTATCATAAAAAAATTAGGAACTGTAAAACAGTGATTTTATAATTACATAATTGCATCCACATTCTTTAACTGGAATTCTTCTGTAAAGAGAAGTTTCCTTTAACAGTTATTACTATTGGGTGAACCTAATATGCAGTTTGTGCAAGAAATACAGGATGAATGGTTAATAATTTCTTCTAAATATCCAAATACTTGAGTAAGTTATCAGCACCCCAGTTAGTTGCAACAGAATCTAAAGAGTTAAGTTTGAAATTTTTTTGTTGGCTTTCTCTTTTTTATTAAACAGCATTTTGGTCAATTTAATTTGTATTCAATATTCTTAAATTAACTGTATTCCCTATTCTTTTAGGTGCTCTCATCTTTGGCCATTAGAAGCCATTTCTTTTTGGCATGACTCATTAGGTTTCTTTTGTTTGCTTTTTTTAATAGCTTACTTGCTTTCTGTCAAATGAGAAAAGCTGCCCCAGTAGTATTTTGTATATCTCCCGTCTCAGACCTAAAGCCAAGCATTAATCCAAGGACTCCTGGCTCCTGTTAGTGAGGAATTCTAGTTAGAGGACACAATCTGAATGCTCTGTGTGCATTCCTCTTAACTGCACCCACTGGTGGGATACCATAAATATCGTCGTGGTTTCCATACCTACAATCACCTATTCAGTAACAGGTATAAACAAGCTTTTCTTTAATAGTATGATATTTTAAGTTATCTATGTTCTTAAGCTCATGTATACACTCTAATGACTCCACAAAATTTTATCCTAACACTACATTTGTTCACTTGAAGGAATTTTTATTGGTTACTGTAACATACCTCACAGAACAAAAATTGGAATGCCTTTAGGTTAAAAATGTGTTGTGTTTTATCTTGAGTGATTGTTACAATTATTACTAGTACATAATTATAAACACTATACAACTGATCAAAACAACAAAATTACAAACTCTGACAAAAACAGTTATGCAAAAGAAAACTTACTGCAAATGCTCCTCTTAAGGATATAGATGGAGAGTTTTGGTGACTTGATTAAAGACATGGTGAAACTGTCTGTTGGACTCAGTGCACCCTCAGGAGACAAGACGCTGACACAAATGTTGAGATGGTTAGATTTATGTCTTCCTTTTTAAAGAGGGAGAAGAGAGATTGTGAAAGGGCAGAAAGGAAAAGCATTAAGCCTTTCCTCGCAGGTTCCTAGCTTCTCAGACAGATAGATCAGCATTAGCGTAGGGTAAAAAGGCATTCTCATTCCCTAAAAACTCTCCAGACATCTTGTAAAGACATTGAGGCCCCCAAGGGTATGCAAAATCCAGTTTTAATACTGCTGATCTAAGTCACAAACATTGGTATAGAATGAGAATTGACAGACATAAGAAGTAAATGATTTGTAAGGTAACATTGTTAATTGTGAACAAGAAACTGTGACATGAATGAAATACCTCATACCTAAGTCATTTTTAAACTTAATCGTGATATCCTTCTTTCCAGTGAGATCCCTTGATACTCTCTTTTTTCTCCTTCTGTCACGTATTATTTTAAAAGACAGGGATACTACGGTATGGAAGAGGGCTAAGAATTAGTATCCACATATTTCCACTATTTACTCTTTTTATTGAAAGAATAGGGCAAAAGAGAAGGGAGAGCAGTCAATCAGAGTTGCAGAAAGGATGCGAACATATTTCTGCTCCTTACTTTCGAATTATACATTTGGATTAATGCTGCCCAATTTGGTGGCCTTTGAGCATCTGGAACAAACTGATTTTTCCTATAATTCCTTAGAGTTCCACAAATGCATTGAAACATTGGACTTATTTATATTGAAGTCAATACCAGACTTTTTTATGAAGCAGTTGATATGGTAATGATTGTCTTTTTCTCCCTCTCCAGACCTTATGCTTCTAAGAGGTCATTCATTCTCCATTGATCACTGTATTAGTTGTGGTTCTCCAGAGAAACAGAAATAAGATACATATAAAGGGATTTATTATAAGGAATTGGCTCATGCGATTATGGAGTCGGAGAAGTCCCAAGATCTGCAGTCTGAAGGTCTGATAACGAGGAGGGCCAATGATGTAAGTTCCGGGCTGAGTCTCAAGTCTTAAGACCAGAAGAAGACCAATGTCCCAGTTCAAGACCATCAGGCACAGAAAGCAAAATCTCTCTTGCTCAGCCCTTATGTGCTGTTCAGGTCTTCAACGGATTGAATGAAGCCAGCCCACCTTGGGGAAGGCAACCCGCTGTACGCAGTCTATCAATTCAAATGTTAATCTCATCCAGAAACACCCTCACAGACATGCCCAAAAGAGTGTTTATATATCTGGGCACCACATGACCCAGTCAAGTTGATACATGAAATTAACCATCAGGATCACACCTGAAAAAGTTTCTGGCATTCTAGCAAAAAAAAGACATGCTTTATCTTTGGGGGCAGGGGAGGAAAGTCTCCAAAACAAAAAAGCTGCCTAACTGGGGTTTTCCTTCAATAAAAGACTGCTTTGGTGTCAAAGTGGTTGTCAGTTAGCGAGTTCTAAAATATGAGGTTTTGGGGCTGCCCTCATGGCCTAGTGGTTAAGTTCGGCGTACTCTGCTTCAGCATCCTGGGTTCGTGGGTTCAGATCCTTGGTGTGGACCTACACCACTCATTGGTGGCCATGCTGTGGCAGCAACCCACACACAAAATAGAGGAAGATTGGCATAGATGTTAGCTCAGAGCGAATCTTCCTCAAACAAAAAGTGGAAGATTGGTAACAGATGTTAGCTCAGGGCCAATCTTCCTTAGCAGAAAAAAAACACAAAATAAAATATGAGATGTAACTGACTGAAAGTCCAGCAGGTCTTCTGAGAGAGAATAGAGCAGCTTGAGTTGAAGCATTTCGAGAAGGTTTCACAGAAGAAGGGGATTAAATGAGCCTTGGAAAACGATTGAGTATTGAATCAACAGAGAAATGTACAAATCCTGCCTTACCATTGCATTGTGTCAGGATCAGAGCACAGGTTACAAATGGCCTATAAAGATTCCTCAGCACACAACACAATGTGCCAGTGAGTATTTCATATTCCTTGTTCTTAGATATGGTCTCTGAGAGAAAATTAGTTCGTATATAGTGTCATATCTTTTTCATCACTTGCCTTGAGCTCTTTCTGGAAATATACTCTGGAAATAGAAATTATTCCTATTCTGCTTCATTTATAAGTTTATTCATTTCTTTTTCTGCTCAAATTGTCATTGGATATGTCAAACTGAGTTTTAACTAGTTCATGATCTGTGGCTAGATTTTTAAGAACAATACATTAGGTGAAACTTGAAATAAATCTTGGAACTGTTTTTTTCTTCCCTTTCATTGACTTCTGATGCATTCATATGACCAAAAGAATAGTTTTCAATAGGAAATGGACCTTTGCAAGAACACAGAATGTGTTGGCTGACTATTTGATAAACCCTTGAGTGATCTATTTTAATACTTCTAAATTTTACATCTGAAAAATTTATATCTCAGTTTTTCAAAGTCAAAGGAAAGTTCATGACTTTTTTTAGAATAAACATATCAAGTATCAAGAAATTCATGTGTCAGTCATGTATAAAAGTAATAAATGTCTCTGTAGCTGCTATCTTCTATTATATCAAACTATGCAGTAAACATCAATGAATTTCCATATCATTCCTGTAATTTAAGGCACATAATGATTTTGCCAATTTTAAAAAACATAAAACAGAATAATCACAGGTGACAAATATACTAATTAACACTTAGTAGTCATTCCTTATTTTCCTTTTTCAATTTTATTAAATCTAAAACTTATGGACAGAAAAGTTAAGCTGAATACATCAACTTAATTGAACAGAATAAATAAAAGTGTTTTTTCTAACAAAGTTGAAGCCTAATTTCTTGGGTTTTTAGTTATTTTTTTCTTATTTTTGCTTTTGAACAATAAGCAATGGCATTTCCACTGTTGTATATTAAATATTTTTTAAAAGTTTTGAGCATGTATAAACCAATTAAATAATGAGAGAGGAACTTAACTGGATGTGGTACAAAATATTCCAGGCAAAATAAATGAATAATATTAGCTTTGGTGTGTATTACTAAGAAAAACTTAAAGAAGGGGAAAGGTGTGTAGGGATTGGGACCTAAAACTGAATTCTTTCTTTAGCACTGAGAATGCTGATTGAATAAAGGAATTGAAAGGCAGAATTTTAAGAACTACCAACCTGGCTTTGGATAGAAGCAAATCCAAAGCATCTCAGTCACCAGATAATCTTACTATCTTACAACGACTAACTCACTAGGAACGTCCACAAACTCTCCTAGTTACCCTTGCCAGTGTTTCATTCTCTCAGGAAACAAAATTTGAAAAAAAGTCATGGCTTTTGGTTTCGTCTTGTCATCTCCTACATCCTCTGTGACTATGGAGCAGAGCTAATAAGTGCAGCTCAAAATAACAGAAAGACGTGGTACTAATCAGTCATCTGTCCTCTTTTCTCCTTGGCCTGATGTCCTGATTGGTAGAATAAACCAATTTAGATGTATCTGTAGGTTGTTCCTGGAGTCTATAATTTTCTTTAGTCATTTTTATCACCTTGGTTTAAGGTATCTGAATTGTAGTGCAGAGAGTACAGACTTCGGGGAAATACAGACTGCATTCAAATTCCTAATTGTTCCATTTTTGAATGGTCTTATCTGGAGAACATTACTTAACCTTTATTCACCTGAGTTAACTAACCTGCAAAACTAGAATAATGTAAAGGCCTGAGGACACGGTTCACAATTAATGTTGCTGCTCTGCTCCCTTAATAGCACCTATTTCACACTCTTTTATACCTCATAATAGTCGCACATATACAAAACAGTCGTAGTATAAAAAGTCATTTTCTTTTATATTCTTATATTTTTCTTAAGAATAATTTATATGCATGCAACCATTTTGATTGCCTTATGCATTTCATTTATTGTTCAATTATTTCAGAAACGTTTATTGTTCTCCTACTATGTGCCAGACAGTGCCAAATGCTGAAAATACAAAACAAACAAGTATGATCCTTGCTCTCGAGGAGTTTACGGTATATTAGGGATAGTAGAAAAAAATACAATAAAGCTTATATCTGCTATAATAGATATATAATCAGAGTTCTTAGGAAAGAACAAGCAAGAAGCTAGTTTTACTGGAGTGTCTGTTTAAAATCTTAAAAGTAATGTTTGAACCAGGCCTTGGAGAATGAATAGTGTTCCGCAAATAGAAAAACAGGAGAAGGAAATTTTAGGCACAATGAACAGACCCAGAAATGTGAAATTTCAGCTTATTAATTCTAACGATCATATTCTTCAATCAATTGTAAATCTATTGCTACTTACCAGTATTCTTGGTTCCTTGATACACTTTCTGTGTATGATTTATAAAGCAATCATTTTATGCAGGTATCAATGTTGATTTTATGTCTACAGAGAACAATACCCTAGCTAATTTAATTGTGTTTCATTTCTATTTTTTAACTTTAATTTTATAATATATTTTTGCAGATAGTACAGTCATGTGGTTCCAAAATTGAAAGGTACAAAAGAATATTCATCAAAATGTTTCCTTCTCACAGCCACCCGTGTCACCTCACATCACTGCTGCTAGTCTCTTGTTCACGTCCACAGATACTTATGAACATAACAGCAATACTCTTACATCTTCTTTTTCACTCTACAATAAATCCTAGAGATCTGTCTGTGAAAGCACAAAGAGTTATCTTTCTAGTTACTGTATTGTAATTTATTTAAATCATCTCCTAATGATAGACATGTAGGTTGTTTCCAATCTGTTGCTATTAAAATAATGCTGAAATAAATATCTTTTTACATATGTCACTTGTGTGAAATGTCTTTGTAGGCTAAATCTAAAGAAATAAAATTTGGGGGTCAAAGAATAGGTGTGTTTATAATTGTGTTCAATATTGCCAAACTACTTCTCAGAGTGGGTATACTGCCCATGGTCTAAGGATGAAACCAGCAACATACAAGTGTCTCTGTTTTCCCACAGCCTGGAAAACAATGTCTTACTTCTCAGATGTTTCTGGGGTTATTCTGTAATCTAATATCTCTATCTATAGGTATCCTTCATTCTTTCTTAGGAACTCTGATTACATATATATCAGATTAGATAGATTAGATTACCAGATATATATTAGATATTATCATAATCAGATTAGATAGACATATATATATAAATGGTGTCATAATCAGATTAGATAGATAGACATATATATATATAAATGGTATTTGAGTATAGTTTTGTTTTGTACTTTTTTGTCTTACATGTAGGAATGAGCATAGTTTTATTTCTTTATGAGTGATTTTTGTTTCTTTTTTTATGGGCTGCTTGCTTCCAGATGTTCCTTTTTTTTTCCCTCTTAGGTTTTGATCTTCTTTTAATGTAATTGCAGGTGTTTTTTATATATTAAAATCAACCATATAATTTGTTTTTAATTCACAAGGCAAAATTTGCTATAAACTATCAAAATATAAATGAAATAATGGAAAAACGTATTTTAACTAATATTCCAGTCCATTTTCCTTCTAACTATAATTACTAGAGTATTTTATAGTCAATAGATTTCCCTTTATACCAGTACCCATACCCATAATTCCCATATGTGAAATTCTAATAGTAAATAAATGGAAATAGTAATAAAAGATGGTGGATATACTTAAACGTAAACTTGAAATTAGTGCTATGAATTTTTTA
Source organism: Ceratotherium simum simum (assembly GCF_057802395.1). NCBI lineage: Eukaryota > Metazoa > Chordata > Mammalia > Perissodactyla > Rhinocerotidae > Ceratotherium > Ceratotherium simum. The sequence goes on along the minus strand of NC_141914.1, from coordinate 7,262,745 downwards.
TTACCTAAAAGAAAAAAATTAATGAGTGTCAGCTTCAATGTAATGAATTTTATATAGAGAGATTTCAATTTTATTTTGAAGTGACATTTTAATGAGAAGTATAAATGAATCAGAAAAAATAATATTAATCATTAACACCTGAAATAAAAATTCATCTGCAGAGCTTTCTGGAGGGGGGTGGTCGGTAAAGAGGGTGATGTGCTGATAATTTTCTGCATAAGATTCTGTGAATGCATCCCTGGATAATTTAAAAGGAGAACATACCATTTCAGGCAAAAGAGCTTGTGACATTTTTCAGAATACATCTCTCTACAGGCACTGTGACCATAATGGTCAAAATGCATGTAGCACTAGTAATAACAGGATGAAAGATGGCATCATAAAATAAAATAGTTACTTTAGATCCCTTCTATACCGTATTAAGCAATATGATTGTGTAGTATTCCTTCCAAGTCATTTCATTGAAATCAATGGTGCAGCTATCTCGTTCATTTTCATACATCTTTATGTATTTAACTTTAAATGTAAATACTCCACATATCCATTTTTACTGCATCATAAAAATATTTTAATACTGCACTGAAAAATCAAATATGTTTAACAATTTATTTTTAAAATACTCTAAATTGATACCATACAGAAACCAGCAAGTCTTAAGGTGACATGATTTGAAACAGTCATGGTGTGTTACCATTTAAAAATAACAAAACATGTAGTATACAATGTTCATTTAGTAAATCATAAGGTTTTCACAAGGTGCAAATGATTCAGCCTGAGCATGCTGTGCGAGTTCAGTCATTAAACCATTCTTTCCTAGATGCCAAGAAGTAGACGCCACCCTGCTGAATCTCCAGTCCTTGGCCAAAGCAGCTTCCAAACACAGTGAGAAATTAAAAGCTTTCCTGATTGGATTACTAAAACACATACTGGCAAAAATGAACTTCAAAATGCAACTATTTCAGAAATCCCTAATTTTCTGGGCTACAAAACTAAGAAAAGTAAAATTCTTCAAAATATTAGCTCTTTGGAAAATCAGTTCTTTCACATACACACATATAATACCACAATTCCTATCATTTCTATGTTCGCTTTGAATCTTTTCCATAAAGTAGGTCAATAGCAATAATATTTCTATTATTTCATTGTTTTGTTCAAAGATGTTCAGGACTTATATACTATCATTCATAACACAAAAATGAGAGATAAAAGTCAAAAAAATGGTATCATTGTCCTACATTTATAAACAGGTTAGACAGCTCTAATAACTTAATTATCACTTTATCAATAATTATAATCATTATCCTTGTGAATCTTACATAAGCGATATTTTACTATGTTTCAGTAGCGACTAACTTTTGAAAACTCAAATTGACATCACTGTGTAACTTTAGTGATTCTCCAGGTGCAGGAGTCATGAGTCGGAAATAGCAACCTCAGCCGTCACAGTTGCTTTGGTTTACCTACAGGTCTGGGGACCATTGTTGTACGTTGCCGAGATAATGGCAGAGCGCCCTCTGGTGTGAGTTCTGGGTAGCCCTCTTGGGTTTAGACTTCTGACCTTTAAAGAATACTAAGCCTGAGTGATCTACCCCAGATAGTCTTACCTTCCATCAACGTCCTCCAGCTCCATTCCTTGACCAGAGAAGAGGCTAATAGGAAACAACGCTTACTGTGTGATTATCTGTTCTAAGTACTCTACTGCGCTCTTTAGTTGTGCTCTGACAATTTTCTTAGAATAACTCTATGAAGTAGACTATTTTCACCCCCCTTTCACAAATATGGAAATTGAGATGTAGAAAGGATAACTTATCTCGGCCAGATCACCCAGCTTTGAAGACGCAGCACAGAAATTGAAGCCCAACCTCTGTGGATGTTGAGTCCTGGCTTTTAATCTGTTTTTCTCCTGTATTTAACAGATTCTAAACATCTGTATTAAAGATCAAACGTGTCTTCAAAAGTAAAATAACCATCTTTGGTTCTTTGGACGCTACAATTAATTTGGGGCTTTTCAAAAAATGTAAATTTGTAGACTGGGTCCATTAAAATCCATTGATGTACATTTCAAACACAACTCCATGTGAAGCCTTTCAAAAATATAATTTTAAACTTTGGTAGGCTTCCTAAAAGGTAATGTCCATTAAAAACAAACAAAACATAACCTCTAGGGGTTATTTGAAAATCGAACTATTCAGATTTGTCACTGCACAGGTGTCTTTTACAAAGATGGTATTCACCCCCAAAAGTCAAACTGCCATATAAATCAAAAATATACTTAAATTCAAGTTTCTTTTTTTTTTTTTGGTTCTAAGTTTGCACCAGACTATATTTACTGCCAAAAATTAAACTTGAGATATTACAGTGGTAATAAAAATGTCAAGTAGGATTTGCTTATGTACTTTTAAATGATACTAAAAGTGAGTTGTAAACTGGACTGCATAAAAGAAAAATGTGTACGACTATTGATCTTTCTTAAATGAGAAGGTTGTGCTGTTGCCGTTGTAGGGAGGCTTGCCACAGGAATGAATTCAGCTCATTAATGTCCAAACTTAAAGATGAAGTGGACTATTTTTAGACAATTAGAAAGTTGAAATGCTAAATGTTTTTTGTCTTAGAATTCTATAGAATCATATTGCAAAGGGCCGTCACAAATTATTAAGTAAATCTTTGACCTTGAAATGTGGGTCAAATTTATTTGAAGAAAGAGAAGAATAGGACTGAATATGTATGTGAGGAATTCACCCAGTATGGTGAAATATTAGAGAGACCACAATGCCTAAATCTATGCTTTCCTCCACTGTCATACTATTACAGAAAAAAACTTGAAATCATCTCAATTTTCCATTTCCTTATACCTATGTGGACATAACCCAAGATCTCTTGATCAGTCTCATGTAGGCTACAAAAGCATGATAGCGGAGATGGAGGTGAAGAAAATGTTTTTTATGTGATGATTTACTCCTAGATTTATTTTATCATTTTGCTGTGTATAAGTCATTATGATCTTTCTTCATATAAAATTATCATCCTAAGACTATGCAGCAGAAAAATATTTTTACAAAAATAATCAATATGTCTAGTTTTAAATAAAGAGGTAAAATGTATGTTCCTGGCGAGTAGAGAGAATCCCAAACAATTTTCACATGAATGACACTATGCTGTTGCACAGAGGGCCTGAATGCTGTCAGCGGTCTCAGATCTCATATCTTCCGTGATAGACAGGAGCAAGATTTTTGCACCAGAGACTATTCATTCTTGAGATACCATTATGTTTAAATAAATCCTACATTTTTTAAATCAGGAAATGCAATATCAACAACTGCAATTAGGCATTCTTTTAGTATTTCCTGGTCACTGAATGACTTTGTTCATTTAATTAAAATTTCAAAAACTGTATAACAAATACATACTGCAGTACCTGATTTTAATACTGTGTCTTGGAACAAATTTTGCGGTTACAGATGTGAATTCTGAAGCTGGATCCTTTTGCTGTTTCATTGTGAAATATGCCATCATGGTAACTCTAATATTTTATACTTCCATTTGAATTACGTGTTCCTATTTTAATAACTTGGATTTTATTACAAATATTGTCATAACAAATGTGTTTAGTAATATTTATTTTTCTGGTATTGCTATACCTGCTCCCTAGTAATCATCAGCAGAAAAGAGAAACCCACAGCCCCTATTCTCAGGGTCCTCTGAATCATTCTGGGTTTCTGGAAATTCTCCCTCTAACCCCACATTTAGGATCAAGAGAGGACCTAGTCTCCCCTCCTGGACAGGCTTTAGTTCCCATCGTCCATTCCTTCTGGTCCCATAAAACATTCCTCTCTCATCCGCCTCTTAAGAACAGCACCCACTTGAGAAGCATAGGTTTGGCTCACATAGACCTTTAGAGTATTACTGAGAAAATCCTCGGCCCTTCCTTGCATTTATACCTCCAAGACAATGTACTAATTTGACCAACATCACATATATTGTCATCATTTTCCACTTCTCAGAGTCGGTCTCCTCTCAGAATCCCATGCCATGCAAATCTGATTGAGGAATGCCCACTATTTAGGCCTTACTCTGCCAGTATCCATATGCATGACTCAGGGGACGTCACTTCCTCTCTTTGAGCCACATTTTCCCTCTACAAAACAATGGGATTATTTCAGCACAAATTATGAAGCTACATGGATATTAAGTAGTCAGCTAACGAAAAGTTACTTATCCTCGCTCAATATATTTGATATCATAACTTAACTCAGCCTTTTGAATTTATTTGTGAAATAGTGATTGTATTTAAAAGACATATAAAGATAAACAGTGTGACATGAAAATAGCATCCCTACTCAGTTAGTTAAATATGAAAGTAACCTTTTGTCTTTTATTAAGCAGATAAACCAGAGAAAGTTTTGATGAAAGAATGTGAAACGAAAATCAACCAAGCATTTGCCAATGATAAATGTTTGCCTAATAATAGGAAAGAATGCTTTTCTGTCTTTGCATTCTATCATTGTGTTACAAATCCTCTCGTGTGAAATTTGGAAAAATCTCCCTGGTTGATGACCTTTTACATAGTAGCTGACATATTGAATTCAAGTCATGCTACAGAAGTGGTTCTCAAATCCTGTGTGCCGATTTGTCACAACAAGAACACTGGGAATGTTAACTTATAAAAGATGTTTCTGATTACTTTTCCAGGACTAAGGAAATAGCATCACTGTGAGTATCAGTAATTTGTAATTTAACAACACCTCCCATGTCCTGCACTGGGTTGCGATGGAGAGCCAGACTCAGCAATCACCATCCTAGAGGGCATTATCTCATAGTTCTTATAGCCCTTGTATTTTAAGAGTTAGTCATATATTCCATAGCTTATCAATTACCAGATATAAGAGACAAATAGAAATTTTGATAATTTCTGTGAATACAAACTCAAATCAGAAATCTGAAAGAGTATTTCAGAAAATTATGGCTGTTACTGGTATAATTGAAATTTGGTAAGGGAGTAGAAATTAAAAGTTCTCACCAGGAAAAAAAAAAAAGGTAAATAAATATGTGAGGTGATGAATGTGTTAATTAACTCAGTGGGGGAATCCTTCCACAATGTACACATATATCAAACCACCACATTGTACACCTTAAATATCTTACAATTTTATTTGTCAATTATACCTCAATATAGTTGGAAAAAAGAAAATTGCGGCTCTTATGATGCAATATTATTAATATCACTAAAGTTCTTTCCAAACAGCCTTAATGCATGCTTGACAGAATAATTAAAGAAAAAATTCTCCCTTATTCTGATTTAGGGAATGAAGAAAATATGTCTTCAAATTAATCTCATTTGTGAAAACATACATGATGGTCTTTATAATTCCACATGAACTAGGCCTATTTTTTTTAACTTTATTCAGGAATAATTAACAAATATAATTGTATATATTTAAAGTGTACAACATGATGATTTGATATACATATACATTATAGAATGATTCCCAAGATCAAGATAATGAACACATCCATCACTTTACACAGTTAACATAGGTGACTTTTGTGTGTGTGTTGAGAATGCTGAAGATCTACTCTCAGGGGTGATGTAGGTCAAAGGGCAGAAACTTTCGGTTATAGGAAGAATAAGTTCTGAGGATCCAATGTACACCATGGTGACTCTTGTTAATAAGACACTTTTGTATACTTGAACTAGGCTTATTTTAAGCAACTATTTAAAAAATTCTGAGATTTTCTTATTTGGATTCTGCATAAGTCAGATTTTCAAATATTCTTGAATAAGCAGTTGTCGTGACTGGCTTTCTTATTGTACATAGCTCGTGCCACAATGTCAAATTTTTATTCTTGGTGATAATCATCCCTATAACATAAAAATGATATAAATAAGAATTACAGCTGCAAATTCAGAGATATAAATGTCATTAATGATTTACAGTGTACTTTAAGAATCTTAGATTGGGTTGAACTACCCATCTTTGATTGAAAAGTGAAAAGTACAGACAATCAGTGTTCTGTTTTATCAACAGACAGCACTAACCAAAATTGCTTTCACCTATTTTATCATGGAATTGGTCTGTTGTTTCACAGAAATAACAGCGTATGTCACTCTATTATTGTATATATTTGATCTAAGAATTAAATCTCAAACAGAAATGTGTCCAACACAGAGGTATTCCTAAACAACCATCTCCAAAAAGATTATGCAATTTAATTGATATTAACAGCAACTGCGAAATAGATATTAAAACTCTCTTGTACAGGAAAGTAAGACCCAGAATTGATTACACAACTTATTCTAAGTTCCAGGGCAAATTAAGCAAATGGAGAAAATCTGATTGAAGCCCAACCTGCGTTCCTCCACAGCAGTGCTTTATGTTCCTCTTCTGCTATAAAGATAAATCAGGTAGGAAGTCTATGCTCAACCATAGTTCACTACCTTGTTATAGGAGGGGCTTCTGCTTGTCCCTAGGCTATGCTGTCTACTGCTCGTGGTTCAGATTTATCTGGGTGTGTGTTTCAAATTGGTGGCATGAGGCCTAATAGAAATCTATCTATGTGTAAGGCTGTGCTAGATAATCCACCCTGTCCATCAGATGAAGTCTCAGCACCCAGGTTTGAAAGGAAGCTAGAAAGAAATTCTTAGTTGTTTAATGGGGAGGGATTCTGAGTTCAAGGGTGTGGCAGTTATTCAAATCCATTCTCATCCCATATTCAAGCCTAAGGGAGAAAGAAAGTTGTTAGTAAAAGTGAAACCATGGTTTCCAATGAGGTATACCCAATGCTACTGTCTGATCCTTATCCTGGCATGTATACAGAGCAGGAGACCTCGTTTGCCACAGTGAGATAGACCAGAACGCGACCTGGCCTTTTTGAGAGAGAGAGAGACAGCCAAGAGAGAGCTCAGCCATGACCAGTACAAGAGTTCCACAAAGTCATCTGGTCACAGAGGACCACTTAGCAGCAGCAGTTGTCATGCCTAAAGGACCAGTGGTGACCACAAACCAGAGATCAGCCACCCGCAGCAGAGTATTCCCAAAAGGAGTGCAGAAGTCCTGGGATACTGGTTATAATAAGGAAGTACATGTGAATCTCCTCTGAGAATTTCCAGAAATATTAATTATGAGTGATGAGCAAAGGAAATGGAGTTATTAATACACCATATTAACCTGTCCCCATTTGTATCCACAGGCCAGGAAAGTCTGGTAACATTGGGCCTCACTTATCTTGCAGCTATTTATGTGCACGCCCCTTTCCCATATTAATCTGCTCTCTGATTGACTCCTCACTTCAGCTCTCAGAGACATGGATTAGGTCAATTTTAAATTCCCTGAGAAATTCCCAAAGCCACCAGCCAGTGAGTAGTAGAACTAACATTAGAACCAAGGACTTTGTCCTTTCAAAATTGGTGTTATTTCTCCTACACTGCTGGTTACAGAATGGCTAAATTAACAGCAGCAATTGTCCTTTATGAAACATCCTTGGAAATTGAATCAGGATGTTCTCTTCTCTAGTCACGTTTAATGTTGTGTAAAAAAAATGTTTAAAATAATATAAACAAGCCCATTTTCATCTTTTCTGTTCAATATTGTTTGTCAGTGTGATAACATAAGAAAAAGATATGAAAGACAAAATAATTAGAAAGGAGGAAATAAATTGGTCATTATTTTCAGATGATAGAAATTTCTATTTAGAGAAGCAAAAGATTTTGAAAATTATTACAGAAAATGAGTTTAAGCAAGCGTTAAATAAAGATCAATATACTAAATTCAACTGCATTTCCATGTACCAGGAAAGATTAAAACAAAACTTAAAGAACATTTAAAGTATTATCAAAATATAAAAAAAGAATCTATAACAAAATATAAACAAGGACGTGTAAGATTTACACCCAGAAAATCATGAAACATTATTGAATGTCAATAAAGAAGAGATAAAGAAATAGAGACATATCTCATGGGCTTGGGTAGAAAGACTTCATAACATTAAAATATCAATTCTTCCCAAATGGATGATGTCAATTCTCCCCAGTTGGATGTATGGATTCCCTGAAACTTCAATGAGAATTTCAACAGTCTTAATAATATTCTAGCAATTTGTTCTCAAGTTTATACGGAAGAGCAAAACACCATTCCTGAAGGGACAAATAGAGGACTACTTGCCTTACTGTATATGAAGATGATTATAAAACCATATTACGTAAGAAGCGTGGTAGTGGTGTCGGGTAGACTGATGAATGGAACAGAACAGACTAAGGAATGAAATCATCTGTGTACAGAATTTTGGTATTTGACCAAGACATAATGGCAAATCAGAGAGAAAAAGTGCCAGAAAAAATGTTTTTTTATATGGAAAAAACCCAAGTTGGATTCTTACCTTCCGCTGTCCAATAAAAAATAATGAAAGATGAGAGAAAGAAAATCAACTCCAGGTAGATTAAGAACTTAAATGTGAAAATCTAACTTTTGAAACTTTAAAAATATAACTAAAGATCTTTCTAATCTGAGGTGAAGTAAGGATTTCCTAGACAAGACACCAAAATGTCTAAAATTAAAAGTAATATTTGATAAATTAGTTTATATGAGATTAAGAAGTTCTTTTCAACAATAGACGGCTTAAAGGAGGCCATTTACTTCAAGTTACATACTGGAAGTAAATATTTGTAACAAACATTACGGACAAAATAGTTTCCAGAATATAAAGGAGCTATGAACCAGTATGAAAAAAAGCAAACAATCCAACAGATAAGATAGGCATTTCATAAAAGAGAAAATACACGGACAGTAAATATATGAAATGTCCAAAATAAGTAATCAGGAAATGTACATCAATATTAAAATGACACATCACTTAAGAACCTTTCAATCTGTAAAAATTAGTCAGTCAGACAGTTTCAAACTTTGGATAACATAGATCAATGCTGCAATAGAATCTCTCAAACGTTGCTAGGGCAATTTTAAGTTCGTTCAAAACACATTTGGGAAAACTACTTGACATGTAAAGTGCAGCCTTCACGTGATGTGGCCGATTCATGGGCTCATTCCCACCTTGCTGCCTGCACTTCCCTTTGTCATGTGACTTTGCTGCTTCATCTATCAAGAGCTGGAATTTATTTATCTATCGGTGATAACCATAGTATAGTTGGATTTTATAAACATAATGTTGAGTGAAAAATGCAAATTCCAAAAGATTATATATGGATTTGAAAATATTTTACTGAAGTGTGTATTCTGAGACAGAGATTAATGTGCAGGATGTTTAATAGGGAACTGCTTTCGGATCAAACCCCTTGTAAGGAAGAGAAAGAAAACAGAACCGTGCGGAGGGATAGGTTGACTTGTGATGCAGGCCTGAGGACAGTCTCAGTGGTGGATTTAGAATGGCCCTCGGGGAAATCCTGAGGGGCCAAGAGGGACTTTATACTCCAGCACCAAACAGCTTTTGGATATCACTGGAAGTGGGCCAGCCCTGAAGTCTCTATGGCACTGAGGTAACCCCTGGCACTCTGACAGGGTAGGGTTAACAGCTGACAACACTCTCAGCAACCTGGGCAACTTACTCTTCCATGAAAGGAGGTTGGATTGCATCCCCCAATTGGGTTACTAAGTTTTATCTTTCTTCCCACTTCCTGTGCCATCAAAGTGAAAGCTCGTGATATCCAAGATTCAAAAGAAACCCCTGAGGTGAAAGCTAGCCTTACCACCCAGTTTCCTGTTTTTCTTACATTTCATGTTGGCAGATTATTTCCTTTTATAACAGCTCAGCAATCCATTTAAAATGAATTTCTAAAGATATTTTATCCATCATTCAAATTCTTTGCATTGGTAGGGACATTAAGTTGTACCATATTTCTAGTGTCAGTAGAGCGATGAGAACTCCCTCCTTATGGAGGTAGAATGTAACTTCCCGCATCTTAAGTGTGGGTTGCACACAGTGACTTCCTTCTAAAGAGTATAGTATGGAAAGGGGAAAAAAGGGTAATTTTATGGTGGAAAAGCCTGGCAACCACTACCTCAGCCAAGTAAGTGACCAAGGATAATATTATCATTGATAATACCATATACAGTTGATTTTATGGTCAAAATGCCACTTTACCTGTGATGTCTTCCTCCTAAAACCAATAAACTCAGTCTAATCATGAGAAAACCATCATAGCACCCATATTCAAGGTCATTGTAGAAAACACCTGCCCAGTACTCAAAAATGTCAAGGTTATCAAAAACATGGAAAGTCTGAGAAATGATCAGTCTAGAGCAACCTAAGGAGATGCGATGACTAAGTGTAATATGGTATCTAGAATGGGATCCTGGAAAAGAAAGGACATGAGGTAAAAACTAAGATCAGATTTTACTGGTTAGTTAAAAAAAAATTAAATAATTGTGTTTCAACTGGGTATGCCACTAGAAAAAAACTAATATTAAAATGAATAAGGTATTTCCTTTTACTTTTGGGGGGAACTTGTAATTCAACTTAAAATACCTTCAGGTAGTTGAATTCAATTGCTGCCTCTTGCGATAATAAGTGCTCAACAAAGAGACTGTATTGATTTGAAACACATCTCCAATATGCATGAGTGAGGGTACAACTCATATACAAGATTTCCAGTCCATTGGGTAAATATTAACATTGATCCATTTTAGAAAGTTTATTAACATCTTCTAAATATATAACATTAAGCAAGATATACTCTAGATTTCAGTTAAACCTATGATAATATTGGTACCCTAAAGAAGTTTGTAACTACCCTGAGCAAAAAAATACTAAGATGAGATAAAACCACTCCTGGGACAGAATACAAAATCCTGCAATATTTAATATATGTACACTAAATCATGCCTGCACTAGCAGTATTGTAAGGGAAATTGAAACCAGAAAGAGGAGGATGTATTGTTAACCAAGGACAAGCTGAATGTTGCCTGTCAATTTTCAGAGGCCACACATCAGGGGTTAAAAGAAGGGTCACATACCAGGGAAATGGATAAAAACTGGGCCTAAGCAGAAAGAATATCAACTCAGAATTCTCCACATAAAGCAAATATCCCTAAAGGATAACATGCTCAGTAGGTGATTAGGAAAACAAACCAGAACTAAACAGTTCACCCTGGAAAAGCATGCCTGCCTGATTTGGGCCTGAAATGGGAGTGCATAGAAGGAAAATAAAAGAGAAAAGGAAAAAACTTCCCTAAGCATAAGCTAAAAATCACGCATGATTGTGCCATGAAATCATGCCAGTTATTGCCTTAAAAATACGAAAACAAAAATTTAATCTAATACAGCCCCATGTTGGTTTGCCCCCAGGAATTTGGGGAAAATAAATATAAATATGCTTAAGAAGAAAACATTTTAAATAAAGGCCCCAAATTCTTCCTATTAATGAAATTCCAAAGAGCAGCCCCTAGTCAAAATAATGAAACCCATCAAGAACCATAACCACATAAATCCAGCAGAAAAGTCAAAGCAAAGAATCAGATTTCCAAACTGCAGATAATGGAATCATCAGATGAGTATGAGAGAAATATATTTACATGTAACGAAATGAAGGGCATTGAAGTTATCAAGAACAATAGATCAACAAAATATTCCTGAAAATTTTGAAAAATAGCAGAAATCAAGCTTTTTAAAAATTAAAAATGTACTAATTATGTTAAAACTGCAATACTATTAGTATTAAAAAGAAAAATTTTTAAAATACTACTAATATTAAAATTTCAAATTTTAACAATGAATACTTCAAGTTAAAAGCAATTAAACATAAGCACAGAAAGAATTAGTGAAGTGGAAAATAGTTTTGTAGAAAATTACTCAGAAAGACAATGTGATAAAAAATATAAGCAGGTAGGATAGAATGAATAAGCCCAAACTCTACCTAATCGTATTTCAAGGATCTGAGAATAGAAAGATTAGGGAAAAGGCCATATTCAATGAGATAACAGTAAATGATACCCTACACTTTCTGTAAGATAATCCTCCTTGGATTCATGAAACTCAAAGAATCACAAGCAAGATTAATAACAAGAAAATCCACAGTCAGTCATGCTGTGTTAAATAGCAGAGTGAAAAAAGAAAAAAGAGAAGGTCTTAAAAGCAAGCAAAGGGGAGGACTAGGTGACCTACAAAGGAATGACAATCAGCCAGGTAGCTTGCTTCTCAAGAGCAAAAAACGAATTCAGAAGAGAATGAAATAATATCTTCAGATTGATGAGAAAAAATATCTATCCAAGTATAATTGCTTATGGTATGATTTTGTTTTCTTCATTCTCTTTGCTTTTTTTTACTTTTTTTTGTGAGGAAGATCAGCCCTGAGCTAACATCCATGCTAATCCTCCTCTTTTTGCTGAGGGAGACCGGCTCTGAGCTAACATCTATTACCAATCCTCCTCCTCCTTTTTTTTTTCCACCAAAGCCCCGGTAGATAGTTGTATGTCATAGTTGCGCATCCTTCTAGTTGCTGTATGTGGGACGCAGCCTCAGCACGGCCAGAGAAGCGGTGTTTCAGTGCGCGCCTGGGGTTCCAAACCCCGGCCGCCAGTAGCGGAGTGCATGCACTTAACCGCTAAGACACGGGGCCGGCCCTCTTTGTTTTTTAACTAAAAGAAATTCTCATTTTTAATGTAGTAAAAATAATCCATCTTTTCCTTTATGGTTTGTGTTCTTATGTCTTGTTTAAAAACAATCTTTCCTTATTCCAAGTTCATGGAAAACAGTCTCCTATATTTTCTTTTAAATAAGAAATTTTTTTTAAGCCACAAACTTAGAGAAGATTTTGCAACACACAACTGAGGGTGGATTCCATTTGCAATATAAAATTAACTCCTACAAATCAATAAGAAGATGACAATTTAATAGAAAACTGGGGAAAAGACATAAACAGATATTTCACACAAGGGCTTCAAAATTAGTGATAATGATTATATTTAAGCTGAGTAATATGGATGTTGATCTTTTTTCTATTCTTTAATGGCACATACAAATAGTTTTCTGCTATGACATACTTCACAGAGAAAATAGTTATGGTAATAAATAATGTGAAATCACTATAAGGCATGTATAATTAAACACCTATATAATTCCATAGGGATTTCAAGGAAAGAGAGAAGAGTGAACTTTGAGGGGTTGTCACATGCTTTTAGGTGCAGAAATTTGCTTCGGGAAATTCTTGATGGGAGAAAAAAATAAAAGGGAGGTAGAAGAGAGGAAAGGAAGGAAGAAAGGCGTGAAGAAGGAAAGGATATTACATGTAGGAAAAGCTAATATTTAGATTTGGCAAATGTGGGACCAACCTAAGTAAACCAATGCATAGCTCTACCAACTGTTTTCTTTTCTGTTACTAAACAAGTCTTTGTTAAACTGTTCAGTTTGTCTCTTGAAATATGTCAAAAAACATTTCAGGTTTATCTAGAGAATGTTGCCCTTGTGTAGTCCCATCCTCTTATCCCAGGAACAATCACTCTTGCATGGCATGGTTACCTCATTTAGTGCCCTTCGAGAGCTTCTGCAGGTGGACAATATTTCACATGCAGTTTGGTTTGTGTTCTCTGAACATCACTGAACAAAAACAAATCCATTCAGAAAAATAGCACCAGAGGGATCAGAAGCTGCTAAGGATGGAATCATTCTCAGAGATGAAGTGGCCAAAATCTTCGCTCTCCTTCAGAGTCCAGAAGGGAAGCTGTTGTATAAATTGACATCAGGAGAGCATGCGGAGTAATGAGCTGAAGCAGAAGTAGGCTGTGTGTACCTATGCCCATTTGAGAATTGTGATTAAACTGTGACCATATTTTGTTTTACTATAATTTTCTAGAAAATAAATACGTTTTTATAGGTACCTGTATATTGAAAACACATATATGAAATCAACCATTTACAGGTCAATGCCACTTTTTTAGTATAAGTCAAATTCTTAGCAAAACCAATTTAATTGCCACAAAATCAATCTAATTGGATTCTTCCTATAGTCAAAATAACCAATGACTATTTCAGTTGTGCATTATTCACAGAGCCCGAAAAACAGACGCACAATTGACTTGGCAGGTAATACTGCAGAACACCGGTTGCAATGGGAACAATAAATGTGTCTAATAAAGCTTTCTCTATGCTAGATGGGCAATTAAGGAAAACTGCTCTGCCACAAAACTGTCACAAATACAATACCTAAACTGTGTCTCTGGCTCCTTCAAACCTCTATCTGGAGAGGAGATGAGGTGTTTTTTCCAAATGAAGCCTTGTCTTAGTAACCTGTTTTCTGATGAGGACTGATGACTGACATTTAGTCGAGCTTTTTGGCCCTACTGAAGCAGTTAAATGGGCTATTTACTTGGGCTTGAAAATCATGTACATCAGGTCAACCCAAAGTGTCTATTATGTAATCTTGGACCTTGCTAAGAATGCTAAAACTAGGGAAACACTATGGATCATCCAGAAAATTCCCAATCAGATCTGACAAAAAAAGCTGAACCCCAAAAGCATTATTGGTAAGACTAGCATTTATTAAGGAAAGTTAAAATTAGTGAACAAGAAAACAGTTCCATAGACTCAAGCATTCTTTGGTTGATTGGATGAGCCCTTCTTACTGGTCAATGCATTTTACAGACTTTTATTTCAAATTTCACCATAGATTAAGGGAAAATTGTGCTATATGAGTAACATGAAAAAATTAGTTAATTCAGGAATTTATTCTACGTAGGGATTTTATTCCTCAATGGGAATACTGCAGTATCTGCAACTAAGTGAAGCTTTCAACTGTGGGGAAATACGCATCAGAGGTGCTATTGAAACTGTCATTATTTTATCACCTATAAGGACACCCTCTCATCCTTCTCCCGTTCTTGTCACTGTCATTTCTATTTCTCCAAAATGACTTTTGTTATCACAGACATAGACCTTGATGTAGGTGGTTGCTAGGATTCTAAGGATAGATACGGTGATCTCAATATACAAGAAACACACTTCCAAGTTGTATCAACGGCTAGTTGGATAAGCATCTACTCCCTTCAATATGCATTACCATGACCCTCAACACTCCTCTTTATCCAAATCAAATCTTTGTTTCATGGATTGGAGGTTACTGAAGAAAGAATACAAAGGAATGAGGTACTGCATAAGTTTTAGGTTTTATTATATGAGTACCTTCTTGTTATGCTAATAGGAAACTCTTCCATTATACCATTTAGAATATGAAGTTAAAATTTGAAAGTGTATACATATGAAATTGTGTCCTGTGTTTCTGAAAAACTGTATGAGAATCTACCTAATAATTCTACGACAAGATCTTCCTCCTGATTTCTTTTTCATTACTCTGGTATAGTGAGCATGTCACAGGTAACAATGAAGAAAAGATGTACTTATTTGGGGGAACTGAATTCAGACCTTTTGTTCTCTGTAGGCCCAATTTTTCTGCTGTAAAAATGATCTCCTGTTATTCATGGCAATTTAAAAGAAAGAAAGGAAATGTCTGTGAAGGATTTTTAACGGATTCTTAATAACATGAACTTAAATCAACACTCTGCTCACCTAAACCTCATTTTCTTGTTTTCCTAGAACGTGAGCATTTCCTCAGCGCAAGTGATGATGATAATAATACAAGTCACAATTCTCTTCCAGATAGAAGCCTGATATGGCAGTTTTTAGCCCAGAATGACTTACCTGATTTATAGTATCTAGATTATAGTGGATACAATGAAAAACTCCAAGGATACAATAAAGGTTTTTTCATATTAAAAAAAATCAATTTTACTCAAAGAGTATAAGACGACTCTGGAAGCTTGATACTAAAATTCATTTCTGGACTGTTGTTTTACACTCTTGACCTGCATGCATATAGGTTTATTAGGGTACAGTTGTCAAAGTTGTCATTCCTTGTGCATTAATACCTATTTTTCTGAAGTTCTTTTTTCCCTCTGTCGCTTCCTTTTTCCTTCTCTTGCTCACAACACACACGTGCACAGAAATCCATTATCACAATAAGTAATCTCATGGCTTTATAAAAATAGACTGTCAAAAGGAAGAAAGGGAAGTCAAATTGTGGTCTTATGAGCTTGCCCAGGTGCCCAGGTGCTATTATTATGTGGTGACTAATGATACATTTATTACACTCATTGCAATGTCTAAAATTTTAATTTTCCGCTATGAAGCATCTAAGGTCTGTCTGGGATAGTCGGAAATGTGTTTCTAATTGCTTTTTCCATGCAAAAGAGATACAATAGATTATCAACAACAAGACTATTAATCATCCATCTAAGTGCAGCCTCTCTTCTGCATGCAATATTTATGTGTTTATATACTCCTGGCTAATGCTAACAATCAATGCCTACTTGATGAGCCAATCTGTATAATTGTCAAATGCCTGAAACTCTCCAAGAGATTAAGTTTATTCTTGGCTTCTGTTCCAGATTGTTTTTGATTAAAAGCAAGAGAGAAAGAAAAGATATCTTTCTGAAGTTTCTGTTAGGAAGGAGAAAACGGTCTAGCTGCATTTTTCTTATAAATAGCAGAAACTCTTTTATTACTATCTATTTTCTTACATCAACTATAATAACAAAATAGGAAAAAGTGGTTTTTCCTACCACTTCATTTGTGAAAGGCATTTTAATGTACAGTTTCTGTGATGCTGGAATTAAGAACAACATCTAATTACTTCAATATTTTAATTGGGAACTTTCAGACCTTGGCAGAATTAAGCTGAGTCCTCATCAGTTTACAAATATAGTCTGGTTGCATGCTTTTGGTTATTTTGCTGTTGTTGTTATTTTTATTAGGAATACGATTTGCATTCTCAGAGTGATGTTCATTAACCACAGGTCAACCTACTCTTACTTTATATTTTGTTAGATAAGCTTATACAGAGTCTTGTAATTCAACAAAGAGTATTATGAATTTTTCTTTTCTTTATTTAAATATCTCATAAGGTGTGGAATTGCAAGGTTATATTTTACATTTGAAATATATAAATTATTCTTATCTTATTTTGTAGACTAACTCATAGATATGTCTATAAACTAGTATGGTTTTAGTATTTATTACACTCTGAATTTGCAATTACTTGATTATCAAACTTAATTTTTGGCCTTAAACATTTATCGACAGGATTCAAACCAAAAGAATTTTGACATCTGTATTCACTCATTTAATAATTTAAAAGAACCTGCTGTGTATATTATTCCACACCAGATTCTGTAAATGATAAAAAGAAGACTTTAAGTTAAAATCATTTATCTCAAAATTTATGGTTTTTTAGAGGAAAAAGACACCCACAGCAAGTTCAATGCCAGCACACAAGTACTACCTAAGTGGTCATTGAGGAAGTGCAGTGGAAGCTTAGGAAATTACAATTGGAGTGTGGAGTCAGAACACAGCATCTCAGAGAAAATGGGACGTAAGTGGTGTCAAGAAGAGTAATTGGGATTTGAATGGGCAAAGAGAAGAGCTCAGGTGGGGGAGACTGTAAGCAAAGGCTCAGGTGTGGAAATGATCTGTGTGGCTCAGGAGGCAGATCAAGGAGGCGGGAGGCAGAGAGAGAAGAGTGTTTCTGCTGGGAGAGCTGAAGTAGATGGAGAGATGTTTACAAAGGCAGATTGTATAGGTAGGGTATTGAATTTCAGACTCAGAGTTTGTATTTTTGTCTTATAATAGAAATCCATTTTAAAATGATCCATAGGAGATGACAGGTCAGAAGCAAAATATTACAAACATTTATCTAAATGCAGTTGTAGGTACAAAAAGAGTCACACTGGCAGGAGACAGGTTAGACTATCATTTCAGCAGTGCTGTCAAACCAGCCCGGGGCCAGGCGGCAGGAGGCTGCCCTGGTGAAGGCCTGGGGCTTAGGGACGACCAGAGAACTCTGTTTTGCTTTTCTTCATGGCTGGGATTAAAAAGTAATGTAACATTGTAAGGAGGGAAATTAGACTAACTAAGGTGTAGGAAGTTTGCCTGTGACTTGAGGGGGCCTCTTGTAGGTTTCTGGGCTCCCAAATCTCCAGAATCTGCTACTGACACACCTGGTTTGTTGTTGTTTTCAAAACTCAGTGTCATTACAGACACTGGTGATATATGGTGTCTCCAAAGTAGAAGCAAGGCAAAGGATGAGATCACAAACGTGGCCATTTCTGCACTACACCACACTAATCTCATTTTGTTTCCCTTCTATCTCCTTACTGCCTACCCTCAGCTCTGCCCCCAAACCTTTCCTTTCTTCTCCATTCCTCTTGTTGTCATCAAGCCTCTCCTGTCTATCTTGTCCTCTTTGCAATCCTTGTGCCGTTTGGCTGTAAAAGGCACAACAGAGGTATAGAGAAGGAACAAGAAGAAAACAGTGAGTCCTTTACTTCTAGAAACTTAAAAGAATTCTTTGTGGGAAAAATTGATGCCTAAGTGTTTACAGACTTCATTAGAACATTCGGAGAGAAAGAGTGATAATTACAAAAGCTAAAGAATGGCATTTCCTTAATAAAAAGTTCCCTCTCACTTTCTCTCTCGCTTGCTCCTCGTGTGTATGCTATCCTGTCGCAGTTTACACTCAGGCCAGGTGCCTCGACACTGCGATGGCGGGTTGGATTATCATCAGGTGGAGGAACACTGTCACGGGAGTTCCCTCGACAGTGTCTTGCCAAGGGGAGCAAGTATGAGGCCGGTTCTTGTGACCGAGATATTCAAGGTGTCTTCCCTTCACCTCTCATCTGCTGTAAGGATACGGGGCTACAGGAGAGCTGGGGCAGAGGCGACATCCTAATTGCTATACGTGTGACAAAAGAACAAGAACTGCACACCTATGGTGTAACCTTTCACCATTTCTTCCAACTTATACCTACCCCCGAACTGTATGTACTCTCTAAATGATAATCAATTTTAAATACTACTAATAAAATGCACACCACCACAAGTTACATATGTGTAATACGCATGTATATTTATACATTTATTTTTTCAGCAAAAACACACAGAATGGCTGTTTGTTTTGGTGTGCTTCCTGAGATATCTTGTTTCCTAAATTCACCTGATAACACTACCGCATGGGTCATTGTTTACATATACTATAAAAATAGACTCAATTTAAACTTTCAGGAGGGGGAATCTGGTCCCACACCAAAGAGCCACTCCAAAGTTCATCTTTTCATGCAGAATCCAGAATGTTTGCCACAATTTTTTAAAGTGGTGCATCCTCTAGCAGGAGGCCGTACATATCGACTGAGGGACATCTTCGGGATTTTTCAGTGAGCCAATCTCCAGTATTTGTACATCTGTTCAGTATTGTTGCCAGGTAGGTAGCCTTTCTGATGGATAATGGAAGTTAATTAAACCTAGCACATGTTATATTTACAATATTTTAGCAGTAGAGTTTAGCACAATTCTGCTGGTATTTCTTCTTCAAAAATATTTACAATTTCCATTTTAGTGGAAATTTGAACTGTTTGAGCTGTTTGAACATGAAAATCAGACTTCAATGCTCTAATTAAAGTGTAAGGGCATTATCACAGAAAGCTGTTGTTGCTCCGATGAAAGATAAAGCATGTGGAGGAAAATAAAAATGTCCCAAGCTCTCAGAGGCAATTAGACCCATTAGTTGCAGTTCTCCTTTAAGAGGGAGAGGATAATCGAATTGAACGGCCATATGCACTATTTTATTAGGCTGATGCTTTGCATTTTAGCATAGCTGGCATTTATGAAAAGAATCCTCCACTTGGAGAGTCTTTAAAACGGCCGAAACAGACAATTTATCATCTTGATCTGCTCCTTACTGACTTTTTATATTATGCAAAGATTTAAAGTAAGGTACTACTATCTAAGCACTGGGCAATTTTTTTGTGCATGTGTGAGGAAGGTTGGCCCTGAACTAACATCCGTGCCCATCTTCCTCCATTTTGTCTATGGGATGCCCCACAGCATGGCTTGATGAGTGGTGCACAGGTCCGCACCAGGATCTGAACCCATGAACCCGGGGCTGCTGAAGCAGAACACGTGAACCTAAGCACTAAACAACCCGGCCGGCTCCAGGACAATTTTTTTAAGGACACATTTCTGTCACATATTCTCCTGAGTTGCACACCCAACAGGAGATTGCCATCAGCATCAAACAAATCATTTATCAGTAAGCAAACTTTGGAGTAGGGTCTTACAAAACTATGGTAAAGCCAATCAAATGTCAGGTCAAAATGTTGATTTTGATAGAAATGATCTATAAATTTTATAAGACCTATGAAAATTAGCTATCCAGAGGGAAACGCAGCTATTTTAATTAATTCTGTGTAAGGTGGTTGTGGTGCCACCGATAAAGTGATTGAAATTAACTTTCAGGGCATATCTGGGACTTACACTAGTTTCAAGAATCACAATAAAATATCATAATCTAATGTACGCGATAGATCCCTTAATCAATGAAACAGTGCCCTTACCCTTCTTTGAACAATTGCCTGATATTTAACTAATGTTATTTCCCCAACAAAGTTCCGCTATGCTGGGAGGAAAAACACAAGTCATAAAGTACGTTCATATACATATTTAGCAAAAATAATCTTGATGAAATTATTGATTAAGATTTCCATTCACTGAGAAAAATTCATTGAAAGTGTATTTTTTCAAACACTTCATGATAATCTTTCTTCTACAACTTAACAGGTAATTCCAAGATCTTAGAGAGAAGAATGCAGAGAATGTTTTGCCTAGTGGGTAAGGATCTCCAGTTCAGAATTTTCCTTAAATAAATTCTCAGAGAGTTTTTTTTAAATATCATTGCTATGAACTGAATTGTGGCCCTGTCTCCCCAAAAACACATATGTTGAAGTCCTGACTCCAGTACCTCAGAATGTGACTGTTTGTGGAGATAGGCCCTTTAAAGAGGTAATTAAGGTTGAATGAGGTCATTGAGTTGGGCCCTAATCCAATATGCCTGGTGTCCTTATAAAAAGTTGGGATACAGACAGTGTGAAGACAAAGGGAGAAGATGCCATCTACAAGCCAAGGAGAGAGGCTTCAGAAAAAATCAACTTTATTGACACCATGACTCAAACTTCCAGCCTCCAGACAGAATAAATTTCTGTTGTTTAAGCCACCCATTTTGTGGTACTTTGTTAAGGTAGCCCTAACAAACTAATAGTCACTAATATATTACATGTTCAGTTTTCCTCAGCAATATCCCGTACCTGCTTAGACGCTAGGCTAAGAAAACATGCCCCTCTTCATGAAAAGTTTTTATGAAGAAGATATCCAAAGTCCTCCACAATACAGATTGTGAAAAATTAAAAATGGAGGCAAAAAAGAATCATGGTACTCTGAAGTAATAATACTCATTCTCTTTTTCCTCCATATGTCCGCTTGCTAATTTTGTAATATATTTGTGCATTCCATTCACCACTGTGTGTACTCAACAAGTCTTTGTATATTGATTAATGGAAGCCAACAGAAATATTACCCTGAAGGGCAATTGAGTGCTTCCTCAAGATCTTTTGGGTAGATAAGACTTTTCTGAGAACATTAAGAAAAATGAAAGAGTCAGTTATTGAGATTGATAATTCTTCATCATGGCCTGAAAATTATAGAATCTACTTGATAGGAGTCAGTTAATTTTCTCTATAATATAACAATAACATTTTACTGCATTAATGAAAATAAATTACATAATAGTTGTAAAACAATAATAATGATAATAATAATAATATATTTTTATAGCAGCTACCACCTGTTGAGAGATGACTCTGTCAGGCACTGTGCTAAGTACTTTAATATATTATGTAGCAAATTCTGAATAACCACTTGAGGAAGGTAGAATTCTTTTCATTTAAAGATAATGAGCCGGAGAGTCAGTGGGTAGAATAAGATGGTCCAGATCACAAAACTGTCAATGACACAGCCAGGATTCACACCAGGCCAGGGTGATGAAAAAAAAAAAAAATTACATGCTCTTTATTAATACCCAATCTATGTTGCCCAATGCCTGATATATTCATCTTCTTTTTCTCTGTTTTATAATTTGTCTTTTTTACTAGAGAGACTAGTAATTTAAAAACCTGTATTTGTGGATGATTCAATGTTGCCCATCTTTAGTTCATAAAGCGAGAACTGTGAGTTTAGAAGAGTTTTGTAGTTTTCTCATTTGTAAATGAGGTCCTCAATATCCGTTCTTCACCCTCATAATATTTGATTTCCTTTTTGATAACTACAGCTGCATCTCCCCCGCGACCATTTTCTGGTGACTGGAGCCTTCCCTCCAGACTTCTCTCTCTGTTCTTTGGAAAAAGTGATCTTAAATAGACCAGTTGGACTTTCTTTACGGGACTTTTAATCTTGAGCTGAGTGAAAAACGTATGGAATACATGGTTGGAATCCATTTATTTTCCCTTAGGAAACTTTGGTGAGACTCTCAAACTGTTCCCACTACCAAGGGAGTGAGAGAAACAGCTTCTAACTTGAGACTAAAGTCAACTGATTATTTGTATCGATGACGTTATCTTCTCTATTCCAACTCATGTGGTTATAAAGGACCTTTCTGTCTTTCTTTCTTTCTTTCTTTCTTTCTTTCTTTCTTTCTTTCTTTCTTTCTTTCTTTCTTTCTTTCTTTCTTTCTTTCTTTCTTTCTTTCTTTTCTTTCTTTCTTTTCTTTCTTCTTTCTTTCTATTTTTTGTGTGTGAAGATCAGCCTTGAGCTAACATCCAATGCCAATCCTCCTCTTTTTGCTGAGGAAGACTGGCCCTGGGCTAACATCCATGCCCATCTTCCTCCACTTTATATGGGACGCAGCCACAGTATGGCTTGCCAAGCGGTGCGTCAGTGTGCGCCCGGGATCCAAACCGGTGAATCCCGGGCCGCCGCAGCGGAGTGCGCGCACTTAACCGCTTGCACCACCAGGCCAGCCCCCGAAAGGACCTTCTTCTTGAAATTTCTTATCAATTTTGAAAGTTTTGTATAGTTAGTTTAGTACAGGATGTTATTTGGCTGGCACGGTATTATTTCTTCCGTTGATGCACATGAATTTATAGGTGGCTGATACAACATTTATTTTCTCATAAGTTAGCCCAGATAACACCTCAATATCCTTCCTATTGCCAGAGACACCACATGACCCAAAGTAAAGTAAATAGAGTGCAAGAAATCTGTGAGAATCTGCTCTACCACTGTTAGGGTATGGCTAATATATTCCTTCAATCTGAATTGGAGCTTGAAGTTATTTTCACTATAGTCCCAGGACTAGCCATAGTATTATAGAATAATCTTTTCCAGCTCAGACATCTTGTGGTTTTATTATGCCTCTGTATATGATGATACAGAGTTTGGAGTTTGACCGAACAACCACATGGCATTTAATTTATATGAAAATGTATTCAGAATCTCAAATAAACAACTTATAAATGAACTTTTGGAAAAAAAATTCATCAAGGTGAAGCTGTCTACATTTTACGTCTGTTTTAGAAATGGAAGATTTTTGAAGTAACAGTTTTTCAATAACAATAATTTACTTATTCTGTAAAACTTTCTTGTATTAATACTTTAGAGTAACTTTTTCTAGATTAATTAGCGAAAATTTCAAAAGTCATAACGCATGTGATAAAGACACAGGAAGATTTGCTTGTTTGTTTATTTTAAATCACTCTATGCTAGTCAGTTAACCAAAGACCATCACAAAATATTTTTTCAACCTAATAGAAAAACTTAAGTGACTTAATTGTCAACTGTAATGATAATCTATTCATCTTCCCACTGCTCAGCCACCATAACTATTAAAAACTATTTATTAAGTAATGAAGAAAACTCTGGCTTTTATGAGAGTCATTTTTCTTTCTATAGTTGCCTACATGTGTAGGCCATATGCAAAACACATGTACCTGTCTCTCTATCATTATCAGAGAGCGTTCCATGTTCAACCAGTTATTAATACTTTCCCTTAACACTCTGGCAAGGAACAATAATGGTATTTTTTCAGAGACAGCCTTTGTTTGAAGAATTTCTGAAGTCCTGGCTGTACTCTATCCCGACTAGTTGAAGACATCCTCAGGGGTTGTCTCAGATGTGCATTCGAATAGTCACTGCTGTCGCGCTCCTCCACTTGGGAAAATCTGTCAGTTCTCACAACTCTACACCTGACATTTTGTGTGAGTCTATTCATGCGACTTGTTCTGGTAACATCTTCAGCCATTGATATGAACCAATGTGATCTAATGGGAAACAGTTTAGAAGGAAAGGTTGAGTTTACCCTCGAAACCAATTGTGTCACACTCTTGTCTAAGAGAGAAGTGCGGCTTGTGTTATTGTCTTGTAGAGATGGTAGTGACTGGGGCATTTTTCAAAAAGCTCTGATAATTTGTGAGGGAATAAGGGCAATGTGAGCAAGGCAGACGTGCTGGAACTCCCATACACTGCTGACGAGAACAGAAAGTGGTCCAACTTGGGAAAGGTGGTTGGTAGTTTCTTACCCTATGACCTAGCATTTCTATTCCTAGGCACTTACCCAAGAGAAGTGAGAGAAAAATGTGTCCACAAAAATATTTGTAAAAGAATATTCACAGAATCCTTATTCATAATAAACAAAACCTGGAAACAACCCAAATGTCTCTTAAAAGAGATTTGATAAACAAATTGTAGAATATTCATACAATAGATACTACTCAGCAATAAAAAGGAATGAACAGCTTATGTATAAAACAACATGAACAAATCTCAAAAACATTATGATGAGAAAAATAAGACAGACACAAGAACGTACAAATTGTGTGATTCCACTTACATGAAATTCAAGAACAAGCAAAACTTGTCTATGACACCATGAATCTAAACAATGGGTTGCTTTTGCAGAGAGGAGGATTGACTGAAACTATGCACAGGCGTGGTTTTGGCGTGTGTGGATATCCTATATCTTATTTTGGGTGGTGATTGTATTGTACAAATTTAAAATCCTCATTGAACTGAATACTGAAGAAATGTGAATTTTACTGAATGCAAATCATACCTCAATATATCACACACAAACACACACACACAAACACTCTGCTGTAATTCATATTAAACAAACTCCAGGCCCCCACACCAAAAGACCACCATGATTTACTTTTAGACCAAGCTTATCCATTTCTCTTTTTGTTCCCCACTGTTTGTTAAGCCAGTGACCTTGCGTCACTGTCCGAACACACGTGTGAGTTCAGACGGGTGGGAGAGAAAGGGGCGAGTTGTGGCTGGCTCATTGAGAATTTCCCAGAAGTCACAACCCATCTTAGTTCCAGGGACACTGGTAATGATGACTCACTTTTCTGTTAATCACACCAAGACTTTTACCATGTCAACTTCCAAATTTTCTTTCTTTCTTTTTTTTTTATTGTGGTAACATTGGTTTATAACATTATACAAGTTTTGGGTGTACATCATTATATTTTGATTTCTGTGTAGGTTACATCATGTTCACCACCCAAACACTAATTACCATCCATCACCGTGCTCATGTGCCTAATCACCCCTTTCGCTCTCCTCCCTCCCCCCTTCCCCTCTCATAACCACTAATCCAATCTCTGTCTCTATGTGATTGTTTGTTGTTTTTATCTTCTACTTATGAGTGAGAGATTATACGGTATTTTACTTTCTCCCTCTAACTTATTTCTCTTAGTATAATACCCTCAAGGTCCATCCATATTGTCACAAATGGCAGGATTTTATCATTTTTTATGGCTGAGTAGTATTCTATTGGGTATATATACCATATCTTCTTTATCCGTTTGTCCCTTGATGGGCGCCTAGGTTGCTTTCAAGTCCTGGCTATTGTGAATAATGCTGCAATGAATACAGGGGTGCATGTATCTTTACGCGTTTGTGTTTTCATGTTCTTTGGATAAATACCCAGCAGTGGAATAGAAAAAATAAACAATTGGGACTATATCAACCTAAAAAGTTTCTGCACAGCAAAGGAAACCATCAACAAAATGAAAAGACAACCTAATAATTGAGAGAAGGTATTTGCAAATCATATATCTAATAAGGGGTTAATCTCCAAAATGTATAAAGAACTTATACATCTCAATAACAAAAAAACTAACAAGCCAATTAAAAAATGGGCAAAAGATCTGAACAGGCATTTCTCCAAAGAAGACATACAGATGGCCAACAGACACATGAGAAGATGTTCAACGTCATTAGCTATCAGGGAAATGCAAATCAAAACTACAATGAGATATCACCTCACCCCCAGAATGGCTATAATTAACAAGACAGGAAACAACAAGTGTTGGAGAGGATGCGGAGAGAAGGGAACTCTCATACACCACTGGTGGGAGTGCAAACTGGTGCAGCCACTATGGAAAACAGTATGGAGATTCCTCAAAAAATTAAGAATAGAAGTACCATTCAATCCAACTATTTCACAGCTTATCCATTTCTAATCATTCTTCTTTTTGATTTGGTATCCTCAACTATTTAGTCTCCTCAATTTAGTGCACTCAACAGTGTTAGTTCTTCAGTACTTTAATAATTTTTGTAAATTAATAACGGAGACCCACAGCTCATATGACACTCTGGTTATTCATTTATCTATATTTTCCATATATAAAGACCATCTATCTGATACACCTTGATTCAGTTTAGTCAACAGGCATTGAGCCTCTGTACTTTACTTCACAGTAATAAAGACGTCAGTCAGAGTCATTTATAAATTAAATAAACTTAATAAAATTTCCCCTCTTAATGCAAGATAGTGCAAAGTGCAGAAATTAGATTTAGGTCAAAGTTCGTGTTGCCATAGAATTCAAGGATGATCTGGGAATAACAACTTTGTGATCACTGCCCCTCCCACCGAGAAATCCTGTGCAATGTTATTTACTGTAATCCTGTGCAGATTATGTATATAAGTTCTTATTACTTCAGAAACAAGTCAGAGTTTAAGTTAAACACACATAATAAAGAGACATATATCTAGAAATATTTTTTATCAAAATAATTTCTACAAAGATCAACCTTTGGATTTTGAAGAGAAAATATGTGTAAAATCATATCAGTTCACTTTCATCGTTCGCTAACCCAAAAAGGCAGAATAAAATTCTGTGAGGGTTCTCTCAATCAAAACTTTTAAAACATATGTCCCTGTTATGGATTGAATTCTATCCTCAAAATTCATACAGTGAAATCCTACAGGGCCTCAGAATGTGGCCTTATTTGGAGATCGGGTTTTTACAGAGGTAATCAAGCTAAAATGAAGCAGTCAGGGTGGGCCTTCATCCAATCTGACTGATGCATAAACAGGGCAAACGGGAAATTTGGAGATAGACATGCGTACAGGAAAAATGCCATGTGAACATGAAATCAACCCCTATCAGCCAAGGAGAGAGGCCTACACCAGATCCTTTCCTCAGAGCTCTCAGAAGGAACCAACCCTGCTAACACCTTCATTTCACTCTTCCAGCCTCCAGAACTCTGAAACAATGAATGTCTGTTTTTTAAGCCACCTAGATTATGGTACTTTGTTATGGCAGCCCTAGCAAACTAATATAGTCCCGTTATTAAAAATGCAACATTTATTCTCTTGTAGCCAACTTTACTTGAAATCCAAATATAAGAAGCTTCAACCTTTTGGTTAAAGTTCCTTTCAAGGAACTTGTGTTAGTCTGCTAGGACTGCCATAATAAAATACCACAGACCAGGTGGCTTAAACAGCAGAAATTTATTCCCTCCCTGTTCTAGATGAAGTCTAAGATGAAGGTGTTGGCAGGTTACTTTCTCCTGAGGCCTCTCTCCTTGGCTTGCGGATGGCTACCTTCTTGCTGAGTCCTGACATGGCCTGTTCTCTGTGTGCCCCACTCTGGTGTCTCTTCTTGTTCTTATAAGGACATCTGTCATATTGGATTGGGACCCCATCCTTCTGTCCTCATTTAACCTTAATTACTTGTGTAAAGGCCCTAACTCCCAACATAGTCACATTGGAGGTTAGGACTTCGATATAGGAATTTTGGGGGACACTTAATACCAACCCATAGCAGTACCTGAAGTAGGTTTCATTAAAAAAGTATTAATACTTACTAAAGACTATTCCTGTACCACTATTGAGTATAATTCCTCTCTCACTTTGAGATGCATTAAATTGCAGTGTTTAAATTTAAAAATAAAAGGGTAGGAAAATATTTGAACAAGAATATCTCATTTAGAATATTTTTTACAAAAATCAGATTCTAAAAATCCTAAGTAGAGAATTATCCTTACAATTTAAAAGACTTGAAGCCAAATTATAGGAAATTTTCTCTCTCTGTGAAATATTGTACACAAGTACTGTTAGAGATAGTTACCCTTTCGGCCTCTCTTGTCCTGAAATAAACCCACGTCAGTTTGTATTTAGTCTCTTTCCTCCATTCTGAGTCTGTCGCTCCATATTCCACCACAGTCAAGGTGACTCCCCAGTATGTTTCCGTGAGGCTGAAAGAGTCTGGCCAAACGGTGGTGGCTGCGAAGGTGTCTTTGACAAAGCAGAATCCTAATATTTACTACCTATTACCCATTATGTGCAAAAATTGCCATTTCAATACTTGTGAGGATAGTTTTTGTTTTGTTTTGTTTGTTGTGGTGATTGTCCTCTTTTTCTGTTATTTAAACTTGTAAAGAGCTATAGAAAAATACTTGTATTTTTTTTCTGGTAGAAATACATAATACTTCAACTGAACGCAAATCTCGTCAGAAATGTAAAAAAAGTTACTAAATATTAAAATTCAAAAAGATAATTAGAAGAGAGTAGTATCAAAAAGAATAAAGAAATCAATGCAAAATATATACCAGAAAAGAAAACGGTTTGTGATGTTCTGCGTGACAAAAGACTTTTTTAAAATGACAAAATCCAATGACTTTTTTTTTTTAATTTTTTGTTTATTGCAGGAACATTGGTTTATAACATTGTAAAAATTTCAGGTGTACATCATTATACTTCTATTTCTGCATAGATTACATCATGTTCACCACCAAAATACTAATTACAACCCATCACCACACACATGTACTGAATGACTTTTTAATTCGGTGCCTTCAGCATACTACTCCCTTGTGTATTCCCCAATTCATCCACTTCCTAACCCACATATCCTACAGTATAGCCTTTAGCAGCTGCTCCTACTAAGAAAAGCTGTGACATAGAAAGATTTATTGATAAACATTTTCAAACTCACAATAACTTTACAAATATGTTACATCCCACTAATAAAATCCAGAACAAAATTGATTATTAGGGATTGGTGGTGAGGAGCTAGTCCTACTTTTATTAAAATAGTAATAGTATTTGTTATTGGGAGTAAAGTAGAAAAGATATAAAATGCTATTTAGTTTTCTATGGTTTCTCTATTTTGCAAATGTTTCAAGTATAGCAGTTGTTACAAGCATCCAGTAATGTCTACATATAAGGAGTCAACACGAATGTTTCTGGATTATGATCACTCAAAAGTTTTGCTAAATCAAAGATTGATACAGTTTAAATATAGAAAGAGTAACTGTACATTTACAACTAGTTCTGTTTTCTTCTAGAAATTCAACTGAATTGAAAGATTGTAAACCACACCAAAGGAGCAATAATCTAAGAAAATTGTCTATTAAAATAGATAAATTTCATACAGTGGGATTTCTCTTTTGCAGATTGAATCAACAATCATATTTGAAGCAAAGAGTAAAAAATTTAAAAATAAATTTGATTCAATGGGAGATAGACTATACTATATGTGTGTGTGATGCCCACAAATGAGGGTAAATTACAGACATTTTTATCCTCCGGATTCATGTAATAGGTGTAGTGAAGACAAAGGAAAGAATAAATTTTAAAAATAAGTTTTAAATTGCAAAATCTCCTGGAAATGCCAAGCTACTAGTAATAAAATTGAATACCTCTTAATCAAGCAGTTTCACAACTTCAAAAGGATAGTAAGAAAGATATCTCAATTAAAGGAGAGTTTTCACTATTTTTACTCGATTCTGTAGTACAAATAAAAAGTGATAAATTAAGAAGGAAATATATTGGGTTTTTGGAAATACTTGAAGGCTGTATAATGTAGTAGTTAAGAACACAGGTCCAGAATTTTAAAAGATTGGAAATTCTGACTTTAACATTTGATAGCTATGTATTATTTGGTACGTTATTTAGCTCTTTACATCTCAAGACAGAGTTGTGATGAAAATCAAAGAAAAAGTGTTTAACATAATATTTGGAATATCCTGTTCTCAGTAAGTGTTAACTATGATTTTTTTGTTAAATTCGTCAATCCGATCATTTCATTCTTCACCTTGAGGAGGTCCCAAAGAGTCATGCTGTATTTGTTCCCTGTGGGAAGAAAAGCATTTTTTTTTTCATTTTTAATTCTGTACATTTCCTTCAATATAGCTTCATCGGTTTCTTTTCTCAATGATATGTGATGCATACTTTTACAATTAAAATAATTATAAGAAATACTAAATAAAATTTAAATATCTTTCTCCCATTTTCCAATTCTACCCTACTGAAATAACCAGAGTTAATGGTATTGTGTTTATCCATCCAAAATCTTTTCCATAGCACATAGATGCATACTCTCACATGTAGAAATTATTTATTTTCCCAATAATGTGTTCTGCAACTTTCTTTTCCTATTTAAAAATGCTTATCATGGTACATTTACTATAATTTTGAATATTCAAATAAACATACTTCCAATTGTAATGGTAATTTCCAAACACTAGTTCACAAAATCTTTTGAGCAATTACAGAAAAACTAAAAGAAATACACAGCATCCTGGGAGATAATATTGACGCAAACAACACTGATATGGTTGATAGTATTCTGACATGTTTAGTTAAAATTCAACTATGTTAATATTTAGCCAGAAACTGTTTTTAGTATTTATTTTCATAGAGACTTCAGTATTTTGTTGGGTAGGAAAGGAGAGGTCAAAGAAATGTCTTTCAACAGCTAGAAATTTAATAGTCCACCATCTTTTTTTTTTCTTCTATTTATAAACAAAGTTCCTGTGTTAAGAATGTAGATAACTCACTGTCTGTATTTATACACAAAATCAAGTAGATAACATTTCGGCCAATCAACAAACAAAAGGAGAGATAGTTTCACATTCAATCTAATACAGCTATCTTGCGGTTTGAAATAAACAATCCAAATGCCTACTTGACAATCTAGTTCTTATTACAACTCAGAAAAGAGAAATAGAATTAATTTCTATTCCACAATGTGAATGTATACTGCTCAATATTTTAAAGTCATTCAGTCTAATGCTCCCGTTATTTTGAAACTGAAAATAATGCTGGTATTCAGGACCTGAACAGCATAGAAACTACAACAAACTGCATTAAACCCACGTCTATTGTCCTGCTTGAGGTTTATTTTAAGCTGTATAAAGTTTACTAGTTTATCAGTTTTTAAGTACATTTTATTAAAATTTCACTCAGGATTTCTCTTGTAATCAGATAACACTTTGTATTCATAAAAAAAAAAAAAATCTTGGGGCCGGCCCCGTGGCTTAGCGGTTAAGTGCGTGCTCTCCGCTGCCGGCAGCCCCGGTTCGGATCCCGGGTGCGCACCGAGGCACCACTCCTCCAGCCATGCTGAGGCCGCATCCCACATACAGCAACTAGAAGGATGTGCAGCTATGACAGACAACTATGTACTGGGGCTTTGGGGGAAAAATAAATAAATAAAATCTTTAAAAAAAAAAAAAAAAAAAATCTCATCTCAAACTCCAATGCCTATGGTAGACAGAACCAAACTATATTTTTCTTCAAGTTTTTATTATAATTGGGATTAAATACGAATAAATTCAGGTCTAAATTTTAGAATCTCACCCTGCAGTATAGAAAGAAAACTGAACTCTCTGTGTCTAAATTTAGAATTACTTCTTTGAGTTAATTCTACGTCTATTATTCTTTTTCTTCTAATTGAGTTGCTTTAACTTCCGTAAATTGCTCTGGTGACCAGATTTCATTAGCATGGGATAAGTTCTCCGTGTCTTAGCAATTTATCTATATTAGAATTTTCTAAGTTCTAATAACTCAAGGGAATACAACATGGTTTTATTCTTTTTGTTCTAGTGATCATGGAATAAGCCTCATTCTGCCGTCGATGGATTTGAGATTGGAATTAATCTTTCTAATTTTGAGCCCTTGAGTATTTTTCCACGGTGCATCATACATAGGCAATGAAGACACTTGGAATCCTTGAAGTGAAATATAGTTGAAAGTTAGAGAGTATTATTTAGTGCAATATGTATCTAAAAAGATTGTATGCCGGAATTTTGTGTAACCAGGTTGTTAAAGGAGCTAAAGTAGAGCAAAAAACACTTGAGGGTAACTAATATCTTTGAGCCTCAGTACTTTCTTCTCTTCCCCTATAAAATGGGAATGATAAAAATAGTAAAAACTCATCACATAAGCAATGTGAGGGTTAAACAACACACAAAAAAAGGAATTAGACATTGTCTGGCACATAATATGCTCCCAATAAGAGTAAGGTATTGATACAGTGTAACGGCTCTCAGATTCTCCTTGGGAGAAGAGGAAAGTGAAGTCATATTTTCTGAATCCCTACTACACACATCAAGTATGGTGGTAAGTGCTTTTCTTAGATTACTCATTTTTTCCCTTATTAAATAATCAAGTCTCTATATTACAAATAGAAAT
Organism: Ceratotherium simum simum; assembly: GCF_057802395.1. NCBI lineage: Eukaryota > Metazoa > Chordata > Mammalia > Perissodactyla > Rhinocerotidae > Ceratotherium > Ceratotherium simum. Next base: position 7,230,158 of record NC_141914.1, on the reverse strand, counting down.
TGAGACTCAGAGGAAGTACAGTGATTTACTGACATGAGGTTAATAAGACAGAGTTCAAACCCAGATCTTCTCAGACCAACGACCTTGCTCTTTCCTTGACCCCCTGACCCTGAATGCTATGTATGACATTTGAGGGATGAAGCCACAGAGAAGAAGAAGAACAGGCTGTGGCACGTGGGTTCACTAGCTTTTACTTACAAATTCATGGTGGAGTGTCTGGAAAGTTATTATTATTAAACAATGTTCATTTGGAGGTAAGTGGAAAAGGAAGCTTACATTTTCAGATACTAGTTTAAATATCAAACAATACATGTTTATACACACAATAGTGAGCACTCAATACATATTAACATTGGTACTGTTATCTGATAAAGATGTGATTGCAATAGAATTACTTATTCTGTAATTCTGAATATAACAGTAAAATGGTTACAAACTGGTGAGGTCAGGTGTTCCCGTATAGCTCTTTTGTACTTTCCTTCCTTTCCCACTGCTCCTCATGATAATGACAAACCCTGCTGACTTAAGCTACAGGTGATAGAAAGGCACTGCTAACAAATAATGGTAAGAACTCAGAAAATATTACATTTTATGAAAATGCTAAATGAAACAGTCAAAGCTTTCTGGTTGAGGACAATAGGCAGGGTATTCTCAGCACCTAATGCAGACTCTAATCTAGTATAAACCAAAAATTTCAGCTATTTATTAAAATTACTTGCAGCAATTTTAATTTTGAGGCTTTTAAAATACAGAGCCCCCCTAGTGAGAATCCTTTCATACCTGAGAGTTTTCAGTGTTGTCATTTCATTTAATGTGGCTCCCAGGTTTTTATATTTCAAGTTCCTAACATGTTAGAGTCTTATTGTGGATTAATGAAGAAAAACAGGACAAAAATACATTTTGATATCATTCTCACACTTATAGTCAGCATCTTTTTTATGTGAGTTTACAGTAACAGAAAAACACAATAGCAAAAGGAGAACTTAAATTGATGTTAAGTTTGAGTCTAACTTTCTTTGCTACTTATTCTTCAAAAAAGAAAAGAATTAATCCCATGTCTACTTATAGGGTTCAATTCCTTTATAAAGTGACCAAAAAACTTGCAAAATATTAAGTGAATATATAGAAAGTTCTAGGTCAGAAACGGTCCTCCCAGAGATTCTGTCTTTTTGAGCATCCTTGGTGACCTCACACATACCAGACTCTGATTCTCATGTTTTCTAGATTCCACAGACAAGTGATGCCAGGGCTCTGGTCAGTTTTTCACGTGTATCCATGTCTTCCACGCAGAACCAGGTTTCCTCCGTGTTATTGCTTATTTGGGGAGAATGACCGTTCATAAAGCCCATTCAGATCAGAACAGCAGTATGGTCTAATTCAGATTCCTGCATGGATTCAGAAAGCATTTTATTGAGTATCAGTGGCATTATATAGAATAACTTCAAGAAAGATTTCAATGAAATAAAAGTCGTATCTTGTGAAACAGACTATAATCTAAATATAGACTTAGATTTTTCTGTTATGTTTAGTGTCTGGTCCTATGTCTGGTGGTATGTGTGTAGGCCATGCATTTTTAAAAATGGTGAAAAGGGGACCAGGACATCATCATTTTTATCCACTTTAGTTGGAAATGCATATAGGATAGCCTTGTTGGATAATATACAGGATTCCCAGTTGAATATGAATTTCAGATAAACAATGAGTAACATTTTTAGTAGAAGTATGTCCCAAATACGGCATGGACCATACTTATACTAAAATGTTACTCATTGTTTATCTAAAATTCAAAATTTAACTGGGAATCATATTTTATTTGTTGTTAAATCTGGCAACCTTACTATAGGGACAAACATCCTAGAAAACAATTGGCTAGAACTCAATTATTTCATTTAGAAGTATCTATTCTAAGAAAATAATATCATAAACTTAGAAAAGATGTGTTTGTACATTTTGTGTGCTGAATTGCACATATTTTCTAGACTCTGAGGATAAAGAGAAGAATACAATAAGATTCTGGCTTTCATAGAGCTGACGTTCTCATAGAAGACAAAAAAATCTTAAAACATAGTGAATAAATGAATAAATAAGAAAGTTATCAGTTCCTTGATGGAAATAAAACCAGATAACGTGATGGAGAGACTGAGGAGCTGCTTTCTATCGGGCACGAAGGGAAAGCCCTAGTGGGGAAGTGACATTTAGGCTGAGAAATAAGTTAAAAGTAGGAGCCAGTAATGGAAAAGAGAGAGACACGCTAAATGTAGGAAACAAACATAAAGGTTATAAAACTTGGCGTATTAAAACAACAGCAAGCAAAAGAAAAGTGACAGAGCGGCTGGAAACAGAAAATACCAGGAGAGTTGTACGAGACAAAGGTATGCAAGATCTGATTGATCTGGGATCCCAAAGATCAGAGTAATGAATTTGATTTCGTAGTAAATGCGGTAGGAATCAAATGGAGGAGGTTATGCAGATAAATGAAAAAAGTGTAATTTCTGTTTTAGAATTCCAATAAGTGGATTGTAAAAAGTCAAGTGTGCAAACTAGAAGACCAATGAGAAGGGTCTTGTAGGGAGAAGCTAAGGTGGTAGTAGGGAAAGGAGAATTACTCCTATTAGGAACCTGAAGAGTTTCACATAATAGGATTTCCTGGCAGATTGACTTGCAGGTACTAAGGGAGGAATCCATGGTAACTGGAAATTTTTTGTCTTAGGCAACTGGTTGATGGCGGCAACATTACTGAGGTGTGCATAACCAAGAGTTGGACTGAGAGTTTAATTTGGGATGTCAGCTTTGAGGTGGTTATAAGACATTCAAGCGGAAATGTAAAGGAGCAGCTGAGTATGAGTTTGGAGTTCAGGAGAGAGACCAAGGCTGAAGATATAAATTAGCATTTCGGTATTTAAAGACACGGCAGTGGATGAGATTTTCTAGAAGAGTCTATAAATAGAGAAGGAAATGGTAACAAATTTAAGTCCTGAACAGATCTAGAGGAGCAGCCAGGAAAGGAGGCTGAGGAGGAGCAGCCAGCGACTCAGGAGAAAATCCGATAGAGTGCAATACACAAGAAACCTCCAATAACATTTGTTTTCAGAAAATAGGGTTGGTCAAGCTGGACGGGATGAGTCCAGCAATGAGGTAATCGAGAGCTGAAAGGATCATCTGGAATTTGGTGATGTGGTTGTCACTGGTAATTGGGTAAGTGTCAGTTCAGTGGAATGATCAGGAGCAAAGGTCCGGCTGAACTTGACGAAGGGAAAATGCAGTGAGAAAGTGGCTATAAAACTACTGATCATTCAGTCAAGAAGCTGTGCTATAAAAGGGAGGAAAGGAATGTGGTGATATTTTAAAAGAAGCAGGTTTTTTTTTTTTAATAGATGGAAGAACCTAAAGAATGTTTTATGCTGATGAAGATAATACAATAGAGAGAGAGGAATTGATGGTGCAGAAGAGAGAGAAATTTCAGGATTAATAACCTTGAAAGATGAGATAGGAGGGGATCTGAAGCACAAGTGGAAGGATTGACCTTTGATAAGATTAGGGAGCTTCCTTAATTGTAGCAACGATCAGATGACAGTAAGAGGGAGGAGAGTATATGGAAAGTTCAAAATAATAAAAAAAATATTTAATACTTTGAAATATGGATTCAACTTTAAAAAGCCAGGAACTGGGAAATGAACCATATCATGTAATGTAGTACAGCCATTAAATATGAATCTTTTAATGAGATAGGGAAAAAACTCATAATGTTAATTTAAAAAGGAGGATTAAAACTGTGTATATATAGTGAGTTATCAAGTATGTAAGAAATATGTAAGAATAGAAGCGCCTATGCTAAAATACTAATAGTGGTTAAATATGGATTTTGGTATGAGTACAGATTATTTCATACTTTATAGGTTTACATAATCAGGGAAATAATTTTAAAAGATATTTTATAATAATGGATTAATACATGAAAAGGAATTCTCTGTCCTGCTTCACAAATCTCTGCATATGAGTAGACTAATTCTAATATTAATTCTAATTTATTTTTAGAAATTCCAAACGGAAGGCTAAGTAGTAAATAAAGTATGCATAATCAAGGACTGCTGTATATTTAAGAGTCTCCTAAAGAAAAACTCCATAGAAGAAAAACAACTTGTATCTAGCATTTTAGAATGATACATTAGTCATGATATATTTCTTATCATAAGAAGAGGAAGAGGTGTAAGAATTGATCAACAGTGTAGAAACAAATGCGGGAAGATGACTCCATAGAACTAAATACACAGCTGAGAACCACCTGAATCTCCACAAGGGAGGCGATGGGGGAGACACTGGAGGGAACTGGATTTGCTTCACATTCAGTATTGCACAGTGTCAATCATTTTCAGGTCCCACAACATAGTCTCATTCCTATAGCTTTTAATTCAGAGAAGAGAGATCTTCAGGCTCTAGTGATTTTTAAAAAAATTATAGGTCTCCTCATTGAACGTGTTATTAAATATATGTTATTAAAATATCTAGTGTTCAATTATAGTTAGAGGTTGCCTGTTGCTGTATTAAATGGTAAAAGGAAAATAAAGTGACCACTTTCTTTCCATGATATAAATCCGCTAGAACACTTAAAATTTTTCATGTTGAATGCAGCTTTGGCAGAGCCTTTCACATAAGTGTTCTGTTATTATTGTTTAATGACAGGTAAAGATCTACCAGCAAGCATGTGATCCTCTGGGGGGATTTTCTTCTCCGTCATTCATCTCACTAAATAGATTGTAAGACTCTGAAGGAAGGAACTGCATCTTATTCTTGCTCGCGTTCCCAGAATGCAGCATGGAGACTGGAATATGCTGAGTGCCTGATATGTCTGTTGAAAAAAATAAAGAAAAGGAAGGAAGGAAGGAGTGAGAGAAGAAGAGCATATCCTCCAGAAACCCCATAGTCTCAAAGCGTGCTAAATATTTTTTTTTAACATGTACTGTTTCTGTTCATGGCTTCTGAAGACATCATTCTCTAAAACAGAGTTGGAATTTCACGGAGCACTCATCCTCATTGTCTGTATTTGGGGGATTTGAAAGGCCATCAGTCTTTAAGGCTGTTTGTTTATCTGGAACATTTCATCAAAAACATGTTTTGAAAATCAGAAATTAAAAAAAAATCCCCTGTGTTATCCTAAGGGGGACTTATTTCTAGTTGATTGAACACGCCTGAATGTATTCTTAAGACTTTGTAGGAGTATTAAAACAATGACTCATCTTGCATGTAGAACAAACAGCCCTTGGTAAACATCATGAATATATCAAAAGCAGCACCCCGGCCATATTTTAAAGCGATTCATCTCATAGTAACAACAATCATGTCAAAAAAGATCAAAACAGAAAAAAAAAATGGCTTAATTTGGAATTCAAGCACACACAATATTGTTTTCTATCCCTCATACCTCATGGTGTTGCAATAGGTAGTCATACAGAATGAAAGATAGGTGAATTGGACCATGGGACTTGAGAGAGGCATGCTATTTCTGACCGTTAAGATATATTTATCTTTTACATGGAGCATCAATACAGTGCTTGAATATCTTAAGAGCTATTTTTAAAACCTTGATTTGAGTGTCTTACCATAGTTAAGAAAGTTGAGTAGTACTCTGAATCACTATTTTTTCTTCTGCTCTCTGAGATATAAAACGTATATACAATTATCTTTATCCTATTTCTACCTAAATCTAGATCTTTTAGGAAAGCTTATTCTAAACAAAATTGAGCCTTACACCCCGTTAAAAAAAAACAAAAAGATCCATAAATTATGTATATACTAAAAAAATAGTATTTTTAAATTGCAATTAGTAGTAATCAAAATAAATACAAAATAATTGTATTTTTCGATTTACAATTCTTCCTAGATTACCAAATATGTTTACATATGACGTGATTCCCTAATTAAAAGGGATATATAATTATGTCACAAGGTATGCTTTATTAATTCATTTTGCGTACGTTTGTTGAGGGCCTACTCCATTCCAGAATCAGTGCAAAGCACTAGGTGTGCATGGCCCTTGCTCAGAGGCTCTAGTCTAGTATGTTAGGAGAGATAGCTGTGGATCACATGATCGAAAATGCAGGTAAGGTTGTAGCTATGGCAAGTGCAATAACGGACAGGTAGTTCGGCTCTCTGCACCTGTAACACGGTGTTTCATCTGTATGTGTCTTCTAAACAATGCGTATACACACAATCCAAAAAGGTTAGCGTTTTTGCATGAAAAACTATCTGACTAAAAGCTACCTTCCTGTAGTTGGTCTCCTTTAAAAATAGGTATGTTTCTTTCTCATTATACTGAGAATAAAATTACGTACAATTATTCCCACTTTCGAAATTTTAGTCAATTGAAAATAACGAAAGTGTATATGTGCATGTTCAATGTAAAATCGATGTTATGAAGGAAACAATGATCATTGTATTTAGGAGGCTTCACTTCAGTTAGACAAATTTACATATAAAGAGGAAATGGATATAGGACATTACTGGCTTGACTGCTTTTCCCAATAAATTTATCTAGATAAGACTGACTTTTTATTTCCCTAATCATTAGCTTGAAAAAGGAAACACATACCTGTCCCCTCTTAATCAGATATTTGCATATTAAAACACCTACATTACTAATTTAGAGCAGTGTCCTGAAGAATATGCTGTTAGAGGCTGGTGGCGCTCTTTGTAAGTACAGTAGAAGAGACGGTAAGTGAACATTGGCAGTTCTGAGCCTGCCTACCAGCCTGCAAATATAAGATGTGCGCTCTGGAATCAGCCTGTGTGGGTTCAAACCTCAGCTCTCCCATTTACCAACAGCTGTATGAATTTGGGCAAGTCACTTCTCTCTGAATCTCTTTTTGTTTCCTCGTCTGCAATGTGTTCTGGGACTGCACAAGATAGAGCATATAATGATTTGGCACAGTACTTAGCAGGTAGTAGACACTCAGTACATGCTCGATGTTTTATTACAGGAAGTCCAGATACAGGAATAGCCATAGGGCAATGACCAAGACATGGACCTTAAATCCTATTCCTTTGTGCTCTTTTTAAACCACACCCATCTATTATTGACCCACAAAATACAAAGTTCTGTCATTGTCAGTTTTACAATAACAAAGCATGTTTACCCCACAGGGATTTGCCAGGTATTTTACTATGCTAAAAGCCTAACTCTTCAGTGTAGATGAGCAACAAAATTGCAGGACAAATCACAGTTTCCAAGCATTTGCCCTTTCTGTGTCATCAACGGTAATTCCTCGGAAGTATTTCAGTTGGACAGTCTTTTTTAAATACCATTATCACTCGATTTTGGACATAGGAAAAATATTTCTTTTCCACTGTCATCTTTTTTCTTTCCTTCATCTTCGTTTTAATTATCTCTGTCGTGCTTGGTATTAAGATGAGGAAATCTTGAAAACTATTAAGGATTCTTGGGTTTGTTCTAACAGCAAACAAAGTGACTCTTCCAGGAGTCATTGGATCATAAGGACTGACTAAAACAAAGAAATTACTTTGTTTTAGTCAGTCTAATTGTTAGGTAATTATTTATTTACCATTTTTGCTAATGGGTTTTGGAAAATGAGTTCTCTAAGAGAAAGTGTAGGAATGAACCATGTTGATTCTTTATTTCATCAGTCACAAGTTTTCCAAGTGATTATTGAACAAATGGCTTCTGCTTCTTTTTATTTTATTGTTTCCAAAATGGGACTGCTAAATATCAATATATTTCACCTATATGATTATACTTCTCTGAAGATTGTTTAATCCCTATTTATAGGGAAAAAAAGATGAGCACTTACAAATCAGTGGAAGACTCTGGCTAGAATTGAGTGTAGCTAATTAATATGTTGCTCCAAAGTCAATCAAAAAACTTACCCTTTACAAACAAGGGACTAAAGAGATGGAGGAAGCCAGAATTGGTCCAGCGAGAACAAACAAGGGAAGAACTTGGCTGAGTACCAAGTACTGATATGATATTTTGAAGAGCAAATTTTTTAAATGATTGCTTTCACACTTTCATGTACCCAACCACATGAAGAAGTGGTACATTAAATTTTTGGAGAGTTTTTTTAGTTTAATTTTCTACTGTTGTTTCTTTTTGAAGTATATTTGTATGATCACAAAATCTGTAAGAAGAGCAACTTCTACCTTATTTGGTCTTTCAAATCATAAAATAGTAAAGACTAAGTATCTTTTTTTAAATATTTGATTTTGTAAAGAAAAGTAAATCATTTTTTAGAATTTTAAATAACAGTTTTAAAAGTTAATTTTAGTGACATAGAAGACAAAAGGAAAGGAGAATTATTAGTCTTAAAGGGGAAAGCATTAATGATGCTAATGTCACAGAAGAAAAGGTAAATTAATAGACACAAACAAACTACAAAATGTTTAAAAAGTAGTCACTTGCCTTTCAGGAATACTTTTATTCTGAACAATGCCAAAATATTGGTCTTCTTTCAATAGAAGCCAGAGTTTTAAAATCTGTTAATATACTGAAATTAAATAATGCAAATATAGAAAATGCCCACCACCTAAGTAGCTAGATAATCCTCCTGAAAAAGGAGAAATTACAACATAATGATAAATGATAATAATAATAAGGTAGAATGGAGGAGGAGAAAGTCTAAACATTCAATCATCTGTCTCTCCTCTAAAAAAATGACTGTTATGTACATTCCATATGTTTAATAATAGAAAATATATTTTCTGTGGAGACCAAGGAGGCTCTCCAAAGGGTGACTGATCACAAAATTCTGGCTTCTATTGTCAGAATAAACATATCAATGTCCTTCATTCATTCTCTTGATGCTGTTCACAGGTGTTGAGTAGACAATTTGAAACAGAATAACTTGTAAAATGGTCTATTGTCTTCACACAGAGAGGTACAAAAACCAGGTTTCTATCCAATTTGGTAATCTAATTCCTTGGCAGTATTCAAAAATACACAACAGCTGCGACGATTCTCAGATCTGGCTAACAATTTAGGCACTGAGAGCAACTTCCATCAGGAAGAAACACTGAGAAAAGGATGGAGCAGCGTTTGGGCGTTGCACTATGTCTCTAATCAGGCAATAACGAGATAGACTCCAGATCATTAGCAGTGCCCCTCATGTCATCGCGTATGCATGACGTCCCAATCACAAATGCCATGTGAAAATCTCCTCATTTCCAAGAAGGACTGTGCAAAAGCCTTTTGTCCATCCCCATTGTTTAGCTATTTTTTCTAAAAAACATTTACGGTTTACAATATCTCTGCGGTCACTCATGTTAATTCACTTTGGAAATCTTGTTCATCTCTACTAAAAGCAAACAAAACGTCTGGACCTAGCATCAAGATTAACGTGGAATCGATCCACAACTAAAACCCAGTCCTCAATGGTTAGTGGAAGACTCAGATAAAAGCCAATAAAATGGAATTAATACCCTAATTATTAAGTTAAACATGGGAAATGAATACACTTGTGAATACAGTTCAAACTGTCTTTGGCTTTAGAATGGATCAATGCATTTTTGTTCTGTTTATAATACCTGAAGAAGATTAACATTTTTGAGCACAGATTTGGTTTCTAATTTTCTTTGTATATTTTGCATCATATCACTTTATATTTGGAGACAGAACAAGTAATTCCTACTATCAGAAATGTGCAATAAATTACCAAAATAGAAATTCTCTTTACCCGACAGAAAATAAAGAGCCATAACCCTACAATCACTAAAGGCATTGAATGAGGAGTAAAGTCTTCCAAGCAAGGTCGCCATACCCAAAATGATGTGGGCAACAACAATGATAGACTACCACACACCTATTAGACTGGCCAAAACTTGGAAGCAACTACGATGTCCTTCAGTAGGTGAATGGGTAAATAAACTGTGGGAAACCCAGACAATGGACTATGATCCAGTGAGAAAAAGAAAAGATGCGTCAAGCCATGAAAAGACAGGGAGGCGGCTTAAATGCATATTACCAAGTGAAAGAAGCCAATCTGAAAAAGCTACATCTTGCATGAGTCCAACTACGTGATATTCTGGGAAAAGCAAAACTATAAAGACAGAAAAAAGATCAGTAGTTAGCAGGGCAGGGAAAGATGAATAGGTGGAGCACAGAGAACTTTTAGAGCAGTGAAAATGCTCTGTATGATACTGTAATGATGGACACAAGTCATTATACGTTTGTCCAAACCCGTAGAATGTGTAGCGCCAAGACTGAACCCGAAGGTAAACCATCGACTTTGGTGATTATGATGCGCCAATGTAAGTGCATCCTTGGTAAAATATGTACCACTCTGGTGATTGATGTTTATAATGGGGGAGGCTATGCATATGTGGGTGCAAGGACTATACAGAAAAGTCTCTTTCTCTTTTTCTCAATTTTGTTGTAAACCTGAAACTGTTCTAAAAATAAAGTCTTTTTTAAAAATACAGAAGGATTTGAGAAAAATACTCCTTTAAGAAGAGCAACACATACTATAAGTAACTAGGAATAAGTTAATCATTATGTAATCAAGAAATTCATGGGTAAAATTACAAAAAATTATTGATAACCTTAAGAGAAAATATGTAATATGGAAAGAGACAAAATATGAAGGTGGTTCCAAACTATATTATAAACCTATAGTAATCAAACACTATGGTAATGGCATAACAATAGACACATAGATCAATGGAACAGAGTGGAAAGCACAGAAATAAACCCACACATATATGATCAATTAATTTACAACAAAGGAGCCAAGAACATACTGTGGGGAAAGGACAGTCTCTTTAACACATAGTGTGGGGAAAAATTGGACAGCCACATGCAAAAGAATGAAATTCAACCACTATCTTATAGCATACATAAAAACTAACTCAAAATGGATCAAAGACTTGAAGGTAAGACCTGAAACCATAAAACTCCTGGAAGAAAACATAGGTGGTAAGCTCCTTGACATGAGTCTCAGCAATGATGTTTTTTATTTGATACCAAATGCAAAGGCAACAACAGCAAATGATGAGTGGGACTACATTGCATTAAACTAAAAACCTTCTGCACAGCAAAGGAAACCATCAACAGAATGCAAAGGCAACCTACTAAATTGGAGAAAATATTTACAAATCATATATCTGATAAGGGGTTGATATCCAAAAATATATAAAGAGCTCATACAACTCAATAACAAAAATGCAATCTATTTAAAAAATGGGCAGACGATCTGAATGGATATTTTTTCAAAGAAGAAATACAAATGGCCAACAGGGGCATGAAAAGGTGCTCAACTTCGCTAATCATCAGGGAAATGCAAATCAAAACCACCATGAGATATCACCTCACACCTGTCAGAATGGCTATTATTAAAAAGACAAGAAATAACAAGAGTTGGCGAGGATGTGGAAAAAAGGGAACCCTTGTGCACTGTTGCAAGGAATGTAAATTGGTGCAGCCACTATGGAAAAGAGTATCAAGCTTCCTCAAAAAATTAAAAAATAGAACTACCATATGATCCAGCAATTTCACTCCCGGGTATTTATTGGAAGGAAACAAAAACACTGACTAGAAAAAATATCTGCATCTCCATGTTTATTGCAGCACTCTTCACGATACTCAAGATATGGAAACAACCTTAGTGTTTATCTATGGATGAACAGGTAAAGAAAATGTGGTGTATATATATATAATGGAATATTATTCAGTCATAGAAAAGAATGAAATCTTGCCATTTGTGAGAACATAGACAGATCATGAGGACATTATGCTAAGTGAAATAAGACATAGAAAGACAAATACCATATGATCTCACCTACATGTGAAATCTGAAAAACAAAAACAAAAAAATAAAACTCATAGATAGTGGTTGCCAGGCAGGGGTTGGGGGTGGGCAAAATGGGTGAAGGGGTCAAAAGGCACAAGCTTCCAGTTTTAAAATAAGTAAGTCATGGGGTGTAATGTACAGCATGGTGACTATAGTTAATAATACTGTACTAATATTAATAATACTGTAATAATATTTGAAAGTTGCTAAGAGAGTAAATCTGAATAGTTCTCATCAGAAGAAAAAAAACTTAACTGTGTGAAGACGCATGTTAACTAAACTTATTGTGGTGACCATTTCACAAGATATGCAAATATCAAATCATTATGTGGTACACCTGAAAATAAGATAATGTTATATGTCAATTATATCTCAATAAAAATACAATAAAAAATGGGGAGATCCAATATGCATTGTGAAGATTTTTACCCCTAAATAAGCTACAAATTCAGTGTGATCCTGGAAAAAATTCCAAAAGAGTTTTTACTCGTCTACGACAAGGTAATTCTCAAATTCATATCAAAGAGTAAGGGTCCAAAAATAATCAAAATAACTTTTGAAAATGAAAAGAGGAAGATACAGCCTTAGTAATGAAGACAATGTGGCATTAGCCGAAGGATAGAAAAATAGACAGTGAAAAATAGAAATATAATACAAGATTTTGTATCACAAAAATCAGTAGGAAAAGGATTTGATTGATAGTCCTGGGACAATTGACTAACCATATGAAAAAATTTGAAATTGTCTGATTTAAAAAATAATTCATGTAAATTTAAGAGCAAATAAAAAACATTTTAGAGAAGTCTTTTGACATTGATTATGGAAAAATGCGTAAAGATACTATGGTTTAGCAAAAGCCAAAGCATTAAATAAAATTTGACAACCTTGAAAAGATAATATTTAAAAAATTCAATAAAACAAAATACAATAAAAACAAATTTGAAAGATAAGCCACATAATAATAGGTGATTATTATGTTATATATTTATTCAACATACTACAAATACCTAACGGGTATCTATAAAATGTCATAAACTGTAGAGATACTTGGAACTCATAAGTGAAAAAATTAAGTAAAGATCCCTGACCTAACAGAGCTTACATTCACATGGGAGAGGTAGAGAGATAGAAAATAAATAATAAACATAAGTTAATAAGTTAAACGTAACAAGTTAAGTTAAAACGTAGTTAGTTAAAAAACAATAAACATAAGTTAAGAATAAACATAATAAGTTAAAAAATGAACATACTAAGTTAATAACACAAGTTAATTATCTGTTAGTGCTATGATCTGCAAAGGAAGCAATGTCTTGAAAAGACTTTTCTACTGGACTGAGAAGGAGAAGGGAACATTCAGAGAGGGGTTAAAGATACAATGTGGGGAGGAGATTGCTAATAATATGGTTTCATCCTCCCACTTCCGATATAGCCTCCTTTGGGGTAAATAAGCCAACGGAAATTAAGTCTGCACGTTGCCATAGCAATCTAGGAAAAAACAAATCAGTGAGTAGTAGCTCCTAATTCTGACCATTCTAGACTAGAGGAAGACTGAGGTCTGATCACACACCTGGGGACTGTGTTCTCGAAATCCTGGCTTCTGACAAAGATCCCCAAAGGAACCTTCACTGGAAAAGGACGGTGCTGGGTGGGACTTCTTGATAATAACAAAATCATCATCATTGGCACAACTAACCTTTACTGAGTGCTTATTATATTTAAAACACTCTTTTAAATTCTCTACCTGCATCAATTTATTTCCACTTCACAATATCCTTCTAACGTTGGGAATAATATTATTCCCATTCTACAGATCAGAAGATAAGCTTTATTTTCGTTTACTTCAAAATATTTTTAAACTTCTTGAGATTTCTTTGCCCATGTCATATTTTAAAATGTGGCAAATAATCAAATAAAATGTGGCAAATATTTGAGAATTTTCCAGATATTTTTCTGTTATTGATTTCTACTTTAATTCCATTATTGTTTGAAAATATACATTGTATGATTTTTATTATTTTAAATTTGTTAAAGTGCATTTCATGGCTCAGAATGTGGTCTATCTTGGTGAATGTTCAATACAAAATTGAGAAGAATGTGTATTCTGCTATTGTTGGATGTGCTATTCTGTAAATGTCAATTAAATCTGGTTGATTGATGATACTGTTCAGTTCAACTATATCCTTACCGATTTCTGTCTTCTGGATCTGTCAATTAGTGATAGAGGGGTATTGAAATCTCCAACTATAACAATGCTTTTGTCTATTTCTCCTTGCAGTTCTAGCAGTTTTGGGCTTAAGTATTTTGACTCTGTTATTAAATCATACATATTAAGGATTGTGATGTCTTCTTGGATAAATGACCCTATTATTGTTATATAAGGTCCCTCTTTATCCTTGATAATTTTCCTTCTTCTGAAGTTGGCTTTGTCTAAAATTAATATAGGTATTTCAGCTTCATTTGATTAGTGTTAGCATGGTATATCTTTCTCTCCTTTTCCCTGCAGCCTGAGTCTTTACATTTCAAGTGATTTCTCATGAACAACCTAGAGCTGGATCTTGTGTGTACTTTTTTAAAATTCCACTCTGACAATTGTGTATTTTAATTAGTGTATTTAGAACATTCACATTGAAAGTGATTATTGATATAGTTGGACTAATATCTACCAAGTTGGTAACTGTTTCCTCTTTATTGCACTTGTTCATTGTTTTACCCCCTCATTTTCTACCTTTTCTAATTTTAACTGATCATTTTATATGGTTAAATTGTATCTTGCAGCAAGTCAATTATATACTTTTTTAAAAAGTTAAATTTTCTTATGGTTTTCCTAGGGTTTGCAATATACATTTTAACTAACTGAAGTCAATTTTCAAGTAGCACTACACCACTTCAAATGCAGCAGTTGTCTTATAACTGAATATTCCCAAATTATCCCTCCCATCACTTACAACATTGCTATTACTCACTTCATTTATCCATATGCTATAATCACTCAATACATTGATAATATTATTTTAAGCAAACAGTTACGTTTGGATCAATTATGAATGACAAAAATAAAGTTTAAATAAAATCTTTTATTCATTCCTGGAGTTCTACCTTTCCTTATGTTATCCAAGTTTCTGATCTATATCATTTTCCCTCTCCTAAAGAACTTTTAATATTTCTCGAAGGGCAGGTCTTCTGGTGATGAATTTTTTTCAGTTTTGTTTGCCTGAGAAAGTCTTTATTTCTCTTTTACTTTTGAAAGAGAACTTTGCTGGATATAGAATTCTAGGTTTGTGGGTTTTTTTCTTTCAACACTTTAAATATTTCACTCCATTTCCTTCTTGCTCACATTATGTCTGCTGAGAAGTCAGCTATAATTATTATTTTTGTTCCTCTTGAGGTAAGGTGTTTGTTTTCTCTGGCTTCTTTCAAGATTTTTCTGTCTTTAGTTTTACACAGTTTGAATATACTCCCAGGTGTAGATTTTTTGGTTTATATCTTGCTTGGTTTGTGTCCTGCTCTTGGATCTATGGTTTGTATCTCATTAATTTTGGAAAATTCTTAGCCATTCTAATTTCAAATATTTCTTCTACTTTGTTCTTTCTTCTCCTTCTGGTATTTGAATTACACAGATGTTATCTATTTTCAAATTGTCCCACAGTTCTCAGATGCTCTGCTCTGTTTGTTCTTGTTTTCTATTTTCTTTGCTTGTTAATTTGGAAGGTTTTTATTGACCTAACTTCAAGCTAATTAGTTATTCCCTTGACCATGTCCATCTACTGATAAGAAGATCAAAGCATTCTTCATTTTTATTACATTGCTTTTGATTCCCAGAATTTCTTTTGATTTTTTCTTAGAGTTTGTCTCTCCGCTTACATTACCCATCTGTTCTTGAATGTTGTCTACTTTTTTTCATTACAGTTCTTAACATTAATTATAGTTATTTTAAATTCCTTTCCTTTCTAACATCTACATCACATAAGTCTGGTTCTGATTCTTTCTTTGTCTCTTCAGAATTGTGTTTCTTTATCTTTTATCATGCCTTATTATTATTGTTATTACTTTGGTTTAAAGTCACACAAGCTATATGGGGTAATAAAAACTGAGGTAAGTAGGCTTTCAGTGTCAGGTTTATGTTAATCCGGTTAAGAGTTGAATTGTGTTTAATGTTTTTTGTAGCTGTAGGTGCTGCTGCAAATTTCTCTACTGTCTTTGCTTTTTGTTGCCCCTCTTCACTTTGGGTTTTTTACAGAACTCCTCCTCAGAAGGAGTCTGCATCTTACAACATTTTCAGCTAAATCTACTGTTCTTATACTGGATACCTGTTAGTGTGGTGGTAGTTATTATGGACTAAATTGTGTCTCTGCAAAATCTACATGTTGAAGTCCAAACCCCCAAGTGTACCTCAGAATGTTGACTGTATTTGGAGACAGAGCCTTTAAAGAGGTAATTAAAGTTAAATGAGGTAACATGAGCGGACCCTGTGAGTCCACTATGAGTGGATCCAACATGACTGATATCCTTATAAGAAGAAGGCGAGACACCAAGGATGCTTCTCCACACAGAAGAGGCCATGTGAGGACACAGCAAGATGGCGGCCATCTGCAAGCCAAGGAGAGGGGCCTCAGGAGAAATGATACCTGCTGACACCTTGATCTTGGACTTCCAGCCTCCAGAACTGTGAGGAAATAAATTTCTGTTGCTAAAAACAGCCAGTCTGTGGTATTTTGTTATGGCAGCCCTAGCAGACTTAGGGCTGTGGGAGAGAGGAAGTGATTGATGACCTTATGATGAAATCTCAGTCTTCTAGTGGGCCTATGTCCCAGGTCCTAACCTTCACAAATTTTTAGCTTTTTCTTTCTCACTTTTTAGATGAAAATGGAGGCTAAGGGTCTAGAGTAAGTCAAATGCCTTCCCCTGAGTGAGATACGGCTCTGGTGAAGTCTCTTACCCTGAGGAGCAGGATTTGTTATGGAGAATGCTCTGGTCATATTTCACAATAGTTAATTTTCCCCTTACCCTACCGGATGCACATAGGGGTCTTTCTTGGTTCTTTATGATGTGAACCTGACATGATTCCTGGAGGTAAAAACCCATGAAAGTGCAGGGCCTTCTTAATACTGCAGTCTCCAGGAGTTTCTCCTGCTCATGCCAGTCCACACTCAGCCTCCAGCAATTCGTCAAAATTACCGTTAAATTTGGCTGCTACCAGTTTGTGGCTCCAGTGGGTCTGTTCCAGATAAGAGGTCTTATTCGTACTCTCCGGGTTTATTTGTCTCTCCAGTTTTCAGAGTGACACTTTGCCCTGCCATTGATTTTCCGTCTGTCAGCTTTTCCTTACTGTGAGGAGAGGAGTGATGACTTCCAAGCTCTCTATAAGTCAGACCTGAAACTGGAAATCCCTGGATCCCCTTTGTAAATCCAGGCCCCGTGCTCTTAACTGCTCTGCTGTACTGACCCTCAGTCCGCTGACCCACTGTCCCTTCAAAATCCAGCCCCTGCTTTTCAGAGCCTGCGTGGGGACAAGTACTTGATTCAGTCTGTGAATAAGAAAGTTCTTAACACAAGAGTGTGAATTCCAAGCTGTGTCTACCACTGCAGCATTCAGGCAATTTTCTGAAACTAAGATGCAAGTTCCATGGGAAAAAATACCTCAGTCTTATTTTATCACTTTCTTGCCAGAGCCTGAAACTATGCTCTACAGCCGCTGAGTACTCAATAAATACTTGTTGAATAAACAGCTGTTCTAGGGAAATCCGGGAATGGTGACTGGATCATGGGTGACTGGATTATGGTCAGAGACTGACCATAATAAAACACTGTGACCCCAACTACCCCAGGCCAACAACATTAGCTCTCAGGACAAATGCTGACGCTAAGAGACAGTGCACAGATGGTTTTTCTTAGTATCTCGTGTGGATTGAACCGTGATTCTTCTGAGCCAGGGATCCCCTTGAAGTCTGGTGTCATTAGAAAATAACAGGGCACATGTACATGAAAAATATATATAACAATGAACCATAGCATAGATCAAATTCCAGACAAAGGGTGAAAAAATTAATTTTGACTATTTCACAGTAGAGAGAAATCACTGAGAGAGAGATAGTAATAAAGTGTTCACGGAACAAAATCTTGGCCCTGAAAATAGTATAGGAAGCATTTAAGTAAAAGAAAAGGAAGGAAGGAGGGAGGGAGCAGGCAGGCACTCCCAACAGAAAAAGCGAATGAGCCAAGACACAGACTCAGGTGGTCCATGGAATGAAGGGGAACGGCAGGGAGAACGATTTGTTGGGCACAGAGGATTTAGAGTGATACATGGTATTAAATCAGGTTAAAAAGGTAAGTAAGGGCCAAGTGGTAATTTAAACCTTAGTCATGAAACTGAATAGAGAATTAAAATGCACCTTCTGTAGAAATACTAGAACTCTTCAGGAACATTTTTTTTTCAAATGGCCATAAATCACAGAGGCACTAGATCATTTGGCATGAAAATGACCCGTAAGTTGTAGACACAATCCAATTACGTTACAATCAATACCGTAGGATTTTGTACCATTTGCTGTAAATTTTTATGTGAAATCATATCATCAAATTTGAGTGCCATTGCAATGAAAATCCCAGGTTTCCATCACTATTGAAAAGTTTTCTGACCTTAAGCACATCAATCTAAAATAGAAGGCAGCACTGTGGAAACTGACCTGAGAAATGGAATTTTAAAAAAATCTAGAGAAATAATAACTGGAAAAATAATGAGAACTATATCCAAATAGGGAACCATTAAGAAAATGTTTTATCTAGTCTTTAAATTGTAATAAAACCAGACACTCTCAATATGCATTATTAAGAGGCGTTAACTTTGTAGTGAATTAAGCCCACATGATTCATGACTTATACACACTTACCAAAAACATATTTAGAGTATTAGGCTGTCATTATCTTCTAAGGAAAATTCACTGCAGCTACAGGTTAGATTCACCCTTATGCATGCGTACCTGAGTCTCTCTGAACCAGAGCTCGGCCAAAATCTCGGGAACAGTGCAACTATACAAGATCTAACTGTAAGGGAAAGAAAGTTCTCCTTTCTCTTAAAGCTGGCCTATTATATGACCAACCAAGCATTTTAGAAATAGCATTTCTCCATTTCTCTCCTCCACTGTTTTCTGGGTTGATTTTTGCACATTTCTTATTAACCTGTATAATACACAGTCACATCCTGAACAATAAAAATGCATGTTCATTTATATCTATTAAGCTATACTGTATCTGCTATGTTGCAAAAATACTGTTAGATTATGTTCCAGAAAGCCTCAACCACTAGTACTTTTTTGGCAATGCCATATTATTTTCACTTTGATTTCTAATAACAATGATATATAAGTGACACATAATAAGATTTTTTAAAAGCAAATAATGGACTCTATCTACGTACATCAAATTCACGAGAAGAAAACCATTTGTGCATCGCAGAAAATGAGGTCTAAAAACAACTGATCCTTGAACGACACATTCCCAAAATGTTTGAGTAAGAAAGTATTGTCAAGAAGGAGCTCAAACCATCATCAGAATCGATTCCTTGATAACTTTCAGTCACATTATTAGTTTTATATTGATGTAACTTTTATACATTTTAACATTCTAATGGTTTTATATCAATAAAATAGGTCATACATGCAAAACTTTCAAATTCAAAGCTCCGCCGACCGGGAAATCCAAACTGCAGTGACTGATTTTATGATTTCATTGTAATTCACTTTTCTGTCATTCCATAAAATCCCGCCACAGATAGAACAAGTGTCCATGTGAGATCCGATATAATGTACTCACAAGAATAAGTTTAAAGAAACAGAGATATATACAAATTGTGTCTCATTACAAATGTTTTCACATCAATATACTAAGTACAGTCATCTTAACATGCATATTGTCTATCACATTATGCAAAATTATTCCGTATACTTTTGTCATAAAATGACTACTTTTACTATGACTAAGTGTCCTTAATTGATCTCGGTAAAAATCACTCGTCAAAATACTACTTATATGACTATATGAAAATATAGCCAAACATAAAATTTAGTATTAATTATTCATCTTCTAAGAGGAAAACTATTAAATATTCTTAATCATAGACAAACTAGACATTTTCATATACTTTAAAATGAAAACTTGGTTCATATTCCAGCTTTATACGGACAATTATTTCTGTCAAGGATTTTACATCATTTTCAGAATAATTGATCCTAATGATAAGTCCCTTATTTTGTTTTGTTTTGTTTTCCTCCTGAGAATACTGACTTCAATTTTCTGATACATCTACAAATCATCTAGAATGCTTCAGACTTCTCAGAAGGATCCATGATACTGCTTATATCATATTTAGTTTAATTACTGTATTTAAACATCGCATTAATCTTACCATTTTTGGATCCTGAGCATCTTTCATCCTTTAGTTCTTTAATATAATATAATCTGACATTCTTTATCGTATGCTTCCTTATAGTGTTATGTTGTTATTTTATCTTTGTCCTCAGTTGTTTTATAGGATCTGATGTTTGGTGTCTGTTACAAATTACTTTAGGATATTAAACAAATTGCTCAATAATTTGTGTAATAATTGAATGGCCATTATTTTAAATCAGTTCTCAAGAGTCCCAACACCATGACCTAAAATTGAGACTTGTATTCTTATAGTTCTTCATGCAGCTTTGTCCAGGATTTAGGCTACAACTATGTTCATGCTTCTACAAGGCCCACAACTAGGCTGCAGCTCCTTCTAATTAGTCACTATGCACTTCAGTGTATTACTGACCCAGCTATGTGGATGGGCACCTTTCATGATCACCTCAACCGGAGCATGTGGCCCCCATTCTCTTTCCAGTGCTGTGCTGTGCAGTGCATTGGTTTTTAAGGCAGTTCTATGGATAGCTCAGGCTCCAATTTTAATATCATAAAAAAATTGGAGAAATTGCCCTTAATTGTATGTTTTGCCAGATCAGTAGTTTCCAACTCTTGTTGCGTATTAGAATCTCCTGGTAACTTAAAAGTAATTTTTGATGCCAGGTCACCAACTCACCCTGACCAGTTCATGGTTTGGTATAGGTCCTGGGCATCACATTGAAAACCACTGGTCTAAATTTACAGATCATATTTTTCTTTTAGATAGTTGATAAAATCTCCACTATACTCTGAATTTTTGGAAAATGATCAGAAACAAATAGACTTTCAATCTGCTCTCTATGATTACACAACCATGTAGAAGGAAAGTTACATTATACGTAGTAAATACTCATTAGGTTTGTTAATTAAATGACCTGAAAAATACCTCTATTAAATTAACATGGTCAGCCATTCTTTATTCTTAGAAATGACAAAGTTGGAAAACCTTACATATTATGAACTGATATGTCATCTGATATGATCCCAACCAAAGCTGATCTTCTTAACCCTCTTTTCTTTTTCGTATTTCACTACTACATCATTTTGTAAACGTGTTTATTATGACAATGCCTTATATTGCACAACCCTTGCTATGTAAGAGTCATGATATCTGAAACATTATTTGTACAACAAGCAACTGCTTGTGAAAATATTTCTGAATTTTTAAGTTTATTCACTCACTAATTCAAGAAACAGGACCAGGTTCCTACCAGTGGTCAGGAAATTTGCCAAGTTCCAAGAATACTACAGCAAACATCACACATAGGTTTTAGCCTCAAAAAATACCAATTAGTTGGAGAGATGAGTCTTCAGACAATTAACTACATTTCCCTTTAATAATTAATATACTACTGAAATAGTCAAATTATGTTAAAAGCATGGGAAAATGAGTCTTAAAGTTAGCCATTATTAACACTCCACAATAAGGTACATAATAATTTTGTCGAGATTTCTGGATACCATAAAAATCATAGCATTTTACAATGAAAATATTGGAGAAATTCTGAAATAGGGATCAGAAAACTTCAGCCCACTGCCTATTATTATCTGACCTGACAGTTAATAGTTTTTATACTTTTAACGGTTGGGGGAAAAAAGAACAATATTTCATGAAATGTAAAAATTGTATGAAATTCAAATTTCATTGTCCACAAATACAATGTCATTGGGACACATCCACACTCATGTTGTAAATACTGTCTGTGGTTGTGTTGCGTTGCAGTGGCAGTGTTGAGTGGTTGTAGGAAACCAGTCTGGCCTGCAGAGATTAAAGACTATGTGGCCTTTGACAGAAGAAGGTTGCCAAGGCTGGTCTAGATCTACACTGCTGCACGGAGCTTTCAGTGATGAAGGAACTGTTCTGTATCTGCACTGTCAAATACGATCTATCTACTGAGATCTTGAAATGTGACTAGTGTGATGGAGAAACTCATTTTCTAAATTTAATTTTGATTAAGTTTAGCTCATTATTTTAAAATATTTCATTTTAATTACTTTGAGTTTAGCTCATTTTGAGTGATTTAATGTAGCGTTAATAGTGAAGAGTGTTGCTCTGGAGTCAGGATGCGTGGAGTTTAATTTCAGCTCTGATATAGCCTGGTTCTGAACGTTGGGAAATTTACCTCATCTCTTGGATGTCCTACTACAGCAGTACAGCTATCCCCTCCATTCCAAAGTTCGCCCTCTGCCACTCTGCTTTCACGAAAGACATAAGTTAATACTGCAGACGTTTTGTCTAACAGAAAAATGTCTGAGAAGATTTTCGCTTTTACAAAAGAAAGGCAAAAAATGAAAATTGCTTCTTTGCTTTACACCATTTTGGCTTACGAAAGGTTTCATTGGAACACTCTGCTTTCAGATAGCAGGGGAAACCTGTACCTAATTTAGTTATTGTAAGTATTAAATAAGTTAACATTGTAAAGCCCATATAATTCTACCTGGCAAATAGATGCTAAAAAAAAAATAGCGATTGTTGTCATTTTTATTATTGTTATTATTATTATTATTATTATGTTTTGACATTAAAATATATTCAACAAATTAATGCATGGAATATTTGTATTCCCAGCATCTATTGTAGGTGCCAAGAATACACAACTCAAGCAACAGAGAGGGCATCTGTTGTTGTAGGGCTTACATATAGCGAGGCACGATGCAAAACAAAAAAACAAAAATTTGGTATAAGTTACAAGTAATTGCCTATATGAACCAAGATCATACATACTGATATCAGGGAACGGAATAAGCCAGAAATTATCTGATTGCTAAATCTGCTATAAGCCTATTGTCATCTGTAGCCTCTAATTGTAAATTTTTGTTTACTTTGGATCATCTCCAATATTGTTGACTTTGTAGAAAGAATATATAAATGTCATTTTAAAAAGAAATTCATATGAATGGAAAGCCACTGGTATCTGTTTGATATATTGAGGTTCCCCAACATATTTTTTTTCCTTTTTCCTTTTTTTTTTTTTTCCGGCTGAGGAAGATTCGCCCTAAGCTAACATCTGTGCCAATCTTCCTCTACTTTGTATGTGGGTCGCCACCACAACATGGTTGATGAGTGGTGTTGGTCCATGCCTGGGATCCCAACCCATGAACCCAGGCCGCTGAAAACGGAGCACGCCAAACTTAACCACTAGGCCATGGGGCCGGCCCCCCAAATAGATTTTTTTTTTAAAGTATTCTACTGCTAGTGTGTGTGTGTGTGTGTGTGTATAGACATAAAACATACATAAAAATGTGTGTGTGTGTGTGTGTATATATATATATAAATATATATATATAAAATATCACTGCTGAGTCTGGAGAGCAAACAATTAGAGAACTGAGTAACCAACAGGGAGGTTATATAATTTGCCTAAATCAGTTAACAGTGCGAGAGCTTGGTTGAGAGCCCATATGAACAGCAGAGTTCTGATGGCCAATGGACCTTTTCCAGAGAAATGACATATTTAGGAGTTCTTGGAACAGGTGCCTAAAATAACCACATGAGATTTGAAAGTTTTATTCTACCTGCCTAGAAGGACTAGTAAAGTATTTCTGGAGGTAGGATTGATTATTGTCTATGGTTTCTCTTTCAAAGGATCCCTTAGTCATAGAAAAAATATCCAACAAATTTACTTCAACTACCAGGGCCAGGATTTTCTTTTAGGACATTTTATTATAATAAAGTAAAAGCATCTCCCTTGTAATGTGGGAGATGCTTTTCCTGCTATTTGTTCTCATAAGCAAGCTAGAAGTGCTCTTATGTGATTATCAAAGCAGAACCACCACCCGAGACACCTGGCTCCTACCTTAATTGACAGGGAACTACATTAACTGGGTCACTTCTGGCAAAAGGAATAGGGCATATTACCATCCAACACTCAAACAGAATAAAGGAGGAACATTCCTTCCCAATGTTGTGGTCTAGTTAATGGAATCTAATGCTTCTTAAAACTCATCCTGGGCAAGCAAAACATGCCTCCAGAAAACTGGGTCCTTTACCAAACATTGAATGCCAAATATTTTCTTAAGGCTACAATCCTAAACCATCCTGCGACTTACTCCACAGAGGTTTGAGTTCCACTGGAAATCATAATTAAGTTCTACTTGGTCATTTCTCAGCCAAGGAATACAGTAAATTGGGAGTTTTTGGTTCAAAACCAATAAATAAGTGTACATATTCATGAAGCTAATGCAGATTTAAAATATTAGAGAAATTTGAATATAGCAGATGATAGCAACATACCACAATGTTTCTTAAGAAAATATGCAATCTAAAACCTCAAACCAACATTGTTGATAAAACAAGGGAAAGTTTTATTATATAGAATTTGGCATTTGAAAATAAAAGTACGTCTACAAGGTAAAGTCTAACATATAATTTTTTGGGGAGGGGGATACTACTAGCCAGTACTTTTGGGAAATGTAAATTTTTAGGAAAAAGAGAAGAAATTCAATAATTTAAGTAAAGAGATGCATTGAGAATACATTGTTCAAATTCTGTTGTCTTCAAGGAGCCTTATAGGAAAAATTAACATGAATCATTCTGTGGGAAACTGTAGATTCTAGAAGGATGGAGTTTACTGTGAACCACTTGTGTACTCCAAAATACCATCAACAGTGAGAACATTACCATAGTTAGAATCCCTTCCTCACTCAAATTTTTAGTTCTCATATTAAGCTGTTTCTTATTTATATGTATGTGAGAATTCCAGATATTCCAGAAAGCTAATGAAACTTAAGCTTCGGGGCCCCCTCACTTTCAAAGCCCTAGGATGGGCACTACCATTTGTTTCCAGGGTCATATGTTTTTGTAAAACGTGCAAAAGTAAGACATTTTAACTATCATCGGTTGAAACCACTGTCTTTTCCACTCTGACTTCCCCTCTATCGCGCTCTCCTTTTTGCTGGTGGCTATCAAGTGATTGTGAGCTTGATCCAAGGAAGGGAAAGCTGATTTGTAAATGCATGTGGTTTGGGCATAGTGAAATCTATTTATGTTGCTTGCGGTCACTTTCATGTATAGTTAAATTGTTGTTAGCTGTACTCATGTGATAATGTCAAGAAGGTGCCTACAGTCCCCTGTGCTGACTCACCCAGCAAGCAAACACCAAGATAAAAGGTAAAAGGTGATAAGAATTTTCCCAGAGGGCCAGGCTCCAGAAGTATTGGGAAGTGAATAGAACTAAGTTTTGAAATGCATGGAAACAAAAACTAAATTCTGGAAAATTCTTCCAGCTATCAGATGTGCAACATTTTAACTAGAAGACGCAGTTTTCATTGACATAGGCAAAGAGAAATTCACTCAGTAAAAAATATACCCAATAACCCAGTGCATAAAATTGTAAATGCACCATGTTTTGTGTTTGATATACATAGCACAAATCTGAATTTATTAAAATCTCTTGGGGCACAAACCTCTAGCAGTGCTACAAACATCAAGTACATCTGTGTAAAGAAGCATAACTTACCCATAGTAACTGTCATTAATATTAAATTTTTAAAGAGTCAATTTACAATGCTAGAGGAAAGACTGAATTTATTACTCTTTTTATAGGTTTGCATATTATAACATATTTGTCATAAGATGAGGCAATTAAATAGTGTGAGGTAAAAATTTTAGGAAAACATACTATATATATTATGTAATTAGAAAAACATGACCTATTCCTGGATTTTATGAAGGAGTGATCAGCTTTTTCAAAATCATCATTTGCTGTTAATCTTTTTCTCATTTTAAATAAATATTGACTTCCATATCTAACTTTATTCATACTTTTGTATCCTTTTCCTTAGGAGGCTCCTCTCCCAAAATTGTATAAGTTTTAGACACCACAAACCTAGACCTACTTTTGATTATCAGATTTTAAAATGGAAACTAGTGGGGAAATATCGTGTTGGGGGAACTTTCTGGACTATCTATGTAACATAGAACAAAGAAAACTATGGAAAGTATTAAAAATGTGTAATTCCAGATACATTGCCCAGGTGTTATGCTTTCTTACAGATTATCTTAGAACAGAAATTCTTTTGAACTTAGCAAAAGTGCAACATTTAGGTCAGATCTAAGGCAGCCAGAGAAATGTGGGAAGATAGATAAGATTTTTAGTGTGTTACTTAGACTGAAGATTTTTTTTTTCTTTTCAATCACGTTTTAACTAAATATCACCTCTGAGCTATTACAAAATTGATAATTAAATTTCGTATGATACATGATTATTGAACTCGTAGCCATATATTCAAATACTACTGTTTCTTCTAGAATCTTTAGGGCAACTCAAATAAGTGGGAAGAATGAATAATCCAGACTTCAAGTGTTTCTTTGCCCATTTTCATTATGAAATTGTAATCTATGTTAAAGAATATTACTCTATACCTATTTTTCTCAATTGTAGAATCTTTTTTTTTCTTCGTTCAGTCTTCCTCCTCACATTTTTATTCACACCATGAAAATTAATGAACTTGGCAAATTTTCCATTAAAAAGTGTATTTATAGCATATATGCACCACTTGCGTTTCCTATATCTTTAGTACATCATTCCACAGCCTTCTTATTTGCCTGGTTTCTGCACAAGAAGTCTTCTATTACACGAAACTTAGGTTGTTTGATGTTACCCCACAGGCCACCGAGTCCCTGATTCTGTTCTTTTTTTTTCAGTCTTTTTTATTCTGTGCTTCAGTTTGCATAGTTTCTATTGCTATATGTTCAGGTTCACTGATCTTTTCTTCTCTGGATGTTTATCTAATGTAATCTGATGCTTGTCTCATCTAGAAAAATTTTTATTTCAGTCATCGTATTCCTGATCTCTAGAAAATCCTTTTATTTTTATATCTTCCATTTCTCCCCAGCAGAAAGCAGGAGCTGTTGTTGCATGAACCTCATTTGTTTATACTTTTTTCAGTGATCACAGTCCAGCCCTGCTGGTTATGCAGTGTGTGAAAAGAGCTGCTTTATATATTTTGTCCAGCTGCCTAATGATTCATAGCGCTAAGAAAAGTCCAAGACTCCATCATACTTAGAAGCGACGTCTTGAGATTTTCTTGTCACTAGAGTACATATGACCCAGACAGACATTACCAGACATTAGTTCAAAACCAGAAGGCTCATTAACACAACAAAAACATTTGTCTTTAGTTATCTCAATGTGTGATGATGCTAACTTCATCATGCCTGCAGTTGTGTGAGTAGTGATATACTTCAAATTGCATTTAGGCATCAAAAGTGTGTGTCTATTTCTCATTCTATCTATTAATCAGATTGGAGGCCATAACTGAAGAGAAGAAATGGCTCAGTATTTCACTTTAGATACTTTGGAAAAAAGGTTGTAATCTAAATCACAATATGAGAAATTAATCTATATATAAGAAGAAATAAATAGAAATGGAAAACAAAACAAGTGGAAATTATGAATGAATCTAAGATGGGAAAATATAATTTTTTAAGCTAGTATGATATTTGAACTCGAGTGTGATAGAAAAAGAAAAAATATAGATAATTTTTAAAATATAGTTGTTAAATTCATAAATAAAATATGGGATAAAATTGGCAGTATATTAAAGAATAATAAACCACGTCCAAGTAGGATTTACTCCAGGATGTGAAGATGTTTTCGTGTTAGCTCACTCTGTTCAATCAGCCGTTGGTGACCTTGGGTTGGAATTGACAGTAAAACACATAAGACTCAATACATTTCACATAACACCAAATTTACAGAGTTTTAATTAAGAATATAAGACAAGTAACAATGTAGCATTTACAGCGACAGTAAAGTCAAAGTCCTATGACTCTCAGGTGCAGCTTCCTGTGTCCCCAAATCATTTCACACTTAAGACACATATGTTCACCTAAGTGCAGGGAAGCCATAAGTTCCATGGTCCCATTGTACATTGCTGATCATGGAACCCTCAAGAGTAATAACTAACTCACATTCTACAGTGCCACTACATCTCATCAATGGTCATTACTAGCTATTCAATAAACAAAATCAGTGATAAAGTACAGGTTGTTGGTCTGGCACACAGTTCTTGATCTCATTCCCATTTATATTGGCTCTATGGTTTGTTATAGATTCCTTGAGTTAATGTTACAAAAATAACTTGACCAGGGGCTAAAGCATCAGGCATTCATGAGACCGTAGAAAGAGCCACAGAACAAGCTACTGACCCTTTCCTCCAAGTCAGTATGGTAATCACACTTTACCACGATAATACATGAAAATGAGAAAGGATTCACCTATGTACATAGATGTACAGAGTTTACAAAAGGCATCTGGTAAAATGCAACAGCCAGTCTTGATTTTTAAAAAACCTTTAGTAAAATAAGACTAGAAATATGATTAAAATAGTTAAGAATATAAATCTCCAAATAACTATCAACATCCTGTGATACTTAATGGTGAAACACTGCATTCCAGTTAAAATAAGAAACAAGAGAAGGAGGTGACGTCACCAAGATGGTGGCATAGGTGGTTCCTGACACTTGAGCCTTCCTCACCAGAAGACCAATTAGCAACTATCCGTAGACAAGACACCACTGTGAAAACTCCCAGGACCCAGGGGTGAGGCTGAAACACCACCTGGATGGAGAAGGATGGCATTAGATGGGCAAGAGGAGCAGGTACACTGGGACCACATACCCCTCTCCCAGGTCAGCACAGTGCTGCACCAAAAGGGCTTTCTCCAGTGGAAAAAGAGAACCCAAGGTGGACATCCAGCTCCCCCAGTGTTGCAGGACGCTTCCCCGGAGGCCCACTCAAGTCTTGCTCACGGAAGTCACTGAGAGAATCTGCAGGGTCCAACCAGTGGGATCAGGTAGACACAGAAGGGGGCGGGCCTTCCATCAACCAGCGCTCAGATCTTGGTGGAGCTGCTGGAACAGAGATCCTAGCCAGACGTTTCTGCACATCCGAAGAATGGAGTTGGTGGCCCCTTCTGATCAGGGAGCTCAGTAGGCAGTTCTGCTTGATTTATGCACCCAGCCAACAGGCCATACCAGCCATTGAGCCCATTCTAAGTCCCCACCAGGTCAGGGAACCAAATTCACAGCCCCATCCACTGCTGAGCATAGCCTTGAGTCCTGCCAGACTAGGAAGCCTGGCCAGAGAGGCTGGATAGCAGCAGAGCCTATCATAAGCCTCTCTGTCCAGGAGCTAAGCCAGCAGCACTGCCCAACTACTGAGCGTGGCCTCTGGCCTTGCATAACGAGGGAGGCTAAACAGCAACTCTAGGTGGCCTCTGAGCCCAGCCTATGGCCCTGCTTGATTGCTGAACACAGCCTGTGGCCTAGCCCAGGCACAGAGCCCAGCCAGTGACCCTGCCGGACCACTGAGCACAGTCTCTAGCCCCACCCAACAGCAGGATACAATAGGAGGCCCCACTGCACCAGAGAGCCGGGCTAACAACCTCACCCAAGAGCAGAGCACAGCCCAGCAAGCAGCCTACCTGATCACAAAGCCCAGCCTCCATCCCTGTCCATCTTCAAGGCACAGCCTGTGGCTCCATGGTATCACAGAGCACAGCCTGAGGCTCTGACCAACTGCAAAGCCCTGCCTGTGGCCTTGCAGGTGGCCCTGCCTGAACACGGAGTCCAGTCAGCAGCACCATCCAGTTGGGGAGTACAGCCTGAGGCCCCACCCAACCAGGAGTGATTGTGGAGCCCACAGACCTGCCCAGTGGAGGAGTTCAACCAGCAGCACCACTGTGCCAGGAACACAGCCTGTGACCCTACAAACCACAGGTAAACATGCAGTCCACCTAGCAGCCCTGCTTGAACTCAGAGCCCAGCCAGCAGCACCCTCCCCCACATCAGAACACAGGCAATGGTGTTGCTGACAAATCCTGATAGCAAGCCCTGCTGGCCTGCAGACACTACCAGCTGACCCATCCAGGACCCCAAGCAGATCTGACTGATGGTGGTCTCTCCCTGTAGAAGCGAACCTGTCAAGTGTGGAAGAGAAGGCTGCTTACTCAAATGCACAGACACCAATGCAAGGATGCCAGGATCAATAAGAATCAGGTAAACATGACACGACCAAAGGAGACTAGTAAATACACTCACTGGTAAAGGTAAATATACATATTCCAAGTCAGATTCTCTAGTTTTGTAATGGTGGTGCATAAATCACAACTATAGTTTAAAAGTTAAAAAACAGGGGCGGGCCTGGTGGTGCAGCGGTTAAGTTTGCGGGATCTGCTTCGGCAGCCCAGGGTTCGCAGGTTCGGATCCTGGATGTGCACTGATGCACCGCTTATCAGGCCATTCTGTGGCGGCATCCCATATAAAGTAGAGGAAGACGGGCACAGATGTTAGCCCAGGGCCAATCTTCCTCACAAAAAAAAAAAAACGTTAAAAAACAGACTATTAAAAACTACAATAATTTGGTTTTGGATGCACAATATAAAAAGACATATATTGTAACATCAATAACCCAAAATCTGAGGAAGGGGAAAAGTGAAAGTATAAATTTCTGCATGCTATCAAAGTTAAGTTGTTACCAGCTCAAAATAGGATAAGATATTTTATGTAAGACTCATGGTAGCCACAAAGAAAAACCTGTAGTAGATATACAAAAGATTATGATAAAAGACTTAAAGCACGTGCCACAAAAGTTCATCAAATCACAAAGGAATACAGCAAGAGAGAAAGTGAGGAACAAAGGCTCTACAAAACAGTCAGAAAACAATGAACAAAGTGACCATAGTAAGTCCTTACCTATCAATAATTATTTTAAAGGTAAATGGATTAAATTCTCTAATGAAAAGACAGAATAGCAAAAGAGATTTAATAAAAAAGAAAAACAAAAACAAGATCCGTCAATAAACTGCCTACAGAAAACTCATTTTAACTTAAGGACACACATAGACTGAGACTGAAGGGATAGAAAAAGATATTTTCAAGTTACCAGAGGGGAAGAGGGGAGGGAGTAGGGTGAAAGGGATAATTCGGTACATGTGTGTGGTGATGGGTTGTAATTAGTATTTTGGTGGTGAACATGATGTAATCTATGCAGAAATAGAAGTACAATGATGTACACCTGAAACTTTTACAATGTTATAAACCAATGTTACTGCAATAAACAAAAAATTAAAAAAAAAAAAAGAAAAAGATATTTTCAGCAAATGATAACCAAAAGAAAGCAGGGTAGCTATACAAAGAGAAAAAGCTCCTTGACATTGGTCTTGGCAATGATTTTATGGATATGGTACCAAAATCACAAGCAGCAAAAGCAAAAATAAACATGTGGAACTACATCAAATTAAAAGCTTCTGCACAGCAAAAGAAGTGAACAAAATGAGAAGGTAATCTATGGAATTGGAGAAAATATTTGCAATCCATATATCTGATAAGGGGTTAATATCCAAAATATATAAGGAACTCATACAACTCAAGAGCAAAAAACCCAAATAATTCAATTTAAAAATGGGCAAAGGACCTGAATAGGCATTTTTCCAAAGAAGATATTCAAATTCCCAACAAGTATATGAAAAGATGCTCAACATCACTAATCATCAGGGAAATGCTAATCCAAACCACAATGAGATATCACCTCACACCTGTTAGAATGGCTATTATCTAAAAAGCAAGAGATGATAAGTATTGGTGAGGATGTGGAGAAAAGGGAACCCTTGTGCACTGTTGGTGGGAATGTAAATTGGTGCAGCCACTATGGAAAACAGTATGGAGGTTCCTCAAAAAATTACACTAGAACTACCATATGATCCAGCAATTCCACTTCTGGGATGTATCCAAAGGAAATGAAAGTACTATCTCAAAGAGATATCTGTATTCTCCCACGGTCATTGCAGCATTATTTATAATAGCCAAGACATGGAAACAAACTAAGTGCCCATCAATGGATGAATGGATAAAGAAAATGTGACATATATAGTGAAATATTATTCAGCCATGAGAAAGAAGGAAATCTTGTCATCGTGACAACATGTATGATCCTTGAGTACATTATGCTAAGTGAAACTAGTCAGACAGAGAAAGGCAAATACTGTATGATATCACTTACATATGAAATCTAAGAAAACTGAACTCACAGAAACAGAGAGGAGATTTGCGGCTTCCATGGGCTAGGTAGTGGGGAAAAATGAGTGAAGGTAGTCAAAGTGTACAAATTTCCAGTTATTAGATGAATAAGTTCTGGGGAAGTAATGTACAGCATGGTGACTATAGTTAACAATATTGTATCATATATTTGAAAGTTGCTAAGAGAGGAAATCTTAAAAAGTCTCACCAGAATAAAAAGAAATGGTAACTGTCAGGTGGTAGATGTTGACTATCCTTATTGTGGTAATCATTTTGCAATATATACGTATATCAATTCATCACATTGTACACCTTAAACTCACACCAAGTTGTATTCCAATTATCTCAATAAAACTGGAATATAAAATACCTGAAAATAGATGAAGAAAATAATGGAAAAAATGAAACAAAAATGTACCCTAATATTAATATAATTTAACTTTCTTCTAGAATTCTTAGTCAATGTATTTTCATAGTAAAATGAAATAGGAAGAAAGTATTTAAAAGACAAAAATTGATCGCAATGACTGCCTCTGGAAGAGCATTAAGGTGGCTGATTATAAAATTCACATTGAGAAATCAATAGTGTGTTCATTCTTCACCTGTTAGATAATTATTGAGTACTTGTTGCGTGCCAAAGACTCTATTACTTAAAAGATAAAACAATGAATCTGTCATAGTCCCTTCTACAAGGAGTTTATCTACAGCAGTGGTCCTCAGCCAGGGATGCATCGGAATTACCTGAGGAGTCTTTTGCTAAATATACATGCCACATCTCAGACCTATCGAATCACAATATTCAAGGGTAGGGTACAAGCTGCCTTATTTTAGAAGGAAAAAAATAGCCTTTCCAAACAATTCTTATATGTGTAACTAATCATTAACCACCACTGCCGAATAAGTGCAATACAGCGAGTTATGTATTATGATAAATGAAATAGAGCAGAAGAGAGGGGCCTTGCCCAAACTTCAAAAGTCAAGAAAGGATTCTTGGTGAAAAGGATGAATAAGCCAAAAACTGAATGGTGAATGAGAATTTTTCAGGTGAATAAGTAGGTTTGGGAAGGTTGTTCAATGCATGAAAAAAGAAAAAAAAAATCTTGTACAAAATCCCTGATACAAAAGAGTGGCCTAAAAACCAAGGGTTTATTTCTATATACTGATCTTAACGCTTTGGAACATATAGTGGGGGGCAGAAATAACTAGTGTTAGCAACATATATTAACTTCTCTGAAAAGCTGACCAAGAAATTTACAGAATTTGTGTTTTAAAAAACCAGTGATAAACCATAGAAAAGTCTATTCTGAGGTATACAAAAGAATCCTGAATAGAAGAAATATATAGTATTCCTGAATGGGAAAAATCAATCATATAAAGATCCATATCTTCTCAACATTAGTGTACAAAGAGAAAAAAACATCATATGGTTTATGCTATAATATTTATGCTATAATATTTCATTAGAATACCTTAAGATTCTTTAATTTGTACTTAGTTTCCAACCTATATGGATTTATACTAAGTATAGATTTGATTTTGAAAAATCTCATTTCATCTCTTTAAATTTTATTTTATTTTGGAGAGGGTGTGTTTTTGTTCTTAAAGATCAGATACTTTCTGTGAATCTTCATATACAGGTAGAATGTAAGAAAATATTATGAACAACTTTAAGGTGAAAAATGTTTAAATCTAAAAAATAAGACTATGAAATAATGAATTTGACCCAATGAGAAGACTAAACATGAATTGGCTCTTTGCTATATCAGAAATAAATTAAAGATAGTCTACCATTAACAAAGCCACCTGCAGCCTCTGACAATGGCTGAATAGATTGTCTTATACAAATCTGTAGGCTAGGTAAATGTAAAAAGGTAAACAAAATTTCTTTAAAAATGAACTCATTGGAGGTCTACCATTGCATTGCAAGGAGTTTAAATGCCAGAGATTCGAAAGAAGAGAGAAGACAAGAGAGGTGACCTGGGAATTTGAATAGAAAAGAAACAAACAAATCTCGAGTTAGTAAGATAGTTTGAGGACACTGTCTCATTATTGATAGTAGACAAAGGAAAAAAACAGAGATGCATACTACTTGAACATCATGATTAACAAAATTGACTCAATTGATAATTATAGAACATGCACACAGAAATGTCACACTACACATTATTTTCAAATTCACATTAAATATTTATCAAAGTTGGCCCTTTGTAGTGCTATAAAGTAAGCCTCTAATTTAAAAAGATTAAAATTATACAGAATATGATCTTTGCCAATAAAGCTAAAAATCAGTAATAAAATGTTAATGAGAAGCTACTCATATTTTGAAATTAAGCAGTGCAATTCTAAAGAACTCAAGGTCAAGAAGAAATCACAGTGGAAGTTATAAAATTTTTGAACTAAATAATAATGAAAATACTACATATTACGTTTTGCAAGATCCTGCAATAAATTGGCTTAGAGGAAAATTTATAGACTTAAAGAATAAAGCTGAAAAATCAATGATCTAAGCATGACTCTTTTTTTTTTTTTTTTTTTTGTGAGGAAGATCAGCGCTGAGCTAACATCCATGCTAATCCTCCTCTTTTTGCTGAGGAAGACCGGCTCTGAGCTAACATCTATTGCCAATCCTCCTCCTTTTTTTTTTCCTCCAAAGCCCCAGTAGATAGTTGTAAGTCATAGTGGCACATCCTTCTAGTTGCTGTATATGGGACGCGGCCTCAGCATGGCGGAAGAAGTGGTGCGTCGGTGCGCGCCCAGGATTCCGAACCTGGGCCGCCAGTAGCAGAGCGCGTGCACTTAACCGCTAAGCCACCGGTCCAGCCCTAAGCATGACTTTAAGAAGATAGAAAAATAACAACAAAAGAATGAAGAAAGTCAAAATTAAAGATGGAAAGAAATAAAGGTAAGAGAAGAAATTAAGAAAGTAGAAAACAAAGGTAATCTACATAGCCAGAAAATATACTAATAAAATTGATATTCTTGGCAAACAAGATCAAGGAAAAAAGAAAGAGGGCACAAATAGCCAATATCAGGAATTAACAAAAAGGCATTATTAAAGACCATAAAAACAAGAAAATGGAAATAAGTGAATATTATGAAAATACTTTATTTAAAATGTCCCGCTTATTCCAGCAGTACTTCAGTTACATGTATAATTTGGACAAATTTCAGAAGTGATCTCACATAACTTCGTTTGAGTTAGGCAAATACTTTACTACCTCTTATTATGTATCAGTACCTTGACTAACCCTGTGGG
Organism: Ceratotherium simum simum; assembly: GCF_057802395.1. Lineage (NCBI taxonomy): Eukaryota > Metazoa > Chordata > Mammalia > Perissodactyla > Rhinocerotidae > Ceratotherium > Ceratotherium simum. Next base: position 7,194,667 of record NC_141914.1, on the reverse strand, counting down.
ACACAAAGGTAAAAATATCATGGCCTCAAACTCACAAACCAATGGGATAATCACTTCCGAACAACTTCACAACAATCTTAAGTGCTCTCATAATAGTCAACTCAGAGTGATAACAGAGCATGTCTAAGAGTAGTCAACCCAAGTTTCAGGTTGCCAATAAAGGCTTTCTGGAGGAGGTAACAATTAAAGAGAGCCTTGAAGGACAAGAGAAACCGGCAATGAAAAAGTCCTAGGCAAGGACAAGTGTGTGAGTCAACAGTTAGGTAGGCATGACTCAACCTCATTTTGGGAGGAATTACTCAAGTTTGATATTGGTAGATTACATACTAAAACCTGTAGCTGAGAAAGAGAGGAGCTTATAAGAAATGATTGTAAATATCAAGGATATGATAATTAGGATCCTGAATAACATTGTATTGCAGGCTCAGGTGGGCTGACTCCATTCCACGAGGGATGGGTTGACGTGAGGAATTTAATGAAAGGGAGTAACATGAGCAATTAAGGTTTTACTAAGACTCTTGCTTCTCAGAGTGTGATCCGCAGAACATTACCAACATCATGTGAGAGCTTGTAAATGCAGAAGCTCAGGTTCCTTTCCAAATCTGTTGAATCCAAATCTGCATTTTAACAAGATCACCAGGTGATTCCTACACATTTAATTTTGAGAAATCCTGAATCAGAGCATTCAAAAGGGCGTATTTTGTTCATTGATGGAGGCAAGATTCAAGTGAGGAGAACAATTAGATAGGTAACTGTAATACTGTAGATACGGGTATACAGGATGCAAGATCATCTCACACCTGTCAGAATGGCTGCCCTCAAAAAGACAAGAGACAGTGAGTGCTGGCAGAATGTGGAGAAAAGGGAGCCCTTGTGCACTGTTGGTGGGAATGTAAACTGGTGCAGCCACTGTGGAAATCAGTATGGAGGTTCCTCAAAAAATTAAAAATAGAACTACCATACAATCCAGCTATTCTACTTCTGGGTATTTATTTGAAGAAAATGAAATCACTCTTTCAAAAAGATATCTGCACCCCTAAGTTCATTGCAGGATTATTTACAATAGCCAAGATATGGAAAAAACCCAAGTGTCCATCAGTGGATGGGTGGAAAAAGAAGATGTGGTGTATATACACAATGGAGCATTATTTACCCATAAAAAGAATGAAATCTTGCCATTGACAACATGGATGGACCTTCAGGTCATTATGCTAAATGAAATAAGTCAGATAGAGAAAGACAAACACTATATGATCTCACTTATATATGGAATTTACAAAAACAAGCTCGTAGATACAGAGAGCAGATTGGTGGTTGCCAGAGGTGGCAGTGGAGCAAGGGGAGAAATGGGTGAAGGGGGTCAAAAGACACAAACTTCCAGTCATAAAATAAGTCATGAGGATGTAATGTACAGCATGGTGACTATAGTTTTTTTTTTTAATTTTTTGTTTATTGCAGTAACATTGGTTTATAACATTGTATAAATTTCAGGTGTACATCATTATACTTCTATTTCTGCATAGATTACATCATGTTCACCATCCAAATACTAATTACAACCCATCACCACACACATGTGCCGAATTATCCACTTCGCCCTCCTCCCTCCCCCCTTCCCCTCTGGTAACCACCAATCCAATCCCTGTCTCTGTGTGTTTGTTTATTGTTGTTGTTATCTACTACTTAATGAAGGAAATCATACGGTATTTGACCTTCTCCCTCTGACTTATTTCACTTTGCATAATACCCTCAATGTCCATCCTTGTTGTCACAAATGGCTGGATTTCATCGTTTCTTATGACTATAGTTCATAATACTGTATCGCATATTTGAAAGTTGCTAAGAGAGTAGATCTTAAAAGTTCTCATCACCACTTTTTGTGGTGACAGGTGTTAACTAAACTTATTGTGGTGATCATTTCACAATATATGCAAATACTGAATCATTATGTTGTGCACCTGAAACTAATATGTTATATGTCAATAAAATAATAAAATAAATGATTGTAGTAGACACAAATTGAAAGGGATTTGTTAAATCATGGAAAATAAATAGGAAAAAAAAATGTCAGAAATAATTTAAAGGGAAAATAAGATGTAGATTTATTGGGTTTAATTTGAGCATTAAAGGAGGGAGAAAAGTCAAATATTTTGCTGAGTCTCATAGCTTGGGTGAAAAGACAGATGAACACTATACCAAAAGGAGCAGGTGTAGAAAATACCTCCTCATACAAGAAATAAACTTGAGTAATATTATGTTAAAATAACCAATTATAATGCAAAAAGTCTTTGTAAATTATAAATTACTGATCTTATGGTGTTTTGCAGTTTACAAAGCTCTTCCTTACTTGCGAAATTTTGAATCTATTGAATCGTAGAATGAACTTGAATACACCTCGTTAGGGGAATTTAAATTTTATAAAATAGTTATTTTCTTTGAAATTTAAGATTAGATTACTATTAAATCATGAGTTAAGGATTAGGGTAACATAATTTATTATGTTACACTGATTTTTGAATTATGTTCCCTTATGCCCTGTACTTGTGAATACTGCTTAAGAAATATCTGACAAATTTCAAGATTTTTTTGGTTAGTATTAAGACATTTATAGGAGAAATTGCCTGAGTTTCCATCTTTTATAATTCTACTCTTGGGGGCTATTCTACCAGCTCTGCCCATATAAGCCATCCTTCAGCAAGTCTTCATTTCTGCGTTGTCTAATGCGTCAACATTACTCTTGCTGGTAATGGCTATTTTGTTTGTTCAACTGAGGCAGTCTGAAAGATCCAGCAGAAAATGTACAGAACATTGTTACTATAATGTTGGTGAAACTACAAAATAGCTACATGTTATAGGGTTTGCCTGACATGTCTGAATTATGGATCTTGTCACCAAAATGGAGACAGATAGATAGATAGATAATCAACTAGTAGTTATTTGACTCCATAAGGAAAATTATTGGTTGTTTTCACTATGGATACATTGAAAGTTTCACGTGCAAAAGAAAAGGAAAGGTCAAATACATATTGAGACACAAATAAGTAAGTTACTTTCTGTGACCATCAAGTCTTAATCATTCATCAGTGATGAATAACAGAATAGAGATGCCTTGCTAAATCCGAGAGCATGTTAGAACTATTTTTTTTACATGCCAGAAACATTGCCCTGCTAATTTTTTCTTCTTCTTACTCTACAAAATTTCTGTGTTGTTTTGATTTGATATTGAATTATATTTGATATTAAATTATATTATCATATATGTTATGTTATCCCATGTCACTGCATCTGTGTTACAAGGAATAGTTTTTTCAACTTGAAGTCTAAAATAAAATTTGGTATGTTCATTTATGTTGAAATTCACCTCTACATAATAAACATTGATCATGCACTTATGGTATAAAGTGTTTTTCTAGCTATGTTGTAACAGACGTATAGGAACAGGAATATAAAGATAAACATGATATAAATTCCACTTTAAATGACGTAAAATTTAATATGGCCAAATGAGTAGTAGTAGTAGGCAACCGATAATATACTGACGGAGAATAACCTGATAACGAAACGCAGTTGGATCCCATAGTGGAATACATTTTGAAGCCTCTTACTAAGAAGTTGACGTTTGTACAAAATAACATTTCTGTCCTTATTGGCTTCTGTTGTTCTTCAATAATAATGTTTTTGTCTGTGCAAGTGAGCTAAATAAAGCAATGAGTTTGAGATAGTTTATACAAGTAATCCAAAGCCTAAATCCATTCCTAAGGAGAGCTAAGGAAAAAAAAATCATATAACTTCTGTTTTAGCCTTGGGTGGCTTATATGCTATTTCCATGAATATAGACATGAATGTTGTATTTTTACATAAGTAAACTTTTCTGTGTTGTCTCCTTTCTGTAGCAACTGGCGCCACTGCAAATTTGTGCGCAGTTTAAGTTAGGCCAGTGAAGGATATTTTTTGTTTTTTATTTTTTAATTGGCTTTAACACACTCAAGTAATAATCAAATAAATGGAAGTAAGCTCCAAAAGCCTATTCAGTCTCGTGCAAGTTGCCAATGGTAGAATGTCACTTATTGGAACATTGCTTTTCCTTCTCTGTTATTCTTTCAAAGGGAATTGTACCACTGAAATTCCATTCAAATTATACTCATTAAAACAGAAAGTATAGTTTATCAGGTTACTCAAGTATTCACCTAGTTTACACAGAAACAAATGTACCTTAAACTTTCTAATAAAGGTGAGTCTATTTTAAATAATTCTAGCTCATTTTTAATAATCACATATTTTAATCATCTGGATTTTCTGTTGTTTGCCTTTTACAACTTAAAAAAAAAATCAAAAACAACAACAACAAAAATACAAGGACAGAAAACCAATTTGCCAATCAAGAAGTCAGAAGAATCAATAAACCAAAGTTGTTTTCCTGGGTTTTATTACTTCTTAGAAATAGCCTTGTTGTGATTTCTGTCTCTGCTTTAACATAAAGATCAGCATCTTATGTACAGAAACCAAATCAGAGGTGATTTTTCTCTGTGATGCTTTGAATCATTTATTTACCACTTAAAATGTTTCTCTTCCCAAAAGCAATAGCCTTCAATTTAAAGTCTATGCAGGTTCTATTACTGAAGGAGATAACTTAGACTGTATTTACATGTGGTAAAACTGGTTGAAATGTAAAGTCTGTCATGAAGCTACTTGACAGTACAAAGAAAAAAAACAATAAATGTCCGTCCTACTGAAATCTCCAGACCCATTCTTCGTATTTTCTTTTTCACTTTTAAAAATGAGAGAAGGAATAAATAAAATAATATTTTTTGAATATTTCAAATAATAATAATCTCATTTCAAAATCATAATTTGCTGCAGATCACCCATTTGAATCTTGTATTAGCTTCCTTAATGAGACGAATTACGTATGCCTTTGCCTCCAGGAGGAAATTATCTAACTTAGTTTTCCTAAAGCCTTGAAATTTTTACTAAAGAATAAAGAAGAATGTGCACTGTACAAAACAATATGAGTTTCATGCCCCTTCAGCAGGTGAATGGATAAATAAACTGTGGTATATCGAGATAATGGAATATTATTCAGCACTAAAAAGAAATGAGCTATCAAGTCATAAAAAGACATGGAGCAGGGGCCAGCTCATTGGTGTAGTGGTTAAGTTTTAAGTTTGCCTGCTTCACATTGGCAGCCCAGAGCTCACAGGTTCAGATGCCAGGTGCAGACCTACGCACCACTTATCAAGCCGTGCCATGGCAGGCGTCCCACATAATATAGAGGAAGATGGGCACAGATGTTAGCTCAGGGCCAATCTTCCCCAGCCAAAAAAAAACATGGAGGAAACTTAAATGCATATTACAAAGTGAAAGAAGCCAATCTGAAAAGGCTACGTGCTGTATGGTTCCAACACTTTGACATTCTGAAAAAGACAAAACTATGGAGATGACAAAAATATCAACGATCGTCAGGAGTTAGGGGAGAGGGAGGGATGAACAGATGAAACACTGAGGCTTTTTAGTAAAACTATTCTGCATAATACTATAACAGTGGATACATGTCGTTATATGTTATCCAAATCCATAGAATGTACACCACGAAGAGTGAACCCAAATGTAAACTCCGGACTTGGGGTGATAATGGTGTGTCAATGTTGGTTCATTGGTTATAACAAATGTGCCACTCTACTGAAGGATGTTGATGATGGGGGAAGCTACGCATGTATGGGGAAGGGGGTATACAGGAAATCTCTACCTTCTGCTCAATTTTGCTGTGAACCTAAAAGTGCTCTAAAAAGCAAACTTTACTAAAAATAATCAAATGAATCAAATGCAAAAAACTTGTTAAACCAATGATGGGAACATAGTGTATCTTGTGAGTCTTCCCATCAGTTACATACTTAGCCTGAATTGACAACTGAATCATAGATACTGTAGCAAGCAGATTGGTTTCATTGGAGTGAGGTCAACGTAAAGACCTTGACTCAATAAAAAAATAAAATAAAATAAAAACAGTGTTTGGGTCCCAATAAAGTATGAAAAAGGAGGGACTGATGAAATTTTGATGTCCAAATGTTTGCTGACTTATCCACTTTTTGGTGTATAAAAACTTTATGTCATGAAACAGGAAACCAATCTTATCAATAGCTGATGTATGGAAAAATGAGGAAAACCAGGAGGATAATTGTGAGAAAAATTTAAAAAAAACCTACTGATAACAGCTTTGGAAATATTAAAAACATTAAGCAAGGATGAAGGAGACTCGTTAGAGAGCTTGTCGCCTCTATATATAACAAAATCTGGCTCACATTGTCATCTCAATGCTCTTTGGGGGACTTGGAGAAAATCTCATTCAATTGTGATATCACTCAATTGAGAACTTTAGTTATGAGTGCTGACCCACTGTTAGGTGAAGTCTTTGGCATTCAATCCATTAACAACCTGAATATAGTATCTTCTTCTAAGGTTCAGTAAAAAACAGAGAAAGATAAACATAAACAGCAGATCCGGTTCCTTCTGTCTCCCACAATAATATGGAATGCAGCACTGAAACATTGGAAATGAAAAGGACAACAGCTTAGTAGAACTGGTGATGTGATAATCAACATAGACCCTCCCCCAATGGGCCACTAACCCAAGACGTGGTCGATGCAGTAATTCAGGGACCCCTCCAACTTGTTTGCCTTTCTTCTTTTTTTTTTAAGGTGATTTTGGTGTATACCCAAGGTCAAGAACCACTGAGCTAACACCTTTGTTCATCGCTTATATTCTGGCCCCCATGCTGCTTAAAGTGTGACCTGTGGACCAGAAACACTGACATTGCCTGAGAACTCGTCAGAAATGCAGAATCTCAGGCTGTACCTTAGACTGTGTTTGCCTTTCTTTGCGATCCTACTGAGAAGACAGGAGAGCATCCTATCTCAGTGCCAGATTTATTTATTACCCCACATTGGGATCACGGCTGGTAGGAAAAAAAAATCAACACAGAAAGAGTACATGGAAAGAAAAGAGAATGTCTCAGCCTAATGTTAATATTGGGAAAGAGACTACTTTTGTAAGAAAATTAATGGAGTTCCTACAAAAGACTGGGTATCCCAATATTATCATTAAAGTGGGGAAGAGAAAAAATTATCTACTTCATCTATCATTATTCCTTAAGGACACTACTCAGATATTGATCTTGGTGTAAATAAGCCTAAAACATGCAAATCAGAAGAAGAGTCAGAAAAGACTATACTAAATCATGGTACAGAATTCGTTTCATTTTCAAAATAAAAGAAGTGCATAATCGAAGGCCAGGAGCTTTGACTGTATCCCTGGCAGAAACTCCAAATTTGTGTGCCCCTTGTGGAATTGAGTGAGGTGAAGGTAGGAAAAGATTGCTCCTTGGGTTGTAGGTAAAGGAACCACATGCACTGTTTCCTCTACCAATGACCCTGAGGGCACACTAGAGGGAGTCAGGGGAAACTGAATGGTTATAGAGACAGAGTTAAAGGCAGCTGGTTAACGATAAGAAGAGAAATAGGAAACAAGAAGATAAGTACATTGTCGGGCAAAATCACCCCTATGTAAGTATATACTTGGATGTGTGAGTGATAGATATGTCAATTATCAGCTTGAGGTCAAATACGAGAAAGCCTATCTCTGTCTAAAATTTATTGGACTTATAAAATGAGAAATATTAGAATTTCCTCAGCCACCTTTTATAGTAAATCTGTAGTAAATGCTTTTAAGAACATAGGAGTCACAGAAGGCAGTAGGAAATTAAGCTGTTGTTAAAGAAATGAAGAAAGCATGGATATTAATACCAACCAACTCTCTATGGTCCAGCATGAAACTCTAATTAGGTTCATGGTCTTAAAAGGTGATACATTCAGACTGCTGAATTCTTGAAAGAAATGGTGGCAATGGAATAAATCTTTGAAATGAAGAGAAAAAAAATAACCAAACCTATCATTCTATATACAGAAGAGACATCTTTCAAAATAAGGTTGAATAAAGACATTTTCAACAATCTGAGAGAATCTGTTGCAGGCAGGTCTGCACTAAAAAGAAACACTAAATGGGAGTTCTTTAGGTAGAAACTACCTCAGATGAAAATATAAAAATAAAGGAATGAAGAACACCAGAAAGAAAAATTGTACAGGCAAGTATACATAAATAGGGAAAATACAAAGTAAAACTAATGACTTGTGGGGTTCTAAATATACGTAGAATTAAAAGTCATTACTCATTTTCGATAAGACCTTTCAGCAAACTAGGAGTAAAACAGAACTTCTTTCAACCCAAGTGTCCATCAATGGATGAATGGATGAAGACAACATGGTATATATATACAATGGAATACTACTCAGCCACAAAAAAACCAAAATTGTACCATTTGCAACAACATGGATGGGCCTTGAGGGTATTATGCTAAATGAAATGTCAGACAGAGAAAGACAAATACCAAATGATTTCACTCGTATGTGGAAGATAAACAAAGAAACACATAGATAAAGAGACTAGATTAGTGGTTACCAGAGGAGAAGGGGGTTGGGGGGAGGCAAAACAGGTTAAGGGGCACATATATATGGTGATGGATAAAAACTTTTGTTGGTGAGCACAATGCAGTCTATACAGAAACTGAAATATAGTGATATACACCTGAAGTTTACACAATGTTGTAAGCCAATATGACCCCAATAAAATAATTTCTTTTAAAAAAGGGAACTTTCTTATTATAACACAATGCATGCCTGCAGATACTCAATGTTTTAAATATGCCCGTTCTCCCCAAATTAATCTATAGCAATGCCAAGCAAAATCCCAAATAACATTTATTTTTATGAAAATTGTGAATAAGATTGTAAATCTATATGGAAATATGAAGGGCCAAGAATACATAAAGCAAAAATGAAGAATAAAGCTACAAGATACTACCTGTTTATGACAATCTATTAAAAAGCTCTATTAGTAAAACAATATGGGATTGGCACAAGAAAAGACACATAGGACAATGGAATAGAAAAAAAAAGTTTAAAATCAGAATCAACTAATTTACAATAAAGCAGATGCTATGGGACAGTGGAATCAGTGATCTTTAAAATAAATGTTGCAGGATTAAATTTGCATGTGGAAAGATTACCTATCTCATGCCATATACAAAAATCAATTCCACAGGGATTGCAATCTAAGCAATAATATTTTAAAGTAAAACAGTAAAATAAAATTTAAGTAAATTTTAAAATGTACTAAAAAACAATAACGTAAAAAGTAAAACAATAAAATTTTAAGAAAAACATCTTTCTGACCCTTGAGTAAGCAAAGATTTCTAACACAAGAAGTTAATTGTAAAGGAAAGCAGTAATAGATTAGACAACATGAAAATCAAGAGCTTTCTTTCATTAAAAAACAACTAAAAAGAATGAAAAGGAAACCCACAAAGTGAGACAAAATATTTGCATATATCTGAGAAAGAGCTTATGTCCAGAATATACAGAGCACTATAAATTGATAGGAAAATGACAAGCAAACCAAAAGAAAAAAATAGGCCAAATACTTGGACAAGTACAAAAAAGGGTATCCAAATGGCTAATAAATATACGAAAAGACACTCAACATCATTATTCAAAGAAATGCAAATTAAACCACAGTGTACCACCACTACACTAAACCAAAAAAGACAGAAGATAGCAAGTGCTGGAAAGGATATGGCACGTGGAAAGTATATGAACTCTTTCATAGTACTCATGGGAGTACAAATTTGTGCAACCACTTTGAAATGTTGTTGACAGAATTTCCTGTAGCTGAACATAAGCACATTCTATGATCTAGTAATTCTATTCCTAAGCCTATAACCAATAGAAATGCATGCATATGTTCATGGAAAAAGAAATACTAAAATATTCATAGTAGTACTATTCAGAAACCACCAATAAGCTGAACAATAGAATGGTGAAATAAAGTGCAGTATTTTCTCACAATGGAATTCTACCTGGCAATGAGAATGAACAATGCAACTATACACAAAAATATAGACAATTCACAAACAATAAATGTTAAGCTATATAGGAAAAGAGTTCATATTGTTTGATCCCAAACATATATAAATTTCCAACACAAGTAAACTCATCTATACTGTTAGAAGTCAGGAAAGTGGTATTATTTTTGCACCAGTGACTGGAAGTAGACAAAGTGGGATTCTGGGGTGCTGGTGGTGTTGTTTCTTGATATGGATTTTGGTTTTCTTGACTATGTTCAATTTGTGGAAAATTAGGTGTTTCAGTAATAGGCTGGAATAGGAGAGGGCTAAACTAGGGAACATCAGGAATTTCTAATTAAAGGTGGTGCGTCCAGCAGCAAGGACTTGACACCAAGGGCAGGACACCAATCGGCAGAAGTACTGGGGGACGAGGGCAAGGGTAGAAGGAATTAAAGAGGAGGACAGGGAAGAACCTCAGTCAGAGAGGAATGTTGGAACTTGGACATGGGGGGAAAACAAGAGTCAATAAACACATCAGGGATACTGTTGAGAGGGAGTCATCAACTCTGTTAGATCCACAAATGGCAGACCCACAATTAGTGGCAATGTCAGTTACTCCAAACTCCTAACATGCACACACAGGCAGAGCTGTGTGTACTCTTCCTAGCTGAATCCAAGTAAGAGTTCCTCAGGCTTCTTTCGGCACGAGGAGTATCTTCCTCCTGAAACCTTGGTAACACTGGATTCAAGAGAGTATAACTAGAAAGAATAAGCCACCGGGGGACATGCAAACAAGTTTTCAAACCACAGAGGATTCAGCCAGCATCAAAAGTCCAGGCAAACAAGAATGTAGATCAGATGACCAAGAAACCCAGCTGAACACAGGACCTGGACAAATACTTGGATTTGGTACTGACCAGAGCTGGCTTTACAGGTTGTTCTCCATTTGTGTGTAGAAGATCGGCTACACGTAACAATTTGAGAAGAGAGTGGCAGCCTCTATAAAGGTGTTTCTCAAACATTTGGCTTCAGGGCACTTTTACACTTTTAAAAGATATTGAGGATCCCAAAAAGCTTTGGTTTATGGAAGCTATGTCTATAATTAACTGTATTAGAGAGTAAAAACTATTCATTATTTCATTTAAAATCAACATTAAAACCATCACATTTTAACATACATTACATTTTATAAAAAGTATCTGTAATTCCCAAAACAACAAAAAAGTTAGAGTGAAGAGTGGCACTGTTTACATTTTACAGTTCTCCTTAATGTCTCTCTTAACAGATGCAGCTGACTTTTCATACCTGCTTCTGTGTTCCTTCTGTTGCAATACCAAAAGATGTAGCCTCTGGAAAACTCCACTTTCGACTCATGAGAAAATGAGAGTTAAAGAGGCAAATGCTGTCTTAGTGTTATTGTGAACATTCTTTTGACATTGCAGACTCCCTGAAAGAGTCTCAGGGAATCCCAGAGGCCCCTGGACAACGCTTTAGGAATCGCTGTTCACTGAATGCCAGATTGATCTCAGAGCTCAGGATATGACTGATCCTATAGAAGCAGGTTGCTGAACCCACATTCAACCACCACACCATGGAGCTTCCCATTTTGAAAGAATATGAAAGTCAACTCTCAGACTAATGTTTTAGGTAAAAGCACATTCATGGATTGGCTATAAATGGCGGATAAATTTGCCACGGAAATGAGGTAAATCTTTCAAAACAAGCTTCAGCTGTTATCTTTATTGGTGCTTGAGAAAATCTTTGGCTAAAATAGAAAAGGATTTATAAGCACACTGATGGGAAATACTTAGAAAAGAAGAATGTAGGAAATTAAAGGTGAGCTTTTATGTAGGGATAATGGAAATTTAAGTAAACCATGGCACATGTGAGGAGAGCATTTTTTGGTACAGTTGATCATAAAGAAATTATATTTTATTTCATAAAGAAATTATATTTTATTAAATATGTTTTAGGCAAAACTATTATATGTTTGTGTGTGTGTGTGTGTGTGTGTATATATAGAGAGACACACACACACATTTATAATGCCATCAGAAATGGTTTGCGCCAAGTTAGTGAACTTCGGAGAGCATGTTTGAGCAGTAATTTATTCTGGAGTAGTGAGTTAAAGAGAAGGAGGTTGTACAACATTTATGATTTGTGTGATCACAGACTTGAGAGAGGCCAAAACAAAAAAAGAAAAAGCTGAAGTTCAACCAAACTACAAAATACCACTTCCATAAGTCTCAATTTTGATCTTTTAGAAGCAGAGAAGAATAAGATGATAAGAGAACATATATGAGTTGCCAATAAAGAATACTTAATGGCTTTCAGACCTACCAGGATTCTAAATAAAATGGTCATTGTAAGAATGAATCAACCGAGTGGTGATGAATCCCTGGTTGTATCTGACACCGTCAGATACAATCTCTGGAAAGCCCATTCTCCTTATGGGTTTGGTGCGTCCGTTCGGCCTGTGACGATGGCGTGAACACTTGGCTTTTATCGCTATTCCCTTGATCTTTGGTGCCATCAAAGGAAAATTGAGGTGATGTGAAAAAACTAAGGATAAAATGAGAGTGAAAGAGGCAAATAAGTGTCTCAATACTAAGATATTAATATTCATATTAATAGAATCAACAAAGACAACTATTTGAACTCTCCAGGACCGGAGGAAGTGTTTCACTAGGCCAAAATCAGGAATCACAAAGACTTGTCAGTTTCTCAATAGGCAGAAGCCTGCCAATATCAGAAAATCCTGCAGGACCTTTCTGAAATTTAATTCTTACAACATTTTAAGATTAAAGTGTAGATGTAAATATTTTCTTGCTGAAATAATATGAACAATGCCACATTGCAAATACATATGACCTCATTCATTTGAAAAGAAAAGAAATAATCTAACGTGAATCTAACCCAGAAGGCCTTGGGAAAAAATCAAGAATTCCTTGACAACAAGCTAACCCTTGCTTGGCAACATGAGTCATAGGCATTCTGATTTGAGGTGCTTCTATGAACCTCTGTGAATCAGATTACCAACTTCTATTATCATCAAAATGAAAAGCTAAAAAGCTCAATTGGATATTAAAGATGACATGAGCTCTGCCATGTCAAAGTCAAATCCAAAATACCAACTTCTTATTGAAGTCAAATATCAGCAGCTTACTTATTTAAACACACTTTTAAGCAGAATTAACTTTCCTCTTTTGGGTTTTACTTGCCCAATTTGCATTTATGTCCTTTTCTAAAGGAAGCCATTATTTTCATTTCAGACTCGGAGTATGGCAATATTTTTTTAAATTGACTTTTACTTTTTACTAAGGAAATCTATTTCCAATACAAACCAAAGCAAATGGCATGAAAATATCGTGTGTGTTTATGTACACTGTATTTGGAAATGGGGGAAGTAGTGGACAGGTCCACAACTTGTTATCAGGTTCTCAGAATTGTATATAAAACAAAAAATTAAGAAGCAAAAGCTGAGTGTTATATTTTTCTTATTTGATTAACATAATATATCAAAAATTATTGTTGAAAAAAATCTTACCTTATGAGATTTTGGATATGTGATGTTTAAACTTAATTATCAATTTTCAAGGTTTAATTCAGGTTGCTATCTTACTTGGAAGAAATGTAAGAGTGAGGTGTAGCTCATTTCACGCATATCAATCTATAATGAGATGATCTTTAAAAAACTGTGGATGCTGTGTTGAATATTTAACCACTTATTGTCTTATGCTGCATGATACTATATTCTAACAAATGTTATTGCTGTGGTAGATCATGAATTATTAGAATGTTTTACAATTATTTAAATATCTATTTGTTTCTTTGTGTTCAACAAGCCTTGGTAGGGATTATAATAATATTTTATGACAAGTAATCTACTTGGAGAAATAATATGGTACATGAAGCAACTAGAAAACAATAAAAGCTAGAGTATAGCTAGCTTGTATACAATGTAGTTGGGTTTAGGAATTCAGAGAACAAATCGTGACAGAGACAAAGTAAATGGGTGAGACTTTACAGAGGAAATGGATATGGTACTGGACATAAAGGAAAGGCAGCATTTGGCTTATCTGAGGAACAGCCTATGCAATAGCAACAAAACTGATCAGAACATCAGTGGTTATACATAGTGGAGGGCGCCTCCCTGAAGAGGGCTGGGCAAGGAGCGGTCAATCAAGTGAGACTGAGTGCGGACTAAGGGATAGGAATTTTAAATAGGGACAACCCAGTGGAAGTGAAGTTTTTAAAATACCCACTGGAAGCGGTTTGAAAGCAGCAAGAGTTTGGTGGCATTAAATATAATTATAAGTTTATTCAAGTTATAGAAATGCAAAGTTATCCAAGTCTAAGACGAAATCATTAATAATGTAAAGGAAGAAACACATATGAAGGACTGTAAAGGGAGAACCTATGAGATAATTTACTGTGTATAGGAAATACAACTATCTTCCCAATAGTTTCTTGGTGTTAGTATAATAATATGGTAATTATTAACCATAATAGTATGGTTAATTTTGAGCACTGCTGTATTATATGAATAATTATTTCTGTATTCCTTTTCACTTGGTTTGCCAATTCAAGATCAGTTGCCTGATATGTAAGGAACATAGAATACAGATATGAAAGTATTTTTTACTTTTGTTATTTCTCCATACCCAGAGGATTCATGTCAAATTCAAAAGTGTTTTAAAAATGGTAAGTATACATGTTGTAAGAAATATTTCCTGTTTAAAGATAAGTTTGTATGATGTTTTTCCTGAAAAATTAATTCCTAAACTATTCCAAATATGATTTCCTCAAATCATATTGAGGAAATCTAAATAAAATTAAAAAAGTCATGAAAAATGATTTTTTCATTTTATTTAGATTCCTGTGTAACAGAAAAATTAACGTGACACCTTGAATTTTGCAACAATTTTTCAGTGAAATTAATGCTTTTCTATAACATATTATGTTCAATTCAGTGGGAGAAAATTTTTCTCTGTAGAACAAAAGAAACAGACTCTCAGTTGATACAAAGACTATGAGGCAAAGCAAGAAAAAGACTGTGTCTAACTTTATGAAACAAAATTCTTTCCTTAAAATGAAATCTTTAGCTTAAATACAGTGACCTATTTCCTCACAACATTCAGAAACAGATGCTATAATTGGTGGATACAAAAATCTTTAAGAAACAGGACAATGTCTCCAAAAGGTGATTGCTTTGCTTCAGCAGTGAAAATCTATCATTGACTTTACTAAGATTTCAATTTGCTTTTCAGCCACTGCAATTTTAAGCAATTAATTTTCCAATATAGTTTTGGAAAGTGGAACTCTTAGACCAAGAAATAGAGAAATAGGTAAAATCATTCTTTAACAAGCGTATTGCTTTATTTTGACATACACATCTGGAAGCACGCATTATCGTGTAGAAGAGTCCTCTCTGCTTTTGATTTAGGAGGCCAGCTTTATCATCTGAAAAGCCTCAAGCCCTATAGCAACAATTCTAATGAAAATAGGACTTGAAGCTATAAGGAAAAAAATTACGTACACTTCTGTTTGAGGGTTATGATTATAGCAATAACCAAAAATAGTTACCCTGAAGCACCAATAAATGTAAGCACTAAGCCGTGTGTTCAGGGTCTGAAAGAAATCAACAAGTACCCAGTGATGGCCTGTATAGGTATAGGATTATTATTTTTTCTCTAAGTAGACAGTGATGTTTCTTTATCTACTAATATGAAGAACTTCAAAAGGAGATAAATCTATAAATGTATTGAAAATGTGGGCCAAATATTTATAGATTGATATATTTAGTGTCCAGCAGTAAGAGTGTAAGAGTAATTAATGAGAATTTGAAGTCAGCTTGGTTTCTCTGTGGCTCCACAATTTATGGTGTAAATTTAGACAAGTTACATTACCTGGGCTTCATTTTTCTCATCCATAAATAGGGTTAACATATACAGAGTTCTTATAAGGATTGAATGTTCATATTTCTTAAGGTTCTGAGGACAGGATTTACTTCCTGGCACTTACTGGTGATGGTGCTGATATTTGTAATTGTTATTATTTACATATTAATATCTCTGACACAGCCAGGCATGGCTTTGTTAATTGGAGCAGGACAAAGTATACTGAGGAAGGTTCAGATCTGAAACTAGATCTACCCATAAAGATAGGAAAAGAACTGAGGGGATGGACTCAGGACAAATGGGAATAAATTCCAGTCTTGCAGTTAGAATTTGGCATCTAGTGGGTAAAGTCACAGAAAAATGAGGATTTGTTAGTTCCACAATATCCTTTCAGTGAGTGGAGATCCAAATTGGCAAGCAGAGGCAAACTAAGAGCGAATCTAGATATAGGCCATAGTTTGGAAGCTGATCTTAAACTGGAGTTTAATCCTAAAGTCAGTGGATAAACCTTACATTCCATTAAGTCCAAAGTATCCTTCAAATTCTCATAACAAGGCTCTACTTTGTAGAACTGCTTATCATCTCCCAATATAACAAGTTTAATGCATTCAATTTATTGTCTTCATTTGAGCACATGATGAAGTAGTTCAATGGAATCTGAGACAAATGCTGCAATGGGTATATAAAATTAAAATCAAACCCAGTGCAGTTAGGAGTATAAGAAGCACATGGGAATTGAAACCTACCTTGGAAGCAACAAATTCCCCTCTCCCCTCTCCCATCTAAGTCATACAAAATACTTAAATTGATAACATTTGAAACCATTTCTCTCTATATCTATATATCTATATACGCACAAATGTATATGATGTTATGTCTCTTTTATACTTTTGTACTCAGAAACATGCAAAGTAAACTAAGGGATTAAAGATGTTTACTTAACAAAGAGACGTCAGCTTCTTGTTTGCATGGGTAGAACTGTAGTACCCTCAGGTGCTCGTTTCCATAACCAGCTTAGATTCTAGGTTTCTTCATTTTAACTGCTTGGTTATGCTTCAATTTGCTTATCCCACTTTCCCTCCATATTACTACTCCGGAAATTCTCAGATCTGCTTACATATAGTATTCCACTTCCTCCCAAATGCATCAGAGTAGCTAAACATGGCTGGAGTAGAACACACAACTAAGCTGAACGCGTCAGCCTTGGACATGCACAGGTCATCTCTCCTTTCAAGACAACCTGCTGCAGGGAGCACAGTTGACTGAAAGATCCCACCTGAAGCAGCTCCAGGTTCTCTACCACGCTCATGCCGAAGCTGAGCTCCCCTAGGCTGCTCCCAGCCAATACCTGGGTATGACGAGAGTACTATAGCTGGGCTATTTCTGCCAGTGTGGAACCCTCCTAATGGTCAGCCTTTGCTGGGGAACCTCACATTGGCCTGGCCTTGACGTTCTCAGATCTGCACTGCAGTCTGAAGCTCTTACCCACTTTTCCTGTCTTTCCTCTCATTTCGCAGGTGTCAGACCTGCATCACAGCCAGAAGACTCTTCTCACCTATGCCTAACCCTCTCCCTGTACCCTTCACAGGCATTTCCCCCAATAAATGTCTTTCATGTCTAATCCCAACTGGGCATCTGCTTCTTGAAGAACCCGAACTGACTCATTAACTCTAAATTCTTGACTACATATCTCAAGCGGAATCTCTGTTCTTCACTTAAATCCTATTGTATTTCCTAAAAGCCAATTCTGTTATCCACCCTTCTAGATAAATAGTATATACATTTTCCTCTCTCCTCAAATTAACAAAACCTCTCCTTGCAACTGCTCCACTTCAGGGATATTCCTGACTTTCAAGTGTTCACCTTATATATCTGTCACTGACAAAACAGAAGCATTCAGAAGCACCCAACACTGCATCTACCTACCCATCTACTTTCAGTCTCACATACTCTGCCTTCTCTCCTGCTGTTGCTGTGTATCAGAATTCCTCCCCAAAGCTAATCCCTCCAATTAAGCATTGGATCCCATCGTAAGTCACTTATTCATGATATTGTTCTCTTGACTTTCTGCATTATCAGGTTTTTCTCTCTCTTGCACAATTTTCATCAAAATCAAACATGCTGTACTAGTACCTATTAAAAAATCCTCGTGACCTCCACATTCCTCTCCAGTCACCATCTGTACTCACAGTCTATCTTTTCATTCCTCCTATTCTCTCCTGAACCCACACTAATTTACATCATTAATATAATGTAATTTATATCATTTTCTCTTGCGAATATCACCAGCAGCATTTGCCTTAACGAATTTATGTGTCAATTCTCAAACTTCACCTAATGCAAACAATCAGCAACATGTGGTAACGTTGATCACTTCCTCCTTCTTGAAAGACTTTCTTCATATTGATTCTGGACACCACTTTTTTTGGTTCTGCTACTTCACTGACTACTTTCAGCCTTCTCTGCAGTTATTTACACATTTTCCACAGTTGTACGGATTAGAATGCCCCATGGCTTCATCCTTGTAAGTTTCCTTTTCTAACTACTTTGTAATGTCTTCCATTCCCATAGCTTTAAATATTATCTTCAATTTGATGATTCTCAAGTTTTGATCTCCAGCCCTCACCTCCCTTCGTCTTCAGACTTGTATATCCAACTGCCTACTCGACATCTCCACTTAGTTGTCAAATGTGTATCCCAAACATAACACATCTAAGTATAAATTCTTGATCCCCCCAAACACGCTTCTTTCTCAGTTTTATTCATTTCAATTCAGATCAGCACTTTTCTTCTAGTTACTTAGACCAGAAGTCTTAAAGTACTTTGAAAGTAACATTCAAAAAGAAGATCCTACTTGTTCTATTCTTTTCCTACTAGCTCTGATGTCAAAATATATCCTGCCTGAATCTTCTTACCACATTCATTCACTGCTGCTATTCTGATCCTCACCATCTTTTTTTTCTAGATTATTGCAATATATGCCTAATATTCTCACTTCCACCCTCACTCTTTAAACCTATTCTTTGCTTTGACTTTCTAAGTGTACATAAGACCACATCACTCCTTTTTCCATAACCTTCCAGGATTCCTTCTCATTCAGAGGAAAACTTAAAGGTATTAACATGAACTGCAAGTCCCTAAAATATCTGTTTTCCATTCTTCCCCTACCTCTGTGATGCCATGTGTTAGCTAACTCTCTACCTTGTCTACTCTACATCAGCCACAGTAACCCACTTGCCCTTCTTCCACCAGTTCCTGCCTCTAGAACATGGAATTCTGTTTGGAAGGAACTTCTCCAGATATCTGTATAATTTACTCCAGATATCTGTACATAATTTACTTACTTCTTCCACTTGTTTGTTCAAATGTGCCCCCACCAGAGAAGGCTTCTTTGAAAGCAACATATACACCAGGTCAAATCCCACCCTGTCACTCTCTATTCCTCTTAGAATTTTTTTTCATATCATTAAGCACAAATTGACAATCTCTATGCTCCAATACACACATACTCACAACACACAAGTGTAAGTTCCCTTACAGAGGGAATTTTATACTATTCTGTACTATATATTTTGAATTATGTTGATGGTATACAGAGCAGTGAATTTTTATTGGAGGAATAGATGCTTAAAATAAATAATAGGACAAGCACAGAGAAGGAGGCAGGGAGATCCAGTCATCAGAACTGGAGTAAAAAGTAAGATAACCTGGTTAATAAGATCTGATTAATAACTAATCTGGTCATTCTAAGTAGAAATTTAATTATTATAACTAGCACACAAGATTTTTACAATCAGGTTACTAGAAACAAAGTTAATTGTGCAGAAAAGGGTTAACATAGCTGGCCTGAGATTGCTATCCTTAGAAAGATCTACTTTCAAGGTTAACTCTTGGCTGTATCTGGGAACCTAGTTTTCAAAAGTATTCCTACCATTCCCTAAATGATGAGGGTGGTATATTGTGTCTAGAGTGTTTGTGCAAACACTGGGCTTTATACTAAATCTGCTTTCCTTTTGGGAGTCTGGATTGTTGGTATGCGCTAGGCAGAGGATGCCTATATGACCAGCTCCCAATAAAAACCTTGGCCACTGAGTCTCTAGTCAGCTTCCCTCAGGAAAACATTTGCACACATGTTGGTACGTTTTCATAATGGGGAAGAGTATGCTCCGTGTGATACCTCACGAAAGGGAGAGAGCATAAGGAAGCCTGCAGGTGGATTTCTCCAGACTCCACTTACATCTTTTTCCCTTATGATCCAGCTGTATATCCTTATACATCTGTGTAATAAATCTTAGTCAGGAGTAAAACTATATTTTAAGTCCCATGAATTATTCTAGGAAATCTTTTAATGTGGGGATGGTCCTCCAAAACATGATAATAAAATACTCCCCGTGTAATAAAATACTCCACTGTGTCAGATTTTAAGCCACCAATTGTTAAACAAGCAGATCTCAAATCTTCTGCAAATTTAACAATTGGCTATCACAAAGCCAGTAAGATCTGCTCTAGAACACCACAAGAAAACCAAAGACCAACACAATGGGAATGCAACCTTAAGTCTAGACCCGGTAAAAGGATTCCTGTTCCTTGTGTTGCTAAGACAACTAAAAACCTAGTACTGTCTTACGCACAGAGAGTGCTGAGAAAAGCCACACAAGGGGCAAATCAGTGAATGAAACTTTTTGTAAGATTTCACTTAAATTTGAACCAAATATTTCATGTTCTGTTCTAGTTCCTCATCAGTTTTATTGACAACATTTGAGAAGAAAATACATATACACTCCTCTAATTAATTGTCCAAATACAAAAAAAAAAGCATTTATATATGCTAGATAAATAATATAGCAGTTGAATCTGCAGTCAACTGCTAAAACCTTAATGATATGCAAACTTAAGGTATCCCACTTGAGATCTCATCAGGAAAGTTAATATAAAAGTGCAATCAATACTTTTAATTTTTGTTGAAAAAATGGAACGTGATACATAAAGCAGGACTTGTTGTCTCTTGCAGTCACTGCTGAATCCACAGTTCTGTGAACAGCACCTGTCATATAATAGTCACTCAATAAACATTTATTGAATTAAAGAACAACAGCTAGCTCAAAAACAAGGGCCATATGGTTAAACTGATTTTACACTACTCCTAGTTCTTCATCCAATTCATGACAATGACAATATGAAAAGATATTGTGAGGGCATAACACATTCATGATAAATGGCTATTATTTATATCTTTTAGTGTCACTCTGCTTCTAGCTTTTTGACCCAACTGGGTAAATAAAGAACACTTCCTGTCTATTACTCATAACAGCTTTGAAAAAATATTTTTCTGAGTTCATTAGACTATATTAAACTCTATTCATTGGAAGTCGAGATTGCATTAGTATATTTTATATAAATTGTGCTTTCAAGTAGTTTTCACACTGATTAAGTTAAATGTGAGAATGACAAGAGTGATGAAATGAAATTTAATGGAAATGATGCAATAGATTAGAATTAAGAATTCTGAGGAGCCAAAATCAATTACCATATTGTCTAGGGAAGTGCTATGCTCCCATTTTGAAATGTTCCAAAGATAAATAAAATTTCCAAATTTTTAAGTGAATAGGTAATAAAATCAGCTTTCCTACTTTGAGATTGTGTTAAAATAGCCATTTTTATAATCTCTGATACTTCTGTATACATAAGAACATCCAAATCTGTCACTCAAATAGCAAAAAATAAATAAATAAAAAACAACTCAAAGCCGACAGTTTAATAATGGTACACCACAGACACCACATCTACAGTATGCCATTACCTACACATTTGGTCATAGAAAATTTTGTTCCGGCCTCTTAAAGACCTGAATTTTCAAAGGATGATGCCAACACAACTGCTAATGGAAGCAATGATCTCAATAGTCCAACACAGTGTGAGCAAATTTCCCATTATATGAAGCAGGTAACAATTTTAACGGTTTCCGTTGGAACAAAAACTCTTCTCCAGAAAGATTTGGCTTCCAATTAGGATATTGAGAGGTAGAAAGAGCATTGCTCCCACTCAGACAACAAGAAAAAGCCAAAGAATTTAGAATGTTATAATTTGCATTGAGCTAATCAGATAACTGAGGTCACAAGGGAAACAGGTGGAAATCTAAGACAGGCAAGCACCCTCAGGGAAATGCAAGTAGTGGCTTATCCAGGGCGGGACATAGTAGGAAAACTGAGCTGTCAGAGAAGCCAGTAATAGATTTCTGCTAAAATTTTTAACAAATTGCTAGAGACCAAGCGTGGGATAGCCTTAGAGTGTAGAACTCCCAAGAGCCACGGGCACCGGGGATTATACACTCAATCTCC
Organism: Ceratotherium simum simum; assembly: GCF_057802395.1. NCBI lineage: Eukaryota > Metazoa > Chordata > Mammalia > Perissodactyla > Rhinocerotidae > Ceratotherium > Ceratotherium simum. The sequence continues at coordinate 7,172,474 of NC_141914.1, read as the reverse complement.
GACTTTTCCGCGGATGTCCCCACAAGGTAACGAGAACAATTTTGGGCAGAGTGAGAGAGCCGAAGAGGCCCCTGTTGTGGTGAAAGCCTGAACAAGACAAGCAGCTGCCGCTGCAGGAAAACACAGTGCTCCACCTGGAACCTTCTCTCCCGCAGAAAAAATATTCTTGAGCCGCGCATGGGAGGGAGGGGAGAGGGGAAGAGCAAACACGGTTGCAGCTAGGGGCGAGAAACCAGAAAAACTTTTTTCTACCCTTAGGAGGAGGATTAGAGACTCTCCAGAGGCTGGTTATTAGAGGTATCCTACACCTGGCAGAAGGAACCAGAGTAAAATCATGGAGAAAGCCCCATCCCCAAGAACCAGGAACACCAAACCAGTCCAGGACTGAGACTGAACCAGGACAACAGAGAATGCCCTCCCTGTCCCCATCACCAGGCCACTGGCACTGACTAGCAGGCTGCCGCAGTCTGTCCCTGGAGTGAGAGCGTGGAGAGACCCATTCTGATGTGGAAGCACATAGGGAAAGTCTAAAGCCAACAGTAGAACAACAACATTGAGAAAAACCCTCTGACAATTCAACTTGCACCCTATACACAAGGAAACTAGAGACATCTGAAGCGGAAAGAACATTAAGGGCAACGGTAGCTACAGCAAAACTTATACTGGGCTCAATTTTTACACCAAAATACAACTGAGTGCATCGTTCAAGTTCCAAAAGAAAAACTTCCACCAGAGAAATCGGTACCAAGTAAAAACGTTTTTCAAAAAGGAAAGTTAAATAACAACTTTTGCAGAGAAACAAACACTGAGAGCATTCAGTACCATTTACTACAACACACGGAATAGAGGGAAATATACCATGCTAACACTAATCTAAAAAATCAGGAGTTATCTATTTTAATTTCAGACAAAGTACACTTCAAACAAGGCAAGTTATCAGGGTTAAGGAAAGGCGTTACATGATGATAAAGAGGTCAATTCTCCAAGAAAACATGACAATGTTTAATGTGTATGCACTCAACAACAAAAAGTCAAAATACATGAGGTAAAAACTAATAGAACTGCAAGGAGAAATAGATAAATCCACTACTATAAAAGACTTCAACACCCCTCTATCAGAAATGGACAGATTTAGCAGACAGAAAATCAGAAAGGACATAGTCAAACTCAACAATACCATCCGTCAACTGGATATAATGGACATCTATAGACTACTTCATACAACAACAGCAGAATACACATTTTTCTCAAGTTCACATGGAACATTTACCAAGATAGACCACATTATGGACCATAAAACACACTGTAACAAATCTAAAAGTACAGAAATCCTACAATGTCAACTCTCAGACCACAATGGAATTAAACTAGAAATCAATAATAAAAAGATAACTGGAAAATCCCCAAATACATGGAGATTAAACAACACATTTCTAAATAACACACGTGTCAAAGAAGAAATCTCAAGAGAAATTAAAAACTATTTGTAACTAAATGAAAATGAAAACACAACTTATCAAAAATCTGTGGGATGTAGTGAAAGCAGTACTTAGAGGGAAATTTATAGCATTGAATACATATATTAGAAAAGAAGAAAAATCTAAGTTTCCACCTTAGTAAACCAGAAAAAAAGCAAATTAAATCCAAAGTAAGCAGAAGAAAACAAATAATAACGGGCACAAACAGATCTTGGAAGAACTGGGTTTCGAGACTATCCAGTGCTTGGTAGCTTGGCTTCTCCCACATGCTATATCCCATGTAGCCCCTTGAGCCTCTTGGAGGTGTCCCTGCCACCTGGATAAATTCGTTTATCAAAAATGTATTGAAGATCTCTAATGCGTGAGGTACTGCCCTAGAAGCTATGGATCCACAGCCCACAGTTTATTACTGCCTTAATCCACCTGCTCATATTATTTTTCTCTTCCAGGAATAAACTCTTTTCTATTCTCCAACTAGTTAACTATATGATATCATCTAAGGTTATGTATGATAAAGTTCATTTCCTCTTCCACTCACCAAGTATTCTCCAACTTCCAAACACCATATTGAATTTTTCTTCAATGAATTCCTATACTCTAGTAGTCTGCATCACATGGCTTAATATCGATATTTCAGCATTCTCTTTTATAAGTAATACCTTTTGCTTCCTCACCAGAGTGTAAAATATTGAGTGAAGAAATCATATTTAACAAATGTTTGCTTTCTATTGTATCATAGGGCTTATATGGAAGCATATTCCTTCCTTTCTTAAAACCCTCCAAAGCTCACCCATTACTCTCAGAGTAGTGACTAGATTCCTTTACATGGCTAGAAGAACACTTCTCCGTATGACACCTAACTAGCTCTAAATTTGTTTGCAATATTTCACATCTATATTCATGAAAAAATTTGTCCTGTAATTTTCCTTTCTGGTAATATTTTTATCAGGTTTTTGTATCAATGTTATGCTGGTCTCATAACACAAATAGGATATTATTATCTCTTTTCCTAGTCTCTGAGAAGTTTTGAGTAATATGATCTTGATAGAGAAGCTAGGTGGGCTAGAAATTTCTTTGAGGAAAAGCTTTTAGATATGGATTAAATTTCCTTCAAAGAATAGGATTTTTAAATTTTATCCTCATTATAATATCAATTCTGCTAAGTTGTATTTCTCCAGGAATTGTCCATTCCATCTAAATTTTTCAATTCATTCTTGTAAAGTTGCTCATAATATTCTCATATTATATTTGCATTGGCTGTTCATCAGCATAACTTTCTGTTGCATTTATTATGCTGATATTTTCTATTTCTGTTATATTTTAATGAGTCTTTCCATGGGTTAATTAGATTTTTTAAAAAAACAATTTTTGGCTTTCTTGATTTTCTCTATTGAATGCTTATTTTCCAATTCATTAATTTCTTTTCATATATTTATGATTTTCTTTCTTTTATCACTTCAGGCTTAATTTGCTATTGTTTCTTTTTCTTTTTAAATAAGCATTATTTTTAGAACAGTTTTAGGCCCACAGCAAAATTGAACATAAAATATGGAGAATTCCTGTATATCCTCTGCTCCACACACCCACAGCCTCCACCACTATCAACAGGCTGCACTAGAGTGGCACATTTGTTACAACTGATGAACCTACATAGATAAATCTTTATCATTCGAAGTCCATAGTTTACATTTGGGTTCACTCTTGGGATTGTACCTTCTATGGCTTTGGATAAATGTATAATGACGTATATCCACCATTATAGTATTATACAGAATAGTTTTACTGCCCTAAAAATCGTCTGTGCTTTGCCTATTCATCTCTTCCTCTTCCGTAACGCCTGGCAACTACTGATCTTTTAACCTTCTCCATGGTTTTGCCTTTTCCAAAATGTCAAATAATTGGAATCATACAATATGTAACCTTTTCAGATTGGCTTCTTTCACATAGTAATATGCATTTAAGGTTTCTCCATGTCTTTTTATGACTTGATAGTTCATTTCTTTTTAGCATTGAGTCATATTCTGTTGTCTGGATGTACTACAGTTTATTTATCCATTCACTACTCAAGGACATCTTGGTCGCTTGAAGTTTTACCAATGATGAATAAAGCTGCTATAAATATCCATATGTAGGTCTTTGTGTGGACATAAGTTTCCAGTTCTTTTGGGTAAACGCCAAGAAACATGATTGCTGGATCTGGCATGAGTATGATTAGTTTTGTAAGAAACTGCCAAACTATATTCCAAAGTGGCTGTACCATGTTCTGGTTTTCAGCCATTCTAATAGGTGTGTATTGGTATCTCATTGTTTTAATTTATGTTTCCTGATGACATATGATGTGGAACATCTTTTCATAGGCTTATTTAGCATCTGTATTTATTTTCTCAGTTAGATGTCTGTCAAGGTCTTTTGCCTAATTTTTAATAGAGTTGATCCTTTTCTTATTGTTGAGTTTTAAGTGCTCTTTGTATATTTTGGATAACAGTCTTTCATGAGATATGTCTTTTGTAAATATTTTCTCCTAGTCTGTGATGAGTCTTTTCACTCTCTTGACAATGTATTTGGCAGAGCAGAAATCTAGCTTATCAATTCTTCCTTCATGGATCTTACCTTTGGTATTGTATCTCTAAAGTCATCACCACATCTAAGGTCATCAAGGCTTTCTCCCATGTTATCTTCTTGGAGTTTTATAGTTTTGCATTTTACATTTAGGTTTGTGAAATTTTGAGTTAACTTTTGTGAAAGGTGTGAGGTCTGTGTCTAGATTCATTGTTTTTTGCATGTGGATGCATAATTGTTCCAGAATCTTTTGTTGAAAAGACTTTCTTTTCTCCATTGTATTGCTTTTGCCCCTTTGTCAAAGATCAGTTGACTGTATCTATGGGAGTCTATTTCTGGACTCTCTATTCTGTTCCATTGATCTATTTGTGTATTCTTTTGCCTTGATTACTGTAACTTTATAGTATGTCATGAAGACAAATAGTGTCCGTCCTCCAACTTTGTTCTTCTCTTTCAATATTGAGTTGGCTATCCTGGGTCCTCTACCTCTCCATATAAACGTTAGAATCAATTTGTCAATATCCAAAAAATAACTTGCTGGAATTTTTATTGGAATTGCAGTGAGTCTATAGATCAAGTTGGGAAGAAGTGGCATCTTGACAATATTGAGTCTTCCTATCCATGAACATGGAATACGTCTCCATTTATTTAGTTCTTCTTTGATTTAAATACATTTTTGATAAATGAATTAAAGCATATCAGCCTAAATGAAGCAGAATATGTGTATGAGCACAGTGGAAAATCAGATTGAATAATATAAAATAGGGACAAATTTTAGAAAACTCAAATTTCAGGCAAATGAGTTGGAAATTTGAACTTGAGACAGGGCTCCTAAGCCCCTGACTTCTTATTTCTTAAAGTTACCTCGGTGCCAAGTGTTACATAATTGTAGTTTTCTATTATTTAGAAATTCGCAAAAAGTTACTTCATGAGGTACACATTATAAAGAACACATTTTTTTCTCTGAACTTGGGCAATACTATGCACACAAGAGCTACTCCTTGAAGCCTGGACTATTTTGTTTTTATTTCTTCTGTCTTTTAAGAACTTAGTATTTTCCACACAGTAAGTATACAACCAATGTCTCCTGATATTAAATATAAATCTGTCTAGAAGAGAACAGTTTATGAGAAGCCTATTTGGTTTATCCTGTGCCAGATAAACAGATCTGTTTATCTTCACAGAGCTGTTGTCAGGACTGATAGAAACTGCACGTTCTTCATTTGCTTCTTGTGTATTTGCCTTCTTTGAAACTTATAAGGGTTGAATTTCAGTGATGTATCCTCAGCCTTCCCAGTGTCAAAATATATAGGAGACTGGATGAAATCCAATTGACTTAATCACACTTGCTTCTAAAATACAGAACATCCTATGATTAGAATGTCAAATTACAGGTCAAAGATGAAATCATTTGCTGGGATGAAAAGTAAGAGGCATTTAAACTTTTAGCAATTTCTCAAAGGTGCTCACAGTTGTCCTACTTAACATGGTATCTCAGTCACAGCAACTCTACTTGCAGGGAGGGGAATAAGACATTATCAAAAAGATATCTGCTCGATTCAATGGTAGAGTAGGAAATAGTGCCTCATCTTTTTTCATCTCACTTTACCATTAAAATATCCATATAAATGTAATTGAGAAAAGAGCTCTGGAACCCTCGTTAGACTCTAGGAATCACAATGTAAAGAAATAATAATTATAACATGGATTGGACCAAACTAAGAAACAATGTAAATATAGATGATGCACAATTAACTTTTTAAATCAAAAAGAAACATGCAAAAAGAGGTGTATTAGAACACAGGCTCAAGTTGCACCTCGCAAAAGGAGAATTGCTTCATTCTAGTCCCAAAATGGAAAACCTTTCACTAAAAAAAAAAAAAAAAAAATCTTTCTACAGCAGTAGAAATCTTCTTCTTCTGGATCTCCATTTTTCTTCAACTGTTTGTGGTTTCAGAATCAAGATATTGAGGTTATTCACACACACAGACACACACACACACACAGAAGTAAAGGAATTGAGGTGACTTGTAAAATGTATGCAATTAAAAAATAAATAAATGTCAAATACAAATTAAAATAAAATGTTACAATTAATGGAGGGAAGAGAGTGTGTATATGGTATTCACAGAGTCCTTTCCTATATTAAAGTTAAGCCATAACTTTGGCTCTACTTACCTAGTCACCAAAGCTAAAAGGGATTGAACATCCATTAACATGATTTGTGAAGAATTTGCAAAAATACAACAGTTTCACAGTGGCGGCAAATTTCTCTTGGCATTTCAATCTGGAAGGTTCTTTCTGTTTTTGTTTTTTTGTGTGTTAAGTAAAGAGTTACATAACAATAAATGATATAGTGGATATTGTTCTCACCAATGTCCCTACAGTAAATTCAGTGGTGAATTTCAATGTCAGGTCATCAAGCAAATTTGGAAGCCATGATATTACACAATAATGACAACAACTTAATAGCTAAGACATTCAAAATCATTGTCTTTGTCTAAACTTCAAAATTCCTTTTACATCAGAAAAAAAAACTTTCAAGAGTAAGCCCATTGCCAAGTGCCACTTAACTAGTGAGTGACTGAACCAGGATCAGAAGCTGGTCAGTCTGACACCAACACTCATGTTTTTATATGCAACACTATCTTTGCCTCACCAAAAGTAATTCTGTAAAATGTAGAGAAAAAGGTACAGAGAGTTCTAATAGGAGTTTTCTGTTATTTTGGCTTCATCTACTAATAAAACTAGAATATTTAAAATATTGGAATGGATGAATTGAATGTCTTTCAAATGGTCCTCAGTAAACCTTGGCCTCTCAGTTTGTTGATCTCACAGTTGGTGATTTTATGTTTCCTTTATATCTTGTCAATTATTCCCTTCTATGATCACACCCTCCATCTTGAGATCACAAGAAAATGAACATCTCATCAACTCTTGATATCAAACAGACATTTTAAAACAGCATTCCACAATCTTCTTCTCAATTGTGAAAATACTGTCACAATCCTTTTTCTTGTCAATGTGTATATTGACACTGTCACTTTCTAACTATCCATCAATACCACCTGTTCTTATCCAACCTAAATTTCAGTGTCTATCACAATAATCTCTTTGTTGCTTATGCCCACATTTTTCTTGTTCCCTTCTAGCATTATTTTCTGATAAACCCCAAACCTTCATGAAACCAATAGGCTAAAAGCTCTCATTTGTTTCAAGTGGATTAAGACAAAGTAAAAATTATTTATTTTTCATATGATAGTCAATATAGTTCTTCATTATAGGGTAGCTTTCTCTTCAAGAAGTTATACAAGGATGCCAAAGAATTCCATCTTGTGATGCTGGCACCTTCAGCATATGGTCTCCACGGTTGCTACAAAAGAGAAAGAAGGGAGAAAGTAACGAAGAAAGAAAAAAAAAAAGATTGGTGTTTTTCCTAAAACCTACTCCACATTTGTATGCACACACACACATACACACACACACACACACAGACTTCTAGTCTCCATCTAAATGGCAACTATTCTGAGAAGTCCTCCCTGCCATCATATTAAAGATAATGGGCCTATTCTTCTGTACCCATTCTCCTTACTCACTTCAGCCTCAGAAATAGCAGGCAATGTACGGGGAGAGAAAGAAAAATACCGTTACATGGAAAGCAAGAGCGGAAAGTGCTTTAAGAAAAAAAAAAATCAACTATGTCAAGTGATGCTGAAAAGATTGAGTGAAACAAAGCCTTTCTACTCCACATTCTATTTCAAGGGTTAAAAGGTCTTTTCTCTGATTCCTTTGCGGCTAAGGTAGCTGGATACAAGTTAGTTGCTGCCATTGAGATGCATTCATGCAAGATCTGAAAGACAAGAATGGACTAGGAGTCATCTTTCTACAGCACTCAGACAAGTTCTAAAGACATGAGTGTTTGTAGGGGGTAGACTTCATGTTCCAGTATCTAGTTACCAGTGTCATGAATGAAACATAATTGTGGAGGTTACGACATTGATGGCAGCAGCTTCCTAACTTCTGGACTGCAGCTAAAATGATTTGGTCTTTAAATCAAACGTTTAGTGATTTTTTTTTTTACCTTTCCTTAACCAAACACTTCCAATGATATTTGACCACCAAATTCCCTGAATGAAACCCCTCTCTGTTTAAAATACCTAGAACTTTGCCTGAGAAAGAGTTTGGTAAATGGAGAGGTTGCAGGAAACTGACTTTCGCAGAATTGGTTTATCTGACTTGGTTGTTTTGAAAGGTGGAAAATGGGATACCATTAGTCCACAGATGTGTGCCAAAATAGTTACATAAATTATTATCCTGTAATTCTCTGGAATGAAATGCTCATAGAAGGTAACCTCTGGCAGGCCAGCTGGCTGCTGTGACAGATTGTTATGATGATATTTAATAATACAAATATTGTGGAGTAGGCTGGCTATTCTGATGGCACTGGAGATTTTTAATTTAAATAGAAAGTAAGTTCAAGGTTTTAAATTCTCAGCTTAAGTGATAGCAAAGAACAAGAAAGCTCCTATGTTTATCCTAAAAGAATCTCATCTCTCTTGCAGATGCAGGGTTGGGCTGCTGAAACTGAAAAGCAGAGCATAAACTTCTCCTACAGGTTGCTAAATTATAACATAAATAGATTTATCAGCTCTGCCAGATCTCATAAAATATAAGGGATTGACTAGGACTCTGAAAAGTGGAATGGGACATTTGGATGAATCTCAGGACTTTAACCCACAAATCACAAACAGTCTCTTTAAGAGCAGAAGTGCCTCTCTTCTTTTCTGGTGACAGAAGTTCTGCCTTGCCAGATGATTTGCAATGACATCACCTGAGGCAGTTACCTTGCAAGTAGATAGCAATTGTCCTCATCCTCCACCCTTGTCATCCCACATTGTCTCCAGGATTGTAGGTGGATTGAGATCCCAGCATCTTCAAAGTAGCAAGTTTACCCCTTAAGAATTATACGGCATTGCTGATTTATATAGACAGAGACCTGGGTATTATATGAAGAAATAGATTCAATGAGTTTCATTAATTGAGATAATACGAATATAAAGAAAAGTGAAACCCTTTTCCAAATATTGGTTCATAAACAATTCATTTTGTATTGTAGCGAATCTACAATACAAGAGTTAAGACTTTCCAGATGTATGCTAAACTCTATAAGGGAAGATTCTAAGGGAAAATCATATAAATTATCTAAAACAGTAATTTAAATAAAATATTATGAATACTACAGAATAAAAGAGCCATCACTTCTGACATTGCTGATACCAATAGCAAATCACTTAAATACTAACAATTAAATAGTAATAAATCATCAAAGGGCATAGCTATACGTGGTAATTCAGAATTAAAATAATTAATTCAGTAAGCACATGGTACACAATGATTCTCTAAATTTTATAGGTTACAATTCATAGAATGCTATGTGATCCTGGAAGAAGGGGAAATGTCAAAAGGTACAGGTGATATTTACATATGGTTTTGGGTGGTTCACAAAATCCCTGCATGCCGTCACTGGAACCCCTGTGATGCTACACATCTTGGGGTAAGAAACCCTGTTAAGACCATCAAAATTATTTCCTTGGATTAAGAAGTCAGGTTATCAGAGACCAGGGTGTCTATTTATAATAATTAATTTTGCAATCTCCCTTCAATAGAATTTCCATTACTGTGTTTTACATATATATGTATATTTGCATAATATATACATGACTTTAGGATGATACACACACACACACACACACACAGTGATATTTACTGTAGGTTTAGAGATATCATTAACTATAATGTCCTATTTTGGATTCAAGAGGGACTTTCCTATCAGATCTTGATATTAAGAAAAACTGTGTAAATTGGGTGGTGAACATGATGTAATCTATGCAGAAATAGAAGTATAATGATGTACACCTGAAATTTATACAATGTTATAAACCAATGTTACTGCAATAAACAAAAAATTAAAAAAATAAAATAAAATAAAAATAAAAGCAATGAGAAGCCAAAAAAAAAAAAAAAAAAGATTAACCTGATTTTTAAATGGTTTTTAATCCAACGAACAAAAATCTTACATTTTTTTCTGTGACAATTAAGCAGAGTCATTCAGAGATCCATCTGTAGCAAGTGTACAAAATGGTCTTCATTTACATGGTTTTATTATTTTTCCATCTCCATTTTACTCTAAACTAAAGTTTTGTTTTATCCTTTATTACATACACATTGTAAGAAATTTTATACACTCGGTGAAACCTATAAATAAATCTAATAATTATTTATTGTGACTCAGATCCCAGAGAAATGCTTTAGAAAACCTTACTCTGGATCTTTTTAGATGTACAATCCAGAGTGCAAGATTATATGTGGAGTTTTGTCATTGCACACTATTTCAAATACAAGTTAAGGATCATAAGCATTTTATTAACAGCATGTTTTCTTAATATTCAATCTAAAGGAACAAATTAAACCAAATTGATATTCTTCGCTGCATTATATAAATGATAGGAGACTAGGTCTCCCATTTGACATTTGGCCAAAGTAGTGTAGCAGAGCCAAATCTGTCCTGTACCTTGATCTTTGTCACCAGTCAAAAATAAAACACATTTATAGATGTCATAAATGCTTCCAGTACCATTATTTTTAAAAAATTAGCTGCAGCCCCTTCTGACACTCAGCCTCACCTCACTCATGCAGCTTATTTCTGACAGTGACTGCAAATTATGAGAATGGTACTACAAGACTCTCAGCTTTTACTGTATTTTTCCATTATTCCATCGCTCCTATTTTGGGAAATATGTTGGTTCTAAGTTCCATATTTTCAGTAAGATCCTGAACTTTATATGTGATGATAGCTAAAATTTTAATTTGGAATTATTTCCAAATACCAATGCAGCCTAAATGCTTCAATTTGTAATAATAAAGTCATGCATTCTCCCACGTAAGATGATTCTAATTTATTTTTTATTGTTTTCATCTTTTCACCTATATATCCATATATCCATGCATTTATTCATACATTCATTTATTCAGTAAAATAAAATACATAGCTTGACAGAATCTTGACAGTGTAGTAAAGGAGATAGTCTGACAGTCCAGTAGTTAGGAGATGACATTGTTGCATGATAAGCATTATTATGGACCATCAGTCTTCTTTGAACTTAGGTTAATATTACTTCTAAAAACATAAATATTTTGTCTTGGAGTATACCCAATACTCTATTTCTTTTGATGGATAATATTCACTTGTTATAAACAGACATGTTCAAGTAGCCAGTTTTCAGTCATCAATTGTATTCATTGTCAAGCTCAATCAGTTTTAATTTACTGAAGCTTCTATATATCAGTTCATAACTAGTCTTAGGTATTATAGAGTCATAAATGTTGCTTTTTTAGGTAACTCAATCTTAGCTTTTTTTCAGTTGTATTAAAAAAAACTCTTTTTCTTATGTGTACCATCCCTGTGTGGAATCTTTTCACTATTACCAAACATATAAAGTTTTCAACACAATGTATATATTTCTCTTCTATTGTTTTTCAATCATAAACAAATAAGATTTGCCTTCATGAAAATAAAACCGTTTATTTTTAAAAATCAATTCTAAGCTATTAAGATTTTAATATATTAATATCTTAATATGTTAATATAATTATAATTTGTATTAGCTCATAGAGTGCTTTAGTAATATAATTTGATCTGTTTATAAGATATGCTTATTAAACTCACATTACTTGCTAAGTTCACCCATTTCTTAATTAGATTTGCAGATGCCATGATCAATAACAAACACAGTAGAAAATAAACTAGACAGCAAGATTTCACTCTTTAAAAAAAAAAAAAACAACCTGTGTTTAATTGCGTATCTGGCACATGGTGGCTACAATTCAACATCTAATACATTTGGTGGCCAATGCTAAGTCTGCCCTCTTTCTCAGGTTAAATATATCATCCAAAAGGAGCTCTGCATTGCAACACGTGACAGTAGTTACTCATCAGAAATAATGGCACATGGAGTCACCAAAGTAATATAAGGATCAAATAATTTAGTATTTTGGAAGATTTTAATATCTTTGTGAAGCCAATGAGACTCATCACAGGCCTGAAAGCCACTCAAGAGTAAGCACCAGAGATCTTTCAACAAGGCTTTTATAGATCACAGAAATTCCTCCTCTCTTTTCTAAATCCACTCCAATTTTAGCCCATAATGCCCAGTCTATTCACATAAATTGCATAAAGGGAAAGTATAACACATGAAAGTGTGGGGGGTTTTTGTTTGTTTCCTGTTTTGGAACTCATACTCAGAATTGAGTTAATCATTCTCACTCCACAATTGGTTTGGATAATGATCATCTACTTTTCCTTTATTAAATAATTCTCCCTTTTTGTTCTCTTCCAGGCCCCTACTCCCAGAAAAGCACTTTTTAGTGTATGTAATATAGGTCCTTCCCATCTGTCTTTCAAGTATTTTTTTGGATAGTGTCATATCCTTGAAACCATATTGTAGTATTGCTGGTGAGTATTTATTTAAATCGTATTGTGCTTCGAATATCATTCTGTTGTTTCCTGTTATGTAGTGATAGTCATTGCATGCCCTCCAATCCTGCTATTACCCACGTGTGGGTATGAACATCCCACAACATGTTCTCTAATGAGGCACATGGTTTTGAAGGAAGGTACCCAGAAAGAGAATGCTAGATCACAGGCAACTTAATTAAACCAGATACTGCCAAACTGCTCTCCAATATCTACACCTCCAGCAGCCATGCACTTGGGCTTCCATTTTGCCACATCCTCACTAGGTTTAGATATTATGTAACATTCCCGTTTTTGCCATTCTGGAGAATGCAAAGAGTTCTTTAACTTGTATTTCCCTAATGAATAGTGAGAATAAATATCTCTTCAAATGCTTTCTAATTTTTCTGATTTCCATCTCTCTGAATTACTATTCATTTTCTAAGTTCTCTCTTCTCTCAAAGAAGCTACTGTTAAAACAGTTCCTTGACTATTCTTGATATCTGTACCTCTCATACTTTATTTTGAGACTGCAAATATCTTCTTCCTATCACCCTTCCATATACTTCTCTATAGTTGCCTTTGTTAAACGGAAATCTTTACCTTTGATGCAGTCAAAGGTTTCCATTTTTCACTATGGTTAGATTACAATCAAGAAGTCTGAGGGGACTCAGTTCCTCTGCCCCTTTTCAGGAGCACAAATGGTCCTTGCTTCAAAAATCATCCTTGGCACATCCTTGAATCTCCTCTTATGTTCAGCATCCATAGAGTGGATGAATTCCAAAATATGTAATTTCTATTTATCAACTTGAAGAAAAGTGAATATTACTCTAGATAAATAAATGAGTTATCATCTCATGACATTACTAACAGAAAAGGGCATGGATGGCAATCAGCAGGCTTGATGCAGTGTGACGGGCTCTAATGCAGTAGGCTGAAAAACAAAGGAGAAATTTTACTTGACTTTAAAACCCCTGTTTTTGAAACATGATGTTCCAGATTACCTGCTTAGATTTCAATAAATCTTCCTGTGTGTGTGTGTCTCTGTGTGTGTGTGTGTGCGCGCACGCATGTGTGCACACGTGTGTGCGTGTGTTTGGTTGCTGTTCTTTGTTTTCACTCTTGTTTTAACCTATGAAAGCTGTGAAGACTATCATTTTGTCCTCTAGGCATAATTAAGGAGATATATTCTTTAATACCCTGACCAATGAAATAGAATTTAATTTTTTAGTTTTTAACACTTAAAAAATTATTTTAGATGAAAATAGTTTTGAAACACATTAGACACTTTTTTGTCTTAAAGAGCACAACAAATGGCCCCTTTTGTTTAGTGTCTTTCGGGATTGTCACCGTGAACCCACGTGTCTTACTTGGCTGCCGCACTACATGGCCCGCAGAGTTTACAGCAGGATGCCGTGACCTACAATAAATAACTACAGACCTCTGCTTTTTAAATTAATGTACCAGACAATCCTTATTTTTCTGTCTCTCCTCCCACTTTCAGACTGGGGAAAATAATTTCTTTCTGCCTTAGTTTCCTCACATGTAAAATAAAGATTATAATAGTAGCTACCTCATAATAAGTTTGTGAAGAGTAAATCAATTTATATATAAAACATTTATAGGGTTTGGCCCATAGTAAGCACAATGCATGTATCAGCTATGAGCTATGTTTTTTATTATTAATGATACATTGGTTGTTGTGTTCAATATGCCTCTATATAGCAATATTCCCTTTCATCAGATTTTCTGTGGACTGGTAAAATAGCGAACATTGTTAGCATTGTGTGTAAAATTATACCAAATCACCTATACATGGTTTACGCAGATTTTGTAACAGCGATGTCTGGCAGAAGGTATATACGTAATGTGCGTGTGAGCGTACACTACGTTAAGAGGTGACTGCTGTTATTATTTTTGTTTTACAGATAAGGAAAACTAAGGCAGAAGAAGCAGTTGCTCACAGTCTGACAGTGAGAGAAGATGTAGAAAAACTCTAGCTATCAGGTATATAAACTCAAAAAGTAATGGTTTTCTATTATTAACACCCACCTATACTCATACCTAAGAAAATCGTTTTTGTTTTAGTTTTAAGTTCTAGGTTGGGTTCTGGACCATTGTGAAAGCTGAGTGAGAGTCTCCAGATAAGGGAGGTATTAATTTAAAGATTAATTACATTTTTTATATGTTTAACTCTCAAGCAACTACATAAAAACAATGTTACTGAGATTGCAAGTAACGAGCCCCAAAGAATTTCAGCTCCAATAGTTTCCATCTCACTTATCCAATCTATTTCACCACCCAAATATTTGATCACCAATTTCTGACACAATAAATTCCAAACATTCCCTGTTTGATCTATTATAGGTAATGGTCATAAAATATAATGTTCTGAAATCATTAAGTTCTCCTGTTGCCATTACATTGCCATTATAGCGACGCCCTTTTGGAAAAAGAACATATCAAAAGCCTGGAATTTAGGGAGCTATACAATACAATCTTAAGAGAGTACAGTCAAACTATATAATAAAACCATAAAATCTGCCTGGACCCAGTATTTAATAAGGTTTTCACTCTCATCGTATTGGCAAACTTGTTTGAGTCCTGAGAACCTGGAATGACAGAAGGACATGCCGAGGGCATTTAGTAAAAGAGAATTCGGAAGTCATAGCCCATACATTTGTCCACTCCGCATTGAATGACATATTTCTAGTCATAGAGAATACATTTTTAGAAATCCTACATAAAACTAGCCAGTGACACCAGCTGACAAGAGAGTAGATCATGAGCTTGAGTATTGTCTTTATTCTTAAATCAGTTCCTTGTGTCCAGATATCACTGTCTATATGCTCGATGAGATTAAGTACTTTTATAAAATATCTGAAAGGAAAACTATGGTCTGTCTAAGAAAAGAGAGTTCTGAAAAACATGTATGGTTGTTATCTCTTTTCAAAGATGAAACAACAAACCTAGGAGCCATTTACCATGCCAATTTTCCAGACAGCAGTTGTCCCAACAATATTAGGGCATTGAACAAGGCTCTAATCTCAGCTGGAGCTATGCTTTGGTATCTGGACGGAAATGAAACATTCAGGTGTTATGAGTGTCAGTTTCCTCTAACGACGTAGTCAGCCTTCCTCTCCCTCTTGTACCTGGGAGATGGGAGGATTCTAAGGCTCACAGGGCTCCATTAAGCTTGTGTATGTCTAATCACTTAGAAGTGGCAGATAAAGGAATCTATCATCCACACACTGCACACAATGCAACCAAAACAAATAGTTCTGTGAATGATTTCCTCATACCCTCACCAAAAGACAAGGGGAAAAAGAGAGCTAAAATTCTATTCTACTGCCATGTAAGGGATGAAGAGGAAAATTTTAAACGACAAATATACAAGAAATAAGAGAACACAAAGCTCAAAAGAAGATAGCATAATAATCCCCAGGCTTCCAGTACAGAGCTTATTAAAGAAAAGCTACCTTATCCTGAGAGATTTTAATATAGTGGGTCTTTCTGGTAACTCTGGTGTAGGTGATCTAAGGACCACATTATCCAAAACACTTGTCTAGCCAATGTCTGCTAGCCTGGTCGTCATGCCTAGGAGCACATGTTGTACTTTAAAATGCATGAAGTCAAGTATATGCTTTCTCTCAGTTTATGCTTAAAATAAAGCCATACTCAGTTGAACATGCAGATTAATGACTTATAGGGAGTTTTGGAAAGAGAAGATGTATTCTAGCTTCATCATTCTAAAAAGTGCTGGCTTTATATAATTCTGAGCAAACCACTCTAGCTTCATGTAGCAGATGCCTCTGCTTCCTCCAGGTCAGAGCCCCTCAGCAGACCTCTGACTTCAGCTGCAGCTCAGACTGTCTGTGGTTTGCTGGTGGCAGCGTCCTACCAGTCAGGGATGCCCAGAGGATCTTTCCACTTTCAGTTAGCCGTCTTCTCCAAGGCTACGGGAACTCCCTCCACCCGTGTGTGAATTCAGCCCGGAAGTGTGGTAAAGCCCCCAAGACAATCCTTGCCCCATGCTCCTGGCAGCTCTTCTCTCAGCTGGTCTGTTGTGGGAGGGCTTCTCCATACTTCTCAGGAGATCCTGGGGAATCAGTGCCCAACATCCACAGTGGCAACTTCAAAAGCACGCCTACATCTTGGCCTTTCTTCCCTCCCTGCCTCATTCTCCTCATGCCCTCATTCCTGTTTCCTAGGGAAAGATCTTATCTCAGCCTCTGCTTACAGGAGAAGCCAGACTCAGACGTTGCCCTGAGCCTTCGTTCTGCCCTGGGCGTCAGGTTATCCACGCAGTAGCAGAGAATAAGCAGCTCACAGCATCCACGTCCTTCTACTCTCATCCTTCCTGGGTCCAAAGAAAGTCTCTATAATCTCATTGAGTTTTCAGTTTTCTGGTTACAAGGTATATTTTAAACGAAGTTTAACATCTACTATGTGTCACACAGATTGCTACTTGTCTTACATGTGTTACTATGTTCAGTTGTCATAACATCTTATGAGCTATGTTAGTCCCACTTTATAGATGATGAAACTGTGATTCAAGGAGTTGAAGGATCTTGTCTGATGTCACCAAAGTCATAAGTAGCTTAGTCAGGATTCAGATCCAAATCTGTATAGCTCCAAAGCCAGTATTCTACCCGCTTCTCAGAGAAAAATACAGCCATTCCAAAAAAGTGAAATGGCATATACTCCCCATTAGATGTATCCAGGAACCAAGGATTTTTTGTAACTGTCAAATGTCTTTTGGATAGCTGTTCTGCCTTTGCCTGGAGACAGGTGCTGAGTGATCTCAGCATATGTGCTCTCAGATATGGCACAGCTGCCAACAGGTAGAGTTAATCCTCCTATGAGACAAGAAAAGCTTCCTGGTGGACATGCTATAGCATGATTCACATGGCTTCAGTGTAATTTCTGATTTGTGTGATGTTTGGCACTTATTTCGGATAGCTTCCAGTATGTCAGGTCTCAAGCAGAAGTAATTCTGATTAAACAGGATTCTAACCAACCAATCTTACCACACAAATTATTATTGTGTTGTACTAATAGTGATTGTTTCAGTTCACACCATTTTGTCACCTAGATAGTGAGAGAAAAAAGTTAGGTTATCGTATTCTCCCTTCTCCTTTTAATGTCACACCTTTCCAGAAATAATTGGATCGCTGAATGTGTTGCTGATCTCATTTTTGAGAAAAGGGATCTGTAATCCAGGTGAGTTACATGATTTGTTCAAGGTCACAAAGCTAGAGTTTGGCAAACTGAGACAGACCCTGATTCCCAGGTCTGTAAGTTTATCACACATTGACTAAAACAGCCACATAGCTACCTATAAACACTGTAATCTGTATAAAGTCTGCAACCCTACCCGTGCACACTGCTGCATACCAATTACCTAGCACAGAACCTGGCAAACAAAGACTCAACAAATCACTCTTCAATGATTGGATGAAGGTCCAAATAGGAACTACACTCAAAATTCCAGTTATGCTTCCGAGATGTGCTGGGAAGAAAACTACATCTATATATGCCTTTAATCTTGTAGTCTGGAGGAGCAATATGTGTTTGTTTTTCATGCATTCCTCTTCCCAGGAGGGAAGACGGTACTTTATAAGAACCATAAGAACCCCAGAGTGGGGTCCCCAGAGAAGCAGCACCAGCATCACCTGAGAACTTGTTAGAAATACAAATTCTCAGGCCCACTACCGTTCTCTGAATCAGGAACTCTGGGAATGGGGAACCCAGCAAACTGTTTTAACAAGCCCTGCAGGTGACTCTGATGCATGCCAAAGGTGAGACCCTTGCCATAGACCGCTACAAAATCACTCTACAGCACTACTTGGAGTGTGAAGCCACCAAAAGTAAAACATGGTTATGGAATGGGGATTGAATCACCATTGTAAGCTTTAACAGGTTTATAACGTGTGTGTGCAAATTCTCGTAGTACTGTAAGACTACCTGTGGTAACATTTTCAGGATACTTGCAATCCAAGGGGTAACTTTTAGTTATACAATACCAAATAATGCAGACAAGAGAAATGAACAGAACCCTAGCCACCAGTGAGAGCCCAGTCTCCTGCCTCCCAGCCCTAATCAGCTCCAGCAGCCTCAGCACCCCAACTCCTCATCTCACATCCTAGACTCTAACCCAGTCTGAGCCCAAGTTTGGGATGCATCCAGTTTGTGAAAATGCGGAAGAAACAACATTGGCTCACATGGTAAGAATGTCATTCCATTTTCAATTTTCTTTCCTTCTTTCTGACTGTATTGCTTTGGTGTGAGTGACTCTACATGTCTCTAACACTGGCCAATCTCTTTAATAATAAAGAGAGCATAAATGCAAGGGCAGATCTTTCCATGGGCAACACTCTGGCTACAATTTAATAACAGTATTTTGTTTTCATTGTATGCATTTGTATGGATTCCTTTCATTTCAGGATATAAGCCTATTTTTCCTTTATAGTTATAATATAAATACATTTATTTGAAAGAAAAAATTGAACAGATTTAATTAAAATATTTTATTTAGTAACAGCTTATATCAAATTGGATTTGAGAAGCATTCTCCTGAACTGAAATAATTGCCATTTCCTGTATTTTCTCACTTTATACTTGTTATGGATGAATTCTGTCTCCCTGAAATTCATATGTTGAAGCTCTAACCCCCAATGTGACTGTATTTGGAGATAAGACCTTTAAGGAGGTAAATAAGGTTAAATGAGGTCACAAGGATGGGTCCCTAATCCAATAGGGCTGGTGTCCTTATAAGAAAAAGAAGAGACAACAGGAGTGTGCACATACAGAGGAAAGGCCAGGTGAGGACACAGCAAGATGGCAGCCATCTGCAAACCAAGGAGAGAGGCCTCAGGAGAAACCAAACCTGCTGATACCCTGATCTTGGGCTTCCCAGCCTCCAGAACTGTGAGAAATAAATTTCTGTTGCTTATGCCCTGTCTGTGGTACTTTGTTACGGCAGCCCTGGAAGAGGAATTCAATAGTGTTATCTATTAATTCACTCAACTAAGATTTATTGGATTCATCTGTGTCAGAAGATACTCTCTCAGTGCTTTTGACACTGACATGAGTCTGACAGAGTCCTTGGTCCCAGGGGATTCCCAAACTCATGGGGGAAAGCAGCAAAGAAAGAGTTAATAAGTGTTTAGTGTCTTAAGTGCAATGCTTCAATGGTGCAGAAGATAACTTGGAACAATGGTACAGGGTGCCTCACCCTGATTGAAGTGTAGAGAAAGGCTTCATGAAAGACCATGGCCTGAGCTAAGACTCTAAGGATGAGAAAATGGCTGAGAATGGTTGTGGGTGAGAGGATGGGTAGAGAAGGCATTCCAGGCAGAGCAGAGAGAATAAATATAGCCACAGTGTCAAGAAACAGCACTCTGCATGCACCGTGTGCCAGAAAATACTGGAAGGGATTGATGAATGTGAAGGAAAAGGCCAACTAGATAAACACCTTTTTTGTCACGTTAGAGATCTTTGATTTAATCCTGAGGATCAAGGGGCTGCAAGAGTTTCTCAGCCTCAGCACTATTGACATTTTGGCCTGGATAATTCTTTGTTGTGGGAGGCAAAGAGTTAGAAGGTTTAGTAGCATCCCTGGCCTCTACTCATTAAATGCTAGTGTCACCCTGTGACAACCAAAAAGCTCTCCAGATATTGCCAGATATCCAACTGGGGCATGAGGGGAGAGGAGCAGGGAGAACAAAAACAGACTCAGACTGAAAAGCACTGCCCTAGATGGTTCACGATGATATGAACCTGGAAATCACATGGTTCAATTTGCATTTTTATCCACATCAAGGAGCAGTACAGCATAATGGTTTAAAAACAAAGACTCTGAAGCCAGCATGCCTGGGTTCAAACCCAGGATACGCTACTTGCCTGTTGTGCAAACTTGTGCCAGTTATTTAACTTTTGTGTCTGGGTATTTTCACCTATGAATGAGATAAGTACGGCTACCTCATAGCATTGTTGTGAGGTTAAATAAGTTAAGATACGTAAAGGGTTTAGAACAGTACTTGGCAGTAAGTGCTGTGTAAATGTTTGTTAAATGAAAAAAAAGCTTTGTGAGGAGAATGGAAATACGGGGAACAGACCAAAGACAAAGGATGGATGTTAAGTTTGGTTGAAACCTGAAGCCTTCCTCAATGTCCTCAGCAGAATGTAGTCTTGCCCTCCCTCAAATTCACACAGAATTCTAAACATTGTGTTTATCTTGTTTCATAGGTTATTATGCAATTGTCACATTATCTTTGTATCCATCCACATTGCTTTATTACTAGCATATGCTGAATAAATATACTTAAATTAAGGAATAAAGAACAATAGCATGCCAAATACCAGCTTTCTCTGCTGAAGGCAGATATGAATTTTACGTGCAGTATGAGTGTCCCTGATCATTTCAAGTGCCAAAGGTACAGCAATGGGGTAAAACGGCAGCCTGGATTCTAAACTGATAAAATTGTTCTTGTCTTCACTCCTGTGGTAGGAAGAATTCTAAGTTGCTTCCGATGAACTTAAACTTTTAAGACCCCCTCCCCTTTCACTGTGGGTAGAATATGTAAATATGATGATATATTTCTCCCGTGATTATGTTACACTATATGACAAAAAGATTTTCCAGATGGAAAATGAATCTAATCACTTCAAAGCAGAATTTTCCCCAGCTCTTGACAGAAGGGAAAATGAGAGAGATTCGCTGAGCCTTGTTTGGCTCTGAAGATGGAGAGGGCCACATGGAAGAACCGACAACAACTTTGAATTGCTGAGAGTGACCTCCTGCCAGCAGCCAGCAAGAAGATGGGACGTCAGGTCTACATCCCCAAGAAACTGAATTATGCGAACAACTTGAATGAGCCGGCAGTGAGTTCTTCCCCAGACCTCCAGATCAGAGACCAGACTCACTGACACCTTGATTTTGACCTTATGAGACTGAGAACAGAGAAGTAGTCAAGCTTACCCCAATGTCTGACCTCCAGAACTGTGAGCTACTACATAGGTGATGTTTGAAGCTGCTAACTGTGTGGTAATTTGTTACACAGCAATAGAAAACCAATACAACTCCTTTAGGAGCTGACGAGTGTTCATCTTAACTGAGATTCCGTTCAGAAGCATTATCTGGAATGTACATCCACTTATTTACATGTCCATTCTATAACACTTGCATACAATGTAATATCCATTAGAGTGACTTCAAAACAATTGCAAGAACCACAAGCAACACCATGGATAAATCTCATAAACACACCACTAAAAGGAAAAAAAGAAAAGCCAGACACAAAAGAATACTTATCTTATAATTCCATTTATATAACACTTAGAAAACAAGTAAAACCAAATGCGGTGTTTATGGAATGTATTCGTAAGTGCCGAATGTATAAACAAGAACAGTAGAGTGATTGCTGAGAAGCTCTGGATAGTGGTTTCCTTTGAGGGAGAGAAGGGAAGAGAGATGTGAAGGGACAGAGGGCAGGGGGCTGCGCCTGCATCTGTGGTACTGACAATAAGCCATGTCGTGACTGGGGGAGAGATTACATGTGCGTTTACCTTACGACTAGTCACTAACAAGTCAAGCTTGCTTTTATGTACTTTTTTGTATGTTGTGTTTTACAAATGTTACAAAGCCAATACAGACTTTCAGGGTGTTGGCCGATTCATTTTATCTTAATGTATACAGTTGGAGGCTCATGACTGCATTAGGAAGGGAAGTGTGTGAGAAGAACCATGCACGACTGCTGCCAGTCAAGAGCCCAGCACATTAGTGAGCGGTTGCATCTCTCTGATACATCTAAGAAACATACTCAAAGGCTCCTCTTGCCTAAAAACCCCATGTCTTTCCTTCTTTACCCTGGGCTCACGAAATGGACTATTTTCTGCTCTTTTATTTATTTTATCATACATTTTTTAGGAAGTAGTCGCCATCTTTTGAACATGCATGACTGCTCTGATTCACCATCCCTGCTATTTTCTTGAATCATCTCATTTGCTCCCTGTTCTTTTGCTTCTCTCCAGAAGGCAGCTGTGATTTTGCCAGGGATGCTGGTGCTAATGCTTCCCGCACTGTTACTTCACTGATGGGCTGGCCGCTTATATAGTAATGTAACAGGGGAAAAGCAGTAATAAAGATAAACTGCTGATTGCTTTGTTCCTTCTCCAAAATAGTTCCCTTGATACATAGAATAGTCTTGCTCTACTCCATATGCCTATCATATTTTTTTTCTTTTTAAAAATGCCTAAAATTGGAACTAATCACATTATTGGCATTCAATATTAAAGGGTCCAAGCTATTTGACAGGAGAGAGGATGGATGTCCATTAACCCTGCTATTCCAAGCTGAGAATCAGCTTGGATGGATAAGGGCATAGATTATTCCATCTGACTTCTGTAAGAGAGAAAGAAAGAAATGGCTGTTTGTTTAAACTTACGGATGTTCTGGTATAGATTTCCAAGGACGTTCAAAAATAAAATGGAATAAGCAGTGCTTGCAACACCTATGAAGCCTGACAACATCATGATTCAACCTTAACTCCAACTCTACATTAGTTGATCTCCTGCCGTGCAATCCCTGCTCATCCTGGTCTCTGAGTAGACTCATGGATGTTTTCATTGCCCCTAATGTAAAATACCTTGCCTCACTCCTTTTTCCTGTCCAAATTCTACCCATCCTTGAAATCACAGTTTAAGACACACTTCCTCCCTAAAAATTTTTCCAAACATATCAATATACAGGTCCTCTCTTATGAGTTCTTAACCTTCCTTAATTGTACTCCATTTAATTGACATCTGATCATGTTACACTTGTTACGATAGATCATCTGCTCCTTAAGAGGCAAATCATTTCTTTTTTTTTAAATCATGTACATCATTTCAGGACATGGTAGGTATTGAAAAAGGGAAGCAGTAGAGAGTCATGGGACCATGAGACTTTCAAAAGAAGCTTTGCTTGGGAGGAAAAAATAACCTCATCCAATCTTAAAACTATAAATTATAGATTCTCAAGAGAAGTGTGATTGAGCCAAGTGATTCCTGGCATGTACAATTATGGGTAGTTGGTAGATGGTCAAAAAGTCTTGTTAATTGGATTGATTTAAAATGGGAACAAGAATATGGTGGGCTTTTCCTGGCAACACACAAAAAGAAGAAAGTTTATTTATCCAGAGGGATATTTGGAAGTAGAAAATGATCTAAAATCAAATGAGTTAGGAATAACCCTCATTTTTAGCAGTGGCTGAGGCTCTGTCTAACTAGAAGAAGTGAAACAGTCATTAGTGTCATCATCTTCACCATCATCTTCATCAGCAGCATATATTTAATATACACCCATATATTTTACATGGGTAAAATCTCATTTGATGTGCTCAAAAATTCTAAGCAAAAGGAATCATCATTATTCTCATTTTTTCACTGAGCTCAACAAATTGAAGTTTAGAGAGGATATATTAACCTCCTATTGCTACTGTATACCCTATTACCACAAACTTGGTAGCTTAGAACAACACAAATTTATTACTTTATACTTCTGGAAGTCAGAAGTTTAAAATCAGTTTCACTGGCCCAAAATCAAAGTGTTGACAAGCAGTGTTCTCTCTGGAGGTTCTAGGGAAGAATTTTTATAGTCCCATCTTCCATTTTCCTGGCCAGCAGCATATCATCTTCATCTCTCTCTCTCTCTCTCTTTCTCTTTCTCTCTCTCTATTTCTTTCTCTGTCTCTCTCTCTATATCTTTCTCTGTCTCTCTCTTTCTCAGTCTGACCCTTGTAATTATATTGGGTCTACCCAGACAATCCAGCATAATCTCCTATCTCAAAATCCTTAATGTAGTCACATCCGCAAAGCCCCTCCTGCCATTCAAGGTAGCATATTCACAGTTCTTCACCCACACCTTTCTCTGGGTTACCTGCAATACCATGAACTAAGCTCACTGTAGGTATAGGTGGTAAAGTCGACAGCTGAGAGCCTGCAGAATCCACATCCAAGAGGCTGGCAAGCCAGCTTGATGCTCATCAGATAGAAGATGCTAACCAAAGGAAGGTCCAAACAATGTTTCTCAAAGTATGGGCAACCACTTCACTGGTATTATCCAGTTTCTTTTCAATGTGGTGTTTGAGATCATCCCAGCATACTAAACTAAAATCTCATTATAACAAGTTTCCAAGGTGATTCTTGTCCATGATAAAGTGTGAGAGCTACTGGACAAGAAAAAGAAGACCAATGGTGGAGGAGGGGTGGCCAACAGACACAGGTATCACAAGGCTCAAAAAAAAAGTTCCCTAGTTAAGAACGTTTAAAATTCAACAAGAGCAGCACTAGTAAGCAGATAACATAAAAATTAAGTGACGCTGTCAGCGTGTACTGTCCCAGAGGTGTGATCCCTGTGGATCATTAATATTAGCTACGACCAAAGGAACACAGATGGGGCCCAACTCTTTTTGGCAGAGCAGCTTTATTCCCTGTGAATTCTTCACAGTAAACACACATTCACAAAATCTTCCCCAATCATGGAAATCTTCTGAAGAACCATGTTCTCTGAGTTTACAGATACAAATGCTCGTTTCTGAATATGACCAGCCTACTAAATAAATGGATTAAAAATAACCTTGTTTTATCTTGCACATTTCTCTGAAGAACTCGAGATCTTGACAGATGCTATTTAGTTGCTCTCCTTTTAATCCCAGGAATTTAACCAGCAGACCAATATTTACTATTGTTCCTCGAAATACTTCTGTCACTAGCACATACCCTATCCTCACGTATGTGATGGTCACGACAACTTTGCTCAATAATTGAGATCGACAGCCAACCTTCAGGAATAAGGCCTTGGTTTCTTTTCTCAAGTTAAATGGCAACCCAAGTTTATTCATGGGACAGTGGAAAGCCATCAATTATTTCTTCTGAAAGAGGCATAAATAAAATCTCATTTCTTTAGGCATAACATGTCAGTTCAATTGACCTTTTGTTTGTCGTGTCACCAAACATGTTCCTTTGATATAAAACCTCACAGCAGACTGCAAATGTGTTTTTCTTTAAATTTCCCAAGTTCTGACAAGCAAGGTTACAAAACAAAACAAAACAAAACAAAAATTCTCAATAGTAGATGAAGATTTTTATCAACTTTTTCTTCTTTTCCTCCCTCTCCCCTCTTTCTCTCTCTCTTTGGCTGCTGAGCAGATCTATTTCATTCCAGGTCCCAGCACGGTGTCTGAGAGGCCCTGAAGACTCAGACCATTCTCAGAGCCTCGAGCCCTCCCAACGTGGGTGACTGCCAAAGCCTGTGAGTGCTGAGCCATAGAACAGGCCCAGTGGTGGTTTGGCAAAACATCCTAAAACCATTTGAGGGGGTCGTGTCTCTGTGATAAGTGCCATCAAAAAAAGTATTATTTGCTCTAGGAATTTCCTTTCTCCATAACTGAGAGAGAGAGAGACAGAGAGGAGAGAGAGAGAAAGCCAAAGATATTTTTCTGTCTATTGTGTCTCTAGAGATTTATTTTCAAATGTGCCCAAGGACTCTATTATGATTCCTTGAAGAGGGAAGAGTTTACAAGAGCATCAATGTGTTAATGGCCATATTATCATTTGATAATGTGGTAATGTCATGTACTAACTGGGCACATGTTGCTGATCTCAGCAGATATCATCACAGATTCCGCCATTAAATGAGCCATCTATTACCATCAGAGCTGCTCACCAGTGAAATGGGATTTGTATTCTAAGTTCTGGTGTAACTTGGTCCTCAGTCCGTACCAATGAAGGCAGCCTTATGGAGAGTGTCAGATAAGAAAAGACCTAAGATCCACGAGCCAATTATTAAAAGAAAAACCAAAATCAGGTGACTGCATCTGAATAAGAGAGAGGAGCCATCACACGAGTTGATGATCTAGATTCTGAAAAGCAACAAAACAGCCCCTGCCTGGATCTCACAATTGCATAGCTCTGTTTATAGATAAGAGGAGTGGGCAACTACTGGGTGGTGTCATTTGAAGGCTCAGAAAAAAATATGTAATACTTACTCCAATGGCTGAGTCTCCACTACTCAAGAGTCATGTGGATGTTGGTTCCGTTCACTTATATAACATTTATTGAGGCTTTCTTACCAGAATGAACAAGATAGGCACATTCTCTACCCTTGAATTCTTGGCTTTTCCAAGGCCCTAAGTAGCAACTATCTCTAGAAGCAGCTATGCCTTAAGTCATAACCAGGTATTAAGGGAAGGAATAGTTTCCAAATTTTATGTAAAAAGCAAAACTTTACACTCATAAAACAAAAACTCAAGAGCAAGACCCTTTGAAAAAGAGACAAAAATGCAGAGATCTGTGAGGGTGATGAACTGGACTTACCATGGGCCAGGCTGAGCTAGAGGCCTTGCCCATTCCCTGCTAGCAGCGTTTATCAGCCAAGTCAAGTATGTCAAGTGCATCCATGGTAGAAAATTCCTTTTAGGTCTCCAGTAAGGTAGATGACAGTTCATAGCAATTCACCAGAAATAGATTTGAGGAATAAAAATGATTTCCTTCCAAATGTTATGAGTAATGAGAAATGGAGCTAAGCCTTCCTAAGTGATGACTGAGTGGGGCTAAGGAGATGTCAGGTCACATACACGCAAGACACACCACCCCTTAAGAATGGGGGCTAACTGAAGGGGATTGTAGCAAATATCAGATTTGATATAAACCCAAACATCATTATGTCATATTTATCTTTCTTTTTTTTCCCTAGAAAGTTAAGAAGTGCATTTCACATAGAATGTGTTTGATGGTCATCACTCTTCTCATGAGTAAATTATTAGCATATATGTAAAACCCTAATAAAACCACAGAACCAGCTTATACCACAACAGTCTGTGGTTCTCAGTCAATAAGAGTCTTCTGGGGGCCTTAGGGGAGCAACATGGAGGTATGATTAGAGATCATTGTATCCATTCCCTTTCTAAACATTGTACATAGATTGAATAAAGCATACTTCACACACTTCTATGCTCCTTGTCATTATATTAAAATGACTTGGTGATTAATAAAATACATTCAAAATCTTTACTTAATGTATATAAACATCAGTCATTGTATATTTTTTTCAGTCAACAAATATTAAAAGCAAACTATTAACCCGGGGGGGAGTCTTATGTTATCTGGAAATTTTATTCATTAAGATAAAGGGCCTTCTTCTTGAGAACACAAGGAATGACTTAGAAAGCCCTTTCCGTATGGAAACCACACAGACTTTTACACCATTCACCTAACTGCAGAGAAGAGAGCTCAGTAAAATTGAGGAAATAAAGAAACAAATAAATATTCCAAGAGGCCACAGTTAAGCTTTTCAGAATTAAAAGACATTCCAGCAGAGTTTGTAATTGATTTCAAACATCTGGTATGGCAAATCCAGGCGACTATCACCGCTCACATCTGGGACCTTTGGTCTTTCAGATCAGTGTTGGTCTTGTGGTCCTGGACTGGAAGCACAGGCTGAGGCTGCCTGATAAGAATGCAGATATCTCCACTTGTGAGCTTCTCCCCTGTCTGAATAAGAGAAAACAGTGGAGAGGAGGGAGGTCCTAGCACCTGAAGTTCACTGATGATAACTCTGCTTCAAGAAAAGCTATAGTAATGATGGAAATTGGAAAAATTACAGACACTGTCAACCCAGCCACTGAGTGATTAAAAATGTAGGAGATCCATGTTGGTACTTTCCCAATCTGTACCAAGAGCCGATATTTACTCCTTTTTAAAGAAACCTTGATTTAAAGTAAGGAAGTAGAAGATGGCAAGATCTGAGCAGAAAGGGAGGGCATGTAGAAGCAGCAGTCTTAAATTCTTTCAGGAAAAATGTAAGAGAAGAATGCTAGTAGGTTGTGAGATCACAAGTCCAACTTGTATTTTTCTTGAGATTAAATTTTCTCAAAAAAACAGCATTACTATAAGTGGTACTTAATTCTCCAATCCACATTCTAGCTATTCTCATTCTCTTGGAAATCTAAGAAAAAAATTTAAAAACCCCCTCCTCCTCCATAGGTGGCCTGGAGGAGAACCCATGTGGGTTTTTCGGCAGGGGAGCAGCACACATTAACCTGACAGGAGCCAGCAGGAGCCCCCGGATGAGCTTGTCATGTGACACCAGGAATCTTACCTCTTCAGAAAATAGCATGGCAATTGTTGCAAATGATTACTTTCAGAAACAAAGCTTCTTTTTTTGCAAGTCAGAGTTAATTTTTAAGTTTGAAAGTTCCTGCTACCACAGTGCACATTACAAAAAAGTCATGAAGTTGAACAAAAATATAGCATTGGGTCAAATAAAAAACAATTTGGAAAGTTCAGACCCAAGAAATACTGAGGTAGTTCAGTATAATGTTGCTGTTCTAATTAGATGCAGCTCTCAAATTTCCACAAGCAAAACACAAAATAGCATAATTTCTAAAATGGGATCAAGATACAAAATGAGAAGGATTAGGTGGTCTTCAATTTATAAACAATTGTATCATTAAGCATTTCCACATATGTCTGAAACTACATACTCCTTATGGGTGCAGTTCTTTTGTCTTTTGAATCTGAACAACGGGAGAGCAGTCATCCTGAGACACTCCTGTTATGTAGATACAAAAATGGATTGAGTGAACAAGCTCCTTAATGGTTCCTGGGTGTACCTCCCAACCTATCTCCAATGAAGAACCTGCTCTACATCAATGCTGGAAATGGCTGCTACTACTGATAGGGGAAAACTTAGAACTAAGAAGGAAATTATCCCTTAGAAACAAGGGAACATAAAATGTAAGATGTATTTGAAACAATTCCAATATGTTTAGGTACTTTGTGTGTTAAAGTAACCTTGTCAACTTTGTCAGGGAACATAATAATCACTCATTATGTTATTGGTATAGGAAAATGCCTTCCAAGATCTAGAGGAACGCACTTACAAATGATTTTTGGAATGCTATACACTCATCACTTGAGAAGAGTCTATTTAGATAATAACAGAATGGCTTGGAACAAAGGAAACGGTTCAGGATGCTTTCCTGCTGGCAAAGAATTACACTAATATATCTTGCTAGCTCATCTCATTTGAAATGCCCTAATTTCCCTTGAGAGAAATTTTGAACTGTTTTCTCTCCCTCCTCCCATTCCAAGTACATATCAACTGTCTTTAAGAAAAATTTTAATGATGGGGAAGCAAGATGAGAGATAGAGCCAGTGGTATCATTGAGATCATAGAGACGAATCTGTACAGTACGATCACTCTGTCCTAGAGACATCTCATTGGCAATTGTTGGGGGCTTTCCCTCCTTCATCTACTGGGTAAACCATAAGAAAATTACATATTGAAAATCAAAACTGGTCAAATATTGACTATTTCATTCATTTCTGCCTTGGTGAAATAAGATTTTGTTAGATGGACTCTAAGATCCATCCCAGCCCTGATAATCAATGGTGGTATAAGTCCATTCTTGGTGAAATCCAAATAATTCTGAGAGCCGTAGAGATTTGCACTTTCTGGAGAACAGAGTTCATCATACATAAGCAACTTTTTCAGAAAACATTCTTTCCATCTGCTCTACATTTATTAATCTTCATTTATCCTCAGGATAGAAAGATGGACTATGGAAAAGAGATGGCTTAGCATGTTTGGCTCATGCATAGTGTTCCGAGAGCCCTGATGAACCATCTGTTCTTTAAAGAAAAATAACTCTCCAGAGTTTCAGTAGCTCTAGAAAAATAGCAAAGGAGAAACTAGAAAGAAGATTATCATGGAACTTCTATAAATAAAGAAAAAATAAACCATGAACTAAGGATTGAACATCTTGTGATTATAGACAATTGGGTATAGATTGTGATATATCTAAAACTATAAAGACATCATAAGGTGACTATTCCATCACTAGACATTAGGAAATACAGTGAATATCTTCCTGAAAAAAGGTGAAGCATAAACATTTTATTTCAACATGGACCATATCTGTTGAATGTACCAAATCAAAAATTACAACGTTAAGGTTGGCATTTTTCATTACTCTCATATTATCCAAGCATGAAGCCATGGATAGTTTGCAGTTGAGTGAGTTTACGTTGTATTAATGGCCAAATTAAAGAAACTGTTAAAGAAGTAAAATTGATAACTTGGTGTCAACATGAACAACTGATTATCAAGTTATAGGCTCTAGTAAAAAGAAAAAGAATAAAAGGGAGCAATGTTTATTAGACATAGTATTGGCCTTTTCATTTGGAAAAATAAACCAGAAAAATTACTCATTGGATGATGTCTCATAGGGGTAAGGGACAGTCAAGGACAAAGAATGTAGGGCGAGTTCCTAAGGATGAGCTAAAAATCAGCGATGGATCAAATAGTAGATGTAAAACAAATGACCCTTCTGTAGTCCACATATTCCCAAATATCAAGAAGTAAAATAAGTAGGAAACAGAAAACACACAAATTTAAAAACAATCAGGTGAACACAAAATACCAGAGAGCAAGTAGGACCAAAGCCAGAGGCTAAGAGTTCAAGAGATGGTCTCCAGCTGAAAGGGAAAAACAGGGAAAATTGGCGGTATCACCACTAAAATGGACTTGTCATCATCTCAGAGGGAGGTTTTACACTCCCAGTGGACTAAGCTGGAGATAGCAGAGAAAAACAACAGAGAACAGCTCTGGAGAGGGCAATGAAAGGACCAAGCATAAGGCCTTTTCTGACTGTCCATACCGAACCTAGAAAAATTCAGTGAGGAAATATTGGTTATACTAGTTTTAAATAAAAACAAGGCTTAGGATTTGTAAAAAAGAAAAACACCACTGAAATTTATTTTAACATCAACTGGTTTCATTTGTTTTTAGAAATGCAATAACTGTTAGAACTGCCAACCCAGGAATAATGGTGTAGGGGAATAAACACTTAATACGGGGATTCCAGGCCCATCTCTCAAAGAACATACAATTTAGTGGTGAACTAAGATAGAGACCTTCCATAGCTACAGTCAAAGACATTACAAACATGGATCCAGTGAGAAACAGAAAGTGCTTTACAGATGAAGAAAAGAGATACTCTGTTATTTGCAACTAAAGGATTAGCACTATTGCTACATAACAGACCATTCCAAATCTCAATGGCTTAAAAGAGTATTCATTTGTTAAGGCTCACATGTCTTTGTATCAAGGACCCCTTTGACAGTGTAATTGTCAGGAAAGTGAAAAAAGTAGAGAAAACATGACAAGGGGAAATAAACGGTGCTGTGATCATACAGTGGAATCCTTACATAGTGAAGATGAATAAATTACACCTATAAGTATTAACAAGAAAACCAGTCTTAAAAAGCATAAGGTGAAGAAAAGCTAATTTTCAGAGAAACAATTATATTGTCATAACATTTCTATCCTTTAACAACATAAAAATACTAAATATTGTTGCAAAATACACACATGTAATAAAAGTGTAAACAAACATTGTTTTGATAAACACCAATGATATCAGTTACTTCTTGAAAGAAGAGGGAAATGGAAAAGGAGATAATTGAGCAGTGGGAGTCAAATGAATCTGTAAGGTTTAATTAAAATATCAGAAGCATACATGACAAAATATTAAGATTCGACAAAGCTGGGTGATGGTAGTTATTCGTTATGATTTTCACTATATTTTTCTCTATGCTTAAAACATTTCATATTAAATAATGAGTTATGTATGGAGAAATTCTTTATTCAGAGAACAGTGTTATTGAGAGAATAAGAAGCTTAATTAAATCTGTTAAAGATGCTCTTAATAAAGCTGGCGTACTTTCCACTCAGACTGGCTCTGCTCTTTACAGGCATAGCCTCTGTTTGTTCAGGATACTCAAACACGCCATAGGGTTTTTTTAGAGAATTCTAAGATGTATAGAGAGCTTAAAATCAAGCACTGGAGAAAATATGTTCCAGACTACTGCAGATGTCCTTGGTTTGAATAATATTTTAATGAAAGATTGTGTGTAGGCTAGAGCCTGGAGCAAGAAAACCTGGTTGAACGGATTTGCATCATGACGTTAAAATAAATAAATAAATCTCCCCACTCGAATCTGTGCATGTGCTTTAAAAAAAAAAAAAAAACAGATATTTTAGATTTAAATATAACCATAAGCTTAACAGGATGTTTCAGATGAGGTAAAATTCTGTCATTTGTACAATTTGATGTGAATATTAGGAAAATGCAATGGCTATCAGGCTTACTGAAGAAACAAGATTATATTCTAAATGCTTAACTTTGAGAAAACAGTGTTAAAGCACATTCTAATATATTCTTTATGTTAAATAGAAACTCTAAGTGTAGTATGTTCCACTTATTCTCACAATGGTTTGGATCTCTAAGGCTAGTATAAGTGAAATATCATGTGCATATGGCACAATATGAGCAGGATCACCTTGAAGGAGTCCTGTCCAAAATTGTTTCCTCTACTGGCTAGTCCCAGCCCTGAAAATCCCCCCAGCAGTAAGGACCTTTGGGATTGGTTGTGGTAGATTGAGCAGGCTCCTGAGTGGAAATCTTCCATCCTACAGAAAATAGAGTCAAATAAATGAAACTAGGAAAAAGAGAAACCCTTGCTTGAGGATGGGGATGAAAACAAATGTGCCTTTGGAATGATGAGGACAGAGTGTATCCAAGGGGAAAGACACCAGAGTCTAACTAACTTGAGGAGCACCACAACCTTCTGGAGTTACTTCTGCCCGTAAGGAAGAACGCTAGTTCTCTCCAGGCTAGATGGTCTTATATCTAGTAGAACACATTGTTTTAGGTGGGAAACTGTAGGGTTTTAGCTGGAGACATGAAATTCTAAACTGCTCTCCGTAAAAAACAATGAGAATTTGTGGGTACAGAAAGTCTAGTATAGATTGGAGGGCAGGGTGAGAGCAGAGGTGAACAGAACAAAGAGGCATTTGGAGGCAAGATCTAAAATAGGACCATGAAATCTTTTCATCTCATCCTTTTGACATTGACAGGTTGGCCCTAGGGGAATTCTGACACTGCTGTGCACAGCATAAGAGCCATTTAGCCACAAAGAAGTAGCAACTCTCTGCACTGTTCAGTGATCCTGTATCTGTACCCACCTCTCTGTTCCTCCACCTGTGGTCTGAGTCTTCTGTGTGTACCCCTTCTCTCCCCTATTTCATCTGAAACCACAATAAACAGAACTTCCCAACCAAAGGCTTATATTACTAAAATTCATTAAACAATAATGATTGTTAATTATTAAAATTGGTAATATTATCAATTAAATGTTAAATTCAATCTGCCTTTATTCAAATTAAAATGAACATGGGCTGGCCCCGTGGCTTAGCGGTTAAAAGCGCACGCTCCGCTGGTGGCGGATCCCGGGCACGCACCGATGCACCGCTTCTCCGGCCCTGCTGAGGCTGCGTCCCACATACAGCAACTAGAAGGATGTGCAACTATGACATACAACTATCTACTGGGGCTTTGGGGGAAAAAAAAAAAGGAGGAGGATTGGCAATAAATGTTAGCTCACAGCCAGTCTTCCTTAGCAAAAAGAGGAGGATTAGCATGGATGTTAGCTCAGGGCTGATCTTCCTCACAAAAAAAATTAATTAATTAATTAATTAAGATGAATATGTCTGGTAGAAATAATCAACATAAAAAGTTGAAAATGGCCATTAATGCATGTATCAAAATATGTGATTCATTAAAAACTGTCAGAAAAATCAATTTGGGGACAAAATTTAGATTTGGCATGGGGAAATTCAAAGAGCCCCAAAAGAAAACCAAAGAGCTATAACTGATACAATTTGATATGTATAAAGATACTGATCTCTGAGACAAATCTTTCTATCAAAATTTAGCCTGCAAAAAACTGCCAAATGTTTTAAAATTCAAGAAAATAAGAATAAAAATTAAGATGATTCAATTGTGCTGTATTAAAAAAATCAATCATTTGTAACTATATTTGATTAATTATTTTCTCTATTTTACTGCATAAGATACTTTTTATGTGAAAATCCATTCATATTGAATTAATTCTGATAAAATGTTTTTATTCACAAGGTCCTTACGAACAGTGGGGCCAAATATCCTGTACTTAATGGAGCTCCTGGAGAAATAGTGCCAATTAGAAATTTCTGTCTGTTGGTGCAAAGGACGAGGTGATAAGAAAAGATTTTCACGTACAGCTGATTTTTGACAAAGGGGCCAAGAACATACAATGGAGAAAGGAAAGTCTCTTCAATAAATGGTGGTGGGAAAACTGGACAGCCACATGCAAAAGAATGAAAGTAGATCGTTATCTTACACCATACACAAAAATAACTCAAAATGGAATAAGACTTGAATGTAAGACCTGAAACCATAAAACACCAGAAGAAAATATAGGCAGTACACTCGACGTTGGTCTTAGCAGCATCATTTTGAATGTCTCCTCAGGCAAGGGAAACAAAAGAAAAAATAAACAAATGGGCTTACATCAAGCTAAAAAGCTCTGGACAGCAAAGAAAACCATCAACAAAGTAAAAAGACAACCCACCAACTGGGAGAAAATATTTGCAAATCATATATCCAACAAGAGGTTAATATTCAAAATATGTAAAGAACTCATACAACTCAACCACAAACTACCTGATCAAAAAATAGGCAGAGGATATGAATAGATAATTTTCCAAAGAAGATATACAGATGGACAACAGACATGTGAAAAGATGTTCAACATCACTAATTATTAGGGAAATTCAAATCAAAACTAAAACGAGATACCACCTGACACCTGTCAGAATGGCTATTATTAAAAAGACAAGAAATAACAAGTTGGAAAGGATATAGAGAAAAACGGACCCTCACACACTGCTAGTGTGAATGTAAATTGATGTAACCACCATGGAAAACAGTATGGAGATTTCTCAAAAAATCAAAAATAGAAATACCACAAGATCCAGCTATTTCACTTCTGAGTATTTACCCAAAGAACATGAAGACACTAATTTGAAAAAATATATGCACCGCTATGTTCACTGCAGCATTTTTCACAATAGCCAGAACCTGGAAGCAACCTATGTGACCATAAACTGATGAATGGATAAAGAAGATGTGGTATACGTAAGTACAATGGAATACAACTCAGCCATAAAAAAGACAAAATCATTCCATTTGTGACAACAGGGATGGACATTGACGGTATTATGCTAAGTGAAAAAAGTCAGACAGAGAAAGCCATTACTGTATGACTTCACTCATATATGGAAGATAAACAAACACATAGAGGAGGAGAACAGATTAGTGGCCACCAGAGTGAAAGGGGGTGGGGGAAAGGCAAAAGGGATAAAGAAGCACGTGTATATGGTGATGGATGGAAACTAGACTTTTGATGGTGAACACAGTACAGTCTATACAGAAGTTGAAATATGATTATGTACACCTGAAATTTATATAATGTTATAAACCAATGTGAACTCAATTAAAAAAATACATACATACATGTATACATAGAAATTAAATTTAAGGCAAATTTTTTAAAATGTTGGCATTTGTTCATTCTGAGCAGTGAATGATACTGTTCTCCATAGTTTTATCTATTAAAAATATTTTCTAATTTAAAACAGTTAAAATGTGACAAAGAATTTCTGTGATGTTCTGGGTTAACAGCCAGAGGTTAGAGCACAAACATTAAAAAAAAAGAAGAAGAAAGGAAAAGAAAAGAACTTCAAAGAACAGGGATATCTAATACTCACTGTTCACATGAATTGCTGTGTGTGTTACTGCAATGCCCCCTCTCCTACGCCCTTGACTCTAAACCTTCAGTATAATCTGCCGTATCTATAAATGCTCTCTGTGACTGGTATATGGGAGAACTTATAGACATGGGTAATGTTCCTTATTTGAGTAGATTATGGAGAAAGCAGCTAGAGGAAGTGACAAATAGGTAGATTAAATTCAGAGTGAACCAGAAATTGGAATTAGAAGTGACTATGAGAATGCACACTCCTGGGAATTCACAGAAATGTTGGGAAAAACATTAGATTTCTTATTGGACATAAAATAGGGGATGCAAATCAATTTTTTCCTCTTTCAAAGGAAAGAGTAACTTCTAATGATGTCATGATTATAGTCAGCACTGAGATAATCTACGTACTTCCCAAAGTAGACCTAATGGACTTCAAAAATATACCTATAAAAATAAACAATAACCCTATTTTGTAAATGTATATAACATAGTTTTGTATATATACACATATATGTAAACGTTTATAGCATAGCTACCTCTGGAAAGAAAAATTAGATTTTTTCTGTATAACTCTCTTTCTGTATCCTAAGAGGAAAACATCATAAATGTGTAAGAGTTCTACATTTTCTAGAATAATTAAAACTACCATTGAGACCACATTCCATGTAAGGACCATAAACAAGCAGAGTAGCTACACAAGCTTCACACGCAGGAAGAGAACTAAAGCCAAAGGAGGGTCTTATCAAGCCAATACTTCCTCTTAAGAAAGAGTGAGACTCAGGCATATCAATACTCAGTGCTTCGTCTTTCGATATCCTTACAATAGCACACATGATGGAGAATTCGCTTTCAACTTTGAGGTTGGAAGACTGCCTTTTTGAGAGTCACAAATCTCACTTCATATTCTAGGATGGAAATAGCGTTTGTTTTTAAGGAAGACCACTCTTCCATCTGCTTGGGTGCCACGTAATTGAACCCTTCAATTTACTCATATATAAGGAAGATACCTTTGCATTGTTCTCCAGGAAAACTTGAGACAGTGGGTTTGATCTTTGGTTTATTAACTTTAATTAGTTTCCTTAGCAGAGCAGTACCCACAGAGTGTTAGAGAAAGCCTTTATTTAATTATCAATGTATTTTGTGTTTCCCTTTCAAAAAAATCTGGATTTTGCAAGTCATCTCAACTTGATGCCTGTGTATCTTTCTGAGGAAGAGTGTGTATGCATATTAAGCCCCTATATCAGAATTTGCCCTGAAAAAATCGAGTCCTGACCTTACTTTTACCTCATGTAACAGAAAAAACTATGTAAATGAACAGCCATGGACTTGGCACAGCTCCAAACCTGACTAAGACACAATGAATGGCATAATTTAGGATTCAAAAACTCAGTTTTGATAAATATACCAAAGAATAGCATGATTGACCTACCTGGTAAAAAAAAATTCACTCCACATATTTGTGGTCAAAGACAATAACGAACATGAGAAAGTCGAGGAATTTTCTCGAGAAGATATCAGGCTCCTGTGACAGGATAGGAAATAGACTGGAGGAGGAAAGAACATGTGCATTTCTCAGAGGCACAAAAGGAAAGCATATGTAAAAACTGAGATACACAAGTCTCAGGAGATTCCCATTGTGGCGATTGAGTTTGCCCCCCAATAACACAAGGAAACCTTGTAGGAGCTGAGCAGATATCCTGACAAAAGGTTTGAACAAGTTAGTAGTTACGATTACGTCTAGGACAAATTTTAAGCTATTCCGTGTGTAGCCCAGTACTGCAAAGTTTCGGCAGTCTGTTAGAAGTCCTATCCTGGTCTAACTTGGGCTGTGGGGAACGAAAGGGAGTGAAGTTGCCTTCTTCAAGGCCATGCGGTGTCTGGGATGAGGAGGTGGGATTGGAAGAGTCAAATTACCCAGAAGGTGACATCATATATCAAATTGGAAGGAACAGGTGGGGGTGGATGCAAATTACAGGCCATGTCTCGTGGAAAGCAGTGCATCAGAAGGGCTGGCCCTGGAGTAGCTTTGCTCAGCCACGAGCTCGCTCACCTGGATCAGTAGCAGCTGAAACAAGTAGGTGGCAACCAGATTAGAAGAGATAAGACCAGATCAGAGGAGACAGAGGGCCTCTTCCAGAACATGGTAGGATTACTACTCGAGGAAACTTCCAGGGATAAAACAGAAGTCTTTAAAGGGGTGCTAATTTCCCAGAAGGAGATCAGAGACAAATCACCCCCTAACCATTTGGGGGAAAAGTGGACTATAATCGTATTTGATAGTACCCGGCTGGTGAAACAGAAGCACAGGTTAC
This sequence comes from Ceratotherium simum simum, assembly GCF_057802395.1. NCBI lineage: Eukaryota > Metazoa > Chordata > Mammalia > Perissodactyla > Rhinocerotidae > Ceratotherium > Ceratotherium simum. The sequence continues at coordinate 7,133,922 of NC_141914.1, read as the reverse complement.
ACAATGAAAGATGGTATAAACCGTCCAAGGATGTACAGCTGCTTGAAGCTGACACACCATTTCCACTATAGGAGTGAATACTTCTAGGAGGAGTGGTCAGATTTTACTCTTAGCTGACAAATGCAGAACTACCTTGCCTAAGCCTTCTTTTGGACAACCCAAGTTTCAACTCTCTATGCCACCCACTTCCCTGCCCTACTACTAGATCTGGCATCCATCCTCAAGATGTTCTCTACACTCAAGGCATGAGTTTACTTTCAGCTTTCTTGGTTTTCTGGTTCTGCTATCTCTGCCCAGGTATGCTTCCAGAATGATGTAGGAATGGCTTCCCTTCGTTTCAACCTTTCAGGGATCCTTGGATCTGGATAACACCCCTAAAGGTAGGGATCCAGCCCAGAGAGAAGAACCCAAACTAAACCATAATTGACCTATACCAGAGTTTTCAAGGCAAAAATTCTAATAATTCATTAAGTAAATACAACCTCCTTATTAAATATACTGATGTAGCTAGGATCTGGAGGTCTTAAATTTTTTAATAGAAATCAGGTCCAATGACTGCATCTTTAGGAAGCCAGAGATCAAGGAAATTAAGGGCAGTGAGTGCACAGGCCAGGGAGTCCATCAGCACAGTGATGTCCATGCAGCAATCTCGTTCAACTATGGCATTTCTACAACTCTTGACAGAAATCTCCTTGCTTCCTTGCTTGACTGAATGCTCAGATTAATCCTACTGCTTAACTTCAAAATTTTTCTGAAGCAGATTTTATACTTTATATGTTTGCGTTTCATTTTGGAGTCATAAAAGACTAGCTGATATTTTCCCCTCAATATCTTTTATAGTGGATTTGTTTTCCGTCTTCTTTTCTTTAGTCTGAATGCTCTTGGCTCATTTCCTCTCTTTATAGTTATGCTTTTTTAACCTCCAGTAATCCTTATGTCTCTCTTTTGCTGTGCTCAAAGACAGCCACTTCTCCAAAAGTGTTACCCATAATTACACGTATTATTCTCTTTTAAATCAGTGATAAATAATCCTTGCCTCAATTATTTATTTAGTCAAGTCCTATGGCTTAAAACATCCACCATTAAATGCAATTTGGCTTTAGACTAGGTCTTTATTTTTTTTTTAAGTCTACTAATAGCTAGTATAAAAGAAATAGTTTTCTTTCAGAATGCAACTAGTTTAGCAACAAACACCAAAGCATTTTGGTGCTTGCCTTTATTTGTTCTTACTAAATCCATCTTGCTAATTGATTGACTTTTCGATGCCATTAGATAATTAGAGATTTTCTATTCTTTGCAGCCTGAATGGGATCCCAGGAGAGCTTCACAAAATACACAGACTTCCAGAAGGGAGCAGGAGGCAAGAGGATTGTGAAAAGAAATTATTAGTAAGGGAAGTGGGAGAACATATTCTGTTAAAAGGAATATATTGAACAATTTATTGGCAAGGCTTGGCTTGAGTCATTCACAAGAGTTAGGTCTGGGGGGATTTAGAGACATACAAGTTCAATGTAAGTGAACAATGTGAGGAGACAATCTGAGGGAAACTAATCTAACTCAATCTTAGGTTGCACTAATTTAAAGACAGTGTCATGTACAGAAAAGCAACATCCTAATGGCTTCTGTAATGACTACACTTTACTCAAGGAAAGTTCAGTCTCAAGTTCCTCAGTCATTTTAAAAGAGTCAGGTAGGATAGGGAAAGAATTAAATTTGGCTTATTACCTACTATATGCCAGCAATTGGGCTAGACACTTACATAACCTAACACATGGAATGTAATGCTTAAATCAACCATTTGACATAGGTATCATTTTTCTCTTTTGGATACAGGAAAACTCAAAGAGATTAAGTGACAGAGCTTGTAAATGAATTAAAATCTAATGGGCAAATCCATGATCTTGCATTTTTTAATACTGAAAAATTAAAGCAACATACATGTCTAAAAATGAGAGAATGATTAAAACAAGTATTACAAATACATGCAATAGACACATCACTCTATCCCCCTTTTCATCGTCTTCTCTCCCTCCCAGCTGGTTGACTCGGAAGGGTTCTGAAGCACTATGCATCCTCATGGCTGATCCTAGCACGAGACCACTTGCTCTGTGCTAATCAGTCACCATCTAAAACCCCTGGATACAGACAGAGTCCTACTCAGTGGGTAATTGCAGAGGATAAAACGAAAAGCAGGCCCCACAGACTATAAGGAGGTTCACTCTTTTAACAAAGTATTGGGCTAATTAAAGGGAATTATAATGTAAGAGAAAAAGCTTAAACCTATTTGTTAATTATTAGTGTTCCTATATTCCAAAGGAAAAGAACCCAAGAAATTAAATCACCTCAGAAGATTCCTTTACGAACATCTCCCACCATGCATCCAAGCACTAGCCAGACTTCCTGGTAGGGAGTATGGGCAAGAAAGCTTAGGTTAAAAGATAAGTTAATTTGTCAGTTCAATTGACTGATCCATCTTGGGCACAATACTTTATCATGCCTCTATGATATTAATAGTGAGAAAAGCTTATGATAAGATTTCTAATGTCCCTTAATATAGTGAATATTTCTACTGGAGTATCCAAATATCTTGTGGTCAGTATTAAAAAAGGAAATCATTCACAATGAGATTTCTTTATTGAGGATGGAGAGCATTTAAATAAAATCTATCCCACTTTTTAACGTTTTTTCCTTTAGATTTAATTTTTCTGAATTCATCTTCTCAATTTTGTAATTTATAAAGACTTTTGAAAACAGTTTCTAAAATTTCAATATTCTCTCTACTATAAATTACTGCTGCTTCTAAATCTAATTACTATTTATCAATTTCTAAGGCTTCCATAACCAATTTCCTCTAAAAGGGTCTATTTCATCTTTTTCATATCTTGTTCGCCTTAAACTATTTTAAAATGCCCTTCATGTTCTCTTTAACCTCTTTGCTGGCATTTTCTCTTTCCTAGTAGCTATAAAGGATATCAGCTATTTTTAAATTACCTCTCTAACTTTTTTATCTTCTATAACCATCATTCAAGCTAATCCTGCACATTTTTTTCAATGAAGATATTTGTCTTCCTGTTGATTTCTGAGTTTCATGGTAAAGAACTATTGGAAGTTTCTAGTCCTTTATTGGCAGAACTGTAATCTGCTCTGCTTTCGATATGGTGTCCTTTAGAATACTCATGAATTTTAATATTTCCTCTCACCGAAACATAATAACCAGATACTTTAATTCCTGCAAATTTGATTTATTGGAAGCTAATGGTATTGAAATGCTGTTGTATGTGATCTTATTATTTAATATTCTACATTTTAATATCTTGTAGGCTCTAAGTGCAAAGCTTGCCTGATTGTAATAAAAGTGTCCTGATGTGAGAGGCTGCAGAGGTCATCTGTCCCCATTTCTTGCTTTGGTAAGATGATAATGATGCCGTATTGAACAAGCATAAAGCTACCTTATCGCTCCAGCTCTCCAAAGGACATTCAAATTATAACTAGGTAGTTTAAAACCTCTGTATGTATTATTGAATTATTTAGAACTCGACACAATAAACTCTGAAAATTTTTCACACTAAAATATCAGGTTAATTCAGATGGCAGCCTGTTATATCAGTATTGACATTCTGAGAAGAAAATGAACATTAAGTCATGCATGCATGGTCTGTCTCATTTCATTTTGGTACATCTTGAAGTCCTTCTGGTCAAGAAGCATCAACACTAAAAATGAGTAAAGTAGGATATTTTCTTTCATAGTATTGATAAACAGAATTTCTCTCTTCACTACATCTCTAAAAGTTGATATATGCTGAATTTATTAGTCAGAGTTCTCCAGAGAAATAAAACGAATAGGGTATGTATATAGAGGGAGATTTATTATAGGAAATTCACTCACATGATTATAGATACTAGTGAGTCCAATATCTGCAGTGTGGGCCGGCAAGCTGGAGACCTAGGAGAGCTAAGGATCCAAATGAAGTCTGAGAGAGTCTGCTGGAGAATTCCCTCTTGCTCTGGGAGAAAGGTTTTTTGTTCTGTACAGGCCTTCAACTGATTGCATGAGGCCTACCTACATTATGGAGGGCAATCTGCTTACTCAAAATTCACCAATTTAAATGTTTATCTCATCCTCCAACTTGACACATAAAATTAACTATCCCACATACATTGAGATATGTAATGATAGATGTGTTATCTCAGATGTTATCTATCTCAGTCTTATCTCAGACGGTAGAGACTAAATTGCAGATGTGATCGATAACTTCCCAATAGTGGCATTCTTTGTGTGATCTGGGACAATGATCCATGGTATACAATCTAACCACTCTATCATGTTAACATCAGTTCAGATTTCAAATTGGCATTATCTCCTTACTCCAGAACTGAATAAAATCCATAAATATAGAACACTGGGCCAAGTAGTATTCCTGGCAAAGGACACTTTTTAAGTTAGTCAACAGAAAAGTTAATTCTTTAGTCTGTCAATAATCTCCTAACTGCACTGTTTAATAAGATTTAGAAAGAATCTAAATCTTCTTTGCCCTCCTAAATTATCTGTAAGATCCTAGTGTGTTAACATAATAAACACATTCCCTTTGCCTCTTTATTATATACTTAAGTAGGCAAATATTTCATAACATTATTCTGTAACTTAGTACTTTAAGCTCAACATTCACATTGCCTTATTTGGTCTTCACAGCAACCATATAAAGTAAATAAAAAAATATGAGATTATCAGTGCTTTTTCGTTTTGAAAACAGAGACAAGGAAAATTTAATAATTTTCTCAAGGTCATCCATTTGGTGACAGAGGCTTAACTATAAGCCAGAAATCTTGACTATTAGTTTAGCACTCTCTTTTTTGACTACAATACACTGAATGTCAACTGATAAGTTGATTGTTATACACTGATTAAATAAACTTGCTTTTTCATCTTGTCCTGTATATGAAAATTAAGTGGTTTAAAAATTGCCTTTTCATTTCATCATCCAATCATCATCTAAAAACAATTTAATATATTCAGCGTCTACCATGTACAAAGCATTGGATTACGTCAACTATTTAACAGCAACTCCAGAAGATTCTGAAGTTTCTGTGAAATTCCAACAGACATGACTCTGTAGATAAATGGGAAGGTAAATTGGGAATGGAGAAGTAGTTAACACTGGAAACTAAGTCTGTCTGGATCAGCTTTCTCACAGCATTGGTTCAGAATTTTCACTGAAATGTTCACTAACTCAGAAGAGTTTATCTACAGTATCATATTTCTTCCCAAATTTTGGAAGACAATTTATTGATATAATAGTGTGAGTGTGTGTGTGTGTTCCACCTGCATTCTACATACCCTCAAATTCCAACATGTGGTCAGGTTTTGTGTTTCCTTGCTTCATGAAGTTTGGAAGGGCTGAAAGCAGAAGCTGTCTAATGATAGAACTGCTTTATATATTTTATTAAAGCCTTCTCTTATTAAAGAGAGGATGCTGGGTTTTGAGGAGGGAAGAGGGGAAGTGGAAATTGCCTGTAAGAGTAACAACATAGAACGAGGCTGCCTAGAATGGAGATGGAGGAGAGAAGTTCCCAGCATAGTGGAGAACTCTATAGGGCCACTCCCTCAGAAAGTGGGCAAATCTCAGAAGGAACTAGGTACACGGTGTGCCAAGGGAGTTTAGAGCCTAAAAGCCAGATTTAGCTGCTCTGGGTCTATGAATGGCAGAGAAGTAGAAAGCCATTGACCTGTAAGGGACCCTATGACCTCAGACTGAGCTGTAATTGGTCCTATAAGGCATAAAGCAGATCATATAGACCATACAAGTCTTCTATAATCAGTTGCAAAGTTGAGAAAGAAAGGGGATCTAAATAATAACCGAGATTGAACGTCAAGCCAGAATCAAATGAAGTTAAACCAAATAAGGCTATATTTCCCACGCATCTGAGTGCAAAGGTTGAAATTCACTCTCATTATACGAATTTGACTCTAACTAGTGTCGCAACTCAGTAGAATGAGAATAAGAAACTGGCTGAGTGGCCCATTTTCTTTATTTTAGGCTTAGATGTGGGGAGTAGGAAATGAATATGAAGTTCCCAGACTTGCTCTCGGTGTTTAACTCACAATGATCACATTCAGAGTACACAGTGGAATAGATCAGCGAGGTATATGTCAGTGTTTTTGTTCTACAAAGGAGGAGTTGAGGCTGAGGTGGAGAATTTGTCACGTAACTTCTAAGTGGCTGAGCTGTCAGGTGAACTGGCACCCACGTGCCTCACTCCAGGGCTTTTCTTCTGTGTTCTCTCGGGGTCTGGCCTTGAATGAGGCTAGATTTTCACCGTGTGGCTTGACAAGATCTCCTTCAATTCCTTCTAAATATTGGGATTTTCCAGGCACTGACGGCTCATATACACCGTGCCCCTGACCATGATTCCTCACTGTCTGGCTGTCTCCTTTTCAGGCTATTTCTGCTTTTTCGCTTTTCTCCAAAATTTATGTCGCACGGAATATCATCTATAAATGGGAGAGAGTTAAATGTCCATCCACAGAGACAGAAATGCAGAAGCTATTTTGGCGAACCTACGTTGGATGAAATAGGCAATTTTTTACAACTGGTGTATTAAGATACAGTTCATATACTATAAAGTCTTTTGTTATTTTCCAGAGTTCTGAAAAAGTTGATTTTGACTATTTTTTCCAGTGTCCTCATTGTTTTCATGGAGTAAATTTTTGAGTTCCTTACTTTGCCATTTCAGAAGTCTTGTTTCTGAAATGGACAATTTTAGGTATTTCTCCTACCTGCTTTTCCTTATTAGAGGAAACAAAAACATTCCTAATCCCAAACAGCTAACCGCAGAATCTACTTTTTAGTCACTAAGCAATTAAATATTTAACTGCTCTAAGATTTAGCTTTAGAAATAACAGCACAAAATGTTGATAATTGTATAATTATACTATAATTACTTTGTTACTTGATATGCAAAAGTGCAAATATCCTACCAAATGAGAAATATTAATAATATAAAATGTCAAATAATGAAAACCTGAAAATCTCTTTATATAGTTGATCCTTTTAGATCTTAGGTTTACAAAGTAATTAAATTATACAATGTGCACACAAAGCAAGATTTCTAGTTATCACCTCACTCCGATGTTCTCTGCAGACAGTAGTGTCATAAGAAGCCTGCCTTCCCAAAACCATAGAGATAGATGAGATTTCCTATGACCAACAGAATGAGAACTAAAAACTTGTGAACCTAACCAAAATCTATAAATGTTTTGCTCTCACACCCTCTGTGTAAATGCTCTCAAGTTAAAGTTATTAAAGTATGATTTTCCAAAATTAAAATATCTTTAAAATGCAGCTGAATTCACAAAAGATAATGGGATAAAAATGAGAAAGCTTCTTAATTGTTTCTTTCCAATATCAGCAGCCCCAAGACATCAAGCTCTTAGTATAATCAATAAAATTGTCACACCCTAAATTCTAACATAAGACTGGGTAGTATTAAATCTCTTGATGGCAAAACTCTATAATGCACTCAACAGATTTTATTTTTGGCCTGAAATATAATGCTTCTTGCTTTACTAAAATTCAAAATATATACAAGAGAATGTAATTTAGCTATCAATATACATTGTAGTCCCCCTAGTCAAAGAACCTAAGAAAATCAATAAATATAATTTGACCCCAGAACTCTAATTTGGAATCGCTTTGTGAGGGTTATTTCTCATTTTTAATAACACAGAATTGGGAAGCTAAGATAATGGAAACAAAATTGTTTTAATGGTAATAAAATATTTGTAAACTAAAAAATGCTCATTTTGACTGCAGAAGAGACATTTAAATAATTTAACTGCTGTGAGTTAAATTGAAATAGGGCTGTAATTACTCAGATTTTCAGCAGCCCTTCCTTTATGAAGGGAAAGAACTGCTGCTGGCTTCCCCGTCACAGACACTTCTGTCCTGCCAAATAAAAAGATTAAAAATATGTGGCAGCTGCTGGGAGAGTCAGCCTGCAGCAAATTAACAAAATATAGGTGGCACTTTTTCCAATCACCCCCTCTTATTAATGTGATGTCTTGTAAATATGTATTTCATTAACTCTGTAAGTATATACATGAGGGATACATCAGCCTGAGGTGAAAGCTAGAAAACAGCTAATATTTTTCCAGTTTTGAAATCCTTTCCATTGGCTCTTTAGGAAGTACTAAAAGTAACCCTTAAGGGGCCGGCCCGTGGCATAGCGGTTAAGTGCATGCACTCCGATGCTGGCGGCCTGGGGTTCAGATCCTGGGCACTCACTGAGGCACCACTTGTTAGGCCATGCTGTGGTGGCGTCCCGTATAAAGTGGAGGAAGATGGGCACGGATGTTAGCCCAGGGCCAGTCTTCCTCAACTGAAAGAGGAGGATTGGCATGGATGTTAGCTCAGGGCTGATCTTCCTCACCAAAAAAATAAATTAATTAAAAAAAAAAAAAAACTTAAATTAAGGCTACAAAAATGGGGCCCTAAAGTTACCTAAGTAGTTTTCTTGCTCTTCACTGGACACTCCCCAATAATACAGGAATCTATGAATATCAAAGTCTAGAGTGTAGATAGGAAAACAAAGGTGGGGTTTAAATATCATTGTAATGCTTTTTCTAGAATATTTGTAGATGATGAGACGATTTTAAAGACATTCTCCAAAGAGTAAATCTTTCCACTACTTTCTGTCGCCACTCCTACACCTCTCCCCACAAAAGAAAAAAAAAAAAGAATTTTCTTAAAATATATCTTCTACTAACAACTATTATCCTCTAGTCCCTATTCTTTCTCCTTCATCCAGTCAATGCTTTTTTTGTCTTTTGTTCCATATTAAATGTAGGTCCCTCTCCCAAATTTTTGCCACATACAAGTAGCCAGGGACCATTATTATTTTAATAGCCACCAATTTCTTCATTGTTTACCTGGATCTCTCTTAAGTCTAGGTTGCTAAATTACACCTCAGGGAGAAGGATAAGAATGTATATGTTGGCCCTTATCTATATCCAGCCTCCTATAGATGGAATTACTAAGAGGATCCACCAGAGCTGATCCTATTAAGGAAAAATAGTTATCACTATTGTCTGTCCACAGGGTGGTAAGATCCAGATGTCGATCACCCAAATATGAAACAAGTCAGGGACAAAAATGGGAGCTCCTGGGTCATAACACTCTTCTACCCACAATGCATAACCTCAACTTTAATATAAATACCCATGTCTTATCAGTACGTATAACCAGATTTCTGACTCATTTTCCCATGCCTACTGGGAATGCAGGACTGACTGATCCATTTTGCTGGTGCCTGCCAGCTAGCTCTTGTCAGCTTTTTCTCCCAGGTGATCTATCCTCTTCTCTCCTCCCCTTATCACCAAACTCCCGCTGAGGACCTATGGAAGGAGGTCACCCAGAAGTAAAAGGCCATAGCCCCTTCACTTGTAATAGCACGTAAATTCTTCTTCCTTTCCAGTACCTCCTCTTATTGTTGGAGAAATAAACTCCTTCCTCTGATAAATGGCTCCTTCTCCTCTAGTCCAACTATGTGATTCTAGCGGTGGCTTCCAATTAGTACATTTATCTATAATCCAGCCATGGAGGTCCTGTATGACCCAGGCAGCCCCATTCACAATTACACTATCCTCAAGCTTACAGTATTACTTCAGTAGGGAAACATTTTCCTAAGCTGCTCCGGAGTGATTCTCTGAGGGTTCGTTTTGCTTTGATATTTGTGGTTTCTGTTTGTATGTATTTTATAGTTGAAAACAATCCCTTGGGGATCACTCAGGTTATAAAGCTATTAGGACTAAGTTCAGGAACTGCCAGCGAACACAGTTCTATTTTGTATTTCTCAGTGGCTAGAGATATTGAAGACATCATGGAAGGAAAGAGAAAGAGAAGAGAGGATACTGGTCTCAGTCCCTGACATCCTTGGAGATGTGTGGGGCCTACCTCCTGAAGCTTGGTTCCTTAGCTCTTTTTTAAATTTAGTGAGTTGAATAATTTTTACTTTTACCTAAGTTAATTTTAGTTGCATTACTAAATTCCTTGCAAACCACATGCCTAGGACCACTTGATTTGTGCAAATATATGGGATGGTCATCTGTATTACTCCAGCAATGGTACCCGTGTAATTTCCAATTTAGAGTCAGGTCGGTTATTCTCAATGTTCATTAGAGCTAATACCAGGTACTGTTTGCTTTCAAGTATCAAAATTAACCCAATTCAAATCATTGGTATTAGTTTTAGGATAATACTTAAATATTTAAACTCATATTATAAAATCATTCAAGTTATGTCTACCCTTCACTACGAATCCTCTCTCTCAATCAGATTAAAAATCCATCATCAACTGTCACTCATTCCTAAAATTGCTGTACAGTGAGGTTTTCTTTATGGTCAATTTAAATAATGAGACAGGTTCACTCATTTTATACAAATAAAATGATAACCTTTCAATTTCTTTTACCATTTTATTTTAAAACATACTATCTTGCTAATTATATCTCAGTCATCATCTAAAACTATGTTGACTCTACTGCCTTTCACAGTAAAGTATATCATGAGCAAGATAGAAAGTGAGCATGCATCTCTGAGTTCTCTTTTCTGTTTTCAATAATAACTATTGCTTACAGGCCCTACAACCATCAAGGATTAAAACAATTCCTTTGTATCGTGTTTACAACGTAGGGTAAACAACACTACCAAAATGTTTGCAAGCAAACGCTTTTACAGACAGCCTGATAGTCTGTCCATGAGGATATACATTAATACCAAGTAGCCTCAGTTTTACTTTACTTGTCATTTATTTTGATTGTCTACAAGTAACACCATCACTAAGTGCTGCATAAATTCAGTGTCACAGAAGACTTCACGGAATAAGTGGAATTGGATTTGAGATTTGACACCTGGGTAGAGTCCTGTTGGATATGCTTTAGGAATGGCATGGACAAAGGGATAAAAGCCATGTTCAGGGAACTGTGAGTAGATATGCATGGAGCTACTGAAGAGATAAGGCTGAAAAGCTGGGCAGCATACAAATTATGGAGGGATCTGAATAGCAGATGTCAATCATTTCATCAGTCAGTCAAAGTCAATCTTCAAACCATATCTGCTGAGTCTGCACCATAGCACAAATAATACAAACTGAAATTTGATCCCTCACAGCTATTAGGAGAATGACAAGTAACTACCGTGTGTTGAGGAATGCTGAGGACTGGGAAGATTTTCTGGGGGAACTGATGCCTGAGATGAGTACTGAAAAATGATAACCATTAACCAGATAAAGGACAGGCAAGATTGGAAGTGGGAGGGATATATTAATTACGTGCCAGGAAGAGGGCAAAGGGACAGAGCCAGAGAGAACATCACATGCAGAGAATTACAAATAGTTCTGTAAACCTGAAGTCTACAGTATGGGAACAGAATTCAGGAGCTGTATTTGGAAACTGAATTATTAGGCTTCGTTATTAACAGGAAAAAAGAACTTAAATACCACTAAGTTCATGTTGTTTTATTCTTACAAAGTTAGAAAAAATTTCATGCATTTTCTTTATGTAATTACTTTGCTTAGAAAAAAACATTTTTCATGATACTCTTCAGTCCCGTTTGTAGCCACATTCTCACAAAGTGTTAATTAGCCTAGTTTACATGGTGAGCACCATGAGGACAGGCTGTTTATTGGTTCTGTTCACTGGTTTATCTCAAGATCTTAGAGATAAGATTTCTTCTTAGATTAGTGCCCGGTGCAGGTAGAGTACTCAGAAAATATGGGCTGAATGAAATTAATGATATATTAATATATTCTCAAAAGGTAATGCCTTTCTTTTTACTTGATGAGTGCATTGAAATAAAAGAAAGCCTATCATTAATTTCCTAAATTCAGAGATTCACAGGATTGAACTCCATGGAAGAAGAACCGAGTTTTATTTGTCCTCCGGCAATTACCTTTTGGAAAAAGATCCCAGGGAGAACAATAACTTCCCACTCTGATTGTTCCATATCGTCTGGGAAAGACTCCTCACAACAACACGCTGAACAAAAATCTGGATTGCATAAGATCTCGGCCAGCGCTCAGCTTTGCGTATATTTAAATTAGCCAAGTGCTTACTCAAAAAAGCACTGATGTGGGAGGATCCAACTTCTGATGCATTTGGTGGAGCGCTGATCAGCTGCTGGCCTCCTGTCGCTCGTTAGCTTTTGGTTTTCACGTGAATTCAAGCTTAAAATGTGTAGACGTTTATATTTAAAATTTCTGCAGACATTTTAACAGTCTCAAACTCAACCTTTTTAAACTCTAAGATTGAGGGGAATAAAACAACAATCTTTTAGTATTTGTTCCTGAAAAATTAAATTCATCACATTTATGAAGGGTATAAGAGTTCCAATTGCCAAACAACCAAAGTCCCTTGGTCCACTGTGCAAACTTGCCTGAGAAATGGAATGAGTACGTTCAAGATTAAACTATCCGAAAGAATGACGGGTCATGATACAGGAGAGACACTTCACTGTCGCAAGGATATTTGTTTCACAAGAAAACCTGTTCCTGCACTTCTTGTCCTCTTTTCCTTAATCAAAACATTTTGAGCACTTATTATGGGTAGAGTATTATTCATTTTATCTTTCTCAAATATAGAAGAGATCCTTTCACAGTAACATATGGTATCAATCAAGGGACACCCTTCTGAAGACTTGTCTTGGTAGCTGTTGTTTTCTATTTATTTCCTATTTCCTAAATCAGACAATAGAGTCTAACTTATCCTCTGCCTCAATTTGACCTATGGTCATAGTATTATACTTTGTTTGGCATGTTCAAAGATTAGAGTAACATAACAACGACTTTATAAACTCTTGGATATGAGGTCCAGATACCTTCTGCTTTGTGTCTGAACATTCTCCAGGTAAGTAAATTAACATTTAACGAGTGCCTACTATGGGCTCCGAACTGAAATGATATTCAATGATTGATGCCTAAGTGTGTAGTTCTGAATTTTACAGGTACGATAAGACAGAATGTCAAACAAATACCACCATTTGTATTGAGGACAACATAAGGTAGAGGCTGTACTAGACTGTCTGGACTTGAACGACAGCTCTTATCCTTACTAGCTTTGTGCCTTTTGGACAAGTTTCTTAAATCTCTTCGAGTCTCTTAGCATACCATTTTCCTCACTTGTAAATTAGTGATAATAATAGTAAAGAGTTAATACATCAACCTGATTAGAACATTGCTGGCACATAGAAAGGAATTAATAAATAATAATAAAGCTATTATTATCAAGGCTGAGCCCACTGAAAATCTCCAGGACTCACCATTGCACTTTGCTCACAGTAACAAAAAAATATTTTGTGAGAAAAAAATCCAATCTTTTTTGGGAAGATGTAATTATCAGTTATATAATTCACAAGTTAAAATAGATGAAATAAACCAATTACTCGAAGAACGATTCTTCTTGGTGGTAAGATCAGACAGTAATTTCTTCTAGGGTTCCTGATAAAAAGGCCATTGTATGATGAAATAAATAGTATTCTTCACAATAGCCGTATAATAAGCATAATGACAACTTCAATTCTCAATACAGGCTGATGGCTTTATACCAGAGCCCAATTCAGAATGGCAATTCTGGAGAAGCAATTTTGCACTGGTTCACAAACTTCGGAGCTTCCCTGGTGAAATCTGAAACTGGCCCCCATATATAGAGGGCAGGGAGAGACCTAAGAAAGACGTACCACTCCAGATTGGTGGGTGGCAGGTTTAATAAGCAAGAGAACTTTCTTAGGAGGCTTGTCTTGGGTGCCACAGGATGAGTAGATCTCCACACCCGCCCTCCAGAAACTTAAAGTTTATATAGAGGCCTTACCTGGGCTCAGTCATGTATACTGTTCAGATGGCCTCAACAACATATTGCTCTCTTGATCAAGGCTGCATCCTTGAAACAGCTTCTATTGGGGGAATGGTGGGCAGAATGCACATTCCAAGGACAGGGGAGGAGTTGAGGAGCCTCTGATTGCCAGGACCAGCTCACAGGTCAACCAGAGGTCACATCTCTATGACCTTCTCCAACAGATGCTCAAGAACTAGATGGCCTGCTTTCCACTATTTTAGCTTCTTCTAGGAATATAGTCCATATTATCCGTAAAAGGAGATGGGCTGCTTGACATTTAAGCAATCCTCCTTGAAAATTCTTTCCATCCAATAATGTTTTGAAAAATGAGTGACAGATCTTGAGATTGTATTCTTGGCAGAAGAAGCCTGCAGGGCGACTACTCCATGTTGCCATTTGAGCATAAAAATGTTTTCCTTACCCAAGAAAATTGGGAAGTAAATCATTTCACAGAAGCTGAGGCATCTAGTGGAGTCAGTTAACGATATATAAGGCACCCTGTCCTTGCTCTGTAGTGACGGTGTCAGATATTTTCAACAGATAAGTATATAAATACAGCCCAGTGCAAGGGCAAATTTGAGATCAAGCGTCCAAGATTTTACTCCATAAAATATAAAATAAATTATTTTATTCTGAAAAAAAATGTGGTAATTATAAACAAAGAATTGCCTCAAGCAAAATAAACTCTCAGTAGTATATCCATAGAGTGCCTACTTTCGAGCAAAATAACTTCTAGATGGACTGCTCATGAAAGAACACCAAGGTAACCAAATGAGGTAATTTATTTTATGGGTTTGTCTTTTATAAACCTGTTAAAAGCAGGGGAATGTCTATCAAAGGTAATTGGCTCTGTTTTAAAATCAGTACCATGTTTTTCTTGGAAAAACATTAAGAAGCAGGGTAGATTGTTTCAGAACAAATCAGATTCAAGCCAATAAAGTTATAATAGACACTTGTATGTCTTCTCTTCAAAAAGTGGTGTCAGATCATTAAGGAACACATTTTAAAGAAAGGAGAATAAAGCATACCTGTTTAACCCTTTGAAAACTTAACTCTAAACCAGAAGACAGTTCCTACCAGTTTTAATTATTGCATTACCACTGAGATGCAGCTTTCCATGAGCAGCAAATGGGTCTGTAGCTATAACTGCAGCCCGCCTATCGCTAACTGATGGCCGCAGAGATAGAAGCTTAGGAAACAGTAGATGTCTTTTCCTGGTGGATGTTTCCATAAGGTGATGAAGAATGCAACAAGAATAAAAGCTCTCTTTAAAAATTGTCTGATCCTTGGGTAAGTATTATCCTGAATATTCAAGATTAGACTAGTGTCAAGCAAGAAGTACAATTTGTTTGGGATATCCAACCATCTAATTGCCCTATACTTTACTTGGAACAGAGAGTTTTCCTTTTTGAAGTGAAATAACCATACTCTTATACAGCCAACAGACCACGCCTGTTGAGTTAATAAATATAAAATAACAATAATCTTCAAATTCTTGAGCAGCCTTGGACAGGAGAAGGAGGAAGGGAGGGAATCATCTCTGGATGCTTTATTCAGACAAATATTTTAAGATCTAAATGAGAAGGACTATTAATGGGACCCATTGGAAAATGACGTAGAATTCACAAAATGTAGGACCCCTTTATCATGTTTTGTAGAACTAGAAAGAATGAGTCTCCATGCTGTAATCAGAAACATAGGATTCCACCCTCTCAACCACTGTTCTCCCTAAATACAAGATTTAAAACCTTTAATCATATTATCCAATAAGATTTTGTACTAGCTAAATTTTTTGAAGCACTCTGCTATATATAATAAGCATAAAATGTTATAAGGTCTCATATTTTAAAATTTTATTTTTTGCATGACACTTTACTAACCTCACTAAAATATTTTGGCCTTCTGATGGTCCTTTTCAAACCAAGTAGCCACTGCAGTCTTGAAGAGAAGACTGTATCTTGCTCATTGTTTCATTTCCAGAACATTGGCTAGCAATAGCAGGGTCTCCATATATCTGCTGTTCTGGGACCATGTGCTAGTACAGTGGAGCTTATGCTTGTTCCGATGTTTTGGAGTTAAGAATTGTTTTAATTCATCTGACAGTCAGAGAGAAAGGAAATTTCATTCTGAAAACATCCAAGTGGAGTTTTACATGATCCTTTGCCAAAAAGCAGTCATGGATAGAGATTGAATATTAATTCATTTTAATCATTTTTCCCCTAGCTTCTCTAATTCATTCATTTGTCCTGATAACACTCTGACATAGAAATAATCAGGCTTAAAACAAGGGGAAAACAATTTTTTTAACTCAGTCTACAGCATGCATTTTAAAAGTGCAATAATGCGTAGGATGATGAACAGTATAATGCTGTCTCTCTAAATCAATATGTGGGTAACATTTCCTTTACATCTACCCTATATAATACTGTAGACCACACCAAGTACTAATAAAAAATGAACTTGCTGAGAAGTTTCCTATTAATAATAATAGATATGTTTCTCTGAATGCACCCCTTGCAGTGAAGCAATACTTTCATTCCTACCCAAAGCAGAGCACTTTCAAACCTGACACCAATCCTGGTACTCAGAAACCTGCAAATGATTATCTCAGCCATGGGCTACATAAAATAAATTATGTTTTAAAGATCATAAAAATAAAACCATGTGTCTAAACATATGGCATGTTCATTGGCAGTGTGAATGCTCATCATAAGAGAAATCTCAGTCTGTCAGGAAACGGAACCAAATATTTCCTCCCATGTAAGCCAGAGAGCCCAATAGCAGTCTCCCTAAGGTTATAGTGAATGCACCTGTTGGAATACTTGCACTCGCTGACAGTAAGAGGCAGAAAACTAAAACCATAAATGTGGAAAAATAAAAATTCTAACATCAATGTTTAGAGGAAATACAAACCCTAAATGGATGCTCTGACCCTACCAGGAAAGAAATAGAACCATCCTGGTAATTAGTAATTTGGATGAAGTCTAGAATAAAAATGGTGCCAGGCATTTAGCCACCCAATATCTATACATCCTCCTATTAAGGTTTCTTGCAAGTTTTAGAACCATCTGGTTCCACAGCTAAGTCAACCCAGGAGGGAAGAAACTTGGAGTTCCACCTGCCACTTCTTATCACCCTAGAAGTGATACACAATATTTCCCATTTATATGTTATTAGCCAGATGAAATCACATATGATTACTATCTTCCCACATGTGTGGAATAGAGTAAAACTGGATATTGGCATAAGGCTTGAGGCTGTGACTGGATAGGACTTTGGGACTGTGGAATTAGATATATCCACCTCTTTCTCCTCAAAGTACCTAATTATACCCTTGGTTACATGAAAGTGGAGCAGACTCCAAACTATATCCACAAGTGTATGTGAACCCAATGATCTTAAACGGACTTAAAGTAAATTGTGTATGTTGGGAAGCACCCAAATTGTGATGAGGGACAACGAAAGGAAAGAAGGCATCTGGCATTTCTGAGTCAGTCTCAATAGGCCTAAGGATTGTAGGCAAATGATGACTCCACAAATAGTTTAGTGATTGTTCCATAATGAGCATGATTTTCTCCTACAATAAAAATGCTTTTAAAAAAAAGTTTCTGGAGTAGCATAAATTACCATGGAGTCAAATGTCAGTGTTTCCCATTCTTATAGCAATAAGTCTTTAAAGATAATGCCTTTTATAACTTCAGAGCAGTCAATGAGCATTTGCCCTTCCTTGTCAAGAATTCAATGATAGCTGCTTATCTGTACTGATTCAGCATGCTTTCAAATGCATGAAAATGTATGTGAAAATTGCCTGCATCCCATGTTTCTTCAAAACAGAAACCCAGTTATTTTTATTTTTATTTTCTTTATTTATAGCTCTTTTCAAAATTGCAAACTACCAGAATACAATCCTGAGAATAAAACAGAATATTACTTTTCTAAGTGTGAAGATCATAAGACATAGCAGAAGACTTATTTCCTTAAATTGCTATCATGTTTCAATTACTATTTTTTCTCTTAAAAAAAAACAGAAGAATCCTAAAAAATGCGAGTGAACATTACCAAATATGTAAATTAATATTATAATCCTCACAGTGCAATTCTGTATCCTCTCTTCTCTAAAATATAATTTCATGGGAAAACAGCCCAAATTCTAACCTACTCCAGGCAAGTTTTAGCACAATCCTTTAAGTCAAAACACAAGACATCAACTTAAGCAATCTTAAAAGATAAGGAGATTCATAACTCTTGGTTCTTGTTTCAAAATCTGTGATGTTTCAATGATCTTAAGTTTCCAAATGCAAAAGATAAAATTGAGCTGTTTGAAACTGCATAAAAATAAACACATAAATAAGTAAATAAATAGAAAAGAAAGAACAATAACTGCCAAATTTCTGCAAAGTATTGCAAACTTTAGGGTTGAATCTAGGCTTCCTCTCCATAAAATTCAAGTGATGCCAGTGGAATCAAAATTATCTGTCCCGTGCAATCATAGATAGCAAGATAAATATGCTAGTCAATTCTGTTTTTTTCTCTTAAAGACCTAATATTTCAGAAAACAATTAGGATCTCAAGCTAAACAATAGCATCTCAGAAAGAAAGAAATGGAATGAGAAAGGAAGGAAGATTCCAACAGCTAACAGTACAGCACAATGACTCCCAAATGGCTTAACTTAGAATTCACTCAAGATCATTTTGATTTATATAACTTGACTGAAATATGTGTATTTGTTCTCTTTGTAATGATGCTACCATCTTCAAAAATCTCTATTGCAGTCATTACATTATGTCTTTTAAAAAACATGATGGAGGGGCCGGGGCCGGCCCCGTGGCGTAGTGGTTAAGTGCGCGCCCTCCGCTGCTGGCAGCCTGGGTTCAGATCCCGGGCGGCACCTATGCACAGCTTGTCAGGCCATGCTGCAGTGGCATCCCATATAAAGTGGAGGACGATGGGCACAGATGTTAGCCCAAGGCCAGTCTTCCTCAGCAAAAAGAGGAGGATTGGTGTGAATGTTAGCTCAGGGCCAGCCTTCCTCTCACACACACACACACACACAAAATATATATATATATATATATATATATATATATATATGATGGAGTTTCACAATTTAATAGTGCTTTTACAAAAAAAGAGTTAAAGATTGAATAAAAAAATTCTATATGGATTAAGCTAAAGGATTGGTAGGTCCAGTTTGTGAAGATTCCTTATTGTTCTTTCTTTCTTGGAATTGTACTAAAGTTTCTTATTATAGGTCAATATAGCAAGTTATTTTCTCTGTGTTCTAACTGGAACGAGTAGACTTAAATTAAAGCTTATGAGATTTAAGTTAGGTGTCTGGAGGGATCTGCTGACAGAGGGATCTGTTAAGCCCTGAAAGCAAGCTTGGAAAATCTTTTTATCTGCCAGCCTTTAAAAGGAGTATGGGATGGTTTTTTCAATTAAGTTTGCCTGAAGACAGAGAAGATAGACTAGCTGACATTTATCAAAACTTTGCCAGCACTAATTTTCTCTGATTTGGTGATTATGTAATTAGGTCCTTGTCATAAATATTTCCTTTATTGCTTTTCATGTATTTTCACCCATCACACCATTCCTCACCATCCCCGCCAATTCTCACATATTTTTTTCCAAAAACAGCTTCAGTGTACAAAAGATGAAGAAGTTCAATTATTTTGAACAAAGGAATTTATTATGTAGGGGCATATATATTTCCCAATAAGGAAAATTAATAAGACTTTCTGTGACTGTCAATATTTAGGGGTACATATGAATTAATACTCATCAGTGATTAAAATTGTTGAAAAACTGCACTCATTTTCTATAACTCTAGATTTTTTTTATTATTCTGTCCCACTTGGCCATTCTATCCATAATTTTCAAATAATACATGTATGAATTGGGAGATTTAGCTTTGCACTTCAGAGTAACTGATTTCCAGAGGCATTTGAGCTATTTTGTGTACAAACAAAGTTGCTGCCTGTGTATTTCACTCAAGAAGCACTTTGGAAAATCTTTTATAATGCTGCGTTGAGTTTGGCCTATTTAATTTGGTTTGGTCTCAGCTTTCATGAATTTTATAGTTGAGTCAGTGATTTTCAAAGCCCTTTTAAGATTTTTGTAACCTTCCCATCAACCTTAGAAAGAGATCTTGTTTGCTAAAGTCTTATAAATTATTTTATTTCACACTCAGAGTGCCAAAAATTTTTACCAAGCAGGAAGACCAAACTTACAGTTATTCAGACTACATTGGATTTCAGTAATTCAACTATTATTTTGTATGTGATCGACTGTTAAGAGTAAACCATCTTTTCCAGAGAGTTCTTGGGTGCCCAATTGCAGTGCAGTTTATGGTGGGAAGTTGTGTTATTTCAAATATCCTATGTAATCCTTTACTATGATTAAATACTTATTCCTGATCTAGGTAAATAACTCTGTTCCACTAATTTCTGCCTGTAATCTAGAAGTTCTTGATTAATATCTTCTTTTGCATCTCAAATTTTATACAGCTGACACGTATGTCATGTTGAAACTCAGATTCTTCTATCTTTTCTCTTACTCCTAATGAAATTATCATACGCTGAGTTGATATTTCCCACTTTCCTTTTCATAAAACCGCAACAAATCTTTTGCTTACTTGCTATGTAACAAAACCCTCAGCAATCAAACAGGTTCAATGTCGTCAGTATTTCAAGTCGGTAAGCTGCACTGGCAGTTGTTCTGGACATAACACACCTGCCCTGAATACTCCCAGCCTGAATTCTACACTTATTTTTAAATTAGTTCTAAACTCCAATTTTTGGTGCTCTTGTCATAATTCTAAAACTGGATGCTAGTCCTTAGTGCTTTGTTTATATCTAGGTTCATGCAACTCATCGTTATTTTATTTAATCATTTACAAATTTTAATCTAAGTAAATCACAAAGCATATATGTCACCTATAGATTTATACACTTCCCAGGCAGAAGGAGACAAGGAAGAATGGTGTATCCCTTTCTCCTCCCTCTGCAAACCATGTACATTCTCATCAAATGTAGCTCTTCAGTCTAGAAAGTTAGTCCTGGGACCATCTAGCCGTGATAGTGATAGGGATAAGTTAAGGAGAGCCTAGAATAGGAAGGGCAGAAACCAAAGATACTGAATCTGCTGTAACTTCCCTCGTTAGCCTCTTTTCCTGCCACAATCTTCAACTGTATTTCAACAACAGCATATCAGTATATAGAAGGAAAATGCTGATCTGGACTTGATGCACAGCATACTTCTATAATGCTGAGTTGAGTTGGCCCTATTTTTGTGGTGGTAACTGAGCAATTCCCTGAGTTCTAGACGATTAGACAACAGAGGAGGCTGCCAAAGGTGAATCCTCCCCATAACCACTCCCGTAAACTCAGCCAGGTTAACAGTGGTGGGTGAAGTCTGCGCTCACTGCTATAGCGTGGCATAGGTTGCATTATGTATGTTTCTACATTCCTTAGGACATCAGAAGAATCTTGGCTCACTTAATCCCAATCTCTAATTTGTTAAAATAATTAAAATTTTAAATTTATATCAAACATACTCTGTGAAAGTCAAAATTAAGAATAAATCAATTTAATTTTTGAATGGCTGATAAAAATCTGAAACAAATTTTATGTTTGTTAATTTTTTTGTTTGTTTGTTGACCAGGTACTTTCCAATATTTTCAATTATATTCTACAAGTTGCATACCTACAGACACTATTAAAAACAGAAGGCCTTTGGTGTTTCCCTAACTGCTATTAAATACTAAAATATAATGTCTTTGTAACTTCTGTCCAGTATAAGAAAGACTGGTAATTTTTGGATATATCTTACATCTAATAGGAAAGATTATAAATTTCATTACTTGATGGAGCCGATAAGCAGATATGTATTCATCTTAAGCTGTTCATCATCATTTCGGTTTGGGCTGTGATTGAAATAAATGTATTGCAACTCTAACTGGACATTGCTGAACTTGGCCAGCTCAAAGAATCTGTTCCTCACCCTCGTCTTTCCCCCTTCCTCTCTTCCTTCCTTTCCCTCCTCTTCCTCTTCCTCTGTCTTCTTTTACTTCTTTTTTTTAACAATCCTCTAAAAATGCAAAAACCATTCTTAGTGTGCTAGCCACACAAAAACAAGCCACAGGCCACATTTGTTCTGTCAGCATCCACTGTAGTTTGCTTGCCCCTATATTGGCCTATGATCATTTCTATTCAACCTGTTTTCCTTCCTCCATAAGAAGCTTGCTGATACTTAAACAGAGAGGCTAATAGTATCTATTGTTATCATGAAATAAGTAATTTCTCATATTTTAAGTGAACAGGAAAATATTTTCAACAGTTATAACTCATGAATATGTCCAGAGAAATTCAATGAAACTGTGCCTTCATCATTTACCACATGGAAAATTCTTATGTTACTTCTCTGTTAGTTAAGAATTCTGTAGAAAGCGTTTGTGTTAATTTGGCCATTCTATACAGAGTTTACACACCCCGTATTTACAGACAATATTACTTTCTAATACACAATCCTTCACTCAGCACAGTGTAAGGTACTGGGAATATTAGGATAAATATAACCCAGTTTCTGCTTTTAAAGAGTTCATAGACTACCAGGAAGGACAGACAGGTAAAAAATTAAAATATGAAGCTGAAGAATTTGAAATTTGAGCAGGACTTGGATGCACGTCCAAGCGGCTAGGTGCATAAAGCAGAAACACGTACTTACCTAAGACCCAGGAAAGAGATGTGGCCTGGAGAGATGTGTTTGAGACTTGTCAGTGTACAAGTGAGCTGAAAATTTATATACACAAGACCCTTCGAAGAGAGCATAGAGAGAGTAGAGAGGCTGGAGGAACGGCAGTGGGAGTGGTAGATGGAAAAGAAGGTAGTGGTACAAAGGAAGCCTAGGCCAGAAAGACTGTGAAGCCAACAACTTCAAAGGCTTCAGGGAGCTCAACTAAGAGAAGGCTGGAAAGTGGCATCAGAGTTTGCCAGTTGGGAGCCATCTTAGTGAGAAGACTGGGGAATGGTGAGTGTTAACTCTGAGGGAACGCATTAAGACAGCAACTCTCACATGAAAACCAGCTAGGGAGCATTTTTAAAAATTGAAGTACCTCTTTCCCAAAGGAACCATCCAGATGCAATCTGGCAGAGGGACTGCATGTTTTAAACTCAGTTTTCTGTTGTTCTGATACCTGCCTTCTTCACGAGTTGAAAATTAACGGAAAGTGAAAGACATGAGACAGCAAATGTACCTTATTTTCCAAGAACCATAGATTTGTGAGAAAAACAAGAGGTAAAACCATACTGAAAGAGAAAGATGGGATTTAGGAAGAGCTTGCTTTGTTGTTGTTTAGGGTGAGAAAGATTGGAGAATGTTACAGACCAAGAGCAAGTAGAAGGACAGAAGCTAAAGACAAATGATAGAGAAAAGAACGCACTGCTTGCCACGTCCTTGAGGCAGTGAGAAGTGATCAATCCAGAGGCAAGACAGAAGGGCAAGTGAAGAGGTTTCCATACATGAGAAGACAGTTTCTTAAGCAAGCAAATTTGCGCAAAAAGCTTCTAAACAGCTTCAATCTTAATTTCCTCCACTTTAAGTCATATCTGTATTTGAGGAAGAGAAATAAAAGGAAAAGGCAGAGGATACAGGAAGCTGACAACAAGCTGGTCTGTGTAATGGGTTTCTGACCCTTGTTTCTCAAGGGATCACAGCATCATAGGATCATAAGGGGAAAGAGGCACTGTTGGTTTCATTTGAAAGATGACACATAGAAGAGGCAAGGAGGACGTTCACAGCCTGGATATCGATAATGGAATTAATGGGAACAGCTCATGTCCATAATCTAAGAATTTTCTTAACTAAATGAAAGCAAAGCTGTGAGTCTGGATGCAGCAGGCTTGGTGACAAGCGTGGCACTCTGGATGCCGCTGAGGACGTGTAAACAGAAAGATGCTGACAGGTGTTTCCTAACCAAAGGAAATGCTTAGAATAAATGTTTTTTGTTTTGTTTGTTTTGTAGGTATCTGAGAGATACCAGAAAATTTATGGAGGAGGTAGAATGGCAAGCATTGAAATTCAATAATTTTCCCATTATGCTAAATTTGTATCCTGGGTGGGAAAAATCCATTTAAATAATGTATAAGATCTAGCATATTTTTGAAATATGTAAATTTTGCCTATAAAGTGTTAATTCACTTGAGAAAATGGGATATATGGCTTTGGGTTGCCTACAAGTCTATTCAAGGGGAAAACAAACCACAAATAGAATTATCAAGAATGTAAAAGTGCCATCTAGAGGCTGGTCAAGAACCTTATAGGTATATGATCCTTAAAATTCACACAAGGCAGGGTTATTGGAAGAACACAAGAAGGGGCTCCAGAACTGATATAAGTCCTACAGCATACGTGCTTATTCAAAGCTCCCAAACTGCAATCTAACAGAATACTTCGAAGGAGAGATGTCACTTCGCTTCTACTTACTATAAAACATTAACTCATGTTTTCAGCCAAGTGGCAGTACTGAATCAGCTTGTGATTATGAGCATTCAACATTCTATGTGCCATTTACGTACCTTCAGCATCAACTTTGCAGCTGGTAAACTACTGCTATTTATGTTTTCAGTGCATTTGAAATAATCTAGAAGTTATTTTACTTCCATTAGACATTAAGAAAAGAACCAAATGTAAAATCATTACTTTACCAATTTAGTGTGAAACCCAAAGGAAATCTCTCAAATGTATCATTTATTGAATGTAAAAGTGGAAAAAAAAAAGCTGTTATTGGAACTAGTTAACATTTTGGTCAGGTAGATTTATCAAAAGAATATTAAAGATTTTTAGACTTTTTCAATTTATATTGCTATAGGAATAGCATAAAACAGCTGGTTAAATATCTCCTATATGCCAAGTATTATTAATAATGTTATATTCCTTTTAATCCTGAAAACTCAACAAGTTAAGCATGATCTCTTTTTACACATAAGGAAACTAAAGCTGTAATTCACTAAGTTACATGACTAGCTAATTAGTGATAGCCAGAATTCTAATACAGATCTTCTGAATTCAAAGCCAATGTTCTTATATTCTCAGGTGAGTCTCTTTAGGGATTCAGATATATATTTTTAAAACTCTGGAGATGATGGATATCTATACACAAAATAGAATTAAAAGATTAGAGCTTAGATTCCTTAATTAGTTTCCTAAGTTTTCTTACCCCCTAATGTGTGAGATGTGACAGGTACAACATGTGAAACTTCATTGCTCAGATTATCCATATATTCTAAGCTGCTTAGACCACCTATCGAAGTACCACAATCGGTTCTCATCGTCTCGCCTCTTCCGAGTTTTATTTTCCCTTTCTCTGCTTGGGCTGAGCATCGTTGGAGGAATAGTTAGAACCAAGAAAATTTGACCCACTACCCATCTGTCCTATTAAGCATCATCAGCACCCTGAATATTACTTGCTATCCTTTTATGCATCCTTCTAAAAATTCTCCAAGGCCCCAAAGTACTGCTTAAGACTAACTTTCACTTGAAGCCTCTCATTCTCCACCTCTTCACCTCACATTGGCTTCTTCACTGATCGTATATGCTGAGCTCCAGGTTTTACTTTTTCTCTCCATTTCAATGACTCTTTCTCTCTTTCTATATATCTATGTATAGATATACATCTGTATCTATATCTGTATCTGCATAAGCTGCCTCTTCCTTCTTTCCATTGGTAGATAAGATGACCTACTCCTCCTGACTCAAGTTAACTTGTCCTTCTTGACTGATGAAGCAACTTCCTGCTGTACTTATATTTTCCCTTTTCAGCGATTCAGTCTGATCCTCTTCACTCAATTCTTCTACTTCAGTTTACACATAGCTGCAGGCACAGTGGCAGGTGGAATAATGACCTCTCAAAGATGTCCACCCCGTAGTCCTAGTACCTGTGAATGTTACCTTACGTGACAAAAGGGACTGTGTAGTTGTGATTAAGTTAAGGACCTTGAGATAGGAAGTTTATCCTGGATTGTCTAAGTGACCCCAAAGTAACCCCAAGGGTCCTTAAAAGTGAAAGAGGGAGGGGTTGGCCTGGTGGCATAGTGGTTAAGTTTGCACACTCTGGTTTGGTGGCCCAGGGTTCGGATCCTGGGTGCAGACCTGCACATCACTCATCAAGCCATGCTGTGGTGGCATCCCATATACAAAGTGGAGGAGGATTGGCAACAGGTGTTAGCTCAGGACAAATCTTCCTCACCAAAAAATAAAAAAGTAGAAGAGGGAGGCAGAAGGGGAAGTCAGAGAAGAAGTGAAAACAGAAGCAAAGCCAGAGTGATGTGACACGAGAAGGACTTGCCTTCCCTTTGACAGCTTTGAAGATAGTGGAAAGCAGCCACAAGCCAAGGAATGCCGGTGGCCTCTGAAAGCTAGAAAAGGCAAGGAAATGGATCCTTCCCTGAGCCTACAGAAAGGAATGCAGCCCTGCTGATACCTTGATTTTAGCTCCATGAGACCCATGTTAGACTTCTGACCTACAGAACTGTAAGTGTTGTTTTAAGTCACCAAGTTTGTGATAATTTGTTACAGCAGCAATGGAAAATGAATACAGACTTCATCCATCTTAAGAGAATATTTATGGATGCTGCGGCCTCCTATAACTACTATCTTATTTCTCTAATTCCTTCTACATTTCAGAACCTCAAATTTGTAATCTATATCCACTGCCTCCATTAATTCTTTACCCACTCCCTACCTTCTTAATAATATGAACTTGTTATTCTCACAATTTTACTAAAATTGTTCTCTTGGAGGCCCTTGAAAGATAGTTTTCTTACTAAATCCAATGGCAGTTTTTCCTCTCTTTATTTCCTTGACATCTTTGGTGTATCCGATCCTGTTGACTTCCTCTTACATCTTGAAATTACTTCCTTTCCTGGGTTTATCTGATCTTTAACGGGGGCCTGGTTTTTCCCGAGACTATTGAGGGCAAAAGGCTGTTTAAATTATTCAAGATACGTATGGCCACCTTGGGCTGGTGTCTCAAGAAAAGTCAAAATCCTCTGGGAAACGTTGAGACCAGCAGCTCCGTGTTTCCCTTTCCAGGCACTGCTTCTCTCTTCAGGACGGTGAACGAGACTCCTTAGCTCCTGTTCTCAAGGCCAACTGCCTTCTCTCTTTTGCCATGTAACCTTCTCAAGTGCTTCCCACTGAATTTAAGACTTCAGAACGAGAGAGACGACCATGAGAGTCTGAGAATATAAGGGTAGTTTCCTAAATGAGTTGCCTTCCTTCTAAAAGAGCTGAATCAACTAGATTATTCAGAAAAGGCAATTTTACTAATTCAAGTTCATATTCTTTGTCTCATTAAACAATTAATTAAAGATTGTAACAAGCAGAGGTATTTCAAACATTAAGTGTTCGGAATAAACTACAAACTAGACAATAATTTCTCGAATCTTTGAGTTAGTTATTCAGTCATAATGGGTTTTGTTGACAAGTATATAGTCAGTAAAAACAATGTTTCTAAAGATTACAAAGCAATGGGAAACATGCTAGTCATTTAATGCCAAGTGAAATGATAAGTATTGAAAATGTATCGTTACAGACATGTAAAATAAGCCTTAAGACAAAAAATATTTAAAAGAAATGCACCAAAATGTCAGCAAGATTTATGTTCTAGTACTATAGTTTTCTTTAATACTCATTACTTTGGTTTAAAAAGAAAAGAAAAGATTGGTTTTAAGCCACAAGCAAAATGAATGGAATCTCCAACCTTCTCAAGACAAACTGGCTCTCGACTGGAAGACTTGGGCGCTCCTGCTCCGTGCTCCTGATGCTTAGCATGTGTCACTCACTTTATTCCACAAGCTGAGCTGAGAAGGAATTTTGAGCACACATCAGGGCTATCTCCATGCTCTTTATGCTTTAGGAAGCAAGGCATGTGTTGAATTATTTTTTAACCCATCCAGATCAATTTGATGTGCTATTCAGCATATGCTGTGTGCATTTTTTTTCTTTTTTTGAGGAAGATTAGCCCTGAACTAACATCCAATGCCAGTCCTCCTCTTTTTGGCTGAGGAAGATTGGCCTTGGGCTAACATCTGTGCCAACCTTCCTCTACCTTATATGGGATGCCGCCACAGCATGGCTTGATAAGCAGTGCATAGGTCTGCGCCCGGGATCCAAACATGTGAACCCCAGGCCACTGAAGCGGAGCACACAAACTTAACCACTACACAGCTGGGCTGTCCCCTGCTGTGTGCATTTTTATAATTAAGTAGCCAAATAATGAGATTTTTCTAATGCTCAATCATTCAAATAACAATAAAATATTACCAATATGTAATAAAGTATAACTTAACAAAATCTGCCTTTCACTCCTTTGCAGCCAGAAATGCATGCTGAAATATTCATCTCTTTTTTTTTTCTGGTGAGGAAGATTAGGCCTGAGCTAACATGTGGTGCCAATCCTCCTCTTTTTGCTGAGGAAGATTGGCCCTGGGCTAACATCTGTGCCCATCTTCCTCTACTTTATATGTGGCATGTCTGCCACAGCATGGCTTGATAAGTGATGTGTAGGTCCGAGCCCAGGATCTGAACCCACGAACCCCAGGCTGCCAAAGCACAGCGTGTGAACTCAACCACTACACCACCAGGCCGGCCCTGCAAAATATTCATGTTTTTAAAAATGTCATTTAAATATCTAAAAAGTCACCAAACAATCTCTACACACATGAAAATAAGTTGCAAGAACTGCATGTGAAAGAAATTCATCTCCTACACAAAAAATCCACCATCACCACTGAAATGACACGATAAATGTGTGCTAGATAGCAATGACAGATGCGGGCACTTTCTAAAATAACACAAAATGAGGATTTCAGGGACATGTAATTTAATTTGCATCCCGGGGGTATATTTTCATCTTCTTGTCAAAGAATTTACATTCATAACCTGCCACAGACAATTACAATAAAGAGAGGTCTGGGATGTTTTTGTTTGTGTTTCTATTTTCTTTAACCAGGAGGCATAGAACAATAGCTTTGGAGTGCTGACCACAGTAAGCAAATCATTTAGCATGTTTTCCCTTTCATGCTAGCAAAGTAAATGGTCCCATTTGAAAATTCCAGAGGTTTGGGGGATTACAGTGGTACTAATGTTCTGGACCTTAGCTCCCTGTTGGCTCAGACCTTTTCAGACCAGTGTTTTTGTAGTCACTACCATCACTTCTCCCTTCTCACGGAAAAACTTGCACACACTGAAACAATGAGATTCCTGGCATACCCACAGGCCTTCTTCATTGCTCTCGTTTGTTCGGCTTCTGTTCTATAGCTGAATGAGAAAGGGAGATGTTTTACTGAGGCTTCTTGGCTCCTTTCACCTTTGAAAGGGTTTTTTTTCCTTCTGTCTTCATTTTAGTACAGGTTTTTTTTAAAACTGAATGCTATTTACATCTCCTTTGAAATTGCCTTTTCAATTCATTACACTGCTGTGTGTTGATTTCCTTTCTCAAGTTTGCAAGCAGCCAGAAGAGTGGATTACAATATTTTCCAAACTTGATCCTTCAACACTTATTATAACTGAGGTATTGACTTCTTTAACTAAACCCTCCCAAGCGGATCACATTGTTCATAATCCTCTAGAGCTGCCCTGTCCAATATGGTAGCCACTAGCCACGTGTGGCTATTTGCATTTAAGTTTAAAGTAATTACAATAAAATTTAAAATTTAGTTTCTCAGTCACACTAGCCACATTTCAAGAGCTCAATCACCACAGTTGGCTAGTGGCTATCATTTTGGACAGCACAGATATTATAGAACATTTCCATCTCCTCACAAAGTTCTGTTGGACAACTCTACTTTAGAGGAAGTCTCAGAGACTGAAGAACTAGAAATCTAACCGGGCCTTCTTGAAGTGTAAGAGGTCAGAGGTATTTTGTTCCTTGCTCAATGTATGAATACAAAATATACTACGTGGAATGTGTTAATTAATATGTAAGTGGAAAACGAAACTAACATGTTAGGATTCATTTACCAATACACATTACACCAAAGGGAAAACAAAACATCCAATTTATGATGTACTTACATTCTCTGCTCCTGATTAAAACTCTATCTGACTCTTGTAAACAATCCTTGGTACTACTGAGGCTCATTCAATCCTAAACGTATCACACACCCACTATGAGCAAGATGATCTGCACACTTTTTTACAGGGGAAACACATCAAGAAAGCACTCTCCCTTCTAATGGGGAAAATAGCCATGTACTTACATAAATATAATATAAGCAGGGGCGTAGCCAGGCTTTGCAAGGCCTTGAAACTTATGCAATTTGGAAAGCACCTAAAGAAAATAAGAACTCCCCCAAAAATGTAAATATATAAAACTATGATCATGTGAAGACATTGCCAATGGCACCTCCAGAATTTTGGAAGGAGCCTGTGCAAGTAAGTGTTCCTGAAGCTTGAGCTTTGTTAATTGACTGTAAAGCCACTCTCTCTATGAAACAGAATATAACAAAGGGCAAGGCGCAAATAGCGGGAGAGAATAAGAATGACTAGAAGGACTGGAGATGGCATTTTCACAGAAAAAAGACTGAAAGGAAATACCTCATATTGTTAATATTATAGTGTTTACTCTTAGAGTGAGGAATATGTGAGGGCAGAAAGGGTTGGTTCAATATTTTACTTTTTATATTTCTCACAACTTGTATAGTGAAAATACATTCTTGTGTAACTTGTGTTGAAAAATACTGTCCATTTGTTTAACAAACACACACACACATACACATAAAGAAAGATGATGCTTGAACTAGGCATTGAAGACTTGATAAGAAAAGATGGGTGAATGTCTTAGTTCTCTCAGGCTACTATAACAAAATACCATAGACTAGGTGGCTGAAGCAATAGACATTTATCTCTTATAATTCTAGAGGCTTGGAAGTCTGAGGTCAGAGTGTCAGCATAGTGAGGTTCTAGTGAGGGTCCTGTTCCTGACTTGCAGGTTTCCGCCTTCTTGCTGTGTCCTCACATGGTGGGGGAGGCGGTGAGAGGAGGGGAGAGATCTGGTCTCTCCTTACAAGAACACTAATTCCATCATGAAAACCCTACCCTCATGACTTCATCTAAACCTAATTACCTCCCAAAGGCCCCCTTCCTAATACCATCACACTGGGGGTTAAGGCTTCAACATATGAATTTTGGGGGGACACAAATAATCAGTCCATAAGAGAGAGGTTCAGTCCTCGAAGGAGGGAATAGAATTTTCGAGGATATGAAGTGAAATGTAAAGAGAATGTTGGAGCTTCTGTTACAAGGCAGGCTGTTTCCATGCCTGCCTGCTTCCGTATCACCAAGTTCTCCACACAGTGTAACACAACCCCCATCCATAATCTCATCTTAATATCCCAGGGAGAAAAGACATGGTAAATGTCCAAAATATACTGGAACTTAAAATGATAATTAAATCAGCTGTGTAAAATGGGAAATATAGGTCATCAAGCTAGGCACAAATCAAAAAACAGAGACAAACTACATATTCTTACACATAATATTCTTCTCTAGTCCTTGTGTCAGGCTGGCCTCCTTCAGGTGTTTGTATTCTCTTTTTTGACATGAAGTAAAGAAATACAATGAAAAATACTGCAAGTTCCAAAGTTTAGCTGAATGGATGTTTTGGATAAAGAGTAATGTAATATTTTTTTCTGGGTATCTTTTGTTAAATTCACAGGACTCTTTATATATACCCTGTGAGTTCCATGTTTTTCTCTGGAGATGTTTGTTTTGTAGTTTGTATGGTTCTGAAAGTCTAGAATAAAAATAAACATTATAAATCAAAGCAGTGTATTCCAGCCTGGCAGGTCTTCTAGAAAGCTCCTGCTGGAAAAGTCTAGCAAAGGATAGATCAGTATGTCTCTGTAACCATAAGAACTGCCTCCCTGAGTCTCTTAATTTGAGGTTTAACTCAACAACTTCAACTGTTTTTCTTCTGGAACACTGATGTACTGCAAAGCAGGATCAAGGTTTCAACTATTAAAAGTCATTCTACCAACATTTGTGGAGCACTTACTTTATGCAAGACACTCTCCTACAATGAGAATGCAAAACAATAAAATATCGTCCTGATCTCCAAGAAGTCACTCTTAGCGGGAACAGAGACTTAAACAGGCAATTATGGGATAGAGTGACAAATTCTGTGATGGAGATCAGCACTCTATTTCTACAACAAGGTGTATTAGAAAACTCCATCAGTGGACAAAATGAGTAAACCAGGGCAAAGAAGTATTAATGGGGAAATTACAATTAATACAAGATAGTGACCATGATTTTCTTGAATACTAACATTGACAATCATAATTTTATATAACATATTTGTTATATTCCATATTTTTTTAAGAAATTGTTCCTAGTTCATAAAATGGAAGAATTTTGACAAATTTCAGTATTTCTTAAAGAACATGGTGCTCCACTGAAAGCATCACTAACTCTAGCTGCTCCTGCCAATTCTACTCAAAAACAGATTTGCAAAACACTTTTTCTGCCAGGTCTCCACAAAATTTAAATAAACAAATAGCATATGTTTTGCTATAGGCTCAGCCCCTTCCCCTTCTACATTAGAAATCCAGTTTCACCTAATAAATTATGATTTTTGTCATTTGACTGAAAACATTTATGGTAAAGGATAAGCACCACATTTCATGGATCACGGTACTTCACTAGCAAAAACCATCCGTTAGGTATGAATCTTCTTCCAAGACATTTGTCTTGAGTACCACTTGTCGTCTCCCCTTTCTTCTGACCCACCACAAAGCAGAGCATAGCTCACCTTACTCTTCTCTTTCTCGTTTTCCATACAAAATATCTTTTTCTTCATCTTGAAATGTAGGCCATCAGAACACAAGATGCTGACTTACAAACCTTAGAGAGGGCTTATCAAATACCTTCTCAAATATTATCTGTCAGGATGATAACTTCTCCCCATATCACTATATAAAGGTAAGGCCTAATTTAATTAAAGCTTCTAAATATATAGCACTATATAACCCTATAACTCTAACATTATTAGAAGAAATAAATAATAATAATAGCTAATATTTAAATAATATTTACTACATGCCAGGCACTGTTCTTTTTTTTATTATGGAGATATAATTGACATATAACATTATGTTAGTTTCAAGTGCACAACATAATGATTCCATATAAATATATATTGCAAAGTGATCACCACAATAAGTCTATTCAACATCTGTCACCGCATATAGTTACAATTTTTTTTCCTGTAATGAGAACTTTTAAGATCTACTCTCTTAGCAACTTTCAAATATACAATAAGGCAGCATTCTACTACTTTTATATAAGTAATGTCATTTAGTCTTCAAAGTAATTCTATGATCTACATACTATATTTACATTTAATAGCCACATTTAATAAATCCATATTTCATTACATCCACCTTTAATAAATCAGGAAACTGAAGGATAGAGGATAAGCAACTTGACAGGGTCACTCAGCTAGAGTGGCAGAACTGAGACGTTGACCAAAGACTCAGGTTCCAAAGCACAATTAATCACTTTATTATTGCGCCTCAGCGAGGAACTGGACTCTACTCTAATTTAGCAGGGGATACTAGCAGGAAATTATACAGATTCACAATGCAAATTTAATATATAGCACTATTGCGTAAGAAGGTGGTTTAAAAGGGTGGCTCTGCACCCTTGCACAGAGAAATTTAGATGTTGAACCAGATGAGCAGTCTGGTTGGATAAGAACAAGAAAAAAACCCACAAGATTTGCTATAATCTATAATATTTGTCATTAAAAGATATATTCTTTTTCATTGTCCTTATGCCATTTAACTAATATGTGACAGCTTCCAATTCAGGCAACGGCAGTGCTTTGAAATTCTTTTCCATCTTCCAAAATTCTCAAACATAATTCTTTACCAGCGAATAAAATCCATAAGTATCAGAAAGAAGAAAAGACAGAGGAAGACAAAAGTGGCGTACGAGAAAGGAAAGAAAGTCAACATAAGCACAGTTGGCATTTGTTCAACACTTTTGTTTAGACCATCCCTCTCAAAAACCTTTGATTTAGTCCCAGTTTGGAGGAATATGATTTCTCAAGGTGCCTGCATCTCCTACTCTTTCCTTTCTGAATGCCCCCTTCTGTATAATTCACTACGCATAAGTGAATTAAGATAAGAGAAATGAAGAGTAAACAATTTTACTGTTTAGGCCAAGAGTTGATAAAAGGTTCACTGAAGACAAAGGGAAATGTAATTGGATAAAATCAGATTTTGAGAATTTTCTTGTATATTACAATTATACACAGTCCCTTTAAAAACACAATGCTGAAATATACATAGTTTTTCATTTTACAATGAGTATTCACATACATTTCTGATTTAGTCCTCAGGAGAAACTTACAAAATGTTCTTTGGGGAATAAATGAACAGCAATTCAGTGGGAACCACAAATATCATAAAATGTATATTTTCCTCAAATTAGTCTAAATATTAAATGCTACTTCAGACAACTTTCCAACAAGGTTTCTATGGACTTGCACAAATTGATCTTCAAATCCACAGGGAAGAGTCAAAGATACTATACTGCTAAGGCAGATCTGGAAATGAATAAAGAGAGGCAATATGTCCCAACAGATATTAAGATTATTATAAAGCTATTATAATTTAAGGGGAGGGTGATGATGATATTGATGAGAATAAGTAAAAGGAACAGACAGTAAGCCAGAACAAAGATCTGTGCATTAATGGAAATCTGCTATATAATCAAGGTAGCATTACACATCTTACACACTGGTGGGATTGATTCAAGAAATTATTTTGGAATAATGATTATTTCTTATAGGAAAACAGTCACCTTAGATCACTGAGCAAATTCAAGCAAGGCAGAATTCACAATTCACAAAAGAAGAAATCATATTGTCCAAAGGATATTTGAAAAGATGTTTACCTTCACCTATAATCAAGGAAATAAATAATAACAAAAATGAAATCCATTTCACATAAATCAGATTGGCAAAATTTGGAAGTTTGATAATATTCAGTTGGGCAAAGATGTAGAGAAAATGGAAATTCTTAAACTCTGGTAGGAATATAAATTAGCACAGCCACTATGGAGAATGATTCAGGATCACCTGATAAGATTGAAAACACATGAACCCCATGAGCCAACAACTGGTTGTCTAATATGCTAGTGAGGAACACTCCCGCAAATGAACAAGGAGACATGTGTGAGATGTTCTTGGCAACATTGTTAATGACAGTAAAAAATGGAAAATAAAACTTCCATCAGTTGTTCTTTCATTTGGAAAATACACATATTGTTCCTCCTATGTGCTGGCAGCATTCTAAGGGGTTGATAACTTATTTGATCCTCATAGCAACTCCGTGATGTAGGTGCTATTATAATCCCCAGTTTGTAGAAGAGGAAACTGAAGCACAGAGAGGTTGAGTAACTTCCAAGTTCCCGTAGAAATAAACGGCATAGCCGGGTTACAAACCCAGATGGTGTGGGTCCAGAGTCTACGCTTTCCCTTCGGCACTATGCTACACTGCTTCTCACGCACTGGACAATGAAATAATGTCCCATAAGACAGCATGCATTATAAAGAACAGATATTGAAAACTACAATGAGGAGGGAAAAAGCAAATTTCAAGATAGCATATACACTTTGGTAGCATCTGCATAAGTTTTAAAAAGTTGTAGGCACGTGATTTTTTTTTTATTGGCATGTGTACATTCATGTACGTAACTGGAAGGACTCGCACTAAATTTATGAAGTGGCTGATTCTGGGGAGATGGAAATGAAAATAAGACTGGGCTAGGAGACTAAGAGACTTTCAAGTTTATATTTAACATTGCATTAAAGAAAACCTTTAATGAAATGTGTGTGTGTGTGTGTGCGTGTGTGTAAATTCTACTACACTGGTGAAGACTGACTCCGAGAGGTTGTGGCTTGCTCAAGGACAGAGTTAAAAAATGGAAGAATGAGAAATCAAACTCAAGGTAAAATTTCATGTTCTAAGTTCAGTGTTTTCTCCTTATAAACTTTGCTTGACCGGATATTTGCTGTGTGGACATAAGCTGTCCAAAAGCAGTTAGAAAAACAGATTACTTACATTGAAATAATCTATCTTTACCTTAAAATTTTTCCCTATCATTAATTTATCTATTAACTCATGCAACATGTTTATTGAACAACTCTTTACACCTGCAGTTATGTTTACGTACTGGACATGACTTGAGACTCTAGTGAACTATGAACTCATGACCTCTGGTTTATAAAACCAGGGTTCTAACCACTATCATCAAAAGGAGGTAGTAAAGCTAATAATTACTCATTGTTTGAGCTTCTGGAAGAAAATCTTTATAAATCTGACAAAGAGCTATCTTTACACATTTCATTCTTCTTAACGGTGTAATAATAATTTCAGGCATTACTATTGTTGTTTTTCTCTGTACTTATGTAATAATCATGATACCTCATTTCTAATTCTCCAGAGAGAAGAGGAAAATTCCACTGGGAAGATGATGAGAGAGATTAGACCAAATGGTCTTGATAAATTTTCTATTGTAATTTTAAACAAAGCCCTAGACACCATCTGACTAATTGCAGATATTTCTGGAAAGCTTGAAGGTCTCCAAATAATTAGGTTGGGGAGAGGGAGGAAACAGTTAGGAGGCTGATATCTCCCTGGACACTGCTGCAACTGCCCTGGACTGGCAACTGGCCTGTGTGCCGTGGAGGTGCTGGCGTGTGGGCACCAGGCATCCCAGCACAGAGGCTAATTCGGTCTCAGAAGCAATGGCGTGTCTATCCAATTTGGGAAACATTTTGGCTGCGAGAGGCATTTCAAAGCAAGGTTCATGGAGGGAAGAAAGAGGAAACTTGTAATTAAATTTAAAATGTCTTTGTTATAAGCTGAACAAACAACAATTTTATGTGCACTCACCAAAATGCTGTCCTTCTACATCGGCAACCATTACACTCAAATTCCTTTGCTAAGGAATAAAAAAGTGTCCGAGGTGAAGCTTTATTTGCTTCCTTAAGTCTGCTGAAAACAAAACAAAACCAAAGTTGATAAGGCATCTTACGAACCCCTGGCTATCACCATCATTCTCAACCAACAAAATAAGCCTGATACAGTGCAAGGAATATTAGTAGAAGTCCTTTAAATTTAAGGAAGAGATAACGATAAATATCAATATTGGCAGCAGGCAGGATATGTTTTATCTGTAAGATCCAAAGGGAAGAAAAAAGTCCTTCCTTGACAACAGTCTTCACTTCTTTATTTGAAATGCTGAGTTTCTTGCATAGATCCCTTTCTTCCTGATAAGAGTATCGGTGCCAGCTTTCGTAACAGCCACAGCAGAGTGATAGAGAAATCTGGCCTTTATACCCAATTGTTTCAATATATGTTGTTATAGCCTATATTCTAGAGTTTTTGCATATTTAAACATAGGTGTATTAGTTTCCAAGAGCTGACGTAATAAACTACCACAGACTCAGGCTTGAAACATCAGAAATTTAGTCGCTCACAGTTCTGGAGGCTAGAAGTCCCAAATCAAGGTTTGACAGAGCCACGCTCCCTTGGCAGGCTCTGCGGAAGAATCTTCCTTACCTCTTCCTAGCTTCTGGTGATTGTCAGCAGTGTTTGGCATTCCTTGGCCTATAGCTGCATCACTCCAGTCTCTGCCTCTGTCATCACAGAGCCTTCTCCCTTCTGTGTGTGTCTGTGTGTCTCCAAATCTCCCTTTCTTATAAAAACACTAGTCATTGGATTTAGGGCCCACCCTAATCCAGGATGACCTCATTTTAACTTGATTACATCTGCAAAGACTCTATTTCCAAGTGAGGGCACATCCTCAGATACTAGGGGTTAGGACTTGAGCATATCTTTTCTGGGGACACAATTCAACCCCTTACAATAGGTTAAATGCATATCTGGATTCTCTGAACCTGGAAGGCAGGAACGGATGAGGGAAATGGCTTTCAGAGCAATTTGAATAGCTATCTATTCGATTAAAAAAATGTAACCATATCATTACGAGGACAGAATCTTTGTATATAGTCATGCAAATCAAGAGCAGACATGCAATCCCGTGAATCCTGACACCCTACATCTAAGAATGGTAAAGAGGAGTGAAAACATCCATGTCAAGCAGCAAGGCCCTAGCAGGTCATGAAACATTACACTTAGACTCTGGAAATAAGGGCAAGGGGTGACAGTGGGGAACAATAAGGAGGTCTGTTATGCCCATTTCACAGAAAAGGAAACTGAGGCACAGAGAGGTGACATAAAGTGTCCAAACTCAAGCAGCTAACAAGTGGCAGGATTGGAATTCAAATTCTTTCAGTCTGGCTTAAGAGTTCTTATGTTCATCGAGATTATATTTTTTTTAAAGAAATGTTTCAAAGGAAATTCTTCTAGTCCTACATGGCAATACAATATCAGCTATTCCTCGTAAGCTAATACACACAAGTGCCTTTGCCCAGACCCTCCCTGGGTATCTAATTCCTCAGGAAATCTCTTAGGATATGTTATGGTAGCTGAAGTTCAATATTCTTGTTCCTGGATATTTCTTAACTTCTCTGTACCAGAGACATAGCTGATGAATTCCTTCAGATCATGTTGTAAATATCTGGGCACAATTCTACTCCAGACAAGCCAACTTACTTCCATTTCCCCCAAAGTCTTGTGATGCACAGACCACTGTGTCTTGAGCAAGGCATTGTCCATTTCCCTTACAAGTATTCATCACTCTTCCTCCCAACCTTCTTGGCTAACTCCTTCTTAGAATTCCAAGCTACATCTCAAGTGTTACTCCCACATAAATTCATTTCGTGATCCCTTCCCCAATGCCCAGACTGAGTGTAATTCTCCTCTCCTGGGACTGTTTGGGACCTACAGCTGTGGGCATTCTTACCAACCAAACATTAAATCACACCTTCCTTCTTCCTAACAGAACCTGGAAAGTATTCAAGTAGTATAAATCTAGTACTCAGAGAAAGCTAACCACTAAACACTTGATTTTCTTTAGGGGCATTTGCATTGGTTCTGTAATGGCTTAGGACTCAATTCAGATGTTAGGAGAGGTTTCTGAAGCGCCTTCTGTGAGTTCTTCTGGAACCAACCTTTTCTCTATTCCTCTAGACAATGTTAGGCATGGAAGTGAATTCAGAGCTAAGGCAACCATCTCATTACCAGGCCCAAAATAGAG
Source organism: Ceratotherium simum simum (assembly GCF_057802395.1). Classification (NCBI taxonomy): domain Eukaryota; kingdom Metazoa; phylum Chordata; class Mammalia; order Perissodactyla; family Rhinocerotidae; genus Ceratotherium; species Ceratotherium simum. Next base: position 7,094,806 of record NC_141914.1, on the reverse strand, counting down.
CTAGTCAACAGAGAGGACAAAGAGACTGGAAAAATGGAGTTAGAGTGTGGATTATGTCAACCTTGAAGCTGTCCAACTTCTGGACCTCCTAGTATAAGTGTCAATATATATTTTTTATTGCTTAAGCCAGTTTTAAGTTTGTTTTTCTTTTATTTCCATCTGAAAGCATGTGAGTGAATAACTTGTCAAATATCTTTTGCATACCTCTTTAAAATTACTTATCAAATCATTGACTAATTAATCATGAGCTCCTTGAGGTCAATAACTATGTCTTTGTCTTCTCCATGCCCCAGAACATAATTCAGACCTGGCACATGGTAAGAGTTCCATAAATACTTAATAAATGAATGGCTAAATAACCAAAATTATCACTGAATATTAAAAGAAGAAGAATCATTATAATCTCCTTTACAAGAGAATCAGAGTCATATTGTAAGAGATGGTATCTCAGTTAAATAATTTTGAAGATAGAGGTTTAAAAAGTAAATCCTCTTCTACCATGGAAAATTAGACTTCTGTGTCAGATAGTTGTTCTAGCAGGATGTTAAAAGATACCTATTTTAGCTGTAATTACAGATGCAACTGATAAGACAACTGATAAAATAATAGATACCACATTCTAAACTAAGGTGCAAAACTAATATGCAGGACTTACAAAAGGAGAATGGTAAAAAGAAAGGAACTTGAAATTTCAGAAGGATTCTTTTAAAAAGTTTATTGTTGCCTTATGAATCCCATTCTTCTCTAAAGGTAAAGATGATGGGGAGGGGGCACTTCATCCCTTTGCCTAAATTCTAGAGAAAGATTTTAGGAGTTGGCTAGTAAACCTTATGATACTTCACTTGCACTTTGGAAGACATTGAAGACTGATGACCAGCTCACACTTTAGACATCTGAAGAGCGGGGTGCAGCTTGGCTAGCTGCTTGTCTGAGGGAGGAGTGGAGATGAGGCTGCCGGAAGGGGTAACTGGAATTCAAGGGTGAAATTTCCCATTACACTCAGAGTAAAAGCCAAATAATTTACAAGGGGCTACACAATCTGGGGTGTCCCTCCCAAAGCCCCCCCTTACCTCCATCACCTTCTTTTCCTACGCCTCCCCCTTTACTCACCCCCCTCCACCTCACAGTGGCCTCTTTTCCCCTCCTTTTCTGCTTTAGGGCACTCTCATAGGCTGTTCTCCTAGCCACTCACGGGACTCACTCCCTGACTTCCTTAAAGCCTTTGTGAAAATCCCAGTGTCCCCATCAGCTATTGCCAACCACAGATTTCAATAGTTTAAAGCAACCACAGTTGTTATTGATCATGATTCTGTCGGTTGTCTGATCTAATCTTGTCTGTGCCAGCTCAGCTGGAGCTAGAATGACCTCAGCTGGACAGACTTCAGCCTCAGCTGGGACCTCAGCTAAAATGGTTTGGAAAGCTGAAAGCTCTCTCTACATGGGCTCTCATCGTCCAGCAGGCAAACTAGGTCCTTCACTCGGTGGTAGGGTGTTCCATGGCAGCAAGAGAGGACAAACCCAATGCACAAGCACATTCAAGCCTTTGCTTTGTTCACAAGTTTAAATGCCTGTTAGCCCAAGCAAATCACACGGCCAAGCCTATATTCAAGAGATGGAGAGAGAGAGTCTACTTCTTGAGCAGCGAGGTCACATTGCAAAGGGGTGAGCATACGGGAATGGGAAGAGTTGCAACCTACTTTGTCAATAAGAACTTCAATGATCGTTCTATTTAAAATTGCAGCTTAGAGCCAGCCCTGATGGCCTAGTGGTCAAAGTTCGGTGCTCTCATCACTTCGGCAGCCCGGGTTCGGTTCCCGATTGCAGAGCCACACCACTCGTCTGTCAGTAGCCGTGTTGTGGCAGCTGCTCACGTAGAAGAACTGAAGGACTTACAACTAGAATATACAACTATGTACTGGGGCTTTGGGGGTGGAGGGGGAGAGGAAGATTGGTAACAGGTGTTAGCTCAGGGTGAATATATCCAAGAAAAAAAATTTAAAAAAAAATAATAAAAAAATAAATTACAATTGCAGTTTAGCCCCACCCAAGCACTCCTGATCCCTCCTTAACCTGCTCCACTTTTTCTTGTTTCCATATGTCACATTCTAACACACTATGTTATTTACTTATTAAGTCTATTGTCTATTGTTCTGTCTTCTCCTTGAAAATATATGCTTCTAAGGTAGAAATCTTTGTTCACTAATTAATGCACTTAGAAGAGTTTTTAACACATCCTAGGGACCCAATAAATATTATTTGAATGAATGAGTAGACAGCCATCAATAATCTGAGGCCAATGGGAACCTCATCCTCAGCCAGAGAAAGTATCTCTTTCACATCAAAGGGAGTGCGGACAAAAACTCCTCAGCAATGGGGAGGACCTAGGGCAGAATGGTCCCTGCGGAATACATTCAAACCATCCTGAGAGAGAAAACTCCATTTTAAAAATAAATAAATATATAAAACAAAACAGCAACGATAATCTGAGAGTCTGGCACCAGTTCATGACAGTATTAGTCAAGTTATCGCTTTCCTGCTTCTTCAGGGTTAGGAGCATAAGTCGGTGGGACAGAGAAGAGGCCAGTCAGCCTCTCCTGCCCACCTGTAAGGTAAAGGCTAAAATGCAGTAGAGATGAGCTGAGAAAAGGAAGTAGCTGGAACTCAAATGAAGTTTGAAGTTTTAATTATCACATGAAATGAGACCTATAAATTGCTTACCTGAGAAGTTCGATGGTCTGAAAGAGGTCAGAAAAGTCATGAGGCTTCCCCTAAATTTCATCCAGGAGAAGGGGAATCACTAGCCCCAGTGAATAAATTAGAAGAATAGTGTGTGGGGGGTGAGATAAACGTGCTGTGTGATTACATCCCATGAGCCATGCTTGTCCAACATGATGGTCACGTTGCCTTTCGCACAGTGAGAGATGCAGCTGCAACATGACTGACTCCTTCTTTATTCATAGGCACATCTTCTATATGGAGGAAAGGAACACTTATCAGAGACACGGAGGAAGAGAGCTAACATTTATTGAGTATATGCAGGAAATAGGAGCAGTGCAGGGATGATTCCATAAAATCCATCCCAAATGTTACAGGCTAAGTATTACTATCATCATTTTCTATATGAGGAAATAGAAGCACAGAAAAATCAATGTGTAGTTCAGACAGTTAGGAAGAGGCAGAGCTTGGCTTGAAACTGGGTTCTTGCTGACTCCAAATACCAGGTTCTTCTGTTATAAGCGACTGCTGTCCACACTGAGGCAGAATAGGATATAAATCCTCTACTCAATTAGTTTATAATCCTGCAATATCATAAGGCCCTGGAGAACCCATAAATCCCTGCCATACAAGGTCCTAAGTGCTTTAGAAGAGGCCCTGGGAAGTCAGAAGAGGAAGAAATTACTTACAGCTGAGGATCAGGGAAAACTTCCTGGAGGAAATTGAATTTTAATTGCACCTCATAATTAAGACAGAATCAAAGCTCTGGTTGGTTTTCCCTCCCTTCTTTCTTATCTTTGAGAATATTGTGAGTCATATCTGCTTATTTCCAAAAGTTTAAATAATCACTTATAGTAACTAAAGTAACTAAAAGTAACTTAGACCCTCTCTCTTCTCTCTCTTTCCCTTCCTAAATTTATCTGACTTCTTTCACACACAAAATCTAAGTGAACAAAGAAAGAATGTCAACTCGCCACCCCCCATGTCTTTGTATATATGACACATGCACTCTTAAAGCAGTTTGGTCACCCATTTACAATTGCAATGATCTAAAAATGAGTATAAGTACCTAAATCATTATAAATTTATTAATTAATGTTTACATATGCTTTGACAAATGTAATTATTGTTTCTAGCATTTTTGTCATTCTAAATTTCAAAGTTGTGTATCATGCTAAATTGGCAATATCAATTATATCCTTTCAAGCCAGAGGAAAGCGCAAACATGTCATAAACATCCCTGTACACATCAGCAACTACGATATTCCAGGTCCAAATGTCAAAAAGGGTATAGTTAAACATGAAACTTGAAGTGATTGAAAATTATAGAGCAGAACAGGCACTTTATTTTGCCTAAAAATACATATTTAAAAAATATGAATGACAATAATCATTTTCATAATTATACACTCTAGAATCATAAATTAATATATAAAGATAACAGTGCAAATTTATGTCACATCATAAACGGCTGCTTGTAACTTGCATACTTTTTCATTAACGAAGAACTTCAGAGCACACTGTGGGATAATAGACCAAATCTGTTCTATGTACATTGATCCAACATAGAATCCCAAATTCTGTTTAGGCAGCCTAATCCCCCTCGAGAGACTCATGCAGTAGGGTCTTAAACTGAGCCCAAACTAAGCAATGGGAAGCAGATGAAGCCAACACTTGAACTTGGTCCATTTTGGACACAGTCTCAAAATGTGATTTATGAATCACGTAAATGAAGATTTACCTCTTCAGTCAGAGTAATAATTAAATGGAAGAAAATAAGAAAAACATTTGTTTGATAGTTACTATGTACCAGGCCTTTTATATGGGCTTTGGACACACACAGTCTGTCCCCAGAGCCAGGCACTTGACACTATACTGTGTGTCTAATACTAGGCGATAGCCAAGCTTTTGTACCAATAAAAACATGACTGATGCCACAGTAGTGCAAGATTTTGGAATTGCTCTTTCACGATCTGTAACTCAGTTTGGAAATGTACAGAAAATGATAAAGGAGTTTGAACCAAGGGTGTTATTTTACCCTGGATCCTTTTGAAAACTCTAGTATGCACTTAAGAGCCCTTCCAATAGTTCGTCTGGTGATGAAATCAGTTTTTTTCCCCCCAATTTCCCTTTTCTTGTCTTTTGTGGATCTACAATTAGCAATATAAGACTGAGAAGCATGTGATGCCCGAAGTCCACAGAAATACATGGCCCCACCGCAACCAGGTGGTTCCAGCTAAAGCCAAGGCTGACCTTCGGGTCTTGTCAACATCGCATTCATGGCCCACGGTGACCTCCTCTCTCCATCTCTGCCGCCACCACTTCTCGAGGTTCGACCTTTACCTAGTAGGGCACCCACAAAGAGCCCTGGCCCGGGTTTTGCCTGCCACAATGGCAGTGCAATAAAGGCACCGCCCCGCTGTGTGCTGGTCTTAGGGCTGCCAGCACTGCTGCTGGAGTGCCTTTTGCTGTCACTCTGCTTAATTGAATTCATCCATTCACCCAGTGTTGGACACCTCTAGGAGATCCCAACTGCATCCTCATACTTGTCCCCATATAGACTTTTGTAGAAATTTCTCTGTTATGCAAACCCAGGAATGAAATCGCTGGGCCATAGTTTGTATGCATATATAATTTGACTAATAGCTGTTAAGATGCTTCCCAGAATAGCTGCATCATTCCTGCCAGAAATGCATGAAAATTCTCATTGGTTATTTTTATTCCTAGAGTGGTTGCCCCTAACTTAAGATCTATACCTACAGGTTTTCCCCTTTACTTTTCCTTTATTAGTTTATTAAACATAACAATATCTGTATCTTGCAAGTTTCACATTATTTTAATCCTCTCTCCCTGTCTCCCACCTCTAACACAATGCTGATGTTATTTAAAATTTATTTTCCTTGATTCAGGGTTTTTTAAACAATCATAAATATCCTCTAGTTTTTGGGCCACCATTACTTCATGTGTCTCTTGTAGCATCCTTGTGCCTTTATGTATCTTCTTATTTCAGTACATTCTCCAAGAGTTTTTCAAAGTGCGTCTTGGATGGTAAATATTCTGAGATCTGATTGGATATAATCCCCTTGGTTCTACCATGTAATTATGGTGTTAACAAGGCTGATATCAATCTAAATATTTTTTCTTAGTAGATGATATTCTCATTCTCTTTGGAAGCATTTTCATTTGCCTTTGATGTTCTAAAATTTAGCGATAATACATCTGGTAATAATAATAGCTAATACTGAAACTGATTATGTACAAAGCACTATTCTAAGGGCTTTACATATAACTCATTTACCCCTCACATTAATTTTTTAAGATAGTAAGATACACATTTTACTATCCCCATTTTATTGGTGGGTAAACTGAGGTACAGAAAGTTTACCTTATGTGCTATTTCAAAGGAGGTCTATCATCTTTTTTTTAACTCTGGGATATTAATATTCCCTATTTCTTCAAACGTGTCTTCCCTTTGTCCCCCACCACGACCACCACCACCTTTCTTCTGAGAATATTAACCGGATATTAGCACTTTTATCTCTATTCTCCAAATCATGTAGTTTATTGTTACATTTTCTTTTTTTTTTCTTTCTCTGTCACCTTCTGCGAGTGTTCAATCTGATCTTCCATCAAACAAATTCTTTCTTCAGCTGAATCCTTTGGATTATTTATTGTATTTCTCCTTTTCTTTGTCTCAACTGTTAAAGTTTTCATATTTATTATTTCTACTTGGTTCTTTTTTATGACTTCTCTCACATTTTATTAACACCTTTCACATCTCTGAGTATTTCAATTAAACTTATTTTAAATTCTTAGTCCATCTGTTCCAAAAATTCTCTTTCATACGACGTTAATGTGTCTCCTTTCTTTTAGAGGTTGTTCTCCCCAGTATCTGGATTTGTTCCCTGTGAGCTCATGACATTGTCTGATAATAAGAATTAGGGATGGGCCTAAGTTAAATTCCTCCTGACGAATTTAAGCAAAAGGGAAATGGTGAGACTAAGTGGGGCCTCAAAGTACCAAAGAACCTCTCTCAGTCAATTCTGTCTGCTGCCACTCCACCAGACAAACCTCCTCAATCATTCTCCAAGACGGCGCAGTCTCCTTAAAACCAAATCCACCAGCCCTAACGTTTAAGGGAACAAGGGCAGGGAAGTAAGGTCCCTGGCAGCTAACATCTGTTCCAATGCTTCTCACCCCAGCAGAGACTTTACAGACCCTGATATTATGCCCTTGGTCCTCCTCGGTCCAGGCTGTTGCTGAGGATTTCTGCGCAGATGGTGAGGCAAAAACAGTCCCGAAGTAATGTACAGAGGAGCAAGACTCACGGACTGAAACCTCTCTCCCGCACTGTCCTCCCACATCTGCAGCACAGTCTGGCTGCCCCACACCCGCGGCTGCTGCCTGCACCCCCTCAGGAGCTTCTCATAGTTTTCACATCATTTCCAGATCCAGGCTTCTCGCTGCTTCTCTAGTTTCTCCAGGTAGATTTGGAGGAGGAAGCAGCAGCCTGTGCTAGCTAGCTCACTCTCTTCTCAGGAACTAAATGCCACCTTCTTGATTTTTCTGCCTCTTTTATTTGGGCATGGGAGAAAGGAAAGGAAAATTCAGTCAGTCTCACCTAGACTTAGAAAAATGGCCCATCAGGCTTATTTCCAAAGCCAAAGCACTCGCTCCTCCTTTATGTACATTTCCACCTTCCAGCTTCCTAACTCTAACCAGCAAGAACCGCCTTTCCAGCTACCAGAGGGTATGCTTCCATGACCTTCAAGCCCCTCTTTTTCTGGTCATGGAAACTTCCAGAGTCTTAGATGCTAGTATATACATACACAAGTCCTTAAATTGTTCTAGAAAGGTGGGTGTCACATTACAGCCAGGAACTTAGATCCAGAATTTCCTATTTTTCAAGTTAGTTTAGGAACTACTTTGGACCTGAAATTCTTAGCTAGTTCTTCAATTACAAGGCTCCATAGTTTATTCAGTATATTAAACAGTGCTCTGACATCTTAAAAATAAAAAACCAAACCTCACGAAAGCTTCCAAACACTTTAGATTACTTCTGATGGGTACAAAAGGAAATTCTCACATTTTAAGTTTGTTTCCGGAAACTGCAAAAGTCTCACCACAACCTTGGCTATTGCAAGTTGAAGTTCAGAATAACCTAAACTCAGAATTTCTTACTTCAAAACATTCTCACTCTTAATGAATTACACAGTTATTAAACCTTCTGTGCCTTTCCGTTTAAAAGGAGAAAAGCTGTTCTTTTCATTTGGAGCAGAGTCTTGATTATGGACCAACTAATTAACTTGTCTGAGATGGAAGGGATGATGTAATTTTCACTTCTAGCTTTTCTCTCTTCCATATGGATGGGGTTGCCGCTTATAAATGCTGTGAGTGCTGTTAGGCAAAAGCTGGTTCTAAGAATTTGCTTTAAGCTCATTTCTATAACTTCTATTAAGCTCCCTTAGCCACAGAAACAATTTTTAAAAAGCCAGCCAAACTAAGTTACCAAGTTAAATTTTCACATATTCTTATTTATACAAGGCAAGATTTTCCTTCAGCACTTTCTGAGCTTCCTTCCAGCCTTGAATATTTTAATAAAATATCACTGTTACTTAATAAAGCAAACTATGGCATGGGAAAGAGATACTACTGCAGCCGTGCATGGCAAAACTGCGGGAGAAAACCAAACCTTCTGAAAATTCCAGCTTCTGTAAGTGGGGCAGGTGGAAGGAGTGGTGGTTCTTACTCTGCCATTTTAGAAGCTTAAGTCTCTCTGGCAAAAGGACAATTACTATTGTTTTATTGATTAGATATTACTCTTTGTCAAAGTATAGAATCAAATTAAAACTTAAACTACTTAGTGACACTTGGTTAAAAAAAAACTTAGCAAAAACATGTGAACGATTTGCAGAGAAAGAAAAAGCCAGAAGAATACTTCTCATAGATCCAAAAGAAATTTGTGCAAGCCAGATATAGATAGACACATACTCTTCATCTAAAAAAAAAAATGGCAATTACATTAATATTGATAAAAATAGTAAATTGCCTCCCAAGGAGGAAAGCATACTACCAAAAGACCTCTGTGATATATAGCTCAAGAACTCAAAATTTAGATCTAGGACACAAGGGATGTTGGTTGGTTTATAAAATGCCTTACTGCCTTGGGTTCGAGTGCCAGTAAATATTTTAGATCATCAATACCACCATCCTTAATATACGCTTTTTAGAACATTTAAATAGCTGATGCAGTATTTTGTTTATGACTATCTCAAGAAGAGTTGCTTTTTGCAGTCTATAGACTCAGAGAATGAAAGAAGCCTGGTCAGGTGGTTAAACGCACATCGGAAATTGACAGTATTTCTGACACTGCCTATACCCACAGTGTGACCTTGAGAAACGACCATGAAATTTCAGGACATAGAACAGACCTTAGAGATGTCTAATCCAGCCCCTCCAGGGGCATGCTCTCTCCTCTGGGAATAGTTCTAAGGCTTTGCTCACACCTTCTATATCACACGTGGCAGATAATAACAATAGCCAACATTATTAAGTCTTACAATACGTCAAGCACTGTTCTAAATTCTTCACGTGAATCAGCACACTTAATCCTAAACCTAGGCCAATGGGGAAGGTACCATTTCTGTTCTCATTTTTCAAGATGGGAAAGTTGCTTGCTAAGTATTTCAAGTTACTCATCCAAATTTACACCATAACTCCAGAGCCTGCACTTCAACATTTTAACACTTAGAGTTTAACATTTTAACTCCGCATTGGTGTCACAGCAAACTGCTCTAAAAATTAAGCTCCTTGAGGGCACAGACATTGTTGTTTACATTTGAAACATTCCACAGCACTTAACACAGAGTTTGGTAGCCATACAAAAACACTGGTTAATAAATTCTTTTTTTTTTTTGCTGAGGGAGATTCACCCTGAGCTAACATCTGTGCCAGTCTTCCTCTATTTTGTATGTGGGTCACTGCCACAGCATGGCTGCTAATGAGTGGTGTAGGTGCACACCCGGGAAACGAACCTGGGGCCATGGAAGTGGCGTATGCCAAACAACTGTTAGGCCACCAGCCTGGCCCCAATAAATCCATTTTATAGAAGCTGAATGCACTAGCTATTCTCTGCCCCACCAGACCTTTCCACCATTTTCTAGTCTGCTCTGAGCCCCCAGGAGGCTGACTTCTACAGACTGTTTCACCCAGCCCCTTTGCCCTCTGGCTTCTCTTTGGGCCTGGAGAGGGCAGCAGGAGATTGCAGGGTAGGAGGAGAGAGAGATCTGAGTTATTTTCCTGGCTCCATCACTTGAGCTCAGGGGCTGGGCCAGGTCTGTACTGTCAATGGACGGTCCAGCATCTGTCAGGCAGCCGCAGCTCCAGCTACGGCTCTTCTGACTCCTAGCAGCTACTCCCTCAGCTGGCCCTGCAGACCTGATGGTGATAACGCAGCCCTTGTTAGCCCAGAGGTGAAGCATCATCCTTTTTTGGTTTCCCTTAATGTTCCCACAACTTTCTAATGAGTATCTCTGTTAAACTCTCTTTAATCACTCTGTTTGCACATGCCATCTGTTTTCTGTTAGGAACCTGACTGATAAATGAAAATAAAGCTTAGAAAAATTAAGCAACTTGCTAATGATCACCATTTATCTCTCCCTTAGCAGATAAAAATACTCAACATTATTGAGCGCTTACTATATGAAAGGCACTATGATGAGGGTGAACAGCTACTTGGCAATAGAGTTTCATATAGATTTTAAGAAATATATTTCATTCTATGTTCGCATATTGCCTGTTTTCATTATAGTTGGTGTGAACTTTGGCAAGCTGTTTAATTAGTCTATACCTCGACTGCTCCTCTGTAGAAAATGGATGATAATACCTACTTCACGGATTTGTTACCAAGTTCCTTGCATGTGGTAAGTACTCAGTCAACTCCTATTAGAGTCTGCAGCTCTGAACTTGGAGTCATCACCATTTTCAAAGAATTTGAGCCTTATAGAAACAGAGAAACAAGCAAATAAAACAGCATCATTCAATCTACTCTGAATTTAATTCAGACTTTACAGTGCTAGACTGACTTGTCTTTTCTGCTGTGAATATTGCTTAGCTGTTTCAGGGAATGCTCAGGCGTTTTAATATGGACCCCCAAAATATATAAATGTAAATCTTCTAATCTCACAGGCACATGTAACATATTCCAAAGTCTAATATGGAAAACATTAAATTAGTTACCGTGTTAACATACCAATGCCCACATTGAGGGCTATGGATAAAGAGAAACTGACCATATTGACTATATCGGCCAGAAATTATAGAATATTAGCATTAAAGTGGTCCTTAGAAGTCGTTAGATTACCCTCTCTCATTCTGGAGACGAGAAAACAGATGTTCAGAAATACAAACCAGGTGTGAAGAGTTGCACAACTGCCCAGTGACTAGTTGGGTCTAAGAATCAGACCTCTCAACTCCTAAACAAATAGTGGTTCTTACCCTAAAAGTGTTGATCGCTTTAAGATTTTCATATAAATACTAGTGTAAATGTTTTAAATCCATTTTTTTCATATCTCCTTCCATCCAAATATTCATATTTCCACTCAGATAGTTTCATAGAATAATATTTGGTGTGGTAGTGTATATGACTCCTGAGAATATCTAAAATATCTGACAAGTACTCATGGAACCAAGAAATACCAAGAGTTTAAATTCATAAAAGAAAAATTTTAAATAGGAGTTCCTAATCCTTTGGGATAGGCCAGTAAGTTTTTTAAAAGTATTGAGCTATGCATGTATTAGAATGGCCAAACTCTGAAACACTGACAACACCAAATGCTGGCGAGGATGTGGAGCAACAGGAACTCTCATACATTACTGGTGGGAATGAAAAATAGTATAGCCATTTTGGAAGATTGTTTAGCAGTTTCTTACAAAACTGAACATATTCTTAACATACAAGCCACTAATCACGCTCCTTGGTATTTACTCAAAAGAGTTGAAAATTTATGTCCACGCAAAAACCTGCACATGGATGTTTATAGCAACTTTATTCATCGTTGCCAAAACTTGGAAGCAAACAAGATGTGTTTCAGTAGGTAAATGGATAAGTAAACTGTGGTACATCAAGACAATGGGAATATTATTTAACAATAAAAAGAAATGAGCTATCAAGCCATGAAAAAACACGGAGAAATCTTAAATGCATCTTACTAAGTGAAAAATGTCAATCTGAAAAGGCTACATACTGTATCATTCCAACCATACGATATTCTGGAAACGGCAAAACTATGAATGCAACAAAAAGATCAGCAGTTGCCAGGGATTGGGTGTGGGGGGTGGTGGGAGAGATGAATAGGCAGAGAAGAGAGGATTTTTAGGGTAGTGAAAATACTCTGTATGATACCATAATGATAGATACATGTTATTATACATTTGTCCAAATCCATAGAATGTACAACACCAAAAGTGAACCCTAAGGTAAACTACGGACTTAGGGTGATAATGATGTGTCAATGCAGGTTCATCAATTGTAACAAATGTACCACTCTTGTGGGGGATGTTGGTAAGTGGGGAGGCTATGCATGTGTGGGAGCAGGGGGTATATCAGAAATCTATGGGGGCCGGCCCCGTGGCCTAGTGGTTAAGTTCAGAAGCCTGCGTTTCGTTCCTGGACGCAGACCTATGCCACTTGTTGGCCATGCTGTGGTGGCGACCCACATACAAAATAGAAGAAGACTGGCACAGATGTTAGGTCAGGGTGAATCTTCCTCAGCAAAAAAAAAAGAAATCTCTGTATCTTTTCATCAATTTTGCTGTGAACCTAAAACTGCTCTAAAAAAAATAAAATCAATAAAAAAGTAATAAAAAGTTGAGCCATTAGAAATGATTGCTAAATCTTTATTTTTTCAAATGTATTATATGTATGTATATATATGTATGTATATGTATATATGTGTGTGTGTGTAATATGTAATCAACAAAACAGCAGGAATTGCCCTTTTGCAAGAGAGAAATAAGCTACTAAAATGGCAGAGTAAAATAACAGACCCACCCCGACCCTTGCATAAGCAGCTAGGATTTATATGTTTTATAAAAGAAAGCCATTTGCAACTTCTTTCCCCAAACAGAAGTGCAATAATATCAGAGTAAAACAATCATCTCCTGCCCCCAGTCACAGAATAGAACAATTTCAAGGACCAGCTATTGGAAATGACTGCTGTATCACACTGATCTAAAGCGCTGAGTGCATAGTTTCTATACAGCCATGAACTAGGAATCCCAGGACGGCTGATTAACTGGACCCACCCATCACACACATATGTGAGTACTGGAGGGATGTACTGTTTGCCATTCAGATCTCTAGTTCCCTGTGCTGTCTTGGAATGAAATGGAAAGCTCTGCTTCAGGCCCCTTCAATCCTTTCCCACAGATAGAACTACACAAACCTCCAGAGATTTCATTCCAGACATAATCTTTGCCTGTCGAGCGGCTATTTTTCTACCACTACCAATTAGTCTCTCAGGAGTTTGAAAAAAATACCTTTAATTGTTGCCTTCCAATGATCTGGCTATATGACATCATCCTAGTTCACTTAATTAGTTTTAGCCAAATTGCGATTTCCTGTCAATAAAAACTGTCAATTCTGCAGTCCACAAGGGAACAGAAAGGACGTAATTTGGCTGTAAATTACCATTATTTCTTTCTTTTCCAAATTGTTTTCCTATTGTAACTGGAGAGTTCTTTCCTATCACAGTTGGGACAAAGGTTTTGCCCTCTCAAATCTTCACCTTTCCAGAACATATTCTTATAGACATTTATCATCAAAGTTCTATAATCAAGGACAAAAACAAGAGAGGAAAAATGAGGGGCAATCTTAGGTAGAGGTGCCATGGAAAGTCACTCTCCTGTCCTGACTAGGTGTAAATGATACTTTAGAGAGTGTTGCAATGAACCAAAACATCATAGCATAACACAAGATCTATCCAGTCCACCCCTTGATTTTATTCCCTCCCACTCCTATACTAATTCATCCACTTCTCCATTCTCTGGCCCCCTTGCTGCTCCTGTAGAATACCAAGCATGCTTCTGCCTAAGCATTTTGCACCTGCTCTTCTCTCTGCTTAGAACACACTTTTCCCCTTGGAGCTACAAGTTTTACTCTCTTGCTTTATGTGCGCTTTGAATGTCATCTCAGATGACACTACTGAAAAATAGCACCTGCCCAACACTCTCTAGATACTTCCCCTGCTTTATATTCACTTAAAAAATACACTATCTGACATTATATTATAAATATATTATCTTATTTGTTTATTGCTCTCATTTCTACTGCACTGTAAGATTAGGAGGGCACAAACTTTGTTGATTTTTTCACTGTATTTCCTGTTCCTGGAGTGTGCCTGGGACACAATGTATCCTTTGTAAGTATTTGTTGAGTGACAGGGAGAATGGATGAATGAATGGTTCATACCAACCTTCCACTTTGAGAATTCATTTGCATTGTTCAGAGCTGGTTTGCTTCCTCTTTTACCCATTCCCTTAACAGCTTTGGGAAAGAGAACACCAAGTATATCCTTATATAAGGAACAACTCCTAGATATGTAACAAGTCAATGACTCAAATTCTCTTCATCTTGCAGACATCAACAGAACATTTCAGTGCCTCCTCCGATCACTAAAGCGGTGAGTCCTTGTGTTCGGTAAACTCTTAGGTGGAAGAGATGTATGATAGTACAGAGGAAGATGTTAATATGTGACAGTCCTCTTTCGGGAATCGTGATGTTCCACCTCACGGCGCAAAGGCAGTGGGTTTCTGGCCATCTGTTTTCTTACGGAGTTCAGTAACTCGATTTTACCCTTGAAGGCCACATGGCTTCACAACATAAAGAACAGAAACTTCAAAAATTAGACAAATCTGGGTTTACTCCTCAGTTCTGTTGGGAGCGTAATCTTGAGTCAATTACTTACCCTTTTCAAGTTTCAGCTTCTCAAAGATTACATTGGAATTCATCAAAGCATTAGTGAGAAAATTAAAGAGAAGCTGCATAGGGTGAGAGACACATGGTAGGCACTCAAGAAACACTGCCTTTTGCTACAATCTCCTAGAAACCACCTACTAGACACACTCTAAATCAGTGATGTTCAAATCGCAGACCACAGACCCCTCAGGTTCTGTGGAGATGTCTACTTGTTTGAACAGAGGACGGTAGTGGGTAATGAGGGGATGGGAGCAAAGACAGATGCTGAGGCAGAGCACCAGCGAGTGAGGCCTTCATTCAAAGCAACTCCAATGTTATAGATTTTGTTTTGTATTTTGAAATTCTGAATGTAATTCTTTTTTCACAAAGGAAACAGCTTTAGATTTTGTATCTGATTATATAAAAATATATGATCATTTTAAAACTCTTTAACCATGCATAAAAGCATACTGTAGTTAATTCATTGAGAGAGAGATTCAGTGGAGAGCAGACAGAAAGTATTGTTACTTTTTCTAGCTACTTCTTTAAATTCCTCTCTTGACTTGTTTTCCCCTATCTCTGAATGAGATTTCAGACAGATCCTATAACTCTCCTAGTCATTTTCATGAATTAACGAGTGATCTCAATATTTAGAGAATTTAAAAGTCTATAGGGCTATGAACAAAATTTCAGCATCTCATTCAATACAAAATTTCTGCTTTCCTGCTCAGGCTGGGAAGCCTGCAGTGGGAAGGAGAGTGGATTTTCTCCACTTCCCCATTCTTCCCCCTTCCTTTATGTTTTTCTTGCACATAGTTGCAGGAGGTGAAGGCAGAGAACAGTCATGAGGAGAAGTTGGTAAAAAGAGGAGAGAAATAAGGGGAAGAAGTCTTACTTGACCAGTGTAGTTGTGATTTGGGTTGTGTGGCCTCTAGATGTGGCAAATGTTAAAGCCAACTCTTTTCATCATGGAATGCTTTGGATGGTTCTTCAGAGACCTCTGACACTGGAACTCTTCCATGATAGGGGCAATGCCTCTTCTGGACAGCCACTTACAAATCTTTCCTTGATACCACCCTTCACCAGTCTATACCATTCAGACTCCTTCCTTGGGGGGGGTCAATGAATCATCAAAGTGGCCCTCCTACTCTAGTCAAGATAACCCCAGTCTGGGTCCCTTGAGTGGGATCTACTTCTTTGCCCATCTGAAACATGTAGGCATCCATTCTCTACCAATGTCTGGGAGTAAAGGCCTTTCCCAACATGGCACAGCCTTCCTGCCAGAGACTCTCCAACCAGATTCTCACTTTCACATATTTTATGAGTCCCTGTTTGCCACACTCTGGAACACATACCCAGCCTTCTGATATGTTTCTGAAGCACAAACACTTCCTTGAGGCGTTGGGGGAAAACCCATCCTCCAACTAGAAAGGAGGGGAGATGCCTCAGCTTTCTGATAAAAAACATTCCCTTTCTCCAATATTCAAATCCTCTTTTATGTAGCTTGGAAGAGGATGACGAGCTAATGTTGGCAAGGACTGTAAGGATGGTCCTGTACTTTTCTATTTATTGCTACATAGCTTATTCTTTTTTTAGTTTTAAGTCCTCAGCTATAACTACAAGATGATAATCCCCTGAAGTTACAACACTCTGAAATTACCACCAGCACGACGTTGGTGAACATTTTCATAATCAAGATCATAGTAAACATATTATTTTTCTCATTGATTTTTTCCCTTTTCCTTGCACCTCTGCCTTTTTCCTCTCTTCCCCCATCACCTGAATAATCAGTATTGACAACCTGGTGTATGTCCTTCCACAACTTATAATCATAAGATGTAATAATAAGAGTTTCTTGTCATTTGTTTTACTAAAAGTGATCATATCTTATGCTTATCTTTCATATATTTATCTGTCTTCTGCTTTTATCATTTAATACTACATCTTGGAAATCTCTCCCTAGTCAACTGACCCAGAGAAAATTTTATGTTTTCCTTAGCTGCATTATTCTATGTTGTGAATTTACAATATTTTATTCAACCAGTCTCCTTTTGATGGACATCCACTTTGTTTTCAGTTTTCATATATCTTAGTGGTTTATTTTTTCAGTAGAATGAATTCCCAGCTGAAGCAATGCTGAGTTAAAGAGTGTGTGTATTTTCAATATTAATAGCTGTTGCCAGATTTGTTTATAAGAAGGCTATAATAAGTAACATTTCTACTTGCAAAGTATGAGCCTGCCCTTTATCCTATGACTCTATAAAGAGTGTCATCTCTTCTTACAATTTTTACCAACCTTATAAGTGTAAAGTGTATGTTAATTTTTTAAATAAGCTTTTCCTGACTACCAGTGAGGCCGAACCTCTGTTAATATGTTTATTGGCTCTCTGAATTTACTCTTTTGTAACTAACTATTCATGATACACTTTGTTCATCTTTCCATTGTTTCTTGTTGTCATTTTCCTATCAATTTGTTAAGAGCACATTTTATTCTAAAGTTGTTGATCTCTTATATGTATTATGAATATTTCCCTCAATCACTTATTATAGACTTTTTTATGGCATATTTTGCCATAGAAATGTTTTTCTAAACATTTATGTGTTAAATATGCCTATAGTTTTTTTGTGTGTGTTTGTTTTTGCTTTGTCCACCATAGATTTTTGCATTCATTACACAAATCTTCCAAACTCCTAGGTTATACACAGATTTATGTAATTTTTAAATGTTTCAATTTGATTATATAATTCATCTATTATGTAGGGGAGGGGAAATTTCTCCCTACACTTCTTGGTCTTGTGGCTGGCCTAATAATTAAATTGACATAAGACAGATTAACAGGAGAAAAACAAATTTAATTACATATGTACAGGAGCTCATAAAAATATAATGCTCAAAGAAGTGACCAAAGCAGGCAGTTTTTATACTTTTTAGACAAAGAAACAATAAATGTGTGAAGAATTGACAAGACAAAGGGGTTTGGGCTTGGGGTAGTAAATTAGTAAAGAAGTAACAAGGTTTGTTTACACAGCCTCCTTGACCCTGAATTCCCTCTCTCTGGTGACAAGGATGTCTCTCTTCCTCCTGGAACGGGGAGGGTACCTTTCACATGGTAGATTTATTTCCTGCTTTCAGGGGGTCAAAGGAGGGTCAGAGTGTTCTTCTTGTACCAGCTGTTTCTTAAGTAACTTTTATTCAAAATAATCAATATACCAAAGTGGAATATATTGGGGTGACCTGCCAAGAACCCCATCAGTTACTTATTTTTTTATATGAAGTAAAATCCAGATTTATTTTCTTTCTGAAAGATTGCCAATTGTGCTGAAACCATTAATTAAGTAAAACTATTATTTACCAAATGAAAAAAAATACCTTTATCATATCTTATATTTCTGGGTTCTCTATTCTAATTCACTACTTATTTTTTTGTATTCCAATGACAACATCATACTGTTTTCATCACTATGTCTCTATATTTTAATCACCAATAAAGCATACCTCTCCTCACTATTTTTCTTTTTTCATAATTTTCTTAGCTATTTTCAGACAATTTATTCTTTCATATCTAATTTTTTAAAATATTATCCAGTTTCAAAACATCATGTCATTTGAAGAAAAGATTCCACCAAATATATATGAAAAGCCACGCCAGGTAAATAGGGGGAGTGACGATTTTATAAAAACAAGTCAACGGTTTCTGCCCTATGTCTGATGACCAGCGAGCAGAAAGGATACTTCAGAAGTACTGATGAATTCCTCCATTGTAACTTAAGGAAAACTTAAATTCTTGATTTCATCAGCAATTCCACAAGTATCTGCTCATTCTGATGCTCACTTTATCTGCTCAGACTCGCCGTTAGAAATTTAAGATGTTTTGGAGCCATTGATTGCAAATGAGCATGAAGACTGGGAAAGTATGTGGAGAACCTAATTTCTATTCACTTCTAGTCCAAAAACTTTCATTAACTGTGTGTATGTGCACGTGTGTGTGTACATGTATATGTGCGAGTGTGCATGTATGTGTCTTTATGTATGCATATGTGTGCACTTGTGCACTGTGTGTGGAGTGAGGGGCAAAGTAAGTAGTCGGTGGATCAGAAGGGAAACCAAAGATTGAAGCAGAGGGAAGAACAATAGGACTTGGTATGAAAATTGCCTTAATTTTCCTCTATTTGCTTGCATGATATGATTTCATAAATTTTATTTCAGTAAATACCATTGACATTCCACTTTTCCCTTCTCCCTTAGCACCGCTTGCTCATAACTTATCACTAAGCACTGCAGAAGTCATCTGTGAAGAAAAGCACTAAACCCTGCTCCCTGACATCTTGTTGTTTTAGGAGTCTAATTCCTTGGAAACAACATCAAGACAAATAAAGCCATTCAGCTTTTAATCACGGATGATATAAATCATCATGTCAGTTACCTCCAGGGTCCATAAATCTCTAAAAATGCGAATTTATGACATAAGGATGCAATTTACCAGTATTGGCTTTTTAAATTTGATTAGAATGATGGGCTATGATAGAGCAGATTTTTGCAATTCTGCTTGCAATCATACCAAAAATGGAGGCTCTCAGGCTCACAGCCCGTTGGTGTATTAAGTACCAGCTTCACGTTTTCTCTGTTCAGACTAATTGCTTCTTTAATCTGTGATTGCTGACACACACGTGCAGTTGTGCAAGTTAATAGGAAGGAAGATGATTCTGATACTCCAGTTTCATTATATTCTATTTTTAATTGTCTTCACTGCCATGACACCATTATTTTGTTTGATAGTTTAATAAGCAGGAAATTCAACAATAAATTTAAGTGTTTAAGATAGTTATGGATAAACATTCAAAGTGTAACAGACCCAAGGCAAAATGGATTAATTTAAAATATGGACAATGTTGTGAAGGGTGGTAGAGATTGCCCCCAATGGAGCTTGCTCTGGCTTGCCTTGCTTAGTTTGTTCAGACCACCCACCACAGCAAAGTTTCAAAATCTGTGCTCTCAAGCTTCGATCCACTTCCCCTAATCTCATCGCAGCACGCAGGCAGAGTCAAGTGCCCTGCAGCTGATATGGATGCATTTTTAGACTGGAACACAGTGAAGCTCAACCAATGCAGTGGCTAAAATAAGAAACCAATTTAACTCCATTGTAAAGACAGCCACCCAAATCATGCCCCCAAATAATTCAAAATGTTGGGCTGCAATACTGAAAACACATATTTGTTCTTTTTTTGGCATGCGTTTTTTTAAGTACATCTCAGTCTTTCCCTCCTACTCACAAAGATCTTATCGTCCTCTTGTTCTGGAGGTTTCTGAGCTGTTATTACATCCACGCTCTCACATGATGCCTCTGTTAAGTTTGGTTCATCATTTCCATTATAAAACCCATAAGCTTCCCGAACAGTCTTATTATAACGGTCTATGAGGGAAAAAATTGCTCCCAGCTGAAACTTAGTATATATTACATTCATTTTCAGTCCAGAAGGCACTTGTCTTCTTTAACATATTATAAAATAAAATTTCATACCATTGCTTTTACTTTCTTTAGTTGCTTCTGTCAGTATGACAACACGAAAGAATAAAAGAGGGAAGCAAAGAGTCATTCATCTCACATTTTGCCCCTTTTCTCCAAGACACTGTTCCTTTGCCATTTCTAGCCCAAAGCCGAAGTTCCAGGTTTTGGCACAGTGCCCTGAGGGTCCCTTTCACCAGGACTTGTTCTGGTCACTCCTAGTCTGCTGATTACAAGGATCTGGGGTCAGGTACCAATCCCCCTGGTCAGGGGCCCACATGAGAGGGTTTTTATTTCCCTGTATTCAGGAGCAATCATGAATTAAAATACATAAACTATAAAACATTAGAAACTCACTAAAAAGTACTTCAGAATAGAACATTAAAAGAGATATTATGCCAATTCAAGCAATCTCATTTTTGGATTAAGTTTTTAAATTGTACAGGATATTTCTTTATATTAAACAACTCTTTGATGTTGGAGGTAAAGGAAAAGGAAGGCACCAGCAAACTCATAAAATGGGAATTTACCTACCATGTATCGACAAAATTTTCTTCCTTCAGTATTACAAAATTAGAAGTTAGATAGACGGTATTTTTTAACATACTTTGAACCTGAGAAAATCATTCCACTGGTTAAATAAACATTTGGATTTCTAGTATGTCTTCCTAATTAATATATAGCAATGGAATCAATGATAATTAAACTCCCACTCCTCTGACTGGGTCCAAGGAGAAAATCTGGCACCTCTGAGAGATTCTTTAAGAGAGGAGGTGCCAGAAAAGACCTGCTCAGAAAAGAGGTTAATGGGGAGCCAGGGGTCAGGTGGAAAAACTACAAATTATTTGATCTCTGATTCCAGACCTAAATTGCTATGTAAGCATCCATCTTCTTCTGGCTCCACCCTGACATCCATTTCTATTTCTACGACTCCCCACTGAACAGATGATTTGTAGAGGGCCAGTGCAGGCACTTCATGGTCCAGGAACCACATGCACCTCTGTATCCACCATAAAGCCACGTCCATCCTGAGGCAAATGATGCTGTCTGTGTTCATTGACATTCCCTTCATTGTTCTTAACACTTTGGCTGAGTGCAGGAGTTTTATATCTGCACCCAATCTCAATCCGGAAGCCAGTGTACAAGAAAAGCCAATAGACAACATTAGCATTCTGCTGGGAGAGGCAAGCTGATCCGAAGACAAGTCTCAAAACAAAAGGCAGGCGTCTTCAGCATCCTACAGTAAAATAAAATGGAGAGAGCTCATACCTCATTGTAGATACAAAAGAGGCTACATAAACATCTATTTCTTCATGTAGGCTAGCAGATGATGTGTAAATCTATTCAGAAACTTTTCTTTGAGAACTCATTTCAAGTCCAGCAGTGTGCCAGGAGCTGAGGAAGGGGTGTTAGATAGAAAAAGTGGAAGACGATGTTTGTGCCCTGGAGCAGTTAACACTCCCACCTCTGAACCAACAAAAATGTCATGAGTCTCAAATTAGACAATACTTTTAAAGCCACTTTGAAAATACTTAAGCACTATACATTTGTTAGTAAATACTATAAATAACTACTGAAATAAAAATCAACGTTTTAATTTTTCAGGAAAATTGATAATCCTGAAAATAACATATCAGGTTGACACTGTCCACATAATGTGGTATATAATTGCTTTCATAGACAGACAATGGACTTTGAAGCCAGAAAGACCTATCTCTGGTAATTTGCTGGCTATGTGAATTTGGAAGGCAATTTTGATCTTTCTGAGCTTAAGCTTCCTCATCTACATAAATGAGAAATAATTTCTTCTTTGGATAGGTGTTGTATGGACAATTAAAGGAATTAACATACCCCAACGCCCAGGGTGATAGTAGGTCCTCCCTCCACCTGCTTCTGAAAAAACACACCAAAGCTTCTTCACTCAGTTTGTATCTGCATCTCTGTGATGAGAACGACAAGCAAAGCAAGTATGACTGTGTCTTTATTTTTCTTTGCTGAGAGGAAAGGGAAGTACATTCCTAAATGTTAGTTCCAAAACACCAAAGTGTTCTAAGTCTTCTGTTGAGAAAGAAAACTGACCAAATATGAGTCCCTCATATCTGATAGAAGATTATACTATGATCTTAAATGTTAAAACTCATTAGAAACCACACACTCCAGGAAACTTACATTGCACACTTTATTTTTATTTTGCTCAATTCTGGTAAAAAAAAGTCCTCTGTGAACTTAACTTGAAACTTGCTGATTTTATTATATTAAGCTTCCTAAAAATAGGAGTCATGGCCCTTCTTTTCCTCTCGCAACTGCAGAATGACATCAGACCCAAAGTCTAATAAGTTGCCTTCAGATTTCAATCCAGAACAAACCAGAAATAGTGGGTAAGAGCTAGCTGATGGCACCCGTGAAATGAGCAACCTGCACTTCCATTTACCCCTCAGCCCCTTCTGCTCAGGCTTTACCAATCATTTGGTCCTTAATGGGTCTCTTTTGCTGTTTATCACTCTGTATCCTCATCAATTTTCATTGCTCTCTACAGCTTCTTCATCACTTTTTGTTGTCAAGAACATAACTACTTTTGGATCAGATGTTTGCCATAAATTCCTGAAATAGACATCTAGCCCATAAAGAATAGAAATGAATAGGCTAGTTTTAAATGTCACTGTAGATAGTTCATCTCAGTAGGCGTGATTGTTAATACTTTCATATCTCTAGTTCAAAATTGAAATTTTTCCAGTGCCCCAGGCATAATTATTTTCCTCCAAATGACTTGGAAGCCAGTATTACAGCATCCACCTACACATTATATTTGACCAAAACACTGACATAAAGCAGAATCACAAAAATCTATTTACATAAGCTCCTTAGTGTTGGCAGCCTTGATTTCTTAGGAAATATCATCTTATTCAGATGGAATAAAATTTGATAGTATTGGCAGTTACTGACTTCTGCTTTAGATTAATGTCCACATGAGAAAAGAAAAAGTGGGATTTTTTTATTCCAAATGTCGGAAAAAAAATGGCAATGACGCTGAAACTTTATATACCGTATTTCAGCTGACAGCACAGTTTAGGGCTGAGTTACACACCCTTAAAATGAAAGCTTCCAATAGAATTGCTGACGGGCCCTTTACTTATAATAATAGCAATATATTATATTTAAATGGATCCTTTTATAAAGCACTTTAAAAACTGTCAACCTGTGTCTCTCCTTTCTATACACATGTATATCTCATGAAAGTCAATAGCAAAGCTATATATCTATTATTTATTTAGTTAGTTATTATGTATTTATTACATTTACGAGATTCACCCATCATTTACCAGCCTCTGGGCACCTTTGCAAGTTTCAGAGCTAAAAAAATAAAAAGGCAGTCTGTGTCATTATGATTTGCAAGTTATTCTGGATATCATGAAAAGAAGACATATTGCTTCCGGCCTTATTATCTTAGAAGTTCAACACACCTTCAAGAATATACATTCACCAGGAAGGAAACACTTAGACTGATGTAACTCAGAATTACTCCATACACTAGAAAAAGAAAGCAGTTGCAATAATATCAAATCAAAGGCATTTGATAGTTTTTTTAGTTGTTTTTTATATTTATGTATTGTGAAGTGTTGTTACATAGTAGAGGTTGGTATAAGGGGGATGTTATGGAGAAGTTTGCATTAATAATTTATTCAATTTTCTGCCTCATTTTCTTAAACAAATTTATATTGCTCCACTATTATGTGCTTAGCATTGTGCACAGGTATGAAACTTCAATCTTAAATTGAATATTGATCTAAACTTTCTAGTAGGGTTAATGAAAGAACACTCCAGCTTCAAGCCATTTGATCATACAGTTAAATTCAGAGTTTACCGTCTAAGAATGTTGTTTTGTCTATATTAAATATTTTGATCCTAATAGATAATATCAATGATTACATGGTTTAAAAAAAAAAAAAAGGGAAATGACCCTAGACACTCCCTTTCACCCAGCTGTCAATGTCTCTATGCCTACTCAGGAGAGATTCCAGATCTGATTTCCACTTCAGCCTCTTCCTGGTTCTCTCATGGAGAAAGTACTAGGTTCAGGGTGTAGAGAGACTGGAATGACAGGATTTTAGCCAATTCGACTTGGAGAGTCAAAAAAATGATACTTCCATGCCCTAGACCTTTACACCAATATAGTAAATGACCTTGGGTTAATTATGAACTTAGTGAGTCATCATCCTGATGCTTTGAGCAAGGAAGTAACCTCCTTGCGACTGATAAGTATGATTAAAATTGTTTTGAGGGGCTGGCCCGGTGGCGCACATGGTTTAAGTGTGCGTGCCCCACTGCAGCGGCCCAGGGTTCGCCAGTTTGGATCCCAGGCATGCACCGACGCACCGCTTGGGAAGCCATGCTGTGGCAGCGTCCCATATAAAGTGAAGGAAGATGGGCACGGATGTTAGCCCAGGGCCAGTCTTCCTCAGCAAAAAAAGAGGAGGATTGGCCGATGTTAGCACAGGGCTGATCTTCCTCACAAAAAAAATAAAATAAAATAAAATTGTTTTGAGATGTTGGAATGAAAAATAAATACAAAGTGCATGCATAGTATAAAAATCCACTCTGTGTGTCCCCTGTCTTTACTGGTAGGTCTCATTCATCCTGACCTGTGGCACTCTATTTTTCTATTGCTATCCTTGCACTTGGTCCAGAAACGTTTGTCAATATCTCTAATTGCCTAGTGCTAAACCAACTAGTGTATACTTAACTAAGCCTGGCAAAATTTCCTGTCCTCCTGACCACTAGACAATCAAGATTCAAATGCAGCCCCCAGGGGCAGAGAGCCAAAGCATTAATTTACTAAACCTTAGTAAGTACTCACCAACTCTCTTGTTTAATTTATTTGCATCAGGACAAAGGAACTCCTCCAGTGCAAGAATATGAAATGTATTTGCAACTAAACCTAGCCCAGAACACTGGTAGAAAAACATCGTACATTTGGTTTTCAGATGGTGGAAAGACAGATGAGGGGGGCAATTACGTAATGTACACTGAAATAACCTTTAAGAAAACAGCGTTCATTTTTCCCAGATTTTTCCCGCAGAATCATGTTTCTAACTAGGCACAAATGCAAAGGCTTACTCAACTTTAATATCTAAAGATGTGTGTTTATGTACAAGGTATTTTTATTACTTGCTAGTGATTTGCTAGAATGACACCCCAAAGGCTATGTGATAGTTTGTATTTATCTCTGAAATTCTATTACTTTTCAGAATAATTTCATAAATAGTAACATTCAACACTTTTAGGGGTTGAAAATATGCCAAATACAAAGAGATAGATACGACTCTCGCACCCTTATCCCTACCCAGACTTAAAATTAGTTTCTGATTAACTCAGGAATTTTCAGTTCATGATCAGAAGCTTCAGTTCTCAGACATGAACTTCACCACACTTTCTTCTCACATAGCCTGTGCCTTCACCGCTCGTTACCGAATGTGTGAAGTCTGCAAGCATGGTGAAGTGTGTTGATGTTCGGGGAGAGATTTACTTTTCTTCTTCTTCCCTTCTAAAACGTTCCTTCGCTTTACTAGTGTCAGTCACTCAGACACCTCTTTGACAAGGGACTTGAAGGAGGATGACAGTATCAGAGTAGAATATGCTGGATCAAAAAAAGACTGAAGCTTCACGAATACTTCCTGCAATGGCAGATGTTCATTTAAAAATAGAAGTACATTAATTATTGCAAGACTATTTAAGGTATTTGCATTTTATTTCTGGAAAAAAAATAAGGAATGAAGCCAAAAGGCAAGGTGGAGTGGAGGAATGTCAAGGCTGATAAAGAAGGGCAAGGCTGTCACAGTATTTTACCCCTGAAGGGACCTTATGTTGCACAACAGGTGGCAGAGGGGAATTTCATCCCATTATCTTACAAGCCAGGAAGCTTTGCATTTCAGCCCCCTGTGGTGCTCTCGGCAGGTCTCCTGCTATTCCTCTGTTATTTTTGCAAGCAATACTGCCAAAGATGCTATTACTCTGGTTTACAATAGTTGATCACTGGTGTGAAATTAAGGCTGTAGACAAAATGGATTCCTTGAGCCAAAAAAAAGGGTAAGGGGGCCCGGCAGCCCTCACACCTACTTGCTTTTGGACAAGCTTTGCCTAATGCCCTGCTTTAGAAGGCCATCAAGTCTTTCTGAATTTCCATTTCCATTATAGCTGATTGGTGATTACCGAGCTCCTGGGGTCTAAACTGACACCCCAGGTCCCTGGCTTGCTCGGGGGAAGGCTAACTATTCCTGAGGGACGTGGGTCTCTATTGCCTGCCCTGGGAGACTGGATTCCAAATAAAATACTTACTCATGAGTGTTTACTGATTACAAAGGTTTGGCGGTTTAGAGCGAAAGAAAGATTGTAAGAGAAGGAGTATCGACTTTTAAATCTGAGGTGAACAGAGAGGCCTCACTGGAACCATCAGCCCCAGCTGGAGCACGTTCATCATTTTACTTACCAAAGAGTGTGTCATCGGTAGTGCTGATCACTTAGCTGTCTTCCTTGCAAGAACATGAGATCAAGGAGGGAGGGACTATATCAATCTTGCTCATCATTTTATTGCCGTTGCTGAACAGAAGACCCAGCACGGGGTGGCATTCAATTAATTTTTACCATACAAATGAATGATGGAATTGTCTTTGCTAACATGGTTGTCTTTGTTATGTACCATTGTAATACAGCAACTAAATTTACAAGAAAAATAAGTTCTC
This sequence comes from Ceratotherium simum simum, assembly GCF_057802395.1. Lineage (NCBI taxonomy): Eukaryota > Metazoa > Chordata > Mammalia > Perissodactyla > Rhinocerotidae > Ceratotherium > Ceratotherium simum. The sequence continues at coordinate 7,067,894 of NC_141914.1, read as the reverse complement.
CACAATGCACAACCAAACAGTGGTTCACAAAGTAGATCCTAACTCGGTGACTCACGAATCTGAAATGCCACTCGTGGTGTTAAAATTCTGCTTCTTTCATTCAATGGCAAATACAATTGCAAGGCTAACAGAGTTTAAAGGAGATTTTATTAATCATGACGTTCGGTTAGAGCAAGGCTCTGCTGAAACCAAAGCAAATAAATGACAGGCATAGCTAGCAAGGTCAGGAAGCTGTGAGGACCCAAATCCTGGGAATGTACTCTAAATCCCCAAATTACTCTTAACCTGCTCAAGTGACTGCTTTATAAATGGATAGTCACCTACGAATAGTTATTCCAGAATAGATGTTTCCCTTTCCCCTCTGGAACACAAGCTGTGGATTCTCTCCTGCCTTTCCTTACTCTGCCCTGTAGAACTCAAGGCTGCTCCGTACCTCACACAACAGCATATGTGGAATGGTTAAAGGGTAGAAACCCAAGCTGTTACAGCCAGCAAGGAGTGCTCCATACTATACCCTGCAAGGTCAATGGATTGCCCGTTATTTCAAATGTTATTTAAATTATCTCCCTAAGGAGATAATTTTCAGCTGACTCTCCATCTTCCCAGAGAAGCAGAATTTATCAAACCTCACTGGCCCTGCATGGTGCTGTTACTGCACAAAATTGGGGTTCTCTGCCTGATGAGCATAAATGAGCCAATGAATTATGGCACCAGCCTTTGAAGGGAGGAATCAGCTTTTATTCTGCAAGATCAGTCTCCAGGGAGATAGGAGGCATGTGCCCTCAGATTCAGGATTTGGAACAAAATTTAAGAGGTTAGGAAGAACAGGTTGACACGCGGAAACACTAGTGGGACAGGTTTTGATTGGTGGGCTTCAGGTATTTATGGTAAGGTTTTAAACATTTCTTATGAGGTTCTAAATATTTATGATGAGGTTCTAAATATTTTGCATGAGGTAGGGAAGGAATTTTAACACTGGGTCTTCCTGAATGAGGAACCCCTCGCTTCTGATAAGAGTCTGGCTTTCAAGTTCCAGTCGCATCTATAACAATATCTATAAAAATAAAGACAGCATAGTTTGTCACAGGAATAGTCTAATTAACCAATAGACGAAAACTTAGAGAGCCTACAAACCAATCCCAAATTTATGGAAGTTTCATATATGAAGTGGAAGGTCATGTGAGCGACTGGAAAGGGTAGGGGGAAGAAATCATTCAATAAGTAGAACTTGGAGATACAGATTTCCATACAGCAATGAAATGGAGTTACAAGTCCATCTCTCACCAGAAATAAAAATCAATGTCAACTAAATTGAGACTTTACAATACACAAAGCAGAACTTTAAAAAGTATTTTAAGTAAATATTTTTTACTAACTTTGGTATAAGAAAATTTTATTTACAAGGCACAAAAATCACCAACCATAAAAAGGTTGAAATGATATGTATATTAATTCAGAGATTCCATTAATTAAAAGGTATATATTTAAAGAAAAAAAAAAACTCAAGCCACACTCAAAGAAGATATTTACAATACATATAACTGACAAAGGATTAGTATCAAGAACACAAGAACTCCTACTAATCTTTTTTTTTTTAAACAACTTAGTAAAAACATGGGCAAACACATGAAGTCCTTTTGAGCCAATATGAAGAGATAATCTAACTAGTAATCAGGAAAAAGTAAATCAACGTCACAATGAGATACCATCTTACTCCTATTCGATTGGCTAAAATTAAGAAGTTTAGGAATATTGTGTGTTGAAGGAGAAGTAGATTAAGAGGATCTCTTTATACATTGCAGATATGATTGTGATGGTTACAAGTTGTCCTGACAACAAGTTGAGATTATCTTTACAAGTTAAACAATGACAAACAATGGCTCCATAATTTCACTCCTGGGAAAATACTCAAGAGCATCTTCCATATGAGCATCAGAGGACAATGACAAGAATATTGACTGCAGCACTAATTTTAATTACTAAAACTGGAAACAATATAAATTCCCATCAAGAGGAAGATTAATAATTATATTATAGCAATTTTAAAACAATTGAATGTTATCACATGGAATAACATGGAGTAATTTTGGTAGTATAAAATTGAATGGAAAAAACTCCCAAAAGACTACAAAAGTTTGACACCCTTTTTATGATGTTCAAAAACAAGTAAAACTAACAATATATTCTTTTTCATATATTTAAGATGCTCAAGAGAATGATGAACACAAAATTTAGGGTAGTGGCAATCTCTATGGTGAAGTTGACGGATAGTCAAGGAACACAGAGTTTGTGTGAATTATTGATTTGTTTTAGATATTCAGTTGAATGTTCATTATGTTGTATTATTTAAAAATCAAGAAAAATTACTTAATATAAATTAAACTAATTCTATAATTCTGAGTTCCTTAAATTATTTTAAAAAAGTAAATAAGAGAGAAGGAAAGAAAGAGGAAGGAAGGAGGGAGGGAGGGAGGGAGGAAGGAAGGAAGGAAGGAAGGAAAGAAGGAAGGAAGGAAGGAAAGAAGGAAGGAAGGAGGGAGGGAGGGAGGGAGGAAGGAAGGAAAGAAGGAAGGAAAGGCTAAGAGTTTTCTAATTCCTAGAGAGGAGGTGGAAGGTGAACATGAGTAGGGGAGGGATATGTGGGAGATCTCTATAACTTCCTCTTAATTTTGTTGTAAACCTAAAATTGCTCTAAAAAATTGTCTTTAAAAAAAAAAGTAACAACAGCAAAAAACAACTCCACTCAACACTTTTTATCAGTCCATGTTAAGTCTAGTCCATGTTAAATCTGCAATAAGCTGTATAGTTTTCATTTGTAGTATGGATAAAGGCATTATTGAATATATTCCTGACTGAATGGAACTTCCATGTTGACTAGGTATTAATGAGAACTAAATCCTCTACTTATAAACAGCAGAAAGGTCAACTTCTAGAGGCCATGGGGTCAGGGTCTGGAGAGCAGTGACAAAAGAGATCAGAAAATACGTTGGGTCCTGAGGCAGATTTACCATAAATCTACTAAAGCTTCAGCCCAAGACCCCTCACTTGAACTGGCCACTAACAATGTGATCACACAGTCAGATGTTACTGTAAACCTTACAAAGCTAAGTAAAATAGCAATTTCTTTCCACTCTGCATTCCCCCATAGTGTTTTCCCTCCTATTGGGATAGTTTGGAGTAGCCATGGCCATTTTGGAAATCCAGCGAAAGGGAAGTTTGGTTGGGTGTATATTTAGTGTACTTAGTGTAATATATGTTTGTAGTTTCATAGTCATTTCTATTCTTGATAAGGTGTTGCTAGCTGTCCCAGTGCAGGAGTGGTTTTTAGGAATATTCCTATTATCCCCTGTATTGATTCCCTTCCATCTTGACACACTGTTATATGGATATTTCCCCCAGTGCCCTGCACCAGAAGTAAGTGATGAATAGGGAAGCAAGAAGATTTGAAAAGTATTGTATCAGAAGCCAATCTATGGAAAATTCTTTCAATCATAAGAGATGTAAAATTCTAAGCAGAGGACTCAGTTGTCATTAACACGTAGTCAAAATGGAGGTTCCAGTCTGCCAGGAATCTATTTAGTAATGCATCATATATAAGCATAAATGTGTAACGCATTTTTACGAGAATCACATGAAATAGAAGGTATGGAATCCAGATGTTTGAAGTCACAAACCTGTAACAACATTATAAACTGCAAGCACATCTGTATAGGAAATCATATGTTTATGTACCCCCAATATCAATGAAATGTTTTAATCAGTCATGATACAGTAAGATTAATTTATCCTTGTATTCCAGATAGAAGTGATATTATAAAATCATTGTCAATAAAGTGCCAAAGAGAATGCAACCAAAATATTAAAAAGGAGTATTATAAAGTTGTGCCAGAGAGTTAATCAATAAAAGTGGCAGGGTGGACGCCAGCCCGGTGGCATAGTGGTTAAGTTCGTGTGTTCCATTTCGGCGGTCCAGGGTTCATGGGTTCGGATCCCTGGGGTGGATAGATGCACCTCTTGTCAAGCCATGCTGCGGCGGCATCCCATACAAAGTGGAGGAAGATGGGCGTGGATGTTAGCCCAGGGCCAATCTTCCTCAGCAAAAAGAGGAGGATTGGCAGCAGATGTTAGCTCAGGGCTGATCTTCCTCACACATACAAACAAAAAAATGGCAGGGTTTTTTGGGATTTTGTAATGTTTGTGGTCAGCTTTTAAAAATCTTTACTATGGTTTATTTCTGTTCTCATCTTAAATAAACATTTACTTTTTAACCTAATTTTATACTCATAAATTCAAAATTTTTTTAAAAGAAAGCCCACCAAAATGTATAAGTTTCAACACCGTCAAAATCTGAGTAACCTCTGCCTGAGCCTTTAAAACACAGGTGGCATCTTCTCTTTCTACCCCAAGCTGAAACAACCATTCCTTCCCTCATCCTGCTCTCCCTGGCTCCCAGTGTTTTGGAGCCAGGGCCAAACCAAGATATAAAGGCCAAAATGTTTTTCCTGACAAAAATTTAGGGAAAAGATGTGAGAAGAAATGGGATGGGAGTAAGGAACAAACATACTGTAACATGTGCAAGGATTATGCTAATGACTATGTTGTGTCTTATTTTAGCCCTGTGAACGATATTCTGTACATTCCAATATCCATGATAAAATTCTGAATCCATTTTCCCCATAGAAGTACCATTAAAGACGACGTGTATATTTCACATTGATCTTCATTCAGAGCTACATTCTGGATAGAAGGTATATTAAATAGGTGTTCTGGATGTTTTCCTGTAGGAACTCAACCATTATACATAACTTGACCTTTTACGGGGAAACAAATTCTGAGTTACAAACAACGGATTTACAAAAGATCTTTTGAAACAAAACCTTTTCCTCAATCAGAAGCTAAGTGTCTTATTGTGCTTCTTACCTCTTTTCTTCGTACCTCAATTTCCTTGTCAGTCAGACAGAAACAGTAATCCAACTTGTCTCCCAGGAAGAAGATAAGGAATGAATGGGGTAATTAGGACCTAAAATCTACTGGTTCTATTTTTTTCTGAGTGCTCCAGGCCACAAATGTGTATGTGTGAGAAAATTCTTAGGAAGAAGACATTCTATTTTTTGGTTGGTATCATACCCTGAGAAGACAGTTTAAAAAAATGCAAAAAGGTCACTGGTCACTAAAACTTGCAACGTGGGTTCTAGTTCTGGCTCTTTCTCTCACTTTCTTTGGGTGCTTAGATGTTGGGAAAGTCCCTCAGCTTCTCCGGTGCATAAGACCAACATCAGAACAGTGGAGGTTTGGACCACATGGTCTCTAGCATCCGTTCTGGTGTTCACGATCTCTTATTTTGTGAACAACCTGACCAGAAAACATTCATTTAAGAAAGATAATAAGAAAAACTGTTGTTTTACCAATCCCATAGTTAAAGAAAGTAAAACTCCTCTGACATACCAGACTGTTTAAATCCAATTATCCCTGGGAACAAGGTTTTCCTATTTACAGAGAGATCACTCAAAGAGTCATCTTTAAAAATTTGAGAATTTTCGAAAAACCAAAATGCCATTTCAGATGTCAGCTATTATATGACTCAGGACATCATTGACTGATGAAAATAAGAGGTAAACAATTATAATAATGTGGTGGGTAAGGACAAGGCTATGTTTGTTAAAATAAAATACTTTCATAATTGCAAAAAAAAAAAAAACAATTATAATAACAAAGTAAGTACTTAGTGATAATTTTTTTCATTGATATTATCTACTTTATAAAAATAAAGATTAAGGAAGGGCTAAAAATTTGCTGTGAACTTGCTGCATTTTCAAAACTCAAATAAATATGGTAACATTTACTAGAAAATTAGACCAAATGCAATAAAGAAAGACACTGAATAAAATTTTTAAAAAGGTCTAAAAGAGGCCTCATATTTTAGACATGAACACTTGAATTTGGAACGTAGTTATTTTATTGCTGTCTGTACAAGTGTTTCATTTTTAGCCAAGGCAAGGAAAATTAAAAATATCCAGGCAGTGTGTATGTCATAAATGTAACTACTGTTTATTTTAAATCATTTCATTCTCTTTTATGGTTTTTTTTTAAGCAGCTGTTGCCATTGCTACATGTTTATACCAATCAATCAACCCCTTGCTCCAACATTTGCAACAAAATCCAGAAACCACAAGCTGCACTGTATCTATCTCTTCATCTTGGCAGCAATGAAGAGGAATCAAATGAAGAACATTTTATGTTAAAGGGTAAAAGTTCCATCTACATTAACATTATATTTAGCTGTATTGAGTTTGCAAGCTTAAGTTTTGAGATGAAATAGGGATAAAGTTTTCTGAAGTCCTGGCCTGAGAGACAATTAAAATCTATATGATTTCAGAAAGCCATAAAAACCGCAGTGCCATCATGGTTTACTTGTAAGGAAAACCGTCCATCAGCATTTTAGCCGAAGTTTGAAAGGAAGGCTTATGCCAACATCCTTGTGAGAACTTTCCCTCACCACCTGTAGTTAAGTAATGTACCGTATATGATGCTTGGTTGCTTCTCAGGAGAAGCTTATTGAAAATCTTTAGTGATCAACTTCCAGAACTTATAGATACACAGTGAGAATGAGCCTCACTAGAAGGAAATGAGCAGATATCTGAGAGCCCACCAAATATTACTTTGAATGTCAAAATAATAATTATTATTCTCTAACCAAAACATTTTAACAAACATCATTTTTCAACACTTACAGAAGGGAGTGTGCAAATAGCTATTTGTTTACATAAATCCTGTCTTCTGTTTTGATATTACATTTATTATGAAAGGGGGGAGGAGACAGGAAGACAAATTTCATCTTGGGCATAAGACCCATAGTCTGCACTTCTCTTGGAGACCCGTGCATAGGTGGAGGTCACTGTGTCCATTTTCCCTGCACGCTAGCTCTCCCAGTACTGCAGAACAGGCCTCATAGATTTGTGAAATATAGAATCCTGTATCCACAGAAGAAAGGATCTCTCTTCTTCCCTAAGATTAATTAATTTCAATTAATACTGAAATAGTAAAATTCATAGTTCTAGTTTATAATTGTTACAACCACTCATATATAATCTTTGTGAGAGCAGGAATAATGTCCTTCTTATTTACACCCCACTCACTGTACCTACAACCAACCCATCTGGCACCAAATAGTCTCTCAACAAATATTCATTGTTGAATAAGGATATGGATAGAGTTCACAATTAGGAGATACACTGGCAACTTCCCACCAGATAAACTTCATGAATAATTGTTGAAAAGTGGTAAGCGTGTTTGTATCTCCTCATTCCTGACATGAGATGACACACTAGAGTAGAAGGCGAAAACAGGACGACAGACGCCTCTGACACGAGGCATTCGTTAAATGTTAGTTTCCCTCTTCCCACCACATTACTCTGCCTCTGATTTTAAAATCACTAAGTGCAGATGCAACTCCCATTAAAAACCATCTCATGTCCTTTAGGACGAAGACTGGGGCAATTTCCATTTTGATCTTTTTGTCTTGTTTTGTTTTCCCAACTCGGCACAGCGCCTGGCACATAAAAGATATGCAATAAGTATTGGCCAAATAACTGAATAAAATACGAATGAATGAATGAATGAATGAACATCCCAAATTACATATCCATCAATGGAAAATGTTATTGAAAAGTAATTTGTGTTCATTTATTTGGCAATCTCCTGACGTATGATAATAAGGACTCCTTTAAGGAAAATCATTTGCTTATAATTACAATGCAGAATAAAATAAATAATTTATGGATAATTACAAAGTAGAATTCTACATACAGAATTCCTTTTTTCTAAATGTTCCACAGCAAGAAGAGCCAGACGACTGACATATTCCCGGATCTGGGAGCTATCCAGTGGGTTGAAGATGCTCATGATAGCAAGACAGCCTTGAACCCTCCCTCCTTCTCCAGGAAGAACTGACAACAGGTCCACAGTGCACAGGAGGCCGGGCGACCTCAGCGAGTCACAGGAGTGTGTACCAGGAGCTCCCCTTGGCTCAGCCCTAATCATTGCTGAGCGGCTGGTTGTCAATGTAGGCAAAGACAAAGTCCGTTGTGCTTAGAGAAGACTCTTGGCAGGAGGTACAGTTTCCAGGCTCAAAAAAAGAATTCAGGAGATACGTACACATCTAACATATGAGAGAGGTACTGTACTTGATTTTCTCCACTAACGGGGAGAAGAAGGTTGAAGGGGAGTATCCAGCTGAAAATACCATCATACCGAGTTTAGGCGGGCAAACAGGAAGAAGGATGAAATGGTCCAAGAGGACCCAAGCTAGGCTTATAATCGGCTCTGAAATGTTCAAAGGAAAGGAGTTATATCCCCGGCAAGAGCTGAAGTGTGGCTTCTGAGAGAGGGGTATCAGTCAATATCACTGCACAGACGTCTCCTCATAGATCTTACTGGGACCACAGTGGCTGGACACAGCCCAAGAGAAGGGACCAGGAGACAGGAGGGAGAGGAATTTCTGTGCGAGGAGTGCCTTCACTCATGGAGACATCCTCTTAGTAACGATGGGAATGGAGCTCAAATTCACGCAACCCACTTTCTTCACAGTATTCTCCATACCTCTGTATTTTTGCAGCAAGAATTTTAGGGGACTCTGTTTTTAACAAAATGGAAAAGTTCTCCTTTTGTGTGACTAAACATCTCTAAGTACTCACTCTACAAACTGAGATCAATTCCTGACACCTCCGTGTGTACTGTTTTGCAATGCAATGGTTTTATTTTTGTAAAAATAAACTTCATGTCCTGAAAAAGAACACATCACAGCCAGTAAAAATCCAACGCCAGCCTTTGGGAAGGCTCCTGTGAGCGCCTGTCCCCACCTACTGCACCTGCCTGTCTTCCCAGCAGCCTGGGAAGAGTCCCACATGCAGGAGGACGGGCCGCGCGTCCAGCGCTCAGCAAAGCACCATCGCACTCCGTGTCCTCGTCAGCCCAGCCCAGCCTCCAGAGCAAGTGTCCCTTTCCCCTCGTGCCTGGTGTTCAGCCCGGCAGCCCAGAAAATCAGTGAAGCTTTTCAGTCACAGCACCTCCTGTGACACACGCGTGGAGCACCGCATGACTTCTTCAACCAGCTGGTCTTCCTGGCATTTGAATAAAAGTAAAAATAGAAAACAAAGAGGGAGAAGAAAAGTGACAAGCTGAACCCTGCGAAGAGAAACAGGACAAGGTACAGAAAGCGACTCCGGGAAGCCCGGGAGGGGGTGGGGGATGATGGGCTGACACTGCCATCTAGTGGCTGCAGGATACGCGGGGGAAAATGCTGCCTCCGTCTCCAAGCGGAAGAACGCATTTTCTGCTTCTAGGGAAAAAGAATTCTTCAATAAGTGAGCCAGGCCTGTGATGAGGACAAATGGTTTTTGCCTTAGTAAATGGCCTCCGCCTTGTTTGGTAAACCGGGGAAGGATAGGGAAAACCTCACCAAAGCTGCCTTGCTGCCCTAGCAAGTGTGTCCTCAGCTTTTTCATTTGAGATTTCAAGAGACGTCTTCCTCTCTTCAAATATTGGCTTCCCCTCACCCTACGGTTGCCAGATTTAGAAGGAAAAAAAAAAAAAAAGATTCCCCTGGTTGAATCTGAATTTCAGATAAACAGCTAATAATTATTTTAGTATAAGTATGTCCCATGCAATATTCAGGACATACTTATACTAAAAAAAAAAAGTCTTCGTTTTTCTGAAATTCAAATTTAATTAGCCATCTTGTATTTTATCTGACAACTCTACCTCACCGTCAAGTAAAGGCAATATTTTGCCAAAACTTTAGATAACAGGGTTTTATTAGGACTGACCTGAAATGAGGCTGTCTATAAGAAAAATATGTTACTTTTATCATTTTTGCTACCATGACCAATATTACAGGTATTGTTATGAAGAACACAAGAAAAAATAATTAATAATAAAGGTAATATATTAGACATTGAATTAAATTATGTCCGTATTGATCTTTCATACTGAATTCCTGTTTATTCTGTGACACATAACTCTGAGCTAGAGGTTGGTGGGAAGCAGCCAAGGTTTGAAGATCTAGCCATTAAAATATACCCCAAACTAATAACCACACAGTGATTAGAAATCTGTATAAATTTGTTCACATGACCTTAATTTTCTTAGCTCAGAGCTTATGTTGTAGGTGAGCAAAGAACTATGAAAGCTGAACAAAAAGACGTCCTGTCTCAGAAAGACTCTCCACTCGCCAGGAAAACAAGAGTCTAAAAAAAGACCTCGGTGTCTTAGCAGCTTTATTTTTCACTTATAACACACTTGACCATTTGACAGATCAAATTTTGCTGTTTTGATTTTGACTTCTGATGAGAACATTCCTCTCATTTCCCCTTGCTGAAGGACAAGGTTTAAACGTCCCTCTGAACAGAGATAACTTGTCAACTGCTACAAAGCTGCTGTGGGTTGAATGATCTTGTGTGTTTAGGACAACCTATTCAAGTGATGGATGAGGCCAAATCTTCCAGAGTTTACTGCAAACATATTTTGGATGTTGTACAATTGTGGCCATTTTTCAGCTTGTGTCGGTCATCAATAACAATGGAAGGGCTCCCTAAAATGAAAAACAATAATCTCATCTGGTGCTGAAATAGTCACAGACCCAAAGAGTGCTCCTGAGTCAACGACACACACTACGTGCTGCCCATTGGCTGCTGGCTCCAATTCACTTCAAGCTGCCAGGGACTTCCCCTGTCTCCCTTGCTTCTTTCTATCGCTTTGTGTAGGATCTGAGATGGAAAATGTGAGCCGTCCCCCCGCCCCCAATCCTCACACACTCCCTACACAACACCACCATATTAGTATGTCTTCTTTGCTCATGAACACTAGACAAATAACCAACTTTCTGTGGCTTAATTTTGTTCATCAAATTGGGCTGAAATCTAACTTGCCCTGTCTAAATAAAAGAGTCTAGTAATAGTTAGCAAATTACTTTGAAATTCCTGGAGTAGACCACATTCACTAGGATTTAAATTCTTCCAATTATTAAAGGACACCTTGGCCTCAAATTGAGTCCACTTAGAAGTTACACACCTTAGAAACTGGGAACCTGATACATTATATATGAATGACATTCTAATACAAGTTTTCATTGCTTGACATAATAGGTATAGTCCTCCACAGTCTATCAGTTCAGATCATCTTTTTCTACTGATTTATGATATAAATTGAGAAGTATATTATCCTTGTTTCTATTCCTTCTTCAATTGTCAGTGATCAATTGTCAACACATAGCTTTATACTTAGCTCTTTACCCCTGGTCAAGTAGCTAGTAAAAAATAAGCAAAAAATATAAAATAGTATTAGAGAAAAATCCTTTTTATATTAATCCTTTCCTTTATAAGAATTATTCCCTATAAACATCAATTTGTATGTTTGAGATGTTTTTCAAACACCTATATATTTCATCAACTAAATTGTTTTCAGGTTATGGAAGCTACATTAGTCTTACCTAGCCAACAGAATCACTTTGTAAGTAGAAAAATCTATAAAATGGAAAATATAAGATTTGCCCTATTAATCTTATAGAACTTGTATCAAAGGAGATAGCATGGATTTAGGGAAATAATATATTGTTGGCAGACTGTTCTTTATGAGTCTCACATGTATATGAAGGTCTGTGAGCAGAGTTACTGATAGCTTTTATTGCAGACTATCTTTTCAAAAATATCTTTTCAAGTCATTCTTTTCAAGAGTGGCAAACAGCCGTGGAAGATAGAAATAGGGTCACCCTCCTGGGCAGAGGGCATATTTGTTTGCTGTCCAGGATAATAAAGACAATAAAACATAGTGAGAGCTCCCTTGGAGCAAAGGTTAGGCAGGTTTGCTTGCAACCCCTTTGAAGATTGGGATTTCTCAGCAGTGACACAAACACACTGCATGCACAGCGTCTACCTGGGTCCATCTCCAAGTGACGTCCTTGGGAGTCACAAGGGTGGGGAAGAGAATCAATGCAAACATAAAGCTTATGCTGCGCATTTTGCCATGCATAATCAGTCCTTTGTCTCTGACCCAGGAATCTCATGTCTTTTTCTAGCATTGATGAATCTACAGCAGGCTAACTCTTTAGCTCATAAGTAGGATAATATCTCGGACCCCTCAAGGTTCTTGACATAAAGACATTAATGTGAACTTTTTAAAATTATTTGTAGGTCTTTACAATAATGAGATAGTTTTATTACATTGGAGAATTACCTTAAAAACTGATAATGTATGTATCTGTATGGGGTTCTGGGTCATGTGTATTGTGGATAGGGGTAGATAGCTGAGTCAGTATCCCCCAAAGGTAATCTTGCTAATACTGTAGCATGCCCAAGTCCATCCAGTACCTTGATACTCCAGTCCCACCATTTCTGCAGCACTCATAAAGCTCCTGGAGAGAGAATACAGTGTGGAGGTGGGGAGTGCAGATGTGGAGTCAGGCTGTGCTGTCCCAATTCTGCCACTTACTGGTGTGTGATCTCAGACAAGTTACTTCACTTTTCCTTGTGGTTAGTAATATATACCTCATAGGGTTGTTGATGAAACCTGGTAGTCAATAAGTGTATTGTTTATACTCTCATAAGTCAAGCAAATCAAATAATTCAGCTCTGTCTGATTTAACTGAGTCACAAAGATTTGAGACAGACTACATATTGGATAAATCTGGCGTAATGCCTTAATTTTATGAAATTCAAGTCTTTTTTTTCTAACTATTGCTCTCTGTAATACCTCTTTTATGAGTTAACACCCACCTTTACCAACATTAACTTATGTATTAATGTCTCCTCAAATTACCTCTATAATCATCATAGTGAAATCAACACTGAAATTTCCTAACAATCATTAGCAATACTCTCCTTGCCTAGCTTTTTATTTAATTTGTCATAAAATCTTTATGTTTCTTACTACATGTGTTATGTATAACTATTATATGTACACATATTTTTTTCTGATGAGGATTTTTTGGCATTTACTGCATACTGCCTCTTTTGCCAAAACCTGAAAGTTACATTCTTAAGAAACCTCAAATTAACCAAAATCCTTATAAAAGCAATGATTATAATGGGGACAAATGAGGTTGAAGATGCTATTGTGCTGTAGGCAGAGTTTTAGACTCACAATATCAAACATTTTTCCTATGGGAATTTGAATATTAAAAGTAGTTTTTATGGTTAAAAGGTATTTTCATTGCATCATAAATTTCTTGATTAAAGCTGGAAATAAGTGACTAACCAATTCTTTTCCTTTCAATCCACGTGAGAGTCTTATAAACTTGAGCACACATTCTCATAATATACAAAGAACAGATTTGAAATTAGATGACTTTTTTAAAAACATTCACAAAATAGCAATAAATCATAGTATAGTTTTTAACTACCATCAGTAAAGAAAAAAATATGATGGTGACCCATTAGCCATAACTCATAAACTCAAAAAAGTAGCTGAGTGTATTTATGTTGCCTGTATAATCTTTTTTTTTCCTTTACGATCACTATTATTTCCCAACATCCTTCAAGGTCACTGCAATTTCCCTGAACAGGAGCCATTGCACTATTTAAGTATGTGCTAATTATTATCTTTCTAAAGATGGTTAAATGAGGATCTGAGTCAGTGACACTCTCCATGCCCCCAAGAAAAGCCCAGTACATTTTCATAAGTGATAAGAAGTCAACAGGAAAGAATTTCATTGGAACATTTTAGTCTATTAATCAAGAAAACTGAATATATTTTATATAGTGATTTCTTATCCTCTCTTTTTCCTCCTTATACCACACACCTCATACTTACCCATTTCCTAAAGAACTTACATCTGACAGGGGGTGTGGATGAATTGCTACATGTCTACCTAGGTATTGTCAGGAATACAGAAGCCTAAATAGCCATTCCAGGAATTTAGAGTAAAGAAGAGTGGTCAGAATTCAAGACACGATCCTATAAAATCTGAAATGCCATCTGTTCCTACTGCACGATGTCTTCATTCAAGAGACCCACCAGGCTGAAACAGACACAAGGACCCTCTGCTGTCCTCTGCTTTCTTCTTTAACTCGGGAATCAGCAGAAGATTTAAGTTTGGGGTTTTGTTTGTTATTTTTCCCAAACACATGAACAGCTCCTTCTCTGGTTACTGCCAGAGTTGATCCACAGTCCAGCCTCTTTTCACCACCATGAATTCAGAAAAGTGCTTATTTCTTTTCCTCAAAATCCACAAAAAAAGGTGAGAACAAAGTGGTAAGAGTTGTGCATGGACAGGTGTGGGATCAAAGAGCCTGAAGGCAGTGATATGCGGGGGGTCTGTTCTGGAATACACAATCCTGAATTCATGGCCACTCTGAGCACTCACTTTGTGCACCCTGGCTGAGAGCGTATTAATATGCACTGCCTTCCTACAGCCAACAGTGCAGCTGGGAGAAAAACAAATCACCCATTACTGCAAAAATGCTATTGACAAATGAAGCATTTCAAAGTGTTACTCTTAAAATGTCCCTTCAGAGCAGAATCTTGAAAAGCTTTGTCCTTCTCAACTCTTTGGGAGGGAGACTGAGGCATGGAGAGGTCAAGTGTGTTGCCCAAGGTGACCCAGGAAGTCAGTGAATTAACCAGAAATAGTACCCAGGACTCCTGCCTCCTACACCACAGCTCCAACCACTGGACCATGTTTCCTGATGGCAGCGAAGCGTTAGACCACAGCGGTTTGCCAGCAACATCAAACAGCATTTTACCAGTGTAATTTACTTCTTCCAGAATTAAATAATAATACCGTTTTACCTTAATCTATCACCTTCCGTCCCAGAGGAGCCTAAAGTGCTAAGTGCTTTAGTGATGAGTTTTATCAGCTCATGTATAAATCACTTCACACCCCATGAAAATGCAGCTGCCCTTGGAGTCAATGCTGCAGCTGTTGCACATAAGTATCCCAACTGTTAAACATTTATTGAGCACCAACGATGTTGATAGTCAATGTTAGAGAGAACGCAAAATTTGAATTTAGGGAGTTTACGGGGACTAAGAAATAGAGGAAAACTACTTAAAATGTTGATGACGTGTAAATAGAAATCAGACTATTACTGGAACACACTTCTGATTCTAGTGAATCATCACGGGGTCTGAAAAATTGCCTTTGGTTGTAAACAGGACCCTTAGTTAGGTAAATGCTCTAAAAATATGAAAGCAATAGGTTAGACCACTGACAAAGCTGTTTCAGACTCATTCCAAGACATCCCTCTAATCTTTACTCGATTCCTCACGCTCATTTCTCATTCTTCCTTGTGTTCTCAGGCATTTACGACAATAAATTTTGAACAGCCAAGTCCAATAAGTTTAACATAACCTGACCTGATTTTTCAATAGAGACCCATTATATAACCAGGAACGTTTCTTCCCAGGGGAAAAAAAATGTACCCAGAAAAGAAACAAAGCACCCTTGAGCATACAGTAAATAATGCCATGTTAGTGGAAAAATAATAATTTTATGATAAATAATTAAAATAGAATTATAAGTTAGTTTTTTGACCACAGCTCCCACACCATACACTTTACAATACAACATACCATAATAAACTCTATGCATATGCTTGATGCTCAGCAGAAATTATGAATGGAATTAATCAGGATTACTTTTATTTGCTTTCCTTTACGAAACCATGAAAAGTTAGGGGGAAATAAAAAGCAGTTCAAAGGTACAGAAAATTCCAGATGGGAAAGTGAGTTTCTACTAGGGAAAGTGTCCCCTAGTCTATGGCTTGAGAACATACTTTGGTTGCTCTGACGTCATTTTGTAGCACCTTGGGCCAAATGATTGCTTTCAGAAATGAACAAGTTGACCTGGTCTTCAGAGAGGAAAAGACACAGAAATGCAGTAAAAGAACCTATTTGGCATCCTGCGACAGTGAACCAACAAAGGATCACGCATCCAAACACAGGGCTTGGGAAGAGGAGCGAGAGAGGCTCTTTCTCCTCCACAGTCCTCTGTACTCTACTATCCAAGCAGAACAAAAGTGAAAAATAGAAATCTGCTCTTCCTTGTTGTCTTTGTTGATTCTCGGGTTCTTCATGGCTGGCATTTCAGAGAGTTTTATACAAGCAGCTAATAACTTCTCCCTGGAGGAAGGTATCTGAAGGCATGAAAAGACTGGTTAAAAGAAATAAAGTTTCATTGTTTTCAAGTACCTGTTGTACTGTGAGTTACTATAACGTCTACTCTGGATTAATAAACAGCTCAAAATAGTTTGGAAGTATTTTTAATTACAATATACTTTTCAGATCTTAACTTTTCAATACATAAGGTGAAAATACATAAAACACATATACATATGTAGGGTGTAAGTGTAACGCAGAAAACGTGTTTTAGCTGAGTGAAGTGAAAAAGTCTCAGAAATGTAAATTTGCAAGGTACTCACCATGGTGCAGCCATTTGATACAGACATACACGATATGCTAAAAAGGCTGAGGGAGTCTTAGGCTGCAGTCACTTATCCATTCACTCAACATCGTTTATGAAGTCTCCAGCTTGTGTCGGTCATGAGGGGAATCCAGTGAAGAATACCACATTGTCCTTGTCTCAAGGAACTTAACAATTAGCAGGAAAAACAGATGTAAAATAACTAATGAATGAATGAATGAATGAGATCTCCATTCAGTGTGATCTATGCCAAAATCAAGGTATATATATATAAAGTGATATATAAGAACAGAGGAAAGGAGAGAGGAGAGATATAAGGAAGATGTCTAAATTCTACAGAATGAATAGGATTCCACCAGGAAAAAGAGGTTCAGGAGTGGGAGGGGTGGATTTTAGAAGCAGAGTACCCAAAAATAAGGGTGATGATCCCTCCACTCTATGCAGTGTAAGTCAGACTCCACAGGGACAAATGAGCTGTGTCCAAAGGAGACCTTTGTAGTGACAGGATTTGAAACTCTCTCTTTATGGGGCAATTGGAATCAACAGGAATGCTGAGTCTTCAAGGAAGAAAAGAAGAAAAACATCTGTGTTCTCCTTAGACATTTAAAGAGTCTCACGTAAAAGAGAGAGAATAGCTTGTTCTATTTTGCTTCAAAGAACAGAATAAAGAGGAGTGTTGGGGAGAAATTAGAGTAAAGCAGACTTTGGCTTGAGACATAGACAGATTTATTATGAGAGCTGTTCCCAAATACAATGAATTGTCTCCATGACTGGAGGTGTTGAGACTGAGTGAATTATTGATGGAGATGTTGCAGAGGAAATTTAACCACCACGAGGGTGAATTAACTGACATCTATGATCCTTGTCTTTCCTGGGAGTCTATAAAAAATAGTGTAAAACTATCCAGAATAATGATAGGCTTGGTTTGCTTTACACGTACAATGTTGCCTTAGTCAGTTCAGGCTGCTGTAGCAAAATTACCATAGATTGGGTGGCTTGTAAACAACAGAAATTCATTTCTCGTAGTTCTAGGAGCTGGGAGTCCAAGATCTGGGTGCAGGCATGGTCCCGTTCTTGTGAGAACCCTCCTCCCAGTTGCAGACTGCCGACTTTTCCTTGTATCCCCATTTGATGGAGAGCACAGAGAGGCAACAAGCTCTCTCATGACCCTTATAGGGAAACCCCCATTCACGAGTGCTCCACCCTCATGACCTCATCTAATCCTAAGTATCTCCCACAGGTCCCACCTCCTAATACAATCACATTGCGGGGTAGGGTTTCAACATATGAATTTGGGGGGAACACATTCAGTCCATAACAACTGTGTATGTTATGTTAAGTTCTGGTTTTCTGATGAGGCCCCAAAGCTGAGGACAATCGTCACACAAGCAAACAGTTTCCCACAGGCTATTCTAAGAGGTGGACAAAATCACCCCTGCAGCCCTAGTCTATGGTCCCCCTCTGCCCTATGTAAGGAAAGACAAGAAATTCAAGAGAGATTGATCAGAGACGAAAGGATAATGGAAGGGAATTAATAGAAATAAAGAGTATTGTGGCATTTTTCTTCCCCTCCTACAATGGAAAGGAGGAGGAGAGGTCTTCTCTCTAATTCTAATTCCAGCTCTAAGTGAGAGGGATAGGAAGCCACCCTTTGAAAAAGAAACTGCGAGTCAATCACAATGAAGGGATACTGATGTCCAGACTTACTATTTTTGGATCTTTGGGACTGTGGGTTGGATGCCACCTGCTATAGACTGAATGTCTGTGTCCCTCCAAAATTCCTATGTTGAAATCCTAACCCTCAATGTGATGGTATTAGGAGGCAGAATCTTTGGGAGATAATTAGGATTAGATGAGGTCATGAGGGTGGGGCACTCGTGAATGAGGTTGGTGTTCTCATAAAAGAGACCCCAGGGACCTCCCTCACCCCTTCCACCATGTGAGGACACTGCAGGAAGACAGCTGTCTATGAACCAGGAAGAGGGCCCTGGCCAGATACCACATCTGCCAGCATCTTATCTTGGACTTTCCTGTCTCCAGAACTGTGAAAAATAAGTCTCTGTTGTTTGTAAGCCACCCAATCTATATTTTGTTATGGCAGACTGAACAGACTAACACACCCGTATAGGACCACTGCTGTATGCAGTGAAGAGGTCTTTGGAAAATATGACATATGTCCCTTGGAATTTGGGGAGCATGAAGCCAGTGTGTGATTCTCACCTGAAAGTGAGGCGAGAGGAGAGCTGTGTGAATGGCACACATTCCCAGAGTTTGGTAGAACAAGGATGTGCGAGTTTCCTTATTAGCCAAGTGGACACCGCAGGAGAGAACTAGGATAGATTCTTTACGAAAGGACCCTGCATTCACAAGTTTCCTGCTGGCCTGAGAGGACCCCAGAGGAAATCCCGGGGGAGAGGTGAGGGAGAACTGTAAATTCCAGGATACAGGTCTTCAGCACGGATGCAAGACTGAGAATGCGGAGTGTTTCTTAAGGACCCACACAACTCCTCCGTGACAGAGCGCTGCAAGACAGAGACCATGAAACGAAGAATCAAGAATTATAAATCGAGGCAAGCAGGTAGTATTTTTCCTCTTCCTCTAATATCCCCTCTCCCTGTGCCCAGAGGAGCCTGCAGCAGAAGAGCAAACAGGGGAGGACGTGAAGCAAGAAAAGAGCTGACAGAAGCCACGCCGCCCGGCCCGCACTGCTCTGTGGAGTCTCCGGTCAGGCCCGGCCAGGCAGAGGCAGGACTCGCAACCGCATGGAGACACAATTTGTTTAGGTATTTTTTTAGATAGAACTGGACTACTTAAATATGAAAAAGATAGTTTCCTAATACCAGGAAAATTACATCATCTACCCAAGACATCCTCAACACCAGGGAATGGGGATTCAACACAATTTATTAAAGACAATGATGGAGAAAAGAAAACTCTTTCCTGAATGTATTCCTTAAATCCAGGCCATTTTTAAAAAGTGGGAAAATAAGCATATCCCATCAAAGGCTGCTCTATGCATTTCATTTATTCAAAACCTCCCTCACCTTATGCCTGTATTCAGAATACCCTGTAACTTCCAGCATTGTCCACCAGATCTTATAGAAAATTTTAAGTAAGTTCTAAATTAGAGTTTATAATATATTAAAAGAAATGCATTACTGTTTGCATTTTGAGCCTCCTCGTAAATAAGATACCATAGAGCAATTATGGAAATCAGGTTTGGGAGAGAGAAATGAAAGAGAACAAATAGGGCACGGTAATTAAGTTGTTGCTGTGATCTAACTTCTCTCTTCTTTGCAATAAAAAGCAGCAGGATGAGCTTCCATTCGTGTAAGCATTGTCTGCTGGTGTTGGTTATTGTGAGCACCCTCCCTGTATACACTGTGAGGTGGTGTCGTACCACAGCAGGAGCCGATACACGTTTATGCTATGATCCTGTATTACACGTGATGACTTGGTAATATACAGCCCATTCAGGACTGTTTCTTAGATGCTTTTTATTGAGTATCACAAAATCCACACTGTGCATACAATTTAGAGTCTATCAAAGCAGACAAGAACATATTATGCTTACTGTTATGGGGAACAGCTTCAATCAGCATTCCCACTCCAATCCACTATTGGTAGCCTCCTAGAGTGCTGTGCTGAGAAGGATTCTATAATCACATCAGGCTGTGTGGGAAGACCATGAGCAATTAAACAAGGGCCATGAACAAGGAGAAGGGAGAAGTGGCAAGTGGACCATCTATTTGTCATCTCTGAGTTAAAGCCTATTTTTCCTTTTACTATAGCAACTGATATTGAGGTAAAAACAGGCTGTCGATTCATGCTGAAACAGCGAGAAAACTAGGATTTGACAACAGACGGGTAGCATCAAGTCATTTCACAATATCTGAAAGGGATGCTGCCTTTGATCTCAGTTGTTTGTCTAACGATTAGCCCAGTGTCAGCAGCATGTCTCTAGAGGGGACAGGAAGCATAGAATGGGAAAATGAGCAACTGAAGACTTAGGTATTGCAAGCTCATGGGTCCATAGAGTGTACAGACAAATGCCTGAGAAGCTACCACTAACCCTGGCTTTCTTGGGAAGACAAAAAGAAAAAAAAAATATATATATATATATATTTGTACTTAAATATATATATGTATATATTTATTGATCCTCATTATTCACAGTAGTTATGTTCTATAAAGTCACTGCAAACACTGAAGTAGTGACAACTAAATCATTGCTCCTAGGGGAAATATAGGGTTAGGTTCCCGTGAGCCTCTGGTGATATTTTCATCCAGTGATCAACAACTAGCCTTATTTTATGTGTGTTTCTGTTTAAAGACGTCTTATTTAATATATATTTTGATTAGTTAACCTTGAGCTCGTGCCCAACAGCACTATAGTTCATGCCTGAACAAAGCTTATGTAACACATATTTTCTCCATGAGGCACTGAGGCACATCGCAGCCTTCTTGCTCCTAGGATCACTAGACAGCGCTTCTGCACTGTGCTTGAGGGCATTTAAACAATGAAATCACCAACAAAAAGCACCAAAAAAGCCAAAAACATGGCACTAATTAGGCCCTGAAAAGGACACTTGTTCAAAACATGAGAGAAGAACATGCACATCGGGCAGCTCACATGTTTTGTGGACTCTGTGTGCATCCATGAATGACCATGAAAGCATCATGAGTATTGACTTTGGAGTTACAAATACATTTTAGCAAATAAGTGAATTTGCAAATTCAAAATCTCCAAATAACGAGAAGAAGCTGTGTGTGTGTGTATGTATCTGTAAATGCTAAGACTTTTCAATTAGAAATGAAAATACAGGGGCCGGCCTGGTGGCATAGCGGTTGAGTTCATACATTCTGCTTCAGTGGCCTGGGGTTCACCAGTTTGGATACTAGGCATTGACCTACTCACCACACATCAAGCCATGCTGAGGCAGTATCCCACATAGAAGAACTAGGAGGACCTATAACTAGGATATACAACTACGTACTGGGGCTTTGGGGAGAAAAAAGAAAAAGAGGAAGACTGGCAACAGATGTTAGCGCAGGGCCAATCTGCCTCAAAAAGAAAAAAAAAAGAAATGAAGATACAACATTTAATTGACCTAAGAGTTTACATTTAATTGAAAATTTAGGACTAGCACAATATAATATTCAAAGAAAATACAAGCTAGATATATAGGGAGACTATACTCAACGGTTGAAATGCTAGTAAGGAATTAGAAAGGGAATCTTTGCTGACATTTTTTTTTTTAAGTGGGAATTTTTCTGAGTTCTTGAGTCTTGCATAGAATTTGTCTAAGGAGGTTGGAGCAGACAGGGTATTCCTGGTAAACGTCCAGAGTGCACAAAGGTTTGGAGGCAAGAATGATGCCCTGAGGCCCCGCGTGGCACCCCAGAACCAGCAGAACATGGAAGCAGAGATGGCAGAGAGAGAGGGACTGAGCACACAGGACCACACAGAGCAGCAGGCCTGACGGCTTCAGTCTGCAGTCAGAAATACACTCCAGTCCGACCTTCATATTCTGATTTCAGGCTTAGGCTTCTACAGAATAACGGCTGTGCCTTTCACGTGTGTGTGGAGTCAACGAAATTAAGCATGGGGCACTCTGCACAGAAGGGCCCTTGATAAATTTGTTTCTCAGCGATTTCTTCACTCCTGCCTCATCCAAGAGAAGAGAATGATTATAGTTTTTTCCCTTTCCCGGCAGTCTCACAGTGTGGGAGCAGAATGCGCCTTCTCATTGCCATTCCCTGTCCCCAGGATAAAAGAGAGAAAATGACTTGAGCCATATCAAATATTAGCTCAGGTATATTACTAAGCATTCCCAAAGGAGTGGAGACTAAATAAATCCACCACGTGGCTTTCAGAGCTGTGATAGAGTCAGGGGCAATGTCCATGAGGATCAGTTCTGATTCATGGTTAAACTCAGTGTTGTCATTCAAAATGAGAGCCTTTAACACTCAGCAGTCAATATTGCACTAGACATCACAGTCATGTCTGCAACATGTTTAAATACCCTTCATTAAATGTACTGTTTTAAAGCATATAAATGTTGTGTAGTTGTTGCTGTTACTACAACAAAAAGATGGTAAGCAGACGGATGTCACTGGGGTAAAGTGACAGGTTCAGGCAATCCTCTTGGGCAAGGGTTGGCCACATTTTTTGTAAAAGTACAGATAGTAAATATTTTAGGCTTTACCTGAGAGTAGTCTCTTTCCCAACCACTGAGCTCTGCCATGAGAAAGCAGTCACAGACAATATGTAAATGAATGAGCGTGGCTGTGTTCCCATAAACTTATTTATGGGCGTAATATTTGAATTTTAAATACTTTTGACATGTTATAAAATATTGTTCTTCTTTTGATTTTTTTCCAACTGGTAAAATGTGTAACAGCCGTTGTCACCTTGTGGGACATACGAAACAGAGGTGGCCCATGGGCTGTGGTTACTGACCCCTGTTCTTAGGTAAAGGAGAGTAAATACCTTCCAGGGGCTGGAGAAGAGAGCCCTGGGGCAGGCTAGGGATGTAATAGTGAATCCAGGAGAGAGGACAAAGTTCCTAGTCTCTGAAAAGCTTAAATACTGCCCCCAAAGGGATATTCATGGACTTTGGCTCCTTTAGCAGCCTGGAAAGATATTCGAAAGAGGCACCAAAGTGATCGCTCCCTGAACAAAAGAGCTAATTCTGCCCTTGCAACCAGTACTGCTCAGGCTCACAGTCTCAACTCTGCCCTGCCTCTCTGGCCTGCTGGGTTTGATTAAATTATTCTCATTGGGGTTTGACAGGCTTTGCCTCACTGAAAGTGTATTCTGGAAAGGGTAGTCACCTGGTGAGGAGGAGGGCAGGGGAACAAGAGGTCGATTCTGGACTCCTGGCTATCTGGTCATCACCAGAGTAACAGTCTAAAGAGTGGACAGAGATTTCCATCATAAGAATTCTAACAATAAAGAGTTAAAGCTGAAAAAAGTTCACTTTCGCACATGGCTTTGTGTTTGGTAAGCAATGCAGTTTGGTTTTGCAAACATAGACTCGGTGAACCACTCCGTTCCAGCCTGGGAGCTCTATGCGGTCTTTTTCTTCAAGATATGTAGTGGAGCTGGATTTTGACCTCATAGAAGAGCGGTTAGTCTCCCTATGGTCATTCAAGTAACTAACAAGTTTTAAGCCCCTAGTTTGCACTAAGAATTTCACATATAGTGTTTGGTTTATACTTCACAAGACTCTTGACACTGACCACTGATATTGCGACTGCTCTGCAGATGACTAAATGAGGCTCATAAGTGCTGTGTGACTTGTTCAAGCTAGCACGTGACAGAAACAAGATTCAAACCCATGTCTTCCTGGCCCCATTACAATATGCTGACTCCTTGTTGATTTATAGCATAAAAACATTAGTAAGTTACACAGATTTCTGAGGGTTTGGGGACTTAAAGTTTCGAGACTCCAACTGAGAACCAAAAGGTAAATTTAAAAGGCCTCTAAACAACCCCAATAAATGCCAATGTTTAGGAATTCAATAACTTGCACTTTCCTAGAAGAAAGTCCATCAGCCATCACTCAGAGACCACCTACTTTTGTGAGAGACATCATTTTAATCAGTTTGATTATCTGTTTTTCCAATTCCAAACAACATGTTATAAAAGAAGTCATAGAGATTTTGGAGAACAGTTGATGTGATAGCTTAACAACAAGAAAAAAAAACAGAAAATAATTATGACATGAGGATGCAAAATACATAGCTGTCTGGGACCATTTAGTGGGATGCCTTCACTCTCTTTTATGTTGTGGTATAGTAGTTAATTTTCAAAATTAAAATGAGTCATCAAGAAATACTTAAATTTTGCTCATCATACTCTGCTTATAAAAGCAAGAAAGTTTGGGAAACAATTTTAGATTTTTTCTTAAATCAAAACTACTTTGAAATGTTAAAGAAAGCTTGAGAGCTTAAAAGGATACACATCAGTTATAGACAAATCTTATTTTACTGCCCACCACCACCAGGCATTCATGGCATATGGGCAAGTTCAGGACAGGAGACCTCCGTGACTATCTCACTAAGTGTCCAGGGCACCCATAGGGCTGTCTGTAAGGGCAACGCATATGCATGGGAAGGCTAAGAGCTGAGCCAAATAACTCCTCCCCAAAGGATTAACCCTCAGAGGCACCGCGCCAATGGAAAGATATAAAATCAAGAACCAGAAAATAGAGTCTAAGGTCAATTTCCAGGAAAGTCATCAATCATTTCTTAATGTGGAAGAGTTGAGACAGAAGAAGGGTAAACCAGATAATGGGAAAAATAAAAAAATATCTGAAAGAAACAAGTGGATAATAAAAAGAGAGTTTTACCAATGAGAGCATTTCACCTTTAGATGGAACTCAGAATGGTGCCTTATCCTAGTAATGGACTTCAGAAGTCCTCACATCTGCTCAAACCAGTCTACACTATGCAACTCTGGCAGCACTCTCAATCTGCTCCAGCTCCTTGTTCTACAGATTCCAGCATTTAAGTCTTTCCTTTCACTTTTTTAACTTATGGTAGGGAGACTGGAGGAGATGTCTTCAATTTATTAGCTCAGCCTAGATCTCAGCTGTATTAATGTGTGTTCTTGTATGTTTTTGTCTCTACTCCAAGCTTCTGCCTCAACATACCTACAAAAATTCTTGGACGTAAGGGCCTAGCTAGTTGTGATATTATAAGCATTATAAGAAGGACAGAAATATCATACAGGATTTTACAATATATTTATCATGCCAAATATTCTCTTAATTGCCCATAAAAATATTGTTCC
The DNA here is from genome assembly GCF_057802395.1 of Ceratotherium simum simum. Lineage (NCBI taxonomy): Eukaryota > Metazoa > Chordata > Mammalia > Perissodactyla > Rhinocerotidae > Ceratotherium > Ceratotherium simum. The sequence goes on along the minus strand of NC_141914.1, from coordinate 7,042,680 downwards.
AGAAATACCAATATTTCAAATACACAGTCTCAGATTTCCTAATCATAACTGGAAACATGGCAAAAATCCGCTGTAGGTAAAAACCAAGAATCTATTCAGCCTAATCTATTTTCTGTCTTGGTGATTAAATATGTTTGATTATCATAAATTAAGGCGTGCACCAATGTTTCTATGCTCCAGTTGGAAATCTCTAAAGTAAATCATGGAACATAAATTTCCCAACTATTGGCTTTTTTGCTTTAAACTTATGTTGCTGAGAGTTATTTGTTTTTCTTGGGAAAGAAAAGAATTACTAAATAGCCTTTAGCTTCATTTCCAGTTGAATTTTTCTAATTACTTTTGGAGCACGTTCCCATGAGGCCATTTGCTAGTCTTTCTCTGCCTCTATGTGTTCTTATCTTCTGAAGTCCTAAAGAAATGATCACTTCCAGTCTGACGATTACCCTACTTCTCTGCTCTTGGTTGAGGTGCAAAGACAGAAAGAATTAAGTCTACATCTTAAATCAGCCTTTGTGCTTGGTCCAATTACTCAAATAAATAAATAATAAGGGCACGAAAACATTGAAATTCACCATTTTGGCTGTCACTAACTCAACGGTCTACTTCATTGAACAAATAAAATGTAAGCTCCATAAAAGCTGGGACTGTGTCTGTCTTGTTCATTGCTATGTCACATCATCTACAATATGTGAAATAAGTGAATGGGTCAATAAGTATGTGTTAAATAAATGAATAAACACTACTAACACCATGTCCCATCACCTAATACCACTCCAGCCACATATATATAGAATTAATTAAACATATTAAGACATATTAAACAGAAAAGTAAAGCTTCATCGGAAATATAAAGCTTCTCTTCCTATTTTCTTCTTTTCTTTATAGATAGAATAATGGAAGAATCCTTTAAATCTTCCAGAATACTTTAAAAATATTTTAACTTCAAATGAAAAACTTTAATAGGAATCATAAAAATAGAGAAACAGTGATAAATACAGCTGTGGAAATACAGCTAATCTCTTCAATAGACCTACCACCCAGTTTAACAAAGGGACACTACAGCACAGAGGGCAAGAGGGTGGGGGGGCTCTAGAGTGAGACTTCCTTGGTTCATAGCCACTTCTGCCATTTAAAATTTAAAATCTCTGGCCCTTGGTTTACTCATTTGAAAATAGGGATAATAATAACACCTACCTCATAGGATTGTATGAAGTTAAATGATTGTGCTTCCTATTTGCCTATTGTCTCTCAGCCCAAATCTACTCTCCTATCCTCTGATCTCTGGTGCTAAGAAGGAATTCTGCAAATTACATTTCTCAGACCCCTTTGTCGGTGGACATCTCGTTGGGTTCTACCAACAGGAAGCACAAGAGGTAGACACTAAGGTAGGAGGAGAAAGAAAGGATCTCCTCCTATTTCCTGCTAGTTTTGTTGGCATCATTCATGGCAGTTTGTTCAAGCTTCCAGCTTACTTCAACACACCTGCCCTCTTATACATGTTGGCAGTAGCCTGTCCATGCCATTGTTTCAGAGAATGAAGAATTGGCTCCATGGGGCTATTTCTCAAGTTCCTGAGATGTCGACTGCAGCCAAGCAACCCTCTCATCAAAAGTCTGAGCACCCTCCTGTGATCTACGAGACTCGAGTAAACCCAACCTCTGTTGTTCTCTCTGCCGTTGGGGAGTAGAGTGCATGTAGCTGCTTCATATGGTTATTATCTCTGAGTGTTTCCTTCTTCAGCTCTTCTACACCTATATAACCATTTCCCGATGTGAAATTGCCCCTACTCGAATACCCATTGTGGTTATTATTTTCCTAACTGGACCCTGGTTATTATTTTCCTAACTGGACCCCGGCATACAATAAGTGGATATCTGCCAAGTGCTGTGTCTATTGCATGGCATATAGAAAGTACTCAATAATTCAGCCTTGTTATTAGCATATTGCTGACTTCTTTATTAGGACAATAGCACCTGATCCCTAGTTTCCATAGTCAGGAGGAAAGTAGCTGAATTTAGGAGAAAAAGCTGAAAATCATTCTCTCAGTAAATCCTATGAATGAAACACACTACTTTACAACCAGAAAGTAGCACGCAGTAGGCATGAGATAAATATGTGTGAAAGAGAATAGGTGAATAAATGTTCCTCTAAAGTCTTTATGGAGTGCTTCTCTTGCTGTCGTGGTGAAGAAACATCTTGAGGTTTTTTTTTTTTTTTTTTAATTCTAACCCATCACAAACTGGTATGTGATCTCCTAAGCATGATCAAAATGCAGCTTGTATCACCGATGAACCAGCACAGAGCTCAATATACCCAAACTGTTCTATACCCTGTTCAACAAAACAAGTCCACCAATCATGGGCTTGGATGTTGTGGCAATATTGTATTACATTATAAAATTTATAATATTTATAAATTATAAAATAAATATTATATTATAAACTCAAAGGAGTTTCTAAACCCTTACTTTCAATTTGTACACTTATCCTTTGTGGATTGGCTCCCAACAGTGTTAAATGGTCCAGAACACTCTTTGAGTAGCACTGCTTTATAGAGATTTGGTACCATCCACTCCTTCTGTTAGAAAATTCCCATTGAGAGAGAGCTTTGGTTCTTCCCTGGTAGGACTGGGGATTCCCTTTAATTGCAGAGTTCTCTAACCACACAGAGAAAAGAAGAGCTTGGACTGTTTGGATTGCATGTGAGTGGTGAATCACTGAGGCTGCCATTTCAGAAAGGGAGACCTACTATATTGTAGATCTGGGGTTAAAAAGTGCTTCATTTCACCTGCTTTTCCCCAGACGGGAACTCCAACCACCCCTTTCTTATACTTTCTAATCTTCGTTACTTTTGCCATATGATGTCTTACACTATAATGCTCACTTCTTGTTCCTGGCCTAGTCATCCTTCCAAGCTCAAACTCAAAGTCGTCTATTCCATGAAGTCCTCTTTGATGCCCCAGTAATACTCTATTAACCTCCACATACTTAACACATACTTCCTGGTACTACAGATTTTTTTATTTTAGTTCATGGCTTATCTTCTTTAAAGATTGTTAGCTCTGTGGGGAAAGGACCCTTTCTTACAAAACCTTGTGTCCTCCTAAGAAACTGCATGTGAGACCCTACACAAAGGTGTTCTCTAAATGCAGTGAGAAGTCCATGTTCATTGAGGAAGGCACGGGGAGAAAGAAGCACAAATTTGAGTACTAAGGAAGTACTAAACTTGAGTACACCATACTTGTTTTTTTTAGTCAAACCATAGTGAGACCAAGGCTTATAAACTATTTGGAAATCCTTGGGTAAAAGAAATTTTATGAATGTAGAATACAATAAAATATTTCCAGTTAGGAAAAAAAGAATCACGGGGTAAGAATTTATTAATAGTCTAATAATATAAAGTGTTATAGTTTTATTTTTAGAGTATAACTGAAAGTTAAAAAACTAACTTTTTTATTAGAGAATATAGTAAAATGAGTTGTCTACATGGAAAATAGTTACTGGTGAATTCTAGACTTCAGGTCAAGATTTTTTCTTTAAGCATTTGGAATATTCAGCCAAAATTAGTAGATAAAAGCTACAGATTTCTCTATCTATACAGAAAGGATTTGCCAAACAAGATGAAGCACAGTTCAGTCGCTATCTAAGTTATTCAAAATCCCTTCATCTCAACTAATGATCTGTTTTTCTGATGTGAACACGTCTAAGGAATAGAAGAAATAGTTTCATTCAGAGAATCTTGTTATATATATATTTTTATTTGTGGCCATGTAACTAACCAGTTTTAAAATTCTATGCATAGCTCTATGCTCATCTGAAAATGAGATTTTTAAACATATGATCTTTATGTTTCTTTTCATGAGAAATCAGAGAACTGTTTTTGAAATGGAAATTTCTCTCACTAAGACGAGAAAGCTTAGTGACTGTTGAACTACACCAAGGGGCAATTTGACATTTCCCCAGCAGTTTTTGAACTCAAGTCAAACCTTTTGAACTTTTAAAGGTGATAGAAAGAAAATGACTCAGGCTAACAACTTCAAAATCTGCCTGGCTGCTGGCATGTTTGGCAGAATTATTTTAACCCTAACCCTGTCAGAACTCTCTTTTCAACAAAGTGTATTTCTTTGCAATCAAAGCTTCCTTTATCATCTCTTTGTAAGCCATATACATCCTAAAAATATGCTTTGACCTTGACTTCAATTTGGAAAACATAGTTCACGCTGTGGTTCATTTTAGGTAGAGCCTGTGATAGTGGAAGCTGTTGCATAGTTAATTTCTGGCTGGTGCTTCGTAAATTACTCAGACTACCCTTTCCTAGGAATGAAAAGAAAGCTTTGTCCATTAAAGTTTCTCAGAGATTACACTAGCAACTCACCTTTGACTGTATATTTCCTGCCTGTTTATAGGTTTTGTTAGTGCCCTTTTTGCTATAAATTTTCCTCCAGTCCTTGGGAATTACAGGATCCATGAAAATTTGTAAAACAGAGGATAAGAATCTCATTCAGATATGATTAATCCTGTGCAAATATTACTGAGGATAAAGGTGATGCATTGTCTTGTGTTTAGTCCTTCCTCGTGGCAGGATGTTAGTGAATACCAGCAGATGGTATGTTGATCACATAATTCAGAAGAGTAAAATTTATGCCCATCCTGACACTGATTGCAGACAAGGTACATGCTTTCCACACGCTTTTTTGTTTGTGTTGCTTATTTTGTTTGTTTTTAGTATCAAAAATTATATATAGTTAGCATTACTTTTGAGTTATATTGCACCAAAATTATGGTTACCAAAGTATCTAGGTAAACTCTTACTAATAACAGGTGGTTATTATCATGTCCTCTAGACAGAGAGAAAGTATAGAAGTTTCCCCCAGACCCACTGCACTGCCAGAAGTGTATTGGCAAAGCTTACCACAGTTGTGAGCCTACTGGCATATCTCTACCCCACAGGTAGGTAGTGAAAATTGCATCAAGATCATCGTTTAGTCATAGATGACAGCCTATAGATTTCTCCTGTGCTAGTAACTTTAACTGCAAGAATTATCTTTTGCCAAAAGTGTGGTAGACAATGCAGCTATAGTGTTCTTTATCTCTAATTCTATCAGAGCTGTTACAGCAATTTGCTCTGTATTTTCAATTTTTTTCACTCAATAAAAACACTAGATGCTAATGTTAAAAAGCAAAATTCAACCGAGTAAATTTTAAAGATCTTATTGGCTTTATTCAATGATTCATAAATTGAGCATCATCCAATCTAGCAGATAGAAAGGGGCTCCTAGTTGCTGTACAAAATGAAAGACTTTCACAGGCAGAAGGGAGCAGGAACAAGGAAGTCATACTAGGCAAAAACACAGATTGGTTATTTCAAGGTTACTTTCCCTTAGGGGCTGTTGGGGGTCTATCAGGCTGATGATCTAACTAATGCTGATCAGGAGACTCCTGAGTGACTGGTTTAAGATTCCATTCCTGGGAGAACCCGAAACTGTAATTAAGTCTTGGTTTGTTGGCATGGGGTTTAGTATAAGCAACTCCATTTTGGGCCTCTTGTCTTGTTTTTAACACTAAGAATAGAAGAATGGTCTAGTAGAAGAGAAGAAAAAACTATATTAATATTTGAGATAGCATGTACAAAGCACTTTAATAGAGATCTGTCCACTGCACACTGGTGGAACAAAGGAGGGAAAGACTAACTTTCCTTGACATTGGGGGAGGGTCTCAGAACGAGAGGATATAGTTGAGAAAGTTCTTTGAGATGAGTAGAAGTTTCTCAGACAGACAATCAAGTAGAATGCCAGGAACAAAAGAGGGAGGCATGAAAGAGTAACTTGAGAGAACTCCAAGGGAAAATTAGAGGGCCTATTATGCCATTCAGTAATTTGGAGTTTATGCCCTAGGCAACAGGAAGCACCAAATGCTTTCTTAAAGTGATAGAATAGTATGACCTTGTTCACCTTTGTGAGATCTCTCTGTCTAAAGCATACTGAATAGACTAAGTCACACCAATTAAAGGCTACATGAATGGTTTGGAGAATCTGCTTACAATGGAAGCCTGAACTAAAGAGGTGGAAGAGGGTGAAAGAAGCAACTAATTGAAAGACTCTCAGGAGGAAAAACAGACACATAACAATGACATTAAATGAAATAGATTCATTTATTTCTTCTGCACTTTACGTAGGCACTTTACTAGTCCCTAGGGATACAACTAACTTGAACAGACAGAACTTATGGCCCAAAAGGTGAGACAGAACATTAAACAAGCCTTTACAGTGGGATGTCAGTGCTCTGATGGGGTAACATAGGTTGCTATGGCAGCAGAGCACAGGGTCTCCAAACCTAGACAGAAGATTAGAGAATGTTTTCCAGGGGAGATAAAATCTAAACTGAGACCTAATAAGGGAAAGGGTGAAGGGGATGGAGGGGAGATTTGCAGGAAGAGAGGAGAGCATTTGAAAAGGCCTTGAGGTGAGAAATGGTGTAATAAAACAGGGAACCTAAAAGAAAAGTGTGGAGGGATGAGAAGAGGCAAGAGAGGTAAGCAGAGGCCAGAACATGGATGGTCCCAAGGTGATGCTAAAGAGTTCTGCATTCATCTGAAGGGCAATATTGAGCCATTTTAATCACAGGAATAACACGTATATTTGCACTTTAAGAAAATGCCCCTGGATGTGATGTAGAGAACTGATAGCTAGCAAAGGCCATCCCTGGTGTTTCCTATGTCACAGCATCCATCACACGTTGGTCAGTTTATTTGTTTCCTTATTTGTTTCCCTATTCCTTCCACCAAACTACATACTTCATTAAATCAGAATATCTTTCTTGTGCATTACTGTATTCCTAATGCAGGTACTCAACAATTTTTGAATGAAATAACAAACAAATGAATAAGGAACAATTAGAATGCTACTATAGGATTCCACAAAGGGGCCTTGACAAGAGTAGAGATATTTGGACAGTTCAAGAGATATTTAGAAGTAAAGTTGACAGGTCATTGAAAGTGATAGAAATAAAGTTATGAAGGGGCAAGAACAATTTCTATTTCTTGCCTTATGAAACTAGGACGTTAGTGATGCCTTTGTCAATTGTCCCCTCTTAGCCATCTAACCTTTTTTTCTTTTTTTCTTTTTTTTTTTGGTGAGGAAGATTGGCAACAGATGTTAGTTCAGGGACAATCTTGGCCCTCAGTTAACATCTGTTGCCAATCTTCCTTGTTTTGCTTGAGGGAGATTGTCCCTGGTACAGATGTTAGCTCAGGGACAATCTTCCTTTATTTTGTATGTGGGACACTGCCACAGCATAGCTTGATGAGCAGTGTGTAAGTCCACACCTGGGATCCAAACCTGCAAACCCCAGACCACTGAAGCGGAGTGCACGACCTTAACCACTACACATTGGGCCTGCCCCTTAGCTGTCTAACTTTTCTTTCCCATAATGCTCCAGCCCTCAGTTTCATGCTCTTCATCATTTCCTTCACAAATTATTCCTTAGACTGCCCTGCACAATTAGCTACCATCTTCAGATTGTAATCTACTTCCCTTGAGCTCCTTAAAATCAAATTTAAAACTCACACTTTCCAAAGATTTAAACAAAGAAAAAAAGTGATGAAAAATTAAGAAAAAGTTTATAAACTGGAGGTAAGAAGAGAAAACACAGCTGAAGCTCAAATTTGAAATAAGAGAAAGAGTGGCCATCATCATTAAAAATTATGATTGAGGGTGAATTATTTGTAAGATCCTGGATAGAGATAATTAAAGAATTGTATTGTTTTATTTCAAAGACAGGACATTTATGTCCCATAATGCATATGTGTGTAAAGAATATAAAGCAATATAGGAGAAGTGCCTAATAAGAGGTAAAAAGAATAAAGTCTACCTGAACTCAGTTGATGGAACTATTCCTTTGTCCTGGGACACAGGACGAGCTGAAGAAAGGACCTGGGAAGCACCAGATGTCTTAAATCTCTTCTCACTAGAGCTTTGGATCCCTGCTAATGACTATAGCAATCCCTGCCTAGAGAGTTTTCCATCAGAATAACACGACGCACTCCAAGTTCAAGGTTTTTACTCCAACCTGCAGCTGGCAATATTCCTGAGCACACATAGCTAATCCCCACCAGCTGAATGTGTTTGGATCAGTATTCAAAAATATTCCTGGCGCCAAATGTGAGAAGCACTGATATTCATGTCACTCATCAAATGAGCAAATTAGTTCTTTAATTTTCCCAGTCCTCAGAATCTCAGCATCCTCGTATCCCCTTTGCCAAAAAAAGGTGCTATCTGGAGAAATGAGATAAAGATCAGAACATGTCATTATGCACATAGAAACTAGACTATCAATATTAATATTTATCTCTCCGTTTGGCTCATTCACCTTAATGAAAATACCAGAACAGCAAGCAGGTTTCTTCCTGGCTCCTGGGGAAATAAAATGCAGCAGAATCTTAATGCTTTTAACATGATCTACCCACTTTGGACAGTCTAAGGTGTCATGGAAGAAACGAATGAGAGAAATGAAAGTATTATTGAAAAAAAAGAAATGATATAATGATAAGTGATATAGTAGCCAAAAATTCGCAACATAAAGAGAAGAAAAACAAGACACTTAAGAAATCAATCATAAATATATGTCTGCGTGTCTTTTTTCCATGTGAAACTCCTGTGTGTGTGTATGTGTGTGTGTGTATATGTATTTGTGTTTTGCTAGAGTAGTTGTTGTTGTTATTTTTTAGTGTTAATGGAGAAATAGCCAGCAGCCTTTTCTTCCTGCTAAAGATACTCTCCAAGCAGCAAATTAAACACATATAGAAGAAAAGACAACTGAACGTGCCTTTCATAGGAGCAGAAGAATCCCAGAAAGAGGAGGGAGGGAGGGTAGCAAAAAGGAACAAATCAATAAACTAATATAGAATTGCGTGGGACTGAGAAAGGAGGATACAAATAAGTGATATTGGAGAAATTCGAATGGCCTGAAGGGAAACAGAATAAGAAATTCAAGCAATGTAGGAATTTGACAGAGAAAAATGAGTGTAGTAACTAGATGTAAGCAAGGGCTCTGATATCTAGATGTCTTGGTGTATTTTACTGTGATTTTTCATGGTAAAGACTTTACGAAATTAAAATGAAAAAAGAACCTTAATCACACCAACTTTTGCTTATTAAAAGGTGGGGGTTTTTCAGATTATCCTCCATGAAAGACTGCAGACCAAATCCTGCTGCCATTATGGAAATGTTGGAGGTTCCCAACCTGACAGCCACCTAGGAAGTGGGTCTTCAAAGCAGGGTGTGTGAGCAAAGCAGCAGGCCAGGTCCATGGGAGAAGCATGGGAAAAGGGGCATGTGACTCCGTTTCCAAAGCAAACTGGACCCTAAACACCTGAGTCAACACATTAGCATAAAACTGCCTTTGCATGTCGGAGTAAATAGAGAAAAATCAGCAAATATCTCACTCTTTAATTTTTGAATGGCAGAGAAAATTTGTGCTCTTCGGCTCCCTTAAAGGCAATAGATCGTGGAATTAACATTGAACCTGTCAGAAAAATGGTTGACTTGCCCATCAAAGCTATATTTGAGGAAGCATGGTGGGTGGGATGGAAGGCAACAGAGGTGAACAAGCCTGGGTTTGGATCCCAGCTCTTTCCTTATAGTAGCCTTATAGGCTACTTCACTTATCTGAGCCTTTGTTTCTCCTTTTACAAAATGAAGGCAGTAATATCTACTTACACAAGGGTGTTTTAACACATGATAATTATACAAATAATTTGTTCATTCAATAAACACTTTAGTATTGTTGATGGGACAGTATGGCCTATTCCTGTCACAAGTGTTGGTGGTTCAGGATTGAACAAGCAGAGGTGGTCCCTGACCTCGTGAAATATTCTAGTAGACAATATAATAAGGAGTAAATTTTCTAGTAGACAATCAATAAATTGCAGCTGGTATTTTATTTGTTAAAGGAATAAGAAATGCACTCAGGGTAATAGGAAAGAAAATCCCCTTACGCATCATAAACTGTCACCTGCACGTATGTGGGTCTTTGCTAAATGGAAAACAAATGTGGATGATTTGGCGTAAACTGTACTATTTTGACATATGTACAGATAAGTTTGACAGAGTAAGAAAGCTGGCTGATGAAGAAGGTAGAGAAGAAAAACATGCCTGGATTTATACGTATGTATGTGGCTTCTGTAAAACCATCCCAGCTGCCCCATTTCACGTTCAACAAGATTTCCTAAATTGAAGAAGCAGATACACATTGTGTTACTGCTCCCCTGCAGACGCACTGTGAGTATCAAGAGAGTTTTCAGTATAATAATAAAATTGAATACCTCTATGGGCTGGTGAATAGGTTGCATTATTGAGTTCATTGTAGTAGTAGAAAATTGACTTATTCAAAAAAGGAGCTCCCACCGTGGCTTAGCGGTTAAGTGCGCGCGCTCTGATGCTGGCGGCCCGGGTTCGGATCCCGGGCGCGCCCCGAGGCACCACATCTCCGTCCAACCCGAGGCCGAGTCCCGCGTACAGCAACTAGAAGGATGTGAACCTACGACATACAACTATCTACTGGGGCTTTGGGGGGAAAAAATGAATAAATAAAATCTTTAAAAAAAAAAAAAAAAAAAAAGGAGCTCCCAGTCCGTGCTCCTCATGGTGCTAAGTCTAGGGAACATTTCTTCTGCCACTATGACTACAGGAGCTGCCATCAGCAAAGACCTTGAAATGGAAGATAGTCTTCCTTCTGTTTCCAGAAATCTCTGGCATTTAACTGCAGCTTCTTGGGATGCTGTTTTGTCGACAGGTAATGCCCCAGCCTAATGACTTCACCCATAAGAAGAGCCTTTGCATAAACCCTGTGTAAATGCTCCAAAACTTGCTTTCTTCTTTTCCAAGACTCTGTTTAGGTTGTTACTGTTACAGTGACAGCTCTGTTGAGCTGGCCTCCAGTTCCAGAGGCCATCTGTAAGCTGAGACATTAGAGGAGCTCTCAAGGAAGCATTGCTCAATGCTAAAGAAATTAAGAATGCTGTTCATCTAGAAATCTCCTGGACGGCAGCAGCCCGACCTCTGTGCAGAATCCAGCAAGAGCCCACGTGGAATTTCTCACTGAAATTCCAGGAGCATGCTTGCATTTCCACGGTATTGTGAAGAGCCGCAATGAAGAAAGTTCAGGGGACTAAGGCCAAATAACAAATCTCTATGGAAATGAAATTAAGAAAGAGGCCACACTGAGGTAGGGAGGCAAGGAGAATGAGGAGAGTTCTTTATGGGCATGCGTGTCTACGATACTCAAAAGACTCTCTTCTCTAACGTATCTGAAAAAGAAGCTATATGATGACAAGACATACGTTCGCATTCAATTCAGTAAATGGTACACCAAAAACAGAAGTCAATTCTGTTTATTAGAGTTATAGGTGGGGTTTTATTTTCTTATTTGCCTTTGGTATTGGTATTTTCTCTTTTTTCTGAAATGGTGATGTATAAATGGGGTCAATAAATGAGTATATTTTAAAATAAGATGAAATGGTAGGCATCATGAGTTCTCTCTGTCCCATGACCACACATCAGGCCTTTCTCCCCAGTCAGCCCCTTGGGATGCAGTTCTTTACAACCGACCCACTAAATCCACATTAAACTCAGGATCTTATTATCCCTACATATGAGGGAGGCAGGACTGCAAATCACAGAAATTACTAACCTAGGATAATAAAAGGGGACTGATTTATTTAGTAACAGGATAGGGGCTATGTCTTGGAACCCACAACAAAGAAAAGCAATAGACTTGAAAAGGGGTTGGAACCAGTAACTGGAACCAAAGTTATTCTCCCAAATCTCTCTGGGGTTGTTGGTCTCTCATCTCTACCACTTTCTACACGTGCTTCATTCACTCTTTCTGCAAAGAAGGTTCTCCCACTTTTCTGTTCACCCAGTGAAAAATTGCCATCCTCTTCCAATTGGTTCTGTTATGCCTCATACTAGACCCAGGGGATAAATAGAGAGGCAATGGTGACTTGAGTTCAACTAATGGCCCCTATTCATCATAGTTGGGTTTTTTTTTTTTTCTGTGACAGTAAATTTTACCCAGAGGTCTCCACTGGTCACAAGCAAATGCTAGAAATCTTATCAGGTTCTAGTGCTCCATGACATGCCACCATTATAAAGCAGACGGTCCAATTCCACCACTACTCCTAGGTTTCTGCGGCTAAGCAAGAACTTGAACTAAGACTTTATTCATTTCCAGTGTTCTGGAGCTAATGAGCCTAAGAGACTCATCTTTCCAGTCTCCAAAATGGCCATTTCACAACTCCTCCATCTCTTAAAATGTGTAACTCTTCTTCCTACATCATCTAAAAACATATACAGTCAGATGAGAACTACTTCAAATTCCCACCACCAAACACAGCTATTTGCATATATATTTTTCTACGTTTCCTCGTTTTTACAGTGGATGAAATTTCCATACGTTTATCTCATGCCAATCCCTCCAGCTATGCTCTATGCCTTCACTGTCCAATTCCGTAGTCACTAGTTTTATGTGGCTACCGAGGACTTACTAAAATCTACATGTGCTGTAAGTATAAAATGCACGTCAGATGTCAGACTTAGTATGGTAAAAAGAATGAAAAATGTCTCAATAATTTTATATTAATACATATTGAAAGAATAATATTTTGATATATTGGGTTAAATAAAATATATTGTTAAAATTAATTTCACCTATTTCTTTTTATGCCTTTACTGTGGCTACTAGAAAATTTTAAATTGCATATGTGGCTCGTATTCTATTTCTATTAGACAATGCTGTCCACATCGTACCCCTTCTTGCCTACCAAAGGTCTATGCCTCAGCCATTATTCCCACGCGCCACGTCCCCCCACCCCCACACACAAATCTGGCAACATCAGTTTCCCTCTCACTCCTAGGTCATTCTTATCAGAATACAAATTTATTTTTTTATTCTATTTTTAAAATAAGAAACTCCTTTGATTTTTCTCCCCATTTCTCTGTAATTCTTCAGCACAGAATTCCTCAAAAGATTTTTGTCTATAATTACTACTTCCATTCCTCTTCTATTCTTTCCTAAAGACCACTCAAATTAGGCTTAGGTCTCTTTATTCAGGTCTCTTATGGCATCCATCTTGCTGAATCATTAGGTTGGTTCAATTTTATCTTCTTATTCAGCTTCCTGGCAATGCATGACGTAGTCTACCACTCACTCCTTGAAATATGTGTTTCCCTAGTCTTCTCCGATTATGTAATACTCCCCAGTGTCCTTTGCTGACTTCTCCTTTCTTCCTGACTAAAAACACTTCAGTGACCAAGAGCACAATCCTAGACACTCTGATCTATCTTCTCTCACTCACTCGTCCAGTCATGCTCTTGGCTTTAAATATTATCTATATGCTGACAACTCCAAAACATATTCCTGTACTCAAAATGTATCCATGACTCCAAACCCATAAATCCAGTTGCCACCTCAACCTTTACACTTGGATTGCTAATAGGTATCCGAAGCCTTGCACAAGTAAACCCAGTTCTTGATATCCATCCCCCCCCTTTCATCCTTTCCAGTCTTAATTACGGCATCATATCTACCCAGATGCTCAGGCTACAGACTTAAAGGTCATTAGTCCCTTCCTTCTACTTCGCCCTCACATCCAATGTGTTCTTCTGGTCACTTTTCAGCATCTCCACTGTAGCCCCAGCCACTCTCATGTCTTCCAGAATATTGCAAAACCTATTTCCTCCCTTGCCCCACTTCAGTTTCTCTTGCTTAAAGTATATAGAGTGTCCTTTTTAAAGCTCAAATGAGTTCATATTACTCTCCTGCTTACAGATCTTTAATATCTTTGCAATCACAACTGAAATAAAATCTAATTGCCTTACTATGGCCTGTAAGGCTGTATATTGCCTGACTTTAGTAAAATCTCTGATCTAATCTTTCACAGGGTTCACCATTTTTTGCTGGCTCCAGCTACTCTGAACCTCCTTTCTGCCCCTAGAACACACAAGTATCTTCCTGTCTCATGGTCTTCACACTTGCTGTTTCTTCTCCTTAGAATGCTCTTCGCCCAGATCTTTGCATAGCTGGCCTTTTCATATTATTTGGGTCTCAACTCAGTTATCCCACTGTAAGAGAGAACATCCCTGGCCACCCTAGATAATGTGTTATCTCCTCCACCCCCACAATCACTTTCCATTCCGTTTCTTTATTTTCTTCGTAGTATATGAACTCTGTCCACCATTAGAATATAAGCTCTATGAAGAGAAATTTTGTTTTATTCACTGCATCCTCCATGCTCGGAAGATTGCCAAGAACCCACAAAAATCTCTAAAGAGTATTGATGAATGAAGAGATCAATGAATAAGGGAATGGATGATACAGTGAATAGAAGCAGGAGAACAATGAGCTTTTCTACAATTTGTTCTCATGACATATGAGGAACGCCGGGTTCCCCAGGACTCATACTGAATTTTAGCCCAATTTATTGAAGATCCTTTATGTTGGGAAACCATATCAAGTTTATTCAGCAGGAGGTGCCCACAAGAAAAACATGGAATAACCTAGTAAAATTGAAGTCCTCCATCACCTCCAGTTTCTCCCTCATATCATTCCAAAAGTCAGAATCCAGCTTTTTGCTGAACTGTGTAGTTTGGCTATAGATGGGCAACAGGGCAGAGAATTCAACAGCTGCAATTCAACATGGAATTTAACTGATTTCTTGCTCTGGATTTCAGCAATTCCAGAATTTAAGATAGTTTACAGGCAGATAAAGGCTTTCACAAAGGATTTTCATATTTGTGATGCTATAGCTTTCTTCTTCAGGTTGCCAAGCTGTCTTTCCTGTAAGACTCAGTCTTAGTGTGGGCCAAGAAAATACAGGACACAGTTTATTAAGTGTTTCACTATCCAGAAGTAAGACCATTCCCCTGCTTCAAATGAAGGAATTTTCACTGTCCTTAATGTCCCACGTATTTTCCCACTGTCTGATAAATTTCTGTCAAGTTACCATTTGGTAGCAAGGCACACAAACTCACTTAACTTAAGAAAATTGGAGAATGTATCGGAAGAATACCAGAAATGTAGTCAAGCCTCCCAAAGAGTGGAATCAGCTGGGAACCAAAAGTTACTTTCTTCAATTCTCTATCTCTCTCTGCAAGCCCCTGTTAGCCTTCCCTCTTTTTCAACAATGACTTTTTTTCTGATTCTTCAATTAAGATAGCAGAGACCAGCTACCTAGGTTTCCTGTTCTTTATCATCTTGTAATTTAAGTGCCAACAAAGGGTAAATCAATTTGGAGTTCAAATTCCAAGCTCCTAGAAAGGGAAATGTATTGTTCAGGCTTGGACCATGACTATGTCTCTGGTCCAAAGGCTGCATCATGAGGTTGCCTGTTCCACTGCCTTCTTAGTAATTGTTCTGGATGCAGACTTTCTGAAAAGAAGGTAAATGCAGGTTCTTTAAGAAGGCAGTGTGGAGACAGAGAGGAGAGAAGAGTAAAACTGTTTGCACGTCTGGTATAATACCAGAAATGGAGGAAAACCTAACTTCTACTGGGCACCCATGCTTCCCAAGAACACTTCAACTGTCAGGGACCACGCATCTCTACTTGCCAGCTGAGTCCTCAATGCCAAGCACTGTGCATTACATATAGGATCCCCAATAAATATGGGTTTCATAAATGAATGAATGAATAACAATTGTCACACAGGCAACAACACAGAAATAACTATAAAATAGAAAACTATAAGTCGGAAGTGAACGGGAAAAATCACGGAGCTGTGTTTTAAAGAATGGATAAACATTTAATAGATATTGGAGTCTGAGAGCACAATCTTGCAGAGATAATATAGTAGAAAAATTTTCAAAGTATGCAAATAATCCTTGAATTCTTAAATAAGCTAGACTTTATTTATTAAGGGATAGGGAGCCACTGTGGGAGCTAATGAATTTATGCTATTACAATCTCCTACTTGTTCTCTAAGACTTATTTATCTAATCTACTTGAACATCACTATAATGATGATTATAGATGTGTCAGATACGGGCAAGATACTCAAATGAGATGTGGAAGATACTAATGAGAAATTTCACATTATTGACACTAATATTTTCCAAATACTTTCCATCTGTATAGATTTTAACCTTTATCCACAACAACGCTTTCATGTTTCTCTCTTTTTACCTTAAGCATGAGATTATTAATGGAAAGTTTATACCCTACATTAATAGGAGAAGAAGTGGTGCCGCATTTTTGTTAACAGGAGAGAAATATTGACAATTGCATTTGTAATTGGACAGTGCTGAGGAGCTCAGAGATAAGCTATAGGCTTTCTGGGGTGTTTATACACATCACAGAGGAAGGTAAAATGAACAGCCTATTGTTTGCTCCTCAAACAAATGAAAACATGAGAAACCAACACTTCATGATGTGCCTGCCTCTTGAAAAGGTAACTCAGATCTTTTAAAGCTATTTAATATCCTGGTAATGTTGTTTGGTTTGAAAAAGCGTATTAAAATGAAGTGGATGTCCTTGAGTCCGCTATTTACGGTGGTGAATCTATTTAGATTTTGAATGACACAATTCCTTCAATCCACATCTCTAAAGCTGGGTTCCATTATTTACAATTGTTAAACATTTTACACGTAATATGTTTTCAGGAAAACTTTGCATATATTTTTGCATTGTACACTTATAACCATTCTTCAAAGAATATAAGTTTAACAAAAATATATTGTTCAGCTACAAAACATCAGGCATTATAGAAACTAGTTTAAAAACACATTCCCGGGCCGGCCCCGTGGCTTAGCAGTTAAGCGCGCGCACTCCGCTACTGGCGTCCCGGGTTCGGATCCCGGGCGCGCACAGACACACCGCTTCTCTGGCCATGCTGAGGCCGCGTCCCACATACAGCAACTAGAAGGATGTGCAACTATGACATACAACCATCTACTGGGGCTTTGGGGGGAAAAAAAAGGAGAAGGATTGGCAATGGATGTTAGCTCAGAGCCAGTCTTCCTCAGCAAAAAGAGGAGGATTAGCATGGATGTTAGCTCAGGGCTGATCTTCCTCCCAAAAAAAAAAAAACAAAAAACACATTCCCTACCCTTAAGTTGCTTCTGAAGGAAACAGGCAGGTAATCAGAAAATCATCAGAGAATATAACGAGAATTAAACTAGAAGTTAGTGAGGGTGTTCTGGGAGCCCCCTAATGCACACTTGGAGAGTCTCACCCAGTGAAGGAGGTAATAATCAGCCTGATTCTTTAACGATAAGAACAACATAGCCGGGAAAAGAGAATAGGATAGTCTCCTGGGAAAGGTGAAGCACAGGAGAGATCTGTGCAAATATTGTGCCCATCTCACAAATAATCGAGAGATGGATTGAAGCATGTAGTAACTCCAGGACTGCAAGTCAGATCTCCTCCATTTTGGCTCATCAAATATTCACTATCTTACACCATATTCCTTATACAAAGGGATTTTGTGATTACACAAAAAAAATTGAAAGACTGAAATTATCTGATGACTACAATTTATAGAGTTCCTTAAAATCTGGACTGAAAGGGCCGGCCCGGTGGCTTAGCGGTTAAGTGCGTGCGCTCCGCTGCTGGCGGCCCGGGTTCGGATCTCGGGTGCGCACCGACGCACCGCTTCTCCGGCCATGCTGAGGCCGTGTCCCACATACAGCAACTAGAAGGATGTGCAGCTATGACACACAACTATCTACTGGGGCTTTGGGGGGAAAATAAATAAATAAATAAAATCTTTAAAAAAAAAAAAAATCTGGACTGAAAAAGAATACTTGTGACCCTTTTAGCACTCTGGTATTAGGCTTATCAATGTTTAAGCACTGTCTATGGATTATCTCATTTAACTTCATAAAAATGCTAAGAGATATGCACTATCTTCTTCATCGTATACATGAAAAACTTGAAGCAGAGAAGGGCTAAGAAACTTGCCCAAGACTGCACAGCTAACAAAGCAGCAGAACTAGTACTTAAATTCAGGCAGTTTAACTCTAGTATCTGTGCACTTCGCTACTACATGACACTAACAGACTCATCTTAACATTACTATAACTAGCTCTGTGGAACGAATAGACAACGAGCTGGTATTTTTTTTAAACGTATGTCATTTGTGCTTTTTCTGTGTATCTTACCTTGTCAGATGATGCAAATGTGTGTTCATGTTTGAAAAGAGCTGCTGGAGCAATAAATCTCGACGTAAAAGAAGACTACATATAGAAAGGGGCACACTGTATATGTGTGAAAAGAGATGCCAAATGAGCAACATTGAGATCAAATTCACTGAAATTGTTGGACTTTAAAATAAAGAAAGAAGTGTTTTAAACATACAGAAAAAAGAAGTTACTAATCACAAAAAGAAAATTGGATTTTTATTAGAGTTCTCAACAAAAATATTTTTAAGGAAAGAAAATATGAGTCAAAAATTTTATATCCAGCCAAACGGTCCTTCAAGTATAAAGACCGTAAACAGTTATTAACATGTAAGATCTTAAGAATGTCGATGCCAGGAGCCTTACTTGAGAAATATAATAGAAAATAAGTTTTAGACAGCTACAGAATAATTCCAGAGGAGTCAACCTAAGATTTGCAGTTTAGCATTAAATGTATTTAGGTATGAAACCAATATTAGAAAATGTCAATAAATGTGACAAAATAATATTAAGAAATACATGGTCTGACCTTGCATAAATAATATAGTAATAAAAAGTGGGAGGAGAAGTGAGAAATAAAATCTGTAGGCAATAAAGCATGCTGGTTATTTATAGGTATTATCTGAGAGTAAAAGTTGATCATTTGAAGCTAACAAACAAGTAGAATAAGCCTAAGTCCACTTAATATCACACAAATTAAAATAAGAAATAACACTAATAATGTAAAATTGGAAGGTAGGGGACAGGATGGGGTAAAGAAACAGCTTCCTTTATTGCCCAAGGTGAAACCAAATGAAAGACTCTAAAGAAAGAGGAGATATTAATAGAATTATACCACTACAAAGAAATACAAATCTTCCTAAATTTAAAAAACAAAACAAAACAAAAACAGTAATAAAACAGTTCATGTGGTAAAAAAAATTCACTAAATATAACAGAAAAACATGAAACAACTGAAAGCAAATATATAATTTATGTTAATAAGTGGAAAAGGGATTACCCTACTGATGAAATAAAGATTGTTCATATTGGTTCACAAGGAAAAATCCAACTCTGTGCTGTTTACAAGAGGCTTGGGTAAACCAAATTTATTCACAAGGCAAATAGTAATAGAATTGGTAAAAATACGCCATGCAAATGCAAATAGCTATCCTAATAAAATACAGTCTTAATGTCAAACGAGGTACAATTCAGGACCAAAATCATTAAATAAAACAAAAAGGACACTTCATAATGCTATTAACATCTCTGTACCAAATTTACAGCAACAACTTGCATAAAGTGAAAACTAGAGGAAATAAAAGAAGTATGTACACTTTGTACATGTACAAAAGAAGTTGTACACATAAAACAAATGTACACTACTCACTAATAGGAGATTTTAACACAGCTCTCAGATCTAGACAGATCAAGAGGACAAAAATATTAGTAAGGATATAGAAGACCTAAGTAAAATACAGTAAGAAAACATGACATATTAGAGTCTGTGGGATATAGCTAAAGCAGTGTGCAGAGGAAACTTTATAGCATTACATATTATCAATAGAATACTAACAATAAAAAGGAAAAATAAATTAATAATCTGATTTCTAAAGCTAGTGATTTATTTATATCAGCAAAATTATGTATTTACGGCAATAAAAATGAATAGAGAAAGTAAATCAATTAAACATCCAAGTCTAAAACTTATTGATATCTTTAGGTAAAAGAAATATTTTGTACTTCAATGAAGATCTATGATTGTCTAAAGCACACCATCTGGTTCTGTCTGATTCTAGTTAATTGTCTTTGAGGTATTTTGAGATACTTTACACCTCTTTGTAAATTGCAGGTAATTGATAAATATGCAAAGTCTATCTTGTAAGGTAGAGTTTTGATTAAATTCCCTCCCTGCTATGAACAAAGTTTTGTCTCCATTTGTAATTTATCTCAATATTTCTTTATAAATTTGCACGTTTTACTTTTCCTTTGAAACACTGTAACATCTATCTGGTTCCCTCATTGATTAATGAGTAGAATAAAATGTTTAACACATTTATTTATTATACCTCTATGAGAGTTGTGACTTTAAAAGAAAATTATCTTTCACCACTTATAACAGTAAAATTATATACTTATATTAATAAAATGATAAAATAATATCAATAAAATAAAAATAAACACTGAATTTCTGAATTTAGAAAAGGATCAACAAAGTTCATAAAATAAAAGCAGAACAAAAGGATAAATAATAATAAAATAGTGAATTAAAAAACTAATAAGTAAATAAGTGATTCTTTCAAAAAAAAAAACCAACAGCCAACCTAATAAAAATAAAGTTTGAGGTAGAAGCACAAATATACAAAAATAATAAAATAAAGATGGGGAGAAAGTATAAATATACAACACAGAAAAGCACAACAAAGAAATAGCAATTAAAACAGAAGAAAATTTAAAAGTAAGAGATTATTTTGCATAAAATATGTTAAAATATTTAACCATTGACAAATGGATAATTCATAGCAATGGCATAAGGATGTCAATTGCCCCTAAGTAAATTTAAACATTTAAAATTATTTCCACAAAAATACCATAGGATTATTTTCTAGAGATAGACAAATCATTATAAAGTTAATATAGAAAAATAATCCAAGTAAAATAGTAAGAAATCCCCAGGGGGGAAAAAAAGAGTAATGTGGTGAGGCTAGTTCCATTGGATATTAAAATGTTTTCAGAAGCCTTATGTATTGTTATGATATATAGAAATTTGATATAGGATAATGTGGTGATATATTCAAAGTGAATTGAACAGTATCGCCAAAAACTTCATGTCCACTTGAAACCTCAGAGTGGAATATTCGGAGACAGCGTCTTTGCAGATGTAATTAGTTAAGGATCTTCAGATCAAATCAGTTATCCTGGATTTGGGATGGGACCTAAATCCAATGATAATGTCCTTTTAAGAGGAGAGGACAGAGACAGGCAGAGAAGAAGGCCTGTGCGAACAGAGGCAGAGACTGAGTCATGCTGCAGCAAACCAGGAAATGTCAATAGTCTCCAGGAACTGGAAGAGGCAAGGGAAGACTCTCCCCTTGAGCCTCCAGAGGGAATGTGGCCCTGCAGAGACCACGATTCTGGACTTCTGGACTTCTGGCCTCCAGAACTGCGAGAGAATACATTTCTGTTGTTCTCAGCAACTAAGTTATGTTGGTAATGGCATGGTAGTTACGTAGGAAAATGTCTATGTGTTTTAGAATTTCAAAAGCAGTTTTGTTGGGTAAATTGACAAGATATTTAGGATTTTCTTTAAAATATTTTGTAAAGGAAGAAATTAAAAATATAATTTAAGCAATGGAAAAAAATCTTGATAATTATTGAATCTGGGTGATGGGTAAATGGGATTTTATTGTTCTATTCTCTCTACTCCTTGTAAAGTTTAATAAATTGTCAAAATAAAAAATTTAAAAAGATAGTATTGAATATTTGGCAAAAATCTTTAAAGATGAGGATAGTATTCTAAGCTTAGAAGCAGCAAAAGTAGCCACAAATTAAACGATCAATTGATTTGACAACATACAAAGGTAAAACTTATTTAGGTTTTAAAAAGTTCCCTCCCTAAACAGACTAAGTACCTGAAAAGCATATCTACAAAGAGTCAAAGTATCTATTATATAAAGAGCATATATTGTCATATTATATAAAGAGCACATATTGTCAAATAAAACCCTGAGAGTCCAAGAGTTCATAAAAATAAAAATATCACAATTAGCAAAACAAAGAAAAACTCAATTTAGCTAATTTTTAAGACTCTATTGTAAGGAAATAGTATACAGTATGAAAAAGTGTGCATATATTAAAATATTTATTACACGTAATTTATAATATCTAGGAAAGATGGAAGGGACAAATGTATGGAGTGGGGGGGAATCAACCACTTTATACAAAAATAGGAAAAAGGTTATTATCAAACCCCCTGGTGGAAAATTATGTAGTCATTAACAATGACAGTTATATAAATTTATCAATTATTCCTTCAGTAAATTTTTGGACCACATAATACATATCAGGAAGTGTACTAGGCATTGGGAATACAATGATGAATAAAAGTGATGCCATTCTTGCCCTCACAGAGCTCAACATCTAGTGGAGAAGGCCATTAACCAAACAATCTCATGAATAAATGCAAATGCTATAAATCTGGAATATGTATTGGAGGAGAAGTGCATGTGCTGTGAAAGTTTACGAAAGGAATTTAACCAAAAAGAAAAATAAAGGAAGACTTACATGAGCAAATAAAGATTGACTTAAGTTCTGAAGGATAATGTGTTAACTTGGTGAAAATGGGAGGGTAGAATGTTTCAGTGGAGAAAAAACATATGTGCAAAAGTCCTACAGCCAGAAAGAGTATGGGAAATGTGAAGGGCTCAGAGAGAACCAATGCTATGGACTGAATTGTGTCTCCCTCAACATTCACATGTTGAAACCCCAATACCCAATGTGACTGCATTTGGAGATAGGGCCTTTAGAAGGTAATTAAAGTTTAATGAGGTCATAAGGGTAGGGATCTAATCCAATAGGATTTATTTGTGTCCTTCTAACAAAAGACACCAGAGAGTGCTCACTTATGTGCTTGTGAGAGCTCTCACCAGAAACCAACGAACCATACCAAACCTTGATCCTGCACTTTCCAGCCTCCAGAGCTGTGAGAAAATACATTTCTGTTGTTTAAGCCACGCAGTCTGTGGTTTTGCGTTATGGCGGCCCTAGCAGACTAATACAACCAACGTGACTGATATTGAGAGAAAAGGGTAGAATTTGGCCCAAGATGAAGCTGGAGGAGCAGGTGAGAGCCCCTCTGCAGCAGACTTACCTTTATATCAAAATCAATAAAAAAAGTTTTGAAAGGTTTTAGGAATGTAAATATAGTAATATTCACGTTTTTGAGAAGAACTTTCTAACTGCAGAATGGAGGTGGACCAAAATGTAGAACTGTTGGAACATATTATTGAAGTCCACGAAGGAGAAACTGGTAGCTTGGATGAGGATGGTGGTGGAAAGTTGGAGAGAAATGACAAGAGACAGAGATATTTAGGAGAGAAAACATAGGGGACATAGTAATGAATTGGATTTTTTGATATAATATTAAGTGAAAGAGCCAAATGCAAAATTATAGATTCATCATGATACAACTAAAACTGAGAGAAACACAGGGTGGAAATATATAAATTATAGATATTCTTATTTTTCTACTTTCTGAGATAAAAATGTGGTTATATTACGTTTCTCTTTTTTAAATAAAAATAATATTTTAGTGTAACTGCCACAAAGTTACTGTCAGAGTCACTCCTCAAGAATAACTGAAATCTAAGTACAGGTTTTGCTAAGACTTTCTGTAAAATTAGTACAATCAAAAGAGGCCTGGCAGTAGGAATTATCTCTGACATTTAAATATGCCACAGAGAGTCTACAGCAGCAGGAGTGTTCCAGCCGAAGAAGATCCATACAGAGCTGAAACCACCATGAACAAGGCTCCCCTGGCTCCTGTTCTCAGAGAGGTTTTGTGTATACAGGTAGGCAATTGTGCCTCTTTGACCTGAGGCGAGTTTCCCAAATGCTCTGAGGCTTTGATTCATTTATCTCCTATACAATGAGGGTCCTCACAGCCCTTACTCTGCAGAAATATTGTGAGGACACATGAGATAGGGCAGGTAGAGTCCTTTGAACACCGTCTGCGTGTGCTAAGTGCTCAGACTGGTAGCAGTAGTTTGTAGTAGTGATGGTGGGTTAGTCATCATTAGTAGTAGTAATAATATTACCTCTCTCCACATTTATTTTATTTTATTTTATTTTTGAAGAAATATTGGTTTATAACATTAAGCATTTAGATTTCTTAATGCCTGGTATATGGCTAAAGTAAAATGGTTTCCACCTTATTTAGTTATGAGATGTAGGCTTAAGCTGAGAGAAATTATTCCTGCTATGTGGGAGAGAAAGTCAGTTTACTGTGACTTCTTTAGGAGCAGATGTTTGTATAATTTAGTGTAGGTCAGCAAATTCCAGAACTGACTGTCTAGGCACGATGGGCAGTGTTTGGTACTCGCAAGCAAGTCTTCTGCTAAGATGTCATCTGATACTTGTTGAATGAGAATACTTTTCTTTTTAACCCACAAGGGCAATTTGTGAAACAAATAAACAAAAAATGGTAAACCCTTGTGAAGTGTTGTCCAAGTAATCTAGAGAGCCTTGAAGGGGAAAAGGTAAAGGAAACAGATGGAGTGACCGGGTTGAGAGAATTGGTTGATGTGATCCTCTGGCAATATCAAGGCACTCATTAGGTGAGCACTATTTTTTTCTAAGTTGTATCATGAAATAACTTGTAATATAAATACGAGTGCACTTTCTGAACAAGTGATGCTTTATCCTCCTGGTTGGCCATCCGATAATGGACATATCACAATTTGTTTCTCAAAAATGCATTTTGGATCCAAAGAAGTATTGAGTATCAAAGTTCTGGCTTTGCTTACCTGCTCCGTCTTCTCCTGAGCGTAGGACCGGGAGCAGGTCACCTGATGACTCTGAGCCCTAGTGTCCCTGTGTGCCAAATGAGGAGTGCAAGGCCTTGTTCGCACAGTTGGTATAAGAAGATTTAAGAGATGCAAAATATTGAAAAGACTTCACACATGAGTTTTACAAAATGCTAGTTTCCCTTTCCCCTTTCTTGAATCTGTAACCATTTTTGGAACCTTTTGTCAGAGGACTATGAAACAATACATAAGTGTATAATGGCATAAGACATACAGTTTCAGATCCTTTCCAGTCTTAAATTTTATCTCTATATAGGTGTGAGAACAGATGATTTTATTTTATTTATTTTTTTTGAGCAAGATTAACTCTAAGCTAACATCCATTGCCAATCCTCCTCTTTTTTGCTGAGGAAGATTGGCTCTGAGCTAATATCCATGCCCATCTTCCTCTACATTATATGGGATGCCGCCACAGAATGGCTTCATAAGTGGTGTGTCAGTCCGTGCCTGGGATCTGAACCTGCGAAACCTGGGCCTTGAAAGCAGAGCGCACGAACTTAATGGCTTTGCCAATGGGCTGGCCCCCAGATGATTATTTTTAAAGATATAATTTCTCAATTAGGATATACTTAATATGTAGACATGATTGGAAAACATACAGAAAGCAGATTTGATTGACATCTGATGGATACATTAAAACTAACCTTAAAACTACACTAAGGTATTTAAGTTCAATATTTTGTTAGTCTGTCCCTTTATTCCTTATTCAATTTAGCTGGAAACCTCTTCCAATGTCTATTCAGGGAAAACATTTTGAAAGGAATATTTTAATGAGACCATTGTGTCCCCAGAGCCCTGCTGAGTGGCAGGTTATGGAAAACATAGGTAAATATTGTTTGAATTGAGCATATAAAAATGGAAACATTTTATAAGCTTATCAGCGTCTCACATTTAGTATGAACTAGTGGATTTCTCAAAGTGTGCCCCAAATGTAAACGTTTAAAAGAAGGTAAATCACTATGCCCACTCTTCTTTTCAATAAGAAATTTTGGAGATGTCATCTCATAGTGTTATTTTTCAAGCATCTCTTGCTTCTAGGTTTCCTTCAAGTTTTGAAGTAAGCAGACAAAATATTTTCCTCAGGTTTACAGTGCTAACAATGCTCATTCATTTCAAAGAGTTTTTACACTTTTGTCAAGGCTCTCTGTGTCTACCTAAGTATGTACCTCTAGTCAGAAGCTGACGTGCCATAATCTCTATAACTGAAAAATTGTTTAATCTACAAATTTATTTTGCCTTACAATTTTCTGGTGCCTGAAAAAGTACTGATAAATGACGACCTCCCATTGTTCCAAATACCAAGTATAAAATGCTTTCTGTCTATGCCTGCATTTAGTATTGATTCTTCAAACGGAATAAGAATCTGTAATAAACACAGGAGAATCAAGAAGGCTTTTAGACTCAGCAGCAGATTCAAGGAGAGGGAGGCCAGAAGTGGTTTTAAACTGCCTGGAAATTACTGTGCAGTGTAAAGGGCTGGGAATCCACAATTTGTTAGTAACCCAATTCATATTAGGAAAGCTGTCAAATCACTGACACACCATGCTAGTTTTGCTGTTGTTGTTGTTGTTTTTAACAGTTTACAATCTTGTTGTGTAGCATCAGATGGTATAATTGTTCAAGTCATTTCATGAAACATTGGCCTCAGATGATTAGCAACACTTTTTTCTTTCTTATATGTTTAGATCTGTCCTACAAAACCTTTCGCCTTGGTAAAACAACTCCACTTTGTGCAGAGTGTAGACAAAGGGGATGGTCTTGGGTTACTGCTGTGGCAGAGGAGTCTCTTTTCTTAAAAAGGGCAGGTGGGGGGTTACACTAATTGAATCATCTAGTGGCTGCAACTTTTTAAGTGCTTTCTTGATTGAGGGGCCAAAATCTATATTAACACCTCTGCCCTTAGCAACACAGTCTTTCAAGTCAAGGAGCTTTGCCCACAAGTCTTCAAGGACTCAATAGAGCTCACTAAATAAATAACATGTAAGTGTGAATTGTGATGGTGTAATGGATTATGTTGGGTCAGAACTAAAGGAAAAAAAGAGGAGATGGTGCCTATGGGCGGTTATAAAATGCCTGTCCCAGGCCCCTCCAAGCCTGAGTCATTCTCCTCTACTCTTTGAGTTAGAAAGCCAATGTGCTTTGTCCCGATGAATCAACTGATCTGTGAATGTTAACTCACCAAAGGCATTCTGAAAAGAAAAGTTAACAGTATATTAACAGTGCTTCTCAAAATCTCTCCCCTACGTCCCCACAACGCCAACTGCCATAAGCCTGTGGAACTAACGGTTGAAGGAACAGGTAACATGGACAGCATTCAAAACCCAGTCATGCAGAATCCGTAGGTACCCCTCTGAGACTTTCTAGTGTGGCGAGAGCTACGTGATATAATATTGATTTGCTCAAAAACAGTGTTTTCTACATTTAGTATATTATTTGTCTCTATATTCTACATTGTTTTCAATCCATTTATTTCATAGTTGCTTCTCTCCTTTCTCTTCTTTATCATGCTTGATGGCAAGACTTACCTTGCTTTACGTGCTGAATCAACAATTAATTTGAATGTATCAGCAATGAACTTTTTTCAAATTTGATTAAATTATTTTAAAATTCATCTAGGAAAATGAAAAGGTGACATGAAAGCTATCATTTATGGTGTTCATACTGTGTACCAAGTCAGGTATTGAGTTAAGCACCTTACCAACATTAAAGAAGTACAGTAGGCACTGGATTGGATAGGAAGACAAATTTTTAAGCCACAGTAGTTCTAACAGCTTGTCACATGGAGTAGCATTTGATTTAGGTGATGTTAGAAAGCCCCACGCCTACATGTTTTCTCTCCAAAAGACCTTGAAATTTCACTAATCAAGATCCATTTCTTGGACCCTGTCATTATTCCTTAGGAATATTTTAAGCAGAAGAACTCCCTTAAGTACTCCTTCCCTACGGTGCTCTAAATCTCCTTCTCTTTGCTAAATCGCCTAGTTTACCTTTTCATGATTCTCACTTTGTCTTTCTACTATTTTTTGTCTCCTATAAGTTAGTAGCCTGCAAAGACTGTTACAAAGTCCCTGGACCTTCCACTTATATTAAAAGAAATCCCACTCCGCATATCATATTCAAATTCTTTTCCCAGAATGGAAAAATTCAAGTCTTGCCAAAATTTTACCTGTGGTATAAAACTGCTAACTGTCTTAAACAGGTGCAATTGATTTAGAAGTGTAATCCTGTGAATTCACTGGAGGAGGATGTCAGTGCTCAGAAAAAAATAGAAGTGATATTAAATATCTAGAAGGAAACTTAGCCCAGAAAGAGGCAAAACTAATGTCATCCAAGATAAAATAACTGGAAAAGGACATTACAGTGCCTGTTTAAGACATTGACACACATCAGAAGATCTAAAGGGAAGGAGGAATTGGAATGTGCTAGTGGAAAACTTCTTGACTGAAGGGGAGAAAGGGGGCTGGAGGATTTGAATTTGAGAAGAATTTACAGCGAGTCTCTGATTTGGTAACGTTATGTTTTGTTCTAGGGAACTGGCCTACCAATATGGAAACCATCCTAAAGTAGTCAACTCTAATATATTCCTTGACACAAAAAGAGGATGGGAAGAAGTTCAAGAATTTGGTGGCAGACTTTATATGAACCACATTCTTCTTCACAGAAAAGGTTTGGAGCCCTTACTCACCAGTAGGTAACCGTGAGAACGTGATCTACAATCTCCCGCCTGAAAACTAGTCATGTCCCAATTCCCAGGCCAAATCTGGTAGATGCTCTCAGACTACATAGTCAGCCCTACTTTAAACATAGATCATGCTTCTATGCCAGGACTTCCCTACTCTCAAAAGGAGTCTGATGTGACCCTAGGACTTCTAATCAGGCACCAGGTCAGTGAGTTTCAGTGACGGCCAGAGGGTTTGAGAATCTTTGTCCCATTTCTTTTTCATCTAAATTTCTTCATGTGGTTTCTGTTTTGTTTCATGTTTTATTTTGTCTTGGCAACCCATTCCCAGGTGCCTGGGATTCTGGTGTATACCTTGTGTTCCTAGGTGTACTTCTATCATCCAATTCAAATGCCAAGCCTACCCCCACAAGGCTGAGTCCCTCCTCTCCATCTGCTCCATGTGGCTGGCCAGACATGCAGACCCCTGGTAAAGTGCTCCATAGGAGAGCCCAGGAGCAGGAAAAGACTACTAAGGGATAGGAATTTCAATGGGGAGAACCCCAAGACATCCATTGAATAAGCATGTAAGGCATGGTGACTCGAGAATAAGTAACACACATGGCGTAGAGGGAAAAAAGAGTTCTGGTTTTCAGAAATAATTAGAGAGACTTCTAAAAGTGTTCAGGAATAAGACACTTGTATGTTATGGACTGAATGTTTATTTCCCTCCCAAATTCATATATTGAAATCCAATCCCCAATGTCAAGTTATTTGGAGGCAGGGCCTTTGGGAGGTAATTAGCTTATGAGGGTGGAGCCTCAGGAACGGGTTTAGTGCCGTTATATATGAAGAGACCAGAGAGCTCAGTACAAGGAGCCATCTGAAACCTGGAAGAGGAACCTCACCAGAAGCCAACCACGCTGGCACTATGGCCTTGGACTTCCAGCCTCCAGAACTGTGAGAAACAAATTTCTGTTGTTCGTAAACTACCTTGTTTATGGTATTTTATTAAGGCAGCCCAAGCTGACTAAGACATCTATTAGCAAGATATTCTAAAGGGCCCAAACATTAAGATTATGAGAAGTCTGCAATGCGAAAGAATGAGAAGTTGTATGGAGAAATCAAGTCGGCTGCAAGTCACTCCCACTAAAGATATTTAGTTGAACCGTTTTCAACCCTGCCGGGACAGAAGCAATTGGATGCCCTGCTCTTTTCGCTTCTGCTTCACCCGTAGGTCCCTGTGGGCAATCTGTCCTGCCCTTGGATTCTCCCCACCAGGACCAGCCACTTGAAATTTGTTTGCCCCTTGCATATTTTTAAAAAATTCTGCCAGCAGACTCCTTTATTTTGTATATAGATCAATAGATGTCTATCTGTACATCTATATCATCTCTACCTATATGGATATATCTATATGTATTTATCCCCAGGACAAGGCTTGTGTTCTCCTGCTCTAGTTCTCTTTCTCCTTCTTTCTCTCCTTCCCTCCCTCCACCACCTTCCTCCTCCCTCTCCTTCTATCTCTGCACCTCTCACTGCCCAAGTTTCAGAGAACCCTTTTGCCAGTGGACCCCCTTGGCCAGGATCTTCCCTTATTTTGCCTAAATCTAAGTGGGTAATAAATCTTCGGATTCCTTGCATTCACTCTCTCAAGTGTAGTGTTTTGATATCCTATAGCTTTAAATGGCAGGCAGACCTATTGACCCCACAAGTGGTCATGTTGTTTCAGAGCAGTTTCCTAGAAAGCAGACTGACAGGAGATCAGCCTGCAGGATGTTTTGAGGATCAATACCTCTGTGAAATGAAAGGAAAAAGGACTGGGCAGAGGGAGATGGAGGGCCTGTGCAGTCACAGAAAGGGCTCAGCCATCCCCACAGGAGCTCTAAAGGGCATTAGCCCTTTGACATTGCCTTGAGTCAGAGCAAGGGGGCTGGATTTGAGACCTTAATTGGGCTGCAGACTGCCCCTGAGAAGGAGTGCGACTGTGGGCAATATCGGTCTCTCCAGCTAGGGCAAATTCCTAGATAGACTAGACAGCTGAGGACTATTTGGAGGGAGCAATGCCAGTATCTGAGAGAAATCTTGCAGTGCTGTAGGGAGAGCTGACTTACCAGCACAGCATTCACTGAGGAGGATACACAGTAGATATGATTCAATGTGGGTTTGGATGTGTGTTTGAGATAGAGACCCACTCCCACCTCCTCTATTCTGTCTCTGTGTCAGCAGGGGAGGTTCTGGCAGGTGGCAAGCAGAAGTAGCCAACAGAATTTCCAGACTTAAGATTTCCAAATCTTAGTCTTCCAAATGTGGAGATTAGGGTTTCGAGATGGCAAGGAAGAGGACTATGGATCCTAGATCAGTAGGCAGCGGGCCCTGCTCCCTGGCAGCATTCTAGGAAGACAGCAAGAGAAGAATCCATGTGATATTTCTAAAAAGAGGGAACGTGGACGTTGGAGTACCCACCCTCATGAAATAAGTCTGCCCGGAGAGGAGCTAGATCTGAGTGGGCTGTGCAGATGAGCACAAGGGACATATTGGTAGTTATTTGTGTGGTCACACAACCATTGCCAGAAGGTGCCCCCTCCCACTCCCTCAAGAATCAGTGGTACTGCATCAAACCCTGTCATCTCTGGAGGTGGAGGGAAGCCCAAAACATAACAAAGCTTGAATATCTTACCAGCCTGCAGGACGAAGGCTTAGAATCAAAATAATTTTGTCATAGACAGAGGAAAAATACAGTTTTCTTGCAAACCTAAGTTTCTGACCTGAGGTCTATACCTGGTTGAAATCTCTGCCAAACTAGGTAAGAAATGAAAAATTGTTACTGTGCAACTCCTCTCGCCACTGCAGAATGCTCCAAGAGATTTTCACATCACATTTAAAAATTGTTGCTAACACGGATGGACAGACAGTCCCTGTCTGCAACAGAGAGCACTGCAGTGGAGAGGCGTGGGGGGAGATTGATATTGCTAGAGAAACGAGAGACAGAAATTGTTCTGGCAAGTCCAAACAACTAGTAGAAGATGTAAAGATATTGATCCAAGGAGAAGGGTAACAGAAACCCAGCTGAAGGGGCCAACATTTGAGAGTTCATCTAAAAACTGGGAGTAATCATATAGGTAGTATGTGCTATCAATATTTAATGTCATCTTTCGCATTTTAATAAAAATCAGATACAAAATAAACAAAATTTTTTAAATGAATACGAAAATACCTGGGTACTTCTGCAGGCAACCACATGTCTATTTTTTAAGAAATGACAGAGCTTTTGCAGTGAGTCCAACATAGAAAGTGTTGGAGACTACGTAATAAATCTATTATGACTTTAGCCTAATGCATACAGGACAAGAATTTTTTTCCATTTGTTTCAGCTGTTTGGTTTGTCTGTGGGATAGCAGACTTTAGCACTAGGGTATCTATAACTTTCCAAAGAAATGTTAAATTCTGTCAACTCAAAGTCAACCTAATATGCCTGTTTTTGAAAATTCAAGCATACATTATGTACTACACCACAAGTACTCTGGAAAATCCATGATATCAGCAGGAGAGAAAATAAGGAATCTTAAAGAAAACCTGAAATAATAAAGATAGTTTGCTAGTGACGCGGGATGTAGAAAAATTTTGAATTTACCCTCTCGAAGTGTTCCATAAATTATTTAAACTTCTGGGTAGAATTTTGAGATGTAATCTAAGAATTGCATCAGAAAGATCAAGCGTTCTGCCAGCATTTACATATGGCAATTTTGTTCGCATTCCTTCAGAAGCCACTTTTTCTGAATTTGAGCTAATGTTGGAAGAGGTATCAGCTCCTCCTGGTCTAAATGGAAAAGAAATGCTGATAGGTTGCCAGTGGAGGTCATTGAGCAGCCAGATATGGAAATCAATAAAACTGTGCATTTATGTAAGAGAAGGTTATTGAACAGAAACTTGTCAGATTAACAGTAAGGTTCCACTGAGAGAGGTTTGTGTTCAAGTCAGAGTTCTGAGAAGCCCTCTTTCATGTCCCGCTCAGAAATGACTGCAGCCACATGCAGGAAAGCAGATGGAAGCTGGCACCATTTCAAAGACTGCAGATTGCAGGCGATGTATTTAAACTACATGTAACTGGGAAATTGTGAATGAGTCTTTGAGATAGAAAATGTCAACAATTTCCTGTTATGCTGCAATTGGTTTGATTTATAATGACTTTATAAATAGTAAAATAAAAGGAAATGTATGTACTAAAATATCAGAGCAGAATAGAAAAGATCAGTGAAGTTCTCAATTACAAAGAAGGTCATTTCTCTTAGAATGGAAAATGATTGACATTCAATTAAGAGACAAAAGTAATAAATAAGTCTGTCCTTGTCTTACCATCCTATCAAAATGTGGAAAGCATTGTGATAGGCCAAAAGACCAATAGACGAAGATACAAAAATAAATAATGCAGGCAAAGTCAGAGCTTTGAAAAGGGGGAAGAAAAAGCCTAATTGCAATTTTTCCCCATTGTTCCAAAGCCAATCTTTTTGTTCTCTGATAGATCTGCTGATAGTTGATTTTGCTTCTGACCGCGTGGTAATCAACGTCTTGCCCCAGGCATAGCTGGATACTGAACCCACGCTTCCCTGGGGACTCAGTAGGGAAGCCGATAGTAAAAACAGCCAAGTGCTGGGATTTAACATGTTGACTAAAAACTCAAAGACTGCAGCTTGGCAGGAGTGCTGGGTTTTCTAGGCGGGAATTGTGCTAAACAACACAAAAGGTACTTGGTTCGTATAGTGATTGAGTCAATGAGCCACCCACTTTGCATTTACATATCATGTTCTCTTAAATCTATCTTAGAATTACTCCAAACCATGACTCAAGACTCTTGCTGTTTAATGAAAACAGTTGTAAATGAAACCTCGCTGTTGTAAAATTTACCAGAACTTGGCATCTGTCTCAGGAAGCACTTTTGTGTCAGTTTCTCTCATCAGAATCGCTGGTTCTGAATGACTTGAATAAGTAACGTTTTCCTCCTCTTTCTTTAAGAGTAAATGGAATCCCATATCCAGCAATATAATCATGGATCGTCTCCCAATACTAGGCAAATTCTGGATGTTCAGAAGATTTAAAATATATGGAGCAGTTCACCCGCTTCTAGCTAGGCTTTTGCCTGGTCTTCCAAAGCTCTGAAGTCTTTTAGAGAGGTACTTAATAATATGGCTCCTCTTCTGTCCAGTTTACTTCAGAGGTGGTTCCTATTACAGGCAACAGATAAACCCCAGAGAGACTGACACAGTAGTCTCTTCTCTCAACACCAAGAGAGAGTTACTTGGTATATAAAATAGGTATTTAACCTGCACATGGAGCATAGAGAAAAGCAGTCTCCCTTACAAACCACAAATAAAAATTAACAAAAATTATTTTTGGAGCAAACTTGTAAGCTTTTGCCAAATAAAACACATTTCTGGACTTAGTAAGGAGCGACCTTATCGAAAAGAATAATTGTAAGGAAGTGGGGGGGGTATTGGAATAGGAAGAGGGAATTATTGCAATGGGAAGAACGCTGTGAACATAAAATCTGTAAGAGCCTCAAGAGTTAGGCAAAAGGGATTTTTCTTTCATAGAGAGGAGTCAACAGCGCTAGATACAGGACAGGATGTGGGATGAAAGGGTGGTGCAATCAGGTAGCAGATCAGAGAAAGTTTCCCCCCGAGGCCAGCCTACTTGACTGTTCCAGGAGGGGCCCTTAAGGAGGGTTCTAACTGGTCAGGCTGAGGACGGCCAAAGTTCAGGGACTTGGGAGAAGGAGAGAATCTTAACCAAAATTTGGTTGCCATGCACTTTGTTCCCATTAATTAGTGGGGACAAGCAGTTCAGTTAGCTGTTTATGAGGCGAGGAAAGGGAATTTGGAGGGTCTGTGTCTGGCCTGGTGGTGGGTGAAGAGAGGAGGCATCGCAGAGCCTTCTCTAAGTCAAGTGGGGAGGGTAGTTCTTTGCAATGAGTGTGTTTTTCAGAACAGATAAGGGTGAGGGGGTTCCTCTCCATTTCACTGTTTACCAGAAGCACAGGGCTGAGGGAAAACTCAACACTGTGCTCTTTTGTGTAAAGACATGTTTTATGGGTGTAAGAATCGCCCATCTTGGATTCCCAGTCTCTAGTATCAGCCTGATACAGAAGAGATTTTCAAGGTTTTGAAAGGTCAAGGGTGAGCTTTCTTATCTTCTACAAGCAAGGTTATGAACCTTGTCGACGCGAAATAATCAATAACCATTCTATAGAAAAGAGAAATAAGGTGAGTTTACTGAGCCAGAGTGAGGATTATAACCCAGGAAGGCCTTCGAAAGCGTTCTGGAGAAGCATGGTTTTCAGTACAGTCTTATATCTTCTTAGAACAAAGAACATACATTAAACACACTCAAGATACATTTTCATCAAAATTTCAAAGATATTCAGTTGCAAATTAGAAGTTCAACATGACCATGATGTCAGGAAAGGGACTAGTCCTGGAGTTACCAATAGGGTGTAGGGGGGGAAGTACGCATTCTTATCTTGATAGTGCATTCTTTATTTTACTGGTTAAGCAGATAGACAATGTATGTTTGATAGGCCATAAGTCAGGCTTTTTAGTTCAAGCTGAATCAGTTTTGAATCCAAATAGTTACCCCATATACCTCAATGTGTGAGAATCTCTTGTCAACTTCTTGTATATTCTCAACTCATTTCTGCCTTGGTCTAGAAATGTTAACAGGCAAAAGTCTGGTTGTAGGAATATAAAAGAAATCAAGTGTTCCCAACCCATCTTAATAACTTTAAAATCTTTAAAGTTAGTACAATCCTATTTTAAATGTATTTGACAAAGAGTAGAAGGGGCCCTGTGATTGCTAATTAAGGTCACAGACCACCACACGGTTGGGTCTTCAGGAGAAGTGTGAATTGATTTTGCATGAACAAAAGCCTGTTTAAATAGACATAGGAAACCACTTATGCGGACCCTCCGACTTCTCGCCCAGAGACACCTCCATCATCATGGCCACACTGCCTCTTTAGATAATTGAGGTTATTTGTTGTGGTTACTGGTGTCACTTGTGTTACTCTTATGCCCTAGTTTCACACTGAGCTGATCTCTCCACAGAACATAAGGAACATTAAAAGTACCCAATTGACCTTAGCAAATTCCTTCTCTCCTTCCTGCTAAAATAAAGGCCCTCTGTGGACTTCAAGAATCTCATGTAACTGGAGATGACACGGTGACTGGGGGATTTGCAAGGAGAGTGGAGGCTTGATCAAAGCAGCACAATTCTGAGGATGGAAAAGAGACACAAGGGAGGTCGCTTTATTTCTTATTTCATTCAGCCTTCACAACACACCTTCTCTTGAATGACCAAAGTCTGATAGGTGACTTATTTATAAGTATCTTTCAGAATAATGTTGTTGAACTTAGCCCTGAACTCTACCCTATGTATTTTGCAGAGTTTATGTATGGTAGTTTCTGCAAAATTTTTCCATACGTCTGGCGGTAATGGAATAGCCAAAAACAAACAAAAAGATGTTCTTCAGTTTTGGGATGGTGGGTAAATCATTTTGTTCCGGCTCACTGCTAAAGACGAGCATGTCTCTGGCAAATACTTTTGGTCCTAAAAAGATGTGGCCCGACTTCCTCAGTGTGAGAACAAGAGTCCTGCTGGTGTCAGCTGCTATCCTTGCTGCACCTGCCGTTGTCTCCCTTCAAACCCACACTCCCAGCGACTGAATCAACAGATGCCATAGGATTCAATACCCCCCAGCACCTCCCCCAAGTGCTTGGAGGACCACCCAGGTAAGGTGATTATGGAAGTCTTGGTTGGTGACTCATGGGTGTCGTAAATAAAAGGTGAAGTGGCAGCATGGGGCTCAGAAACAGAAATCCAGCCCTGCTGCTAGGACCAAGTGTTTCCTCAAAAATTGATGCCAATACCCACTTGGACTTGCACTTCCAAGACATACACACACTCACACACACACAGACATTCTTTGCGTTCCAGTGAATGCCAAAATGATTCCATTGTAAATATCCTTTTTAACCATTTAAACAGAGAACAATTTCACTATCTTCAGATTTATGACTTGCAGACATATATATATTTTTTAAATTTTTTGCGCCCTTCTGCTCCCTTTGGCTAGATGCTTGATAATTCCAATATCATTTCACTCATGGAGAGATCATTCTCTTGAAAATGAATACTGGGCTCAGGTGCACTCCTAACATTTTGTGAATCTTTCACCTAATTAATGGGAGGTGAGTCTCTTAACCTACTGCCCAGGTCCCACGGCAGATTATTAGCACTATTGCTTTGATGGATCTTTTTAAGTGCTCCTCTTGGGAAAGATATTTGAAAGTCACATTTAAATAAAGATCCAAAAATTACTGAACATTAATTCTCTCCTAGTCTCAAATGCTATTTCTGGTGAAGGTTATGGAGGCAATTTTAATGGGAGAAATACACCATTATTTAATTACCTCTGATTCCCAATATGCAGCAAAGGACTTTTGCTAATTGTTTCCCACCACCTCCCCCACGACCACCACCAACCCCCCCCCCCTCCCCGCCCCGCAAAATTCTCTAATGATAGAATGGATTTTCATTCATATTGGAAAAAAAGAATGACGTGAAAGAGAAAAGAGGAGGAGCTCATGGAGAGTTCTTCTCTGACTACTCTAAACACAACCCTCAAGGAGGTGGCATCTTGATCAAAACATTCTTATGACTTGCAATTTAATGTTGTATCCAAGAAAATCCTTTCCTTTTTCTCTCTGGTCTTATCCTCAACTCATACATTAGAGTAAAACCAAAGAAGCCTTTTCTCGTATAGAATTATAAAGTGGAAAAGAACCAAAATCCAATTCACTCCAAAAAAGAAGACAGTGTAAGAAAAGTGTAAGCAGCCCGCCCAAAAACACAAGCTTACGAGCAGCAAAACCATGACTTGAGATCAGGTCTCCTGACACCCAGTATCTTCCTCCTGCATGAAGCCACTTAAGTATAACTTGTGAATTAGTCATTTTTAAAAAAGTCAAGCGTATCTCCTTTCCTGCCCTGCCTTAAGACAAAAATTTAAAATTGAGTAGATTCAGATGCCAAAAGGAATAATTATAGAACTGTATTTATATTTAAGTTTTCTAATGTGTATAGTAAAAGCTGCTTATGAAAGAAAAACAAAGGAGAAACACGAAATTAAAAAGGAAATGAATTTGAAACTGTCTTAAATTTTACAAAACTTTTAAGTAAAGAGATATACTCAGAAGAACAACCAAATACTAACTAATGGCAGACGAAGACATTAAGAATACAAAGTAATGCTAAATGCAACTTTGCAAAATGTTTCTATTGTCAGGAAGGCAAGAGACCAAGGAAGGAAGAAATGGGAATATCGGTGAGTGAAACTGGAAATGAAGATGCTCTGGGTGGCAAACAGCTCATCTATTAAAAAGGCAAAGAGGAAAATAATTCACATATTAAATGAGCACAAGGTATCTGTCATGAAACATTGATTTTGCATTTAAGGATCACATGGGACCTCAGTCAAAAAGCAAAGATTGTTAAACTAAGCCAACAGTGCAAAGCCACGGAACTGGAGGGAAATGATCATAGAATTTTATTTCAGGGAAAATGAGAGAACAGTTAACGTAACAGTTAAATAAAAGGCTGTTCTATCCTTCTGTATACACACGTAAATCCTATTATCTTCATAGGGTGTACTTGCATGTCCAGAAAAGCTGCCGCTTTCTCCCTCGAGCGAGCAAATAGGACCGTGTGAGTGGCAGCATGCAGGGAGAGGTTGTAGGTGGTATTAATGAAGTCAAGGCACAGGCAGGTCTCCTGCTAAGACACTCATCCTCAGTGGAAAAGAGCTTTGAGAAATGAGAAGCCGTGGATCCCCTATTCAGCACAGACTTACATCCAGTCCTCAATGAGGGAGCATTGAACTCGCACGCCAGATCTTAGAATTTCTATCACGCATCCCTGCAGCAGTAAGAGACAGGGACTTTCTCAGGTAAGCCCTGATGCCTGCCATTTCAAATGTACAACGTTCTCCCTTAGGCTTAAAATTAGAGTTGAAATTATTTATACTAAATCTTCTAAAGCGTATATTCCACAACCTTTATCATTACATACGACACAAACAAAAATTCCACCTTTCTGCCAAAAAACGCGCACACCTGTTTAGTAAACATCTAGTGAATAAGACACAAAATCCCATGATAGATTTTTCAATGGCCATCAGTAAATATCACCACAGAAAAGTGTACATAACTATAATGTTGGAAAGAAGTACAGTTTAAAGTTTTCTGGAGGCATCAGTGCTAGTTTTGGGGACAAATGCTAATCACACACCAGGAGTTTACCAGAAAGTACTCAGTTGGTAAAAGTAGGCAATTCAAGCTTTATTTGGACTACAGCCCAACAAGTATGGGGCTATGGGGTAAATAGGATTCTTGCTCAAGGATAACATCCACCTGCTATGGAAGCACGAAGGGTAGGATCTAGTCTAATGCTCTGGCCACATATTCCAGATATTGCAAAGGAGTTCTTTGTGCCAGGATACCACAGCTAGCTTACTCTCTGTGCTTACCCTGTGATCCCGAGTGAATGAGGATGTGGGGGATTTCCTGGAGAAGCTGGGAAGCTGACTTGACCTCCAAAGATCAGCCCTAGGATAACAAACTTACAGAGGACACAGAACAGAAATGAGGGCACCGTGGAATCTCTTGTGGGATGTGGGGTGGGGGGACATTCACGAGAGGGGAGAAGAAACCTCACTGAGGGGGAGAGCAGTCAGGTGCCCTGGACGTGATCATGGAGGCTAGCTGATTGCTGTCGAAGAAGCAGGCTTTGGAGCAGTGGTTTTATTCACAGTTGACTCCATAACCTTATGTGAACAGTTGTGAGGTATTTCTTTCTAACACTCTCATTCCTTTTCTTCCTATGGGTTTTCCTATGAAAGTGGAAAAAAAAGAAGCTTAGCCTTGTGTGTTTGGGGTACCTAATTCTTGGTTCACCCACCAGGGTACGTCATGCTTATGAATGTCATCAGTCAAGTGTATTGAGTGAGGTAGGGTGTAATACTCAGATGGGTCATTGAACATCCATTCTCCAGTTTTGGGGCGGGTGGGAATAGAGGTTGGGAGAAGAGGGGGGAACCCGAGAACAAGGCAACCCTTTGAGGAGCATAATGAAGAAGCAGTAACTGTTGTGAGCAGAGAATTCTCTCTTCTGCAGGAGAGCAGCTTCCACTTCTGGAGCTGCAGATGGTTTCAAACTTTCAAACTCAGAAACAGTAGCACGTAAGCAGCACTTACTGCATAAGGCAACAGAGCAGAAAGCAGGAGTGGTGGGGGTGGCAGGAAACACAGGCCAACAGAAACAGTGTGCAGGGACCCAGGGCGGTGCCCGCCAAGGACAGGCACTGGTGTGTTTGAAAACTCCAGTGATAGTATTAGCTGAAGAGAAGAAATCAAACCCCAAAGCCAGGTGAAGTTAACAGAGAGCTAAGCACTCCCTCCTCTGTATTCTCAAAACATATATTACAATGCATAATAAATGACAATTATTCATCTATTTAACTGTCTCCCTCACTAATTTGTGAGCCTCTCTAAGAGCTGGGAACATGTCTTGTTCATCTGCCTGTCCCCAGCACCTCACATAGTTCTTGGCTTAGAGTAAAGGCTCTGAATGTTTATTGAAAGAGAAAGTATAAAGGCCCTTGGAAGAGGCAGGCTGAGTAGGAGAAAGGACACAGTGGTGGCATTGAGGAGACCGCGTGTTATAGTTCTGCCTCTGGCAAAACCAGCTGTGAGATCTTGGAAAGCCATGTAACATTTCTGAGACTTGGTTTCTTTATTGGTAAAATAAACCTGTTTTTCCAAATTACTCTAAAATTCTATTACTTTGAAAATAAAATCTAGATTTTTTTTTGGAAGTTTGCTTAAAGTAGCTAAGTACCAGTTTTTATTAGATTTAGTACCTTCAAAAAATGGTACACGTTAAAAACCCAAAATTTTGAGATTTTTGACTCATCTTAGTAAATGTACTAAACACTTAAAACGAACTCAACTACTGCTCAATGATAAAGTCAATGAGTTGTGAGAAATATATTCTTAATCTCTCCAAAATGAAAATATACTGTTCTTACCATTTCCTTGTAAAAGCTGTTATGTTGTTATTATTTTGCAATAGTTTAATTTCTGATTGGAAAGAGAATTACTAAGGCTATGCCTTAAGTTGATGAGTTCTATTAATCTTCCAGGTGATGCCTTTGCACAAGAAAATAAAGATTGTAGGTATCCTGAATATCTTCATACTTCGAAAATGAGGGAGTTTTACAAAGATTGGGAACACTTAAAATGAATTGTGTAAGAGCATATTTATTTGTTTAATTATCTATGTAAGCCATAGCATAATGAAAATATTGTAATTGTGTTGCTTTTCAAAGAAACACGAAGGAGAAAATTGTAAACATCATGGATGGGGAATTAGGCACACAAAGACTAACCACTACAATAATGTAATTCAGCACTGTGCTGGTAATTTGCCCCTTAGGGGGTAAATTTGGAAAAATGTGTATAAGGTTTAATCATGTGACTATCACTTAATGGGTGTCGTATTGCAAAAGCCACACACACCACATTGAACATTCAGTAATAATTATTTCTTTTAGTTATTCTCCTGGAGGCTTCTCTAGTATCTGTAATTGCCATGTTCTCAAAAACAGCATTCTTTGTATGACACCTGCCCAGCAAGTAAAATGGACTGGTGGTTACAACATAGAATTAGCAATTAGAGATATTTTTTTTTCTTTCAACATTTCGTTACTGAGGGCTTATTCTAAAAAGGAAAAAATGAAATAAAATGAGTAGATGAAATTGTCCTGTCTTGAGACCCAGGCATCTCAGCTGGTGGAGTCTTTTTGTTAAGTGTTTTACTTAGAGATCATTTGTCAAATACGTTAGCAAAAATGGTTTGCTTTTTGGATAGAAGAGTTTTGTTTGAGAACTGTGCTGATTGTTCTCTATTTGCCAGTTCTTATCCATTCTTTGCTCTTCTCATCCTACTCTTTGCGCCAGGAGACTAGCCCTTGTGCATTACATCTCCCAGACTCACTTGTTAGTTGGCTTCCAGTTGGGTTGGCCAATGGCACCAGCATGTAATCAGGGCTTGTACACTACCTCTCTGTCAGTAGCTGTGCATCTCCAGGACTGCAGTTTCTTCTAGTGTGGACTTTCCTCCATGACTCCAACTCTCATTGGGCCTCCATATCTTTCTTTACATTTCTTGTCCTTTCTACCCCAGGGGAGTTGACTGCATCCTTCTGTTGCTAGTCTCTGGTGCCTCATCATCTCTATATATCCCCTGAGCTGTCTATATGTTTGAAGTGCTATTTTAACAGAAATCTCATCATCTGAGGGGAATTTTGTCTTTTTTCCAAGACAGTGGCCATAAGTTCTAATGGCATATGCACTTAATGATAGTTAATGATACGTGATGTTTAGCACATTTTAGCATGTTACTTGATTATAGGTCAAATATTGCTATTACAGCTATCTGTGCATTGTTTCTTTATATAACAGTGTACTGTAGTGGATAGTGTGGTGCTCTACCCAAAGACGTAAATGACTAGATTAAGCAGAGATGAAAAGTCCTTGCCCTTTGCCTCAATTTGAGATAACTCTGAGGGCCATCCCAACTCCAGAGCTTGCCATAGATTCCTAATGCCTCATTAGTCACTTCACCATGAGTCAGCTTCTCCCTCTGCCCAATCTTGCAGATGTATCTCCTGAGAGCAGCCCCCAACAAATCTTCTGCATGCAATTCTCAGTCTCTGAGACTGTTTCCAGGGAATCTGATCTAAGTCCTGCAGTGTCTGGGGTCAGCCTAGACCTGAACTAGCAGAAGAATATAGCTAAATCCCCAAACTCAGCAAATAATTAGACCATGACTATAGAAATCAAATCCTCCCATAAAGTCTCATGAAAAAAATTGCTGTAGCCATAGTGCAGCTATCACTGAGAACAGAAAAGACACTTTCTCCCATCCAGTGTCAGAGCTCTTCTCACTAGGCACTCCCAAAGAATGACTGTAGCCTCCAAGACATTGTGCTGTGTTCCTTGAGGGACAAGGTGGGTGGACGTTTGTGTCGTACCAACTAGCGTGATGTCTCAAACCATCTCTCTTGCTGCTGGCCTCTCTTCTCCCTCCTTTCAGGGATCGTG
Source organism: Ceratotherium simum simum (assembly GCF_057802395.1). NCBI lineage: Eukaryota > Metazoa > Chordata > Mammalia > Perissodactyla > Rhinocerotidae > Ceratotherium > Ceratotherium simum. The sequence goes on along the minus strand of NC_141914.1, from coordinate 7,000,073 downwards.
GCTGCCCTTGTCTGTTGCAATTGGTTGGTTCCACGGAACCTCATTAGTGCCTGGGTTCCTATAGGAAGCAGCCAGCTTTCTACCACTCTAAGGAGTGAAGTAAATCGGTCGTTTTATTTTTGGTCAGGAAGATTGGTCATGAGCTAACATCCGTTGCCATTCTTCCTCTTTTTGCTGAGGCATACTGGCCCTGAGATAACATCTGTCCCAATCTTCCTTTATTTTTTCTGTACATGGGACACCGCCACAGCACGGCTTGATGAGCAATGCATAATTCCGCTCCCAGGATCCCAGCCTGCGAACCTGGGCCGCCCCCGAGGCAGGGTGCACAAAGTTAACTGCTTTGCCACCGGGCCTGCCCCAGCAAATTGGTCTTTAACGAGAGCTGATCAAAAGCGATTGCTGAGTAGAAAAAGGCCAGAAACAGGTTTCAGGTTTGAATTGCAGAAGTAAGAATATTGATAAGGATGAGTTGGGGCAAAAATAGGTCAGCAAAGAATGAAGCGAATTCTAGGGATCTGCTGCAAAAAGTCATAGGTTTCGGAGACTCACCTACAAGTGTGTTGCTGGTGAGGGTGGATAGGGCAAGAAAATCAAAAGGCTATTTCCATCATCACAACTCCTCTCCTCCCAAGGATTCCTGGGGCAAGAATCATTAGCAGGCTGATGACTGCTTTCTCTGGGGAGCCAGGGAGAAGCTACAAACAGGGTCCTCAGAGCAAACTATGCAGCCAGCTCCAACCGGGGAGAGAACCAGCGCCTTGGCAGCGGTAGCCTGGGAAGTGAGGAAGGTGGAATGAGGGCCGTGGGCACAGAGCCTCTAAATCCACTGCAGTGTAGTCAGCATCAAGAAAGAATGTCAGCATAATACGCACATGAGATAAATAGATATCTGAAATTACATTTAAATGGATTGCGTCCACTGAAAATGATCAATAGTAATTTTAAGGCTTCTTCATAAAATCAACCTCACACAGCTCTTAGAGGCTCCTTTCCACACAGAACAGTATGAAATAAAATCAAAACAGAGTAAAAAGATGACCACAGTTAGTGATTGAAAAAACCCTAAATGACCAATCAATTTTCTTGGGAAATATATGTTTGAATATCATAGCTTAAAAGCTTACATTAGTTTCTATCTCAATGCTTGAAAGTTAGCAATAGAATAATGCAATTTTCTTTGCAATGATGATAGTCTTGTTGCGCCTACTTCATGTAAACAAAAGATAAAAATTGCTCAATAACGCAATGTGTTTATTTATCTCCCATTCTCCTAGGCAGACTCTAGCTAAATACAAAAGGTAATTTAAGGTCAGTCCTTCACAGAAATGCTCTTTTAATGAAAAATAAACCTATTTTAAGTAATACTCATTTTAAACAGATTTAGAATTAAGAATCCTCTTTGAATTCACGCTAATAAATTAAGTTGATTCCAAGTACTTGTACTCCAAATAGATTTTTACCAAAAGATTTGTTATTGCAGCGGGCTGGATTTAGTGGGACTGGCCCCACAAGCAATGGAGATTCAAAAACACTCACAGAGTTATTCATAAAACTCTTAATGAACAGCAACTAACTATATTAACCATTCTGCAAGGTGGTTTCTGCCCAATTTAACCGCATCCATAGAGGTAATACTTTTAGGAAGGAGTGACCTTGAGGTCTTCTTTCATTTTAGAAACTCTCAATACTCTTCCATGCCTTTCAATCTCATAATGCTCTTTGTGGGTGGCCGTGTTTCCCCACAACGTCTCAATGAGGAAGAGCAGACTTGGGTTCTGTACTCTGTGGGAAGTCATTGACAAGTCTAAGGCAGGAAGCACACGTGGTGCCTCCCACAGCATGCTTCCCCCATCTAAGCCCATTCCCACTGTGGATGGGGGAGGGGATGTGGAAGTCTGAATTCTAAGATGGCTCCCGAGATTTCTACTCCAGTGTGTACGTGCCCTGTGCAATTCTTTCCACTTGAATATGAGTGAGACCTGTGGCTAAGATGGCGTGTTTTCTCCCTTGAATAAGCTGTGTGATATGGCAAAGGTGATGGGATAGTCACGCCTGCTGGATTTGAAGAAGCCAGTTGGCATGTCGTGGAGAGGAAACGTGTGGCATGGTCTCTAGGAGCAGCGGACCTCAGTCCTACAATTGCAAGGAACTGAATTCTGACGACAGTCACATGAATTTGGAAGAGAATCTCAAGCTCCAGAAAGAGAATCTCAAGTCCAGCTGACACCTTGATTTTAACCTTGTGAGACCCTGAGCAGAGAACTCAGTTGCAACTCCTGATTTACAGGAGATAACAAATGGATGTTGTTTTAAGTTGCTAAGTTTGTGTTAAATTGCTACTTGGCAATAGCAAACTAATACAGAGGGTGGGGGAGGACGAATGGTTGGGGTCTTGAATAGTATTAATGACTGTTCTGTGGTATGTATATAAAATATTTGGAGTCTTTCAAAGCTGTCTTGCACAGGCCCTGATAGCAAAGAAGGAAGCAGTATTGCATAGTGGCTAAGAGAATGGGCCCTGGAGTCAAGTTGTAAAGTTTGAATTACCATTCTGCCACTTAATTACTGTCTGAACTCAAATAGGGAAATTAACATCTTTGTACCTCAGCTTTCTAATTTATAAAATAGAGATAATAACAGTTCCTAGGGTGGTTGTAGCTATTAAATTACCTAATCCATACAAAGTGCCAAGCTGGGCACATAGTAATCATTCAGTAAATTTTAGCTATATTTCTCAGATGCCTGCAGTAGATGTGAGGGCTATCTCTCCAACTCCAGCGTAATAGAGTTAGGATACTTACATTGCAGGAATAGAAACTCCAACACACTGGCTTAGATGAAGACAAACAAAAAGATTTTCTTTTTCTCTCGGGCAGTAGAAAAATCTAGTAATGGGATGGTCTCGGGTACTGACTGGCCAGGATACAATGTCATCAGGGCACGGCTCTTGATATCTCTTGGTATCCTTTCTTCTGTATGTTGGCTTTATCCATTTTCTGATGCTCCTGATGGTAATGAGATGGCTTTAGCCCACTCAAACTTCAAATCCTTATACCGTACTTGGTCTCCAAATAAATTAAATAAATACATAAATAAATAAATAAAAATAAAGCCTCTTTTTTCCCAAGAATGCTAGCAAATGTCTCCTACTGTCTCAACAGTTTCGACTGAAATGTTTACACACCCAGAACAAAGCAGAGAGGCCAGGGACAGAGAGCAGAATTCTCTGACTTAACCAGAATTTGGAATTGAGAGTAGGTCAATTCAATCCTATTCAAAACTTATGCCTGAGAATTGAGAGTATGATGTTTCCCCATCTCAAGAAAAAAAGAAAAAATCAAGCCATTTGTTATGGGCTGAATCATGTCTCCCAAAAAATGATATGTCAAAGCTATAAACCCTGGTCCCTGTGAAAGTGACCTTAAATGGAAATGGGCTCTTTATAGATGAGGTCATTAGGGTGGACTCTAACGCAATGAGACTCATGTCTTTATAATAAGAGGGAAATCTGGATACAGACCCACAGAGAAGATGACAATGTGAGGACAGAAGCAGAGATTGTAATGATGCATCTACAAGCCAAGGAACACCAAGGATCGCCAGCAAACCCCAGAAGCTAGAAGAAGCAAGAAAGGATTCCCCCCCACAGGTTTCAAAGGAAGCTTGGCCCTGCTGACATCCTAATTTCAGACTTCTAGTCTCTAGAACCGTGAGACAATAAAGTCCTGTCGTTTTAAGTCATTCAGTTGTGGTACTTGGTTTTGGCAACCCTAGGAATCTAATACGCCACTGCTAGTGAAGGTAGAGAGGAGCTAGATGCCAGGGAGGCAACACAAAATTTCCCTTAGAATCTTCCAATAAAGTAAATGAGGGCTCTGGGAAAATTCAGTCCCCCAGTGGACACTGTAAACTTTGTGGAGTTTCACAACTAGCTGTGTACTCTACTCGCCACTTGTTTGTAACACCTCTTGAGCTCAGCGTCGTTGGAAACTCAGCAAATAATTTGATTCCCTCCTTCTCTAAGAGACTTTCAAGGCAATAAAAGACAAGACTACAAAGAAAGAAACATGCAAGTTCACGAAGTGGAGTGAGGCAAAACTCCCCGGCACCGGGTTAACTGACCACAGGGCCTTGAAAGTACTTGTGGAAACAATTGCACATATCCCGATGGTCTCAACAAGCAGGGCAAAGAACCAATATCACAGAGAAACCTTAACTTGAAGTAGCTAATGAATGTAAAGTCCCAGTTCTGCTCCCTCTTGACACACAGTATGTGAGCATGTGTGTTCCTGTGTTAGAGAAAGAGAAAGGAGTAAGGGGAAAATCTCAGTCTACAGCGAGCACCTACTGTGTGCCCAGCTCATGTTTCCTTTGATCCCTGCAACAAGACTGAGAGGCAGAGATTTGTGCCTATTTCACAAATGAGAAAAGGACAAAGGCCAGAAAGTTAATAACACACTACTGTAGGTTGAACATTGGCCCACAAAATTATCAGATCCTAATCCCAGGAAACTGTAAATGTTATCTTGTCTGGAAAAAGCTTCTTTCCATATGTGGTTAAGAATCTGGAGATGGGGAGATTATCGTGGATTACCCCAGCAGGCTTTAAATGCATCACAAGTGTCCTTATAAGAGAAAGGCGGAGAGAGATTATACCACCTGCAGAAGAGGAGAAGGTGATACATAGGTGGAGGCGGAGACTGGGGTGATGTGGCCACAAGTCAGGGAATGCTAATGGCCACAAGAGACTGGGAAAGGCAAGGGCCGTTTTCTCCCTTAGAGCCTCCAGAGGGAGTGCATCCCTGCCGACGCTTTGATTTCCATCCGATAAAACTGATTTCGGCCCACTGGCCTCCAGAACTGTGAGCGAATACATTTCTATTGTTTTAAGCCACCAAGTTTGTCGTAATTTGTTACAGCACCCATAGGAAACTAACACATACACCTAGCCAATAATCATTAGTGCTTAACTATAGGCTGGGCTCTGTTAAAAAATATTATGCAACAGGGCTGGCCCGGTGGCTTAGCGGTTGGGTGCATGCGCTCCGCTACTGGCGGCCCAGGTTCGGGTCCCGGGCGCGCACTGACACACCGCTTCTCTGGCCATCCTGAGGCGGCATCCCACATACAGCACCTAGAAGGATGTGCAACTGTGACATACAACTATCTAGTGGGGCTTTGGGGAAGAAAAAAAAAAGGAGGAGGATTGGCAATAGATGTTAGCTCAGAGCCGGTCTTCCTCAGCAAAAAGAGGAGGATTAGCACGAATGTTAGCTCAGGGCTGATCTCCCTCACAAAAAAATTAAAAAATATTATGCAACAAACCTAAGAAGTGGATTGTATTGCAATTCACATTTTATAGAGTATCAGTCATAAAAGATTGAGCAACTTGCTGAAGGTCACACAACTAGTGGATGAGGGTTACTAACTATACCAGTTTGCTCAATACTGTCCCAGTTTTAGCACTGAAAGTTCTGTATTTCAGGAAATCTCTCTATCCCAAACAAATATGGATGATAGCTCACTGTATACAGAGACTTAAGTCCAGGCAGTCTGATGTAGAGACGGTGTTCTTCAACCACTCTGCCCGCACCTTCCGTTTCAATTACTGTCATTTGGGCAGCGAGGCATGACATGATTTGAATCACTTGTGACTGGTCCGGAGCCTATACTTGTTAACCTATAGGACACTACATCCCTGACCCCACAGCCCAACGCATTGGGTAGAAGCCGCACTTTGCAGCCAAACACACTCAAAAGGGATGTGGCAGCAGGATGGCCCCCTCATTGTTAGAATCACCTCTAGAAGCAGGAAGGAGTCTTCATTTGCCCAAAGGGATCCAGGAAATAAGGGCAAAGTTCATGTTTCCCCATGAGTTCCTGTCCTGAAATAAGACTTAAGATTCACTCAAGTCTCGGAGTGAAGAGTCAAAAGCGGCAGGTTAGCTAAGTCACCTGCCCTGTGAGACTGTGACTCCACCCCAGCACTTTATTTCAGACTAGGTCAACCTACAAAATCTGAACGCTCTTTATACACTATGGATTTCTTCTAAAAAAAGACCTTCTAATTCTATTGATATCTATTTTCTGATGGCCATTGCTCTTGTTAAAAGTATTATGCCACAGCTAAAGCCATCTTTAAGTACATTACAGTCATATTAGAAGAATAATTTCAGGCATTCTCTTACATTTCTTTAACCTTCCCAAACTAAAAGCACTTTACGTTTTGGAGGTATATCAGAAAGGAAGAAGTCCACTAATGGCTGAATTTCTATTTTTCTAATTTAGTCCCTCTAATACTGCTCCCCATGCCTTTCTCCCACAAAAGTCTTCCTTATCTTTCATACTTCAACCCAAATCCTGTCTTCTCCAGGAAGCCTTCCCAATCTTCTTTGTACACAAATAATCACAAAATGTTTATAACATTTTACTATGTGCCAAATACTGTGCTTTATAGGTAGGGAAGTAGATAGATAGATAATCTTAGATTAAATATATATTTATGTTATTAGATTAAATATATATATTTATATATATAGAATCTTATTTAATCTTCACAACCGCCCTATGAAGTACATAGTATTCTAATTATCTTGATTCACAGATAGAAAATTAAGTCACAGAGAAGCAAACTAGTTTGCCCAAGGTCGCAGAGCTAGGCAGAATCAAGGTTCAAACCCAGATCTGTCTAAAGTGAAAGTCAGTGCTCCTAAACTGTAAGACCTCCTGGTAATTCCCCAACATTCACATCAAGAAATACTCGTTGAGTACGCTGCTCCATTGTGGTTTAGCCTGTGTTCCTGGTTATTGTTAGGTAACTTTTCATGTGCATGTCTTGCTTACTTCAGGCATATCTAGAAAGTTCTAAATTGCAGGAACTCTGCTCTATGCCTCTTTGAATCCTCAGCACTTAGCATAGTGCCTTCCTCAATATGAACCTTGGTCTTCATCCAAATCTAACATTATGTTAGCATCTGTCTTGGAAGAAATGCAAGTGTAGGTTGATTCCATACTGCAAATGAATATTTCATTTATAAGTATACAGTGTTTTATTCAATTACATTATAATTATTGAAATATTTGAAAACTGATGACATGAGAGATTACATTCATTCACTATATGTTTAGCATTATTTATGAAACAAATATTTATCTACATTTCTACTTAAAAGATACTTTTTTGAGCATTGAATGAAAGCATAGGCAAATTAGATGTAGGTTTTTGCCTTAAAGGATTTTCAATTTAGTAAGGAAGATGCACATAAATTATTAGGAAGTAAAATAAGAGAACATTAATTATGTAAGAGGGACAGATAGTCCTCCCAGTTGGACCCTGCGGATGGGTGGAATTTGGACAAGAGGAAATCGGCAAAAGCATTGCAAACCTCTGCTCAAGCAAGTCTCAGAGGCAGGAAAGGACAGGCCACGCGCAGAGAACAGCGGCTCCCAGTCTAGAGGAAGTGTGGGAGCGGAAGCACAGGGTGCTAAGAAGGTTAAGTTACATCGCGGTGGCCTCAACAGTAGGCTACAATGTCTAAGCTTGGCCCTGAGTGTTTGAGAAAAAGCACAATAGTAAGAGATTTGATTCCGGAAAATTAATACTGCAGCAACGTAAAGAAGTGATTGAAGTCAAAAGAACTACAGAAAGGGACACAATTCAGGATGGAGTGGAAGCGACCATATTCAATTCTGGTGGAGGTTAGCAATATTTTGTTTGTGCCTATAAGTCTTAATAACAAAATAAGATCTTTACTATCTAAAGTTCAAATAGGATTAATAAAATACCGACTCTAAAATATTTTATGATCTTTTGAAGAAATGTTGGTAATGGACGTCTCTCTTAAATTATCAATTCTGGAAACTACCAGTCAGCCCTACAGGGCTGGATCTCCGTTGGTACCATCACCTCCTCAACTGCATCTCCACAGTTCTTTGTTTACAGATCTATAGGAGAATTCATCACAGCCTGTCTTTCATTTCAACACCTACAGGACAGGAAACAGTGCAGAGGATGTTGTCTAGAAAATAACTGGAGTTGATAAATGTTCATTAAACTAAATTAACTCAGAAGTCATTTCTAATTTTCATTGATGTATTTAGTTTTTATCATCCATTTATTTGTTGAACATTGAGCATCTACTATGTAAAGACCCTGAAACTAGGCAGTAGATACAAAAATTTAAAACCCATTCCCTATTCTGAAGACATTCACAGTGAAGAACAAGTAAACCATGAATTACAACACAGTCTTATAAGTGTTGTGGTAGAGACAGTCACAGCTAGGAAGCCTCCTAGCCTAGCTGGGGCATTGAAAAGCTTCTCAGAAACTGAAACTTACAGAATAAAGTAGATACAATACAGGAAGACAGGACATCAAAAATCATTGTAGACAGTCTTATAAGTGATCTGTTTCCAAATACTCTGTAATTTCAAATTACAGATAATTCCTGCTTCAATTATATCTTATTTACCTAAGTCCCTTATCTTTGAAGGAAAAGACTGTTGAAGGCACACCTCCTCTCCTTTTATTTTTATATTTCTTGGGTTTTGGAGGCAGACGGAACCTGGATTTGATTTGCACCTGTCCTGCTTACTAAACCACTTGGAACCAAATTTTCTCACCCATAAAATGGCAACATAGTGTAAGTGCCTTCCTTTCAGGCTTGCTGGGAGGGTTAAATGAGAGCACCTACGTAAGACACCTATCAAAGTTCAAAGTTTGTTGTTCTCTCCACCCCAACTCTACCCTCCATCTTGGAAGACTCCTCCCATCACTTCCTGGTCTCCCCCAACCCAGCCCCACACTCCTTACCTTACCTAGATTTCTTAAGAGAATATCTTCAGGGTGTGATTTCTGCAGTGGTGGGGTATACAGTGGCAAGTGGAAAAGTTAGAAAAAGAGTAACTCCTATCATTTGATGTGATATTCATGCTACATGTTCAAGCATCCTTCCAATCGTGTCATTCCGTACTGAAAAACCCTCGTGATCTTCCCAATTGTCATATTTTATATAAATTCCTATTCTTAACATCATGGTCTACATCATGTAGCCTCACTCCTTCCATCGCAAATTATTACCCATGCTTTCTATCATAGAAACTCTGCTCTACTCACATTCTTACACAAATACAATAGGCGCAGTCCCACTTTTATGTCTTCATTTAGGGAGCTTGCCTACACCTAGAAAGTCTTCCCAACTCACCTTTATTTATCTCCATTCTATCCATCTTTTGGCAACATATTCAATTTACACATCTATTTTGTTATATTTTTCCCATTTAATCAGCCATCACATACCCCTTCTCCAAACTCCTATTCCAGGATAGTGATTTAGTACCATATGATTTAGTACTATAATTGTCCACTGATTGTTTCAAATTTTAGTTTTTATTCCTCTCAATCCTCAATCTAAGTAGCCTATTTTTGCCCCTGAAACAACCAATTTAATGTCATTAATGACATAATTTACAAATCTGATAATTAAATCTGGGTAAACTAATTTTATCCATCCATGAAAATTGACACTATTGAGAAATGACATGAAAAAATGGTTTCCTTCTTTTTGTGGCTCTCTACTCCTCTGCTAGTCATGGTACCACAATGTTGTGACACATCTCCTCCCTCCTCACTCTCTTTTCTAGGTTTCTCATATTTTTCTACCCCATTAGTGCTACTAGTTTACCTTGGCCCTCTACCTCACTCTGCATCATCCCTGGGTAGGGGAGGATCTCTCTGTTCTAGAAGTTTATCATATCCATACTATTTACAGCCCAGATCTCTTCTCTGTTCTTCAGGCCTCTGTTCCTGTAACACTCACGGGCATCTCCAACTCAACATATGCAGAACTGACTCATTTTATTTTAGAAATTTTAGAAATTCCATTTGCAAGTGGAAAATCCTGTTGGTGGGTGGTTTATAAAAGGACATTCTTGCCCACACACATTTAAATTGAAAAATCAGAAGTGAAAAGAAGATTGCTTTTCCATATCTAAAATAAAGAGAAGGGAGGCATTACTCTCAGTAAAGTCAACATTGTGTAGTAAATTCAGTTTTTATGTGATATAGCATGTAAGAGTATACAACAAAATTAGAGGAAAATGTTGCCTGTTAACAGTGCAATCTATAAAAATGTACCTTATAAGTAAAACCCAACATAGGAAAACTACAAACAAGTCGATGTTATCATCTAGAACATAGCCACAGTGTCTTCTCTTTTCCAGCTTGTTTAATTAACAGAACAGTTTCAAAACTACAGGTTGCTTTCTAAAGTCATCTCTCCACCAACCATGGAAGACAGTCTCTGGACTCTTCACTAACTGAGCCTGGTCCCACCATAACCCTAGTGGGGAATGAGTATATTGGCACAATAAAGCATAAGGTTGTTCTTTGGAAGGCAAAAAATGTTCTCAACAAAGGGAGGGGTTTATTTGTCTTGTAGTAAATAAGATTTTGAAATTTTGGAGCAAACAGGGTTTTGGAGGCTTGGTCTCAAAGAATAATGGAACTTGTTGGCCTGGGGCACAAATAGCTGAGGCCAAACAGAGAAAGTAATCTAAAAGGAGAGAAGGGAATAGAAAAGAAAGGGAGAGACTTTCAGGTAGCCTTTGGCAGGTAAGTGCTTTGCCTTGTGCGCTGAACTCTGGAGACAGTGCATCTGCAGTTGACTGTGAATAATTATTGAGTTATTTCTGGTTATAGCTGAGCTCATAAACCCTTCCAGTCATTGCAGGACATAAACCAAAGTTTACAAAACTAATAATTGGTGAATTGTCAGGTAAATGCAACCAATACATAGAACAAGACTCAGGCTTAAATGTAAAATTTTTTTGACCAAGCGTTTTGTAGGCTTTGCCTGAATATTCCAGACCATTCATAGAATGGTCACTGTAACTGTGTCAAATAACTCTGAAACTAATATTTCCAGTAACTGGTATAGGGCATAGTGGCAACAGAATATTTTTATTTAATGGTTCCTATTCCTGCAATCAACCCATCCCCATTAAATGTAAATCCACTGAGTGACCATTATAGCAGCATCACTGAATCGTCAGAAAAGATCAGCTTCTGTCACTAGGCCTGGGTGGAGGCAGTCATCATCTAAGACCAAAGACTTTGCCTGTATTCACCATGAATTGAGATAAATAACAAATAATTCTATATGGAATTATCTGTAACCACATAGACAGAGAAATCACCTATGCAGAGGGTGAAGATATACAACTAATCCAGATCAGCTGCATAAGCATATCAGCATCATTACATTTCATTCCATTATTTCATTTCCTTTTGTTTATATAGACCAGGCTTAGTGTCTAAAGAAACAATAGCCTCTCTTCTTGATAAAAAAAAGTGTTATAACATGGAGAAAATTTATGAATTACAAGTATTTGGTCCTTCACACTGTTATTTGCCCATTTTCCTTAGGACAGCATTTTCCCATTTCTGAACATTACTGCTGCTGTAAGCCATTCAATAAAAATATTATTTCCTCCCTATAGATGTCTGTTCTGATTTACTTTTATATTGTTTCTTTAACCCCAATTTAGTTCTATCCTATGGCAATGTTTTGAGTTGAAAAGGGTAACTTTCCTTGGCATTCTACCTGTAAGAATTACTGACGTGAAGATGTCATGGTTTTAAACCAAGTGCGACAATGATTAAAATAAAAGAATAGGAAGAAAAGAGTCAGTGTTCCTGAAAAATATGCCTTTCAAAGATCTAACCCTTAATGGATAAAATTCACCAGCATAGTAGTCAGGATAGAAATAAGCTTTGAGAATTGAAATATTATTAAAATACTACACTATAATAAGTGGAACAGGTTTGTGACCACAATACTTGTGGTTATTTTAATTATCAGACAAAGTATGCTGCAAAAGTCGCATGATTTCTTTCTAGAACAAAGGAACTTGCTGAAATGTCCTGGCCAGCAGAAACGGTAACATTCAGCTGAGGGCCGATCTTCAAGCTGGGCTTGACCTTCAGCGCCAGGCAGAGATAGGCAATGGTTCTCCCGCTCAGAAGAGTTCAGCACAGGGGAACTGAAGGGAACTGGAGGGAACAGATGGAATAACTCAATCAGAAAAGCTTTTCTCTCCTTATGAGTCTATCTCAACCCTCGTCACCAAGTATTCTGTGAGGAAACTCAGGGAATTACACAAATCTTCAATATTTAAATAACAAAGGGAATCTTTCCCTTTCCTGCATTTCCCAAAGAAGTTTACCTGCTGACAAGGATCCCAGGGCAAACTACCACCATCCAAACTTTGCCAGAAAGCAAGAGCCCACACCACAAAAGTAAAGGGTTGTCAGTTTTCCAGCAAACCCAACCTCATGGGTTAGAGATTATCTAATCAGAGCTAGGTGAAGCCACATTCTAGAAAACTTGAAGTTCTCCCAGGAAATGCCGAATATGATACATTAAGATAGGAAATAAAATATCATCTGGGTGACTATTGGCGTACAAACCAATTAGCCTTCTTTTCTTGACAGTACATATGAGGAGCTAATGATTCCCAGTAAGATGAGGACCATTAGACGTAGGCGCCACATAAAAACCCCCATAGAAGCTTAGAGGAATGATCTCCTACCTAGGGATTTCCAGGCAACCCTTCCTCCTCCAAAATTTACAATTTAAACTTTCACCCATCCCCCACCTACCGCCCCACCTCAGGTTAAACTTCCTCAAAAAGTATAAAACATGGAAAGCACAATGGATAGAGAAAGCAAATTGAGATTCTGACCAGAGGGAATTTATAGAGTTCAATATCTGTGATCCCACTAGCAAATGTAATTTAATATTTTTTTAAGTTTAATAACAGCAGCTTCTCTGTAAGCCACAAAGTTGGCATCTGAAAAATGGCTGATAACGATCCCAGGCAGTAATGAATCACATCACTAGTACTTGTAAATGCTCTTCATTTAGTGCTTTGCATGGTGTGATGGAATCTGTTTCTTACACTTTTATCTGGTGATGTAATACTACCTCTGAATTCTCATGGGTTCTAAGAAGGTGAAAAATGACTTGTAGATGTTGTTTGCAGGTGTGCTTCAAGCTTGTTCTAATATAAAACATCCCCCTCTTCACTTGTGAAAATCTCCAATAAAACGTGCCAAAAGAAGGAAATGCTCTGAAAGTGTGGGATTCGAGGAAGGATACGGACCTGCGTGTCAGGGAAGGAAGAGTTTAGGAGGTGGAAAGAAAAGCACAGAATGTAAGAGATAAATACAACAACAGGCTTGGCAGATACCAAACTCAAACTTAGCCCATTTCCAAATCTTGCTTAAGTATTATCTTGTACCCAATAAAGGGACATTTTGTGTGAATATCATTCATTGACTGCAAATTTCAGTCCATTGCCTATCATGATTTCTGATCCTGTTAATTTGTCTATTTTATCCGTTTAATATGTCTTGTGAGCTAGGATATAAATAGGCTTTTGTGACTAGTTTGAGAACTCAACTATCACTTACTGTGTTGCTCCTATAATAAATTGCAGTTCAGATTAAAAATAAAAAAACATTTAGTTCACATTCTATTTGAAAGTTAGGGGCTAGGGAGAGGAGGGTGTAGGGAGTTATTGTTTAATGGGTAGAGTTTCTGCTTTTCAAGATGTAAAGAGTTTTGGAGAAAGATGGTGGTGATAGTTGCACAACAATATGAATATACGTAATGTCACTGAACTGTACATTTAAAAATGGTAAAGGTGGTAAATTTTATATTTATGTATTTTATCACAATAAAAAAATTGAAAAGAAAGTCGGGGGCTAACTCTTATAGCGTATCTCTACGACTAAAATAATTTATACCTAATTAAAATCAAAAGAAAGTTCCTAAAGTTTATTTTACTATATCTGAAACCATAAAAGACACCAAAAGTTTATTAGATGTGAACTACAAAAAAAATTTGTCAAGTTACAAAGAAGGATCATAATACATATTGCAGGTAATTTACCAATCTGGCAACAGCGCTCTTTAGCAACTAGAATTTCCTTTGTTTGCATCTGTTTGCTCAAAATGAAAACACAATCTTCTTAACTCCCTGGTTAAACCCAGAATAGCAAGGTTTTATATCTACCACTTAATCTGCATCTTAATTAAACCATTAAATGCTATCTCAGTGCATACAGAAATTAGCTGTGCCATCTCTATCTCCTTTTCATTCAAAGGTTTCAATTTGAAATTTAAAAAAATTCCCCTTTTCAAGACAAGTCTAATAAGTGTCCAATAAAAGCCAGAGTCTGGGATTTATAGATTAGCTTTCTTTCTAAGATTTGCCGTTTTTCCTTTTGGCTTATAAAGTTATTTATTCAAGTATTAATCATTCCATTCCCAAAGGAGATTTTACAAACGAGTTTTCAGTATTCTTTATCAGAAATTATTATAATTTCTCCATAGCTCCTAGAAGACAAGGAGCAATTAATATCTCCATCATATAGAATATTAGAAGTAGATGGAAGAACTGGGATATTTAAAGCAGAATTAGCGGTTCAAGTTCACAGCATGCTGGATCGCAGATAGAGGAGGAAACCAGTGTTACTACCATCTGGCTTTGAATCCTGGCCCATGTAATCAGAACCCTCTTCCCCAGAACAATTCTTCCTTTCCCGTGATGTTGCTTCTTTGAGGAAGCTTTCTGCTTTGGGTTACGTGGTCCTCTTAAACAATCCAGTAACACGCTATATATCCCCTCTACGGCAGCCAGCAAATTCACTGTAATCCTCTCTTTATTTGCCTGTTCCTCCCTCTAAACTGTGGACAGGTGTTGATTCTACACTCTTCTCTGGGTTAGTTTCACGTTCTAGCATATTGTTTAACATGTCATTGGGATTAAATACATAAGAATAAAGAAAAACAAAAATAGCTACTGTCTTGAGGTCATTGTTCTAAGCTTTTTGCATTTATTAAATTCTCAAATCAACCCTTTGATGTAGGTAGTATTATTATCCCATTTTATGGATGAGGAAACTGAGGCACGAACAAGATCAGTGAGTCGCATAAGTTAACAGAGATAGCGAGTAGCTCTGGCGCATCACCTCCTGCTACACTGTGTAAAGAGAATCACGAGAGCTGAAAGGCACCCACACATAGGTCCCCGGGTGACTGAAAATTCTCAGAGATGAAGGGCCACATGGAAAAGAGAACTATTCCTTGTTTTTCCCCTCCTGTGCTTTATATTAAACAAGTGAAATAACTTTCTTGGTGAATAAAATCCAAAGGATTTGGATTATCACCGTGCTGCCAGACATAACCAGTTTACATTCTGATACCAATCCTTCCAAACTACTTACAGACAATTTTTATACAAAATGGGATCATACTATTTGTACACTTTAATAATCTGCTTTTGTCTCAACATTATATTGCACATATCTTTCCACAATAGATGTAAATCTTCATCATCATTTTTCATAGTTGCACAATAAAATTTTCTTTAAATGCATTGTTTCAGTATTACCAATGTGTACATTCCAATAGAGCCTCATAGAGATGTGAAAACTTTAAGTTGCTCTGAAAAGTAGAGAAGTTAGATGAAAGAGCGAAAGCTGAGGTATGAGAATGCCACTAATGGCAAATTAGCTAGGGACCAGACAGAAGGAAGTTGAGGTCTAGGATGTGCCCCCAACAGTCAAGCAAGATGCAGTGACTCTGGTAGCAGCTACAGAGGAGGGAGGTAGTGAGAGGGCAGATACTCACTTTCACGGCCAGGTTCACAAGCAAGCGCTGCTTAACTGGTGTCGTTGCAAATTTCCGTTAGACACAAAAGAGCCCAATGGCTTTTAGAACACCTTTGAGAAAACTTGTCACTGGCTAAATATAGTTGGACATTTAGACAAGTAAGGCAAAATGTTCACTACTTTTTATTTCCTTCTCAAAAGGATTGTGTGTTTTGGTTTAGAAATAGCATCAAAACTGTCCTGGCATTCAGACTAATATGCTGAGGAGGCTAGGTCAAGGAGGCTTAGCCACAACTGAAAATATGAGGAGCAGAAGGAATGATTGCATTATTTGCCAAATTTTAGACAAATTTATAGTGCATGTGTTTATATGTTTGAACATCTCAGGCATTAATGAACCAGGAGCTGAGGACACGTCTTGACAAGGAGCAAGAAGGAAAGACCCAGAGAACACTCACGAAGCAATGCACATTTTCCTGTGACACCACAATAATGCCACTTAAACTGTACATAAAACACTTTTACAAGCAGATCTCTTTCCAAGAAAATGAAAAGACACTCTTAATCAGTAGGGAAATAAAACTTCCTGGGGTGAGTTCTCAGATAATTGGTTTTAAAGGTTCGTACTTTTTCAATTGTGGTATTTCGCTTTAACGAGGCACATGAAATGCTTCGATTTACCCCTTGGCCACCCTAAAACTTTGTTTTAATTTCCATATGTCCTTAATAGGATTCTTAGAGAAGATACATTCCTCCATTTTCATGAAATTCAGCTGTGTAAAGGAGCCTCATGAAGAAGAGCATTCCTGGCTCACTAAGTAAGTAAGAAACCACAGCACAGACGGATGTCAACCAAACCCTGTGGTAAGAAACAGCCAAGGTCCTACATTCAAGAAGCACCTGATTGGGTGACACATCCTCTTCAAGATCCATGGTGGAAAGTGAAAGAAATGAGGTCATTGTTTTATGTATATTTCACACCTCTCCCCTCGTCTCAAACGTTCAACGCTGCCCCTCTCTACTTCACTGCTAACACTTATTACACTGAATAAATAAGAAAAACAAAACCAGAGGACAGCCACCACGAAGGCTAACAACCTCCCTTTATCTACAGTCCATTGAATAGGCTGTTCTCATTCTAAGGCTTGAATCCTTCCCCTTGCACACTGATCCCAACCCTTCTCATCCTCAGGACTTTGTTCCTGCGATATCCCCCCTTCTCTCTCATCAGCTTCTCTCTCCCTTCAGGATCACTCCTATTTTATGAGAGGCAGTGTTCTATACACTACAGAGCCTGGGCTCTGGGATTGGAAGCCTGGCCCCATCCCGTAGTAGATGCACAACATCAAGCCCATTACTAACCCCTTTTGTGGGTTAATTTCATCTGTAAAGTGAAAAATTCTTATGGAAATTGAGAATTAAATAAATTGATATTTGTAGAATGCTTAGTTTCTGGCACATAGCAAGCTACATAAGCGTAAAAAGATAACTATTTTTATCTTTCAAGTAGAAATATACTTCAATATTTCCCATATTAAAAACAAACTACTCTTTAGATCATCTTCCATCTACAGCCCTGTTTAACCAATCTTCTTTCCAGCAAATTCTTCAAAATAGTCTTTTCTCATATCTCCACTGCCTCATCTCCCACTCTTCCAATCAAGCCCCCCCAAAGACTCCACTAAATTAGTTCTCAATTAATGTCACCAGTGGTCTTAATACTCCAAAGTGAGTGAGAACTAGTCCAGCAAAAGCAGAACCCAGAGTCCAATGTAAACTATAAGCACCTCAAACTTGCACAAGTCTTGGGGCAGTGTATTAGACTACCCAAGATGTGAGATAATAAAA
The DNA here is from genome assembly GCF_057802395.1 of Ceratotherium simum simum. NCBI lineage: Eukaryota > Metazoa > Chordata > Mammalia > Perissodactyla > Rhinocerotidae > Ceratotherium > Ceratotherium simum. Next base: position 6,982,543 of record NC_141914.1, on the reverse strand, counting down.
CTGCTAATTTTATTTTACCAAGAAGGATAGAGTGACTTCAACTAACATCTAGGTTACATTAATATCTACAGAAACAGAATATCCCCTAGGATCTCACAAAATAAATTTACTTTAAGAGTTATACCTGAAGCCCATTGGATCCATAGCTTTCACACACTAACCCAGGAACTTATCCCTCTTCTATGTAGTATAGCAGTGGAAATCCCTAGAGAGGAGCTGTCACATAGCATCTGCCCCACAGTCTCTTCCCATTTCTGTCTTCCTGCTGCTTTCCTGCCCTCCCACTGTTTCTTCCAGTCTTTACTCTTGAGCTGAAGGGAGGCCCTTTTGGACTCATTTCTGTCAGCCATTGACTGTGGATCAATCACTCCTAGAGGACCACTCCTCCCTTTTAGCTGAGAGCACTTGTGTGTGTGTGTGTGTGTGTGTGTGTGTGTGTGTGTGTGTGCGTGTGTCTGTGTTGGGCAGAGAGGGCTGAGGTGGGGTCGGCGGTAAGCCATTAGCAGTCCACATTCACAGCAATGGAGACATGTGTACTCCAGCCTGTAAAAGAATCTGAGTGAGTCACTAACAGGATCCACTGTACGAGCACCATTATTAATTATGCTGGGACCATTTCAAGCAAATCAGGGCATTTGGTCACCCTATTTATGTCTCTTACTCACACTGCCACCCATGCTGTGGCACTACTCTGCTTTTATCTCCACAGGCCCCACAGTTATTGGGGATCACTGCCATAGCCACCCAGTCCACAGCATGGACTCCCTCAGGCCGCTGTTCCATGCCACTGCTACTGGCCCCGCTCCTCTTCACACAGACTACTACCTGGGCTGCAAGCTGCTTCTGCTACCCAGGCAGACACTGGAATGCAGCTTGGAAATCTTCGCCTTCGTGACCTGTCTCTGAGTCTCTGCCCATCAGTTTCCCTTGCCTATGGCTCTTAGAGCTCTTTACCATCAAAGTCCATCTCTTGATCTGGTACTTTTTGCTCTTCTAACAATAGGAAAAGCCTTCTTATTTCTAAATTTTATTCTTTTAGCAAGGACCCAAGCACTATTTAGGCTTAGTAACAGTATGTCCAGATTTGATTGGAAAAATCAGGAATACACATTTTGTCCTAGTGGAATTATAAATAATACCACCTTTGACTCTCAAAATTGTGCTATTTTGGACAATAAATTATAATTTCACCCTTTTGAGGATCCTTGTTTCCAATGTTCAGACCTCTTCCTATACAGGGCACATGGGAACTGCAAGGGAGCTTTGGGCAGAGTGAGTTCAAATCAGCCTCTCTCTGTACTTGGAATCACTGACGTCCTGTGCTTCAGGCTATGTCACCAAATTCGGTTGGTGCCATGAGACTCTTTGTCTCTTAGCAAATTTTCTCAAGGATCTCACAGCACTCTCTGTAGTTTAGGTTTATTTGATCTCTCCCAAGATCAGCAGGTATTCAAATGTATTTCTGATCCTGAAGTGTGGACAACTTATTTAGGAGGAGGTTCAAAGTCTTTTGCAAATAAATGCAGAAAACTAGAACTACATACCAGGATGTGTTGAATGTGTTGCCTAACTCCAAATATAAATTATAACTGAGCTTCCCCTCTGAACTAGACAGACTCTTAGACAGGACATTGTGAAGTATGGGGATCTGTAACTTGCCCTGTATTTGCACCTGAACATTATGATCCTAAAGTTAGCTTGAAGAAATGCCTCTTAGTGAGAGAAAAGAGCTTCCCTTGTGGTATCTGAATGGATATCCGTTTCTTTCCATTTTCTTGTAAAAGCTCAGAGAGTTATCTGGAATTCACATCACTGTGCACAAATATGCTAATACCCTGTATAATTACTTAACCTCATTTGTACATGAATGGTCACATATAATAGATGTTCTGAGTGAAAGAGTTAAAGTCAATATGAATTTGAACATCTGAGAACAGAATTAAGTCCAGTAATTCTTATTACATAATATTCTCATTTAGATACTTCCCAAGTCCTAGGCAATTATTTAACAGCAGAGTGACAAGAATAAAGAGCACTTGAATGCGAGATGTTTCCAAGTGAGACAATTATCTCCTGTAAAAGATAGTAACCTATAAAGACAATGATTGTACATTACATACACACCCATATATCAAATAACGCCCAATATATCTGAACATGTATGCTTCTGATGTATCTTTTACTTAAGAAATCTGCAAATTAAAGTTCATTGCTATCAAAGACATGTCTGATGTAATCACTAAGTTATAACCAGTATGTTCTGAAGATCAGCAAAAAAATCTGGAAATTAGCAAATATGTGAGTTATTGCCTATAGTTAAATTATAAAGAATGTTAGGTACACTATAAAATGTTATGTACTTTGTTACTTGTAGCATTTAACAAAATGAGCTTCATTGCTAAGATTTATTAACTCTATTCAGCCTGGACAGTTATTCAGCTCAAACTTTAAAAGCTTCCAAAATATCTATTACCAGTCTGGTTTTAAGTAACAAAAAGATCATAAGAAAGACTGAATAGCCGGATTTCAGGAAATTTACCAGTCACAGGTTAATTTTTAATGGCCTTATTGGCGCCATGAGTCAAATCTATGACCTGGTGGGTGAAGATGGAATTTCTCTGAAGTGTATGGATATACCCACTGTCAATCATCCCAGGTAGTGATTAATCCTGGGGTAGATTATTAAGCAAGAATTTAAACTGACGATAGAGAAGGGCCTTTTTCCTAGATCTTGGAGCCAAAGGGGCATGGACTCTTTATTAATCAGTGTTCTCCAGGGAAGCAGATTGATAGGACATATATAAATATATGTAAGAGGAGATTTATTATAGGAATTGGCTCATGTGGTTATGCAGGCTGAGCAGTGCCATTTGCCCTCTGTAAGCTGGAGAAGCAGGAAAGGCTGGTGGTATCATTAGTCTGAGTCCAAAGGCCTGAGAACTAGAGGAGCCAATTGTGACTTCCAGTCTGAGGCTGAAGGCCTGAGAAGGGGCAGAGGGGTAGGGACAGCTGGTATACAGAGTCCTAAGGCCCCCAGGAGTTCCGACATCCACAGGCAGGAGAAGGTGAATGTCCCAGCTCAAGAAGAGAGAGGAAATTCATCCGACCTCCACCTTTTTGTTCCATTCGGGTTCTCAACAGATTGGATGATGCCTGCCCACGTTGGCGAGGGTGGATCTTCTTTACTCAGTCTACTGATTGAAATCCTAATCTCTTCCGGAAACATTCTCACAGACACACCCAGAAATAAAGTTTTACCAGCTATCCGGCATCTCTTAGCCCAGTCGAGTTGACACATAAAATTAACCATCACAGACTCTAAAGGGTGGAAAGGCCTGGAGTGATTCCTGGAGTGGGGTGATATTCTCCTGGCCATGTGGGGGCAGTGTGGGAATGCGTGGACGTGTGAGCACTGCTCTTCGCCAGCAGCGGAAAAGCAGTGAGGTTGCTCTTGGCCTTCATAGCAGGGCGGTGCAGGGCCTGGATTCCAGGGCAGCCAACATATCGGGCAGCAGGTAAGAGTAGTCAAGACTGACCTCACAGGTGGTGAGCGCTGTCCCACCTGAGATGGGAATAGGAGCAGAAGCAGCATCACTAACATAGATAGCTTTGCCCAACAGAACTCTTAATTCCAAGTGTCTTTGGCAACAGGCGTAGCAGACTAGTGGCAAGAAAGGGGCCCAAGTCAAAGAATCTGAGGATCTTGTTCTGGTGTCATGTGAGGCAAGACCTTGGGAAAATTCTCAGAAATACATGAAGGACCTTCTCTGGGGAACAATTCTGGCAAGGAAGTGTATGGGGTCTTGTGCCATTGTGATTTGAGTAATAAGGCAGTATAACTTTATCTGTAGTCATGGGCTGGGGAGAACAAGGATAGATGCAATATACAGATAAATAATTAAAATATTTCTACTTGGGATCATGTTGGTTAGTTTTTCCATAGTCTCCATTAACACTTTGCAGGATATTTCTTGAGAATTGGAAAGATAAGCAACTCATTTTTAGTTTCTCATTGGGGAAGAAAAATTTGAGAACATGATGCCAAAGCTAAATTTCCAGAAAATCAATTAAAAATCAACCAAAATAAAAACTAAAAAAAAAATTAAAAGTGATTATAAAATTGGCATTTATTGTCAAGATTAACCAATTATATTTATCAGGACACTAAGCTTTTGGTTGAAAAATTTTCTATAACTTTCAGTTTCAACACGGTTTTCTTATTTTAGAGCTAAAATAAGTTTTTTCTTGCTTGGTCACTGTGCTTCAAATCATAGGCCCTCAAATATTTCTTATTTTGATTTGAAGGATAATTTCCAGCATTTATAAAGTATTGCACTTTACAATGTGTTCTCTCATAATTATTTTATTTCATCTTATAATTACCCTGCGATATAATTACTCTGTGATCATTTCATTGTTATTACCGTTATTATTAGAACCATTCTTTTTTTACATATAAAAAAAGGTCAAAGAAATTCAGATTTTTCCCAAGATTACTGAAATACTGAAACTTAGAGACCAACTATTCACATCATAAAATTCTTGTTTGATTTACAAAAGCCTTCAATGTTATTTTTATAAATAGGGAGGCTTTCCCTAATATATTAAAATTGCCAAAAACTTATTATGTTTTGGGATACATATTGTTTACATAAAGTAGGGACACTTGTATTTGCATAATTCTTTCTATTTGAAAATATCTTTTAAGTAACAGGACTTTAGAGAAAAAGCATGGGTATGCCTATGAGCTTTATGTGCCTGATTGTATAAGAGAACAAGAGTAGTTTTTGATCAAATGTAGTAAAGGTTAAGTGTCTAAACTGCAAAAAAAATTGAAAGTAGATTCCATGTAAGCTGGAGCTGTGCATGCAAAACAAAATGGAGAATTGGAGCAAAAGAAAGAAGACTTCAAACCCTAAATTTTATTTGAAATGGTCTCAAAATTATGGTCAAAGTGATTTTTAAAATTTGTTTTGTTTTTACATAAATATTTTGGTATGTCATTGCACAAATACTTATTGAATACTAACAATTCACTAAGCATTGTGCTAGGCTTGGGAATATATTAGTGGAGAAAACAGGCAGAAATCAAAGGAAAAAATAAATATATGATATAATATCCAGAAATGATAATTTCTGTGAGGGAAAAGAAAGCAGTGAAAGAAGACAAAGAATAATGGTGGGGGTGGGGGGTGGTTATCCTATTTGATATAGAGCCATCAAGTAGGGCCTTCTCCAAAGGGGTGATATTTGAGAAGTAAGGACACAGAGATTTAAAAAGAAGAATGTTTGGGGCAGAGGACCCTAAGACAAAAATTAACTTGGTGAATTCAAAAAATAGCGAGAAGGCCAGCATGAACGGGGCGGAGTAAGTGATGGAAAGTGACAAATGAAGTTGGAGGTCTCGACTGGACATACTGAACAGAACTTATGGAGCATTCGGAGCATAATGTTTAGCCACTGAAGAGCTTTGAGCAGGGATGAGAAATGAACTGAACCATGTATATTTTCTCTGAATTCTTTGGAATTGAATTAAAAATGCACATAAAATGAAACAAGAAAGTCTTAAGAGTCCAGATTCATGACTTTTTACACATGTATACAATGTGTAACCACCACTCAGAATTATGCTTTTAAAATATCACTGTAGGCGGCATGGGGAGGATTCAAGAAGAGCCTGGAGACTAGTTAGGAAGAAATGGCTGAGCTTTCTGTAAAAGAGACGATGCAGGCTTGAACTAGGCAGTGAAGGGGTGGCTTTGTGAAGGGGTGAGAAATGGAAAGTGGAAAACTGGAATTTACATCTCAAGAAAGAGCCAATAGGCATCCTTTGCTGTACCGGATGCAGGTGTGAAGAGACAAGAAGTATCAAGGACAACTCCAAAGCGTTGGTTCTGAAAAATGACAGTAATTGGCAGTGCTGTTGTTGAGACTGAGGAGGAGTTGGTTGAGGTGAAAGATATCCAGAGTTCTGTTTTGGCCATGTTGAGTTTGAGCTGTCCATTAGAATCCTGAGTCTAAAGCTCAGAGGGGAGGTTAGATGAAATTGCCTATAAAACATAAGCATAGATAGAAAAAAGCAGAGGATGGAAAGAAGTCAAGCCAGCAAATGCCCATGGAGGAAAAGCCAGGGAAGTAGCAGGCAAAATAGGAGACTGTGAGGTTTGGAGAAGCCCTGAGTGCATACCTGCAGTCCTCTGTGGAGAAGGAGGGGCAGGGTTAGGGGCTGAATTGTGTCCCCCAAAATCATATGTTGAAGTCCTAACCCCCCGTACCTCAGAATGTGACTATATTTGGAGATAGGGTCTTTAAAGAGGTGATTAAGTTAAAATGAGGTCATTAGGGTGCCCCTAATCCCATATGTCCTTGTTAGGAGGAAGGTTAGGACACAGACACACACAGATGGAAGACTATGTGAGAACAAAAGGAGAAGACGGCATCTATAAGCTGAGGAGAGAGGCCTCAGAAGAAACCAACCCTGGCGACACCTTGATCTTGGACAATTCTCCAGAACCGTGTGAAAATAAATTTCTGTTGTTTAAGCCCCCAGTCTGGGGTACTTTTTTATGGCAACCCTAGCAACCCAGTATAGGCAGCATGAGATTTATCATCCTTTTCTGAACAATCCAGATGAGGAAGGGAAATGTCAGTCTCCCAACCATACACATTCACATAGTGCCTGCTTTTCCTTGCATCTGTAAGATATTACCATATCCTTAAAGCCAAGTTTTAAGATATACCAACGTGTACCCATATTTATTATTGAGTTTAATGTAAAAAGAAACAACAACAATTTTTTTACTGAATCCTTAGGACTAACCCAGAAAAGACAAGCAAATCTTAAAAATATGAGTAGGATATGAAGTCCTGGGAGATGCTTTCTAGCCTTAGTTTTAGAGATAAAGGAAAGGACATGACCAGAAACCAGTATGTTTAGCAGAGACTGCTGATGTTTTTCCAGTATTCATTTTCCCCTCTTCTTTCCCAAGGACTTACTCAAGCTTAAGCTAGAAAACATATGGCCTCCCTTGTATCATGTGGTTAGGTTTTGACCAATGAGATATAGGCAAAGGCCTTCAGAGAAGAGTCCTTGAAGAGAGATGCACACCCTTTTAACACTTTCCTCTTTCCTACAGTCTGGAATGTAGACTCAATTGCTGGAGATTCAGCAATGAATCACGTGGTAGAACGCCGCCTGCTGAGAACGGCGGAGCAACAGGAAAGAAGGTGGACTTGACACCGGGAAGCGACATACCAGTCCTAGAAATACACTTCTATCTTGTCACCATCGTTGTTTTTTTCTGTTACTCACAATCAAATAATCTTAACTATATAGCTCCAAAGGCACCTTTTTGGTAGTCTAAACAAACGCCATACGATGAAGGATGTTGTTTCATTTTTCATCGATGCTCATTTCGATAAAACGCTGAATTCCAGACTTTGTATGTGGGCGCACACAGTGGTACGACTTGTGCATCCCACAACTCCATGGGGCCTTATGCACACAGAGTCTGTGGGAATGGCACCCTGGAGGTGTGCAGTGGCCCAGTCTGATGATCCCTGTTTAACATCAAAACATCTTTCTCTTCCCAAAATGATACAAATGGTACTCTTAGAAACTGTCCTCTAGAGAAAATTTAACGTGTCTATAATAATTATTTAACTGCATTTGTTTTCCATGGATCACATGGCATCTATTTACTCCTGAAATATCACAGTGCAAGCACGTCACACATGTGTATGACGTCATCCAGTCTACAGATTTGCCTTGGACACATGTGGACTGTGAATGTCATACAGTAGCTGTGAGCCCCATCCCCCGAGTCCAGGGCACAGGAACCAGAGCTACTAACAGAGCATTTGAACTGTGAGAACACTTAAGTTCACATAAAGTGGGCAATTTAAGGTAGCACTTTAAATACGAGGACTTTAGAATCAGACAGACATGTTTCAGTTTCTTTCCCACCACTTAACTTTTCCAAGAACTGGGGCCCCCGTGACCCTCAATGTCCTTCTATTCTGGGGGCTGGCCCGGTGGCGTAGTGGTTAAGTTTGCGTGCTCCACTTCAGTGGTCTGGGGTTTGTGGGCCTGGATCCTGGGCTCCGACCTACGCACTCATCAAGCCATGCTGTGGCGGTGTCCCACATATAAAATAGAGGAAGATTGGCACAGATGTTAGCCCAGGCACAATCTTTCTCAAGCAAAAAGAGGAATACTGGCAACAGATGCTAGCTCACGGCCAGTCTTCCTCACCAAAAAAAAAGAAAAAAGTGGATTTTGACAGTTGGGAGGATCAAATGAGATTCATGTACAAGTGCTTCATACAGAAGCTGCCAGACAGGCAGTGCCCAGTACACGTTGGCTGTCATTACTGGGTATCCAACAATGCCGTTAGTGACTCAGCAAGTGATAATTGCACTTCTTCACTTTGCAGATGAAGAAACTGAAACTGGACAATCTGAGTTCTGTCCCCCGGTGCCTGTTCCACTTCTGCCAAATAACTGCCAAGCCCGTGCTCTTTCCCTTCAACACCATAAGAAAGTGGACTCGGGCGGTGAGACTTCCTACCTGAGGCAGCTGTTAGAACGAAAATGTGGCCGTCACCGTCTCCTAAACTGTGCCTTTTAGGTCTCAGCTTTGTGTAGCAAGACTCCTTACTACCTGTGTGCTTTTAAACAAATAGAATGTCGATAACAGATGCAGAAATCATATGTTTTATGTTGCAAATCGAATCTTTTAAAACAAATTACCTCGGATCAACAATTATTTTCAATAATTTCCCAAGATTTAAATAGGTTTTAAACTGGGAATCATTCTCTTTACAGACCTGGTGTTGCTACCTCACCATAATACTGCAATAGATTTTTTTGCAGCAAGTAAAAAGCTCACAGATGATAATCACGTAGTCAGGGCCACGTACACCACACACGGTAAAGAAGTATGTTTTTTTAACAGAGGCCAGGAGTGAGAGCTTCGGGGGTCAGGTTCCTTTACGCTAGGTCAAGGTGATGCACAGGTTGGGAAGGGCTGGATGTCGACTGGCACTCATCATCATGATTTCTAGGAACAAAAATCAAGAATAAAGTTTGGAGATATGCAAAATATTAAAACGAACAGCTTCACGACTACCAAACCTTAGAGGCATGCCTTGATTATGATTCTACTCATGTCATTTTCCACATTCTCAGACACTGGACATATATATATATATATTCACAAATATTCAAATCTTAATTTTTGGACCAGAAATTCATTTTAGCTAAATATAGCCAGTATGAACCATCATCCTTCAAAATCTTACTTTAAGTAGACTCCACCCTTACCTAAAGCATATGCTCAGTGATGGTTTTCAAGTGAGTGAAGAATCGAAATTCAAATATTTCTTAATGGGGAAACTTACTCTCTTACATAAAACAAAAGACCTTACTGTATTTTTAAACAAAAAAGTAATCAAATAGTATATAAATGTGTGTGGTAAAAAGACACTTTCATATTCATCCCCAGTCCTTTCCACATGTCAGAAACAATCGTGTCTAGCTACTTCTGGGTGTGTTTTTTTTCCCCTCAAGAACTGTACTATTATTAATATATTAACTTCTGGCTTATTAACTTTGGACGTTGTCTATTAACTTCTTGCTATGGTAGAGGAGGCTGGGACTGTCACCTCTCTCACCACCTTCCTCCACCTCAGTAGAGGTGACCTCTGTGACCTCAAACAACATCCTTAAATGCCGTCTCTTGTTCCATCAACTATAGAAGGTCTCTCTTGATGCCTTCTCTGTTCAATCTAATACTGTGCCTCACCCTCTTCCACCTCCCAGCCCCCATCAAGTGAACTTTTACACTGGCATTTGCATTTTCTCCTCTAATCATTTAAAAAAAATTTTTTTTAATATTTTATCTGTTAGTCTATTTAAAAGTTGAGTACCAGGAAACTATGCTTCCATCAGTGTGACTATGTAGCTCTTTTTTCCTGAAGCATCAAGAAGTGCAGTAGTATTCTACTTCCTTCTGTAGAGGTCAATATCTTGGGCTCCCGGTCTCTCCAGTACAGTTCAAATAAGACTTTTATTGCTTTTGCTTTAGATTTCAATGGATTTTTCTTTTCATAATTTACCAATGGTATTTTTCAGAACCTTGAGTTCTTCCAAGCTCTAACTCTTTCTATCACTTATATCAAAGCCCCTTTTATGCCAGACACCTGCCTCCCAGAGCCCTCTTGAAGGTTTATAGTGAGTATTAATGAAAACATGAGTAAAGAGTGATTAGTACCAGATCTGGTACTACTAGCAAACATTAAATGTTATTATTTATATTAGTATAAGGTATTATAATATGTTATATTATTATAACAATAATGCCATGAGTTCTCAGCTGGACAGAGGCACCATTAAGTGAAAGTCCATTTTTTTGTTTGCTGTTATATCTATGTCATAGATCTATGTCAATAGCGCCTAACTGTAGCTATTCAAAAATAGTTGATGAATAAATAATTAATGCATATTTTGTAATGATCTTTAAGAATTAGAAAAATGTTGCTTAATTGTCTCAATATTTAACATTGCACATAATCAGCAGAGTGATTTGATGCAATAAAAAATGCAATAAATGCTCTTTATTTTTTTAATTTATCTATATTTTTGATCACTGTTTGGGAAAATACATTTCAATGTGCTCTAAAATTTTTAATGTATCTGCTCAAATTAACTCATCCACAGGCAGTATGACTGAAAAGAAATAGTTTCCCATGTGCTTATAGTAAGTAGGTCTTTATATGGACTACATTGTATTCCACTTCTCTGTCCTGTTGGATTAATCTAAAGCAAATTATACTCATTACATGTTGGCAATTTTATGAGCACAGTGCATGAGCATAACAATAATTCAGAACTTTTTTTCTGGAACCATGGATAGATGCCACATAAGCGAAAGGTTATTGCTTTCTGCTCTGCAGAAAAATTGCAGTTTCTGAATTGTTCCATAAAATTTTTCCGAGTAATTCCGATGTGTTAGCTTTTACAATGTTTAAAAATCAGTTTTCAAGGAAGTGAATAAAAAGTAATGTATTTTACGATATTCACAATTGTTTTAACTTTTAATTCTGAGATAATTGTAGATTCTCATGCGGTTGTCAGAAGTAACACAGGAGCTCTGGTGAGCCCTTTGCCCACTTTCCCCCAGTGGTAACATCTTACGTAACTACAGCCTCACATCCTAACCAGGAAACAGACATTGATACAATCCACCAGCCTTATTCTGATTTCACTAGTTCTAAATGCACTCTGTGTGTGTGTGTGTGTGTGTGTGTGTGTGTGTGTGTGTGATTTACCACAAGTGTAGATTCATGTAACCATCACCACAGGCAAGATATAGAGCAATACCATCACAATTACCATTGTTTTTTAACTTTATATTTGCTACAGCAAATGCACACTTTAACCACATTTTAATTATGGTTCCATATTCCAAACTCAGGCACAATTAAGCAAAATATAATTATTGGTTCAGTTTCAATGGACATAATCTTTTTAAGATTTTTTTTTTTTTTTATTTATTCAGTTTTTTCCCCCCAAAGCCCCAGTAGATAGTTGTATGTCATAGGTTCACATCCTTCTAGTTGCTGTACGTGGGACTCGGCCTCGCGTTGGACGGAGAAGTGGTGCCTCGGGGCGCTCCCGGGATCCGAACCCGGGCCGCCAGCATCAGAGCGCACGCACTTAACCGCTAAGCCACGGAGCCGGCCCAGACATAATCTTTTTAAACCCTAAATAATTGCATAAATAAGAAAAACACAAAATGTAACTAATTACTAACCTCTAATACTATACGTTTTTAAAGGTAAATACTTATCACTAAGATTTAAAAGAAAAAATTGAGTTTCCTAGAAGTATCTTTTACAGATAACACCCGACCAATCCCAAACACGGCTGTAAGTAGCTCTTGGTTTCCCTCAGATGTTGGTAAAATACATCTTTCTATTTTGAACAGGATTTGTTGGCAACTCTGAAAACTCCAACGAGCTTGTGGGGGAAGTGGGGGCAGCATCTGACAAGTATATTCCCAGCTTTTGATCTTTTCTTTAATAAGATATCTGAATCATTATGTCTTAACCCAAAAAGGATTAAGTTGTCTTCCTTTTCCAGGCAACCTTTTAAGCACCAGGCACTCCTCTCATATTCCTCAGGACTCCCTACCTACACACAAGGCAAGCAAAAATGAAAAAGAAATTAAAGAAACATCACGGTGCTGCTGGTCTGCATGAAAACACCATGAATTTCTTTTTCTAATCAGATGGGAGTAATTTTCTTGCTCTCCACCTGACTAATTTTCTCCACTCTTTTCCCCTCCCATTGGGTATCTAGCTGCTAAATGTTTACAGATTAATTTGCATGAAATGGTCCCTTAGCAACAATCACTCACAGGATCAAATTTCTCTGCTCTTTGATACAGACTTTTTTTTCCTGATACACCTGCTTTTTAAATAAAGATTTAAAGTTGAAAAAAAACTCAAATCCCAGAATGTAGCCCGCATAAGGCCATAGCTTTTAAAATCAATTTAAAAGAACATGGTTTTTCGACTGATATAAAGTGTTTTCAAGCCCCAGAATATTTTATGTGTTTTAGATCACTTCTATACAACAGAAAAATTTATATAGAGCTGATTAGTTAAAAAAATACAGTTGCAGCCTGCTGTCACAGTACAGTCACCAGGTCACCAGACTTTGCTGTCTCTCTGCAGCCCTGACTCCCGTGCCCCATAGAATGAAGTAATTGATGCCAGTAGGACTGAGAGGAAATGGCAATAATAAAAGGTTCGTGGTGTAACAAGACTGGCCTTTTCTAGCACTGATTGATTCTATGATTTTGTCAAAGACAAAGAGTTTAAAGCATTAGCCTCCAATTCTGGCAAATGATTATTACCCTGCTAATTTGATTTATCAGTTGGTTTTAACCCCAAATTATAGCCAGTCAAGGGGTTGTGGAGGCAAACTTTGCACCTTCCATGTACAGAGGATGGCATACAATGGACTTTTTTTTTAGTAAAGAAGAGATGACTGGGGATGACAGAAATTCCCAAACCAGCCTCCCCTCCAACCATAGCAGAAGTGGATTTTCGGCAATTGCTGCGGGGACACTAAACATGATATTATTCAACATCATACCTGTCATTCTGGATGCTTCCAATGGACTTGGTGACCTTGGGACTTCCCCAGACTCTTTGTCAGATAGGCAGAGCAAAGAGTATTATCTCCATTTTACGGACCATCAATACAATATTTGTATTAATCAAGGCTCTCCAGAGAAACAGAACCGAGAGAGAGAAAGAAAGAGAGAATGAGAATAAAGAATTGGCTCATGCAATCATGGAGGATGACAAGCTCTGAGACTTGTCAAGCTGGAGACCCAGGGAAGCTGATGGTTCAGCTCTAGTCCAAGTTCAAAGACCTGAGAACCAGGGAGCCAGTGGTGGAGTTCTCATCCAAAGCTGGCAGGCTCGAGACCCACGAAGAGCTGATGCTTTCAGTTTAGGTCCAAAGGCAGGAAAGAAATGATGTCCCAGTCCAAAGGCAGTCAGGTAGCAGGAATCCTCACTCTGGGGTGGGGAAGGGGGATCAGCCTTTTTGTTCTATTCAGGCCTTCAACTGATTGGATAGGGCCCACTCACATTAGGAGGGCAATCTGCTTTATTCAGTCTACCGATTTCAATGTTAACCTCATCCAAAAACACCCTCACGGAAACACCCAGAATAATGTTTGACCAAATATTTGGGCACCCGTGGCCCTGTCAAGTCAACACATAAAATTAGCCAACACAATGTGTTAACTAACCTTATTGCAGTAATCATTTCACAATATATACAGGTATCAAATCATCACATTGTATACCTTAAACTTACAGAATGTCATATATCAATTATATCTCAATAAAGCTGGAAAAAAATTAACCATCACAATGTTATTTCAACATATGCATGAAACACACACCACTAGAAACATCTGCATTCCTTGCAGTCTATTTTGTAAACTTCATATTTAGTGACAGTAAACCTGGGGTGACAGAGAGGCCAGCAGAGGATTTGCATGAATATTTTGCTTATTTGTGATATATAGTATCACATTCCTAGGGGAAATATTGTTTGGCGTAATCCACGATGCTACCATCGTTCAGATTAATTGTTCTGACCTTGGTCTACAAGCTTAAACAGAAATGTATTTCAGATAATGTTAGTTCCTGTCATAATTATATTCTGTGCACATTCAGGTGGAGAGGAGTGAAGGAGCATCTGTGTTTGCCAGTGGGAGCAAGAAACCTTGAACCAAAAACAAATGCATAAATCTCGTCTTAGGTAGGACGCTAGCTATTAGATGAACACTGACCATGGACAGGGAGATGTGGAACTGCAAATCTTTACCTCGACCAAAACTACAGCACCCAGAAGATAACGTTATGACAAATTACCATAATCTTGTGCCTATAACATGAATCTTCTGAATTGGCTTGAAAACCTTTGTGTGATTATGTCTATTAGGTGCTGGGTATGATAAACACATTTTAATATATCCTAAAACTTGCTGCAGGCTTGCCAGTGTTAAAAAAAATAAAGTCAAATGACTGTATATTAAAAGTACTCTGAATCACACTGCATTTATCAAAACTAATTCCCTTTTAGGGAATTTACAAACTAGTTATGATGATATGGTGATTGATAATAGTTGGAGCAAAACTGAGAGTCCTAAAAGTAACTTTGCAATTTAATAAACATTTGGTTTACAAATTTTTACCTGATTTGCATGTATGAGAAATCAATGTGTATCTGATTTTTAAAATTGTGCAAGCATGTTTATTTAAAATGTGGGTCAAAATAATATAAATTGGAAAGGAGATGAGCACTTCCCAGCCTCAAAGAAAAAAAATGGAGTGACTGTGGGATAATTGGAGAAATAATCTTTCCTCTAGCAGAGAAAATAGTCACAGGGTTTGACACAACTAAGACAGTCCATCTACAAGGAGGGCTCATTTTTCATTTTGGTTTGACTACAGGGATAAGAAAAAGAGAGAGAGAGAGGGAAGAAGGGAGGGAGAAACAAGAGAAGGAGGGAGGGAGGGAAGAAAGGGAGGGAGGAAGGAAGGAAGGAAGGACAGAAAGAAGGAAGGAAGGAAGGGAGGAAGGAAGGAAGGAAGGGAGGGAGGGAGGGAGGGAGGGAGGGAGGAAGGAAGGAAGGAAGGGCCAGTCTGTGTCCAAGACATGGAGCAGAACAAAGCACACTCAGTAGCTGGCTTTCCCTCGCAGGGTATGTCTAGAAGGAGAAAGTAAATCAAAATCCTCCCTTGGAAACTAAACAGAGAGCTTAAAAATTTTAATTCTACCCTGAAATCTGAAGCAGCTGCAGCATTTGTAGCAAGACTTTTCACTGCAAAGAACGAGAAGCAAAAGGAAGGGTCCGGGGGGCCAGCCTGGTGTAGTGGTTAAGATCGGCACTCGGCTTCAGAAGCCCAGGGTTCGTGGGTTCAGATTCCGGGCGTGGCCTACTTGCTGCTTATCAAGCCATGATGTAGCAGGCATCCCATATATAAAGTAGAGGAAGATGGGCACAGATGTCCTCAGGAAAAAGAGGAGGATTGGCAACGGATGTTAGCTCAGGACTAATATTCCTCACCAAAAAAAAAAAAAAAAAAGGAAGAGTCCAGCAGCACTGTGTGCAGACATAAAATGAGTGAGAAAAGTGAAAATTATTCCCATGAGTAAAAATAAAAGTCAATATTTAGCTAAGCAATTATTTTAACATTTGATTCAGTGGGTACATATGCCATCACTGTATTTAGATGTTGTTCTTTAAAATGTACTCTGCACTGAATCCTTTTGTCCGTCGTTGTAAGAGAATGTATAAATTTTCTACTGCTATTTTGCTAGTTATGCTTTTAATTAATATAACTAAAACATTTGACTTCAGATTTTTCAGTTATACTGAGTAATCTATGCACCTACATCCAAAGTATCAGCCTTTACCTAATGTCAGCTTCTGAAAAAGCAGACAAAATTTCCAGAAAAAAAATCAATTTCTATTGAGCCATTTTTTATTTCCAAACTTGCAAAGTGTATTAGTCAGGATACTTTAAGTTACATGTGGATTAAACGTAGCTGAAACCAGCTTAAGTAAAGGGAAATTAAACCATGTAACTAGGGAGTTTAAAAGCGAGATTCAGGTATGGCTAGATCCAGGAGTTCAATGGCTCTCTTTCCATATTTTGGCTCCATTTCTTGCTGTTCTTTGTATATTGGCTTCATTCTCTCCTTCAACAAACGGACTCTCTTTATATGATAAGATGGATGCTGGGTGGTCCAAGCCTATATTTCTACACCTTATATTCTAAAAGGAAGAGTTTCTCTCTCTTAATATCCATATACAAAATGTCATGGGAAGGTTTTTATTGACGCTATTATGGACAGATGTCTTTTCTATTGGTATGAGAAAATAAATTCCATATTTACAGATGTCTAGGGTATAATTCCTGTCATCAGTAATTGGGTGAGGCACTGATTAACAGGGATGTTGTATTACATGTTTTAAAAAAAAGGATCACCTTGCATTGGAAAAAAGGTATTAGAAAGGCCAAGCCCATAGATTTCCACTGCCTTAAGTGACCAAAAAATTCCATGAGACGTATTAATTTATATTTCTGTTTCTCACTTGACTTCAGAATCCTAGGTTTTATAGAACTAGACGTCTACTGTTCCAACACAATGCAGATAGCCAGCATTTATTCAAAGTGCCTGAATAAGTATTATAAACAGTATAAAGAAAGACAATATAATTCTTCCAATGGCCTTATAACCTATGAAGCCATTGTGGAGAAAAACATGGAAGTGCATTTGAAAAAGAAAAAAAAAAACGAACGTTATAAAATTATAACGGAAACCCCTTTCATCAAATATTTTATATCATACTCCACAAGTCAAAGATCTTATACAAATATAGGATATTCTCATTTATAAGTAAGCACTTACTTATTTTCCTTATTTATTGACTTAATTATTTCTCTTCCCTGGGGTTCTCTTTCGCAAATTAACACACCAGAACACTAAATGGTACTGAGGTGATCTGAAAGGATTTAGATACTTCTCAATTTGCCCAAAACTCAATTTGCCCAAAACTCAATTTGCCCAAAAGTGACCTAATTAACTAAGCTTTAAAACGCTCCCAAGAGAAGGCTCGTGTTGCCATTGCACAGAAAGTGGTAATACAGTATTCCTGTTAGATAGCATCTATTGCCCTGTTGTTGTACATAAATGCTTAAACGACAGAAAAATCTGTGCAAGAATATCTAGGAACAAGGACATCAGGGCAAGACTTCAAACATCACTCCTAAACATATACTTTATTTAACATCACACTGACTGTGTCTTCCTTCTTTCATTAGCCTTTGGATTATAGATTTTTTTCTATGTGATTGTTGGTCAATAAATCAATAAGTTCCTGGAGTGCATTACATTTATCTGTCATTCTATATGTTTCTATAAATTGTTTTTTTTTTTTTCTTTCAGACATGAAAGAGAAGGTCATGCCAGAAATAAAGTATCATCAAGAGACAATGTTTGGACTATCAGCTGTTCTGCATCATTGGAGAAAATATTGAAGTAAACATATTAGCCGGGGAGGAGTCCCACCGAGCCATCCAGAACAACTTTTACTGAATATAATTACAGGGGCTGTAAATGTATTTGCTTTAATTGCTGGCACTACACCTACAATTATAAGCACTCCATTTACCGGATGCTCGTCTGAACAAATAAAGCAATAAAGGGCTTTGAGATACTGGACAGCAGAGGGTGTTTCTTGTCGGTTCTCAGTGAGTTACACCGGTAACAACAGTCTCAGTGACAGAGAGGCCGTTAGCCTCATGCACTCGGTGAATCCACACCTCAAGGTCCTCCAGGCAGACCCGTTATTCTGGTTGTTTTGCCTTTTCTGACCAATTGGGTTGTTTTTGCTGCTTTTTCAAACTTAAGGAGGTCGAAGACAACAACCAAAAATTTCCTTTAATCAAAAGCTTTCTATTTAGGGGTTTTCCATACAGAGGAGAAATCAGAAGCACCCTGATTTAGCCTTTTCACTAATCACAAATTTTAGCATAAATGAAGAGGTCACGTCAGAGATAAGACAGTAAGCAGGTTCAGAACTACACACCTCGGGCCTAAAGTAAATTGTTAGTAGAAAAATGTGGAAACTCTGCTTGATAAAATATGGCAAGCCCACAATCCCTTCCCTGAAAGCCAAATGTGTTTCAGAATTCAGAATTTTTCCAATTTTAAAAAGATTGCATAGTGTCCACACCATATACGTATTTTGTAAACCCCCAGCAGGTTGTGGGGTGACATCTGTAATCACACACTCTGACAATCTGTAGTGAAATTTAGGAATATTCTGAGAGAGTCCAATAAAGGCTCAGGACGTCCACATGAATTCTCCTCAGATTCTCCCACCAAACATGTCTGCAGATAACTTAGGAAAAATCTTTGTTTTCATATCTGTTTGGGTTTGCGATGCAAAAAAAAGGAATTTTGGGGGGCCAGCCCGGTGGTGCAGCTGTTAAGTGCACGTGCCCTGCTTCAGTGGCCCAGAGTTCACAGGTTCGGATCCCACGCGCGGACCGACGCACCGCTTGGCAAGCAGTGCTGTGGCAGCGTCCCATATAAAGTAGAGGAAGATGGGCATGGGTGTTAGCCCAGGGCCAATCTTCCTCAGCAAAAAGAGGATTGGCATTGGATGTTAGCTCAGGGCTAATCTTCCTCACAAAAAAAAGGGAAATTTGTTCAACTTCTCAGAAGTGGCTTCTTCCTTTGCACAGACCTCTCTCCTCAAAGCCTTTCCACCCCCTTTGCCAGGGGGCTCTGCCCAGACCTGCAGGAATCCCAGCAGGCACACAGCCCAGGCTCACTGAGAGTCCCGCTGTCAGTGTGGATACTACAGCAGAGGAGTCTTTAAGTGCTTAAGTGCACAAGGCATGTCAGTTGTCATTCGTGTTAAATTTCCCTACCGCTGGTGAACTGATTCCGTTCAAAGAACTACCTACCATGAAAGTAAATATGTTTTGTGATAAGGCTGTTGAACGTCCAGAATGCCAAAATATGTTTTTAAATCGATTGTGATATTCATTGAAGTCACAGCCAATTCACCAAATTACTCAGATGATTTTAAGGATGGATTGGGATAAGAAACAGGCATGCTGGAGGCCAAACTCAGATGTTGCTGTATTAGTCCACTTGGGCTGCTCTAACAAAATGCCACAGACCTGATGGCTTACAAACAAGAGAAATTCCTCACGGTTCTGGAGGCTGGAAGCACTATACCCGTGTGCCAGCATGCTTGGGTGAGGACTCTTCCTGGTCTTCATCTCGTTGTACCCTCACATGGCCGACGGGACTAGAGCCTCTTGCATAAGGTACCAATCCCATTCACAAGGGCTACCCCCTCATGACTTAACGCACCTCCCAAGGGCCCCACCTCCTAATATCGTTATCTTTGGGGGTTAGGATTTCAATACATGAATTTTGGAGGACACAAACATTCAGACCGTAGCAATCGCCGTCAATTATATTACTCATCCAGTATTCCCATTTTTTTTATACTTAGTGCTTGTTGACATAAAGAGTTGGAGGGTGCTAAAAAAACACATACAGCAGACTGGTGTTTTTAAACATAGAACTTGGTTAATTCAGTTCTATGCACTTGGAAACAAAAGATGGTAAAAGAAATAACAACTTAAATAACACAGGTGAATCCTGTCACCCTTCTACTCAATAGTGACCCGCCCAGCAGGACCATGAGATGAGAGGAGGAACCCGCTCTTCCCCGCTCGGTCTGGGTTCCACATGCCCACATCGTGCTCACGTGCTCTGTGCTTATTCTAATTCTAGTGTTTAAAGTCGCTATATGCTTTTGTTTGTTTGTTTGTTTTGTATTGTATGGCCCCTGAAAATAAGCCAGGGGCTTCATCTGGTGCTCAATCCCAGAAACGAGAAGGAAAATTAGCTGTATAAACTAATTCGGGGTTCTCTGATACTGTACTTTATGGGACATTTCAAGAGCAGGTCTGACTGTATGATTTTCGCTTCATACTCTTATTTTATGATCTAATCACTAAGAAAGGTGTAATTATACTGCATATGTAAGTCATTCAGGGCAGTATAATGAGCATCCTATTAGCAGATGATTTTTTTTAAGGATGAATTGGGATAAGAAACAAGCAGGCTATAGGCCAAACTCAAATATATGGATGACTCAGAAAAAGACCCAGCAGAAGACATGCACATACATTTTTAAATTCACCACTTCCCTTTGCACACATCCTAACGATTCATATGGAAATGCAGGCTCATCTCCAAATTACTGTACTCCTTAAGACTATGTCCTAAAGAAAATACTATGAAAATCAGGAAATGGGCTAAATGGATGATTGCTGCATTTTTATAGATTAATCATTCTCAGACCGCAGATTATCTGTATCCATCACCTTTTGCTCCATTTCATGGATGTGTCATGATGATATAAGATTCTTTTATGCAAATTTAATGTTAAAATTCGGTTAATAAAGAAACTACTAATTTCCTTCTCAACTCTTGTTAAAGAACACTCCTCAGAGTTGTTGTGACTTTTATTCTATTTTGGAATTTTTCTGTACCATCAAAACATTTTCACCAAGATTCCCCGTTTGTAATATATATCTAATAAGCATAGAATCAACCCTTTTAGGCCAGTTTTCTCATGTGTTAATCAAAGCACTGGATTAAATATTTAAGACCCTATCTGATGCTAACAGTATACAAATCTGTGAGCCAATGGGTTGAAAGAGAACTTGAGAGCCTGTGACCCATTCTACACAAGCTCATTTGAGCTACTTGTCAGTATAAGATTATATGCCAGGCTTTGTAGGTCCGATAGTTGAAATCGATGCCTTCACTCTCCAAACCAACAGCTACAAGCCCTACTCTGCCTATTTTGAGAATTCCTCTCAAGAAAGAAAATGCTTGAGCTTCCTTTGCTACCCACTTCCCAGAAAAGTAGGACTCTGAATCCATTAAAAAAACAGCAAGATATATATGGAAAACACTAATATTAGAGTGCGAAGATTTGTGCTTGAGATCTATCCTTGCTTTGATGATCTTGAGCAAGTCAATGAGTTTCTCCAAGTCTCAATTTTCTCCAGTGATAAAATGGGAATAATCACCCCTGTTCATTCCCCAACCCACTATAGATGTGAGAGCATTTTGTAAACTCATAAGTTCTGTTCAATGTGAGGAAAAATTAAAATGCCTGTGCACCCCTCCCCCAGGATATTATTTCCCCCAGGAAGTATTAGGAACCCTGACTTAAATGAGAACTTTCAGAAAAATGAGTTTCCTTCTGGAAACTTCTCACATGTGTGACATCTGGCTACTCCTGCAGTGGGCTGAGGTCCCTCCTCACCAGTCCTATAAGTCTATTAACTCATTGAAACCAGCTCTTGGCTTGGGCTCCCTTCTGGTATATATACCCTGGGACTCCTCAGTGGAGGCCTAACAAGGGAGTCGCCACTGATGCTGGGTATGTGTGCGCAAGTTCAGTATCTCACTTCTTTCGTGGGGCTGGTGACAAGTTTAGAACATTTTCATTGTTCAGTGAAAGGCATAGGTCAAGAGACATAGATGTAGTTCATCACCCTGCCTTCCGAATGAAACTTCTTTAAATTTGAAAGCCAGTAGCAAAGAAAACTCCATTATCTACTCTAGAGCTATTTTCTGATGCTTAACACCACTACTCCCAGGAAATTCTCTCCTACATTATCTAACCTAACCAAAATCTTTCTTGCTTCAATGCCTCCCATCCACATAAGATGTTGGGAACTATTAGGAGAGTTTAAAACCTTAAATAAATGCTGCAAAAAATTTGCAGGTAAGAAAATAAAGAAAGATAAGCTAATTTTGCAAATATATTATTTCATTTGTGATACTGGAAACCCAACAATTAACATGGCTCTAAATTGAAATTCAGAGGGGACCCATAAATAAAGAAAGAACATGGGTTAATTTTTTAAGCCTGAAGTTTGTTATACATCTCAGCAGATAGGTTTCTAACCAGAAGCCCAATTTCTCACAATACATTATAATATTAATTTCCACTTATTACAAAACAGCTTTTTTGCCTGTATGACATTGCCTCCTGGACCCCATACATGACTTTAATTAAGATCTAACTTATTCATGACTATAATTCAGATCTAACAACCAGTCTAGTCAGATCAGGGTAATTAGTCCCAGAGGGTATTGTAAGAGAGCTCATTTTTCTTTTCATCTTTATATTTTGGCAAACAAGTTGAGGTGCTGGTTCATTTGGAGAATTCTATAATTCAGAGAACTCAAAAATGTGGGCGTGAATAAGCTAAATAAATTATTTTTAAGAGATTCTTATAAAGGGTTCATGTGCTGGATAAGTTGATGTGTGCCCTTACTGTGGTCCAGAACAGAAACAATCAGGATGATTAACCAACACCAAGCTAATAAACTTTTAACAGCCTGTTACCAAGTTTATTAGAAAATGTAAAGGCAAGGAGTTAACCCTTACATATCACATGCCCATTGAATGTCAGTGGATCTGAAAGCTTTCGTGCTACTCTTAGTTCCATTATGTTTTCGTTATTGAATGTTCTATCAAGAACTTACATATCCAGTCAACTGGAAAGATGAAGCATCTTATATAGACCAGGGGGGGACAAAGCAAAGCTATTTTCCCATTTTAAATGTTGCTATTACAGTGTTCCTTTTTGTACTATCACTGCCTGATGCCATAAGACATCCAAGCTTCTTACTATTTACTGTACTTGCAACCACCCTCAACATTATAGACGTCTCCTCCTTCCCCTTCTCTCCCTCCCCATTACCTTTATTTTGTACCACATCATCACAGTAATTCTAAATATTGTAAACAAAAACCCAGAGCCTCAAGTTCTTTAAGAATACGGCTTATTAAATTCCTAGCCTAACATCTAGGTTAGCCAATTCTGTGTAGTTTAGTTCAATATATTCTGAAGAGCAAGGCATTTAACCAAGCATAATTTTAAGATCCAGAATTACTCAATGATGTGTAATGCATGCTGTTTGGTCTATACCAGGTAGTCAAAAATTATATAATTTTTCCAATCATTTCCGAGAAAAAAATACGAATAGTGCCATGTGCCAAATTAATCCAGTAGATGGCCATTCAGTAGATGCTTAATGTTGATGGCCACAACCAAAATGTGTAGGGTAGTTTCTTCCCATCCAAAAGAAAGTAGTGCAAACAGAATAGGTCTAGAACACCGGACTCTAAATCAAGAGGCCAAAATTACCATCTTAATAGCATCTTGGTCCCATTTACTTCCTACTTTATCTGTAATAAGGCTTTAATCAGAGCTGCTGGAAGTTGTTGAAATGGAAAGAGAGGGAGACTTTAAGTCTTAAAAACTTGGATTCAAATTCTAGCTCCATTATTTTATTAGCTGCATAACCTTGGAAATGTTATTCAATTTTTGAGTCTTCTATGCTTCAAAGTAAAATGGAAATGGTGATTCCAAACTCACGAGATTGTAGCAAGGATTAAGTGAGATCATGTACGCTGATTCAGGAAGAAGAGGACCTGCAATAAAGTAGATTCCTTCCTCCTGGCTCTCTTCCCTCACCCCTCTTTCCCTTTGTTCCTTCCTTCTTTCTTTTCCTCTGGGTGGATCTCAATGAGGGATGTTTCTCCTCTAAATTGCTAGCTATGAATGTGGATTACAGAGGTTATCTCTGAAAAGAGAAGTTGGGGGAGGAGTCTCCTTTCTCCATCTCCCTTCAATTCCTTTTCCTCCATCAATCAAACTGCAAGATTAACAATAGCTGACCCTACTGACAGTAAGAAATTCATGTCAGGAATTACTTCAATTGCATCAAAACATTATCATCACAGCCAAAGGGAAGTCTCTACCTGGACCAGATAGAGAAAAGAGTATGCTCAAATGCTTAGTGTAAATGGGCAGGTATGTTCAGGGAGCGGTAAGGGATCCAGGGTGGGGGGAGAGTAGCTGGGTAGGACTGAGGGAAAGAGGGAGTGGGTGGAGGTAAATGAGCTGACCTGGTGGGCTGAGACCAGGTAGAGGAGTTTGTTTTCTATCTTATAAGCCAGGATTTCCACTGCATTAATTAGTTCTGCCCTAACCGTGGTCCCCAGCAATAACATTAATTATATTTAAAACACAAATCTCCCTTTTATTCTGGTCTCACTCAGGGATGAATTTAGCTACAAAAGTTCCAAAAGGACTTATCTGTAACACAGCCCATAACATGATGAATTTATTGTAGAAGTTATCATATTAGAGCAAGAGGTGTATTATTTCTATGTAAACAAACAGAAATATGAAAATTCATCTTCTATTCCATCCCAGCACCATGATGATTGGATTATTCTATTAGAACAACACTGGGAAATTAATTGTACCCTAACTTCTACCCTCAAGATAAAGTGAAAAGCCTTGGAATCGGATCAGAATGAAGGGAGTTTTAATTTGTGTTGTGTTTCATTGTTGGAAACTCCTACTGAGATGGATCCAGAACTTGAATCTGTGCAGGGAGAGGTTGCCTTACCACAACACTTTGAACAAACTCCACCACCCAGGCCCAGCTGATATTTCCAGGCACTTCTTATGTCAGCCTCCTTTTTCACCAGCCCCACACCTACAATCCCGTGAACTCACACTCTGCACCGCTCAGATTACTGAACCTCCCTCCCCCTTTCTTACACTCAAGCCTTTGCACACACTACTTCCTCTCCCTGGAATATCTTCCTCTCCCTTGCACACCTGGTCGAGAATCAATTGTCAATTCTGTTTGAGTTGCTCCTTCACTGTTTTGTCACACCGTTTTGTCACAAGACAAATGTAACATAATTGGGTCACAAGTTGGAGAAAGATACTGATAGGAAATGTAGTGGGATCCAAGGCAACATGGAAATCGGTGGCGTTCCCACATTCATGAAGTCTAAGTGCAGAGCCCGGATCCTTATGGGGCATCCGCCATACTCTTGGATGCCAGGGCTCAAATGCTTAAGGAAAAGTCTCTCATTACATAACCTCCCTGGTTCTAGTTCCGCCCTTTCCACATAAAACTGGACTTAAATACCCAGCTTTTCCATAGCTGCATTTCTACGTTTGTTTTTTCCCAGTACAAGCCTAGTTCTTAAGCTCAGATATCATTGGTCATCTCTTCGTCAAGTCCAAGGCCACTATTTTACTAGATCAAGAAATTTAAGCCCAGAAATCTGCAGTGACTTGCCCAAAACCACATGGACAAGTAAGTCCCAAAATCAGGACCACGTTGTGGGCCTCCTGACCCCCAGGTCAATGTATTTTTCTCCCCTAGAATTTCAAAAAAGTATGGTCAGTGAAACACTAGTTTCTTGGGGTGTTAATAGACAATGCTTAACACATTAGTTCTGTGATCAAGTACACCTGAGAAATTCTGTATTAAACAGAGTCAAGCAGATTTATTTACTGGGAAGCCTTCAGTATGCTAATGTGTATTGATTAACTAAACATAATAATGCGTCCAGTTACGCCCTCTTTCTCCAGCTCCTGTGACACCAAATTCTACTTGTCTGAAAATAGTAGTTAGCAATGGAGAATTAGTAAGCATTTTATAAAGACAGTAGAGCATATTGGTTAGAGCAAAATGTTTCAGTTCAAACACCAAACATTACTATTAGGTATGACTTTTGCCAAGTAATTTCACCTCTCTATGCTTCAGTTTATTTATCTGAAAAATGAAAATAACACCAATAGTGCCTATCTCCTAGAGTTTCTGTAAGGACTACACGTGCTATAGATGGAAAGCCCTTTGAACAGTGTGAGGCACATGGCAAGTATTCACTAATGGTTAGCTATTATTAGAGGAGATAGATAACTACATTGTAATCCAGGTAGCAAATATCTTAATAAACACCAATTAACATTTTTTTATCTTCTCCCAAAGCCTTCTTTGGTCTGTCCACCGTGGTCTTGCTCGTGATTCTCTCTATACATAGTGCTCAGGTATGGCCCCTTCTCTTTCCTCTCCTTTTTATGGAGAGTTGTTTTTTTGTTCTGTATGAAGCTCGGGTGCCAGCCAAGCCACCCTTCTACCCTGAGTTTATTTCTTCACAGCTTCTTTTTAAGAAAGCAGGATCTCCCACCCCTAGCCATACACAGCAGAATTCTCCTACCAACTATTAAGGAGAGAACTTTTTTTTTGGCATACGTGAAAAGTCCTTTCTATTCAACATCCTTAAAGGACCAGTCTTTGAGAAGTAGTGCTTTCCAGGGTGCATTTTTCATACTTAAAAATCTGTAATTTTACATTCATATTTCTAGGGCTTGTTACTCTTTGAGACTGTTAGAATTTGTCATAATACAACTTAGACTGCTGTAACAAAGAGACTAAAAAATATACAAGGTTGGGGTTGCCCAGTGGCCTAGTGTTTAGGTTTGCTCACTCAGCTTCGGCAGCCTGGGGTTTGCAAGTTTGGATCCCGGGCACAGACCTATGCACCACTTATCAAGCCATGTGGTGGTAGTCGTTCCACAAAAAAGTAGAGGACGATGGGAACAGATGTTAGCCCAGAGATGATCTTCCTCAGCAAAAACAGGAGGATTGGCAACAGATGTTAGCTCAGGGCTAATATTCCTCACAAAAATAAATAAATAAATAAAAATACAATATACAAGCTTAAGTAAGACAGGAATTGGCTTCCCTCTCATCTATAGGTCTGTACAGGCATACCAGGCTGTTAGGGCACATCAGCAGGACTGGGAAGCCAGGCTGCTTTTATTTTGTTTCTCTGCTTCTCTTTAAAACTTAGCTTCTGCCTCTTAGCCCACAATGGCTGCTCTAGTCTCACCATCATATCTACACCCCAGTCAGTAGAAAAGGAGAGAAGGGCAAAGAGAGGAGGGCACGTGTGTTCTCCATAAGGGCACGACCCAGATGTCACATCACAAGTCCAAAAGCCACATTTACTTCATCAGGAAACTAGGACATATTTAGCTGTATGGTTATGTGCAAGCCAAAAGTTCTATTATTTTAAGGAAAAAAGAAAAATGGCTATTCGAGGACAAATGGCAGACTCTGCCATATCTGGATGAAGTGAAATTGATAGTTATATGACTGACAGCCCCCATGGAAAAGGCTCCCACAACAAAAATCCTCCCTCCCCTACTTTCCACCCTAAAATCTTGGTTAATTCCTTCAGTCAAAATATTCTAAGCAGTCCTTAAAATACAATGGAAATACTATTTGCAGGGCTGAAGTGAGGATAAGTTTCTAAAAGGAAGGAAGTATAGAAAAAAGAATGGAGGTGCATTGTCAAGGTTTTTAAAGCACTTGAATTTAATCAATTTTATAATTATTAAAATCTAATTATTTTTAAAAATTTAATCACTCGAAATTTTCAATATGGATGGGTTCCTGGTCTCTGAATATATGCCTCCTCTCTCTGTATCTATTTGGCTAAAGCATTTTGCTATATCCTAAGTGGCAAGATGGAATTCGTTTCTATTCTTTGTTTCTACCATTTCTTAATCAGTGTATTTTTGTTATTAATAATAATAGTTAAAATTTCTGAACACTTTCATTTAACTTATTCCTCCTAAAAGTCCTGTGCTATACATATATATATATATATATATATATATATATGTATATATAATATGTTGTTGTCCCCATCTCACAGATGAAAAAATTAGGACTAGCAAAGGGTACAGCCAGGATCTCACCCCTGGTAACCAATCGTCTGTACACACCAAAATCGTAAAAGCCTGTGTAATATTTTATCAAGCTAACAGTCTCTTCATAAAAACAAAACCAGGGTGGGTGATCAAGTATTCAGCACAAACAACCAATGCAGATGAAATGCCATTGTTTAAAATAACAGCAAAACTAAAGGCCTGGCTTTCACCAAAAAAAAAGTAAGGTTCTCTGTCTAGTGTTTTTAATCCCATAATTCCAATGCTTCCCCACAAAGAAAGACCGTGACCAGATCACTTCTTTTACTAGGCAGAAATGAAAGTAGAAAATGCAACATATTTCACTAATGAACAGCCTAGAGTTAAATTATTTAGAACGGGTAAATGCTAACACGTGTGGTTTGAACTAGTCATTTGCAAGGGTAGGTAACAGAGATGGAGAGAAATTCTTGACACATTTTCACATCTAAAACGTGCGCTCTTGTCGGCGCCGTTCCGTAACCCTGGAGGAAGAGCAGAACGTGAGCCCGGCTGAGCCGAGACCCCGAGCGGCTGCTGTAGGTCACGCCGTGCGCGCGGACCTGCAGACAGACAGGTGCCCGCGGGAACTGCCACCCAGAGCACGGCCCCTCGGTGCCAGGCTGCGCTCGCTGCGGATGCATTTCTACGCTGATTTACTAGGTGGCGATATGATCTTAAAAATAAGCATTCACGTGCTAGTGCAAAAGTTCCAGCTCTCCATCTTTTCACTGATGCGCTTTTCATTTCCAATGTTACCTTTGTCTTGCTTTCATTTTTGCTGTCTTTCACTGAAATTTCATGTCATCTGCTCCATTCTTGTAACAGAAAAACTATTAAATCGTACAAGCTGGCTTCAGGAACACAAGGTCAAAATCCTTCTGGAGTGTGACCTGAATATAGGATCTTCGGTCTTTTGCTATAACCGGTTCCTGAGGGCTGACTAACATTCATTTTATTCCCTATCTATCTGTATATCTGGAATTTTCTTTTTTGCTGAAACATTAAAGAAATAAACTCTTTCTCTCTCATTTATTTATTTCTCAATACTCCAAGGAATAGGCCTTCTTAGGGCGAATAAATAAAGCAATCCACTACCAAACATTTTTGTAAATATTTTTGTATTTTGCCCCAAAGTATATAGTAATTCTGGAAGAACTTAAAAATTTATGAACAAGGAAGGATCAGTGAAAATGCTTTATAAGCAGTGAAATCGCATAAAAACACTGCTTACTATTATTTTCTAATATCCAGTTCTACTATCCAGGAACAGAGTAGGAAATATCTCAGCTGGGAATTGGAGACATTGAGAAACCTCCTTCTTTCCTTGCCACCTTTAGCTGTCCTGAGAAAATACCATCCCACTGGCCATAGATGATGATCCAGAAAATGCCACCACCAGAGGTTCATATAATTTACCCTCTCATATTAGAGCACCTGCCACACACCACTGGACATGTGACACTGGGAACTACCAAGGACGGTAAGCCGTGGTTTCTAACCTCAAGAACCACATATGTTGGTAAAGCATGAACGAAAATGATTAGTGAAGTGCCTCTGACACAGTATGTCTGCAATCAGAGCTCAGAGAATGGAGAGAGTAGGGGGAGTAAGTTGAAAGGAAAATGATAGAGAATTAAAACTTGGACACACTCTGAAATGGGGAGGATGTTGATATGTGAGAAGGGGAAAGGGTAAGAAGGAGAAGCTTCCAGACAGATGAACCTTGCAGTTGGGATTGAACAAGTGTTGGTCTGAGCCAGAATCAATGAGGAAAGGAGATAAGGAGAGATGAGGGGGGTACTATTCAGTAGTGGGCGCCAAGTAAGATGGGCAGAGTGGGTTTGGTTGGGGAGAGCAGTGAGAACTAGGCAGAAGAGATGTGATCTGACAGCAAACACCATTTCTAGAACGACCAGAGCCACACTGTGAAAGAGTGGTTTTAGGAAGATTAGCCTGGCAATGAGAAAGGAAGGGGTTAAAAAGGGAAAGAGACAGGAGAGCAAGGTGGTAACTCAGGCACAGAAGAGGAAAGTCTGGGCTAGGAGGGGCCGTAAGGATCTGTTCACAAAAACGAATACGAAAGCAATAGCGAAAAAAAAAGAACAAAATCAAAGACTGACTGATGTGGAGGGATAAAAGGGACAAAGGTTAGTCTTGGTAACTGGGATAATGGTGGTTTCATTGAAAGACATGAGGAAATTTGGGAGAGAAAGAGAATAAATGTGATTGTAGGAATGCTCCTTTCAAGGTGACTGCAGGATTCTTACAAATTCCAGGAGGCAACACGAAA
Source organism: Ceratotherium simum simum (assembly GCF_057802395.1). Classification (NCBI taxonomy): domain Eukaryota; kingdom Metazoa; phylum Chordata; class Mammalia; order Perissodactyla; family Rhinocerotidae; genus Ceratotherium; species Ceratotherium simum. The sequence goes on along the minus strand of NC_141914.1, from coordinate 6,952,462 downwards.
CATGTGAATGTTCAAAATGCCTGAAGTGTAGGATGCACAGAAGGAGTGGTGGGAGGCTGGCCTGGTATGAAAAGTCGAGGAGAAATGATAAAAGAACTCTAACGAGTTTCAGTTAATCTGGAGACAGTGGAAGGTTAACAAGAAAGAGTGACACTCCTGGGGGTTGGGTCTTGTCCATTATTTGGGGGAAAGGCCAAGGAAGCAGAACCAATGACAGTGAGCGAGACAAGTGAAGAAATGAAATGGAAGTGATGCAGAATGCTGAGCGAAAGCGACAGAGAGAAAACTAGTGTAGGGAGCTAAGAGGAAGAGAGTTTTATAGGAAGGAAGAAACATACAACAGTCTCAGTGCTTAACATTATTTCAAAAAAAACCTGTTGCTTATTAAAATGCAAGTATCTTATGGCAGCTAATTAGCTAGTCTTAAAAGATGTCCCCGATGAACCATGCCTTCTGGTGTTCATGACCTTGTACAGTGCCCCCACATTGAAACTGAACTGCCCTGTCACTTCCATTAACCGATAATATGCAGCAGAAGTGACATTGTGGCCATCCTGTACCTAGACTGTAAGAGGACGGGCAACTTCCACCTCCCCTTGCTTGCTTTTGGGAGCTCTGAGCTGCCACATGAGAAGTCAGCTTCCCCGGTCCAGCCACCACAAAGAGAGGCCACGCAGAGCGGAGCAGCCCTGGGACCACCTGGAGAAAGAGGCGGGTCCAGCCTTCTCGCCTCTCAGGCAAGCCTCTGGGTGATCCCGCTGGCCTGCAGAGGATGACATGGCCGTCCCCTCACTGCAAACACACGAGAAACCTCAAGGAGGACCAGCAGAATAACGGCAGTTGGACACAGTAAACCCTCAGGAATGTGGGAGATGATAAAATGAGTGTTGTTTTAAGCCCTAGGTTTTGGAGTGTAGCCCTTCCGTGTGCAGCACAGTGCATTAGGCTCTCTCAGCCATAACCACCCGGCACCTGTAAGGGTAAAGGGCTAGTTAGGTGACTGCTGCCCGGAGAGGCTCCCACACAGCAGGTGTGGAAGCCAGGCAGGTGGTAGCGGGTTGGGAGGGTTCTTGGGAATGAGAGCACAACACAAAGGCTCTGGACATCCTGGCAAAGAGAGAAGAATGTGGCCAAAAGGAGGAAGGAAGAGGCACTGTCGGGAAACAGGCTTTTCCATATTAAAACAAAACCTCAAACCTCCAGGCTTTTCTACAGGGGAAAATAACCAACCCAGCTGTCCCGCACCCTCCTTGGGAGTCTTTGCTTCCCCCTGGGATTCTTGCATTTCAAGTACTGCTGCCACCACCTCACCAGCCCCAGGAGGTATGGGGTGCCCTTCCTTTGTGTCATCTAGAGCACCAACAACATCTCTTCTAGGTTCCTCTTAGCACAGGTGAGGGAGGCCAGGACTTGCAAAGAGATTTCATTACATACCAAGGCAGAGAAGGGCAGTAAACCCAGAGAAAAACAAAAGTGGTCCATTATTCAATGAGAGATCCACTCCAGTTCCAAGTTCGAAGACCCCTTTACTAGGTCCCTCCCATCTTGGCTCCCAGCTTACTCCATTTATCCACTCAATAAACACAGACTGAGCATGCTGTGCACCAGGCACGACTAAGCACAGCAGGTTGATGAATAAAAGATACAATTTCTACTGACAAGGAGCTTCCAACGGAGCGAGTGATAGTTAAATGAACTAGGGACGCACAAGAGGAACAAAAATCTCAAGCAGGGTTTAAGTGGTGTTGGAAGGTTACGGAAGGTTTCCTGAAGGAGCAACAGAATTCTAGAAAATGCAGCCAAGCTAATATGTGAAAAGGCTTCACAGGGAGGAGGAATACCAACTCCAAATACAAGGAGACTTGAGAAAACGTAGCTGCGAAGGTAAAACAAGCCGTTCAGTGTAACTGGAAAGAAACGTGTGAGGGGGCCGGAAACAAGAGGTGGATTGAGGAGGTAGTCCGTGGTCTAAACAGGGTGGGTTTGAGGTGCCAGCATTAATGCTCTGGATTTTATACAGAAGCCTACCCTGAAGAAATCATCATAGATGATTAACATAACTGCGTTTTAAGGAATGCTTCAGTCTTTTTGGAAAACTCGGAGGAAAATAAGGTCTCCAAATAAAGTGAATATGACTCACCCATAATTTTTCTGTCCAGGATATTATATTTATGATAAAGACCAAGAAAGTCAGATTCAAATTCTGCAGCCCACCTATTGTGGGCCCTCTGAGCTTTTGTCTTAGTTCTAAAAGATGTAGGTTCTCCAGTGGATTCATAACAAGGATAATCACACCTTCAGGTAGAGACCTACTTACTTCTCTCCCAGCCTATCACAACCTCAGGTAGAGACCTGCTCACAGGTGTTGATACTTCTCTCCCAACCCATTAGCGAAGAACTCAATTTGAATACAGCACAATAGCCACATCTCTCCATATATATATTTTTCCATCAGAGAAATCAAAGAGAAGCATTGCTATATTCATAGTTGTCCCATGGGCCACCACACAGCTCAATTCTATTTATTACATGGCTGCATGCAAAAAAGAAACAGGAAAAACAGCCCACAGCATTAGATGTGGAATACCACACACTTCATCTATCCAAGAATTTGTAAAATGCATCATAGATTTTAAAGTGTTTTCTTCATAAAGCTTGAATTTTAATTGCTTCTCAGTGCTACTGATGCCGGTGTCAGCCATGAGAGAAGGGGTGTGCCTGGCTGGCAAATCAAGAACTGGACAAGCAAGTCGCCTACCCTCATCCTTCTGGTCCAGCTCTGGCTACTACCTAACTTCAGAGAACTTGGACCATCAATTAATCTTTCTAAGCTGGTCCATATAAAGTCCCATCCATACGGACAGGTCCTTTAGAGCTCTGCTGGTCCACAGTTCTAGAAGCAGAAGCAGAAACCAGATCTTCTCATTCCTTTCCCAGGATTGTTCCCACGGAGTGTCTAGTTTTCTGCTGGTGACCTAAAGATGTCAACAACCTGTAGGGAGCAGACTCGGATCAACAGGGCACACCCAAAAAGGGTTCTGCCCCAATAGTAAATATCTCCAAGTAGCCTAAGACTCATTAACAGATATCTATCTCCAAACAACATCATTATTTAGCTCATCTACTTGAAATAAAATGCCGGATATAACTTTAGTCGGGAACATCCCTGTCACTTAAAAAAATCAGGGCTGAAATCGCCTCGTTTTGGAGATATTTTCCTCCTTAGGAGATCTGTCATCTCATGAAGCATTCATCTTCAGGCTCCTCCTTGCCGTAAGTGAGATGAACAGACACTTCTGTGGATCATGTTCATTTTTTTTCCTGTATGAAGAATAAAATAGGGGCAAGAAACATAATGGGAGTTAGGAAAATTTAAATATTTATACCCTGAGGAGAATTAAGTCAATTCGATACAGTAATGTTTTAAATGAAATGCTAATAAGCAAATGACTGTGTAATCTCACCCTCTCCTATGACAATCATTTAACAAAGCTCAAAGTTGGCTCTGTGATTTGATATGAAGGGCCAGACTTTCAAGGGCAGTTTTCCTTTCGTCGTTGCTTAATTGGAGACTGCAAAAAAAGGACACTTGGTGAGAGCAAATACTGTATTACAGTTGAATTATGGTTACTCTGACTCATTGCAGTTCTGCTCCCTAAAAACCTGTGTGGGTTGGCAGAGCCATGATGAGGCATTGTTTTGAGAGGAGAGAAGTCGCTGTGGGGATCAGGCTGCGAGGACTCATTGACTTCAGTGCCAGCCTCCAGATTTGTGAGGTCGGGGGCCTAGAGTAAAATATGAGGCTGCCTGACAGCAAAGCTGTTTAAAACTGACCCTGCTTACCTTGGAGGAGAACCAAGGAATGGATTGTTCCACTGCACTCTACTCCTGCCAGCCACGAGGAGAATCAACGTCAGGTCGGCTTGGGCAGGGAAAGCTTATGTTCAGCCCTGCAAGTAATACCAGAAAACTCACCTCCCCCCAGCACGGTGTACCCTCACAGCTTCCTTCACTGAATATTGTGATGTTTATATGAACTTGCTGTTTTTTCCAACATACCTAACATATTGCTAGCCATTCTATTTGAGAGAAAGCCTCTCCTTCAGCAAGCCAGTTTATATAGAAGGAGAGTGCAGCCATTCATGTTCCTCAACTGATAATATTGTTCTGTCCACAGGGACCTAGGATAGAACAGAACATCAAGAAGGAGGAGACAGGAATTTTTTTAAGGCCTCTGATAAATGGGAAGATGAAAAGTGTATACTGTTTTCTTCCCAAGGATAATGAGACAAAAGTATCTCTTCTGAGGGAGCCCAGAAATGTCATATAAATTATAAAGTTATGAACCAGATTGAACCTTGGAGCTACAATGGACCTTACGCTGTCCAATTCTTTAACCACACAAGTAAAAACTGGGGTTCAGGAAGCTATGTTTATCTTCTCAAGGTTACACAGTGTATTAGTCAGGGTTCTCCAGAAAAACAAAAACAGAGTAGAATGTGTGTGTGTGTGAGAGAGAGAGGGAGATTGATTTATTATAAGGAATTGGCTTACATGATTATGGAGACTGATAAATCCCAAGAGCTGCAGTCAGCAGGCTGGAGACCCAGGAGAGCTGATGGTGCATTTGCAGTCTGAATGCTGGTAGGTTTGAGACCAAGGAGGAGCGATGTTTCTGTTCAAGTCTGAAGGCAGGAAACAAACCATGTCCCAGCTCCTGCTCAGACAGGAGGAAATTCCTTCCTACATGGGGTAGGGTCACTTTTTTCTTCTATGCAGGCCTTCAACTGATCAGATAGGGCCCAGCCACATTACAAAGGGCAATTTGCCTTACAGTCTACCCATTCAAATGCTACTCTGATCCAGAAGAAGAACACCCTTACAGACATACAAAGAATAATGTTTGACCAAATATATGGGCACCCTGTGGCCCAGTCAAATTGGCACATAAAACTAAACATCACACACAGCTTGTTGGAGAAGATTTCAGCCTCGATCAGCTCCCCTGACTTCTAGTCCAGTTCTCTTTGCACTACGCCACACTGCCAGTTCAACATGAAATTATGTGTAAGACATTTGTATAAGCCTGGGTGATTCATTTTAATCAAGTCAAGATCCCTTCAGATAAATTATGTAGGACATTATTCACTCTACTGATTTTTGGATTAGAAAAATAATAATCATTCAATCGTACTTAAAGCTCTCAGGAACCCAAAACAATGTGCTTGAAAGAGGTATTCCTTCCCAAATAATGAGTGATCTAGCAACTGAGTTAGGGGTGGAGTAGAGCGTATCCTCTGCCTGAGTACCCATCACTTCCTATAGAAGAGTTTATAAAACTTGTACTGAGGGGAGCATTCTGTCTCAAACTCTGTCCACTTCCACCACCACGCACCCTTAAGATCCACAAAATTCCCCCAAATGATACCACATCATGCTCATTTTTTTTAAAGATTACATCAGCTGGCCTTCACAGAACTGGCAGAATCAATCACTCAGTACTGTTCCTGGAAGACAGACTGGCAAACCTCAGCTCCATGTTCTCAAATCGAATCCTCTGACTACGTAACACAAGGAATTTAGGGATGGAAGATACAAGTCAATGCAAAGATATAAATCCATAGCAGTTGTGCCCATATGCAGTTTTCCCCACTAAAAGAGAGGAGATGGGCTTAACACAAGGAAGCCACACATAACAGTGGTTACAAAAGAGGGATGAATTCTAATTATTTCCCTGGAATGATTCAGTAATGACAAAATAGGTCTTTTTATTTTTCTAAATCCATGGGAATCATATCTTCTGCATTAGAATAGACATATATATATATTCATTGGAGTAAGGGTGATTCCATCATTGTTCAGAATTTTATGTTATTTGTGTATTGAATGGGACTCATCTAGTCTCATTTTCTGTGTGCTGTGAGAACTGAGCCCGCATGAGTATTTCTCCAAATGAGAAAGCAAAAACAATTATATCATTTCTATTTCATTTCAGCTCACTTAATAAAGGAGAAACAAGAGAGTTTAAAATTAATTGCAAGAGCCAGACGAGCAGTGGGTAAGTTAATGAGGAGCTTTTATGAGCTGTAATTTTTATTTATTTATTTGTCCAATTAATTATTTATTATATGCATTGGATATGGCCAGTGTATAATAGCCTTCAGGGTGCACTTAATGCAGTAATTACCCCAAAACGAGCCCTGCCCTTACAACTTGTAACCTAATCAGGCTCAGGGAAGCAGAACATTCACATATGGAGTAAATGAAAATTGTTAGGCTCCCTCTCAGAGGTTTCAAGGAAATTTCTTTCTACCAATTAAGAGGCCATGGTAATTTCTATCTGTGTTTATTAATCAATGAGTCAATAAATAAATTATTAATCACCTACTATATATAAGACACTCTGGTAGGCAAGACGAGAAGAGAAAAAAGCACATGACACTACATATCCTCAAGCAAAACTAGCAGTGACCACCTACTATGCCCAGGCACACTACATACAGCCTCTTTCAAAGCTTTACATTAATCCAACAACAAGGACATTATCATCCCCATTCCCCCATCTTACAGACCAGAGAGCTGATTTAGTAGCTTGAATGATCCACATCGACAGTTCCACTGTTGGCTGTAGCACTAGCCCAACATAATGCATGCTTCCCATTCTAGGTGACATTTAGGACATGAGCTAACTTCCCTACATGCTGGTAAAATAAAACTAGTACTGTTTATGTTGTTTTTATTAGGTGAAATTCACATAACATAAAACTAACCACCTTAAAGTGTAAAAGTCAGTGGTATTTAGTACATTCACAATGAGGACAAATTTAGCTGGTCTGACTCATTAATGTTTTAGAAAGGCCACTCACTGACCTGAGAGTCCAAAGTTTTGAGTTTTCATTCTCACTTGTCCCAACCCACACTGGGACCTTGGTTAGGTTGCCGAATTGCTCTAGAACGGAGGTATCTCTCTGAAGAAGAGAGATTTTGTTGGCATCAAAATCACCTTGAGAAGTGGTTAAAAATGTCTGGCATTGGTCCATCCCTAGAGTCCAATTCAGTAGATTTGGTATATGTGATTTTTAGCAAGCTAAACTTAAGAACTATTAAACTTGATCATTTCTAATGATCCTCCATAACCTTATATTTTATGAATCTGGGAACCATTATTTCATAGTCCAAAGCTGGAGTTACCAAAGAAGCTCCCTTAAAAAAGAAAGCTGATGGGCTGACCTGGTGGCACGGTTGTTAAGTGCAATTGCTCCACTGTGGGTCACTGCGGCGACCCGGTGTTCACAGGTTCAGATCCTGGGCACACACTGACGCATCGCTTGTCAAGCCATGCTGTGGCAGCATCCCATATAAAGTAGAGGAAGATGAGCACGGATGTTAGCCCAGGGCCAATCTTCCTCAGCAAAAAAGAGGAGAATTGGCATTGGATGCTAGCTCAGGGCTGATCTTCCTCACACACACACAAAAAAGCTGAATTCACATACAAGAGCATTAGATTTACCACTTGTGTAATGCTACCTGACATGTTTTTTTTTTAATGATTAAAATTATTTGGAAAATGATATGCAAAGTGAATGTCTTCCAGTGAAGAGTAAAGCAGGTAGTAGAAGCCAATTTAGGCAGCAAATGGTGCAGAGAAAACCCAAATTCAACTTATGAAAATGGGCATTTTCTGATAAATATAAACTGAACTGCTCCTGCTACTCTGTCTTGTGACCACACAGGTCATCCATGTTGGGTCATCATCAAGCTGCATGTTCAGCCCTCATACAAACAGTACAGTGACTCCCAAGTAGAATCTACATGAGACATTTTCCAGGAAGAGTCTGATTCAGAAGGCTGGTTTCCTTTCAATGATATATATTTTTAACACATTTGTCTGATAATTTTTATTATCACATGAGGGTAATAAAAAATGATGTGGACAACAGTTCGTTTCATTGTGATATTGTCAACCGAAGAACAAAAGGCTCATGTCATTTGTATCTATGGAACATCCATACTAATTCCTTTCTCAGCCATTTCCTTCCTTGATCTTGGTTTACCATTCACAGCTTCAGTTGGAAAAGGAAATTTGGATTGCTGATTTCTGGCAAACGTAGTGCTTAAATGGACAACTATTACTTACTTTAATATCCATTTAAAACACAGTCACTCTCTGCTCCCTATCCACTCTATCTGTATTCTTCCAAGGTGTCTGATGGGTCGGTACTGATAGAATCTTACTGAGTAAGAACACGTTTGTGCAAGTTGATTCTGAATGGTTTACTGTTACTATGAAACACACCAATATGGAAAGAGATTTCTTGGCAAATAAGAAAGATGAAGGTAGAGCTGGACATTATGAGAAATGAATTCACGTCATGATGACTTTATTTTCCTCAGACCTAGTCTTCCTGGACAACAATATTTTTGGTAATTTACCTTCTACTAAAGCTCATTTTTGGCCTATGTGAGAGCGATTTTTCTTTGCTCCTTCAATGCATCTCCCAGTGTATTTCATAATAGATGTCACAGCATTTGCATTTCCCATTAGTCTGTCTTGTCTCTCAAGTATCACCCACTGTTGCCCTCAGTCTTTCTTTTAAATACAATGCAACCTTTTTCAGAATGCTGCATAATAGGCCCAAATATTTCTTCTCTGATTATCAGATAATGACCTTTCTTGATCTTATTAGAACATGTCACTGCATACTATTTAATAACAGGTGTCTTGTTTTATCATGTCTTGCAAAAGAATAACACTTGCCTTAGCCCACTCCCCGCCACTCACACAAACAAAGCCCTAGATTCTTAAAAGTCTTCTTTCTCCTTTGATGAGTTTACGGTTGCTTTTAATATTTTGTTAGGACAAGAGAGAGGGACAGAAGGGTGAGATCTTGTCCTGAAGGAATATGAATTCTATGATGCTTTGACTCTGATCCAGCTCTGCATCCCCACCCAGACTGCCCCATAAAATTTTCTGTTTCTGTTTGATCACCTAGACCAGCCCATCTGCTTGCACTATCATCGAGCCCTGGATATCATCCCTGACACATCCCAAACTCCGACAGCAGTCACCAGATAACTATTCACTTTGTCCATTAGATCTATCCTGCTGACAGCCACCCACTCTGCTAAAATCACCTGCTTTGTTAATCATCCCCTTACTCTCCCAACCTCCATCCCAAGATGTGCATTTACCAAATAATGGCCACTGGCATTGTCAAGCAAGAGTAGAGAAAAAGTACACAACACATGAGAAACAACCACAACTAAAGCAAGTCCTCCTGGACAGCTTAAGAGTTTCCCAACAGTGAAATGATCCCTAAAATCCAGGCCGTCTGGGGGAAGCAGACAGGTGGCAGCCCTATGTTAAAGTCTATTACAGTAAATGGGATTAACTCATTGTTTGTTTATTTGATAACAGCCAACAATTACACAAAATAAGGCAATACCAACCAGAGTTCAGAAATTCAAAGTCCATAACCAGTTACATGCACAACGCTCATAATGTGAGCAAGGAACTTTCAGGTCTAAATAGTCAAAGATAAGTTAAGGACCAAAACTGATATCCACAACCCTAAGCAAACCCACTTCCTAGATAAACTCAGCCCTTTCACTTGCTAATGTTTCTGAGGGAAACAGAAGGTCTTAATTTAACAAATAAGCCTTACAGAAATGAAATGGCTTACCAAGCCAGGTTTCAGATAAGAATTTCTCGTACTTGATGAACAGAACTTGTTGGAAATGTCTCCAATCTGGTAATCAGCCCAATGCACAAGCTCTACTCCAAGAGTGCATCCATTCCTTAAGGGAGGGTGGAGGAGGGCATGGCAGACAGAGGCATGGAGAAGTCTCCCAAGTGAAAAGCACCTGGTATTTTTGAGAACCCAGAAGGCCAATGTGGCTGGAGTGAAGTGAGTGAATGGAGAGTGGCCAGAGCCAAATTTGGAAGGATAGACCAAGTCTACATCGCTGTCTACCACTGAAAGGATTTGAGATCCCCGTCTAATGGGAACTCACTGAGGGTTTATACTTTCTGGCTGCCATGTGTAGAGTGAACTGGCAGACAGTAAGGGGAGAAGTTAGACAAGCTGGCACGCTATGCCTACTCAGGAGTTGACCAGTGCCATCTTCATGTGTCACCAAGTCAACACTCACCTCATGTATGAAGAGCATCTAGCCACCCCCCAATGCTCAGATAGAATAAATTACTCTTTCTGTTATGGTACCCCTTTATGCTATTTATACTTCTTTTACTTGGCACAGTGTATTTTATATGTCTGCTACTAAATTAAATGAAATAATATAAGTGATGTACTTATCACTGTGTTTGACATATAATAATTGCAAATATTACTTCCTTCTCTTTCTCTTGAGCTACAAATAGTCACTCTTCATTTTCTCTCCCCTGCAGGGAAGGCTGATACAGATTACTTTAACTAGAAATTACCAGTAATGCCACAATCAAGGGAGTTTGCAGAACAAGGTGATAAGGCAAAAGAGGAAGCTGGGTACTTTGGGTAAACAAAGTTGGGGTGTCAGCCACGGATATTGAAAGCCAGGCAAAGAGTCAGAGTTTTAGCGAGTCAGCCAGAAGAGAGCTTGCAGAAGTATGAAGATAGAATGAAGGAAAGAATGGTCCTTTGTGAATACCTGGGACAGGTTGAGTCTACTGGTGGGGGAGCAGTTTAAGTGGTTTAAGTGTTCAGAAAAGGGGTATATTTAGATGGTCAGAAAAGGGGAGAATAGTCCCCGCATCTTCTTCCCTGATGTATCCCCACATCATAGCCTAGGGCCAGGCACATAGGAGAAGTTCAAAATTTCTACAGCTCAATTATAAATAATATACGCTTCAAGGAGAGACAAGCTAATAAACTGAGGTGCAACGAGAACTCTCTTGAGGAGGGACTGCAGAGCCTGGGGAAAATGGCTCTCCCTGGCCTTGTGTTGTGAGGAGAATTAGAGTGTGGTCTGATCTTGTAAATAACTCTCACATAAATAACATGAACATAATCAGAGAAGAGTGACCACAGCTTGACTGTTGGAATGCAGAGGGGAAGGAGAACAAAGGAAGAAAAATGGATAATTTTGTTTTACTAGCAAGATTGTCCCATAATAGTTATGGTAAAGAAGTACAAAGACAGCAGAGGCCTCTTTCTGAAGAGCACAAGTAGTATGATTTAGGTTTAATGTGGTTTAAACCCTCTGAGCATGTCCCTCTACTATTTCAGGCCCACTCCCATCCTTGCCATGGCCTTGTCCTCTCTAGTTTTAACTATTGACCTAAGCCAAGGTCCACCCCTCTTTCTCTCAGAAGTCACAGTCTAGCCATTTGAGCTCAGAGCCAATGGCTCACTGAGCCGTGTAAAGAAAGGTTCATACATTTCTTCCAACTCCTGCTAGAAGTTCATCCAGAAGTTGCTTATAGGAAGACCACAGACACACACACACAAAATAAGTCGAGGTTCCAATGCCCCTAAAGAGCAGTAGTTCTCAAAGTGCCTGCCCAATGCCCTGGTAAACCTCTGAGGTTTATCTTAGAAAACTGTGGAAGCCAAAATCTGACAATGGAGGAAGGCTGGAGATGAAAGCCTGCCTGTATCTGATTCACACTGTACAGATCCTAGGTTTAAATTCAAGCATATCCCCAAAGGGGGTCCCCAAAGAAGGGCAACTGTAAAAGGAGGATTTGCAGCCTTCACCCACCCACACTCAGGTAAGGACTGATGGGGTCCAGGCACCATGACTATGGTGAATGGCGGGAGGGTTTAGGGTTAAGTGAGTATGAGGCAGAGTGTACTCAGGAGGAAAGTTTTCTTGCTTTGGTTAGACGTGACTCTATTAGAGAGGGTGCTGGCGACTGTGGAACTACCCTATAATTTGGTGTTATGTACCTCCACAATAAAAAGTAATGTATCATCCTGTAATCACTCTTCTCTTCAATTTGACACTCCTCACACCCCATCACACACACATACACACACACACACACATGCACACACCAAGGTCTGCACAAAGCAACCAAAAATCTAGCCGTGAGGCTGACAGCAAGCTAAGACAGATAATCAAAACAAAGTGGAAAAAAAATGTCTCGGGAGCAAATAACACAGTATGCTTGGATGAACTTGCCTTATGTAGACTTTTCTGAAATGTATAGTTTTCAGACAGATGCTTTGGTTCTCGTTGTTCAATAATGCAGGAAAAAATAGGAAGAGATAAAAATGGCTTACAGCTTGAGGACATAGTGTTGGGAAATGTGGGTGGAGCAGTTGCATATCTTGCATCATATTTGTTTTCCACCTAGCATAGTCTCCAATTCCCTGCATACCCCCCAAACTAAGACAGAAATTAGATGCCAGAATCCTCAATATATACTAATTTTCTGATTAAAGTCATGAGTAATTAAATGATTTGAATATACATTTGGATCTGCTAGTTTTTCACCATGATGGATAAAATTATTTACCTCCCTTTGGTGAATTAAAGGCACACAGTTACTTAATAGCCTTGTCTGAATCTAGTTCCATAAACTTTCCTTGTAAGTGTTATTTTAAAAGCTCTAGTGTTTCCCTTTCCCTAATCAAGCTGTAATTTTTGGCTCTGTCTTGTTTAATGCATCCCCTCATCTCATTACCATATCCTGTTCATATAAACAGTATAAATAAAAATTCTAAAAGAAGTGAGTATCACATTCATGGCTTAAACTGTAAGTTTTCACTTAAACATAGCTAATTAATAAGTACTAAACTTGAATATGCTATGCCTTTCTTATGTTAACAAACAAAATTCCTTTTAAAACTCCACAAGCAGTTAAAAAGTTTATGTGGCAGTTTCTATCCAAGTTTTAATTATTATGTGTAAAGATAGGTAACGTAATAATTAACCACCTTCAACTTCTGAACAAGAAATAGCAAATCCGGGGGCCGGCCCCGTGGCATAGCAGTTAAGTGTGCACGCTCCGCTGCTGGCGGCCCAGGTTCGGATCCTGGGTGTGGACTGACGCACTGCTTGTCAAGCCATGCTGTGGCAGTATCCCACACAAAATGGAGGAAGATAGGCACAGATGTTAGCCCAGGGCAGTCTTCCTCAGCAAAAAGAGGAGGATTGGCATGAATGTTTGCTCAGGGCTGATCTTCCTCACAAAAAAAAATAAAATAAAATGCAATAGCAAGTCCTTTTTTCTATTAGTAGTGGTGCATTTGGCAATCATCAACCCCTTTAACTCCTTGTTCCATAAGTAGTGATAAAAGGGTTATTCTTTAAAGAGTTGAGACATAGATGAAATCTTAGCTGGTAAACAAGCACAGTTAGTGATACAATCCATTCCTATTTACTTGATTAAAATCCGAGAAATTCGAAGTAAACAAAAACAAAAAAGGTGCTAATATCATTCAGACTGTCAGATATCATTTCCCTGTTAGTGGGTATGGGAAAGACTGAAAAAAATTAAAAAGAGATGCTTAATCTTTTTATCTTAAGCAAAACAGCAGGTACCAGGGCCTAAATTCCTTTAAAAAAATCCATCTAATTAGCAAAATTTAGGGGACACAATTTACATTGAAAAAATTCTCTTGAATCTGTCTTCACTTCTCTCAGCACTTTATTGTCATATTAGAGCTGTTCTTATGGCAAGTGATAGACCCAGGTTAAACTAACTCAAGGAAAAATAATAGAATTTATTGATCAACACCAACAATGGCACTGAACCTACAAACCACAAGAAATATACAGGTGCTGGAACAGCTAAAGTCAGATGGTTGACCCCAAAAAGGAGTTTCTTCCTCTCTCACTTGCGTTCTCTCTCTCTATGTCTATAAATGCTGGCTCAATTAATCTTCCTCATTATGCATGGCAGAAATCATAGGTACCAACAATTCCCGTGTTTAAAAATCTTACAATTACCATTATAGAGACTGACTTGTTCTTTTGGGGACTAAAAAACCCTAAGGTTCCCTTATGCCCACACCTTTATAAATTAGCTCTCCTCTGATTATCCTGTTTCAACTGTGCTATAGGTTTCCTATTGTGGACCAGACTGATTGATGTAAGCATGCAATCAAGAATCACCATACATTTCAGAAACACCAATGCCATGAAAGAGGAAAAACAAATTCAACAAAAAGAATAAATTGTAACAGAGATAAGCACAGTTAATAGAGCAAGGAAAACAGGATTTTTGAATATCTCCTTGGAGACCTGTGCAAGAACACTGCAACCTTTTAAAAATTAAGTAGAGGAAACTTTTGCTTCCAGATACAGTAAAGTAACTAACGCTAATCAATCCCTTCTGACACACGTGTATGAGGGCAAGTGTATGAGGCTGCTATTCTTAGGCATTGGATGACAGGCAGTGCAAGGTTACAAATCTTGAATGAAGGAAAAGCACATGAGATGAGCCCTATGATCACCCCAGTTTTTAGCTTGGAGACAATTTTCTGACCTTGGTACAGTAAACTGAAATTCAGAGAGAATATTGAAGTCCTACTAAGCTGAGAATGTAGAAATCAGGGTTTAGGGTAGCTGAAGCAGCTGGAATCTGAGGGTCAGGGCATCAGACAGGAAGAAGTTGTGCAGGAGATAAACGGAAATCTATTTGGGGGTTCCAGGCAAGTCCTCCATTAAGGGCTGGGCTGCACAAGTGCAAGGTGAAACTTCATCAGACTTACCAGAAAACAGCTGTCATAAGATTCAGAGCTCAACATTAGAGGTTGAACAGTGCTAGAAGTTGGAGTCTGGTGCAGACAGAGAGTGTAGACCTGTTACACTCTGAGACTTGAATCCTGCCCAATAAAACCAAAAACCAAGCTCTGAAAAAAGCCTCAGGGAATATATAATTCAAGGGAATTTGAATCCTGGAAAATTGGAGTGTCTTGGGAAACACTATAGGCTTTTGTCAGATCTCTATTAACCAAGTGAAAACCAAGCTTACACAAGTTCAAGATGTTTAATGAATAACTAAATTTCTTACTAGAACAAAAATCAAGATATGTAGAAGAAGATAACAGAAAATCTATATTTTCTACAATGTGTGGTCCAAAATGTCTAGTATATAATAATTATGGGATATGCAAAGAAATAGGAAAAGGTGATTCTGTCACAGAAGAAAGCAGTCAATAGAAAGCAGCATTGTGATAGTCTTAATGTTGACTTTAGCAAACAAAGATGTCAAAGAAACTATTATACATTCTAAGAATTCAAAGAAAAGATATGTAAAGAATTAAAGGAAAGTGTAGTATTAATGAGTAAACTGAAAGGGGTTCTTAGCAGAAAAATGGAAATTTAAAATAATAAAAGGACAAAATGGAAATTCTAGAACTGAAAAGTAAGTAAAGTGAAAAAAGAAAATCACTGTCAGGGCACATAGCAGATGGGAGATCATTGAAGAACTCAGTAAATTTGATGATAGGTCAATTAAAATTATCTAATCTGAAGAACAGCAAGAATATTGAAGAAAACTGAAAAAAGCAATAGTAAACTGTTGAATGATATAAAAATGGTCTTAACATGTATATAATTTGAGTTCTAGAAGTAGAAGAGATTGTGAATGTAGCAAAGAAGTACTTGAGGAAATAATGACCAAGTTTTTCCCAATTTTGCTGATAAGCATTGACTTATGGACCCATTAGCTCAGGAAACCCCAAACAAGATAAATACAAAAAAAACTAAGTACATCATAGTCATACTACTAAAAAGCAAATATAAAGAGAAACTCATAAAAAGTAGTCAGAGAAAACAGACACATTACATACGGAGAAAACAATGAACTGATAGCTGACGATAATACAAATTATAGCTGATTTCTCATGAGAAATAATGGAAACCAGAAAATAATGGAAGAACATTTTTCAGGTGTTAAAAGAAAAAACTGTCAACCCAGAATTCTGCATCCAGTGAAAATATCCTTCAGAAACAAGAACGAAATAAAGATGTGTTTAAATAAGTTAAATCTGATAGAATTCATTATCAGCAGGACTTCACTACAAGAAATGTAAAAGGATCTTCTTCAAAATGAAGGAAAATAATGCCAAGTGGAAACTCAGATCTATCAGAAGGAATAAAGAGCACTGGAAATCATAGATAAAGAGGTAAATATATTATATTTTTTTCCAGTCATAAATTCCTTAAAAGACAACTGACTCTCAGGCAAAAATAATAACACTGTATGGTGGTGTTTTTGAATAAAACAATGTGAAAATAATAGTACAAAAAAAATAGAGATGGGTAAATGGAATTGTACTATTACAAGTTTATTACATTTATCAGGAAATGGGAAGTTGGAAGTGTCAGGTGTGAAGTGAAAAGTGGGAAGTGGGAAGTCATGCATGATTACCACTACATATATAGACTTTGATATGTTAATTTGCATATTTTTAGGCCTAAAGCAACAACAACAACAAAATAAATAAAAAGATGTATAGCTAAAAAAAGAATAGAAATAGATAAAATTTAATACTAAAAATATTGAATTAATCTCAGAGAAGGCAGAAATAAAGGGAGAAATAACAAAAAAGGGACAAATGGAGAAGAAATAGCAAAATCGTAGACATAAGCCCAATGACATTAATAATTTTACATTAAATGTAAATTGAGTAAACACTTCAACTAAGAAGAAGAGATGTCAATCTGGATAAAAAGCAAGACCCAATTGAATAGTGGCTCCAAATGATGTACCCTATATAAAAAGACATATAGATTAAAAGTTAAAGGAAGAGGGGGAACAAAAAGTAGGTTATGAAAACACTAAGGTTAAGAAAGCAGGAATGGCTATATTAATGACAGTCAGAGAGTATTACAAGAGATAAAGAAGGATATTTGAAAATTATAAAAGCAACAATTTATAAAGAAGACAGAAATCCTAAAAGTACATGGATCTAGTAAAATAATTTCCAAATCAATGAAGCAAAAACAGACAAAGCTAAAGAGAGAAGTAAACAAATCCACAACATAGTTGGAAATTTTCATATATCCTCTCAATAATGGATAGAAAAAGTAAAAAGCAAAATTAAATCACAAAGTAGATAGACTGTCTTAACAACACTATCTATTAATCTGCCCTAATTACATTTACACTACACCCAATATCTCCAGAATACGCAAGTGCTCATGGAACATTTACCAAGATAGTCCATATGCTGGACAATAAAATCAGTGTCGACACATTTCAAAAGATTTAAGTCATAGAGTATGTTCTCTGACTATTAAAATGAGATACTTAATCAAAACAATAAGTTACACAGAAAACTAACCCCAAATTATTTAGAGCTTAATTAATACACTTCTAAATAACCCATCCATCAAAGCAGAAATCATAAGGGAAATTAGAGAAAATTCCAAATTGAAGGATAATGAAAACACAACATATCAACTAAAAAAGCTTTTAGATGGACATTTATAGTTTTAAATGCCTCTATCAGAAAAGAAAGCTTTGCAGTGATCTAATATTTCACATTAAGAAGCTGTAAAAACAAGCAAATTGAAATCAAATTACATGAGAAGAAAGAAGTAAAGATAAGATAAATCAAATAAATAGAAAACAAAAAATATAGAAAATTTTAAAAGTAAAAAGTTGGTTCTTGGAAAATATTAATAAAATTGTTAAACTGTTTTTTCACCATATATATTTTACAAATTTTATGAATTTTTTTTCTTGTGATGAGAACTTTTAAGATCTACACTCTTAGTAACTTTCAAACACGCAATACCCTATTATTAATTATAGTCACCATGCTATATATTACAGATAAACTCTTCAAAACATTGACTAAGAAAAAAACCCAAAAACTACCAATGCCAAGAATAAAAATAGGGGGTCTGGCCCGGTGGAGCAGTGGTTAAGTTCACGTGTTCCGTTTCTGCAGCCCAGGTTCGCCAGTTTGGATCCTGGGCGCATACCCACTCACCGCTCATCAAGCCATGCTGAGGTGTCCTCCCACATAGAGAAACTAGAAGGACCTACAACTAGGATATACAACTATGTACTGGGGCTTAGGAAGAAAAAAGAAAAAGAGGAAGATTGGCAACAGATGTTAGCTCAGGGCCAATCTTCCTCAAAAAAAAAAAAAGAATAAAAGCAGGGGTATCATTTTAGGTATTATGGGCATTAAATAGATAAGCAAATATTATGAACAATATTGTGACAGTAAATTTGATAACTTTGATTAAATAGAAAATTAATTAAAAAACACAATTTACCAAAACTGAAATAAGATGAAATAGTGTCTGAATAACCCTATATTTCTTCAAAATGTTCTCTAAAAATTGAATTTGTAACAAAATCAACTTTCCCCGAAAGAAAAGTTCAGATCAGGTTGGTTTCATTGGTGAATTTTATCAAACATTTAAGAAAAAAACAATACTAATTTACCCAAATTTTTGTTTAAAAGAGAGGCAGAGAAAAAATTTCCCAACTAATTTTAGGAAGCCAGCATAATCTTGATACCAAGATATTACAAGAGATATTACAAGAAAAGGAAATTACTTCCAATATCCTTCATGACATAGACACAAGAATCCACACAAATATTAAAAAATCAATTTTAGCAATATATATAAAGGATAATACAAGGATATTACAAGGGTAATACAAATATAATAAAGGATAATGACAAGAAATGCAAGTTTTAGTTCACATTTTAAAAATCAGTCAATGTAATTTGCCACATTTGCAGAATAAAGATATGTCGTACGATTATTTCAAAGGTTACAGAAAAAGCATTGGACAAAATCTGAAACCCATTGTTAATAAACATCAAAACATAAAAGTATAAACAAACTTTCATACCAAATAAAGATCATCTTCTAAAAAACTATCAACTAACATCATACTTAACGGTGGAAGACTAAGTGCTTTCCCTTCAGATTAGGAACAAAGGCATGGGCATCACCTTTATTGTATCCGAGGCCCTAGCTAAGGAAGAAGGCAAAAAAAAGAAGGCATATATGCTGAAAATCAAGAAGTAAAAAAAAAGTTTCTATTTGTAGACAATATAATGATCTACATAGAAAATTCTTTTAAAAATTTCAAAAAATACTCCATTAATAAACAAATTTAGAAAGCTTGCAGTATAAAAGGTCAAATACAACAACAAAAGGTTCAGTTGTATTCTATAGGTTAGTAATTAACATCTGGAATTTGAGATTCAAAAAACAACAGTACCATCAAAAATACGAAATATGTGTGGTCAATTTAATGAAAGATTTAAAACCTCTACAATGAAAATTTCAAAACATCGCTGAGAGAAAGTAAAGATCTGAATAAAATAACAGATATAACATGTTTATGAATTAGTCAACTCAATATTGTTAGGATGTCCATTCTCTCTAACTGACTTATAGATTCAACACAATCCCAAATGTAATCCTAACAGGCTTTTTTTGTAGACAATGACAAGTTGATTCTAAAATTTACATAGAAACCCAAAGACCTACATAAATGCAATTTTATCTAAATGCAAAAATTTACATAAAATTGCAAAGAATAGGCAAGACAAATTTAAAAAAGAACAAAGTTGGATGACTTATTGGACTTAGGCTAAAGCTACCGTAATCAGGACTGTGGTGTTAGCGTAAAGGTAAGCGTATAGATCAATGGAAAAGAATATAGAGTGCCAAAATAGATCTACACATGGAAATCAATTGATTTCAACAAAAGTGCCAACATAATTTAATAATATTAAGATATTCTTATTGGGAAAAGGATATTCATCATTTTCCAAGCAGCAGAAGCTGGAGTTGAGAGGTAGAAGACAGAGCAACCCCTCTCACAGACCCAAGGACCAATGTGACTGGCAGGAGGTGACAGATAACTAGGAAAAGCCGAGATTAGAACTGCAATTACCCAGCTTCCTGTACTTGACTTAATCCACTGAATCTCTCTAGCTCTGTATTTGATTTAAAGTAGCATATTCAAGTTTTTCTAATTGACTTTTCAATAATTGGCAGTCAAATTGCAGGCAAATTAAAAAAAATATGTAAATGGGATGAGAAACATAAAAAGAGGAGGGAATAATTCTTTTTTTTTTCAATCAAATGGATTTAGGTTTCACTAATCTACTTCCTTGTTTGATAATAGAACTTCTTGGCAGAAAAAAATAATATTTCCATTAATTAGATCTAACCTGCTTCAGTTATGAGTGAAAGACCCTTAGCAGAAATTGATTTTTGTTTTATACAATAAATAAGTGCAAATAGAACATATTCTTTTTGTCAAATAGATTAGCTCTAATTTAAGTTGTTTTTAATTGCAGAAGCTCATTTTGGTGAAATCATTTCTTAATGAGATTTAGCTTGATTTGAGCAAGAAAAAAAATAACTGCATAAATGCCTCATTTGTTCCTGCTCATTTGAATAACGGCCAAAGTAATATTGTCTCAAAGAGATTTCTTTCTCAAATGTGGTTTATGCAGTAATAAGTTATTGGTGTTAACATTGCTAGTCATTATTACTAACAAAGCTAAATATCGTGGAAATCCATTTCTTCTATTTGACACGGGAGATGTGGTCAAGGTTGGGAGGCCTGACATGGAACACATTACATTCCCCTAAATCTCCTCACGAAGTCCATGTATTTAATTTTCAATACATCATTTTTCATAGTGTGTCAATTTTTTAAATACTCTTCTCAAAGAACTAAAATACAAAAATAGGGCAGAAAAGGAAAATCATGTTATCACTGATTGCTTCTTAAATACAAGGGCCATTATTGTTGGCAGACGGATTTTTGTTCTGAAGAGGTTCTTCATCTTCCTCTCCTTTTTCCTGCCAACACAATATTAAGCCTTGGTAATTAAATATTTCAGTGAATTCAGATTGTCAAAAAAAGCCAATTTGGACCTTGGACCATTTAGCATTTATTGTCCATGGGAGATAAAGATGGATGCTTTAGGCTGAACTATGTTAATTGTCTACAAAAAATTTCAAGAGACAATTGTAAATCTTCCAATATAACACAGACCCTTTCAGTCAGGCAGGAATTCCCTGCTCTATTTACACTATTTCAGCAAATGTGTGAGCAAAAGCCTTGAACATTTTCATCTTTATTCTCCACTTTGAGCAATTTTATTTTATAAGCTTCAAATTGGATTCAGTATTTACTCTTCCCATTATTTTACTTTTTCTTTATGAATAGACAGAGCATCACAGAGTAGGGAGAAAAAAACATGCAATATACAGGGAGTCCATTGTATATAAAGTTATTCGCCTGCTGTTAAAATAGAGACATCTTTGAATTGTGTCCCTGGCTGCTCTGCATTACCATCATCATGTAAAGGGGATGAGTCATCATTAATGTAACCATTCAAACTCTCAGAGTGTCAGTAACGACCTTCGGAGAAAAGGACTCAACTCTTGGAGTCATCGAATTCCAAGTTTCAAGTAATACAAATATGCATTGGCATATTAATGGGTACATCACACAGTAGCTTTTACCTCTCCACAACTAGATTACACTGGCCATTACTTCATAAGAATTTCCTAACTAGAGGGAACATATTGTAAGAGAATGCCAGTGAAATCATGCACGCATTTTGGAAGAAAATTCTGCCCCAGAGCTTGCTTTTTAAAATGACAAACTAGTAGAACCTGAAATTCATCCTTTGCCATGACGATAAAAACCACCACACTGAGATGCTGAAGGGTTCTTC
The DNA here is from genome assembly GCF_057802395.1 of Ceratotherium simum simum. Classification (NCBI taxonomy): domain Eukaryota; kingdom Metazoa; phylum Chordata; class Mammalia; order Perissodactyla; family Rhinocerotidae; genus Ceratotherium; species Ceratotherium simum. The sequence goes on along the minus strand of NC_141914.1, from coordinate 6,930,827 downwards.
CGTCCCGTTGAGCCAATCCTTTCAGTTGCCAATCTTTCTAAGTGTCTTCTTCTAGCTAATCTGTCCCTGGTCCTGCCATCTAGTAAAACGGGAATCGTGCATGGTTTGTGACTGCAGGAGGCTTGCTGTGCGTGTGAGAAAGCGCTGCCCATCCCTAGTCTTCTTCCCCATTTGAGAGTTCTCTATTACCCGCCTGAATATAACATTACCTAATTATATGTTACTTATTGTAAAGTGAGTCTTTTTTTCCCCTAGAATTTAATGACCAAAGTTGCTTAATCAGCAACCAATATAATATGATGGTAGTTTTATCTTTTATAGCACAACTGAGTGCTCTAGGAATCCATGGATCCTTATGCTTCAAATGTTTTGTAGGGATTTAACCTAGGGACTTAGCCAAGTGCATCCTGTCACACCAGGAGAATTCCTTCAGGGCCGTACATGTTGTGCCTGGTATTGGGGCACATTCCTTAATCGATGGTGTGTTACAATGCGGAATTGCTGTCTTTTGTGGCAGGTTATCTCTCTTACAGGTAAAGAATGAGAAAGTAGCCTCGTCAGAGCAGGAGTACATAGCTGCTTGGTACCAGCAGTTAGGGTTTGGATGTCAGCTGCTTACAGGAGCTGTCTGAGAAAGCTGGCTGCCCAACACCTGGAACCTCCTGGCCTGTAGGGGGCTGGCAGAGTAAAGAAGCCACCAGCCCCGTGGGAAGCTGAGTTTAGATGCAGCCCCTCCACTAAGAGAAGGGAAAGAGGTCCTGGTGTCCCTGCTGCCTTATTATCTAGGTAACCCACACTGAGGTCTTGGGGACCAATTGCAGACAGTTCTGCTCATTACACCACGCATTCTGTTCAGAAGAACAATCCTTAACAAATCGTTGGATTATGTGGTTTTTGGAAATATTCAGCAAAGCTCAGGTTAGTTTGATCCCAAGACTTGACTCCAAGAGTTACTCATCACTAAACCTTCAATGATAAAAGTAACTCTGGTTATCCCAAAAACAAAGACAGAGAGGTCCTGAACTACCATTGTCTTACCATCAAAGTAATATTGACTTACTACTCTCTGCTGACAGTTATCAAACACAGCAGAAGCATCCCTTAAAAGATAACTTTGTCCCTAAAGTGCATTTAGTGGATTCTACCCCATTAGATTCTTTAAGAAACGTTTACTACTTTAGAGAAACACGTGCTCGTTGGTTTTTATTTGGTTGCTCTTTTGATCTAAAGACGAGAATAATACTGGCAAATCCTTTGCCACCAGCACAGTTGTGGCTTAGTCATCGTTTGTTTTACTATAATGATCTATTTCTATACTAGTAGATGTGTATCTTTTCATCCAACAGCTTGAGCACAGCAAGAAAGATGAGTTATTTTGGATATGCAGAAATTCTAGGTGGGTATGTTGCATGCCATTTACTGATACCAGACTGGTTGGAAGAGTGCCGGTGTAAATGTTTTTATTTTTCTGAACACTCATGCAAAAATCTTATTTTATTTATTTCTCCAAAGGAACTTTAAGGCTACGGGTATTTCCTTCTCCATGAAAATAATCATTCTGGAAAAGAAATAATTGTCATTCAGTTAATTTGTCTTATAAATTTGAAACTAGAGCGTTAATATTTTCTAAAATAAGTGTACACATATGTCTCATGTCTTACGAAAGTAAACCACCTCTTTCAAAACGGACACATCTAATTTTGAAATAGCATTTACAAAATCTTTGGGGTAGGTAAGACTGAAAAAGTGTGCCATCATGTTTGCAGAGTTTATGACTGATAGACAGCCACATTACAAATTAGAAATACATTCTGTTTATTTATGCTTGAACTGTCTTGCTCCTGAACCAGCATGTTTCTGTGTGAACACACTGCAGCATGAGGCAGTGCTAAGTTGATGCAACTGTGTGTTAACGTTCCCAGATTTACTGAGGCATCGTATTACTGGAGTGATTAGGTCTGGTGTGCATAATGCAATGGTGTCAGCAGTGTTGATGTTGGCTCAGAAGCCATTCAAATTAGCATTGCTCATGGCGCTTTTTATATACTGTTACCCATAATGGCAATATTGAAGAAAATACTTCTTCTGTAGGTGTCACACAACACCTCTAACCGTCAGACAAAGAGATTAAGCAGAGTTTAAAGGCTGTGTGTGGAAAACAAAGGGATGAAGCATTAGGAATTATGCAGTCATTTACAAATGACTGTTCCAAAACTCTCTTGTTTCTATCTTTATTGCAATTTTACGCTGTGTTTACATTATGAAGACACAACTCCTGTGTATGCTATTGGGTTTTATAGACGCTTCTTTCAGACATTTACATTGGGAATTCAGTTTTGAAATAAAAATCATTCCCAAATTAGGCTGATGTTTATTAAAATGAAATTCACGCCCAAACTCTCAAATGGCACTGATGATAATTAACCAAAATCAAGTACTAGACTATTGCAATGTTTAAGAACAAAGCTGACAATTAATTTTTAAAAGGAGACAGTCATCTAATATACATCAAATTTTAATGCATTTACTTAGTCTGCCACCATTTCAAGAGGTTCGTCAAACATTTCCTATTTTCCCAGTAAAAGCAAAACAGTAGCACAGTAAAAGAAACCTCTTTAAAGTGTTATTTTGTTGCTGAAACATGTACTCAGTTGAGCCTATTTACATTAGCTCTTCACCTCCAAATGCTCATTGCATTTTATAATATAATCTAATTTTAGTAATTACAGTGTCTCTGTAACACCAGTAAGCAGAAAAGAGCGTTCTCATTTTCCAGCTGAGTAATTGAAAAAGAAAGGGTAAATCACTTTTCTAAGGTCACTCAAACGAGAAAGGGCATAAATACCTACACAGAATTCATGGCCAAAACCCCTGCAATTCCTAGAACATAACTCCTCTGAGTTTTCCTGTTGCTACCTCTGTGTGAACAACCCCTACCCTACTACACAGCACTGACAGTTTACAGGAAACTTGAATGTACACTATTACACATAATCCCCACATCCGTGTGACAGTGGGTATTTTTATCCCATTTTTCTCATGAGGGAAATAGAAGCTTAAAAGATATAAATTGCCATTTCCAAGGTCACATACAGGGATAGGAGGTCAATCATTCTCTTCTCTTTCCCATGACTATAGTTGCCTTTTCCTGAGTCCTTGCTGTCTCTGCCAGTAAAAGCATATTTTATCCTTCACAGTCTGTCTCAATACCACCTGCTCCACAAAGTGCCTAATGCCCCAATGTTCCCACAAGGAATCTGTCTGAATATCTTGCATACAATTCATAATATGTGGCTTCTCTCTTTTTCTGGAATAAAGCAGTAAAGAGAAAGGACTAGTGAGCCTTGCACATAGCACTTGTTCAAGGAACATAGATTGAACCAAAGGATGAATTAATGAATGGAATTATTAACTAAGGGAAAGAATTATTTTTTGATTTTTACATAACAACAGTCATAAGATAATAGCTGACAGTATGTTTAGAATATTATCTGGCCTCCCCTCCAGGAAAAAGACTACCTGTGGATTTACTCTGGCCTGAGTATAGGAGAAGGCAGGGTGAATGATCAGCTGTGGCAATGAGCAAGATGGGAACTAAGTCCCAGTCCCAGGGGAGGGTAGTCCAGAACTTGCCAGATTCTGAAAATTCAGGTCTCAGGGAGCAGGCAGAGGTGAATCCTGGATCCTACAGAACTGTATATACTCTAGTCATAACAGAAGCTTATCAATCAAGCTTTTTTTTGAACTAAGAGATGTTCCTCTTGTCTTGGCAACTTATCCACACAGCATCTCATACATCTAGATTGCCTTCAGTTTGCAGTCTGAGTAAGGAAGAAGTTAGGACAGAAAAGGTGTCACTTGCTGGTGACCTCACTAGACTCTGGTCTGTGAAGATCACACTGTGTCTTGATCATCAGTACGTCGCCAGTACAAAGTGTAGGTGAGGAACATAATTCCTCTACCCTCTAGGTCCTTCTGGCTGGTCTAAGAATTAAATTGACATGAGACAGAATAACAGGAGAAAAATCAAACAAAGTTTAATAACACGTATACATGGGAGAAATCCGGGAAAACTGAGTAACTTGTCAGAATGGCCAAAGCTGCCACCTTAAACACCATTTTCAGCTAAACACAAAGGAGGATGTTGAGGGTAGTGGTTTGGGTCTTCAAAGGGGAGGAAAGCAATTTACATGGAGATGGAAATGCAAATGGACCAACTATAGACAATGTGACCTGAAAGACACATTTCACGTTACATGACAGTTATCTTATGGTATTAGCTCCTTCCTGGAACAGGCCTTCTATCTTAAATTCTTTTAGGCAGTTAGGGGGGAAGGCCAAAGTTTCTTTCACAGTCTTTTTGTCCTTAAAAATAATCAAGGCAAAGAGACACATTTTGGGGTGGCCAATTCAGATCCCCCACAAAAGCAAAGTGCCTGACACTTTAGGGATACCTAACACCTTTTTTGAAAATAATAAACAACCAAAAACCCAGATTACTGTGGGGGTGGGTCCCCGTGGTAGGCCAACTTGTTCTCCTCCCAGAATGCTTTGCAGGACAAGATTAGCTTAATGATTTTCCCATGGAACAGCCTCCTGCCCTTAGTCTTGGGGAGGCTGAAGCCTTATTTGTCAGCACACATCGAGTGAGCTGTCTCTCAGATGTAGATTTGTATTAACTCAACTCACAAAACTGATAAATAAAATCAGAGTGACAAATGATTTATTTTAGTGTAAAATCTACTTGATTCAGTTTCTCAACTGTAGCTGGCACAATATCTCCCTAGAGACAAAATATATGAGAAGTCCAATTATAATCAAAAGGTTCCTGAATGAGACTACAACTGAAAAATTGGATATTCATATAAAGCCACCATCTCCTGGTAAGGAGGGTCTAACAAAAGAGGCAGGAAGAGTCAAAATCATTGGCCAAAAGTCTTTTTCCACTCACCAGATTGTGCCACATGGATCTAGTCTCCATTTACCTCCCTAGCTCTCCTTTTTCTTTGTCCTGGAGGCTGTTAATGCTCTCTTTTGACAGATTCATTCATTTTTTTAAAAATCTGTGTGAGTATATTTCATTGGGTTACTATCAAGTCTTGCAGGCCTGGGACCCAGTCTGTCTCTTTGACTGTTTTGTGCATTTCTGAGCTCTGTTGACATTGAATTTTACTCTTAGAGCAAGGAGGGCAATTAGATTTTCCTCATTCCAAAGTTCCTAGGTGAAGCCCCACTGTATCATGATGTCATGACAACAATTCAATAAAAGAACAACTAATAAGGCAAAAGAGTGTTTCCCAGTGGACTTTACTGAGTAGAGTCAAACTCTCACAACATCAAGGGAAGCATAATTGCTGGTCAGCCTTGCCTGAGTCCTGGTGCTCTCCTGGCCTCACAGATGAGGCCAGTTGACCCCACCTGCAGTGTAGATCCAGCCCACCCAGGTCTGTGATCACAGGCAAAAGAGACCTAAGTTCTTGCCCTACATTCTGGGTTTCTGCATCCCTTGTTGTTCAGCTCTCTTTAAATCCTTACTAGAGTATGACCACTGGGCATCTCACATTGCCTAAAGACTGTCCCCATCATGTTTTCCAGTGTTAGACAGTCAGTGAGATGAGGGACACAGGCAGCCTGATGTGACCCTACAGAGAGAGGCCTCACTTTCCTCCTTCCCACTCTCTAACCTCCCTCTAATCTCCTGTCAGCCTCTTGGGGTAAAGAGCAAGGTGGAGAAGGATCCACAGGGCAAACAGGGGATGCCTGAAACAGTAGATAAAAATACGAACAAGCAGCAAGAATTTGATCCACTCCCTTTGCAGACTTCAATTTCCTTGGTTTTAGAATGGGAATAACAATGAGCTAGTTCATGGAAGAGGGTTTAGCAAACCATCTGGTACGTAGTAAGAGCTTTAAATACGCCAGCTATCATTGTTGCTGGTGTTATTACTGCAACCACCACCCCAATCCACTCCTGTGCCCCCATTCACTCCAAATGAATAATCCTGCCAGCTAAGCCCCATCTTCCTGAGGCTGGATTCCTGTTCATGAACCCTGGCTTGTAAGCAGTGCCTTGCTACCTGGTGATCCAGATGATCGATGGTGAATCCTTGCCTTCCTGCCTTCCAGATTCCCGATAATTAGGCTCCGCTGACCATTGTCACATCTTTGGCTTCCCTGATAAGAACTGTTTTACTGAACTACCCACTGATGAACAATGCTACACTTGCTGAATATATCAGCCTCTTACCATAACATTAAGAGTAGGATATGGTGAGTCCCAGGTTTGGGACTTTCTAACCCCTTGTCTTTGTTCTTAACTGGCTACAGTTGATGTAATCATATTCCAAGACATGGCAAGGACAAGAGTTTTATTTTTTAAATCCTTGGTGTTATTCAGAACCACATGCATTACTGCAGTGTTTAAGAGTGACATTTAGAGAATGAAAGGATGCACCATTAGGAATTATGGGTCTGTATACAAAAGAATACAAATGCAAACACAAAATGCCTTGGTCATTCCCTGTTTTCTTCCTGAGCCTATGGTTTATGGGTGAAAGCTTCATTGGCCACAGAAACCATTTTGGAAGGATCATTACCAGTTGCATAAAAGTTTGACAGTCTAAACATATTAGGTGATTGTTGGCCATAACTTACTGAAAATATGAGCATAAATGGAGCAAAGCTGAGACTTGAGGATTGTTCTGAGACTCTGAATACCAACAGCATATTTGAATTCAGTAATTTACTGTTGCCGACTTAGCACGGCTCTACAAAGCACTTTAAACTCTATTGCTGGCTGAAGTAGTCATTTGATGGGTGAGAGGTTTTTGTTTTATTTTCCAACAGGTTTATATGTTTTTCTTTTCTTGGCAGCAAGATCCTACTATTGCTTTTCTACCCTTACAGCCCTACTCTCCTCTGCTCATGTTGGGGTGTTAGGAAGTGATATGAAAAATGATTTTATCTTCACTCTAGGATTGCACCCCAAAATGAGGCAGAAAGGCTGGCTTTGTTTTCTCAAGAACCAGAATCCAATAGAAAGCTGAGATGCCATAGGGATGAGAAAGGGTGAACCTGAAGAGAGTAAGACATCCATCGCTTAAGCTGGCCGCCTATAAAGTGCCGGAATACATGTAATTTGTACTCCAGGATTTCCCATCTTGATTGAATTTTTTAATTTCTTGTGCTCTAAATGGCTGGCTTGGTGTGATATTCCCTATGGAAGGTAAAATTACAAGACTGTAACTGGTAGAACATAAATAGCCACCTCTGTAACAAAGGGTAATCGGAAGATGAGAAAGCCTCAGTCAGTGCTGCTGATTCCTAGCCGAGGCCCTTGCATGTATCTTTGCAAAACTTCAAATGTGGCTTGTGAAATAAACCAGAAACAAAGAATAATTATGAATTGTATTCATGCTGTGGCTAACAGTAAGATCACATCCTTTGAAAAATGTAAAATGGTGTTTAAAATGTCCCTAGTGTTATATAAACTACATGGAGGAAGAGATGAATTTGAGTATTCAAATCCGAAGGAAAATAGCTGTTTCAGACATTGGTCAGTAACTCAAACAAATTCTGTGGCTGTTCTTTGGTCTGTGATTGGAGGTGGTAAGTGGTGGAGTAATCACTTGCATCTCGTAAGATTCCCCCAGATGCATGGGGAGGCGCTGCTCACAGTGTTTTAACTAAACACAGAATCTAGGGGAAAAATGTTTTCCTAGACCATTACACTTGTCCCTCATAATGTGACGTGGCACCTAGACAGTAATTAGCTGTAAGATCTTGGACCATTCACTTAGCCTTATTCTTCAACTGTAAAATAAGAGACTTGGGTAAGATGATCTCATATTCCCTTACAACTATTAAATTATGGGATTCCAGGATACTCGTACCTGACTTCTTCTAGAGTGGCAGGACAGCTAAGGGAGTTGAAGTTTATTCTTAATCTCATGCAAACACAGTTCTAATTTTAACAATTATATGCTATACTTTTGGTGGACAGTTTGGTTGACAATTTCTTTAATACCGAAGTTTCTTCAAGAGATAAAAAAGATCCCTTCCTAGAAAGTTATATTTCTTGTTGTCAGTTTCAAATGAAACTTAAAAAGAGTGACAAGTATGAATTTTATATACTTTTCCCAAGACATTTGCTCCTCCTCCTCCTCTTAGTCATAATTTTTCTTTCATGTCACTCTTCATCAATTTCCTGGAATTGTCTACTCATTAATTCAATGCTCATAAATAAAATAAGTTGCTACTCCATAACCAAAGATGCTTGATTCCACTGCCTATCCAACCATGCTTTGGACCTTGTCACCCCAACACTTTTGTTATATTTGAAGAACCCCTAAACCAAAAGCACTCAACTCTGTAATGAATTAACAGCCTATGATATGTGTCCTAAACTTAAACATCTATTCATTGTAGGTGCTCTATGCAGGACCATGATTCTCTGTCCTGATTAGATCCTTTTTCCCGAGAAAGTTGTATACAAAGAATGGAGAGACTCAGAATATACAATAGCACGGAAGAAAGACACATGGAGAGTTTGCAATAAAGAGGAGCAAGGAACACTTATGAATATATATGCACCTAACCCAGGGACACCAAAGTACAGACAGCAACTATTAACAGACCTAAAGGGAGAAATTAATAGCAACACAATAATAGTAGGGGACTTCAACACCCCACTTACATCAATGGACAGATCATCCAAACAACAAATCAACAAGGAAACGGTAGATTTAAATGAAACACTTGATCAGATGGACTTAAGAGGAGCCATGAGACAGGTGAAACGGTGAGTAAATGGAAGCTGGGAGGTGGCCTGATCCCAGTCAACAGCAGAGACAGAAGTAGAGAAAGAATTACAGAGAGAGTGTGAAACTGAATTGGGGGAATAATTCATTACTAGAATTGTTGTTGCACCTCTAGAGCAGCTTGAATTCTCACTGAGTTCCCTTTTCCATGAAGCCTGATGATGTAACTGCTGAGACTTTGCTCAATGCTTCCTGACACCTCTGTGTGAACCCTGACCCAAAACTCAGATTACATAAAGAAACCTGCATATCTTTTTGGTTTTTGCAACCTGAATTAGACTAACATAGGTAAGTTTCAATAAAATCAACCTGTCGTATGTGGTCCAAAATGGGCTTAGCCTTGAATATGAAAAAGCCTAGAGTATCTCAGCAAGGGAAGGCAGAAGGGAGTGATGGTAAAGTTCACATTAGTCTATATTTCAGGTTTTAGTAGAGGGATAAGAGGTCAAGGAATCTAAACTAAAACTAAAAACTAAAAGGTTATATGAGTATCTATAAAACGCATTTATCCATCCGATCCCTGTTCATCCTTTGCAGGGATACCCGAGATTGAGGTGTAATGAGATTATTTTGTAAATAGAGCTTGGTTAATGTGATTATTGCTTTCATGAATCCCTGGTGTCAGCAATATGGTTTATCATTCCCTACCAGAGAATGTCAGAAGAATCGTATAAATTAGACCACAGAATGCTTCCTGTGTCTGCTAGTCGTTGAAGTATTTATCAGCATGCTAATTAGAGTACTGTTTACGAGGCTGAAAGAGCTCAGGGCCAATTTCTCACGTAGCTCCTGTTGGTGGGCATAGTTTCCAGAAAAGCGTGGTTACATCTGGTGTGTACCTTGTAGCTCGGCATTGATATTTTATTCATTTTATAGCTAGCAGCAGTTTTGCAGGCAATATCTTTCTAAAACAGTGGATTCAGTACAAATAGCAATGTAGCTATGATATGGTTGCTCTGTCCTATCAAGTGGAAAACTTGAAGAGAAAAACCTGTGTGATTTGAATATCCTTGTAAACCGTGTTTAACACACCTTTAAATGCAAGGAGAGGAGTTGATCACCGGAACAAAAGCACTCAATACATCCCTCACCCTGATGTGATGCAAAGCGAAACTCACGGATGTCAGGAGAATGAAAGCCATCCTCGTAGCACCATTTCAGATGCCAAGGAGCCCAGAACAACATTTTGACACATAGAGCAGGCAATGCTTTCTCCACTCCAATTTAGTTTCTCAGTCAATCAGCCAACATCAAACTTATTTGTCTTGCCCAACATTATGGCTAATTTGAGGATGACTATATTTTCTTTTTCCTTCAGTCCATCTATTCATATGTTTAAATTGGGATTCAAAACAAGAGGAATTAAGATCATGCATTCCTACAGTAAAAGATGACTAGTTTTCATTGTCCATAGGTCTGGGCAAGATGCAACTGTACCCACTGACGAATTTCATTCATTTATTTAGAAAGATAGATGCTTCTGGCCAGATTTAAAAATGTGTAAAAGGACAATGCTATTTATCCAGTTAATTACTCCATCAAAGGTAAGGCGTGACCTTATAACAGTATCTTGCCCACAGTCGTCAATACTGTGGTCCTCAAATGACTTTTCCTGTTGGATCTTCCACACAGTTCATAGTAGTGTCTTGTGATTTACATGAGGATGAAAGAAGATTTGAGAAGCCTGAAGCAATTCTTGCAATGTTACCTGATTGATAGATGTGGCAAACATTGATAATCCTGCAACTCGGTGGTGTTGAAGGCCAAGAAAGTATTTTCTAGCTTTGCCTTTCAATCTGCAACATCTCACCCAGAAAGGCAATTTAGAGCTAAAGAGAACCGTAAAATATTGGAGTAGAGATAGGATACAGAAAACGAGGAGAATGGCCATTGACGAAATGCCATTTTGTTCTGTGATGAATTTTCACTTTACTCTGAATACCAAACTGAACAGGTCAGGCTAATACAAGTTGTCACTAAATGGCAAAAAAAAAAAAAAAATTCAGGGAGTTTTGGATGTGCTTTTTTGTTGGTGGTGTATGACAGTGGGGATTTGTCATAGGTCTTAGTAAAATACTTCACAACAAAGACTTGAGTCCACAGTGGCACTTTTGGTTTTGGGGAAACCTTTGTTTCTCCCTCATCTTTTATCCACGACCTTCACCTAATATTTTTATCATTGTGAATTCTGGTTAAAATAAATATCAAAAGAATGTACAGCCTAAGAGGAGTCCATGAAAAAAGAGAACGGAGCATCAAAGGCAACCTCTGTCCTCTCTGGGCTTGGGGATTTTTTTTTCATCCAGTTGCTGCTCTATCTTTTGTTCCTCTATTTCTTTACTATAGCTCAGTGTTAGCAAATATACATGTAGAGAAAAAGACAGTATTTTTTCTTCTGATTTAGCGCCTACCTTGTGAATAATGTTCCACTAGATATTGTGGAGGGTTGAGGGAAAATGGCGACCCAGTCCTTGCCTTCCAGATTTCTCAGATTATGTTGTAAATGACAAACTAAGGTAGAGAGTGAATAAGAATAGAGCCTAGAAAATTGAGAACAGGTGAAGGAGAGGTTGATTCCCATCTGGAAGATCCGAGATGGCTAAATAAAAGAAAGAAAATTTTAAGTAGTGCCTTGGAGGATAGGAATTTGAATAGTGGAAAGAGAAATAAACCATTTGGTACAGAGAGAAGGTATATGAAAATTTTTTCAATCAATAATTATCCAATTAAACAGTTAACTATTTATATAAGGCAAACAGAGCAAATTTAGAGGAGGGCATCTTTCTGAAGTGCCAGAGAGCAAGGTGTAGGTGGGATATGAGAGGAAATATTGGAAGTTAAGGTTATAAAGAGACAATGACCCACTTCAGTAGAGTGTTGTCCACCATGCTGAGGGGTAGGGAAAGTACTGGAGGAAGGGAGTAACCTAAAAAGGCATGCTTTAAAACGTACCTCTGACGGCACTGTTAAGAATGGATTGGCATGTGTAGTGACTAGTGGCAAAGATACCAGTTAGTTAATTACTATACTTCTGGTAAGTTTCAATAAAATGTTAAAAATGTTAACATTATGTTAATGTGTTAAAATGTTAAAAATAACTAATATTCTATAGTATGTTAGAATTTACAAGGTTCTCTCACACACATTTTCTCCTTTGAATATGGCCTGAAATAGGGCAGAAGGGCAGGATTAAGAAGAACGCACTGATGTGAGATATTTTAGATATTGAAGGATCTGATTACTGCTTGAATATGGACAATGAGGAAGCTGTCACAGGACTTCAGTCTGAGTTGAGAGCTACTCATCGTCACCACCAACAACACACTGAGGACACACTAAGTGATAGGCCCTGTGCTGAGAATTTGTATCAGATCATAGTTAATCCTCACCACAACTCTATGTCATCACCCCATTTTACAGATGAGAAAACCACGGCTTAGGGGATATTAAGAAGTTTGCTCAGGATCATATAGCCAGCAAGTGGCAGAGCCAAGACTTGTCTGCATCCGAAGCATCAACCACTTCAGCATGAAGCACCTTCCATAGTACTGGTCAGTCACAGGCATAGGAGCAAACTCCTTGTTTATATCTGCATGTTTCATGAAAGATATACAGATCTTATAACAATTTAATTTGACTTTTTTAAGGTTATTATTTGACTCAAGGGTAAACAGTACTCTCTTTTAAAGTATGAGCCAGGAACCTGTCAGATTTGATTACAATGACAACAGATCCCATTTAAAGAAACTTCGCAATCTCTTGCCACACTAGATTTTGATTAAAATGATGTACAAATAATGAGAAACTCTTCTGCCAAGATGCTGTAGCGTCACGATAGAATCACCTTCACTCTAAGACATCGGTTACATCAAAAATCCTCAAGCCTCAAATGAAGAATATCATTTTCTTTTTACCACCTATTCACATACAACAATATTTGCATTCCCAAAGTTAGCACATGCAGTCACGAAGTCATTTCCAACATGCCTGACTTTTTGCACTTCTGTATAAACTATTGTGAGTTTCTTCTGGAGCCTAACTTAAATCTCTCTGGCCAGTGGGACCACTTAGAAGGTTACTGCTTCAGTGCACTAAGTGGGCCCTTGGTGGCATGAAGCAATTAACGGCTTGTCCGGAAATGCCTGGCAATAGCTTAAATCAAGAATAAGAATGAGGCTTTCTACTGCAGCATCTTCTACAACAAATTTTTATGTACGTGTAAATGTGTACATTTCAGATGGATTCTCTATGATTTTTATCTATGTTGTGCTTGAAATCACAGGCCATCCAGTGAGAATTTCTTTTTCTCTATGTCCTTTAATTAATTACACAATTATATTCTCTAGAGAGATGTTGTATTTGAAATGACCTATACGAAGAAAGATTTAAAGGTGAAGAGTCACACTATTACGAGCATTTAGGGTTCCTTGTTAAAATGACAAAGCCACTCAGTCACAAATGTTAAAGAAGTGATGAGCATCTTTTATCACAAAATAAATATTATCATGTTTCTCATCTTGTTTTTCCCTTGTATGGGTGTGTTACTTATTTTATTCATAAATAAAATAAATTTTTATTCATAAATAAAATATATTGACCCTGGAGTAAGAGAGGAAATAAACAACAGTCTGTGTTAAATGTATTTCTTTGCAAAGAAAGCACTGGAAGGGAGAAAACCTATTTAAAGAGTATTGTCTCTTTGGTTAAGCAGGAAATGAATTGGCTACAAAGGGTTGGAACCCGCTCTGATAGAAGTGAAGGTAATTAAAATCTAATGGTAGAATCTAACCATTTAAATTGCAATTTAAATTGGTCAAATAGGATTGAAATCAGAATACTTGACAACCTTAAAATGGGCCTGTAAGAGATTCACTGTGCGCATGTGAAATATTTGCTTACTCTGGATTGAAATGAATGTTACATGGGTGAAATGAAATAGTTTCTAAATTTATATGACTTTTCATTAGTATAAAAAGATGGTTGTGAGGATTTGCATCTTAGAATATTTAATGACAAAAAACAAAGAACTGGCATAAAATTAAAAGCTTTCAATAACAAACCAAACATAATTAGGTATTTGTTGTTTATAAGACCTTATTATTCCAGCACATGTAGTTGATTATATAAAGTTTGAAGACGGGAATTTTAATTTTCAAATTACATTTATTGCTGGCTTAACCTATGGCTACATGGTTAGGCTTAACGGTAATTCTCTCTCCAAGTATGGAAAAGTTAAAGTTACAATGCATATGTTTCCACATGTAATTATAATATTTTTATTAAAATGTTAATATATTAAAGTAGTTTGACACACGAAGTAGAAGAAACACTGTTTGCAACTGTTACAGGAAATTAATAAAGCACAACAATAAGGAATCTAATGGAAGTTTACAGACCGTATGATTTGCCAAAGTGAGCGTAGATCTCCCAACCTTTTGCTCAACATTCTAACATATCACTAATTTCTACTACTTTGCATGTTACCTACAGCCCTGGGTACAACTTATTCAGTTACCAACCACCAGGCATCCAGTGTTGTTGAGGAAGTGATCTACCACATTTACATCTGCCAGACTCCATCGTGTTCCAGATGACCAGGGAGAGGGCTTTAAGGCCTCATTGGCCTAATAAAATCTAGATCTCTGAACAAGGTTTTGAATTGAAATACACTGAGAGAAGAACAGTTAAAGTACTAACAATAAAAGACAGATGGGATAAAATCAATTTTTACTTTCTATTTCAGTAGCTTTCTTTTAAATTGAAACTGGTTTCTAATTAAGTATTTTTTTGGTTGTAATTCATTTATACATACAACGTACCCACCAACCCCTCCACACATTTGCATATACTTTTAAGAACTTCAGTTTCCTGAGAATTTTGTATCTCAAGGAAATGAGTGCTTCTTTCATAGTAAAAGACTCAACAGCTACGTAACATAACCACATAACCACAAGGGAAATCATCATCTGAGAAAAGAAACAGGGAGGAGAAAATTTCCAACAGACACAAGAAAACCTGGGTCTCCGTCCATTCACTTTATTGAAATTCTACACAGGCAGATGTTCATGAAAGACAACGTATGTACGTATATTCCAATAGAAAATACAATGTTAAAATTGAGGGCTGTGTTCTTGACAAGAGACTTGGCGTAAAAGTCAGGCTGGCTTAGGCCAACGATGTCATAAAAACAAGCATAAAATTCTTCCATATATTTAATAATAAAATTATGCTCAGTGTCCAATAAAATGAGCATAAATATCCTACACACATTGATTATACGAGAGGGCACTCTATGCTATAAAGTATACATGTGCACATAAATAAAATTGTGCTATACTATAAATTAAAACTACTTAAAATTAACATGCTAGCTATAATAAAGATTAAACATTTAATTAGCAATATTTTTGCTTGCCTTCTTAGAAATTTTATGATTTGGATGGCCTGGGTCTCTTAAATTGCTGTCTAGGGAAGTTGGAAATGACACTTTTTCTTTTCGGGAGATTCCCTCTTGACCCACATGATCCAGGCTGAAGGAGATTCTGAGACTGCTTGGCAGACTACAGCGTAAGAGAAGTAGGCTGAGAACAAGCACGGACAAGGATCCTTGTGCACTGATCCTCTGGGGGCGGCCAACCACCTAAAATTCAAAATCAAACTTCGGACAGACTCAGACATGATCTGGGCTGGTGTAAAATTCCAAGGGGGAGAGGTGATAGAAGAGACTCGAAGGAGGAATCTTCCAACACTGGTAAGACTTGTGTCAAGGAGCACTGCAGCTCATGATTCTAGATTCTAACAGGTCAGGACTTGGATGGCAACTGACAGGAATAGAGGCAGAGAAAAGGGCTATGCAGGTTGTCAGAAAAGTGGAGAACAAGTCAGGGATTAGAACTGAAGTCCAATCATGAGACATGACAAACAGGAAAGAGTGCAGCCGATGGACACACAGACGTCCAGAGAATTCCCAGAGGTCGAGTGGCAATGGGTCTTAGAAGCAGCAAGACAAATTAAGGCCCTATCATCACTCCTGATGGAGAAGGGGCCCCTCACTCTGCCAGGTTCATCTTCCTTGGCTCCAAACTGGATCTGTGGTAACCTGAGATCGGCAGCCTGGAGTGGATAGGGACCTGCACATCCCACAACACACAGGCACTCAAATGTCGTTCAGGGACCCTACCCTGATGCGCAAAAATCAAGTTCTTCTTTCTAGAGTTAAATCTTGGTGGTAGATAAGTGTTCTTTCCAACAAATAATCTTGGTCATGTACAACCCATTTAAAGCAGTATCTAGAGCTTTAGTTTAAGCTTTTAAAGAAGAGCAAAACCTTGTGAATTTGGTCCCTCTGCTTATGTATTTCTTACTTGTTAAATTGTTTGCTCTTTTCCATCATCTCATTCTTCTAAGAACACTCAGGCTACCAAAGAAAATACAGGAAGCTGGGGGCCGTGTTGGGGAGGAGGAGCAGGGGCTGTAAGGCCTCTTCCTTGATGCCAGGCCATCTGGGAGGCGTGTGTGGCTGGATTTTGTGTGTCTGGCCTGGAAGCTTTTCATTTCAGTTTTTGGAATCACATTTATTACCTCATCGTGTTTACAACTCTAACATAGATACAGAGGGTATTGTTATTATCTCCACTTTGCAGATTTTATAGATTAGGGAATGACCTTGGAGAAGTAGTGAGTGGTAAATGCAAATCTGTGCCTCAAAACCTAAGTCAGGACTCTGTACTCACGTACAGATCTGCTTTCACAAGCAGATCCTCAAAATTATTTGCTGAATGAATGAATTAAGAGATGATTTTTTTCCCACCAAAGTACCATGTTTTAGGGAACAAGCAGGATAAGGAAGAGAAGTCAGGTCGCAGCAGGGCTGAGGATAAAGATGATAGTAATAACTAACATTCGTCGTGGCCCTGCTGTATGTCAGGTGTTCCATATGCACCTGCTACTCATTTGTCCTGCGGAACTGCTTCGGAGGGTGAGTAGTAGTGGTTTTCACATGGTACACCTGAGGGGACCAGAGGATGTGCTTCAGACACAGGATTCAAACCCAGGTAGGCTGACCCACAGCCATGCGCTTAACCTGCCACCACCCGTCTAGAAGCAAATTCTGAAGTCAGAAGTCACAATAATGGGAACAAGCAGGTGCAACAGTAAGGGGGAAGTCAGGCAAGTGGGAAGGTCTAATGTCCACCAAGCGCCAGGCCCCTCACAGATCATCCCTAGTCCTCAAATCAACCCTGTTGAATTAACGAAAGAAGGAGACCATTAGACTGACGCGGCTCTAATGCCGTGGAGGCCTATGTAAGCAAACCAAAATCTGAGCCTCTAGATGCCGCAAGGTTAGGAAATCAAAACGCTAAGGAGAACCAGTCACAAACAGCCAACTAGGCTTTAAGCTACAGCCAATCCGACAGTTTCCTTTCTTTGCTTCCACACTTTCTCTATGTAAGTCTTTCCTGGCTCCTGTCAGCAGAGCGCTCCCAACCACTTAGTTTGGCACTGCCCAACTGGAATAGACTTTTGCCCAAATAAACTCTTGAAATTTTTAATATACCTCAGTTTATCTTTTAATACCCAAAAAGTTGATATGAGAATCTTCACTCCATAGATAAGGAAGTCAAAGTTCAAAAAAGCCAAATGACTTCCCCAAGGTCATGCAGCTAACAAATGACAGAACCATGATTTAAATCAGGTCTGTCTGATTCCCAAACTTGTTTTTTTCTATTATATGATATTGCCAGAGACCAAATCTCCACAATCTAGACAATAGAAATTTTCCATGTGCAGGAGCAGTCTTTGTCCCTCAGGAATGGGGTACAGAACAGCAGAGGAATTCCGGGATGTGTATGTCATTGATCAAAGAACAAATTAGAAAGTTCATCCCCTTTAACTAAGCATATAAATTCTGCCTCCAGAGAATAAAGAAGGAGCTATGAGGAGAAAATACACACCTGCCCAGCCAGGTCAGCTGAATCGGCCCTGGTGAGCAATACGTAAAAGTGTAATCAATTCGGTTAAAACGTTGTACACACTGGTTTCTAGAATTGCCTTCAATCGTATTCCAGAGTAGTGGTTCTCAAACTTTAGCATCCAGCAGAATCAACTGGAGGGCTTGCTAGATAGAAAGTATGGGGCTCCACCCCCAGAGTTTCTGATTGAGTAGGTCTGGACTGGGTTCTGAGAAATTCCATTTCTAACTAGTTCCCAGGTGAGTCTGATGGTGCTGTTCAGGGGACCGTACTTTAAGGACTATGGTTCCAAAGTTATTGCAAGTTTCCCGCTTATTTCTCTTTACTCCAGACCAATGTAGGCCCTAATGTGATGTCAGCTACCAGGAATGAGCAATCTGCTCTCAAGCAGAGTGTTCAATTCCTTGACTTCAAGGAAGGCCCCCAGGAGGCTCTAAAGACCTGTTTGCAGAGCTTATGCATTTCATAGTGAGTTCCACATTTTTCCTGAGCATAGAAAGCACAGATATAGATGACAACTAAAACAAAAGTTAAACACAGTAATGCCTAAACCTTTGCAATTTATGCATAGGTCCTCAAAACTCTATTTTGTCCTACATGGTTTAGGATCCTTGGGCTAGCCCTGCATAATCATTATAATCCAGAAAGTGTCACCTAATCAATATTGTAGAACTTGTTCATTTTTCTGCAAATAATCAGATAGAAATAAGGTTTTGCTCATGTTTTGCAAATTATTTTTTTTTAAATAATTTTCAGAGCTTCACTGTGAGCCTTGGACTTTCATAGTTGTCAGAGCTCAGCGAGCGAAGATATGACTGACTGTTTCATGTTGACAGTTCCTTTGGAACAATTATTTAATGTGAGCATTATTTAAATGTGAGAGTGGAATGAATATATCTTGCTGTGGTTTTTGAAATTGTCTCAACATCTTATCTTCCATCTACATTTAAAACAGCACATTATTCTTTGCTTCTCGCCTGCCATTTAGAATCAGCCCAGAGTTTAGATATTGTGGGAAGTAATTTAGATGAAGAACAAAAGATACACATTGATGTGCTAACCTTGGCTCTGTTATTCTCTTAATCTCATCTGAAGAAAGAAAAATGTTAACTTTAAGCTGAGGCAAAATGTGATCCCTTTTGAACTGTACGGTTGACAATTTAGGAAAAACCACACAGTATTTGAGGATTATTTCAAACCCTCAGGGTATGTATAAAGTTACTTTCATTGGTTGCCATTTTGAGGAAAGATCCATTTTTGAGGAAATATTTACCTCAAAGAGTTGATGATTTAATGAAGGAAAGCTGGCACAGCCTTATTCCTCAGACCTGCAGGAATTGGGACCTTATAGGTAGATTTACAACGGAGTCCCAGCCACTCATTCTAAGGAATACTTAACAGGGAATGGAGGGAATATGAAAGGTCTACAAAGCAATTACTACTGTTCTGAAGGGAAGATGAGGTAAGGTGGAAACACACACAGAAAATAGTTATTTGTTTACTGCAAACTATGGGTGGTGTTCAACTGAAGGGGGTAATCGGGAGAATCTCTATATGTTTTTCACATACCATTTCTCTCAAGAAATGACAAGCAGTGGCATTATTCTCATTCTGGAAATTGCCTTTATGTACAAATAGCATTCATTACATGCAGCTTTTCTCAGCTCTAAAGGACAAGGGGAAAACAGATTATTTGTAAAATAAAAAAATAAAGCTGCCGTGGATATTTTCTTTCCTCGGGGTGAGAAGGAAAATGCCTGGATGTTGTTTTCAAACATCCCAGCCATCAGCTCCAGAGAACATGGACAAACATCATTTTCATTGTTGACATAATGAAGATGATGATGCTTTTCAACCATTTCCCAGAGTGTAAACTCATTCTCAGCGTGAGCCTGGCTGTGTGACCATAATGAATGCCTGTGTTGGGGGAAAAACAAATGTACTAATGAAACACAGTGAGTCAGACGGCTCGTTCATCGCTGTCAACAGAAGCCAGCGTTCCCCTAGATCTGCTCAGTATCGGCCGTGGTATAATCTGAAGTGCACTGCGGATCATCTCACGTTGAGTAAAATGTTAGAATTAACAGTTGAGTAAAATGTTAGGAATAAATAAAGTAGTTGCATTTTCAAGATCTCTCAGACAGGTTTGGATTTTTGTTTTCTTCATGTGTATGCTTACTAGATTAGGTACAAAGAATTTTTTTCAGTAGATGAAACTAAATAGAGAATTGATGCAATTATCTCAATAGCATTGACAAAGCACTTTCCTCAACTTCTACATTACCAGACAACCAAAATTGCTTTCTGGTTTAAATTATCTGGATAGTTTTTCAAAAAAATAAAACATGCTAGAGAGAAGAATAAGAAGACTAACATTAAAACCAATTATTTTTCCTTATTGACCACAGTTAACATTTCTATCCATTTCCTTACTGTCTTTATTTCTATGTTAGCTCATATTGTATATACAATTCTGTATTCTGCCTTTTTTTATATTATAGCATAAGCATTTGCTCAGTGGGTAAAGATTTTTTATAACTGATTTTCAGTATCTGCATATTATTATATCACAAAAAAATACCATAATACATCTAAGAGTTCTGCATTTGGGAACATTTAAGTGGCATCTAATACTTTTTTTGTTAAAAATAATACAGTGATAAACATCCTTGTACATAAATCAGTGTCTAACATTTTAAAGCTGTAAGTAAATGATGACACCATTTGAGTAACATAGGTTTAAGTCAGATCCTCTGATGATAGCTGGGCACATGGACACCCCAGTACATTTCCCAGACCCCCTTGCTGGCAGTGTGACCACATGACTAAGTTCTGGCCAACAGAATATGAAAGTGTCCTGTATCAGCTTCCAGGAAACTTCCTTAAACTATTGATGGTATATGCCCTTTGCCCCTATTTTTGGACCTTTCTCCATTTTGGGCCATAGGACAAGGAGTACAGACCAACGATGACCAAGTGTGAAATAAGAGAAATTCTTATTACGTATCCATTGAAAAACTGGAAAGGAAGCATTAAAGTTTTGATAAATCTTTTAATGAGAGATAGTGAATCATCTTTGTTCCATATGGTAATTTGAGAGTGAGAGCGATACAAGAAAAATCGTGATTTTTATAGGATTCAAGAGAGATTACTGGGTTCAATTTCTCTCTCAATGGGCACTCTGCATCATCCTCTGCCACTTCACTTCATCAACAACAAAATATATATTAGCAAAACAATAGCTTTTAAAAAACAAATCAGTTCAAATTTTCAAGTGGTAAATAATTTCTAAACAGTATTATATTTCTTATGGAGTAATTTTTCATTTTAGTCAGTCAATTGTTGCACTACTGTAAAAAAACTACATACAAGAGGAGAAATAGCTTCAGGACCGTGTAACTTTGAGTCAGAGTTGTGTGTGATTGTCAAACCACAACTCTCCCAGGATCTTCCAGTGTTAGTTGATTCGCCAAACCAGCAGGATTATTCAGTAACAGATACTGCTCTGGGCAATGCTAATACAGCTATGCTCCTGATGAAAACTAACCTCAAAATTTGGGCCACATTGCCTTTGACTAAACCGCCGTATAATGATGGCACTTCTCTTTTCAACAGAGAAAATGAAAAGGAAAATTGAGGTAATTATGTCAGCAATTTAAGTAAAACAGGAAATCGCCAGATACTTGAGCCAAAAGGGGATTGGAGGTTTGAACTATGCACATAATAATCTGAGCTCTCGATTTGCCACTTTGCCAAGAAGACAAAACATTTGATAAACGGAGTTT
Source organism: Ceratotherium simum simum (assembly GCF_057802395.1). Lineage (NCBI taxonomy): Eukaryota > Metazoa > Chordata > Mammalia > Perissodactyla > Rhinocerotidae > Ceratotherium > Ceratotherium simum. Next base: position 6,909,251 of record NC_141914.1, on the reverse strand, counting down.
ACCAAGGAGAGATTTCCAAATATTCTGTCTAGTACCCATGAGTACAAGGCTTCAAAACCCATTCTTTCCCTACCTCCCCAAAAAGTGGCATTAATCAAGGCTATTTTAGTTCTCCTGTGTCACTCAAATTTGCAGAGACTGATGCTGTTTACTAATAAGGTATCAGGCACGATATGCTCACAAACATGAAAATATAACTTTTGTTTATCCAGTTTTCACTTCCTTTGAGCCTCTGGAGGAGACGAGCCACCATCATGAGAAATATGGTAACAGCTACCAAGAATTCTACTTTTGTCTCTTCCGAGGCAACACGTTCCCTCCCATTTAGCAGGTGCCTCTGCTCCTGTGTCCAGCGCCTCCCTGGTTGCATTTGCCACCCTTGTCTCTGCTTTGCTGTTTCATGTTCTTCACTGCTGCTGGCCTGTTGTCACCGCTGATGTCCTCACTCACTCTGCTCCAATGCCAACCCTCAGGAGGTGGGGCCATCAGTACTTCCATGCCAGGCCTCCTCTGTCCTGTTTCTCCTGATGACATGTGATCCTTTGGCATGACTTTGGAACTCACCGTTGCCCACCTATTCATGGCCCTCTCTTTTCTCTATTTGATTCATATCGCTAGCTAATATAAAAGAGGACCCTCTGCTCATAAGCCCCTACCTCCAAACATTAAATATTTCAAAATCATTTCAATTGTAGACTGCCAAATTTGTTAATATACTAATTTATTCATTCCCTACTGTCACTGGATTGGTTTTCAGCAGCATGATAGATATTGATGGTGTATTTACAAACTTACCAGCCGTGATGGTTCATTTTGTGTCAACTTGACTGGGCCGCACGTTGCCCAGACATTTGGTCAAACGTTACTTGGGATGTGTCTGTACGGTGTTTCTGGATGAGACTAACGTTTGGATAAATGAGTAAAGCAGATTGCCCTCCCTAATGTGGGTGGACCCCATTTCATCAGTTAAAGTCTGCATAGAACAAAAAGGCTGACCCTCCCGTGACTAAGAGGGAATTCCTCCCGCCCGACTGCCTTTCACGCTGGGACACTGGTTTATTCCTGCCTTTGGACTCAAACTGAACAACGGCTCTTTTTTGGGTCTTGAGCCTGCTGGCTTTCAGACTGGAATGACACCACCAGCTCTCCTGGGTCCTGCTGACTGCAGATCTTGAGACTTGTCAGCCTTCATAATTGTATAAGCCAATTCCTAAAATAAATGTCTTTATATACATACATCCTATTAGGTTTTTTTCCTCCGGAGAACCCTGACTAATATGCCAGCTAATCCTGCTACTTGTTTTGTTTACTCCCTAAGTATATTTTTTTCTAAATTACAAATTTGGATTGTTTTATATTGTGTCTCCCCACTCATAAATAATTGAGGAACCTCATTCTCAAAAGCAATTTATCTATGATCAGCTTGCTTTTTTCTTATAAATACAGGACGAAAACAAATGTGTTCTGGCCTAATAGCCCCCCCTCTCCATCCTCTTACAATTCTGTCCTGCCAAGTGCTCTGGGAATCCCTCTCACTGTGCCTCATACACGTTCACAAGCAAGTGTCTCCTGTGGACATCTTCTCCTGCTCTTTTCTCACTTCCAGAAGTTTACTGCCTCACGTTTTCCACAGCTGACAACGCCCCTTCCTGAACTATCACATCTGTGAGGCTCCCAGAGCAAGCTGCTGATGCTTGAGGACCCAGAGCAGTACTCCCTTCGTAAGGTGGGATTCTCCTGGGTCAAGAAAAGCGTTTCTCCTCAGCTCTGCATCACATCCGAACACAAGGGATGACAGCCAGACCCTGAGGACCTGTCACAAGAGACAATGCAACTCTGGGCAGAAGCTGAGCTCCTTGTGTTTCCAGTTTTTCCTTTCCCCTCAAAGTCTTAAAATTGTAGGCTCAGGTTTAGCCAGAGCTCAAACTCAAGGTGAAGTGTATTTCGTTACCCTCATGGGCTCATGGATATGTCTCCCAATACAGGGCCCTCACCAGGGAGCTCCATATGGAGAGGGCAAGCTCCATCCAGCCTCAGAGACCTCTACCCTTCCCTGTTGCATTAGGCAGCTTATTTTAAGTTTAATTTCTCTTAATGTTTGTGAAAGTGGGAATAGGATGTTGAGAGCAGGAAGGAGAAATATCTTAAGCAAAAAAAGGTCACCATTTTAAACATATTCATTTACAATTATTTTATTAAACAATCATCTTCTACATGTCATCAGACCTTACCCCTGAAGTGCAAAAAACAGTTTGAGGTATTAAAACTGAAAGAACATTTGCACATATTTCGTAAGGTTTTCACACTAGAGTAACTGGTATATTCAGTATAACTAAGTACTACCTTTCACTGCAGGTTTATAAGAACAAGCTATAGAAAACAAACCTGGTTTGTCTCATTATAGCTCTGATTCTCCCATTTATGATGAAAGGATGGCAAAAATAATATGAGATTTAAGCTGCTTTTCAAAATGATATGTCCATTATTCAGTTTTATAAAATGGGGTATGGAATTTAAAAGGTCAATAGCTGAAACAGTAGCCATCCCCAAAGCACAAAAATCAAACTGACAAGCCACTTTCAATGATATAATGTCCTATTCACAGTATTTAATCCTCAGATCAATGGCAATTCACTTAAAGTATCTGAAATCAATTTATCAGAATATTTCAATACTATCCACATACCTATAGGGTCACATAAGTAGCATGGTCCATATTTTTTTTTCTGTGGGATTTTTTTCCTTTAAATTAGAAGACAAATTTGTTAACACAGAGAGAGTTCAGAATGGTCACTTCAAAGTTATTTTGAAGTAATACAGAAAGAAGAGATCAGCTTTTTAAGATTAGACATTTATATTGAAGAAATTACCCAGAGACTTTCCAGATCCCATTTCACTTTGTGTCTATACCCGAAAGAGAGAGCTGAGGCAATTCTATAGCTAATTATCGTAATATAAACACTTTTCTTCTGAACTATTCAGGCAAATTAGAGAAAAGGTGTTTTTGATTTGATGATTGATTTAATTATTAACTTCAGAGCATAGGCACTGCATTTGAAACAAATCTGAAATTGCATAGTGGTTTGCATGGGGTGTAGTAAATGGAGTCCCGAATAATGGGTCACGAGTGTTGAATAGAAATTAGTCTCTACAACAATTTTTACAGTTAACACAGCACTTGGTAGCTGCACATGCTCAGTGGGTTGGTGTTTGTCATTGAATTGTTTTATTTGTTCAATTATGTGGATAGACTGAACAAAGGGAAGGTCGATTATTTTGTAAGAATATAGGCTCCTTAAAACTTGGCTTTTTAAAATTTTTCACAAAACTGATAAAGGATCAAATGCTTCTCACAGTTTACTATTAGAGGAAAACACTGTTTATTCCATTGTGACCATGACACCTTCAAGAAGACACCTTAAAAAGGAGGCCTCCTCCAGACGATTTGTCTTGCCGGCATCAGAAATTTGTGGGAAAAGGAACATTTTTTCATGGCGACTCCAACAAAGTTCTGTAAAGCACAGTTAACCTGTTTCCTCTTTGTTCTAGAAAAACAAGGAAACTAGGTTGTTATGGGAACACTATGCTTATGTGTGGGGACAATGCCTTCTTCCCACAACGACAGCTTTTGCTTTTGCATGGAGGGGCTCCTGAATTAAAAATACTCTTTGCGGTGGCCTCCCCACTGGCAGCCTGGCTGGGACAGCAGCAGAGCTGTTACTGGGAGGAGAGTCAGCCTGTGCCATGTTCTCACTGCACCAGAAGGAGAACACTAATCACAGCCATTTCTACTGAAATGAATAATGATCCAGGGTCACTTAGCATCCTTCAGAGGTTAACAACTATTTTTACTGTTTGCTCCACAAATGGATGTTTCAGGTGATGATACATTTCCCCAGAGTTTTTTTTAAATGAATGTTGTCAGACAGGGAAAACAGCCAAAAACACAGGAGGTCATAGAATGAGCAATTAAATCTCAGGTGTCCAAATTGGCCAGTCCAATTAAAACATATCCCCAAGCTAGAATAAAACAAAAAGCAACTTTCATTTTAGGACCACATATGCAAATCTAAATGCCATCGCATTGGGTTTTAATGCTTAGGGGGAAAAAATGCAACAAATTCATTTTTTTCTATGCTCACTCTTTATCTCTATAACCAATAATCAAAAACAAATTGAAATAAAATGAAATATAACTGATCTTGTAAGATCTACATCCTGAATATTGTTTGCTTGTTGTCAGTATCCCCACTGGTGCCATACAAATAGGGCTGACCACATACACAAGTGACAAGAGCAATATTTTCAAAATTCTTTCACTATCATCACGCTGACGAGCTACATGGTGAACTCTATCAAACCTACAAATAGCAAATGCTGCCTGGCGTTCAATTCAGACGGGACACTGACTGCTGTCACAGGTGGTATAGTCAGGGAAGCCTTCCCCAGAGAGCAGGGACTTGTCACAGTCAGTCAAAGACTGGGTTTCTTATGCCATTCAACACCAAACTGGTGGGTGCCTTCCTGTGCAGAAGGGCCAGTGAGCACAGGAGAAGGGAAAAGCTCGTGGCTCCCAGAATGACCAGTCCTGATATCAGTGCGCTGGTGATGGCGTTCAGCTGGAAGGGAGGTGCACTTGCAGAACCTGCAGGAAATAGACACACACAGTGGGAAGGCCCAACATCAGATGGACCTCACCTTATCCCAACTCACACCTGCAAAACACCTGTCCTCAGTGTCTCGTAGAGCAACAGCGTGACACTGGATAGTGCTGCTGTCTGTTTGACTATAATTCAATCCAATAACCAGAGGGTTTATGCTCTAGTGGCCTGGAATCCCCTGGGCAGCCCCTCCCCACCCAAGAATCTAGGAAATGCTATAAAAGTTGACCAACAGGTCACATATGAGTTCAGAAATCTTCAGTGAACTGCTGTTTAACATGTAACAAACTTGTAAAACCAGAGCTCATTATATTTAGTTGATTATAGTTTTGCAACTGATCACCAAAAAATACTTAAAATTTTTAAAAATCATACTTTTATTTTCAATATATGTTAATTATCTTACCAAGCTGTGAATTGTTGGTTGGAGTCTCATCTGGGGGAAAAAAGGAGAAAAAAAAGCAATATTCAGTCTCCAAATATTGACCTTTGTTTATTATGATTCTAGAATTACTTTTGACCTACAGGTCCCCTCACCTGCACCCACTGGCTGCATGGGGAAGGCAACAATGAAAATCCTCCTAAACTATTCTGCTTCCCATCTTCTGTTCCCCATGCCTGAGATTTCATCATCTAACCATTCCCCAAGCCCACACCCCACCACCACCCTGGGCACACAAATATGATCGCAAAATACAGTGTGCTGTATTCTTCCCTGCCAACCTCACTTCATCATTATCTCTTTAGTTGGGTTAGTGGGGACAGTAATTGTTAACAGCTATTACATTTTTTATAGCCCTATAACCTGCCATTTGTTATTCTGTTATAGAGAAATATTCATTATTTAGCGCCGTTCTATTTGAAGTGTTGCCAATTTGCCCATCATAATCTGCAAAAACATTATTTTAAGTTCCAAGAAGATAAATTCACACTTAATAACTAAATGAAAGGAAAGCATGACCCCTGAGCTCGAGCCGTGGTGTTATTTGCATCTGTTCAGTAAAAGATCGACGCTGTTGATTTTTCACTTTCCCCCGGCAAACATCATCCCAGATGCCATGAACACATTCACTGGGTTTCCCAATTTTTGTTACCCATTTTGTAATCATGGAGCAATTAACCCCTGAGCTTGTATGATGAGTGGATTTCACATTTGTGTTTAAGTATGTGGGTGTGTATATGTTTGTTATTTGAACCATAAAATGTGTGCAGTTGACTGTTTGATTTTAGAGTATAAATATTATTACAATTAATATATGTGTAATGCTATACAATTTACAAAGTGCTGTTTCATGTGTTATCACATTTAATTCTCATCACAGCCATATGGTTTGATACTATTGCTACTCCCATTTTACAGATGAAGAAACTTCCATCTGCCACAGCCTCCATGATAAAGTAAACACGTTTAAATAAAAGCTCAGTTTCAGAATCCTTTTTATAAAATAATATAAACTAGCCAAGTATGGAAAATATTTTTAGTTATAGAGAAGGTTATCTCAAGCTACAAAACTGCAGGATTAGTATTTGAAACAATTGATGGGAGAACCAGGTGAGACATTTATAAACCGTCTGACACCATTTCTTTTCAGACCTATGAGTCTTGGCAAAGACTCCGCTGTTTGATCCTGAAGTACAATGCCCAAAATTAAGAGAGCACTCATTCACAGGATTCTTTAGAATGGTGCAGTGCATTGCTGTAGGACAAAAAATTAAAGCAGCACACATTTTAGGAAAATGTTAGGAAATTTTAGGAAATGTTAGGAAAACCCTAACCTCCAACCAACACCATCTTATAAAGACACTTCCTTCTCATGGAAATAGAAGGAAAGAATGGACCATGATCAATTCATGCAGAAGATCTGCATGCCCCTTCTCCAAGACAAACTGCCTCACTAGAACATGGGGGAGAATACATAATGTTCTAAAATTCTTTTTTTAAATCACATTTATTTGCTTTAAAAAAACATTTCTATTCAAGAATAGAAAGCTCCTTCCTCCTATGTGTCCCAATTTGGCAAAAGTGCTAAGACTGGATGCTCCCACTATTTTCTGCATCCTGAGGTTAACAAAAGAAGTCAGAATAGCCCCTCCCATCCCACATTATTGCCAACACTTCTGTAAGAACAGTATCCCAGGTGTCACCCTCGAGGACTTGGCTGTGGACAAAACCTCCGTGCGGGGACAAAAAAGGCCACATGAGCCAAATCAGCTCCAGGTTTCAGGACTCGGAAAAGCTGAAAGCATCCTACCTTTGGGAGATGGCTGAAATCAAAGCATGTCATATTTGAATAGTGTTTGGAATTGTATTTGATAGTGGATAAAGGCAGAAAGAAGCACTTTATAGGGTGGTTGTTTCTGGTATCCCACAATTTTAGTATCATTGCAATAAAAAAAAAAAAAAAAATCAGTGCACTGTCTAGCCCAGAAAGGGGAGGCAGGCATTTTCCAGATTTTTTGTCACCACACACTTCTGTTTTTCTCTCACCATCACTTGGTCTTAACATACACATATATGCTAAAAGGAACCTTCTGGAATTAGAACAGATTGGAATACTAAACTTGGTGGGCGTTTCAAAAAACATAGCTAGCTGAGGACTCACAGGAGGAAAGTGATGGCAGCAAGACCACAGCTGTTGGAAAGCCAGAAGTGGCAGATAAACTGTCATTCTCTGCTTTTCTCTCATGTAAGTAGTTGAAATAAATGGAAAAAATGAACATCAGAGCAAAGATATATTCAGAATGAACATTTTCCTTTCTTAGCACAACCACAGTAAAATGGACGACATATTTCAAGTTCAGAACCTCCAAACTTATAACTTTCCACATTGCTATGTTGGTTAATGGTCTCTCTCTACCTTTGAACTAGAAGAACCCTGAGGGCAAAGACTGTGGCTTTCTCCATTGTATTTCCAGCTCCTAGCAGAGTGTCTGCCCCATGCAGTGACTAAATAAATACGTTCAAATGAATTAACTACCTATAAAACCCAATGACACTAGTTGAACAAGAGTTTGGTTTGGACTTCTCCGTTGGAATTTATGTAAAAAAACAATTAGGTACTATTGTTTTCCAGTGATTGTACCTTTGAATTTACAGAACTGTACCCCATGATAAGCATTTCCCTACCAAAAAGTTTTACCATTTCGGTGCTTAAAATAAGAACATTTCAGGAATTTTGAGGATTTTGAATTTTGAGGCTGTGAATATTTTCCTAAATCAACTATCAAGAGAATTAACAATGTTGTGTTAAAATAACCAGAATGTATTTGATTTCATTAAAAAAAACAAACAGAAGTTCTGAGCTTTAACGACTTATTAAACGACGTAAGCCAGATGTCCAGGGGAAAGGAGTGAGTCAATGAGTAAACAGAGCAAAAATTCCAAGGATCAGAGAGCTTTGAAGAAAGCAAATCGAGCCTGAAATTGAACTTGTCTATATAAAATCGGCCACAGGACCTGGAGAGAGAAATTCTAGTTGACCCAAGGCAAAAATAAAGTGAAACTAGGGAAAGAAGGCAGCCCTGGTCATTAAGCTGGGCATTAGTTTATGTAGGATTTGCCTGTGGATGGATATGGCTTGATTTCTGAGTTCTGTGCTTATGTGGAATTTAAAATAAAATTTTTGCATGGATATTACGGTATTATAACATCAACATTGTTATAGATGGTCCTCTACAACGTGAAGCCACTATAATCAACCAAAAATGAGACAAAAATAGCATCTTATGGCTATTTATCAAAATTATTTAGAAAATCTACAGACAATGAGAAAGGAATGAAGGGGATCTGGAAGGGTTGAACATGATCCTTGGGAGCTTTGCTGGTAAAGAGACTGAGGTCACTAAGAGACAACCCTAGTGTGTTGGGGGATAAATGCCATCCTTGAGGTGGAAACAAATCAAACTTGGAAAGGAAGAAAGCCAGGCATAACTTCAGAGGCATTGTTAGCAAAGGCATTAGCTCTCTGAGGTTTTAGCACAGATATCTTGGGCGACTGGATATGGTGTGAGTGAAACCTACAAACCCGGATAGCTGGTTAGCTATGGTAGAAGTAGAAACTTCTACTTGGTAATCTTTACCAGGATTTTGGGGTCTTCCAGGAACAGGAAATACAATAGAGAAAGCCACGGTCTTTGCCCTCAGGGATCTTCAAGTTCAAAGGTAGAGACAGACCATTAACCAAGACAACACAATGGAAAGTAAATTTGGGGGTCTTAGTAATTTTTGTCTGTTTAAAAATTATCTTACACTATCAAGTTATTTAAAATTTGTCATATTTAAATTTGATTTGGTCCGGGTACGAAGGAAGCAAGGAGGTTAATAAGGAGGAAAAGCCATCTACTCAACATGGACAGAGAGATGTCGCTTTCAAGGTGCTTTTCTTACAGCAAACTGACTCCAGATATGACCCATAGAAATAAAAATATTTTTGATTGTGCCTCCCCAAAAGCATTCCTGATTATTAGCAACAAGAGCTGAGTTTCCATGCAGTGTAATTCAAGGAGCTATTTCTGACAGCTAGATAGAGATAAGAACGGGCCTTTCACAAACCACAAACCAGTCGTTTTCAAACCATTCGAAATACAAACCAAGCCTTCAGGGAATATAGACTAAGTTTGAAATTTCATATTTAACAAATTTCAGAATTATTTAAAAGACCTATTAATTTGTTTTTAAATAATTCTATGTCTACGCAAAGGAATGAATAATTAAAGCAATTTTCTGGGTATTTCAGACCAAACCACTTTTTGCTTAATTACTAATTTCGGGCAAAACTTTCTTTTCAGTATGGGAGAGAAGGCGTAGGAGAAAAGGTAAAGATAATCTAACTGAAACATAATAATAGCCTTACGGCTAATATAAAATAAGAGAGAAAATTATTAGAATATAATCCAAACTAGAATTCGGCTTTTGTTAAGAGAAATTTAGAACTATAGAGTTAGAAAGAATCTTAAAGTCTACTTTTTCAAACCCCTCATTTTTAAAATGAAGAATTATTTGTCCAGAGAAGTAAAGTAAAATCCCAAGTCACATAGCTTGTTTGAACAAAAGTTGGAACTAGAACCAGTTTTTCTGACTTAGGTTTGTGTTGTTTACACTGCATGTGTGTTTTATCCACCTCATTCTGGAAGTCTCCGGGATCACGCTGATGTGAAGCAATAGCCCTTTGGAGAATATGTGTATGTACACGCATGCACAAATATGTGTATAAATGAGAATATATGTGGATAAACAGTTGTGTCCATTAGATTCGTGAGCGTGGATGAGTGCACTGGATGGGGTATGATATTCAGGATCCTCAGAGGAAACAAATGGTACTCAAACTGGGCGATTTAAGGAGAGTTTAATAGGACTATTTATAAAGATGTAGGGAATCACAAGAGAAAGCCAAGTTACCTAGGCTATGGGTTAACGGAGGGTTTCCAGAACTCTGAGAGCGTAGTTCTAGCGAGAGAGTTGTCTGGCGGGAGCTGTGTGGACGTCACCCCCATCCTCGGATGACGCCACCTATTGGTCAAGCCCACCCAGAACCCAGAGGGAAAGGCCGCCAGCGGATGCAGTTCCAGGAGCAGGGCAGGGAAACATGTCCAGCACGGTCAACTTTGTGTGCACGTGTGTAAAGAGAAGTGTGGTCCAGACAATACTGCTATTGCCCTTTGTGTGCAAGTTGAGTAAACAGGAAACTACAGTGAAATTAAAACTGCTTAGCAGTTTATCTTGTCTCACAGTTAATTCGTGCTGTTGAGGAAACTCGGAGCTCTCCCTAGAAGACTAGGAAGGAGCTCTTTGGAACCGCCTGTCACTACACACAGAAGGGCGCGCGCGCCTACCGCTCCGCGTGATGATGGGCCCGGCAGAGAGGACGGCGTTTCCGGAAGTGCTCTGGCGGCTCCAAGTGGTCCTCCGCCCAGCATCTCTCCTTTCTCGGTGGCCGCAAGTCTGAGGTGTTAATGAAAACAAGTGAAATTCCACACCGGCGCGAAATTGTTTCTTTATGGCCATTTGGCAAGCAGATTCTTTTGGAAGAGATACCACGTTTAATTTTGCTCACTTCTGTGCGTTTATTTGATTACTTTGCATACAACCGCTACAGTGTTTCTTATCCTGGCTTTGGCCACATGTATTTCCTCCCATTGTCGTTGTGAATTGCCTCATTAATTCACATAGCTCATGGCTCTCCTGAAAAAAGAGCTGTGTTTATCAAATTTTTCTCCTTCTATTTCTCTCAAGCCTTTAATAAATTGTTCTCTGAAATGGTCAGCACAGAGCAAGGTAACGTGGACTCTCTCCATTTAACCCCCTCTGATGGAGCTAGTTGAGACTGAAGTAATCAATGGTGGTGAAGAAATGCATGGATTTGAGCATAAATACAAATCAAAGGTATTTCAAATCAAAAAGCGCGCCTGCATTTTTCTCAGGCTAATATTGATGTGACCCTAGGAGGTATGTCAGAAATAGAATTGTTTTTATTCACTGGTAAATGAGTCTATATTTTAGTGATGGCTGTGTGCAATTCAGATCTGCACCTTTTAAAGTTTTTAATTTTTAATCCAAGGGATTCCAGAGCCGTCAGGCCCCAATTTCTTCTAGTGCCAGCCCTGTTGCCTCCCCAGGTTTTCCCATCATCCTCTACTCTGCCCCATAGGCTTGCTGAAGGACTGAGAGGTCCCTGGTGCGACTGTTTTATGTGTCTTTAACCATTTCTTGGCAAGGCGTGTCTCTCACATTCTTGATTTTTATCCCTTTGGGGTTTATCCGTCTTTAAGGTCACAGCTGGAATTTCATCTCGTCCACCAACCTGCCAGCCTCTCCTGCTCCGTCTCTTGCACAGTGATGAATAATGCCTCTTACCGCAACTCATATATGTCTGCCTTTGCACCACAACATTTTTGTCTTGTTTTCTTCCCTCACTATCTCATGCTCCTAAAGGATAAGCTAACTGAATTCAGAATTCATGCACGCATGTCTATATCCCCAGGATAATGTTTGGCACAAAGTAGGCATTCAATAGGTTTTTACTGGATGAATGAAAAAGTCCTATTTCAAACTGTCTGACCTGACCCATATCCACTTTCTATATAGAAATGAGTTCCTAGCACTTGATAACGTTTCAGCTTAGATCAATTCAACAATTTAGAATAAACTTGCTAAAAACATACTGGCATAAGGAAGGGGCAATCATCAGCTCTGCAGAGCTTGGTAACGCAGTGCAGGAAGACGGTGGACATTTTCTGATTCTTGTGTTTCACGAATCGGAACACTTCAAAGGAAAACCGGCCCTGCTGGCTTCTGCCGTTTTCAATGACGGTGGTCTGAGGATCTTTGTCACAGCTACGTGTTAGGGAATGTGAAAACAGGATATTACTGGAAAGTACAACCCACTGTGACTTGTAAATTAATTTCTGCAGTATTAAGAGTACCCTTGTTACATTAAGAGCTATCAAAATTATGCCATGTTACAGATATTTAATAAGAGAATAAGCTAACTCAACAAATATGACAAGAGTGACCTAGATCACAAAATTTAAACATGTCAGTTTCTGATTATAATATTACTGTCAGATTTTAGAGGGATTATACTGTCATATGGTTCAAAAGCCCAAACAGTATAAAACACGTGTAGTGAAAAGTCTCTGTCCCCTCTTTGCCCTTGTCCATACCATCCATGTCCACGTACACACCTGCCGGAGGTGAGCTCACATTACTGCATCCTTGCAGGGCATAGGCAAATAGAAGCAGAAGCAATAGATTCTTCTTGTTCCCCCATTCCCTTTTTTTTCTTTCTTTTTTTTTTTTTTGCTGAGGAAGATTCCCCCTAAGCTAACATCTGTGGTCAATCTTCCTCTTTTTGCTTGAGGAAGATTCGCCCTGAGCTAACATCTGGGCCAGTCTTCCTCTATTTTGTATGTGGGTCACCAACACAGCATGGCTACTGATGAGTGGTGTAGGTCTATGCCTGGAAACCAAACCTGGGCCAACAAAGAGGAGCATGCTGAACTTAACCACTAAGCCATGGGGCCAGCGCCTGTTCCCCACTTCTTAAACAAACAATAGCACACTGTCTGTATTGTTTTGTACCTTGCCTTTTTTAAATTTAGCAAGGTATCTTAGAGATCTTTCCATATTAATATTTAGAGAGCCTCCTTATTCTTTTTCCATAGTTGTATAGGATTCCATTGTGCACACATGCCAGAGTTTATTTAACCAGTTCATTATTTATGTACCCTTGCACTGTTTTGAATGTTTTGCTTTTTGCAAAGTAATAATGAATAGCCTTATAATACATCATGTTGAACATGTGCAGTGTTTATACAGTATAGCTGTAGAATCACTTGGTAGAGTTTGCCACATTGCCCTCTCTAAATGTTGCTGCTGTCTGTACTTCCCCAGTGATGTATGGAAAAAATCCTTATTTTCCCCAGAACTACCTCAACAAAGTGTACCGATAAAATTTTGGATTGTTCTCTATTTGATAGGAAAAATAAATTATCACCATATAATTTTAATTTGCCTTTTTCTTAGTGTGAATGAATATGTGCATCTCTTCATATATATTAGAACCATTTGTGTCTCTTTATCTGAAAATTGTTTATGCCCTTTGCCCAAATTTTTATTATGTTATTGGCCTTTTTCTTCTGATTCCAACAAATTCTTGATATGTTAGGAAGAGTGCTCCTTACTTGTTAAGTAAGTTGCAAATTGTTTGACTTTGTTGTTTGGCTCTGGACATTCCTCACGTTGTGTGTGTGGACTGTGCCCACACAGAAGTTTTATTTTTATGCAGTTTAATTTTCAATATTTTATTTTGTGGCTCCACTATTTGGGCTGAAGACAGATTTTTATTGCCCCAAAGTTCTGAACGTATTTTGCATGTTTTCTTCCACCACTTTTAAAGCTGTAGTTCTTATATTTAAATTAATGATCCATGTAAAGTTTATCACGGTGTATTGAGTGAAGTACAGATCCAGTGCTATTTTTTTTTATTGTGATCCATTGTCCAGCACTATTTTAAAAAATCTCTGTCAATCCCAGTGATTTGTGTGCTATCACACTCTATCATATAGTAAATTCCCATGTGTTTTGGGTCTATTTTTCGACTTAGTATTCTAAATTTTTGTCTATGTGTCCAGCCTGGCATAATATCATATCCCTTTAATAATTTTAGAATTTTTATTAGCTATAATATCTGGTAGGGCCATACCCTCCTCATTTCCATGTGGATGCTCTCTTTTTCTTTTTTGCATTTTATGGATTTTTGATTTATCCCTTTTTGATTAAACTAATTTTTGTGTGTGTGTGTGAGGAGATCAGCCCTGTGCTAACATCTGCCAATCCTCCTCTTTTTTTACTGAGGAAGACTGGCCCTGGGCTGACATCTGTGCCCATCTTCCTCCACTTTATATGGGACGCCGCCACAGCATGGCTTCCCTAGCAGTGTGTCAGTGCCCGCCGGGGATCCGAACTGGCGAGCCCCGGGCCACTGCAGCAGAATGTTTGCACTTAACCGCTTGAGCCACCGGGCTGGCCCCAATTTGTGATTCTCTATTTTATTTGTTTTTTTTGAAGAGCTTACTTTTATTTGTTGCAAAATGTTGGTTCATATTTCCATTTCTGATCCAACTTGTTATTTAAGAGTTTTAAACTTCCAAGTGATGGTGATTTTCTATTTTCTGATATTGTTAGAATTGCCAGCTCTCAATATACAGCCTATTGATTATGTCATTTATATCTTCTCTGTCCTTCCACTAGAACTGTTTCCTGAGAGGGGAATTCAAGTCTCACTTATTAGATTTCTGTCTATGTTTTTTTATGGTTTCTCTAGTTTTCACTTGATGAAAGCTCTGATTTTATCCAGGGCATCCTTTCACTGTGTTGATGTAAATCTTCTTTTAATTTAGGAAATTATTTCTGGATTATATTTTTAAATATTTTTTCTATTCTATCATTTTGGTTTCTTTTAGGGGGATTCCAACCATGCATATTATACATGTATCAGATTCCCTTTACCTGCCTTTTATGTCTATCTTTGCTACTCTAATCCTTTTTATCTTTTCCTTTATATTTGTTTTTTTGTTTGCAGTTCTGATTTTTGTCTTCCCTGTCCCATTCTGCACTTTCCACTGTCTCTTCTCCCCTGAACACCTTCTAATTATGTCTTCCTTTCTGTAGTACACTTCTTTTTCCATTCCATCTTCAATTCTCCCAGTTCCCTCTTCACGTTCCTGTAGGCTTACCTATTACTGTCCTACCCTTTCTTACCTGAGTTTTATAATTCTATCTTCATAACTACGATTACTTTTTAATTTTTTTTAATTAATGTTGGGATGTTTACTTACAAATCTTATCAGTTCCGTGGCAACATTTTCCCAGTGAGTTTAATTCATCTTTAAATTTTTTTCTGCCACTTTCCACATCTTTTTTGTAGTATATTGGAACACTGCAAGAAATGCCTTCATTTGCTCACCGTTCACATTTGAAAGAGTTTGATTTCCCTAGACCCGCTACCTTCAGGGGACTGCAGGGCGGCGTGGAATGGTAATGACCTTCTGGCATAACCGTGTAGCTGAGTTTTCTCTGCCTCTCTGAACGTGAGGTTGTTCTCAAGGGTTCTGCCATCAGCCCTGTCTGCGTTCCTCAGGTTCACTTAGGAGCCTATTCCAGCACAGGTAGGCCTTGTCTTCCCAGGTGAATCCTTCACCGTTAGAAGGTGTACTTTTGCTGGCACTTTATGAGATCTGCCACTTCTGAGGCTCTGGACAATCTCTATCCCTTCATTCCTCATGTCCCCCAGCACTGGTGGCTTGCTGGAGCTCAGCCCTACCAACTCCCACTCAGAGTGGTGCCCTCTCCTGATAGGTACATATTTCTCCAGACTGTTTCTAGGATCTGGTGCCCTGGGACCCTCATCATTGGCTTTCCTTCCCTGCTCCTCTTCTCCCCACACTGCTTCCTGTAAGCTTCTCCCTGAACAATTTTCTCTTGATCTTAACTGCTTTTATCAACACTAACACATATTTTGGAATTTCTAGGTTTTCTTTTCCTGTTGGTTTCACTGAAAATGGCATTTGGGGGACTTTTTTTAGCTACTCCTTTTACTCTCTATAGTTTCCAATGAGAAACTGAAAAGATTCAGAACTAAGCTACCACCATAGTCATATTTGAGGTCTGATGATGGGATTACAGATTATCAGTGTGAGCATTACAGAAATTTTGGAAAAGGAGAAAAATGTCCAAACAAAATGATCCACAATCCTATCATGCATAAATAACTACTGTGAACCTCTTGATGTATTTCTTCAGTCTTTTCTATATGTATTATATAAATGAGGTCCATTGTACACACAATTGTGTATGCTGATCCTTTCACTTCATATTTTAATACATTTAAATTTTAAAGAACCATATATTTCCAAGGATAGAAATATCAAGAGGAGGGAAAGGGAGGAGATAAAATAGAACCAACCGTTTCATAAATGACATTACATGATTGTAGTGCCTGTGCAAGCCCTCAATGTACTCATTCTCCATAATTCACCTAACTGTTTCCTTATTGCTGAACATCCAGTTTGTTCCATGTATTACTATTTTAAATAACACTGATAGACCAGAAAGTCATAAATATTTTAGAATATGCTTCCCAATTTGTAATCAAAGAATATGAAATCTTTTCAGGTTTTGCATGCATACTGACATTTTTTCCCAAAAATGTTGCCTGAATTAACACTTCCAGCAATAGGACATAAGAGTGTCAGTTTGACCATGCCCTCTGAACATCGTCTTAACCTTGATTAGCCAATATAGCATATTCCTTTGGTTTCCCATCATATTATTCCCATCATGTGTCAATGAGCAGCAGGATCTGAGCCAATTGCATTTTATAAGCATGATGAGAAGCCATTGTTTGACTCTCAAGTCTGTCTGCTGTCAGGTAAAAATGCTGAAAGGGAGCTGGGATGATTGAATGTTTTTTTGATCAATGTCCCTTTTCCCCAAATGTAGATTACATTCTCTCTATCACTGTCTATTGGGGAATGAAGTTGAAGTTATTGGCTCTGATAAAAAAGGAATGGCAGGCTATATTATACTTTCATATTAAATACTTATAAATGAAGAAAAGCATTTTGGGGTCTAAATTATCTAGACCATTACTTTAATTTTACTCTCCTTTTGACATATGATGAAAGAGCCAAGCTGCAGATAAATAGTACCCTCCCACCGCCTTTCTCTTATTGACGATAATATCCTAGCCATGCTTTTCCTAAGACAGTGAAATATTCCTAAATGTCCTAAACATGAATAAAACATCTTTGACGGACCTAACTTACTAGCAACTCTCATTCAACAAGAGCCTCATCAGCATTTCATGTTGAAAACTCTTCTCGACTTTTATACTTCCAGCTTTATAAGGATTAAAAGTTCAAAATGTAAAATTTTAAATTTAAAACCAATAAAAGTGCCCTCTAATTTGTTTATCTGACTTAGATGTTCCATTTCAATTATCTACAGTTGGATCTTTGCTATCAGTACAAGACGTAGACACCTACCTAAGGAAGAGATCATATCGAATATCATCATTTGGGTTCCCTGATGGTGTCGTGTAGCAATAATCCATTAAGACATTCCATCTGCAGAAAGATGTAAGAATAATCTGGAGTTAGAATCTTCTTTTGGGTATTAGTTACTAATCCAAAGGAAATAAATATTGACAAACATCTTACCCCATGGAATATAATTTTTATTAGTTATTTGCAGAGGCTTCTTGTTTATTAAAATGTTCTCCTAAACTCAGGGTGTTTGAAAATTTGCAAAAACTTGCCGTTCCACATCAAGTGGGGTAAAGTTAATAATACACACATAAATTGTGTACAAAGCAACTGACTAGTCAAAGTCTAAAGAAACAAAACCCCAAAAGTGAGCAACACAGATGCTTCTGTGTTCACTGTGAACAACAGCCTTTTGTTTCTAGAACTTACTGTCTCCAACACATGACAGAAGATATTATAATGTCACCTACAGCAAAGGAGTTTGGTGTATAAATTATACACTGTAAATTATGCCAGAATCAGTGTGGTGGGAATGGGAGTCCACGATAGACACTGTGTTAGGTAGAAGAAATCCATGAGGCAAAAACACAGCCTTCCCCGACAGAGCCAGATTGTGGCTAGATTTATACATTACTTTATCCCGCCTCGGGTGTTATTAAAATTACTAGTCCATGGGAAGTGATTGCCAATAAAAATTTTAAAAATCCTGCATTTAGTAAGACAATTTTAAAGAATCACGTTTATCCAAGAATAGAAATATCATGAAGACAGAAGGAGAGAAGGTAAAGTTGAACCAAATTTCTAGAGTATACTAATCTCTTCAAGATGTAAAGTTTAAATAACAGTACACAAGAAACCCAAAATAAACCATTTACATGTTACGATCTTTTTATAGGGCAAGATTGCATCTTCAGCTTTTGAATTCCCTTTCAATTTTGATCATTCTGATTTTCTAAGTATCACATGAAATTTGATTGATTTTGGTTTTTTGCAGAGATGTCTCTGGGGATTGTTTTTATATAATTTTTGTCCAGATCATTATAAGAAAAGTTCTTCTGTTTTTTAAGAAATTTTTATTGACTAGTAACATACACATAGAAAAGTACACAAATCACAAGTGTTCAAAGAATGACTGCATCTGATTAATCATCTTTCAGAGGAAAAATCAGAACATCCCAGAAGATCGCCTCATACCCTCTTCCAGTCACTCCCCCTCCTTCTTTATGGGAAGACTTGTTATTTTCCAATCAATGACATAAAATGAGTGTCACCCCTTAATCTTTGAAATTTGTTATTTCTATTTATTAGCATTCCTAAATGATGTGGCAACAACAGTATTTTTTAAATTAAAAACGAATGAGCTAACTTTGTGATTCATGAGGCTTTAGGCAGCCGAAAAGTTTTAACCAACAAAAGATAAGAGTTTGAAAATACCTGCCATCCAGATTAGTGGCCTGTACAGCTGCAAATACTTTGGTTTTCAAAGGTAATCCTATACTCGGGATAATTAACTGCTGACTGTAGGTCGAGTCCTAATGATGAAAAAATAAACAATGACTCCATCATTGCCTTCCCAACAACAGCACATTTCCTACTTAATAATGTCATATATATAAAAAAAAAAAAAAAGAAGGGGCAAAGCAATACAAATCTACAGAACTAACTCCAAAAAGGACCCAGGTAATCATCTAGTTTCTTGGCAGAACTGTTCCTAAACCAAACCCAAGTAACAAATTCATTTCCGTGTGTGAATCTTTTTGTTTCCATAGTTTACCATATATGGTGGTTAATGTTCAGTGTATTTAAATTATATTCAATGGTTAATAGTCAGTGGTTAATATTTAGTTTGTTTAGTAGTCAATTGTCAATATTCATTTCATTTAACTTAATATTCCATTTATTTAAATTATATCAATGGCTAATACTTCACTTATTTAAATTATATCTGCTTAAGTTTAAGCCCTTGGCCAATGGAGTTATAGGTCTTTATTCTCTTGATAGTCTCTCATTTACCCAAAATCACATATCTGCCAATTTGAAATTACCAAAATTTAATAGAAAACCATAAAAGAGACCAACATGTTCTCTGAGTTGGCCAAAATGCATGCCATAGCGTTTCTGCACCAAATTCCTTGGTGGTTACTTACAGAAAGGTGTCTCAGGACTTCATTTCTACCTTTTTACCCTTATTTTAGACCAATTCTGGAGGGCTTATTTATATTACTCCCCAATCTACAGTAAATTAAAGAAGCAGATTAGAAATTGAGAAGTGACAGCTTTAATTTGACAATAAAGAAAAACAGAAAAAAATTGTAAAATGCAAAAAACTTCCTAAAAATGAAGTTGTCAAATCATTAAGCATGGAGGAAAATTGTTTCCCCCAAATTTAGTAATTCTGAAGATATTGCTATTTTGCAGCAAAGGGAATTTTTTTTTTTTTTTTTTTGGTGAGTAAGTTTGTCCCTGTGCTAACATCTGTTGCCAATCCTCCTCTATTTTCGCTTGAAGAAGATTCACCCTGAGCTAGCATCCATGCCAGTCTTCCTCTATTTTGTATGTGGGTCGCCCCCACAGCATGATTTAATGAGCGGTATATAGGTCTGCACCCGAGATCTGAACCCTTGTTTCTCGGGCTGCTGAAGGAGAGCGCACGAACTTAACGACTACGCCACCAGGCCGGCCCAAGAAAAGGGAAATTTTTAATGTTCATCATGAAATCTCAAAGTCATTAAGCAAAGGCAAAATACAGTGCATACTCTGTTTAAAAAAGCTGGGAAGAAAGCAACGAAATTTTGAATTTTTTAAATTAAAACGGTAATAGTTTGAATGCTTCACTTTTGAAAAAGTTGCATTTATGTGGAACATTTCATTCCCAAATAAAGCCAGATAAATAAGAGATTATATGCTGTACTTATTTTCTATATTTTTGTGATAAAGGATAATAGCTCCTGTAAATATTTTGGATAGGTAGTATCTTTATTGAATTATGTTTCTGGCTCCCTTTCCCAATTTCTCCACATAATCCACCCTTCACTAACTATACAGCTCTTTCATCCTATACTTGCATCAATATTGTCCAGAAGAATGCTTACTCTTGCTCACAAGTATTATATTGCTAAGTCATTTGCAAATGATATGACTCAGCCATGGTTGAATCATGACTCATCAAATTTTTCCTCCTAAAATTGCTTCTAAAAGGTAATTTTATGATTTCCTTTTGTGTAGTTGCCTTTATTCTTGTTAGTACAATATTGTCCCTAAAATCAGTTATATTTATTTTAAATTTGTATTCAACTTTTAAAAAATATTCTAATTGTCATAACCCTAATTCAGATTTACTGTTTCTGTATCTGCTTAGAACCCACTAATTAGGTGATATTCAAATTCACAGAGGCGTCTTCACTTTCCATTTCCACAAAGGAGAAAACTGGTATCTTTGTATTACACAAAAGAAGGCCACAGTTCAACTTGAAATAACTTGCATATATAGAAACTGCATAGTCAATAAAAGTCATTTTTTTGCATAAATAAAATTTTCCTGAGTACATTTACTGAATCCCAGAACACATAGAAATAAAACAATTGCACTGAATCCAAGTTGGGTACAACTTTCCTCTCCAAATAACTAAACTGAGAGTAAGAGTAGTAGGTGTGTAATATAACTTTCCATCATTCCTAAGGGTGCGAACTCAAAAACTCTGCATGCGACATAGGAAGACATGGTTGTAAAATAATAGTTAATATGAAAAGCTACAATAAAATTACATTTGGGTTGCTAAACGTTAGTGTCCCTAAAAAATAACAAATATGATTTTGAATCAATTAGTAAAAGCATACCAAATTTTCTTTCTAGTGTAAATTACTAGTTTTTTAATGCCCTGTCACATGGCAAAATACTGCAATGGAGCCATGTTAAAAAACTAGTGTGGGGCAGTGAAACTCTTCTGTGGGATACAGGAACGATGGACGCATGTCACACACATTTGTCAAAACCCATAGAGGCTACAACATGAAGAGTGAACCTAAATGCAAACTACGGACTTTAGTTAATAATATATCAATAGTGGTCCATCAATTGTAACAGATATACCCTGTAATATGAGGCAGAAATAATAGAGGAAACTGTGTGCAGGCACAGGAGGTCTGTGGAAACGCTCTGTACTTGCAGGTCAATTTTTCTATAAACCTAAAACGGCTCTAAAATAATAAAGTCTGTTAATTAATAAAAAACTGTGACGAAATGGTTGAAATGTACTAAATAAATGATTAGTAAATAACTTTTAGAATTCCATTTAATTTTTTAATTCAACTATTAATAGTACTTTTACCGCAAACTGGTTAAAAATGAGAAGTATTTTGGCACTGCCTGTTTCATTTATAGTCTGATATCAAACAATTTGTTACCTTTTTACCATAGAATTAAAATTTTAAGGTTATCATCAAATTATAGGCTTTTACTTAGCATTCAGGTTCTAGAAACTCCTTGAAGGATTGTGTCTAATTAGCAACAAGATTACAATACTATTTCTAGTGACAAAGGAAAGACCTTAACAGCAAAGCTCTCCTCAAATCCACACTTCTAAATTTTGGTTTTCTGCTTTTCCACTGGCAGAATAGTTTAATTTCACAGAAAATAATGGTATCATTAAATGCCATGTGGGTATATTTTTCACTTTTTTAAGATCAGGAATTCTCATCTTTGTTTCACTTAATTATGACAAATAATACTGAATCCAAACCAGTCACCTCCATTCTACCTCTGGGAGCCTACACATATAAATCAACAGATAGAAACTTTCCAATTTAAAAATACTGCTCACAACAATAATAAATATCTGGCCGTACTGGGAATGAATATTGGCACATATTTGCTGAATATTGTAGAACCAAGTCAGCTTGGCAGCTTCTGCTTGCAGAAGAAAGTTTAGAAATGACAGAAAGGCAATCTTCATTCCAACATATTTTAATTTGTTGTTTAGAACTCTGTGGTGTCAGACTACAAACTTATAAACATGATTTTTTTAAATGCCTTCGGAAAATGTCCTACTACAATATTTATAGCTCATTATATTCAAAGTATAAAGCACTGACTTTTAAATCAGTTGCATGAATTATAACTCAGTGCCATGATGACATGAATAATAATGTAAAAATCAGATTCATAATTTACAAAAATGTTGGTTGATAGATTGAAAAATTGATATTTAAATCACGCATTTAAAATGTATGAATAAAAATTTTTAATCAACATGAAAATATCATTTGGGGGATTAATGTTAGAATTACAAATAGAAATCCATGTATTTTTCATATTTTGCTGCCACTGTCAATATTAACATGACAAAAGTTTAAACAATACTATGTAGTCACCCCAAATTATTTCAGATGTGACAGAATTGTCATCAGCCAAAACCCAGATTGAAAATATTAACACATTCATCACCATGCATACCTTCAAGAGAAGTATCATTTGGACTTTTCCTATCTCTTTATCACAAAAATATTATTCCCAAAATCTTGCTCCTGACTATGACTACACACACACATACACATATAAATAAATATATACATATAAATGTAGGAGACACTTGAAGTAACTATGCAGAATCACATTTATAAAATAAATTTATATCATTTATCAACTTTTAGAAAATAATGGAGTTTTTAGTATACGTTTATCACTAGGATATATGAAAATGGCAGTAAAGACAGATAAATGTTACCAAAGTATCACAGAGTTAATGTGGCTTTCAGTAGATTTTTATATAAAAGTCTTTCGCATAAATGGCTCCTCGGAACAGTGAGAGAGAAAATAACATCCTTCACCCATCAACTTACGTTATAAAGGAGCAGGTTCAAAGTGCTGACAAATGTACCATTGTTCTCTCTCACAGAAATAGCAGCTGAGGATCTAAAACAGATTTAGAAAAAGGAAAGCATTGATGAGATTTTAAATTAAAAGTTTCAGTTAGATTTAAGTCACTAAAACTCTTGAGTAAGGCTGACATACTTTTAACTAGGCCTGGCATACTGTTTAAATCACTGAACAGATAAATAATCAAAAAGCAAGAGGAACCAAGTAAAGGCAAACTGTTCTTTATGATCTTTTTATTCATAAAGCCATCTTTTTTCCATTTTGCATTGCATAAACAAGACTTTTTGCAGAAAAATTTCATTCCAAAAGAATATATATCTGATGCAAATACATTCTCATCAATTCCATTAGAATGAAAGTTTCTTGAGACCAGGGGCTTTGTTTTACTTTGTTCACTGCTGGAACATTGCATGGTGCATAGTAGGTGCATAATAAATATTTATTGAATAAAGGAATGAATTTCCATGCACATTGAAGCTCAGGAATGTGTTTAATGAGGGGAGCAGAGTGAGAGACTGTGACACCCTGAGGACCTGCTTCCCTCTACATCTGCATCCTTTTGACCCAAGGCTTTTCTTTTCTTATTTTCCACATCAAAATCTTGCTTTTGATCAAGGTGTTGATCACCTTTGTGCCATAAAACTATCCATGAATTTTTGTCTGTGTGTTTATGAGGAAGACTGGCTCTGCGCTAACATCCATTGCCAATACTCCTCTTTTTGCTGAGGAAGATTAGCCCTGAGCTAACATCTGTGCCCATCTTCCTCTATTTTGTATGTGGGATGCTGCCACAGCATGGCTTGTTGTGTGGTGTGTCGGTCTGTGTCCGGGATCTGAACCTGTGAACCCTGGGCCGCCAAAGTGGAGCATGGGAACTCAACCACTAAGCCACCAGGGCCGGCCTCCTGAATATTTTTTAACTGAAGCAAAATGTGGCCTCCACATTCCCTCGTGACTAAGATTAAACAATAACTACACCTGTGTGATCGCAAACCCTGGAATTAGAGAGAGAAAGTTTTCACTCAATCACCCCATTTTGTCAAAAATAGTTGACAAATCCAGATGATTCTGCTGTAATGTGGCAGTAGCCCTGTCTCAGAGTGCATGCTTTGGGAATAATGAGTGAATCCATGACTATAAACAAAAGCCTGTGACCTCAGTCCATCACTGGAGCTCTCTGGCTTTGGGTGGTGCCACCTTCCTTTGGGAATCACCAGCACCTCTGTAGGTGACACCTCAGCAGGAGGCATGGAGACCCAGATTCTGGGGCAGCAAGTCCAGCAGTGAGAGCATGAGGCAGAGACTGAAGCCAAACAAGACCCAACGGTGTAGTGACCGAGTGTTCTACACACTGGATACATGACAGGCCCTCCTGGACTGCATAAACACCCAGAGTTCTTGGGTTCTTGGACAATTCTGAAGGGAGCGAGGAGAACCCAAAGAACATACCTAATTAGTTTGAGTCAGTTTTAACTTGGGTGGGGGGATATATATATATATATATATATATATACACACACATATCCTGAACTGTTGATATGGGTCATAACAATTGTAGGCGATAGATAGAGATGTTAGACTTATATGGTTTCCATTACATTGAGTTTGGCTATTCTCAACAAATCCTGCCATCTTTATAAGACCCTCAAGGATAAGAAATGAGTCAAACATAAAGACAATATGAGACAGCAAGAATAAAATGCAAACTTACGAAGCAAGCTGGGTATTATTAACCAGGTACTCCAATGGATAACTACAGCTAAATTTGTAAAGAAGCCCAGGTAGATAGCTGATGATTGTGGGTGGGTCTGGAGTATCAATATACCCTGAAATATTTCCTATTTGTACTGAAGTTGCATTTCCGTAAGCACTGACTCCAGGAACTGTGGACACCTGGTAGAATGGTAAATCAAGTTCATGATTAAATAGATGTATACAAATCTAGGCATTTCATACTCAAAATAAAACATTAGATGAGGTCATTTCTAGGGTCTGTTTCAGCTATAACATGTCATGGTTTTGAGATTCTACACACAATGCTATTTATAAGTGATTATACATTTCTAAATGATACTTTCTATTTACCAAAGACACCTCATTCATAGTTCATAAATAAGAAAGGAGAGAGATTATATGTTCAGAATGCTACAAGTCATTTGAAAATGTTCATGGGTAAAGTGTAAATTCTGTGGCATGACTTAAAAGACCCCTGTTAATCTGATCTTGTTTCCCACTTTAGCTTCATATCTCCAGGCTCCCACTCCGGGTTAATAAGGCTCCAGCCCCAAGGCCCTTGCTGCTGCGGTCTTCATGCGTGCTGCTTCTGCTCCCTCTTTCCCCCACTTCACCACGACATAGCCTGCTCCTCCCCAGATCTCATCTTCCCTGCAAAACTTCTGACTCCTCCACACGCAGTGCTTCTCCCCATCATGGTAGTAGTGACAGTCATCAAGAGCAGCCTCCTGACTCGGCAGTCCCCTCAGCCACAATCAGAGCTCTTTGTGGGTAAGGAACCCTCTTGGTCTTGTTCGTCTTCGCATCTTCAGCATAGCCCAGTGAGATCAGCACTCCGAGATAAATTTTGAAGAAATGAATTATGACGTTGCCAGTTGCCAATGAGGCAATTATCCAGCTAATTCATGAACAGAGCCAGAATCATCATGAATGAAAACATTTTGATTCTAATCCAGTGACTTAGTAGTCTAATTCTTAAGTCTAATTCTTAAGTCTAATTCTAGTAGTCTAATTCTAATTCTTTCATAATTCTTCCCATGAAAGACTGTCCTTGGAGCAGACTCCACAGCTGGTGATATCTCAGGCAAAAATGAAAAATAAGCAAGACTGCCCTCCTCTCACCACCTGCCTGACTGGCTAGCTAAACCAATTCTCTGGGAAAAAAAACCCACATGTGTATAGCAATTTTTATACAAGAGTTACTCAGCTCTAAAAAAAAGTAAAAGGCACATCTACACACAGAGATGCTTTTCCCGGCTTTTCTCCTGAGTTGTTTTCTTGGCAGCAGGTCCAGATGACTGAAATCCAGAGAAGACAACAACGTGAAGGAAAAACTTGGGGCTATGGCGGGAGGAGGGGAAAGGCGGCTGCTCTCCACATGGCTCCCTCCCTCCACAAGGAGACTCAGACATGTAATGCTCACCCTGCTCAATCTCCCTCAGGCCCACTTCATAACCTCTCTGCACACAACTCGAGAGATGAATAAACGTTTTAATAAAAAGAGTCAACAACACTCAAGCTACAGGCTTGGAAAGGGTCATGGGCACAATATTGTAACTGCCGTCTGGGAACAGATAAAGAAGGAGATGCAGAGGAATCTCTTCCTCCTGTCTCCCATCTCCCACCAAGTCTTAGAAACCCTGCCCTTAGCATAACCAAGCCTTCCCGTTAATCCCAAAGAATAATTTATGAAGAGGAAAAGCCAATTTCTCCTTCTTCACTGGGCTAAATGGTCATTTCCTTTTCCATGGTATCTCCTTTTTGTCTTTGCTAGGATTTACCAATATGATTATATTTAAACAAGCAAAATGAAAAAATAGTACTAAGTGAATTTCAGTGTAACACCCCCGAATCACAATATTTTTACTTCAATTAATTTTAATTCCCAGGAGAGTCAATTCCTTATTCAATTCTCTTTTTGATGTTCAATGCATGGATAAACAAATAAATAGCATAGACCAGTGGTTCTGTTTCAGGGTGGAAATATTCGAAGCAACGTTTTGATTTTCACAGTGACTGGAGAATGTGCTACTGGGATTTTATGGTTAAGACTGGGTATGATAAACATTTTGAAATTCCAAGGACATTCCCACACAGTGGAGAATTTCACACCAGAAATACTGACAGCCCTCTTTTACAAAATACTGGTGTGGATCAGTCAGTGCTAAACATGAGACCTAGAAGATTCTAAGGCTCCCATTCTATATTTCATCTTTCTTCTGAATGAGGTCACTAAGAAGCAATAGGCCAAGTGATTCATTGCCCAAGTTGCTGGAACAAACAATTTTAGTATGACCAGATATTTCCATAAAAAGCATGAGGAACATAGCTATGATAAACTGTAGAGAAATATTCATCAGTGTCACTCACACAAAATAATGCTGCTTAGAGTAGCACAGCTGATCTCAGGCCCCTCAATTGCCCAGATACAATAAACAGAACCATTGTTGGAAGAAAAAATTGTATGTTTGGGCATGGAAGCCTCAGACAAAGGGAAGTGATTGGTTCAGTATTATTGGAATTTTTTCTTGAAATATAGATTGAGCTTCTGATCATTTCATGAAATGGGGAGATTTTTAGTTATGATCCCAAATCTAGTACACAATTGCACTCTGATCTTACCACTAGGTTGTTTCCACAGCCCTCCAAGGTGCTGAGGTTGATGATGAAAATGACCACGGCAGGAAAGGTGTTGTTATTGATGAAGCCCCTGCAGTGGGAATCCCCGTGTCTTCCATTCAGTGCCAGATCTGTTTCAGAATAACCAGAGAAGAGTACTGTGCAAAAATTAATCTTCATTGTAATGGCCTGCACCCCACAGTAGACATTGATGTCTCTTTCAGCTGCAATAAAAATATATAAAAAACAAAGGTAAGTCACAAAAGCACAATAGAAGGTACAAAAATAACTTTAACTTCCCCTGATGTATTTACTCATCCCCTCATTCTAAGTCATTTCTATATTTGAAAACACCATAATCCAATGTGCAAGTTATCAAGAATGGTAGCCAGGAAAAAAGTTTGTGATTCAGTTATTTAGGAAGAGATCTTTGAGTGTAGAGATTATAGCTCATCTTTGTTTCCTTCTGTCCAGTGTACAGTGGATGTGCATTAAATGTTGGTCGAGTATTGTTGAATGATTGGAGAATTGAGTGGAAAAAAATCGGGTTACTGAGGAGATTCAGAACTAGAGTAACTGAATTATTCAGATCACCTGTCTAGAGTAGTGAAACTCACTACAAATGATGCACTTTCCCAGGTGTAAGGAAGAAGCAGTTAAAATCCATCCTAAGCCAAATTGTCGAGCACTTTGGTATTTTGTAACCCACCTTATCCAAGATGTAGAAACAAAAGCCATCCATCAGAATTTCATTTTATTTTGCCTATATTAAATCACGCTAGAGAGAAGGATGATGAAAAATAGTGTGCTGATATTACAAACAAAAATGCATAGCCTACTCTAAGAAAATTTTGCCAACGACTGTGCCTCAATAAAAAGGAATGAGCTAGGTATGGAATTGTAAGACACAATTTGTGTAGTTTTCCATGACTCCATGAGTTATCAGTGATGGGATCCATTCTAGGTCTGTAGAGGTGAGCACGTGTGCGCACGCACACACACACACAAGCTTTTCATATGTCTATTTAGTTATTTTTCTACAAGTAATGAAGAAAATATATGTAGAAAATGGAGAGGTTGGCTGCTAGGTAATTCCCCTGTGGCAGAAGTTTTACTTTTATTGGTTTTGGTAACTGTTATAAGTTGAATTGTGTCCTTCCACTCCAGAAAAAAGATGCACTGAAGTACTAACCCCCAGTATCTCAAAATGTGACCTTATTTGGAAATAGAGTCATTGCAGAGGTAATTAGTTTAGAGGAGGTCATAGTGAAGTAGGGTGGGTCTCTAATCCAGTATGACTGGTGTCCTTGTAGTGGGAATGCCATGTAAAGACAGAGACACAGGGAGGATGCCACGTGAAGGCTGAGAATTGAAGTGATGCCTCTACAAGCCAAGGAACACCAAAGCTTGCCAGCAAGCCACCAGTTGCTGGGAAGAGGCCACCAGATGCTGGGAAGAGGCCACCAGATGCTGGGAAGAGGCAAGGACGGGTTCTACCCAGAGCCTCAGAGGGAGCACGGTCCTGCTGACACCTTGGTTTTGGACTTCTGGCCTCCAGAACTGTGAGACAACACATTTGTGTTGTTTCAATCACCCCGTCTGTGGCACTTTGTTATGGCAACCCTAGGAAATTAATACAGTAACCTCGCCACGTTTTAACACTCTGCTTTACCACTTAGATAAAGAATCTGAAACATGCATCAGGTTTTCAAAGTGTGGAAACAAACAAAAACTGATTATGCTATTTGGAGAAATAGCATTTGAACCGTGATTGTTCAAAAAAGGAAAAGCAAGCAAAATAAAAGGTTTTCTGGTAAATGACAGGATTTTCACCCGCCTAATATATAAATGTGTCTTCAAGATTTTTTGGCAGAGACCGAACTTCCCAAATCTCTCAGCTCTGATATGAGGGTAGAAGTGTTCAATAACATATTTCTTTGGACTGTGCATTCTCTATACTGGTTTTTTACTGGCAAAATGAGTCATATTTTGAAGATGTGAATAAGTCAATATGGAAATTTTTGTTTAGTTATGATTTTAAACTCATTACAGAAATGAAATAAAATCTTCCTCATGGCCAAAGATGGAAAGAAAGATGGAAAATCTTTTTCATGGCCAAAAGGCAATAATAGGCTAGTTAGTACAGAAAACGCCAAGCAATATTTCCTTTGCAAGTAGAAAAATAAAATGAATTCATTATGAAGTTTACCTTGCCAACATAGAAAATAATAAATAACACTTATAATTGAGAGAATATCTGTATTAGCCTTCAGCAACATTAACTATTTAAATGCGACCATGACTTTTAAATGATGATTTCATGTTAACAAATGTATAGTGAGTGCTTAACCAACTTCAAAATGCACCTTATATCTATTAATTTTTCTCCATCTGGATGCTATTCGTTGACCCATTACCTCCCCTGGAATATTACATTAACTTCCTAACTGGTTCCTTATTTCTACTCTTAACCCCCTCTAATTAGTACAGCTGTTAATACATGAATCCAGCCATGTCACCTCTTTGCTCAAATCTTCAATAGCTGCTCATTTCACTCAGGCCAGAAGCCAAAATCTTGACCCAGGTCCCCCAGAGTCTCCGTGATCTGCCACGTGCCTGCCCCTACATTCTCGTCTCTCTCCTCTACCCACCTTGTTCCCTCATTTGTTTCACTGAACTTACTTCAGTTCTTTAAAAGTATCACACGGAGTGATAGAAGCCAGAATAGTGGTTACCTCCTGGGGTGGAACTGTCTAGAATAGAGGAAATAAGGAAAATTTGGGGGGTGATAAAAACGGGCTCTATCTTGATCTGGGTGGTGGTCACATGAGGGTACACGTGTTAAAACTTCAAGCTGCACCCTTAAAATTGGTGCATCTTATTGTATGTAAATTACTCCTCAATGAACTACCATTAGCATTTTAAAAAGCCGAGCACAGGTTTACACACAGGCGTCCAATCAGCGCTTTCCTCTGCTTGGGAGGATCCCCCCACCCCCAGTCTCTGTGGAAGTAACTCCTACTCTGCCTTCATGTCTCAAATCTCATTGTCCTTTTCCCAAAGACTTCCCTGATCCTCAGTCTAGAGTATGCCACTCTGTTTTATGCTGTCATATTTCCTTAGAATTGTATACGTATTTGTATATCTGTTTTTTCACTAAACTGAAAGTTCCGGAGAGCAGGAAGCTAGTAAATCCATCAATGTGCTCCAGTGAGTGTTTAATTCATTCGTTTATTCATCACGTGAAGTACTGGCGGCATAGACTGCACTAAGGATTCACAAAGTAGAGGTCCCTGTTCTCAAGTAGATCACAGTCCCTAAGGGGAGACAGATGTGGCCCACACTGACAGAAAGACTGGGCAGAGAGCTATAGGGTGGCGTGGACAGCCAGCCTCACCCAGGTCAGCTGGTTAGGAACGGCTTCCTGGAGAAGACGGCACTGAGCTAAGTTTTGAGGTATCAGTAGGAGTTAGCTACCTAAAGGAGTGGAAATTTTATAACGCAGAGGGGACAGCGTGAATAATGACACTAGTGTGAAGCATGCTCAGGCTGGTTGGGAGCTAGACAGTTCCACTTTCATCAGAATTTAAAAAGTAAAGGAGGAAAAGGCAGGGAATGAGGCTATAGGTAAGACCCCAGAAAACCTTCACATACAAAATGGTCTCTTTAAGGTAACAAAACGTCCACCTGAATGTCAAATCAAATTCTCAGCTGCTAGAGAGTTTACTAAGAACTCTCTTTATGCCCAGTGAGTGGAGAACGAGCACCATTGCTCTACTTGGCATATCCTAAATGTATCAGAGTGAATACCTATGAAATATGTTACAAAGGAGAAGTACCATTCTCCTTAATTTATACCAGCTAAAGACTTTAGCTTCTTTACCCTTGTTTAGAGAAATTAATTGATGCTTGCAATAGCTTATCAAACTGCAATTATTACTTTGTCCAGAGGTAGAGCTCTCTTTTCTGTTTTCTGCTTTATAACTGAAGACTTGAATCCCTGCAATGGAACTGCATTTGCTACAAGCTGATTCCACTTGGAGATACAATAACAAAAGAAAGGCTTTCTGCAGTGTAAGAAAAGAGACCTGTTCAAATCCATCCTAACCCAGTTTTCTAAAGACTTTTCACTGTCCATTCCGAGGAACGCATGTTTTCCTGGTTGTAGGTCCTAAAGACATCCATTCAGCACAACTTTTCCATTTGTGAGGTTTTGAGGGAAAAAAATGATACGTCAAGTTGCCAAAGGGCAATTTCTGCCAAAAGTAGAGAAATATTTTTCAGAATTACTGAATAACAGTTGCTCACAACAGCTAAATTTTTTTAGCCTTTTTATTATCCCCGGCCTGAATTGCCACATCCCTTTGGACAATACTTGAGTATTAAGCAATCCTATGAGCACAAGCTAACGACAAAAAAATCAAGGAATAAATACCTTTAGATGTTTGATATTTAGTGTTTTGTGCTTAAAGATCTAAGTATGTTTAAAATGGCAGGCCTGCTAACAGCATTTATGTGCAGTTATGTTACCAAAATGACAATTTTTCCTCTGATATTTTAACCAAGCTAAGCTTTTCATAGAAATTTAAAAAAATACTGTATTCAACTGAATTCAGGTAAAAATATTGTTCTGCACTCCTTTTACCTGTCAATCAGGTAATGAATTTGTCTCAGATTTTCTAAAATTATGCAAATTTTAAATATCCTGTCACATTGTCAACCATCCATCTTACCATGTATAAAAATGTGTCCTGATTTTGGGTTCATAGAATGTGTTTTCCATATAAATGGGAGAAAAGAAAGGATGGGTCCAATTCTAAATATGTGAATAAAATTTCACTCTAGTTTATCTTCAATAAAGTTCCATTCCTAGAACACCTAATTACAGTTTTCCCTTTAGACACAAGTACTGACAATGTATTTGCAGCATTTCACTCACATATCTAACAAGTATATCTAACTTTATTCTTTTTTTCAACAATTCCATACTCAACTGGGTTAAATCCAATGGCATCCAGGTGACACTAAAGATTCCTAGCTTTTGACAGACTGTATGATTTTCATCTCATTTCCATACTGTTAAGTTTGAGATCTACATTTCCTTTCACCAGCATTAAAATATTTATTTTAACATTTTCTAATTATTACCTGGAATAACAAGCACACAGATCAATGGAATTATTCAAATAATTTTCACACACATATTCTGCAATGCAAATAAACGTGGCAACACCCCAAAATTGGGCTGTCAGCTAGTACTCAGCACTGCAGTGCAGTGGCTCAAAATATTCCTTTGCCATTGATCTGAAAAAGTAAAAATCTGTATGGGAAGCAATTCCGGGGCTGGGAGGTCAGTGTATAACATTAAAAAAAAAGGTGAGGTGTGGTGCATAAGAATTGAACACACAAAATTAGTGCCATCTGTCTTATATAAGCTAGAGGCTATTGGTCATATTTATTTTCAAGATCTAAACTACATGCCACTTCCTATCTACAAAGTATTCCAAAAAAGCATTTATTGTATACATATTATGTGTCAGTCTCTGTGCTAGACTCTGAAGATAAAGACATTGACAAGATTCCTTTACTTCAAGGAGCTCATGGTTGAGTAGAGGAGACAGAGACGTTACAACGCAGCCTGATAATGATTTGATGGAGGTTTATATACAATGTTGTATACAACTATGTCTTGGTAGGGCAGAGGTGTTTGGAAGGACTGTTGGGAAGGAACGAAATAGTTCCAACTGGTTGCATTTTATAAGCAATTGATGAGATAATGCCATGAAGAGAAGGGGGTGTCAAACTGATGCTCAGGTTTCTATCTTTAGTGACAGAGTAGATTATTCCCTGAGATAAGAAATACAGGAAAGAAAAAGACCATGAGCTCAATTTTTGAGAAGCTGAGGTTCATATGGGACCTTCAAGCAGAAATGTACGGCAGGTAGCTGGAAATATGAGTCTAATATTTGGAGGATAGAAAAGAGTAAGAAATATAAATTTGGGAATCACTAAATACTCAATATATCACTTATAAATAATAATAGATGAAATATCCATGAGAGTATTCAGGTAAGGAAAGAAATAGGCTGAGAACAGAAAAATAATACCTAAGTTGTCCTGTAATAAGACTTTCCCTCATTTCTCCAATGGAATGTAATTATTCCCTTGTGCTCTATCCCACATCACCTTAACTGTGAGTCTACTGTATGGTTTACACTGTATCTGGGAGTGGATATTTGCTTTCCCACTAGATTAGGAACTCACTGAAAGCTCTGGGTTTTTCCAAAGTGCCTAACAAATACTTAGCAAATGTTTATTAAAATATACCTAATTCAGTTCTTTCACAAACAGCATGCATGGTTTCTAACTTTTTAATATCAAGTTCCGAGATTCAGACAAAAAAAATATGTGTGCAATTGATGTGGGCTCATCTTGACTGTTCATCCAGAACTCATATTTCCCATCTGTACTCTGCCAACTCTGAGACGATTCCTGTTCTCAGAATGTTAAACATCAAAATCCTTAATGTCAGATATTTTCTGACTTCCAATTGAGAAAATTCAGCCCATTAAATAATATGAAATTAAGGAATTTTTGTAATTTTTTTAGGTATTTGATCTTTTTAAGTGCATCAGTCTTAAATACTAATTATCTTGCCTCATTATTAATAAGAAATTTAAAAAAAATCATTTCCCCTTAATAGTGATAGATTTGCTTACACCTATTTAATGTCAAGCAAGTGCATGACAGTCAGCTGGGGTTGGCATAAACACTGTGGTTAAGTAACAACACAAAGCCAGCAAGATGTCGTGAGTACCTGCTCTCACCAGCACTTCTTACACTTGCCAGTGCACAAATATTCCCAGAGAATCTTATTAAAATGCAGATTCTGATCAGTAGACTGGAATGGGGCCTGATTTGTGCATTTCTCACAAGCTCACAGGTGATGCCAGTGTTGCAATCTCTTAACCAACTGAGTTGCTTGGTCACAACTATACATTTTGCCTGGGCAGAAGGTAACCCTGAGGTGGATTCTGCCCGGTAGGATTAAGCACTCCCATCAAGTATCTATTTGTATGATTTACCTGCTTACAAGAGGGAGAAGTTTGGACGAAAAAGTGACAGGAGAGAGAGAACCATGAAGGGGGTGGGCATGTGTCTGACTCCCTACCTTGTCTGAGGAACTAACATGTTTTGAATCTCAAGGAAAGAGCACTCATGAAAAGCTTTATGAGACTGAGCCCCAATAAGCTACTTTAGTGCTCAGGTGGCAACGTGTGAAACAAACTTGGCAATAGGATCAGTCTTCTCCTAGCCCCACCTCCACCTCATTCCACGAGCCATAGCGGTTTAGTGACTGGAGCAGTATAGTACACCTCAGATGGCAACTACGCCCTGGGCACTCTCTGAACCACTGGGGGAGACATGGGTGGGGGTGGGTGAGGCTGTTGTGAGCAAATGGAGGCTCTGTGCAGTTCCCTTGCAGGATTCCTGTGAATATGATTGAACTTGTACCCAGCGACTGGTTTATACACACTTAAAAGTGGCATTGGTTTAAAACTTGTAGTATAAACCAAAACTTATTTCAATATACCAGGAGGATCCTCTTCTGTACGCTGAAAAGGGCACTGCTGCATAGTGCCATCAAAATCTCACCTGCAAATAATTTACCTCCTGGACTCCAACAGATATTCCAAAACTGATTACAACATCTTAGCAGATTATAAGAGTAATTTATATATTATTTCCAATTCTGTCTCTGTAAAATGAGGGTAGTAATATTTGGCACTGCATAACCTTAAAATTGCTTAGAGAACAGATGCTATATATGTTGCTTTAACTCATTTTTTAAAGTTACTTTTCCTCCTAACAAGTTTTTATACAATATTGAGTTTTTGGTGCTAAAAGAGCAAGAAGTCCTAAAGGGATATCGATGTTTCATCTACACAAAAATACCAGCAGCTGATGAAGAATTTAAAGTGGATTAGGAATTCAAGTCTCCTCTCTGTATTGAACAGGTTTCTTGCCACCTCAGTTTTTCACATCCGTTTCTCATTAGCAAATGCAAGCTGTTGCTTCAGTGCTGTAAGAAATTCATATGCAGTCTGAGGCGAACTTTGCAGACTTACGTTCACACTTGCTTCTCCATATTCCTCAGAACCAGGAGAGTTTGGTCATCTTTTTCAGGCAGAAAAATGCACATGGGTTCTACTTATATAAGCAGAGGAAGTGAAAAATTCATGCAATAAAGAACTTTGTTATTAAAATAAAGAAGGGCATGGACTGAATTATTCAGTCACTGAACTTGCTAATTGCTC
Source organism: Ceratotherium simum simum (assembly GCF_057802395.1). Lineage (NCBI taxonomy): Eukaryota > Metazoa > Chordata > Mammalia > Perissodactyla > Rhinocerotidae > Ceratotherium > Ceratotherium simum. The sequence continues at coordinate 6,873,498 of NC_141914.1, read as the reverse complement.
TTCTCTGCACTGCACCTTATCACCGTAGATTAGTCAGGATGGGATCAGCAGTCGCTGACTGGATCAGGTCTTCTGCCTCAGCTTGTCTAGTAATTGCAGCCACAGGTGCAAAGCAGAAAGCAGGCATCCTCCTGACAACTTGGAAACCAAAACACACTTCTACACAGGAAGGCAGGAGAATTGGCCCTTCTTATCTACACAGAGGGCCAGAACACACTCCCTGGGGTAATCATTCCACTATCCACTCTTACTTTGTCTTTGGCACAGAACAATGCAACAGTTAAGCAAAACCTAACACAGGTTAGACGGTTCATTTTGCCTGATCGACCCATGAGTTCTATCAATTAAATCAGTGATTTTCTATTTTATTTTCTGTGCTACACTGGTGTTCGTTGAAATATTAACAAATATTACCGGAAAAAAGATTTCCCTAGTCAAGCAGCTCTTGGAAAGTCTAAACAAATTTCTCTACATAAGGTTTTTTGGGTTCTTTAATGTGGTAATTTACATTGTGATTCTCCACCTATACATCATTTTTTTCTTTCAGTTTTATTGAGATATAGTTGACATACAGCACTGTATAAGTTTAAGGTGTACAGCATAATGACTTGACATACATATATTACAAAATGATTACCACAATAAGTTTAGATAATATCCATCATCTCATACAGATACAAAGAAAAAAGAAAAAAATGTTTTTTTCCTTGTGATGAGAACTTTTAGGATTTACTCTCTTAGTAACTTTCAAATATACAATACAGTATTGTTAACTATAGTCACCATGCTGTACGTTACATCCCTATGACTTATTTGTCTTATAACTGGAAGTTTGTACCTTTTGACTCCCTTCATCTAATTCCCCCATCCCCACTCCCTGCCTCTGGTAACCACAAATCTGATATTTTTCTCTATGAGTTTTTTTATTTGTTCTTTTTAGATTCCACATATAAGTGAAATCATACGGTATTTGTCTTTTTCTGTTTGACATTTCACTTAGCATAATGTCCTCAAAGTCCATCCATGTTGTTGCAGATGGCAGGATTTCCTTCTTTTTATAATATCCCATTGTATATATATATATATATATATATAACATTTTCTTTATCCATTCATCTGTTGATGGGCACTTAGGTGTTTTCATGTCTTGGCTATTGTAAACAATGCTACAGTGAACACGAGGGTGCAGATAGCTCTTCAATATAGTGGTTTTGTTTCCTTCAGATAAATACCAGAAGTGGAATTGATGGATCATAGAGTAATTCTATTTTTATTTTTTTGAGGACCCTCTATACTATTTTCTATAATGGCTACACCAATTTAAATCCCACCAACAGTGCACAAGTGTTCCTGTTTCTCCACATCCTCATTAGCATTTGTTATCTCTTACCTTTTTGATAATAGCCATCCTAACAGGTGTGAGGGGATATCTCGTGGTTTTGATTTGCGTTTCCTTGATGATTAGTGATATTAAGCACCTATTCATGTACCTGTTGGCCATTTTAATATCTTCTTTGGAAATATGCTCAGTTTTGCCCATTTTTAATTGGATTATTTGTTTTTTTATATACATCATTTTTTAAACATAGTATTCAAAGTTCACTTTAAGACATTATGGTTTGATGGAAAGATTCCTAGTTTTATAACTCTGTCAGTTGCTAGCTTTGCAACATTGAATTACAATCCTCAATTTCACCATTGTAAAATGAGGATTGAAAAAGATTTGTAGGTTTGTTGTAAGGAATAAAAGAGAGAATTACATAATGTGCCTAGCATTCAATACATGGGACCTATTGTTTTCTTTCTTATTAGTGTTATTTAAATAGAATACAAAATGACAAGTTATGTAACACTGACACATTCAGTTTCCCATGACTGTTTAGTTCACCATAAGACAGTGTCAAGCTACAACTATTCTGCTGCCATGAGCCTAATCTGGCCTTGGCTGTGCCTTTATCATTAAAGACTTCTTCAGAGGCCTGAAAGTTTAGGCTAACCCTTATATATTACTATCTTCCAAAAAGGGAGGCTAGTTCCAGAAGGTATCCATCAGTCACAGAGGCCAAATGCATTTATCTGGATATTGTACTCTGTCCAAATAATTCCTCGGTTCTCTAAAAATCAGCTGTGGGTTGAGTTTTATTCTGGGAAGAGCACAACTATAATTTCAGTGGGGCAATGAGTCTGTTCCTTGCTAGTAGCTTGGATAGCCAAGAGTTAACTATCTTTAAAATTAAACAGTATCCCCTTAAATTTAAAATGAATTAGACCATAGCAGTTCACTTGGCCCAAGGATAAATGCCATGGAAACTAAAGAAAATAGTTCTAGTGTCATGAAACAGCAAAGGTCAGATAGAGTGAGATGATTACTCTCATCATTATTAACATTACTTTGCATTTAGATAGGCCCGCTCCCTGCCAGGCTCGTTCGCATTCTGTCCCGTTGCTTGTCTCTGAGCAGCTTGTGAGCTCCTGATGGCATCAGGGGTGATCCTGACGTGGAGGAGAAGCCGCAAGGCGAGAGGGGAGTGAGCAATCGACATTTAGGCTTTGTTTGCTCACTCTGGTCTTCTTTTGCAAACAACCTGCAAAAACGTGCTTACTTGAAAATAATACCCACATAAAGTTAGAGCCTCTCCTGGGCCTTCTGATCTATCTGGATTTAAGTTTTTTGTTTATTGTTTTAACATAAACTTAAAATCACAAAGATGTGTGTGTGTGTGTGTATATTTGGAAAGTTTGGATACTTGTTGTCTAAGCTGGGCAGTACGGGAAGTGCTGACGTGTGAGGACTAACGCAAATTAAACATAAGAAACTTAATTTTCTATGTTGAAAATAAGGGAAAAGACTTCTCCTTCCTCCCTTTTCTTAGAGCATTTACATCAGAAAACTTGTAACTGTAAGTACTGTCTCCTCTCCTTTCTGAAGTGTATTAAGTCCTTTTGAAAATTAGATAGGACTTTTGTCAGCTTTGTGACCCAGGAATGTCTTTCTCAAGGACCTGGGAGCCATCTCTTTGAAATGTAAATACCAAGGTAGAGAGCCTCCCATCTCACAGCTTCTACGGGAAGGTAGGAGCCTAACTTTGGTGGGAGCCTGGCTCCAAATTACAAAAGTACGTCCTTCCATAGAAATGTGAGTTTATTTTTCCTCTGGATAGGCCAATACGCTAACACAGACGGTCACCCCAACTACGAGGTAAATTTACACTGAACTATATGTGACAAACAGTGCTGTCAAGTCCCCTTAATTGAGGACTAGTTATTGTTTATTTTGAAAACATAGATGTAATTGGTTGCATCTGCTCAGCTGTATAAAACAGTGCGATTTCTTTCTGTCTCTGCAATCTCTTAGTGGATTGCCTGTGATGAGCATCATAGTGTGTTTTAACGATCATTCAATGATAAAAGCGTTTTCATCTCTACTATCTGTGTGGAAAAGACTTCTGGATTGGGAGAAGATTTTGTTTTTAATTATATTTCCCCAACATGACTGTGCTTTTAATTGGAATAATGGACTCAAGACAACAATAGAATACCTACGTTACTTGTTTTAACCATAAATGTATATTAGCCTCGTCTGCAGGGTTTAAAATACAGATCCCCAGCCCCACATTCAGAGATTCTGACATACATATTTGGGGTGAAGCAGCGGAGTCCACACTTTTAACCATCCCCAGTGATTCTGATGCAGGTGCTCAGTGGGCGCCATTGTAAATGGATGTCTTAACAGAAATTCTTTAATTTACTGTATGAGAAGTATTTCCTTTTGCTGTCCTCGTCACCTCCTGCCTCATTTACGTGTTTTCTCTACCTTTACAAGTGTACGGCTACAACATCAGCTGCATCTTCTCTACAGATCTATCTTGACATTTTGGCCTCTTTTCCACACATAGCAGGGTAAGGCTTGACTGTCCTTCCCGGGCTCTGGCCCCTCAGTCCCCTGAGGGCCACTGCCTCCCACTTCACTGAGAAGATGAACACAATTAGCATCTCTCAGCTGCTCTGCCTGCATCTTCTACCTCTCCTCCTCTCCTAAATCAAAGAAACAGCTTCCACTTGTCCAGGGTCACCTCCCCCACCTGTGCCTTTGATCTCTTCCATATTTTCTTTCCCCACTACATCAATTATTTCTGTATTAGTATTTCCAGTCTCTGAATACTTTCCCTTTACTCATGTATGCTGAGGTCTCTCTAGTCCTCTAATCTAAAAATCCTCTTTTCTCATTAAATTACTGGCTCAGGTTACTCCTCTCTTTCCTTCATCACCAAAGTTTCCGAAATAATAGTCCATTTTCATACCTTTCATTTTTCTCCCCCCATTTACTGCTCACTCCCTGCCCAGGGAGTCAACTCTCACATTGCTGTCTTCAGTTTCAACCTCTCTCCTGAGACCCAGGTCCAGATTTCCTACTACTGGATAGAGGCTGCCACTAGAATTTCTAAAAGCTCCTCAAACTCATTATTTCCAAATTCAAACTTCCTTTCTAAAACATGCAAGTGTCTCATATCTTTAGTGTCACCTAACAGAATCAACATCCAGTTATCCAAGCTCAAAGCATCCTCCAGTCTTCTCTCTCTCTCATCTCCCGAATGGAATCAGTCCTCTAGTTCTGCCTAGTTCACCACAGAGTGTCTCCTGCTAGCTGTCTCCCCCACTGCTCCCACTGCCACTGCCTCCAGGATATTTTTCTCAGCCTCCAGTCTCTTCTAACATGTTTCCATCTTTCATACTTTTCCCAGTATCTGCCTTCTAAAACAAATTGTAACCACATCGAACCTTAAAAAGATATGTTTAAAAAGACTCAGTGGCCCCTCATTGTCTACAAAATAAAGACAAAAAATTTTCATTACACAAATAACACACAAAGTATTCCTGCCAAAACAACTGAACTTGAGTTTACTTGAACCTGTAGCTCTAATTAGTTTACAGGATATACAGGAAAGAGGAGCATGTTAAATGACACGTCAGAGTTGCAGCCAACCAGATCCAGAGTGTCAGAATTCTACAAAACAAATGACCAAATTACTTAAAGAGATAAATAGCACTTTAGAAAAGCAAGAAACAGAGAGGAGCTGTTATAAATTAAAACAGACTTAAGACACATGTCAAGTCAACAAACACACCATGTGGATGTGTTAGAGCAACTTGGCTGAGTGTTAGATGATATTAAGGAATTACTGTTGTTTATTAGATGTATACGTGAAGTGCAATGATTTATTTAAGTTCTTTTCCATTAGATATACACACAGAAACATGAATAATGAATTCATTTTAAAATATTCCAGAAGTGGGGGTGGTAAGAAGGAGAGAGGGATAAAACAAAATTTGTAAATGTTGGTAACTGACAAAGCTAGATGAGCAAATGTGAGTGCTCTTTTTCCTAATCTCTACCTTTATGTAAGTTTGAAGTTTTCCATAATAACAAATGTTAACAAAAACCCACAAACCATCATTTGTGGTATTCAAAACCATGAACAATCCTGCCCTCGCATACCTTCCTAGACTTCCCTGCAGACATTTCCCATCCTGACTTCCATGTTGTACTTAACCCGCCATGCACTTGCACTAGGTCTGGGCTCAGGAGGACATTCCCATACATTCTGGTCTTAATTCTGGAACAAGCCAGATTACCTCTCTTCAGATAATTTAGACATCTCACATCAACTCTGTAACTACCTGCTGATTGCTCTACACAGGTGGACTGTTGCCCTGGAATGTTCTGAACATAGGAGTACTGGCAGGTTTGGAGAATGTAAGACATGGTGGAAGGTATTTCAGCGTGCGTGGCAGACTTGAAAAAGAAGATTCAGATTGTCTAACCTTTGTTTTGTAAATGGTGAACTGTGGTTCTATAACTTTATCTGATATAAAATTCCAAATATTTAAATGAAATGTTGAATTACTTCTCATGGAGTGCAGATTTGGGGAACCTGTGGGACTGTCCATCAGTATGGTCAAAAGCTGATTTCCATCACCGTATTGATGGGTTGCTGTGAAATGCATTCTGAAGCCGGTCTGTGTACTTTAGTGGTGACCAACATTTCATTGAGATAGTATTTTTTGAGTATTGCATGATATTTCACTTTCACTATTTCATTTTCTTAGGTGTTATTCCTAAACAAATCTATTGGCACCTAAGGGCAGTTTTGAAAGTCTGAATTAACGTATGAGGAAAAAAAAATGGCATCAATTAGGTGAATTTTGAATGAAATTAGCCTCTCCCAATTTTATTACCCACTAGCCAATATTTTTCGCATCTATGAGCAGCCATTATAATAATATTAACTATGATGAACACTTTGTATGTTAATGTGGATATAAATTACAACTCCAGAAAAATGTCTTTTGTCATTTGCCATTTGTTAATATCCACTTAATATAGAGGGATATCCCCCCCCCATTTTCCATATGTATTTAAATGATTTACTATTCAAACATAATCACTCTTTCCAGATACAATTAGAGGAAAGATTAGGTTCAGACTTACCAGGAAATCTACTGTGGAGGTTGGCATCACAGTTGTAGCCATTGAACTGAGCAGATCCCGGAAGCACTCTCATTGTTAGAAGCAACAGCAACCATATTTGTTCCATTGCAAAACCTAGAAAAGACTGACTTATCATGTGACTATCACCAGCCTTCACTCTTCCTGCTGGGAAGACTGAGGCTGACCTCACTCACTGCAGCACAGGCGGGCAGTCCACATCCGTGCCGTCAAGGTCATTAAAGGCCTAAGGATTATCAGAAATAATGGTCAGCAATGAGGCAGAGATTTTGGTCACAATATTTCAAAATTACTTTCACTCTTTGGCTTCAGTTTGCTAAGGGTGACAAAGCCAGGCTTTTGTAGTAGAAGAGCTAAGGTATAAATCATAAAATTTGCAAAAGAAAAATTCTTTATTATAAACAGGAAGAACTCCAACCAAGTACTTGGCAGATTAGAACAGCATGGTGAGGCAGACTGACCAATTTGGAGACAACTCTATACTTGAAAATACCCATATACCCAATATTCGATACGTGATTCTCAGAGAATGCTCAATGCTCTTAAGGATCAAATAACATCAGAAAAGATTTCCCCTCAACAAAGGAATTCCAGACCAATGCTACTTCTCCAAATCAATGGATTGTGTATCATTTTCTCAGGAAACAGAGATGAAACAAAAGGGACAACAGAAACAGACTATGCGTGGAACAACATCCTGGGTCCCCCAACGACTGCTCTTTGGTAGGTAACAAGGGCTGAACCCGACGTACGAAAACTTTGAATTCTTAGTGGAAAGTAATGGAAAGTGACTTTTTAAGTTGTCAATGTGGGTTGAATAAATAAATGTAAATTGACTTTGATACTTAAACACCAGTCAGTCTAGTGTACAATTTTTTTTCTGGATGCCCTTTTTATTTGCCTGATAAAATTAAAACATCTTCCAGAAGTGTTCAACTTATTCTCAGAGCATAGTTTGTGCATTGAAAAAAAGTCTTTTGGGCTGGTGGTTTTGGTCTATGCACAAAAAGCAAAAATAAAATAAAACTGTAAGTGGTTTGCTAAAATAATTTAGTGCATTTTAAAAGCTTGGGGTTTGGGGGGAAAATGATGTTTCAGCTGTCCTAAGAGATCTACTCTTAGATGATTAATCAAGTCTTTAGCAAAAGGAAGGAAATACATCTTGCTTCTGAATCATCATTTTAGTATAACAACTTTATGGTGAACAAAGTCACTTTGGTGAGGATGTGGGAAAGGAAGGCATGAGTTTACTCTCAAAAATAGACTGAAAAAAATATTAATTCAACAGGAGCTTCCTTCCTTCAGCATTATAACATACTCCTCAGGCACAAATCTAATGACTTTTGGAAAAACAGCCACGCGTCTGGTGGGTTCTGATCCCCTCGGACAGCTGTAAACAAAAGGCTTACAAACGGCTGACTCAGACTCTGTCCTTTCTTGGCCACACCTATGCCTTCCTTCTCTGGCTCCTCAGGACACTTCAAATAGACTACGATAGCCCTGCTCTTCCAGAGTCTTTGGAAGATTACTAGGAAAAGGAGTGGCTTGTTTCTGAATGGTACATCTTACCACAACACACACCTGTTCTATGCCCTGACACTCCCTTCTCATAATGGGTCCCATTAATTCCCAGAAGGCTTTGGAGACTCTAGACCCATACTGTTATCTTCCAATCTAGGGATGTCTCCCACCCCTAGGGATTCACAGAGTTAGGAATTTTCACGGGTGAGTTAATTTTATTATTCTGAAATGCTTTCTAGCTTTTACATTCTCTCACAGGAGACAAATAACACTTACTGAGTGCACACTGTGCACAAAGAAGGTGCTGTATGCCAGATCATTTACCTATAGTCTCCCCTTCATATTCATTATAATAATTAGATGATATTAGAATTACTACTCCATGTACAGAGAGAGAACAATAAGGCTCAGGAAGTTTAAGTGACGTGGAAAATAAGTGGAGGAACTAGAATTCAACGCCAATTCTTTCTTATAACAAAGTTTGCTATACAAACTACTCAAATATCTGTTACTAAATAAATTCACTGTGTTTTGGTTGCCATTTATCATCAGCTGTCTTCTTTAGCTTTTTAAATTATGTACTCTTTAGTAGGTCTCATCTGAAAACAGATAAACATATTCTTACATAGTGAATGCAATTTGCTTAATAGATGTATTTTATAACATGGGCATTATGAAGGAGAAAATTATTTTTAAAAAGGGAGAAGAGGTCCCTTGTTGTGAAAACAGTGAGAACTACTGTTAGACTAAACTGGACACGTTTATATTTACCAAAGATGGATAAGAGACTCAACCTATTTGTAACAGCTTTTTTTTTTTTTTTATAATTTTATTTATTTATTTTTTCCCCCAAAGCCCCAGTAGATAGTTGTATGTCATAGTTGCATATCCTTCTAGTTGCTGTATGTGGGACGCGGCCTCAGCATGGCCGGAGAAGCGGTGCCTCGGTGCGCGCCCGGGATCCGAACCCGGGCTGCCAGCAGCAGAGCGCGCGCACTTAACCATTAAGCCACGGGGCTGGCCCTGTAACAGCTTTTTGATAGAGGTAGCCAAATCTTAGCTTTTCGATGTCAGATCCGGTCTGAGGCTGTGCAAAAGAGGCACAGTTCTCTCCTTCACACTTTGAACAGGACCTACAGCACTGTCATGAAGGTTAAAACCCTTAGTAAATATTTTTTGATGAAAAGAAGGTAGAAGTAAAAGACAGCTTGCTTAGCAGAAAATACATTGATTTTGATATCAGCAGATATGGATTCAAATCCCCCTCAGCCACTCTCTAAATCTGCCATTTGAAAATTAAGATGATGATCATAGGACTTTGTAAACTACAAGTGTGTAGAGAACACAGCACAGTCCAGACAGACAGAGGCGTTGAAACACTAGTTTCAGGACCACCACATGTTGACGCGCAAGCCGTGCCCTGCACAACGGCATGCAGCGGAGGGGGACAGCGACAGGGTCTGTGCTCCTTTAGCTAAGCCATGTGCTCTGGAGCTGGACTGCTGGACACAAAGGTGTCCCACAGGCTAGTGACGGCCCTGACTAGTTGAATCACATTATTATATTGATAATATACTTGTAGTGGTCTGTGTTTTAATATTAAGGTGCGTTAAGCAGGGAATTTTAAAGCGGCACCCACATATCTTGTATAGGCGGTGTCCACACTTTGATCCCTATAATGTTGGCAGTGCTTATGGCATCTTCAGGGGTTTGGGAAGCTCTTTATATTCCATGTGCAAGTTAAAACAAAATGACGAACTAGTAACTTGCACATTTCCCATCCTCAGTCCTATCTCCATCATTTCTTCTGCACATGGAAAACCTGAGTATCAACTAGCAGTAGCAAACTTGGAGATGCTTACTTGCCACCGCCCTAAAGTTCTTTTTTGCAATGGGATTGCTTGGTATTTGGAGGCTATTTGACACTCTTTACATTCATCAATGTGTAATGCCCTGTTTGCTTCGGCTCCCTAGCTCCTGGGCAGGTGCAATTCTAGACATGTGTACTCTGGTCCTGACCTGGCTAAAGGAGCTTAGTGGAGCTTCACGTCACAAGGAGAACCCAATGCCTGTTGTCCACTCTGGGGTGACCTGAGGTGCTTGCAGTGCTGTTGCAGCTCCAGCAAAGTCTGCTTAGAAAACCTGAGCAGAAGCGTTTCCCATCTTTTCAACCATAACTAAGTGCAGCAACCAATGCCCCTACTTTGGTGCTAACAGTGGTGTACAAGACTGTCAAACACAGCCAGCATTACAAAACATTAGCAACAGATTCTTAGATAATAATGACCTTGAAGATATGTGTGCACGAGGTTTTCATACGTGTTTCTTAACTTACTACCTTCATAAATTTAAACTGATTGGAATTAGTGGATGAAGAGGTGGATTGTATGTATCACATTGAATTTTAAGGAATTCAGATGTGTTGTTTTAAAATATAGACACTTGCATCTCTTAAATTGGTACTAATGGGCTCTGTGTTTTATACTTAGCAACGCAAAGGAAGTCTATACTAAGTGATTTTCTGTCAAATATGTCAATACTTCTCATATTAAATTTTCTTTTAAAAGAGATAACTTCTTCCAAAATATGAATTTCTAATTTATTTGCTTAAGATTGACCTTAAGTCAGAAAAATATCATTTCACTTTCAATTCTCACTCAAGTTTACATAAATTGATATAGTTCTGTCACGAACATCATTCTCTAGATTTTGTATATTTGACAATCTTTTTTTGACCTTCCTTTTATTGAAATTTGTCATGTGCCAGGCACTGTACTGTGTTTAATATTCAGCTGCTAACAGAGATTTAATTTTTACTCACGTTACAAATGTAGAAACTGATGCCTAAAGTTCTTAATTGACTTCCCATGGTCACAGACCTAGTGAATGGCAGAGTGGAATGCAAAGCCAAGCTAGACCTTTGGGATTATTACACTACTCTCTTTGACTTAATTGGAGTTTGTCAAATAAATAAAATTAATGTGCTGCTAATTTTCAGAAAGTAAATTATATTAATAATGTATGCTTAAAATATGCTTTGCATTAAATGATTCAGAGGATTGTGGCAAACTATCTTTAATATCTACATAATTTTCATGACTCTATTTCACTTAGGCAATGAGGGCGCAAAGAATGTTATTGTTTTCACAAACTGATGTAATGACAGTACTAGTGAGTTTTAAGGGCTGCCTGTGTGCCAGAATGTTTTTTTAAGCATTGCATACATATTTTCTAACCATGAGATAGGTAATTTATTCTCCTTACTCTGGGGATGAGAAAACTAAGGCACAGAAATGTTAAGTAATTTGCCCAAGGTTAAACAGACAGCCAGGGTTAGAATCGAGATTCAATGCATGATGACTCTAGAAACCACACTCAACTGTTATGTGACCCCACCTTCCAGAAAATGACCCTTATAACACTCAACCAAATGGAAATGTGGCAATTATGTGGTAAGTTTGATCAATATACATAGATTTATTCCTGCATTCAGTTATCAAACATTATTGAATGCTTACATGTGCCTGGCACTGTCCAGAGGGGCAGAGCTACTGCAATTAGAAAAATTTTTATCTGCATAGAACTGACATTCTAGTGAGGGAAGTCAGAAGAAAACAAAATCTGTATGTGAAATACAGAATATATTTGTGATAAGTTCTACAGAGAAAAATAAAGCCAAATGAATGTTGGGAAGTTCTGGGGTAGAGGGCAGGGAGTACGAAAGTTTTAAATGGGGTGGCCAGGGATATATAATCAATCCACATAAATGAATCTCTGGGGCAAAACACTGTTTCAGTTATGAACTACCAGATCTACCTGTTTTTAATTTGTACTTCACTTTCACCTTTTTTTTTTAATAAAACAGACTTTTAGTGCATAAATTATTCTCTAGGAATAACTTGGACACTTTGAACAGCTGCATTAACCTTTTCAAATGAATAAAGGTGGCTCTTAGTGCCCGAGAAAAGTAATTTATTATATAGCACTCCTGTGACCTGAGAAAAAGTGAGCATGTTCAAAAGTGCCTCTATCTACTCTCGAGAAATAACTTTTGCAAAAACAAATTGGCTCAATAATTTATCAAAGTTTCATACTTCCTTCATTTTATTGACTTCATATAGGCCGGTCTGTATGATACTGTTCTAGTTGGGAAGAAAAATAGAGAATTCAAACCAAGCATCATTTCTGCAAATATTCAATCATCAGTCTAAGATTTATGTGTTTTTTTTCACTAAACTAAAGCTGATTTTTCAATCACACAGATTCTCAAAAATATGAAATAGGCTCTTTGGTGCCAGCGATCACCCAGTCCTCCCATTCTCAGCCTCCTCTGCATTTACTGACCAGCAACTCTGCACTGGCTGGCCGGCCCCTCCGCGAAGCATAACCTCCTTCCCCGTGCTCCTGCATTACCCACCCAGGCCTGCTCCTCAGAAAAGATCAGAAACACTTCATTAAGCTTTAAAGGACTAGAAATAGTTTAAAGAGTTCCCAGGAAAGGACAAGAGAAGAAATGTGTGTATTTTAACAAAGATCAAAATTTAAGTTAAAGGAATAAAGCCCTTTGAAGCAACCAAGAGGATCCAGGTAAGACCAGGGGCAAAGAGGCATTGAAGTCATACAGGGAGGCAACTATCTTGCTCCTTTAAGTCTCGCGGTGTTCACAATCTTGCCTCTAGAAAAGGACATATTAGCTCACCCCCTAAAATCACCAAAGTGCTGGAGACAGTGACTATTCAGCAAAGAAACGTTTTTTGATGGGGCGTCTAGGCTGAAGCTCTACATTCTTTATTTCTAGGCTGCACTGGACATTAGAGGAATTGTGCATATTAAAAGGAAAATGAAAATATAAAACTTTCATCAGAAATATCCATTATTGTGTACATATACATTCTTTAACGTAGAGTGTCTTTCTCTCACTAAACAAAGGATAAAACACACCATGTACTTTCAGAATAATGCCTCAAACAAAGAACGAAACATGTTTAGCCATCAAGAAGACATTCAGAAATTTTATGACTCTAAGGATGTTGATGTACACATAAGGAAATATGAATGCTACATGACGTTCCTAAGAGAAAAACCCACTCTTATTTTCTCTGACACAAAGTGAGTGTTCATTTATTTCCCTTTGCCTGCCTTTCTCATTTGTCTTTCTGTTAAGGGTTTTCTCAAGTAATCTATAACATTTAAATGATCTACAGTGTTTAGTTTAGAACATTTATCCTAGCACCTCAGTTTTGGGGTCCTGACAGATTGAACTAAGTCACTCTAAAAGCTTTTTCCTAATAATTCACCAGGTTCATTTTCAAGATAATGCATACATTTTATTCTCCTGAAGCAGCTTTGAAAATATGTTAGTATATTGACTTCCTTCCTCCTTTCATGAAGTATAGTGACAACAAACTAATGATAAAGTGATAATTTAAGTATTTAACTTAAATGCCTATTTCTTTCTAATTAATCAAACAGTTGGCTATTAGAATGATTATTTCAGAATGAAAATATTTCTTTCTCAAGAGAGATGATATACAAAATACTTATGAGCATGCACAGCACAGGAATCAGCCAATCAGAAGGGACACCATGCCAATAAACTCTGGCTAAATACCAATCCACTTCCAAAAAATCAAAGGTATTTGCATGGGCACCAATAATGAAAATGCAAAGATAACTTCATACCTTGGTCAAATCTTGCCTAGGAATAAAAGACCCCCATTCTCTTAGTACACCACTATTTGAAATTCCTCTGTTAATTAATTCATTTACTTATTCATTCCGCAAACTTTTCTTTTCTTTTTTTTTTTATGAGGAATATTAGCCCTGAGCTAACGTCTGTTGCCAATCCTTCTTTTTTTTGCTGAGGAAGATTGGCCCTGGGCTAACATCCATGCCCATCTTCCTCTACTTTATATAGAACGCCGCCACAGCATGGCTTGACAAGTGGTACATCTGTCTGCGCCTGACATGCAAACCTGTGAACCCCTGGGAGCCGCAACGGAGCGCACGCACTTAACCAATTTGCCACTGGGCAGCCCCCATTCCACAAACTTTTATTGAGCAGTTTCTAAGTGTCAGACTCAGGGCACTGGGATCCAGTGGTGAGCAAAACAAACGTGGTCCTTACCCTCACAGAGTTTACAGACTGGAGTGGGAAACAGTCATTAACTAATAGTCGCATACATAAAAATATACTCACAAAATATATTTGGTAAGTGCTGTGAAACAAAGTAAAGAGTGTTTCAAGAAAGTAGAACCATAGGACCTTTAATTTAGATGGGAGGTGTCAAGAAAAGACTTTCTGAGATGTGCTATATTGACAAAAATTGAAGGACTAATTTGAGTTAGTCAGATGAAGTCTAGGTAAGAGCCCTCCAGGTAGAGCTCACTCCATAACCACAGGTCCAAAAATGTAAACATAGTTAATTTTTTATGAAATTTGAAAGAAGGTCCATGCTGCCAAACAAGGAGGAAAGGGTCAGCAGATAAGTCAGAAAGTACAGGCAAAGAGACCATGGTGCACCATTTTTCCTAAATAGAATGGGAAGCCTTAGAGGGCCTTTGAGCTGAGGACTAGGCTTGTAATACCAGGAGTGGAGTGAAGTAAACAAATTTAGAATATTATTTTAACAGAAAATAACAGGACTGCATGTTGAATTCTAGGTGCTGAGTGAGTGAGAGAAACCAGGGACAGTTCTCAAGTTTCTGTCACGGTCAACCAAGTAAACGGTACTACCATATATTGAGATGGAAAATAATGTGGAGAGAGTACTTGCTGGAATGGGAGCAAGGATGGAGAAGAGACCAAGATATCAGCAGATTAGGGCCAAATGCACTGCAACCTCACTTTTCTGTATTTAGGTATCATAAAACATGAAACACATAGTAAGAAGCAGCATATCACTCTTGTTTTAAGTTGCAAGAGCAAGCCTCTGTTGGTTATCACAGAGGGTCTTGCATAAATACTGTAGTACTAACAGGAGAATGTTTCTAACACATTCAGAGGCATAGCAGCTGGTCGAGCAGTTGGAAACTGCAGCTACCTCACGTAATCAAAATGACCCCCTGAAACTCCTTCAAGTGCCCATCTCTACGTGGGATTCATGAGTAACAGAGTGATGTTTTTAATGAATTTCCTCCTGATCATTTCTGTTGCCCCATCCTTTGAGAAAGATGAGAATAGAACCCATATGAAAGGGAAAATATTGCCTAATTCTGACTTCCAAATATCCTTATTTTAAACTCAAAACAGAGAAAATAGCCATAAAAATCCATGGGTTTTGACTGCTAGAGACAAAAGAGATTTTGGCTCTCCGACAACTGGGCTTTAAGAGTCAGGCTTGGAGGACTGAGCACAGAGTTTGTACTAAAACCCACAGAGAAGATGTGAGATGATGTATGTCATAAATGCAATGCTTTGCCCCACATGAAGGAGCTTGGAGAGGAGTAGGAAAAGCAAGGGTGTTTAGATTCTGATGTGGAGTTTTCTTTCTGCTCCTCACTTTAGATAAAAATATCCAGGCAGATACATGGAATGTAGAAGCAAAAGGGACATACGCCTGGCTTTTTCCCTAAAATCTGGTAGGAAGTGTCTGCCAGAGTGCCCATGCCAACTTGGGGAAGTCAGAATTGAGTGGCAATGGTGATGGAACAGATCTAGACAAAAAGAAGGCTTGAGATTGCTTCCCATGGTCTTCCAACTGGCGTGGACATATGTTAAAAAGCTTCCATAACCCCTCAAGAGAGATAGAGAAGAAAACGAAAATTGACATATGTTGTACTTTACTGGGAAGCTAATACATAGCAGATAGCTGCAAGATGGATGGCCCAAAGCCGGGGCACAGCTGAGGAACGTGTTAGGAGCTCGGAGTTCCAGTAGCACCAGTAAGAGATTATATGTGTAAGTGAGGAGGTACAGTCACTGGTAGGAAATAGGATAAACCACTGTGCCTTCAACATTTTGGGAAAAGAGATCATAAGTTATGCCAGCCATAGTGGACACGGCAAGGGCAGTGACGATAACTAAAGACCAAATAGATGAGATGTCTCCATTAAGGCCAATTAACAGACTAAATACCCTCACCAATGCCAAGACAATAAGAATTCTTCTCAAAGTAGCTAATGTATACAATAATGACTATTATTTATTTTGTTTACATAAATTTTAATAATTTATTTATATAATTATTGTTGATAAATATTATTTAATATTTACTAATCATTTATCAATATTCTCTTTTAATTCTCACTGCAACCTTAAGAGATAGGTACTATAATTGTCCCTATTTTACAGGTGAGGAAACTGAAGCACAGAGAGGTTAAGTAGCTTCCTTTAAATCACTCACCTAGGCAGTGGTAGAGATGGCATTGGAACCCAGGTAATCTGGCCCCCGAGTCTGTGCTCTTAAACCTGCACCATACTGTCTCCCCCCACTCCCTTTCCATATGTGAAACATGAGGAGGTCAGGAGAAGAGGGGTGAGGAAAATTTTGACTATGACTGAATAGTTAACCCCAAAGAAACTAAATTTTAAACCCGAGTTCTCTTGAAATGGCAAGATCAGATGTTTCCTGCTATGGGCAAAAAGCATTCCCTTGTGTAATCTGAGTCCACTTCTTTTTTTTTTTTTTTTTTTTTTTGTTTATTGCAGTAACATTGGTTTATAACATTGTATCTGAGTCCACTTTTAAAGAAAAATAACAAAAGCTTCATTTGGATGTATCCAAGATGCAAACTAATTTTAGGTACAATACCCTGTACAGAGATACACATTATCCATGAGCTCTTCACTGCTCGTTTTTCTTCTCACAATTGAAGAGATTACTATCTTTGGAGATGAAGTCTACATTATCAGGGTTACGTTCTCAGAAGCCGAGGCCACCACAGACTCTAACAGCCTTAGATGTGGAGATTCCAATTGGATACTACTATTCTCATATTTTTGTTTTACTTTCTTTATCCATCCATCCATCTATCCGTTGTGGTGGTGATGGTGATTGTTGAATCATTCGATATTAAGTTTTAGATGTTTAGATCCTTAATATTTCAGCACACATCTCCTAAGAAAAAATGACTTTCTCCATGTACACAAAACCATTACCAAACTCAAGAACCATTACCAAACTCAAGAAAATTACAATTAATTTATAATAGCATCTAATATCAATTCCATATTCAAATTTCCCCAATTCACCAAAAATACATTTTTACCTGTTTTTCCCCCAATCCAGGATCCAAAAAAAGAGACCAAAGAGATAATACAACTAAATGCAAAGGTTTATGCATTGCATTTAAGTTGTTATATACCATTAGTCTCTTGTAATGTAGAAAATCCCACTGCTCTGGTATCATTTTACATCCACAAAAATTCTACTGTCCTACCAGACCAAAAGAATGTGAGAAAATGCAAGATTCTGTCAAAATCAGACATATTTAAAGCTGGATGAAATTCTTCAAATATCTTATGAGTTAATACATGCAAAATTTAATCAAATATTGAAAGTTGCGTGGTTGGGGTTGTAGAGAGAAGAATTGGGTAATGAGTAACATGAATCTAAAGAACATTAAAAGTGTGGGTTATATGGGCTGGATGAGTTACGTGGGCTATACCAACAACAAGACCAACCTCTTCTCTAATTTATCAAGGCCTTGTATAGGCTGTAAATAAGGTTGTGTTGCATGATGGTTACAAATAAGAATCTACTCATTATACCAGTCAAAACCTCTGGCTAATAAACAATTGCATTAATTTAGAAGATAATTGCTTTCCAAGTGGGTTAGTATCTCTTAACCCCAGGAACAAATAGGCATAGAAGTGTTTAAGATAATAAAAAATGAAAGAATTATTTTTTCATGTTAAAGAATCTATGCATGTTGGTGTTTTTAGTAATTCAAATGTTAGAGAATTTGACCTATTTAACTAACAGGTTAGTCCTTTTATTCTCATGTAAGATATGTAACTGAGTAAGCAATTTAGATTTTTTATTTAAAATTGACATGCTACCAAGATTATATATTATTGAGATATTTAAGAAAATGTAAGATTGAACAAATTTTTTAAATCTATTTTTTATTTTTTAAGCATTAAATATTTGAGATGGTTTGTTATAGCAGATAATTAAACTCCTTCAAACATATTAAATTGCCTTTGATAAAAATTTAGTATATTTGATTTCCTTTTTAGTATATCAATTAACTACTTTTGCATATAAAATCAAATATAACTCAAAGACCCATTAAAAATAATTGTTACAGACAAAAAGTCAGAATTTGAACTTAAAATCTTCAAGAACAGCTAGGTTTGATCATTTATAGCTTTAATTGGATATTAATCCTTAAAAACTTTAGAATATATTATTCAATATAGAGCATCAGAAAACATCACACCAAACACAGAATAAGGGATTGTTTTGCTTTGGAAACCATGTTAGACATAGAATTCACATCTTTAAACACTAAAATCATACACCACGTGTTGAGATGTTTACACTCAGAGAGTTACAGGGAAACTAAGATCAACTGAAGAATATCAGTTTGATGTTGTCTGTCTCACATTTCCATGGAGTAATAAAGACATTCATTGACTGGAATAACAGGAAGACTACACATAACTATTTAAATTAATAGCATTTCTCTTTTTTTCCCCAAGATTATACAGTTGAATTTGTTGATGGTAAATGCCAGTTCAACGTAACTTCATTAAACACACAGAATATGCATTTTTGAATATGTGTTTCTGCCCTCAAAAAGTTTTTAATCAAGAGGGAAACAATTTAGCTTTATAATAATTACATTAACAACATTAAAACTTCCAGAAATTGATTTAAGAGAATATCTTTCTGACCTTGAAGTAATGGAAGATTTCTTAGGAAAACAATTGTTTTGGCCTCCCAACAACTTCCTTCTAGAGGCTCACTGAGATATTTTCATTTTCATGTTGCCTATTAACTCATAAAACACAACATTGATGCAACATACCCTAACACACCCTTGAATAAACACAACCATAGGCTTGGGCTCTGGTTCTCATTCCATCACTAATTGTCTGTGTCACATAATGTCTTGGGGAAGTCACATACTGTGCCTTACTCTCAGTTACCCCATGTGTGATATGAAGTATTTGACTAGAAGATGACTGAGATGACTTCCAGCTATGAAGAGCCAAGGAAACCATGACGTTTTAACAGCTGCAGGAGAAATAGTGATAAATTCCCCAGGGCTTTCTTTCTAACATTACCTCCCTTATCAGAATTGAGGCTTTACTATAGCTTCAGAGATATTCCACTGCCTTCATCCTCCATCCATGACTTGATGAGGTGGCAAGTGTTGCATCTAGAACACCCTTATATCTATCTCTCGTCATTTTACAAGAAACAAAACCAGTGAGAGGTCTCACAGCCTGATCTCAATGGTGTTAAAGGAAGGCGCTAGCCCTACCACCTTCAGACAGCTGTCCTTCCAAGACAACACGGTAAAATTAAAATTACATGAAAAAAACAAAAATAAGTTGCTATCAGTTTTATACTCTTCTTTTTTTTCCCCTTGCATCTACTTGCATCTACATTTTTGTTTGTTTCTCAAAGGTCTCAAAGGCCTTTAGGAAGCAATAATCACAAAATAAAAGAGGCTGCTGGTAATTTACAAGAGCACTTTGTTCAGCCTCAAATACATTTTCTACTCTGTTCTCATTAACGTTCATGATTTTGTTTTTATTATTTGTTGAGCTGTGTAGGGGATGTAATATTAACCTTCATGACATCACTCTGAGGAATACACTGAAGCAAACAGAGCTGCCTTTGTTGCTTAGATGTGGGAATTGTTGCCAAGTGGCTACATGTTTTTCCCAGGTCGTGCGTGCATGCTTGTTACAGATAATATAAAAGAAGATAACTAAAAGCAGCTCCTGAAATAATAATTTCGAATACCTCCAACTTAGCTGTTTGCTAACAAAAAAATTGCATCCACAAACTATGACACTTTGGGACATGACGAAATCAGATCCATACAAGTGTTAGCCAGTTGGATCAAGTAACTCATATACACAAAAGCACTACTTAAGAATCAATGTTGAAATCAGAGAGAATCTAAAATTTAAATCCTTATATTTAAACATTTAAATTAGCACCATATTAATTGTTTCTATTTTGTGAATTAAAAAGACCATTCATAGACTACTGGAGGTGATCATTATATCAAATCCTTACTCTAAAAATTAGTAACTAAAAGGAAAGAATTAAGTGTTAACCCTGACTTTCAAGTATCAGTAGTATTTCTGTCTTAAAACGACTCATCAAAAGAAAGTTTGTGTGGGTAGTAAATATGGCAAAATATTAGAGATTATGCTATTATATCAATCTCTTATGTATTTGAAATTTATCATAATAAAAACTCAAAATCAAGAGACCTGTAAGTAACTTATTTTAACTGTGGTGCCTTGTGCAACTCACTGTGCCTCTCTCGGACTCTCTTGTTATCTGTAAAACGAGGGCTGACAAGATCTAAGTGACTAAGTAACTATAAGTAGGCTACAGAACCTTTGAAAAAGGACATTTCACCCTTTATCCAGTAGAGTTAGGGGAAAGAGGCAGAAATCAACCTAACTTATTTACAGGATCAAAGTTAACGATGTCAAGACACTGGAAAATGAGAGTTCTGAAGTACAGGAAAGTTACCAGTTCTTAAGAAGACAGCTTATGAGCTTTTGTGTCTTGGATGAGATGAACATATTCTAACAAAATCACAGCCCTGCAGTAGCCAGAGTTAGAAATATAAGACATAACTCTACACACAACTTTTCAGCTCCTGTCTCATAAACTAAAATGGTCTCTGGGATCTGAAGTACCAGACAAGCTCTAGAGATGGCTGTGGCTCACAGTAGGCAAGGTAAGCCATCCTCGCAGCAGATCTCAGTCGAAGGCAAGTGAGAGTAAGGAGGCAAGCAGAGGGAAGGAGGCAAGCAGAAGAATGCATTACTGTGGATGAGATTACAGGTAATGTTACAGAGCAAAAGTTCTGCAGTAAATCAGAACTTTTGGCAAATTTGAACATAAATCCTTACAGGCATGGAGATCTCACCCCTTCAGGAGAATTTATTTCACACTATTTTGGTAAACGGTCTACCAAAAACATGAAAACCAAGGGTCATTATGACAAAAATGTCTCTGACCCAAAGATTTACACAAAACACGTCACCCAGCATACATAGTTAATTGCTAAGTGAGGGGCTGGCCCCATGGCATAGCGGTTAAGAGCGCGCGCTCCGCTGCTGGCTGCCTGGGTTTGGATCCCGGGCGCACCGATGCACCGCTTGTCAAGCCATGCTGTGGCGGCATCCCATATAAAGTAGAGGAAGATGGGCACAGATATTAGCCCAGGGCCAGTCTTCCTCAGCAAAAAGAGGAAGATTGGCATGGATGTTCGCTCAGGGCTGATCTTCCTCACAAACAAAAAAAATATATATATTGCTAAGTGAATTTCAATGGGTGTTCAGTTTGGTGCATTCATGGATGACTCCATGAAAAACATAAAATATAAATAAGACTTGAAGAAGAGTAGGAGTTAGGTTTTTGAGAAACATAAAATAATCTCATTTTCTCCTATACGTGACATTTGAAAATCTAAATAAGTTAACTGTCTTCACTAAATACAAAGAAAAAGCAATGAGCAAAGAACAGCTTCGTTTTCAACATGTCTTCACACCCCTTTAGAGTTTTACTGGTCCCCTTAGGAGGATGCTACACCCCATGTCCGTGCTGGAAATTGTAGGTTTAGATTAGAAGAATCTTTTGAAAAAATTACTGTGCTAGGATACTATTTTAGTGAGTCACGAACAGCATTTCTTATGAAATAGAGTAGGATGGGATAATATAGGACAGAATGGAATGAAATGGCATGGAATATACTGTCTTTGTAAAATAGATTTGTGCTGTGTGTATGGTGTGCGTGTACCAGATCACAATGCAAAATATCTGAATGTGATTCATAGACAAAAAGTTTGAAACCCATTGGTTTAGAACAAGGTAGCAACATGGTACCCATGGGCTGAATGTCCCTACCCACAACATGTTTTGATTGGCCTCACAGAAGAAGCAGACAAAAGGAAAACGGCAGTCCCAGACTGAATTACCCACAAGAACAATGTTGAGAGAAAATATATTTCCCATGTTCTGAGTCAGGACTCAAAGTTGGATCATAGAGCCTGATCGATTATTTATTTGTTTATGTCTTAGGAGGATGTTGTTAAAATATATATTAAGGAAGTAGAGGCAATAGATACTTGCTTAATGAAGCTTGTGAACTGAAGGAGAAAATCAGGAAGGTAACTAGAAGGTTATCAGTATCTAGAGGAAATTTCCTCACAAAGGAACTCTTTGATAGTAGAGAAGAGAAATGCAAAGGAAGATATTCCAGAGGCTGGAGAGAAGACAATTTATAACAACAGCATTTTCTCTTTTGCTCACTGGTACAATGTTATAAATAATCCATAGGGAATGAAGCCTGAATCTTCTTTTCCTTTGTATTTCCTGGTAGATGGAAAAAAAAGTCATCCCCTTGTACTGAACAGATTGATAACTATTTGTTAAGTAAACAAAGGATTAGGGCTGGAGTTTTTTAGTTACTTTTTACAGAGATGAATTCATATCAGTACAATCACAGCAGCACAGCACAATCTCCTGTAGCACTTGAGCAAGAAAACCCCATAATTTCAAGGCAGCTGTCTAGGATGGGGAGTATGATCTACAGCTGAAGAAGAGAGAATGGGCTATAGGAAGATCAAACTCCTAGCCTTGCCTCCATTGCACCAAGCTTGCTGGCCTCGTTAATCAACCAATCAGAGAGCTGGGCAGCCAAAATTCGACCTTTTAAAAGTGTAAATATCACTGTTCAAAACTCTGTTTTCAGGGGCCGGCCCGGTGGCGCAAGCAGTTAAGTATGCGCGCTCTGCTGCGGTAGCCCGGGGTTCGCCAGTTCGGAACCCCAGGCGCACACCAACACACTGCTTGGCAAGCCGTGCTGTGGCAGCTTCCCATATAAAGTGGAGGAAGATGGGCATGGATGTTAGCCCAAGGCCAGTCTTCCTCAGCAAAAAAAGAGGAGGATTGGCAGATGTTAGCACAGGGCTCATCTCCTCACAAAAAAAAAAAAAAAAAAACCTCTGTGTTCAAATCTCTAGTTATCTCCCTGCTATCTGAGTGAGACTCATCCAACTTGTGAATTTTATGTAAGAAATCATAGACTAGTTCCCTCTTGCTTTGTAACACTGTCAGAAAGCCACCCTTTGAAAATTGGTGTATGCTCAAAAAAAAAATCCACTTTAATTTTTAATGGAAATAAGAAGTAAGTTTACTGGAGAAAAATCTAAAAATGAAATCATTGCAAAGCCAAATAAAATGTGAGGTTAATATTTTATATGTTGCCGATCAGCAATATAATGCATTTATGAAATTACGGAAAATGAATAAGGTTAAGTTTTTATTGCTTTGATATAGTTCTGACAAATAGATTGAAAGGTATTGAATCAGAAGCAAAACATTTATAGGAGGGCCGGCCCCGTGGCTTAGCGGTTAAGTGCGTGCTCTCCGCTGCCGGCGGCTCGGGTTCGGATCCCGGGCGCGCACCGAGGCACCACTCCTCCAGCCATGCTGAGGCCGCATCCCACATACAGCAACTAGAAGGATGTGCAGCTATGACAGACAACTATGTACTGGGGCTTTGGGGGAAAAATAAATAAATAAAATCTTTAAAAAAAAAAAAAAAAAACATTTATAGGAAAATAAGTAAGGATCCTTCTTGCCCACTGAGATACTTTTTCCTCCTGTTGTTCTTCTCTGATCTAATGATGTAGGATTTTGTGTTTCCTTAAATAATCATGACACTTCACACTATGGCTGATGAATTCTACAAATAGACTGCCTGATCATCTCATGACCCTGCTTGAAATCCTTCATCATTTCCAACACCTTCCAAGAGAAAACCCAACTCTATGACATAGCCAAAAAAAAAGAAAGAAAGAAAAACTCCCGAGATAATATTCCTACTTACCTGCCCAATCTCAGGTCTCTATACTCCCATACTCAACCTACTGACTTTAGACTTCCTATAGTTTCCAAAGATGAGAAGCTATTTTACACATCCATGTCTTTGCTCACTTCACTGCATCAGTCTGGAAAGCTCCTCTTCTTAACTCCACCCCCTCTCCAGAGGAGTATCTCTCCATTCAGCCTTTCAAGAATCAGTTCACACATAGCTCTTCTTTTAAGATATTCCTCTATCAGATCAAGCCTTCTTGCTCGTAGAATTGACCACCTCCTCTTCTGTGTTCCCACCAAAGTCTGTGCATCATTTCATAATAGCAATTCTTAAAATGTGCTACATTTAGATCAATGTTTATCAAAGTCAACACTATTGGCATTTTAGACTGGATGATTCTTTGTTGTAAGATGTTTTAATAAAATTGTAAGATGTTTAACAGCATCTTGGCTTCTACCCACTACATGCTAGGAGCACTTCTCCCAACTCATGACACCCCAAAACATCTCCAGACACTGTCAAATGTATCCTGGGGGGCAAAATCACCACAGTTGACTTAGATGTACACCTTTGTGTAGATGCACACCATCTGCTAATAAACCAGTAAGCTTCATGAGGGCAAGAGTATTACATTCACCTCTGTGTTTAGGAACTAGCAGAATGCCAGATCCCCTGTAGATTCTCAGGAAATGTTTGTTCAATGAATGGATACCTTGTTACAAAAGGAATAGTACCATACTATCAAAGTGTAGAAGATCAAGGTGTCGGCCTCTAATCCTGATCAGGATAATGCTTTAATTTTTAAAGATTACATCACTAATGAAATTAAAATTATCAATTTCAATGAAACATCAAGTTAAATCCTCAAATCAACTCACCTATCACCAGAAATAATTTATATTGGTTTTTATGTGGTTTTAATACAAAAGAAAATAAGATCTGGGGTCTAGAACTTGACTCGAAATTACATCTATGTATGTAAAACTCTTGGATTAAAAATTGCTTAAATTTAGTCAGTTGATTGATTCAGTTTTTTAAAAAATGTTCATACTTTTATGTTCTCTAGATAGCTTTAATTAATTGCTTCACTTTTTTTAAAAAATGGTCAGCTAGCACTTTTTCTGCCCTGGAAATAATTTTTTTTAATTTAAAAGAATTTTTAAACTAAAAAGCTTCAAACTTAAATAATACAATTGCTTGCTATGTCTCCTTTTCACTCCATTAACATCGATGGCACACATTTCTATGGTAGAATTAATAAAGCAAAGAATTTTAGAAACCAGAAATTACTTCAATTTTAACTACTTATTCAAAATTTAAGTTTCTAAATATAATTGTTATGCCAGAATTCACATACATGAGCACACATACACATAATACACAAATACACATAAGTTTTAAAATGTATATATTCTATGGATAATGATTTAAAAATCTCTAAAAGATTACTGTTTTTTAATTATGCAATTATTTTAACTTATATCCAAATTACATTTGAAATATAAAGACGTTAGCCGTGAATTCTTTCCAACTCCATAATATATCTTATCTAAAGAAATGGTTTAATTTGAAAGTACAGTTCATGTAATGTACAGATTTATATTCTGTGGCTTAATGATAGTGTGTTTAACTGAGAGACAGGGTGGTTATATGAACTGCGGCTCTTTATTAGACAAGCATATTTGAGAAAACATCATACTTTAATTTCCAACATTTGACAATAAGTGGTCCTCATCCTTTCTTACTCTATCTAATGATGCAGTTTTCATATTAAGTGACTATAACTTTAGTGAAAGTTTCAAGTTAACCTCATTTTATAGAGAATCTTAACTTTACAAACAAAGAAAGCCATTGATGTTTTCATTTGGCCTCAATTAACTTTTAACCAAACTAAAAAATATCTTTTGTATTTAGCATCTGGATTCTTCACATATATCGCAATAGAAATAACAAAACTGTCATATTAACCTAACTTTAATTTTGCTGTTCTGGAGGGTTAGCAACTTTCTTTTTTCAAATGTTGGCTCTATAGTATTTTCTAAATGTTTTTGTTACTTTAAAAAAACCCATAAAGATCCATGCATATAATTTTGGTTTTTCATATTTCTTAATGTACTAGTATATCTTATTTTGAGTTCTAGAAAATTAATACTTTAAACCAGAGGTCAGTAAACTAAAGCTTGCAGGCTGAATTCTGCCCATCACCTATTTTTGTATGGACCATGAGCAAAAGCAGTTGTCACATTTTTTAAAAGGTTGAAAAAAGTCAAAAGCAAAATAACATTTCATCAAAATGGAAAATTATATGAAATTCACATTTCAGTGTCTATAAATGAAACATTATTGAAACACAACTATGCTCATTTGTGTACGTATTTTCTATAGCTGGTTTTGAGCTACACTGGCAGATCTGAGTAGTCAGGACAGAGACCCACAAAGACTGAAATATTTGCTATGTGGCCTTTTGCAGAAAAGTTGGCTGACTCTGCTTTAAATAATTAGTGACTCTACACACACACAACATATAAATCCAGGGGATGGGACACAATATATTTCTAATGGGAATTCTTTCAGATAATATCATTTTATTATTTTCTCATTAATATATATTTTTTGTAAGCCTTGGTAAAGGCCATTGGTCATTAGCAATAAAATACTTACCATCATGTTCATTCAATATTTGGAAAAGTATTATTGAACTGATCAAATTTACTTTTAAAGGTGTACTTTTTTTTACCTCATCACTGAAGTCCTGAGAGTTTGGAATTCCTATAATTCCACTCTTGAAATCAACTTAGATATCTCAAAATCAGCAAAGACTCTGAATCCGTAAAACTCAGCCTAAGCGTGACTGTATTACGTCTTGGTAAAGCTGTTATGCCTGGCTTCCAGCTACACCGTTTTGTAATGAAGACAAAGCACAGCAAACCAGATCCAGCTTAATTTATAGTCTTGACCCAGTTGCATTCTATCTTAAAAACGGGGGAAGAAAGCACAAATTTGATAAATTAACCAAAAAATTTAATTCCTTGCAAGCAAACGTTGCTGATACAAAAGATTATCATTCTCTACTAATGGACTTAATGCTATCCAAGCTATTGAAAAAGCTACAAGAGCATAAATCTTCAGTATTCACTGTTTGATGCCATAACTGAATAGATTATAGTCTGAGCATCTGCCCATGAGCATCTGCCCATGGTTCAAAAGTTACCTTTAAAATAAGATTTCCTAGCAGAAAAATATGATTATTTATTACCTCTTCATCATTATCATAGCCAGTCTTTAAAGGGGGGGGGAAAGCTTTAAATATCTTGAAAATAATGTAGAATTTGCTGCGATATCTAACATGATCTTGTTATTATATTATGCGGCTGTTAACAATAACGATGACTATATTTTATTTTGGGGACGTTTCTGAAAATCTCTAAAATGAAAGTACATGCAGCATATTCCCGGATTTTTATATCTAGCTAAGTATTATAATAGTAAAGAAAAATCAAAAATCACTTAGGGACATTAAAAAATATATAACTAGAAGAAATGGTTCAAATATTAGTTCTGATATGTGTCTCAAAAGATAAAGCTAGTGACTGAAAAATGAAATAATAAAGAGATATTTTCTATTCTGAATTCAAAGAAATACTAGGTTTTTAACTAAATTCAATCCCTTTGTTTTTGCTATCACGTTTACTTAAACTGACAGTTTAAAATTGTGTTTTCTTTGGCTCCAAACAATGAATTATAAGAAGCCAATTCAGAGTAGCAGAACAAATAATGTCATACTCCTGAAAACCAAAAAGATTATTATCTCAAACACATGAAGCTGAGAAGTGAAGCCTCTACCTTAACATCAACAACAGCTGGTTTTACCAAAGGCAAGCTTGGGATGGAGGGAGACTTAGCGATCACCCAAGAAATGGAAATCCCAGTGTTTCCTCTAAGTCGTGGATGACTTCTCCCAGGTTATGTGAGATTCTATATCAGTTCCAACAATACTAGGCTAATCATTAAAGCAATTTTCATTTAAAAGAAAATCAAACCATAGTTATTTTCAGTTATCATATCATCTTTGTAATTAGAGATGATGCCACCCATATTCAGCCAGCTTCTCTAGTATAATGGAATCCTGATAAGAAATCTCAAATATAAATTGTCTGTTTGCTTCCATTAATGGAACATCTGTGGGCCACAGCCAACTGGCAGTGGACTGTGGACGGGACCTAAGTCTGAAATACAATGGTGTGGGGAATCCTGCGCAAATTTTGACCTCAAACTCTAACCTCAAAATTGAAGAAGCTGCCAAAAGGGTCAGTCCCTTCTCCAAATCTAATCAAAACATTAGGGATGGGACTGCAGTTCACAAAATAAAATTTTGTTTCTACCTTTCTGCACCCAAGTATGGGAAGATGTCTTTCACTTTCTTTTGCTATAGTTAAGATACTTCCTAGCCCAACCCTAAATCATCACTGGAACCACACCACCAGAAGAGTTTTGCTGGAGGTTGCCTTGTACCATAAAAACATGATTAAATTAAAATGAGTTTTCTGTGCTTGCTAAAAAGGCAGCATTTGCAAGCACTTTAGGTGGCTTCGGTGCTGGGCACTTACCCAAGTCCCTGGTCCTGTGGAGTCAGCTGTCCTCCATGTGTCTGGTTCTGCCGCATGTGACTGAGTGTTCAAACCCCTGGCCTTACCAAACTGTTTCAGCAAAGATTCAATCCTTCAAATGAGAGAAGAGTTGCTCATTATGAGAAGTGTTTAAAAAAAAAAAAAAGAACCCTGGATTTTAGACAAGCAAATGCTCCACAGGTCTCAGAAGGTTTGCAAGACCAATCATCACCAACATGAAACTCGAGCTCATCTTTACAGACCTTTGTTTCCTTCCAACTACGTCTCTTTCAATTTTTGTTTCATTCTTTTACTCTTTTTTCCAATCTGCTTTTGATCTTCTATTTTATACCATACAGAAGTCTTGAGTGGTATGTGTGAAGCGAGCCCTCGTCAGCCTGATGAGGAAAAGCCTGCTGGTCTAGAAAAAAATCATAAAGTAAGAAACAAGGCCTGAGATTGGATTGGGAGTGAATCTGCACAGTTATCAATGTCCTGTTGTGTTTCGTGAAAGATGCCTGGTCCTTTCAATACTGCATTTCATGTAGCGATGAAAATGGGATATGGAATATCATCGTGAAAACTGGTTTGAGTGGGATAATGATGACTAAGGGGCCGTCAATGAAAAAACCCAACAGGACCCAATTGTGAAGAGTGACCTGGATGCTGAACCTGCTCCATAATCTCTGCTTTTGTCTAGGGGCCTCCAAACAACTCTCACTCCACCAACCTTTGGAGCTTGGACCCGATTTGGACGTGATCTAAGCATTCCACCCCAATAGCTCTTATGATTTCCCACTGGAAAGAAAAGTGGGAAGCTGGGATCTGGGAAAAGCTTTTCAAGATACTTTGATGGTAGTAAAGCCTTATGCACTACTGTGCTTAGGGATGACCGTGTGGAAGATTGAAGCCCATTGTCTAGATTTATATTACTCCATCGGCTGTATCATAATAATGGCTATTCTGAAAAAGCACATTGCTTTAGCAGTAATACCACTGGCATATATCTTTATAAAATTTCATTTTATCCAACTAGCTCAGGATATTTTAACATTTACTTTCTCAATTACTTCTGTGACAGGGGCATGTTGCCTGTGGCTACTGTGAACTGAGATTAAAATCCACGAGTTCAGCCTTTTAAGATTTCTAGTCACTCCCCTGAACCAAACTCTCTCCCTAAATGGTAAGTGAGTTTAAAGCTAATCTAACTACTAAAATAATAATAGCCAGAGGCTATGCACGGTAACTTCTATCTCCTGTTTAGTGTTGAGAGAGAGTTTGGGGTTTTCTACACCAAACAAAACCAGGTTCATGTTTTTCAAGGAAGTGTCAGCTCCATAAACCTGCATATTTATAATACCATTCTACTCATGAGTAAATATGAGATACATGAATCTACCGATTTTTTGAACACCATTAATATAAATTTCCTTGTATTTTCGTGGTTTAGAACTCATTAAAAACATAAAAACAATTCCAGGAACCCTCTTTTAGGTCTTCCTAATTATGTTGACAGGAACTGCAGCTTTTCCAATTCTCCAGAGGCGGTTTTACTCTATAATGAGGCTTTTGAGCTAGATGTTTTCACATGATGTTTCAGGTTTTACTTTGAATGCATATCTGCCATGTCCTCTACCATTTTAAATGCTAAAATGAAAATGCAACAGGTTCAAGTAGCAATTAATAAATTCTGTCATTTATAGAAAAAATCAGTAGCTTCCATCCTCTGAGAAAACAAGCATTTCATAAATATTGAATACCACTACCCACATACCCTACAAGTTAGCTAAAAAGACAGTAATTCCATTAGAGGCTTTCGGCAAGGAAAAGATAAAATAGTTGAGATAAAGTAGCTGGCATTATTTGTTACTATTTTACTTTTAAAATGTAGTGAACAGCAATGTCATACATTCCAAACTTCCAAGGGAAAATTTTGCCAGTTACTGAAAACACTGAGCCCTTTATTAAGGAGATTTCTTGTTGTACAGCTGTGTGACTTGGCTGAATATTTGATTAGTTGTACATGCAGCATATGCTTGTATCAGAATAATTTTAGCCATATAAAATATTCATCAGTATCTGATAGCACCAGAAATGGAAATCTGAACAGTTATCCTGTCCAGAAAAGGATTTAATGTTTCATAATCAGAAGAAAGGTGACCAATGTCTTTCAGTTCTTAAAGAAGGCTGAATTTAGACAAGGAAGGCACTCTGACTAGTAACCGTTTCCTTAAAACTAGATGGTTCATTCTCAACTTCCTTTAAAAATCATATAACTAAACCCTCAATGACTGAATTGCTCCGGCTAGAAATTGAAAGTAAAAATCTCTCCTTGTCACATAAAGCTATAATAAAGCGTAGTTAATAAGTGAGTACTTTGGGATCTTGCTTACAGGAGAGTTACATTCTTTTTATCATTTAATGTAGTATCTTTTCAATACGGGACGTGAAGGTGAGATTTCGTCTTTCCTTTATTAGAGTCAAACCGAGAGGGATGAAACCGACACTCAGCAGCCGTTGGTGTAATGGGTAAGGGACGAAGGCTGATTTCCACTGTCGTCTCACAGAATGATTTCTCAGTGAGGGAACTGCCCCCAGGCTGTCCTTGCCCTCTCCTCGCTGTGTTCGCTTTCCTCCCAGATGATTCCATCTCATCCAGTTTTATAGCACCTATCATTTTCTAACATACTATGCAACTTATAGGTCTTCTCGCTCTTGACATACACCTGAAGGTAATCCCTCTGTGGGGTCTCCATGTTCCCTAATGCGTCCCTAGTACCCAGAAGAATGCCTGGCATAGAAAAGGCAGTCGATAATATATTTTGAATAAACGGATGAAAAAAGACAGTAAGGGATTACAAAAGATGGATACAACTATTACAATTTGAAAGGGGAAATATGTTTTTCTCAAGGTTAAGGGAAAATGTAGGTAAGACCAGTTGTAGCATAGTTTTCTTTTAAAGCAAAGTTTTAGCTTCACACCAAAGAATTGTATTATAAAATAAATACAAGAACTTGGTATTTCTAAACCTCTATGCTCGATGAAGTTTTTACCATCCAAATGTTTAGCCTCACTTTCTTTTCCTTTCTTATTTTAAAATGGACCGGAACTCAACGCTATAAAGAAAGTCACAAAATATATGTACCTTTATTTTTAATTTTGCTTGGAATAATCAATTAATCCAGCAGCCAGAAAATAGCTTGCAGTATCCTAGATCCTCCCCTACCAATTTACTTTACTTTTCATTTTCAGCTGGCATGAGGGCATTTCCTGGATGCAGCCTAAGGGCTTTCTTACTGCAGAGCTGAATTGTAGAAGAGCTGTGGTTTTTTCAGGTGCTCACAAAATCAGTTGTAGCCCCTGTATTCTTATACACAAATAAATTGGCTCTACATCCTAATGGGATTTCAGGCCACACAGCGTTGTAGACAAATTATAAAAACAGATTCAACCACATTCGAAAGAAGACCCAAACAAGCTTTATAAGTAAGTGCAATCGATTTCCCAGCTCAACAAGTAATGTAACCAAATATTTCTAATCTCAAGAGTCTAAAAGCCAAATAAATTACCCTTACTTCTTGATCAGCATAAATTGTTAGTTGATAAGTTAGCAAGTAGCTACAAAGCTAGTTTTATTGTAAAGTTTTATTACATTGAATATACTATTGTACCACAAAAAAGGGAAAATGCTATTAAAGGAATGCTTAATTTACTACTTTAAGACCATCATTGGAAATACTGATATATTGTTGCTTATATATTACATGATCCTTAAAACCTCTGTTTGTTTTTCCAGGTATTTTTAAGGATTCCTCTTATATGCGAGATTTACTGATGTATTCTAGATGTTTTCAATGAAGAATTCATGGTGATTACATTATTTATAGTACTATAGTAGTTATTTATTTACAGATGATCAATTCCAGGAACTAGCTTTACTAGGTATCTGACATTGAACAACTTTAAGAAAGCTTTTAAATCATCTCTAGATTTATAAGGCATTTCCTTGTTTCTTGGATTACTTAAGCACGCCCATTTCTGGAAATGCCTAATCAAAAGCATTAAATTTAAAATAATTGTAAATTGGAGTACTGATGGCTATAAAAGTGCAATTATTGTATCAGTTCACCAATACAGCCCAATTTGCCAATAAAAGCACTGAAATTGTGGTTTGTATTTCCAGCAAACCTTTGTTGAAAGCCACAGATTGGATAATGGTAGGAAAAATTGTTCTCATCATTTCTCTATTGTCATAATAAAGTGAGCCCATTCCTTTTAAAACCAAGGGTTCTAAGAAGTTTCTAAGCCAGAAACGTAGGCTAACGCAATAGTTTCAATACACATTCTAGAATGGTGGGAGTTTGTCCCGAACTCCTTGGTTAAATTGAGCATCACCTCTCTTCCAGAACAGGAAACAAACTTCAAGGACTTCAAGGGCTGGAAGGTAATGTAAATAAGAGATGTGAGCCACCTGTGGGCATACGGAGACATCAAGCGAGTAGTCGGAACTGTGTCCAATTAGAGAGCTCAACGCTGGCCTAAAGGCAGTAATGGCTACACTCTTTCAGGAGATTGCCATGCAGAAATGCGTTACACAACATTGCCGGAAATTCCAATTTTTCAAGAAAAGAGCAGATTAAGGTTTTTATTTGCAACCACTCGAATTTTATATGCTGTGTCATGTTTTTAAAACATTTGCACATATTTGGACTGGATTAAACTTTTGAGCTACAGTTTGCCACCTTGTCTAGAAGTCTGAAAATTCAATGGTATTTTCTTAATGGAAAAAAATGAGATAGTTTCCTGCTAAAATCTTGTTCTTTTTAGACAGTACTGCCCAATTAGCCAGTAGTGGCATTCTCCTGAGTCACAAAGGAATTTTCTATGCCCATTTATACATTCATTATACTGAATGTCCATGAGGCCCAACATCTGTTTCATGCATATATCTTTGTCATATAAAAAAATACCACTTTTAAGCCCAAATGTACCATCTTGATATTAGTTTTATTATAATTGTTTCAAAGTAGGTTCGTCATAACATCATAGTTACTTTTTGACACATTCAGGACAGTATTCGGTGTCATTATCCTAATAAAACAGAGGATAAGAGATGAAGAACAAAATTAATGTTTTCTAGTATTTCAAACCTATGGCTTTGACCTATAAAAATGTATCAGTTATGGATGAAACTGCGATGCATATGGAAAAATATTCACTCCCTAAACTTTTCCTCATGAATGAAGCATATTAATCAATTTTTCTCCATCACCATTTAAAAGTTTCTGGGGCCGGCCCAGTGGCGCAAGCAGTTAAGTGCACGCACTCCGCGGCTCGGTCCAGGGTTCACCAGTTTGGACCCCGGACACACACCTACGCACCGCTTGTTAAGCCAAGCTGTGGCAGCATCCCATATAAAGTAGAGGAAGATGGGCATGGATGCTAGCCCAGGGCCAGTCTTCCTCAGCAAAAAACAGGACGATTGGCATCGGATGTTAGCTCAGGGCTGGTCCTCCTCACCAAAAAAAAAAAAAAGTTTCTACCTTCTAACCTCCCTCTCCATATAGCCAACATTTAATATAACAATGAGAGTATATCTATATCTATATCTATATAGATATGGGGGGAGAGAGAGAGAGAGAGATGTATCTTGTTGGTTCTGTTTCTTTGGATAACCCTGACTAATACAGCAAGCTAATTTTATACATGTTGCTGTTAAACTCCATCTCCCCTATCTTATAACTTTATGGATTTTTTCTTTTTATTTATTTTCTTTTTACGTTTTTTATTTTTTATTTTCTATTTATCTTTTTATTTATTTTCTTTTATTCTTTTATTTGTCTGTACCCAAAATGAAGGAATTTATATTTATTCACAATAAACTTCATCTTACTGAGTTAACTCATTATTCCTGGCTGAATGATTCTTTTGGAGGCTTGATTCTGATCTCCCACGTATTCACTGTCTGCCAGATTTATGTCAAATACAGAGGATAGAATCATACCTGCTTCATCAAGGCTAGTTTTTGAAGTCAGATCAATGTAAGAGCCATTTGACTTTCTTAGGGAATGCTCTACACCAGCCATAGCCAATGTGAGTGTTGGAGTATTTTTATTGTTTTTCCTGAGTGTAAAAATCTACCATAATAGGCCTTTTGAATCATATTAGACAAATTATAATGCTCAAGCTGAATGACACAGTTTATTCTTACCTAGCTCATTAACTTCTCAGAAGAGACAAAACCCTTTGAATGAATAATCCCAGATGAGTATTGAATTGAGCATGTACCCCAAGGGAATTTAGGCCATCTGTTAATTCTACTGAGCAAAGGCTTTCCTTTAGTACTCTCAGCTTTGGAGAAACGGAATCCAATTTGCCTCCAGGCCCCATCTTTTCAGCCTACCATTAAATACTTTGTCTATCTAAAACAAACTTTTGTAACCACTGCGTGTTATTTGAAACCCAATGTTTTTCTTTCCCACAATGAACATAGATGGGTATATTAAGGACACTGAAAAAGTATTTTGCAAGTAGACACAATTCTTTCTTAGGATCTGGCGTCCTTTAAAAAATTTTTTCCTGAAACATTTGTTAAGCTTTATGTAAACAATTATCAGGTCAAATAATTCTTTCCATTTTGCACAGTAAATATTTTGGAAGGTAACCATTATTGCATCTTGAAATGTGACAGAAATCTATTGTTATTCTTATCTGACCATCCTTCCCATCCCTCTACCTTCTTTCTGAACACAGGCATGTGTAGCAAGCCTTTCACAAACAAGGAATCCGTTCAGGACTTAGAGACCTGGGCCAATTTCCACTCAACAGGTTTCCTATGCCCTGGTAGGTGCCAAACAGCAGGTCTTGTGTTTCCCCAAAAGAATTCTTAATAGAGACGGGATTAAACTCTAAGTGGCTTTCTGATTTCACCATTTCTGAAGTCCAGTGTTAGGCTGCTGAAAGGTCACTTCATTTGTACCATCAGGAGCCTAACAGGCTTTAGAAACTGAGTGAGCGATGTAATGATTTGTGTGTGTGTGTGGATGAAATATTGGAGTAGCTAGCAATCTGTTGCGTTAAAAGCACATACACATTTTTGAGCATCTCTTCATTTTTTGAAAACAACTCTCTGTAGTTTCAAGTTTAAATAAGGTATGTGAGATAAAAATTATTATTATTGTAGTAATTGTATAGTAACAGAAAGACAAAAGTAAAGAAATGCATGCATTTGCCTAATACTGATTCTCAACTCCACTCAAAGCAAATATTTACTCATCATCTGACTCTAAAAAGTAAAATGTCCTCAGGGTGGGAATGCACCTATAAATGTCCAGTCTATAAATGCCAAAAGCCAGGTTGCAGCAATGGCTCCACAGACTCATGTTCAATCAGATCAATATACAATCAAGACAAAAGAGAAAACATAACTCACTCTGAATGGGGCACTCTCCAAATGATCAAACATGAAATTAAACAGGAGAGAAAACACTAAAACAATTGCTTTTCTGAACATAATCAGTTTCATCTGGAAAATGAGTTTTATACAGATATAATGAGTTCCCAAGAATAATTTGTGCAAAGTCCAATCGATGGTGTTGGGCTTCTGTAAACCTTGCCTAGTGCCATCTTGGTGGCGATTTTTTGTCCTGAGCATTGTCCAGCATTCCCTGTGCCCTCTGAGGCATGGGACTGCTGAATATCCCATTGGAACCACAGGATCATGCAAGGTTATCTGTGAAAATTTACTTGACTTGGACCCACAGGTGAGCTCTCACTTTGAAATGAAGAAAGGGCATCACTGGAATTAACAACTTTGATAGAGTCAGTTTATAATCCCTACTTCAGCAAGACGTGGAAATTCCATAGGCAAGGGTTATTTACTGATATTCATCCTAAGAGGTTTTCCTTCTTCTCAAGGAGGTGTGTCTTCCTCCAGTTTTAAGAAATACAAGCCAGAAAGATTCAGAAGGGTCAGGATACTCCATATACTCTGTAGAACTGAAATTAGGGGATAAAATGAATATCTTTGATAGATTAACGTTTTTAAATTAATTTTATTTGTACAATTCCTATATCACAAGGGTAATATTCTGGCTAGTGATAGATGTGGGTCTGTTTTTGTCAATAGCCATGTATTCTATTTATTGAGGAGGATCCCCAAGGTCCATTGTACTAGATATTTAGAAAATCTCTTAAGGATCAAATACATTTTTCCCTCAAGCTCACTGTGTTATTACATTTGTTTATTTTTTTCAGTCGTGGATGAAGTAGGTGGTTTCCACCTACTTCTAAACTGACTTAAGTGATATTACAAGGAAGAAGAATAGATATAATAAAGCTATTATGAAAAATTGAAAGGACAAGAGTCAAACGGAAAGAGGGATTTTGTTGAAGAGTCTATAAAGGAGCTTTGACTAAAATATGAACAGTATCTTCAACAGCAACTTTACAGAAAATGAAGCACACAGACATCCTTTTTTATACTATTTCTTATCACTGCTCTCAAAAAAAAAAAGAGTTGAGAAGAAAAGGTGAAGTGATAGGAATTTTTTCTTTCCTGTAAGTGTCTCAATCATCTTCTGAGAATTTTTCTTTCTCTCAAGTCTTAGCTCTCACTCTCTACAGAAATCATCCCTGTGCCAGACATTGTTAATTGCCCTCCTAATATCTATTCACTCCATCTCCCTTACTAATAGGACATGAATTAATTTAGTGGGTAATGTTTCCGTTTTAAAATACTTGGCCTTCGACACTCCCATGAATCTGAAGATGGGCATGTGACCCAGTTCTGGGAAGACTGTAAGCGGCAGTTAGGGTTGGGCTTTTCAGGGTGTTATGGTCTTCCTGACAAACCAGGTGAACCTGCTCCACATAGCTCTTGCCTTTTTCCTTTTCTTCCTTCCTAGAATGGAAAAGTGGTGTTTAGAAGGGCAATAGCTTTTTTTGTAAATATGAGGAGACAACCTTACACTAAGGATGATGACGCTGAAAGCTACGGGGAGGCTAGGATCTCGATGTCATCGTGTCACCACAACAACCCTGGACTACCGTCTGCCTCCAGACTCTGTGTTATGTGAAAAATAAGATAAATCAAATAAAGCACTTAACGGAGTTTCTGCGACATACAGCTGCGTACAACGTTAACTCCTAGACATCCCTTATGTGACCCTGCCGCTCTGGTTCGGGTGCTCCTCCTTGTCTCCATGGCATCTCCTACGATCCCAAACACAGTATTTTCTGTCCCTCACGGCAAGATAAATTTCAAGAAGACAGAGATCATGTCAATTGCTCAATCAACGATGTGCCCAGAACCTTGCACGTGTCTACACAGCACAAACAATACCTTTGTGGAATGTGGGAATAATGAAGAAATGATTGAACTAGTACAACACCTACCTCTCTCTAGATCTACTACTAGCACCATAGTCCGGAATTCCTCTTTTTTTCACCTAGACTATTGCAGTAGCTTTCTCATGGTTCTGCCTGTGTCCTCCTTCCCTGGCTTCCCGTTACATTTAGAATAAAATCCAAATCCTTTACACGGTCCGTGAGGCCTGTACCGTCTGGCTGCTCCCTGCTGCTTTGCATCCATCTCCTTCCACTCTCTTCAGTGTGCTCCAGCCACAATGGCTTTCTGTTTACTGAAACATTCCAAGCTCATTCTCACCTTACGAACTTTGTGCTAGGTGTTCCATTTCCACAGATTTTCGCACGGCTGTCTCTTTTTTGCCTTTCCAGTCTCAGCTTAGATCACTTCCTCAGAGAGGTACAGCTGACAATTCGATCTAAAGGACCTCATCAAGCCTCCTATCCCATAACCCTCTTGTGGGGCTGTAGAGAAAATATTTTTGTTTCCACAGTTAGGGCTTTCTGAGAAAACTTTCCTGAAACTTGGAACCCGGGCTAACATGCAATCCTTAGTGACTGAATAAAAATTGGGAACTCCAGAGAGATTTGCCTTTCCAGATGTACCTGTTTACATTGCAAGGGGAGATGAAACACAGGACCATGGAGACATTCTAAAAGGTCAAGATCCAGGATCCTTCCCTTTCCTTTTCTGAGGAAACTCTCAAAAGAAGAAGGAAGACATTGCCTCTCTCTCCTATATAAGTGTCTAGATTCATTTTCTGGGGGGAAAAGAGGTTTACTCACTTACAGTACTGACCCAGGATGTGGAGAGTGATATCTGGCTTTCACTGTATCGCCACGGAAGGAGGACACTGTAGCACCAGGCTCCGGCACATTCTTATTTGCTATAAATAAGTAATAACAAACATTCTTTGCTCCAGAAAGCTCATGTTGGCATTCAGGTTAATATTAACAAATATAGCATTTTTTTTTTTTTTTTTGTGAGGAGATCAACCCTGTACTAACCTCTGCCAATCTTCCTTTTTTTTTGCTAAGGAAGACTGGCCCTTGGCTAACACCCGTGCCCATCTTCCTCCACTTTATATGGGACGCCGCCACAGCATGGCTTGCCAAGCAGTGCATCGGTGCATGCCCGGGATCCAAACCGGCGAACCCCGGCCGCCGCAGCAGAGCACGCACTTAACCGCTTGCGCCACTGGGCCAGCCCCCAAGCATAGTATTAAAAACCTAATATCTCCTTTATTTTTTATAGTTCCTATCATCTGGTACTGGGTACTTGCATCACTCTATAGTGGTCCATGAGTCCGGAGTCTGCCATGTTTATGACTCATGTCTAAAGAGCTGCTAGTAGGAAATCAATAAATACTAGCTGAATACTAGTTGAATAAATAAATCAATCACTGAAATGACAATTTTTTGGAGAACTGGATTGTATAGCTTTCTACTGATTTGGCTTAAAGCAGAGGGGAGATTATAAATTTTGGAAAGTGATTGTTTATCTCAGATGGCCTCCTAAGGATAGTATATGTAACACGTATTTGAAAATTAAGATTTTTAAAAATGCCTGTAAGGAAGACATTTTGGTTTTTTAATATACTGATTTCCTTATGACTTAGGTATTAGCTGTATAGTAAATGAGATTTATATTTTATATAAATATTGAATAATTTATCTGTATTCCTGCCCAGCTGCAAAGGAATTGAGTTGAGCAGGACCAAGACTTCTCTCAAAAAGCAGTTTTAGTTCTTCCCAAAGGTCTGAACAAGAACACAATGAAATCCTCGGAGTTCTGCATCCTACGTTAACTGGAAAACTGTAACAGACTGTAATTTAGTAATTCTCAATATTTTTGAGTATCTATCACATGGGAGCTGACAACAATTTATACTTGAGGAGGACTACACCTTAACGGCATTCAAGATGAGTTATTCCCAAAATACACTCCAGAGATCCTGCAGAGTAGACGTGTTAAGCATCATCCACTTGGAGATTGAGAAATATCTTCAAAAAATGGTAATTTTCCTTTTGGTGGAGCTGATATTGAGC
This sequence comes from Ceratotherium simum simum, assembly GCF_057802395.1. Taxonomy (NCBI): domain Eukaryota; kingdom Metazoa; phylum Chordata; class Mammalia; order Perissodactyla; family Rhinocerotidae; genus Ceratotherium; species Ceratotherium simum. The sequence continues at coordinate 6,833,417 of NC_141914.1, read as the reverse complement.
TCTTACTTCTGAGAACATTTGCACAATTTGTTCCAGCTGATCATCTCATTATAGAAAACAAACAAACATATTGACACCATAAATATTTGCTAAATGTAATTCTTAAGGATTTCACTCACAGAGAAAGATGAACTTTGACTCATGGTGGTAGATTAGAGAATGGCTGGAATTAATTAGCCGTTCTCCTTAAACATTAAAAATTTTAAACTATGGTTTATGATAATAATCATTTCTTCTTTAAGATCTGCTGAATGTAGCATATATTTTTTAAATTCTATCATAACAAGTGAGTCAAAGTTATATAAAATTTGAAGAGAATGTAAGCAAAATTAAACCTCAGAGACCAAAGCTAACCTAACCAACATATTTGATCAACCATTTAGAGAGGTATCCATTCTAAAAGGTTATTTACAAATGTGTTGCTACTGTGGATAAGGGTGTCCAGACTAAAATCCCACTGGGAGGATATCAACTAAATATAACTGATAGAAGATAAGCTGTATGATTGGACGTTATAAGGTTGCAACACCCAATGCCTTCAGAAGGGTAAAATCTGGGTAAACAAGAGTTGAGAAGTAAACATTGTGTAGTGTGTCTCTAGCATACTCCATAGAAGAGGGCGCCCTGATTGGCAGGTGTGAGCCTCTAGCCTTCTCAGCAGGTATATTGCTGTAGTAAAGTGTGCATGCCCATCTATTAACATTGTTTCTAAAGATCATCTAAATACTTTTTGTCTGAGTTTTCTTAAAATCATCTGTTTTCTTAAAATCATCTGATTTCCCAAACAGATATCACTTCTGAGAAGAAAATGTGCTGATCCTCCAACATCAGTATTTCCAACGATTTATAAATTCAAAAAATTAATTTGTGAGGCTCTTGCAGTTTGCTAGGCATGAATCAGTCTTCCAGAAGCTAATACCTACAGAGAAAGATAAAATCAAGTTCCTGAACCTACAAAACCGAGAAATAAGATTTAGAACCATAGTGATACCATAACTATCACTACACTATACATTATACCCATAATTATACAGTATGTATTTTATACATTATACCATATACAAAGCAATACGGAAAGGGTGATGCTCTTGCTAATTCCTAATCCTTGCAAAGAAAGATGTTTATGAAGGCCTGAGGCGAGGGCTGGATACATAATTTGCAGGGCTCAGTGCAAAACGAAAACGTGGACTCCTTGTTCAAAGGTAGGGAAAAAGTCATTTCTGTTCTTCTGCTGTCTCTCAACCTGTCATGGTGATTTTTATGTGCTTTTGATGTCATGCTCCCTCGGGAATGAGACTCCCTGCTGGTCAGGTGCAGACTCTCAAAAGTGCCCTCTCCACACTCATGCCTAGGTGCCCACTGGGGACAGAGGGCTGCAGAAGTCACGGGGTAGAGGCAGGGGAGTGGGCTGCAGGACACCCAACCAGGGGAGGTAGGGAGGTGACAGGAGGCAGGACCATGTGTGAGTAGAGGCTCCAAGACCCCAGTGCATGCTTCATCCAAAATTATCCAGTGGGATAAATTTAAAAAACTACAAAATACAAATTTAAAGATAAAATCTTTAAGAATTTCAAGATGACCACATTGTATTGAACCCTAAACATCGGGCCCTGTGCTATCGCCCTAGTCACATGCACGAACCCGGCCCTTCCTAAGGCAGAAGTAGTTACAGTCTCCTGTCCAGGCCCTGGCCCTGACTTCCTCTGTCTCATCTGTTTCTGTCATCCATGGGCTGTTCTGGTTGCTTTCGGGTCTCCGGGCTGATGTGGTCTTTGCAGAGAACCCTAAGCTTTGCTGTCTGCCATTGCTCTGTACCCAGTTGCCCTCAACTGTAACCATATTGCTCTTGCTACAGAAATTTATGTTCCTAATCACTATGCACAAATTCCCACAGCACACCAACAGTAGAAGGTATGGCACTCCTCCAAAACTCCCTTCGAATGCTAATGCTTCTTTCTAGTCATGCCAGTGCAGGAGTGGGGAGTTTGAGAGACCTCTACGACTTAACTCAGGTCCAGGCTCAGAGCAGCTTAAAAGAAATAGCCCCATGACTCAAATATCCTCTCCTCTATGTGAAGCTCTTATCTCTGACTATAAAAGATGCCAACAAGATGGACCAACCTGCCACTTCCTGATCATGTTGGGGATGTGCATTTGAAGAGTTCTATGAGTTACAGTGAACTGTGAGTGTGAGAGGCCTGGTCTGAGGGGCCAGGGGGTCTTCTGTCTTGAGCACCTCTTCACTAAAACACAAAGTCTAACAGATCAAGTTACTAATTAGTCCAAGCATGACCTTGGACAGTCACTTCATCTCTCTCTCATTCTTCATCCATCAAAAACCAAAATGTTCAAATTAAGGTTCTTAGGATCCTAATTGGTTTCAAAAGTGTTCAATTTCATGAGAGGAAATAGAAAGGAAAGAAGAAATGTAACCAAAAAGGCTCTTTCCAAATAAATCTGAAAATATATCTTTTCAATATATCCTTTTTCACTTCTAGCCTGACACGGATTCCCTAACGTGTCAGGTCAGGTCCTCCAGGAAGCAGATGCTGAGACGGAGTTAGAAGTGCAAGAGGTCCACTGAGGATGGGGGTCAGAGGTGGGCAGTGCCTGTGAAAGACAAGAAAAGAGGAAGCAGAGGTGAGCAGGAAATGCTTTCAGACACAACACAGATCCAACAGTCATAAAAGGAAAGGAAGGAGAAGGCAGAAATGGGGGGAGACAGCCTCAGAGCGCTGCAAACCTGAAAAAGTCTCAGGGAGCTCGGTAGGGAGCTCAGAGCAAAGACAGCCCGTTGGAGAGCTCCCACATTGGGCAGAGATGGGTGGCCGTTAGTACTCTCAGGTAGGGTCCGAGGGTTACCTGGGAAGACTGGCCTCAGATCCAACTCGAGGTGGTTCCTGAGGAGCTGCTGCTGGAGGTGGTCATCTAACTGTGGGTTCTTTCCTGAAGGGAGACCCCGGTGTACCACTCCACGAATGCCACACTTGAGCACGTCAATCCTAAAAGCAACACATGGGAGTTAGGAAACCAGGTGTTTTTGCCAGATCCCATCACAAACTTACATTTCTAGACTCAGTTCTAGTATTTTCAAGGTGAGGGGACAGTTGATCATCATTAATGAGTATCATATAATTAATGAGAATTAAAATAATTTTTTAAAAAGATGTGGAGTGGAGAATTTTAGAGCTGGAAGGAATCTTAATTATGTAACCAACACTTTCATTTGACAAAGAGAAAACCGAGGCCCCACGGGGCTAAGTACCCAACGTCACCATGGGCTGGTTAGCACCAGGGCAAGGGATGGAGCCGACACCTCCTCACCCCTACCCCTTTCAACAGAGTTGAACAAGACAAAGACAGAGAAATTTTATTTCATCAACAGTTCAGACTTTGAAAAAGTATTCAGAATTAGGAACAACTCTTCTGTCTAAGTTGAAGCTGACAGCAATGGGGCAGGTTAGTAAAAGTTTACCAGAGAATTCATTCAGCACCACAAAAGTCATAGGGGTGGGTCATATTACTTGGTCTCCAATGCATAAGGAGGTGAGACATTAATGAAAATTGCTTCACATTTTACTGAATACATTTTACCTTTATGGATTTGAATCCAGAGCCCCCTGGAAGATGTGCGCCTTCTCCCAAAGTTTCAGGTTCCTGTTCCCTTCACCACGTGACCCCGTCTTCTGTCAGTTATCTTTCTTTGCTTTCTGCAATCGACAGTCAACATGGCTCTGATTTTATTTAAACATTTAAGTAACTAAAATAAATATTCTGGGGGCCGGCCCGGTGGCGCAACCGGTTAAGTGCGCGTGCTCCACTGCGGCAGCCCGGGGTTCCCCGGCTTGGATCCCGGGCGCGCATCGAAGCACCGCTTGGCAAGCCATGCTGTGGTGGTGTCCCATATAAAGTGGAGGAAGATGGGCATGAATGTTAGCCCAGGGCCAGTATTCCTCAGCAAAAAAAAAGAGGAGGATTGGCAGATGTTAGCACAGGGCTGATCTTCCTCACAAAAAAAAATAATAAAATAAATAAAATAAAATAAATATTCTGCTCCCAAGAAGCAGAGATTTGGAACAATGAAAATTGAGAAACCATCTTTCTCTTTAGATAAGTGTGACCAGGACAAAGTAAGATGAAAATGAAGCTCAGGGAGCTGGGTGAAAGAAAGGGACATACTCCACCCTCCCCTGCAAACCAGAGAATGAGCCACACCAGTAAGTCTCAACAAGCTATTTATTTAGAGCAACGTACAGATTATAAGATACACTCAGTATGACACTTATTTTGAGATCATCATAAAACCAAATGCTTTTAATTTTTTTTTTTAAGGAAGATTGGCCCTGAGCTAACATCTGTTGCCAATTTTCATTTTTTTTCCTTTTTTCGCCCCAAAGCCCCCAGTACATAGTTGTATATCCTAGTTCTAGGTCCTTCTTGTTCTTTTATGTGGGGCGCCACATCAGCATGGCCTGATGAGCAGTGAGTAGGTCCACGCCCAGGATCGGAACCAGCGAACCCCACCACCAAAGCAGAACATGTGAACTTAATCACAGAGCTACCAGGCTGGCCCCCCAAATGCTTTTCTTATGAATGCACTTCAGTTTACAATATTTGCAATACAGCAAATAGTAATCTATAATCATTATCATTGTCAGGTTAAGAAATATTAGAGCAGCTGTTACTGGCTTGAAAGATACTGATACCTTCCTAAAAATACCTAAAAATATTTTGTTGTTTCAAGGACTAAGAAAAGTATATACTACTAGGCTAAGTGACCCTTAGGGGAAGGGCCCTGAGGATATTACAGCTTTGATATGATGTGTTCTGTCAAATAAAATGTAACCTCATTTCTCAGAAGACCACTTGGCTGACGGAAGTCTCCCACTGGCACACCGCTATCCGGGATGCTGTCTCTAGGCAAAAAAGAAGTAGAGAGCAACTTTATTTTACCAAAGCCATTAGAGGTCAACTGGAAATCCAGAACATCTATAGGAGATTGCTGAAGGGTTAGTATATGTTGCTCTGTCTTGGTTCCAGTCTCTACTTAGAGCTGAGTCACTGCTTAGATCGAGATCAAGTGAATTTTGTTGACACCGGCAGGGAGAAATTCTCCGTGATATGTTACACCCAATACTAACAGAAACACCAAGAGCACAAAGCAACAGCAGGTTTACTATCAAATCACCCTTACCTGAAACGCTACCTTAATTCTAACTTTGGTTAACACAGAGCCCCTGACACTGTTCTCTGGGATGGTTCCCACACCCTCTAGAACTAGAATTTCTGAATGAATGTCTAGGTGAGGGCAGAGTACCCAGGCAGCTTGTGCCTCAAAAGGCTCAAAATGAAAAAGGCACAGTAAAATAAATCAGTTGGACTACTTAGTGGTAAATGCCTCATTTTCTTGTTGTCTTTACCCTTCTGACCCAACGGAACAGTAATGTATATCCTCTCACTGCATTCTTAATAAGGTTATTTACACTGCATAGCCAATGAGTTTGTGCCCTATGCAATATATTCTCAGCTCTGAAATGTGTGTGAGAGTGTAGACATCGTTACTGGAGAAATTAACCTTGTAAATGCAGAGCACCCTTACTGAAGCTCTGGGTTTTGATTATTCAAGAGTGACGCAGGAATCCAGGCAGTTTTCTGCAGAATTATAATGACCAGCCTTGCAAATAGCCACTGACTATGAATAAGTAACAATATCTTGGCAACAAGCGAAGAATTCTGACTTCATTTTTTAAATATCTGTGCACTGGTTTCTAATTTTGAATGCCAACAGAGGAAAGAAATGCCGTGAATATCTCTGATACACAGAATTTAGTGCTTATTCCTCAGTAGTGACCTGTATTTTGAACTTGGCTGAACAAAGCCAGAAGGAGAACACCGACAGAGCAGAACCTTTTCAAGCCACGCAGTCTGCTGCTCAGAGCCCCCATTACGCCCCAGGAATCCGCCTATGTCCCACCCTCTACTTAGCCACACTGACGTGATTTCAGCAACCACAGCCAAGACATATCAGGAAAAACTAGAACTTTACCAATTTCCTGATTCATTAAGAGGTTCTAGGAATCTAACGGTGTGATGAAGCTACTAAGTTATAGCTGGAAAACAAGTTACTAGGGGTCAAAGGAGAAACAAATATTTTCTGACTTAGGTAAAAGCATGAGCTAGATCATATGGCTTTAATTTCAACCGGTTTTCTAACAAAGGAAAAACGCTAAGGATTCACATGAGACGTGGAGATTCTTCCTCTGCTTCTCCCTCCTTCAATTCACGAGAGCTCCCTCCTCTTCCTTGTACCTGTTAACAGGCAGAAGGGGAGGTTATTTCAGAAAGCCTGTAATTGAGAAGAATATTAAAAAGCTCTTAGCTGGGAAGAAAAGGTCATCCATCTAATGGCCTTCAAGCTGGCGTATCAGACCCAACCACCAGGCCTGAGCATCAGGGAGTCGATGGGGGGAGAATGTCCCTCTCTTCCATGTGAAGACCTACGGAATTCATGGCATCCACGATAATAAATATAAATCTCATTGCTGGTCATGGTATAGGTGAGGTTACAAGAGTGTACTTATTTGTGAAAAATGTACAGCTGATATTTGTGCATTTCAATGTCTTTAAGTCATATCTCACAACAGTAAATATTAATAATAATAATAATCATCGAGTAGGGTTGGGGAGTGAGTGGAAGTAAAGACAAAACAAGAATGGCTAATATTGACAATTTTTGAGGCTGGATGATGGGTACATGGGGTTCATTATACTATTCTATTTATTTTTTATATGTTTGAAATTTCCTAAAATAAAAGGTTTACAAATGCTAATTGTTTCAATTTTATCACCAACCCACAGCCACAACTTTTATCCCTGTGAGGACCATGATTAAAGTCCACTGTGTGTTTGACATTTAACAATACAGGCTGAAGACGCCACCTTCACACAACCCAACCTGAAGGAAATAGCTTGACATTTTCCAACCTCTGAGTCTTTGCTTGAATAAAGATGGGGCATTAGGGAAGCTTGCCCATCATCATCAAATATTATTCTATTGCCTTAGGAAGTCGGAAATACCCAACGAACAGCTCTACACTCTCATGGTTTTTTTGGTCTGCAGTGTTGTATATACTTCTTAACATCACCTTAAATAACCCGAGCACTTGTGGATTTATCCAAGTCCCCTCACTACTGACTTAGTCATTATTTCTTCTACTATTTCCAGCATTCCCAGATTAGGAATACTCAGTTTTTGTACCACTACCCAGCAGCCCACTTAAAGTACCAATATATAGATACTGAAGTCTTGTTACAAATGTTTACTTGATGTTCAGGCATTGGTACCACCTGAAGTAAGGATGAAACTGTTTAGTCAGCAGCACATTTTCATGTTACACAAGAAAGGGTTAGTTAGTGCTCAGCAAATGTGTAAGGAATGAATGAATCATAGAAGAAACATGTTTAAACAGTTAAAGAATTTTATACTGGACCTCAAAGACCAGAAGTAAAGACAAGCAGTAAAATATTTGAGCCAAAAAAAGAGCATTTGTAAAGATTTTAAAATTAAGGTCACAAGAAAGTATTTATGGAGTTATTATGGGCCAAGAAATGCTACAATATATGGAGGCTTTAAAAAGTTACATATACTGCTTTTTACTTCTAAAAGGACTATTGGTTTAAGAGCTGCTAAAAGTAGTCAAATCTCTAGGAAAAAATTGCCTTTGCCCATAATACATTTATTACAAGGGTAACCTTCGTTTGTTAAGTTTGACTTTGGTTAAAATTGGTTTCAAAAGACCTAAATTTCGAAACCTAAAATGAGACACAAAGGTTGTGGAGTCTAAATTGCCCGAATAATTACTTTTCATCTCTCCTTCACTTTTTACCTCCCCTTTACTACAGCTTGTATGTCAAATATTGCGTAGCAACCGTGTGAGAACTCATATAATCCTAACCACTGTAAACAAGGGGCTATGTCAGGTCTGTACGAAGCATGCCACACAATGGTTTTCTTTTCACAACAAAGACTGGCAAGCCAATAATTAACAGCATCAAAGGCCAAGCAATAAACTAAAATTTATTCAAAACTAGCTGGTTTTTGTCTTGTCATGACTCATGGTACCTAGGTGCCCAATCTCTCATTTCAAAGAGCAGCAGACACAGTCAATGCTCTCTTCCTAGGATCAGACCAAAAGAAGTGCCTGCAGCCTTTTAGGGTATCTTGTGAAGACGACCTGTCAATCAAACAGAATAAGTGCCCATAACATTCAAAACAGTCAGAAGAGACGAGAACAAATCTTCCTTGCATTGTATGCACTTCGTACATAACTGTTGAGACACTTGGTTTTGTAGCAGCAAAAGCACAAAATTATGCAGGCCTGTCACATGTTACTGTGCCAGGACACAAAAACATCAATAATGACTCCATCTAAAAATTTGATTTCAGCAGTCTTTGATATATATATATGGATCATATATATGGATCGCTGCATAGCTCATTATGAAGGAAGCGTACTGTAGCTGACACGGCATGCAGACTGACCATATAACCCCAATTTTCTCTCGCTGGCAACTTTTTGATGCTTTTTCCTCCAGGGCTATAGTTTGTTTCCTTCTGAGAGTCAGCTCAACAATGAGTTGTAATGGAAATTTTGCCCTAAAACGTTTAGTCATGGGTTCAGTTGGTTGGAAAACAGCTAATGAAGCCAATGTCACAGGCTGACGAGGGTATGAAATTTGTAAGGAAGGAAAATATTCTGCACCCTAGCTCAGCTCCTGCTCCGGGTCAGTAGCCTCCTGCTGGAATATTATAGGCCAAAGGAAGACTGTTTAGAAGAGTGGTGAGAGGTCCAGAGCCTGTCGGCAGTAGTGGACAGTCAGTAGCATGATCATTCTTACTGTTGGGATGAGAATGTATGAGTTACCGAATTAGGTTTGGAAATAGGAAAAGGAGTGTGGCAACATCTCTACCCTTGAGCACCACACAACCCAAGTGAGAGAAGGAAGACATAAAAGAGACTAATAAGAAATGATAAAGCAGAGGATGTTTTTAGGACCAAGTAAATAGTGCAGCCAGCAAGTGTGGAAGGAATGAAGAAAAGGGAAAGATTGCATTTTTTGGTATAGTCGGGGGAAACTTCTGGAGGAAGCAACCTTGGTGCTAGCCTTTCTGAGCATAGAGAAAGCAGAGGGTGGGTATTCAGAAAAGGGGACCCCTGGCTTATCCCCATAGAGAGGCTTGGGACCCTCCATCCAGGCAAAAATACAGCTCAGGCTTTCTAGCGTGCATAGCAGGAGGTCAACTCTTGTTTTTATTCCAGTACTGCTAAGCCTGTGGCTCATCCTTTAGCCAGCAACAGGGAGAGTGGGAGGCTGTGTTCAGAAAAAATTTTCGTATCTAGAGACCTGCTGAGAAAAGTATACATCAAGAATAATCATATGAGACATCCACTCCTGAAGTCTCAGGTCTATCCTTGGATCAAGTTAGAGCTTCAGGAAGCTACATATCATGAATACCTTCACTGAGTCACGCTTTAAAATTAAACTCTCTGAGTAGAACAGTGGTTGTCATGGGGCTGAGGGGTGGGGAAAAGTGGGAAATGTTGGTGAAAGGGTGCAAAGTTTCAGCTATAAAATGACTAAGTTCTGGGGCTCTAATGTACAGCATGGTGGCTATAGTTAATAATACTGTATTGTATACTTGAAAGTTTCTAAGACAGTAGATCTTAAGTGTTCCAAACACACCAAAAAAAAATAATAATAACTATGTGAGGTGATGGATGTGCTAATTAACTTGACTGAGGTAATTATTTCACAATATATACACATCACGTTGTACACCTTAAATATATACGTTTTTTGTCAATTTTACCTCAATAAAGCTGGAAATAAATAAAATTAAACTCTCTGGCTTGGAAAAATCTATCAAAAATAATTATCCCATACCCTTTGATCCAGTAATTCCAACTCAGGCAATTATTCCTATAAATAATTTGCTTTGAATGAGCCAGCCCTGATGGCATAATAGTAGTTAAAGTTCTGCTCACTCCACTTCGTCGGCCCGGGGTTCATTTCCCTGGCTCAGAACCACAACCCTCGTCTGTCAATAGCCATGCTATGGTGGTGGCGCACATAGAAGAACTAGAAGGACTTACAACTAGAATATACAACTGTGTACTGGGGCTTTGGTGAGGGGAAGAGAAAAAAGAGAGGAAGATTGGCAATAGATGTTAGCTCAGCTCGAATCTTTCAAAAAGAAAAAACAAAAAAAAATAATAATCTCCTTTTCTTTCAAAAAGAAAAAACAAAAAAATAATAATCTCCTTTGAGTGTGTTAATATGTATATGTGATTCCTCATATGGCACGTTTTTTTCTTTTTTGTAATTGTGAAAGACACTTATCGGCAGAGGACAGGTGAACTGAATTAAGGTATGTCCCTATGATAAATACCATGCAGCCATTAAGAGAAGGACTGTGTATGTCTACATATACTTACCTGGAACTAGCAAACTAGGAGCTGACACCTGAATGAGGAGGAGGGGCTATGCACATGAAGGTCTAGTGTTAGAACGCGCCAGGCCTGGGTGACAACAAAAGCAGAACACCCTGTTCTAAGAGAGCCACCAATGACTGAGGTGAGGTCGATGAGGATTGGGATCTGAGTGTGAAGTAGGTCACATATAGCCCTGAGAGTCATGGTGGAGAGTGACACTGTATCCTAAATACGATGGGAACCACTAGAACATTTTAAGCAGATGTCATGGTTTATGTTTTAAAATAGTCACTCTATCCTCTGTATGGAACTTGTGTGTGTGTGCGTGTGTATGTGTGTGTAAAGGTACAAGCTACATAGCAATAGCATGAATATGTATGTGGAAGAAGCAAAAGCCAAGAATCCAGCAGACTTGCCTTCAAACTTGTGCTTTTAAAGATTTTATTTTCTTTATATTTAAAAGGTTGTGAGCGTTAATAGCCATCCTTGTGGTGTGAAGATTAAGAGTTAACATGAAAGGTGCACAGTACAGTGTCTAGCACACTGAAGACGGTCAGCAATTGCTTGGGATTAAAATGGGGAAGACCTTGGATACCACCATGAGGAAGAGCGAGGGATTTTTGAACAAGGGATTAAGGTGCAAAGTAGCATTCTGGGAAGGCAGTATACAGGTAGTTCTAGGACATAGTATAGAAAGGGAAAGGCCACTTAGGAGATTGTTGTATTCTTCACAACATCTACATTAGAAAGGGAAAGAAGAGATCTCGTTATCACCATTGACAGACAAAGAAGAGAATGACTCACCTCAGGTCAAACAACAAATCAGGGGCAGAAATGAGACAGAGCTGGAAAATCACTCTTCCTAATCTAAGGACACTAATTCTCTTGATCCCTGCTGCCTACATTATTCAAACACAGTACACAAATCTGGCTATTCATGTGACCTTTTTCAAATATTAAAGCTCGCTGCAACCCACTAGATAAATAATATACCAAAGGTCACAGAAAAGAGAAAATAGTGGTTTCTCCCAAGTTCTAAAATTTTTTCCCGTCTTTGAGATTTGTCTCTAATTTCCTATTTTTTTCTAAAATCAAAGATTTTATTTAAATGGATCAAACTACTCCTCTTTGCTCCTGCTGATCTACATGTATACATGTGTCTATGTAGTGTGTGTGCATTCACGTACACATTTATCTAGAGGGTGAAAGTAATCTGTCACCATTAACTCAGCTGTGCAGAACATGCTTCTAAAGAGAAGTTATCGTTTAGTTTACAATGTCTTTGGACCAAGTAAAGGTTTTTGCAAATACCTCAAGGAAGTATTGTAATCAGTAAATGTGAGAATTTAAAAGCCATGGTGATTAGTGAAGAGAACAGCCTACCCTATGAAAACAAAACGTGAAGTCATTTAAGATACTTCAGCTATAATTTCGCTAAGCCCGTTGCATATTCAGATCAGGGACATGTGTGGGAGGCGGTATCCAGAACAGGTAGTGGATAAGGTCATCCTATAGATTCACCACACAATAAGGAGCGTGAACTCACAGGGGCTCCCTGCATCTATTCTGCCCCAGACCTGGAGATGCACCTTTTGGGACTAAATAGAAGGGACCTACATAATAAAGACCAAATATCCCTACTTTTCAAAATCTGAGATTTTAATCCTTAAAATACCTCATCAGAGTCCTCCTACTCAGTTCCAAGTTATAACTGAGGGAGGGACCTAGATTATGTTTGGGTAACAGGGCAAGACTGATCGACACATTTATTGAGAATCTGCTGTCAACTCTTCTTCTCCAAGCAACATTCACTTGCAAATAAGGGGCCTTATGTAAGTCTACCCAATGAAGGGCTGACATTAAATACCACTTTAACTAAAGCAGCAAGAGGAAGGAGAGAATGGAGAGCAAAAGATGACCTTCCCTCCCAGTTTGCCCCTGGATCTCACTGACAAAGACTCTCCTTGACCAAACTTTAGTGAGGCTCCTCTGAGCCTTCTTCTTGACTAGGCCTCAACCTTGGCCTCCCATGCCCATCGGTGCTGAACTCAGTCTTAGCAAGAACTCTGCGAAGTCATCTTGGCACCCTCGGTATCTGATCACCCTTGACATCTGATCAAGTACCTCATGCCTCACTATGATATCTGACTATCTGGGCTTCAGCCAGAATCTTTTTAAGTTGATTTAGCAAGAATCTCCTACCCTTGATGCCTCCTCTTAGTAATTTCCCATACACTGACCCCCTCACTCTGCCGCTTGGCTATAAACCCTCACTTGTCCTTGTTGTTTCAGGAATTGAGCTCAGTTCCACACTGAAGTCTCCTTTCCTCTATTGCAATAGTATGGAATAAACTCTGTCTTTACCACCTTTGACTACTTGTCTGGCTCTGTTTCTCTTTTGACACCATGTAGGAACTTTCCTCATTACATAGCATCCTTACATTTCTTGTAACACCGTTAATTACCCTGTTGATAGTAAAACTAACATTGGGCATGCACAAAGTCAATGGTCAAAACATGTTTCCCGACTGTAATTGAATTGAAGGGCATGAAAAATACACTGTGAAGAGTGGTAGGAGCTGTTGGAAAGCAAATAACATATGTCATTCTTATTTTCTTCCTCTTCTCCTTCCTCTCATTAATAATGATTTCTTAGATGCCTGTCATTGTCACTAAATGCTTTACCTCTATTATTTTAGTTAATCCTCACTGGAGACCTATGAGATATGAAGTAAGTAATCTGCATTTTAGAAATGAGGCCACTGAGGCCTAGTTAGTAGGTGATGGGGCCAGGACTCTAGTCATTCGAGTCTAGAGCACATTCCCTTAGCCACTCTGCTTGTAGAAGTTGCCAGATGGAGATGTGGAGACCATGTGCCCAACTACACAGAGGCTGGAAAGAGAACCACATGTTTGTGGATCACCAAGAAGTTCAGGACAGGTTGTAGGAACAGGATAGGGAGTATGGGGGTGCAGTGGTTAAGAGCCCATGATTTAGAGAGGTAGCCAGCACCGCTCCATCTGAACGCTGCCTCTGCTACCTGCTAACCTGTGATCTTGAGAAAGTTATTTATCTTCTCCCAGCCTCAGTTTCCTCATCTGAACTGTGTTGTATTGGTTATTCTTCATATTATTACCATATTTCCTGGATCCCCAAAGGGCAAGTTTTTTCAGTTTGATATCTCTAAAAATCAAGATGTGTCATATAATCAGTATAAAATAATCTTTTCAGCTAAAAGGCAGAGGAGAAAGATGCAACCCAGTTGTTTTTGTCCTGAGTAGAGGAAACCAGTCTGCCTAAAAGTTGTCAGTCCATTAACTCATTTGAGTTATCTGCATTGGAAGCATCACATGCAATTGAATTTTCACTGAAATATGAATCTCTAATTGTCACTTAAATGTCTTCAAAAAAGATTACATTACGAAGACCATGAGACAGCCTGAATATGCAGAAGACTGTCACATCCAGGTAATGCAATTAGAGACAGAAGATGTTGCTGGTGTTTCAGAACAAATCATGAGACTTTTAAAGGTAGTGGAGCATAGCACGGCTGATTCCTGCATCGTGAAGGACTATCACCGGAGCACCAACATCTGTCTGACAAATGATTCTACTAGGTTTTCGAGAGAAGCTATTAAACTTCCAACAACGTGTAATTCAATTAAAGAAAAAATGGAACTATGAATTAACAAGAAGCAAATGCAAACAAAACACCTTGAAAAGACGATATCTATCTCTAAAGAAGTTGTGAGTGTGGGTTATGAAAAGCAGCATGTCAAGACCAAACTACACAATTTCCAATAGCCTCAAGAAAATCAGAAGAATCATTGGATTTTGACTGTAAGGAAAGGCAGACTGTACCGGTTAAAAAGCCTTACTCAAATCAAAATTTATCAGATGTGGACTTATCACTACCCACTAGTTCCTTTCAAATTGTTCTTTGTAAAAGTTAGAAATCTACACGTGTGGCACAGAGTCAATTTGTTTAGGGAAGGCAGCTCCACATTTAAATGAAAGAGCCAAACCGCAACACCGGGTCCATACTCAGAGACATAGGTGACCACATCCTGAGGACTGCGGCCGTGGTTCTGGTTAATTTTACCAGTCCAATTTTAAAATCACTTCAGAAGGAGCTATGGAGACTGAGAGTAACTCTTAACACTGTTAACGACATCAGTGATCAATGGACAACTTTTTTTTTTTTCATTTTCTTTAAAAATAAAAGAAGGAAATGAAAAACAAAATCTATGTCAATGAAACTTTTAAAGTTTCCAATTTAAACTTAAAAGCCAGGAAATGTAAGTTAAGTGTCTCAAGGGAACATTAGCTTGTTCATATTTCATGTGCTTCATTTTAAGGTATAACACTTAACAGTATAATTAGCAATCAAAATTATTTTATCTGTGCACTGTGGGTGTTTGATGTTATTATGAGATGCTTGATTTTTGCATTTCCTGACGTCTGTGTTTAAAAGTTTAACCTTAATGTTGCATTATTGTCGTGTCTTACATTAGTTATTGATGGCTTGTAAATGAAATAGATGCCCTAGCAGGTCTTTCCTACCTCCGACTTCCGTAGATAATTTCTGCAGACATACATTTTATGAACCAATATTACAGAAGCTCTATAAAAACCATAATGGAAAACAACACAGTTCTTGCTGAAATGTATGGAGTTCTAAAAGGTTTCTCACTTTGTAACAATTATGTTGAATCTCTTTGAAAGATTGTTACTTGTTTTGCCTCTTTATGTCATCACATCAATTTTACCTTGCACTGAAAACATATTTCAAAAATTAAGGCTCCTGGGCAATTTCCAACATGTCAAGGGCTTAAGTGTAGCCTTATAAGGCCTGCATCAGGCTGGTTTCTCTAAAAACCGCCAAGCGTCCTGGTAAAGTGCAGAGTGAGTCAGTACTTAAAAGGTATGCTAATTGTGAAAATCATTTCTTTGATAATTATGTTTTTCCATTGACACATGTCATTGGCAAATGGCATTTAAAAGCAGTTTAAATGCCAAAAATATTTCCAATTAAAATTTTTACCAATTCAAACTCAAGTTTTCAAACATAATAAGTAGTTTATCAAAAGTAAAAAAAAAAACTCCACAGAACAGATATGATGTAGAAGTATGAATCCGTCTCGTCACATGTCAGGGATGGAAGATTTCTGCCACATGTACTGGTCCTCAGGCAGCTCCCCACTTCCAGCCCCCAATTCAATGGATAAGAGTGAGCAGGATTCAAAATCCTAAACTTCCCATTATTTTCCTATCTAAATCCAAATACTGTTATACTAATATACTCTTATTCCTCATAGTGCACTGATACAAGTTTGGATATCAGCAATTATGGAATCTGAAATTAGAGATATGATGAAAATATCTGTTCAGTGAAAGAGAAGCTACGAGAAAATGACTTTTTGGCCGGATTCTGTGATGTTACTGGCACATTGAGCCCACGGAACAGCACAGCTGCTTACACAATTCTGGGCTGCTGTTGAGTTGGACGTGGTGTCTTAATTTATCAATTCTGTCATCTAAGAAAGAAATGCTAAAATTTTTGGTGTTATGTGTTCACATTTTCTAGTTCAATTTCAATCTCAGAAACCTTCAGTTCCAATATACGATCATAATATACAATACAAATGTATGCAAATATCCTTCCCTCCAAATTCCCATGATTTAAGCCTCAGATAAGAAATGATAGCTGCACCAGATGTACGTATTTGAAGGGTGAGAGAAGAGGGGAGGATGTCGATTTCCAGATCTCACGCAAATGTTTTCCAAAAATTTCCTGCTCAATAATTTATGATTCTGAGGTATAAACAACCCATATACATCTTCTATTGTATCTTAATGGGGAAATCCACATATTTGCATGAGGGTGAAATGTGTAAACTTCAAGGGTGAAGTTAGTTGTGGGAAGAAAGTTACGTCAGGGTCCTTAGAGGAAGATTTCTGCGAGTTCCTCTTGTTGCCGGGTTTTTCTTCCAGCACAAAACCAGCAGCACTAATTCCCACTAAGTACCTGAGAGAAGACGGATTATTATAGAGCAGAGGTCAACAAACTTTTTCTGCAAAGGGTCAGACAGTAGATGTTTTAGTCTTTGTAGGCTACATACGGCATCTGTCTCATATTCTTTGTGTTTTGTTTGTTTGCTTGTTTGGGGTTTTTCTTTTCAATAACATTTTTTAAATGTAGAAATCATTCTTGGCTATGGACCATAATTTAGCCTGCAGACCGTACATAATTCAACCTGCGATTCCTGCGACAGAGGAAAGGAAAATACTACCAAATTTAAGTCCCCATAAGGCTAAATATGATTCCCTGATACAGCAATCCTTTGCCACCTGACAAAGCATCCAAAATTCAAAAGTACAATGGTGATCATTTATTTTGTTTACACATCTGCCATTTGTGCCTAACTCAATGGGGACAGCCGCTGCTGCACCACATGACAGTGAGCTGGGGGCTCAGCAGGGACTGGAGCATCACCTTCCACAGAGGCTCCCTCAGGGCTGGTGAGAAGGTTCAGGCTATTGGTTCCTTTCCAGTGGGCTCCTCCATGGAGATGCTCAAGTTTCCTCTGACATGATGACTGTGTTCTGAGTGTCCCAAGAGAACTAAGCAGAAGCCACATCACTTTTTACACCTAGCTTCACTACATCATCTCTCCTGTAGTCACAAGTCCACCCAGAGTCAAGGAGAAGCAACATGGACACCTCACCCCTTGACAGGAGGAGCATCAAAAAGGGAATGCCGGACAGGAGACATGATCGTGGCCCTCTTGGGCAGGTACAATCTCACAGCACCCAAGCACATTTTTCAAAAAGATGTAGTTGTCCCTTGGGACCTGCAGGTTAAGCGTCCTCTCCTTGCTTCTAGGAGTGTCCTCTCCTGCTTCTGCCAGGCAGGTTTGGGCAGAGTTAAGTAAATAAAATAGACCTTCATAGTCTGGTCTTAGAGAATCCTTTGAAGTACATCATAAAATTTTCTGCAAGTCTAATGTATTCAGTTGCAGGATTTAAGTCTGGAAACTAGACTCCATAATCTTCTTTTACCAAAAAACCGGCAGAGGGTCAGCTCTTGGGCTTGTGTAAAATGAGTTAAAGAAGTCAAGACATCTCAGCATGCCAAAAGAGAAGCATGCGTCTGATGGATCCTCCCCCTTCTGGACAGTTTCCCAAGAGGCTAAAAATTTAGTCTGTAACTTAAAAAGGACATGAGGTCCCTGTCCGACATTTTTACTGGGGAGTCTAGGATGTCAGTAGCCGTACGTGTTTATTATATGAGGTGCCTTTTCAATCTCAGCAGCTTAAACCTCCCTTTAAATTGCTTCACTCTGCAACATCCAATAATCTCTTACATGTGGGGATATTGATCTAGACTCACAGCTATGAGTGACCAGTTAAGCAGTGTGTGGCAAGGAAGAGGCAGGCTGTGGTGTGTACCACCGCCCATCTCAGCAATCAATTTAGAACACCACGACTTTATCAATTCTTTAGAGATCTAGATCCATCATGAAGTCCCATAGCAGCAAACCATACTCTTCATGTCTGTGGAGCTTTGATTTGATTTTCTCCTGCTCAAGGGGGGAGCTGACGGGCTTGATGGAGACATCCGCATCCTGTTGAAGGGCTAGGGTAATGCAAACAGCTTAAAAACCTGTCATTTGCTCTGAATATCTCAGCAAGTCAGACTTAACTGAACTGAATAACTTTCAAGACATGTTTTTATGGATTTTAAAACACGTATGCCCTCTTTCTCAGCAGATTGTGAGTACAGACATAAGTATAAATTGTGGTTACATGTTGTTATAATATTTCCTTTGATAGTATGATAGTGCTAACAAATTTTCTAAATTGGAGGGACTTAAGGGTAGAAACCAGGTTGGGGTAGAAGTTGGGAAGCTGTTTTGAAGCTACTTAGAATAGAAAGCACACTGTTCTTATATTGTGTGTTTATTGCCAGGGCTTAAAATTATCTTTGTGGGAAAGGCACATGATTTTAATATAGATTGTGTATTTATTTGAGGTGGCTTGGGGAAGTTCATGGAGATGATTGGGACCCAAGTCCCCCCCTCTATCAACTTATGCCATGGCATTATACGGAAAGAAAACTAAATTTCCCTCCACGCTTCTAAGTTCTCACTGGGACCCCTATAACAAAAGACAGATTAACAAGAGAAAGACAAACAGAAGTTTTTTAACATGTAAAACTCATGTAGACACAGGAGATCCACAGGCAAAAATGAGTAACTCTTTGAGGTGGCTTAGAATTCGGGCTTAAATACCATCATAATAGGGGAAAGAGAGGGAGGATGGAGGCCTCTGAGGGGACAGTAAATGATTTTTAGGAAAGACGAATTGGCTCTTAGGAAACTAGATAGGAGATGTGATAGTCTGTGGCAAAGTTTGTTGGGTGTGGTGTCGACTTCTAGTCTCCCCTCCAGTGTTGAGTCAATCCTCCCCAAATGATGTAATTCCCCTAGAGGGGACTGATGAAAATTGAGTTCCTTTTAGGGTATCTGTCTTTAATCAGAAAAGGGGAATTCGGAGAAAGCCTCTCCCTGCATTTCCTGTTTTTCAAGTGCCTACAGCTCAAAATAATCAATATACCAAAGCAGAATATTTTGGGGTGGCACGTCCTGAACCCCTACGGTCATATTTTGGGCTGGCGTATTCTGCCACCCTTCAGCATTAACTCTGAAAACCGATAAACTTGCCAATATAACAAGGAGGGTGTGACAAATCAAATATCCCTTTTGGCTTCCTTTACAAGCATCCCTTCAGAGGCCTTTCTCAAGTCCAAAATACGTTTACATTTTTTCAATATCCAACATGCCCTCAACCCTACCATCATCACATAATGCAATTAATTCTCAATAATTCTTCCTTCAATTAGCATCAGAAAACTATGACACTCAAGATCTCATCTAAGAATATAATCGTTAACTTTCTGTTGCATTATCTAAAGGCCTGGCAGGAGAAGTGTTATGAAAAGTGACCATCTAAGAACATGTCATCCATTTGGTCCTCGGGTTATATATTAAACCCAGTTTTATCTTTGGATCAAGTTATAGAACCAGAAAGCTATATAAATGAACCACATTAACCTAGACTCATGCAGAATCACTTTCCCTGAGTTATGCCTCAATATACAGCCCTAAATTTATACCTCGAGTATAAATGAGAAAGAAACATGAAGCATGCCGCCATGGTCCTATAAAATCAAGGTAGAATTACTGTCTTTTAGATTATTCCGGGCCTCCTACACTGAAATTTATTGAATAGGAAATACAATGTTTCCTTTTTGATGTGGCTTGAGGTTGCTTGGACACAGCGAGGACACGGTCTAACCTAGAGCCTATGTTCATTTAAGGTAACTTGGAGGAGTCTGATGGAAAGTAATAGGATCTCTAGCCCCCCACCAAGAAATAATAAATTTCTTTTAGAGTTTAGTGCCTAGGAGGACTTCCGAGTCAAGATGACAGGCCGACCTCATGTGTTTATCATATTTGCCTCTGGAAAATTCACTAAATTAATTGTAAAGGAATAAAACATAATAACCGAAACTGAGTAGTGGCAATCTCTCCTATAGCAGGGCATACCAACTTCATTTTATTTCTTAGGGACCAGCCTTCTTCATTTACTTAATTACTTGCCTGGACCATATGGGCATTTGAGTGCGCAGCCTGTGACCAGAGCAAGGAAGGATTCACAAAAGGGAGGTGGCGCCACAAAAATGATGGTGTGGGGAAAAGAAGCCACTGCTCCAGAGAAGTAAGCTTGGAAAGAGACACAGCCGAGAATGGAGGCTGGGAGAGTGGAAACACCGAGACAAGGGTAAGACGCAGGGGTAAAAATGGGAACATTAATTAAAAATCAAGCTCCTACGTCTCTCTATCATCATCTGGCACCAAGATATCTATTGCTTGGACCAAAAAATTAAAAGTCTCTTCTCTAAAGGATTTCCTTAGCACCAGAAAAAATGTCTCAAATTCTGATGTTTGTTAACGATTGTAACAGTGACATACCTGCCCAAGTATTCTAAAGTAAACCTATCAAAAGTCCTGACTGTGCACTGAACTCCAAGGTGCTTTATCTTGTTTTATTTTTAAATTTGAATTGGCAGCAAAGCATAAAGAGATATTTGAGACAAGCCTGCAACATGAAATTCAGAGACGAATGTTAAATAGAAAAATGCTGTTCCAGAGGAAAGGGACATAATTTAGGAAGTAGAAGAGAACATTAAAACAATGGAAATAACATCCTCAGAAATAAATTAGTATATATGGAAATAAAGATGATAGATAGATAGATAGATAGATAGATAGACAGACAGACAGGCTGGGGGGGCTCTGATAATATAAAAAATAAATTTAAAAAAGATAGCTTAAAAAGTTAATAAAAATCGTTGAGAGATAAAACTTTTAAAATATTACCAAAAAACTAGAAAAAAAAAGATAGAAAATGAGAGAAAATATAAAACATATAGAAGTGTATCAATATATCATCCAAGAAGACCAACATCCAACCAGCTAGAGTTCAGATGATCAGGCCAGAGTGGACAGAGATAAGAAAGTCATAAGTAGTAAATAATAACAACAACAAACAGACACATAGAGACAGAGATTGGATTGGTGGTTACCAGAGGGGAAGGGGGGAGGGAGGAGGGCGAATGGGATAATTTGGCACATGTGTGTGGTGATGGGTTGTAATTAGTATTTGGGTGGTGAACATGATGTAATCTATGCAGAAATAGAAGTATAATGACGTACACCTGAAATTTATACAATGTTATAAACCAATGTTACTGCAATAAACAAAAAAAATTTTAAAAACTATATAAGAAAAAAAAAGGAAAGTCATCAAAGGAAAAATGAGTCAATTTCTCAGAACTGAAGGACACGATGTCAGGATTGAAACAGCAGACTAAGTGTTCAACACAATAAATGGAAAAACCTAGACACTTTATTGTGAAATTTTGGAGAGACAAAGATAGAGAAAAAATTCAAAATGCTTCAGGAGAGATTAAAATTTACCTACAAATGCAGGGAAATGACCAGCAGAAGACTTATCAATACTGGATGCTAGAAGACGATACAGTAATGTCTTCAAAATATGAGAGAAAATGACTCTTCACCTAGAAGGATCTCCCAGAATTACAGCTTTGAGTCGAGAGCCAGTCTAGACGGTTAGAGCAGGAAAAGTAGCTAGTGATGAGCCCAGCAGTCTCTGAGAAAAGGAGCAAGAAAGAATATTTAATAGAAACATTTTTTTTTTGAAATGATGACAGGATACAAAAGAAAATAGCAAAGAAATGGAAGCAGGGCATTTCAATGTGCAAAAGCCTGATTCGCTTTTCAATTTACTATTCTTATATAGTTGAAATAATGTGAAAATGTATATTAGCTATCAAAATTTAAAACTAATCTAGAGGCAAAATACAGAAAATAGATATGTTATAAAACGGAATATGTTTTCATCAACCTTGATGATGCAAAATTAAAAATGACAGAAGTTGGAAGATGCAGGAGAGCGGAAGAGAAGGGCATGGTGCTAATGTCCTGGACTTACAAAGTGAGGAGTCAAGAGATACAGCTCATAGTTAATGTACAAGAAAAAATGATCAGAAATATAAATTAAAATTAGAAAAGTAGTCAGTAGAGGGTTGAAAAATAATAATGTAATTTAATGGAAATGGAGGAAATGATGGGGGAGAGTAGATGGCTAAATCTTTGCTATCAGGGCAGAAAATAAATAGAAGATGTAAAAAAATAAGTCATCAAGAAATAACAGCATAATCATATTACTTAGAAATGCTAAGATGACAACTGAGACAAACAGCTGAAAGATTAAAAATGGATATTTCTCGAGAGGGAGACTAGGGTAGGTAAGCCTTGTTTTCATTATAAATAATTCTGCATAACTTTATTTTTAAATGTATACATATTTCTTTGTATACATAACTAAAAAATATAAGATTGATGAAATACTTATAACTACCAAAATGTAATAATAAAAGTACTAACATTTAATATATTGACCTCCGAAATATTATGGTTTCAATTTATCTCTCAGATACCCATTAATGGTGAAAGCCTAGCTTTGGGACTATGACACCTACACACTATTTTTTAGATATCATCTTATCCAATTTATTTCTAAAATATCTAAGAAGACAAACAACCTCTTAGGTTCTGAAATTGCTGATCAAAAATAAGTTTCCAACAGTAAATATATGTCCTCTCAAGAACTTTACAAACTATTTCAGAGAATACAAAAATAAATTTGCCTACAATGAAAGAATGAAAAATACTCTTAAGTGTATTTATAGAATTATAAAATGGGGAGTAACCCAGTGGGTCGTTCCTGGAAGAGACCTTCTCAAACCTGGCTACGAAACAGGATCACTTGTATTTGAAAAAATATACCTCATTAAAATAACTCTCTGGGGTCCATCGCCCAGGCATGGGTACTGCAAAAATAACATCCACGTGAATTTAAAGTGCCGCCAAGGTTGAGATCACCGACCTAGAAAGAGGGGTTATTTCTTAGTGTTTCCATAAGGAATCCTTTCCCCAAATTTCTGGGGTAATTTATATGTTCCTTTGGAATCAGCAGAAAAATCAGTTGAGAAATGGAAAAAAGGGGAAAAGCTATGAAAATTCTCTTGCAAGAATTAAAATGTAACAGTCAACCTAGAGACACCACTGGTTCAAAGGAATCTACTAGCCACGTCGAAAGTGGGAGCGGGCAACAGTGACAGGAGACTGGGAAGTTGAGGCGACGTTTCCGGGCACTGAACGAGCGCAGGAGGAGTTTCCTGGTCTAATCAGGCGGAACTCTCTGTGGCCATTGCCACGTTGTAAGTGTGTGTTCATAGCCCTGATTGCTACTAACAGTGAGTCATGCTTGCAAATACAGTAAATATTAATCAATTTATACACATAGTATAATTGAAAGAAATCCTGTGAGTACTGTCCTAAGAATACATTTAAGAAGCAAACTAAGTCCTTACATTGGCAATTTCAGCACATGATCCTTCGTAGTGAGTGATGTTAACTTTGCTGGGATTCAGGATGTTACATTTCTGAATGTAACCCAGTACTTTTCACTGGTGTTTACCAGTGTTTGCATACGCACGATAGGCTATAGTGCTTTGTAAATGCTACTAAATTGAACACTTCATTTGTAGTAACTCGTTTAGGTAGAAAAGACAGTGAAGAATGTTGGAAATATTTTAAGGATCATTTATGATTTGTAGAATTTCCAAGAATTCCAATTTTTCACTGGCAAATCCCAAAGATTAATATCTGTCAGGAATTTGGAAACGTCGTTAGTGGTGTGGAGTGGATTCTGACTCCTAGCGACCCTGTGGACAGCAGAGAGAACCCTGCCTGGTCTTTTTGTGCCATCCTCTCACCAGACAATGCTCCGCTGCTGTTCATAGGGTTTTCATGGCCAATTTTTTCGGAAGTGGGTGACCAGGTCCTTCTTCCTAGTCTTAGTCTGGAAGCTCTGCTGAAACCTGCCCACCATGGGTGACCCTGCTGGTGTTTGAAATCCCAGTGGCATAGCTTTCAGCATCACAGCATCACACAGCCGCCACAGTATGACAACCCACAGATGAGTGGCGTGGTTCCCTGACTGGGACACGAACCAGGGCTGCAGCGGAGTCCTGGATCCTAACCACTAGACCACGAGGGCTGGCTAAGAGTTAAAGTACTTAATACTAAAAACATTAGTACAGAAAAAAGTTAGAGAGTCTTATTTTCTTTTCTCAAACATCGACAATAACATAACCTACCTTGTCCATCAGGAATCTGAGAGCTAAGTACTCCAATTAGTTGCGGTAAACAACACAAGGCATTTGTTTAGCCTCATTGTGTGATCCTCCTTTTTATTATTCATATGTTGATAGTTCTGCTTCAACTGTTTCTCCTATTTCTGTGTTTTCTGGTAAGCCGTCTCAGCGGAGCATAAGGAGCAGAAGTAAACACACATTTACCGAAAACATATAATGCTCCATACAGTTTCCATGCTTTACTCAAAACTCACAATAACTCTACGCGGTTTGTGTTGTTATTCCCATTTTTCAGATGAGAAAACAGATTCAGATGGGTTTAATGAATTGACAAAGCAAATGAAAACTAATTAGTTGTTAATCCAGAGCTGGAATTTAAACCTCAGTGTTTCTTACTGCAAAGTCCTTCTTTCTACGGTGCCGCATGCCATTTTCCTTTCCGTGGATCTGCAGTTCTATCTGTCAGAGAGTTGATAAAGGACGTTTCACCTGGTTGTGATTATGGTATTATTAGAGTGGATAAAAACTCCCTCTCTCTCTCCCTCTCTCTCTCACACTCACACACATACACACATGCACACACACACACCCCTAGCCGCCAAAAGATACGTGAGCAAAGACAAGATACAGGAAAAGCAAAACATTCCCACAGCTGGTTGTGAGCCCCGCTACAACAACATTTGGCTCACTCTCAAGTCGCCCTAGGAAAGCTGCATAAATGGATAGTAGGTGCAGGGGACCGTGCAAAGCCAGACAGAGGGTGACGGTCCTCCCCCTTTACACCCTCTGAAATCAGAGCTAGAGGGCTAAGTTGCAAGGTAAGATCAGACGTTTCCCCAAATTTTGGCATATGAGAAGACTGGTATCTTCTTAAATTTTCTCTGCAATGCTATGGATCTACCCAAATAGAACGAAAATTGCAAAATTTATCTTTCTGCTGCTGTCCTGCCAAAACCGAACAGGATTATTAAAATTTGTGAGGGGGCAATTAGAATGGGTGAATGTGCAAAATTAAACTGTTAATAAATAAATACAAAATGTTGTTAAGTGAGTAGGGACTATGAAATACAAATTTTCTACAAATAAAACTTCTCTAGGTTCTGACTATTACGGTCTCTTTCCAGGAACAGAAAAGGAAAGCATGTTCACATAGCTTCAATTATCCTTCACATTACTGGAAAGATACTGTCAGGTAGATATTAAAGCAACTTGCTAACTCTGATAATGGTATAATCGAAGCAAATGCTATTAAACAAAATGAAACATTATAAACTATTGTAATTAGACAAGCACAATTTAAAAAATCCATAAACATTTTTAAAAACGATAAAACTATTCTTATAGGATTTACAGCTCCATTTGCTCCTTTTCCCCCCTAGCTGGTAAATTCATCTGGCTACTTATTTATTTATTAAAGTGCTGTAATCATGGGAACTGCTCCCTCGTCACGTTTCATTAAAGGTGGTCTTGCGCTGAGCACAACAGAAGGAGGGCATGACTGTGCCACGGAACTCCCCTGTGGTTAGACACTCACAAAAATGAAATGACTCCCTCACTGACTAAATAGATTTTCATAATTAAATAGGCTTTACTTAAACTAGTAAAACTGGCAAAAATATGTTCTTTAGCTTTATTCAGCATTAAGAAGTCCCTATTCGCATCCTGGATTTTTCATTTGCTATTTTTAAACTTTTTTTTAATTTGTGATTAGTTTTTCGTATATCCAGAGCAATTATATATTTTAAAAATACAGTCATGAGCCAAATAATGATTTCTTGGTCAACAATGGACCGAATATACGACGATGGTCCCTTAAGATTAGTACCACACAGCCTAGGTGTGTAGTGGGCTCTACCATCTAGGTTTGTGTAAGTACACTCCGTGACATTCACACAATGATGAAATCGCCTAACGATGCATTTCTCAGAATGTATTCCCGTTGTTGTCAAGCGATACATAACTGTACTCTGTAAGGAAGGCTTAATTATAAATGATTATTTGTATTGGCTCCTCTGAAAAGTGGATCAAGTCTATCCTTTCATTTGCAAATGGAGAAGAGGGTACACTAAGTTTAAGTGAATTGATCAAGGTCCAATTGTAGGAATAATTTATGAATGGATGTTTCTAAATTCCAGAATGCTATTGTTGGGGAGGAGGAGAATCCCCTTTCTGCCCTTCTTGTGTTCTTATGGCTGGAATAATAATGAAATTCACACAAGACCAGATTAACAGGAGGAAACCCCAGTTTAATGCGTACGTATTGGAGATCATAGAGAAATGATACTCAGAGAATAAACAAACCAGGCAGTATAAGTATATTTTACACAAAGAAATAATAAATTTCTGAGGCGTGACAAGAGAAAGAAACTTAGATTTGAGGTACATAATTAGTGAGGAATTTAAGCAGCATTTAGGCTTGAGATAATAAATTAGCAAGGTTTGTTTATGCAGGCTTCTTAGCCCTGAATCCCCCAGTTCAGGTGATAAGGATGCAGGCAGAGCACTTCTCACAGGGAGATTTATTTCCTGCTTTCAGGGGATAGGAGGGTCAGAATGCCCTTTTTGCTTCTCAAGTAACTTTACTTCAAAATAATCAATATGCTATTGTGGGATATTTTGGGGCGGCCTGCCCTGGCCCAACATTATCAGACAGTTTAAAAGAAAGCATTGTGTGAAATGAGCTATTTTGTTATTCCTTTAATGAAGATGATTAGCGTGATGTCTCAGAAGAACCAAGAAGTTGAAGATGGCCAAAAGGTATGAAAATATGGGGAACTATAGGATTAATAATCAAATAAACTTGTAGCAACTACAAAAACCGGAACTAAAATACATTTCCCTCGGCATGGCCATGTTTTGGTTCATAAGCAACGTACTCACATGGCCTCCATATGTATTACTCATGAAGTAGCTTTGTAAGTCAGCTTGTACAACACATCATGTACAACTTGCTTAGCTCCATCAGTGTTGTCACCTTTGGCGCATACAACTAGAGATTATTTTGTTTAATTATTCTTATTGCCAGGAATAATTAATAAAAGAGTACACAGTAAAGGACATCACAGAAGTTGCGAAAGCTGTGGCTCACCCATCTAGAGACGGACTCTGGATTTCAGTCTGCTCCTCATTACGCATCTCAGAGAAGTCTTGATGATGCTGCAAGGAAAACATCCTCCTAATTTCATCTCCCAACCAGCCCCAATTATTCGGTTAGCAATTACAGCCAACAGAAAGCTGTGTCAATTATTGACAAGGAGTGTTGAATTAGTCTAATCCAGATACTGTTCAGTAATTCTCTGGTGCAGATTAAAGTAAACACAGAAATTGGAAAGATGAGAAAAAGAATGACATTCACACAAAAAAAGCAACTGAAAGTTTTTTAGATCATTCTTTTGTCCCATGAATATTTACTTAGTGTCTATTTTGTACTAGGCACCAGCAACAGCACAGAGAGAGAAAACAGGCACGGCCGCTGGTTTGGTGGGCTTACCATTGAAGGCCAGAGATATAGCATCCCACTTAATTACTTTTGAAATCAGGAATAGAGGACAAAATATAACAAAGGTAAAATTTCACTCCTCTTCCTTCCCCTTTCTCACTAGTCATCAGAGTCTGAGGCTCTGAATCCAGTCATGTGACCTCGGGCAAGTTCCTTAACTTCCACGTGCCCAGTGTCTTCAGTAAAATAGGAGAAATAAGGGCACCTACCTTAAAGGGTTGTTGTGAAGAGTAAATGAGTTAATTAATGTAAAACACCATGTAGAACAATGTGTGGCATATAGGAGGACTTAATAAATGCTAGCAATTTGCTATTGTAATAGTTATTATGATTTTTATTACAATTTCTCTGATTTGTATCCTTAAGTAGTTAAAGAAAAATTTATAAGAGAGAATGACAACCTCGCTGTTACAGTGACAACCTCAATGTTACAAAGTCCTGGTGAGTAAAGAGCTACCTCCTTAATGGAAACCCTATATCAGGGGTCTTAGCATGTGCAGGCTAAGTTTTACCCATCCTAGGATTGGGCAAGTCTGCTCTGGATAACTGGCAGCACACAACAGCCAAGTGTTATTTGCCCAGGAAACTGAGAAGTACTCTCAGGGGCAAAAAGTAATGCATCATTAGAAAAGCAAGAGCTGGGCCCACACATTTGGTGCAAGGCTACTGGGCCAGGACGAGGATGGCGAGGTGATGCTGAGCACTGCCAGCATCTCACTCAAATTGCTCTCCGGTCCAGTCCTCGAGTTCTTGTTCCAGTCTCAGAATGGGGTACACTAAAAGGAGGAATAAAAAGTAAATTTCCTTCCCTCCAATTGGGCCTCCATGAGAGAGTTCAAGGTGTCCACAGTAACAGTGTCAGCAAATCTGTCCGAGACACAGGTAGGCACTGTGGACAGCAGATGGGCCCTTAGCAAACCTGACTGGTCCAGATGTGGCTTTTGGTTCTAGAGCCCACAGGAGCTCCTCCACAACAAGCCAGAGCTGAAGAGGATGCCCACAGCAAGTACCACAGGGTGACCAAGAGCACTGGTTTTCAGAGGTCATATGAAATTTCCTCCTTGGGAAACCCAGTGCATTTGGGTGAAGAATCAGCATTTCTAGACTTTCCGCAAAGCGGGCATTAGCTTATCCACAGAAATAACTGATTTGTGTCTATTATTTTGATGCCGTTCTTACCCCTCAATTTGTGTGGTTTAGGATATGCTAATTCTACTGCTCTCTAAAAAGCACTTTAGAATTTTTTAATGAGTAAACATTTAAAAAACGTATTATTACAGTGTTCCGATTCCTACCTATAGTTTCGAAGCAGCAGCATTTTCTCACTAATTTTCAACAGAGGGTAAACCTTACTTCCTTTCCTGGGAAGTAAAAAGCACTTAGGGTTGTTTTTATAGAAGATAAGGTCTATTGTCATGAAGCAATTTCCCATCCTGCAGCATTTTTGGTACACTGATAATACTACTTTTAATTTGGGTTTTGGATTAGTAACTATAAGCACAAAAGATATTGCTTTCTAATATTTGTCTCCAGGATTATATACACTAATCCAGGAGGTAGACTCCATCCTTAAGCAAGAGATAGCTACTTCTAGGCTAGGGGAAGTTTGAAGGTTAATATTGGACACTCTCAGCTCAATGCCTAGCTTTTGGTCTCCTGCTATACTGGATGATTTTAAGTAAGTGAATTTTTTACAAACATCCTGAAATATGTTTCCCAGTGAGTGCTGTCCTTCAAAAAATTTCATACATTTGAGAAGTAACTACTTGTTCTGATGAAAGTTGTTACTCAAACCTTGATGAGAATTCATTTTGGAAATTTTTTTTCAGAGCTAGTTTACAAACTACACAAAACACCAGACCCATCAATATAAATTATATGATCTCATCCTGATCCTCAATTTAACTATCAGGTTTAGTTCAGAATCCCTTCTGACCTCTTCAGAAGCACAGAACCCACCTAAGTAAGAATAACAGCTGGTGATGGCTGTGTTAATTAACTCAACAGGGGGAATCCTTTCACAAAGTACACTTTAAATATCTTACAGTTTTCTCAATTATACCTCAATAAAGCTAAAAGAAAAAAAAAGAATGACCTCTGTTGAAGTTTTTCAGGAGGGGATCCCCCAAAGAATGTGCCTAATGAGAGCTTCAGCAATGTCTTGAGCAATAATGAGATAGTCGAAATACGCTTACAACCTTTTGATAAGTTTTAAGAAGCAAGACTCTCATTTGTACAAGTTTAAAAAAGTGCATTACAGAATACATGTAATTTATGTATTTCCATCAGAAACATGAGTTTCTGTAAGGCTGAAACAAGAAGCTGTGTTTTGGAGTTGGTCATTTTGAAAATTATGACCAAACAATTCTAAAAATAGGCAACTACCATATCCTAGCCCTTTGTGAAATCTTTTTCTGTGATTAAGTTTGTGGTTGGGTGTTTTTTGGTACAAGAAAAAGTCAGAGCAGTGGCATTCCACTAGCTGCACCCTCTTTTCCACAGCCCTTATTATTATTATTTTTTTTTTTTTTTGCGAGGAAGATCAGGCCTGAGCTAACATCCGATGCCAATCCTCCTCTTTTTTGCTGAAGAAGAGTGGCCCTGGGCTAACATCCGTGCCCATCTTCCTCTACTTTATGTATAGGATGCCGCCACAGCATGGCTTGACAAGCGGTGCATCGGTGCATGCCCGGGATCCGAACCTGCGAACCCCGGGGCCACCAAAGCAGAGTGCGTGCACTTAACCGCTGCACCACCAGACCGGCTCCTCCATAGCCATTCCTGACCTCAGGTTTGGTGTGTTGGATTTTGCTAGTGGGTTGTCTATACATGTTGGTCTTCATATAGGTAGAATTTTTGTTATTTCCTGGGTAGCTTGAGTTAGTTTTAAGTTTAGAAGTTTTCTTTTACTTCTAAAAATCCTGACATAAATATAGACCCAAGTAGGCTAAAAATCAAGCTGACTATGGGAATTATATTTTATCAATATATTAGATAAACTTCCCAATCACTCTTAATGGGAAAGTGATTTCTTCAACTGGGATACAACATATATACTGACCTGTGTCAGTCAGGAAATTCAGAAAGCCAATTTTCTACGAAAGGCATGTTTTCTTCGAAAGGAGCTCATTCACAAAGGACTTGAATAGACATTTTTCCAAAGAAGATATATAGATGGCCAACAGATACATGAAAAGGTGCTCAACACACTAATTATCGTGAAAATGCAAATTAAAATCACAAGGAGATATTACCTCATACCTGTTAGAGTGGCTATTATCAAAAAGACAAGAGATAACAAATGCTGGTGAGGATGAGGAGAAAAGGGAACCCTTGTGCGCTGTTGATGGAAATATAAAATGGTGCAGCCACTATGGAAAACAGTATGGAGGCTCCTCAAAAAAACAAAAATAGAACTACCATTGACCCAGCTATTCCACTTCTGGGTATTTATCCAAAGGAAACGAAATTACTATCTCAAAGAGATTTCTGCAACTTCATGTTCATTGCAGCATTATTCACAATAGCCAAGACATCAAAACAACCTAAATGTCCATCAGTGGATGAATGGATAAAGAAAATGTGATATATATATATGCATATATATATATATATATATATATATAAAATGGAATATCATTCAGCCATAAAAAAGCAGCAAATCTTGCCATTTGCAACAGCTTGGATGAACTTAGAGGGCATTATGGTAAGTAAAATAAGTCAGAAAGAAAACGGCAAATAAGGTATGATCTCACTTATGTGTAGAATTTAAAAGAAATCAAACTCATAAAATTGAACTCATAGAAACAAAGATTAGACTGGTGGTTGCCAGGGGCAGGGGGGTAGGGGCTGGGGGAAATGGGTGCAGGTGGTCAAAGGGTGCAACATGAATAAGTTCTGGGGGTCTAATGTGCAGCATGGTGACTAGAGCTAACAATACTGTATTGGATACCTGAAAGTTGCTAAGAGAGTAGGTCTTAAAAGTTCTCACCACACGCAAAAAAAAATGGTACCTATGTGAGGTGATGGATGTGTTAAGTAACCTTATTGTGGTAATCAGCTAGCAACATAAACATATACTAAATCATCACGTTGAACACCTTAAACTTACACAATGTTATGTGTCAATTACATCCCAATAAAGATGGAAAAAGGAAAGGGGCCCATTCATATGTAGTAGGAGAGAAATAATAACTTGGACATCTGGCACAGTCCTTGGATCAGACTCTTTGACCCAGAGGTCTGGTACATAAGAGCTTTATCACAAATACCACACTTCCCACCATTTGCCTTTGAAAGTCAGTAGATTCTGGCTGCATACACGACAGCAGAGGATGGCCACACCAGGGCTAATCCACTATGGACATATGGAAGGTATGCAGCCCTCTGATGATCAAGAAGGAAGCAGGAGCTGGAAGACCACCAAAAGCAAACAGCTTTCCTTCTCTCCGTAGGCATATATGCAAAATAAATCATTCCAAAGATGGTGATCAATGTTTTATATTTTTCTATTTCTCCTTCCAATAAAATTAAATTAAGGTACATCTAATTACTTATGAGACTGAGCTCTTACTGCATCTCGAAGGCTAGTTTACTATTTATGAATGTGGTTAGCTGTTGTACTTTTTACATCTCTTTAATGGCCTTGATAATGGGGAAGACATTAGGAGTTATTGTGTTTTCTCCATTTAGTGGGCTTTATCTTAGTCTCCCCTGGGGTGGTGTGGGTGGTGATCTGAGAAACAGACCCATTCTTGTGCTCCCCACTCTGTTCTCTTCCAATGGCTGGTAGGAGTGTAGTTCCTGCTGCTTTTAACACAGCAGCCCGTATGAACTGTGCTGTTCATCGGCTGACACGTTGATCTGGAGGGAAACTTTTATGAGATCTAGTGTAGAGTGTCATTGGCTGTTCTGCTTCACACCTTTATGTAGCTCTCATTTCACCTACTTGATAGTGTTATTGAATCATAAATCACCTCCGTTGAATTCTTAACCAGGATTGGATACTCTCTGCATATTTCTAACATGAAATGGTGATGTGTAGATGTCCTTGATGTCACTAGGTTGTCACGGAGCCTTATTCCTTGGCTCTGCATTTGGAGTGTTTGAGGTAACGAAGTAAACGATGTAAAAAACATGAGAGTCAGGCAAAGTCCCAGGTCCCCTCCCATTATCTGAATGATTTGGTCAAGATCTTCAACCATTCTAAATCTTGGTTTCCTCACCTGTTAAATAATTAAAGTCATTATCTGCCTCATAACGTGGTTGTGGGGATGAACCAAGTTCATACAGTTAAAACACCTAACACACGGTAAACACTTAACATACGGTAGCCACCATTAAACATTTTTAATTTCACAACTACTGATATATCAATAAATTGATAAATTCTATACAACTAATTTTATAATTACTAATATATTGATAAACTAGTAAACTCTATAACTTTAATTCATTATATTATTTATAAGATATATGAATTCATTATATATTTCCTCAACAGTCACCTAACTCAGATGAAAAATAATTAAGGTAGCATTTTCTCGAATGTGCTTTTTAGTAGATTGCTACTAATAGGTATAACGTAGCAGAAAATAGAAGTAATTCAGAATAGAAAGTAATTCATAGATATGTCTAGGTGTTATTAACACATGAATCCCACAAATGCTCAGTTTTATAAAAATCAACCTTGACTTAGAACCCATTATGGGGGCAATACACACGTAGCCATTGTAAACAGGGGATCAAGCTTCTAATTCCAGAACATGAGTTTGCTTCTGTACTATTTTGAAACATATTATTATATTTTCTGGTACCAGGTTTCAATGACACTAAGTTCTACAGGTTTTCTTATTTTTAATCTTTCTATAACATTGAGATTTATATATAATGTTAAAAATAAATAGTATAAGTAAATACAATTATCATATACATATAATATAATTATAATCATTTGGGATAATTGGAACATATTGCAGACTTTGTCAATCTAATAAATGCATCATAGTTCATTTTAATGAATGTACTTTTCAAAATTATGAAAAACAACATTCCTTGTACAAAAAAATGAAGCAGTAGTAATCAGTAGATTAACATTCCAATTCCCTCTACCAGCATATTCTCAGGGCTTCCTGAACAGGAGACTGCTGTATTCTTCTGGAAAAGGTTTCTTTTATTGGGATACCTTTCCTCCAACTTACACAGTAACTTAGGCAGCTAAAAATGTCTTTCTCAAGACTATGGACTTGAATTTCAAGAATGATAGCTGAGTAACAAGACAGACTGAGACGATACTCAGGAAGATGGATAGTTCTCCTGTTTTGAATGAAGGCTAAAGATCTTTCTGAATCAAATTTCTTTCTAAGAAGAGTACAAGGCCTTGCCCACCCAGCAATTGTGCATCTTTGACTTTGGTGAAGAACGGTAGCCACGGATACTTGGACACTGGGGCAGTATCAGAGATGGGGGACTCAAGGAAAGCATAGTTGTGGATTAAGAACAGGATAAGACAACAGTGGCAAGGAAGAGCTAAGTGGGCTTTCTTGATGATTCTCTTCTTTGATGAGTTTCATAAAAAGAAGTTTGTCTCCACCTCAGATATACATTCAAATTGCTATGAAATATAATCAGGGTTTCAGCATATGAACTAAGACATGTGTTCCATATCTAATGCTTAATTGGCACAGTACAGTTGTTTGCTCACAGTAAGACAGTCAAGTGAGAAATGGTGGTGATGGGACCTGACACAAAACCCACAGAGCTAGGAACAGGCTTTGAGGATGGCAGAGTCTGAGAAAGCAGGACATGGTGGCCAAGGGATCGTGAAATCTCAAGCACAATTGGGGTAATTAGTAAGCACTCAGTTTCCAAGAGTATGAAATGTGCCAATAGGTGAGTGAAAAACAGCAATGAGAGAATCCAGTGGGGTAGTCGTATTCTAAAGCCCAGATTGGCAATAGGCATGAGGGAGAGCTGCTGGATGTCAGGAGCTGGCCTCCATTTCCAGGAAGGAAGCAAGACTCCCAGGACTTAAAGGGTCTTTGGAGAAGATACAGGATTTTAGCACAAAACATGAAATGGTGACCAGTGCAGAAGCCCAGTACTATAAATTGGGCACATACAGTGACCCTGGATTCAGGAAATCAGGAGCAACAGACCTATTCTCTGTCAGAGGGAACTGAGATGTAAAAGCCATGTGAGAGGCCCAGTAAACAGAGAAAGGACAGATGTTCCAATGAGTTTTGCAGCAAGAATGGCTCAGTGACTCTATCCTCAGTCAGAACAGTAAGGAGGGTGACCCAATGAAAAGACCCCGCCAAACTGTAATGGGTAGCTCGGAGCTCCTTAAATTCCTTCCTAATTGCAACATGTTTTGATCAAGGAACCATCTGGGGAGGTAGGCATGGTATCTGGAAACTGAACAATCTGAGGCAAATGGGGTAAATAATAGATCTGAAATGCCAAGATCCTGTAGTGGTGAGAGCAGTGAGTTCACCTGTGGAGAAGCTGGGGGAAGCAGAGGCAGGGGGACTGAGATGTGGTCAGTGTAGATGGTGTGACAACTACATGGAGACACTGTGGCAGATAGCGAGGGACATGCTGTATCAGCTGAGAATGCTGGATAGAACAGTGACATCGTGCAAGCTGGGAGGAGAAAATTCAAAGGAAGCTGAGTCCTTGAAAGAGAAACAGAGCTTCTGCTTCAGAGCTTCAATGGTTGTTAAAATAAGTCAAGGCAGACCTCTGAGACATATGTACATGGATACAGCACAAATACATTCTCAGGAGTTTGCTCAAGAGCTGTGGCATGCAGGTATTGTCCCTTCCTTTCTAGGAGCATCTTACTAACCCTCCAAATCCTGCTTCTTGGTACACTTGGGCTATCACCTCCCATCTTACAGTGAACTTGGAGCTTTACCACATTCTCAGGGTCTCCTGGGTATGACAATGTGTGTGTGTGTGTGTGTGTGTGTGTGTGCATGTGTAAAGCTGGAGAGAGAAGCAGAGAAAGTGTGGGTAAATTGAAGACTGCTATTATATGTAGCATTTTATCTTCCACAATTTTTGACATTAATTCTATTTATAGAAGCAAGCTTGTATATTGATGGTTGCACGTCAATATTAATGATCGGAGCAACAAAACCATGCCTGAGGGTCGAGACTGAAAGACTGCGATGAAATCAAAGTGGGCATGACCACGGAAGCATTTCGGAAGGAAGAGACCTTCACTGTATTTCAATGGAGTGCTTACCTTATTTGCCACTTCTAATTAAAGCACAGATAAAGAAGGGCAAATCTTTTTCCAAATTGCTGAGCTCTCATAATCAATAATGCCACGGGAGTCATCATTTGAGAAGATAGAAAGCATTCAAAATTCAATGCTTTTTTTCTAACTTAAATCTGTCTCTTTGTCCAATGGCATCTTTATTGTTATCTACACTAATATTTATTTTTGATATCTTATGTCCTCCCTTAAAAATATAAATATTATGAGGTTTATCATTATTATTAATGTGCTATTGACCAGCAAGAGATTATTTAATTTCTTAGAAGACATTCTTTCTTTAGAATATGCAGTTTGTCACCAAAAAGCAATTAAAAAAGAACATATTTGTACAAATGTAATAAAAAGGGGACCAAATAAAGTTTAGAGAAAAAAGAGCTTATTTATTTTAAGTTGAAATGTGAAGGGAGATGAGAAAAACACTGAATGAGGTGATGATATATGAGAATATATTATATTCCTTTAATTTAAAGTAAATAAATATGCAATGTAATCTGGAATGAGAAGAGGATATTAGGAGAAAAACTGAAGCTAATACTGTACCGTTCTTTTAATAAATTAGAGATAGCTTGAAATGAATACTAAAATATATCCAGTGGAACTATGTAACAGATACTAGATCGGGATCCCTGTATTTCCTGGAATTGGAGGCAAAGTCTCCACAACACCTTCTGAGAGAAGAATCAAAATGAAAATATACCAGAAAAGATATGTAAGAACTTAATCACACTAAAATGTAAATTCAGTAAAGGAATAAGCATAGATTAAAAGAATAATTATGGCAAAAAGCCTAAAAGCAAAAGAAGGAGAAATTCTAAGTGAAGGCAAATTTCATCTACTTTATCACTTTGCCCTGGGCTGGCCCAGATGACCTGGAACTCAGGGACCTTGAGGAACAATTTGCAATAAGAGTATGATTTCCTTCATTAAGTAGTAGATAATAACAACAATAAACAAACACATAGAGAGAGAGATTGGATTGGTGGTTACCAGAGGGGAAGGGGGGAGGGAGGAGGGCGAAAGGGATAATTCGGCACATGTGTGTGGTGATGGGTTGTGATTAGTATTTGGGTGGTGAACATGATGTAATCTCTGCAGAAATAGAAGTATAATGATGTACACCTGAAATTTATACACTGATATAAACCAATGTTACTGCAATAAACAAAAAATTTAATAAATAAATAAATAAATAAAAATAAAAATAAATAAACCAATGCAATATTTTGGTAAAAACAAAAAAGAGTAGACACATTTGGCAATAACTGGATTTCCTAAATGCAAATAAGTAATGTTATTTCTGCCTACATATTTATTATTCATTGTCATTTAACCATGAACAAGTGTAAAATCCATTTCTGACATGAAAATATTTTGTTTACTTTA
Source organism: Ceratotherium simum simum (assembly GCF_057802395.1). Classification (NCBI taxonomy): domain Eukaryota; kingdom Metazoa; phylum Chordata; class Mammalia; order Perissodactyla; family Rhinocerotidae; genus Ceratotherium; species Ceratotherium simum. Next base: position 6,795,944 of record NC_141914.1, on the reverse strand, counting down.
CTTTTTAGTCAGTACCTCTCACTGTAAAGCTCCTAATAGGAAGTCTAGCCTTAGTAATTACTGGGCTAGAACTTGTGGCCATACAGAACTTGAATATGCAGCAATTATATTTTTGTAAGCGATTTTAATGCCAGGAAAAGTTTATGATGGTTTCTCAAAGCAATGTACCTTAGAGTTGCCCCAGGGGCACAAGGGTAAAGTTGAACAAAGAAATCAGTGGAAAAATAGAGTGCAAGTAAATAGGGAAAATATAACTTGTAAAAGTATTAATCTTCTTTTCCAAGATGCACGGCAACTGTTTTACTTGTTGGAATAATTGGCCAAGGAATGTGTAAGATGATAGATTTTGTTTTAAACTAACAAGTAGTTAGAATTATATGGAATTTCATAATAGTTCCCTTTTTGTTGGAATACACAAACAACAAAATCAATATGGGCTTTTATTTCTTTAGATTACCCTGAGGAATTCATTTGTCTGAGCCTCTTTGCTACAGAAAGCTCTCGTAGAATTAGCTAGCAATGGGTCACAGATTCCACCCAATCTTTTTACTGATGGATGTTGACTGGGATGATGCCTGAGGTTGCTGTATCCTTTAGAGAAAGCCTCTGAGAGCTTAGACCATGACAAGCATGTGTGAGATTCAGAGTATTCTGATTTCTGGCTATCCAATCTAGCCCAGCAGTGTACAGACTCAATTCCAGCAGACAATCTCTTAGAAGGCACTAAGGATTCTGAGTTCTCTGCTAGGTGTGGGTTCTAAAAATCCTGAGAACATTAGGAGACTCTGTTACTCAAGTTTATTTATTCTTCTTTTCTAATGTAAGATATGCCTCTTGATTGGAAAGGAGAAATTAGGTTAGGCCACCAAAGAAGAATGAAATAAAAAGTGGTCCTCTGATGATATCTAAATCCCCATCCAGGTGAAAGGCCCCAGTGTCCCTGAGGAGCTAGGAGGCAATATGGCTGGTGAGTGGATGAACAAGGACAATCACATTAGCAGTGTCAACTCAGGTCAAGTCTTCTGACATAAAGAGTATTTGAAAAAATAATAGCTTTATTTATGAAACTAGATAACTGGCTTTCCATCTTTAATTCCCAGCTTCCTTATCTGGAAAATGCAAGTAATGATAGGACTATTATGAGGCTTAGAAAGATTCTAATCAATGATGGTTACGTATATGAGAACCAACACAAATGTAACACAGTGGCAAAAAGGAAAAAAAATTAGGTAAAATTTTACTAGGTAATAAAAAGTATGAATTTATACACGATAATATCAATAAAATGTAGGACTAGTGGTTAAAGAGAATTGAAAAAGTCTGAAAATGCATGTGTCCATGTGAGAATGAAATTTTTTTATTTTTGATCTCGAACCCAGGCTCACAAGGATACATTAGGTTGCAAGGTGCATGGTGGCAGAAAACTAAACTGCATAAACTCATGTGGCAGAGCCAAAGACAAAATCAAGATGACATATCACTCATCTGTTCCCCAACTGCAAGAATAGAGGTCAATTAATCAAACACTCAACAAATATTTAATGAGTACCCACTATGTGTTCAGCAGTGCAAATTAGCAGATCAGTACCTGCTCTAATTTTAACTCATTATTTTGAGAGACAAATAAGATTTTTTGTTATTGTTGGCTTTGGATGAATTTGTATAGTTATACCTACAGGAAGAACGAAATCAGAAGCTGAATTCTTCAGCCTACATCTGATATGATTTAACATATGTGTTGTCTCTTTCCTTCGAAATCCCAGCATTACACAGTGTGCCTTAATAACATGTGGTTGGTGGAAAGAGTGCATCTAGGTTTCAGTTACCCATTCAATAAAGAAAAGTCCATTTATGGCTCAAGGGTAAATCTAACACTGGACTGCAGTGTGTTGGTTTTTAGCTTTGCTATGACAACTATTCTTTATTGTGAAAAGGAAAGAAAAACTCAAAAAATTCTCTTGCTGAATTATAAATGAGAATAATTCATTTCCAATTATTTTCTTTTTGAATATAGTGGCTTACGGAAAAAACAAAAAGTATCCGCTTGGTTTACATTAGCTATTGATAAAATTAAATGGATCCATTTCAAAGGAGATTTTCCCATGATACCGGTTAGGGACAATGCAAATCTTCCTGCTAAGTGGTCACCACCATTGTAAGATTGAAAAAGAAGAAAAATTATCCACAGCATGAAATAATGGTTCTTAAAATGCGAAAGTTGAAACTAATTTCTAACAACATTATGGAGACAGAGCAAAATTGGAGAATACAGTGTTTTGTTAAAGAGAAGCAGGAATTATCAGTTGGTTGTTTGAATGGACATTTCCAGTGGGATACTGTTAATGGAGACAAATGAAGGCAGGTTAGAAGAAGAAAAAATGGCTCCTTTTCACATTTAGAACACACTTTAGCTAACTAAAAGGCAGATGAAAAGAAGAATTTCAAAAGCGACCCCAGGACAAATGTTTAAATTTAATACCTCACCCTTCCTTGAGCTTATTATTCACCTACATTTAAATCAGCTTTCTCCAATTAGAATAAAGCTCTATGTTGAGGGAATTTATAGAAAATTCAAACCCAAAACATATTTTTCGTTAGAAATATTTGGGGAAAACTAAGGATAATGCAGGGTTTTTAACCACTATAAACAGTACTCAGCTTAGATTAAACTTTGACCCAGACTCAATCTAGGGAAATATAATAAACAAATAAACCAGATATCTAACTTGACTAACTCCCTCATCTTCTAGAAGTCTTTAATCAAATCTCACCTTTACCACAAGGCCCATGATGATCACCCAATTTAATACTACAACTCATCTCCTCCCTGGCATCTCAATCGCTTTATCCTGATGTTCTCCCTTTTCTTTTTTCTGGGGCATTTGAGATTTGAGACCATCTGCATCCACAGAGCTGACCTATCAGGACTGAGACTTGAGGCCTCAATATGAACATGACACAGAACATTTTTGACCCAGAAGGTAAGGCTGTAATCCAATAAACAACTTTGCTCTTTGCTTCAGGAAATGCAAACTGATTAAGCCAGACATTTTACTCATCTGGGCAATTAGTTCTCCTATCAGGCAACAGATTGTTTACATTTATCAAAGAAGAGTTTATTTTTGAAGAATGTCTCCACCAATCCTAACTATTATATTACAAACTCTGCTCAATCCCAGTGGATTCCCACCTTGAAAGACACATCTTAAGACCTTGATCCCAGGCCCTAAACATTACAAACATCCTTTACCAGTCTGCCACTTTTTGAGACACTACTACAACTCTGTCAAGGTGGTATTCTTCCTTACTGCAGTAAGTTAAGTAAACTTAACTTTGCTATGTATTGCCTATTTTCGGTATCCCCTAACTAGAAAGCAAGTTCCATGAAAGCAGAAATCTGTGTCTGTTTATTCATTGACATCTTCCAAATATCTAGAACAGTGTCTGCAACTTAGAAGGTACTTGACATACTTCTGTTGATTAAATGAATAAAAGAATAAGTGAATGACAGATGTATACAGAACATTCCACCCAACAGCAGCAGAATTCTCATGCTTCGCAAGCACACATGGAGCATTCTCCAGAATAAATCATGTTAGGTCACAAAACAAGTTTTAAAAATTTTAAAAGCTCTAAATCACACCAAGTATCTTTCCCAACCATAATGAAATGAAATTAAAAATCAACACCAGAAGAAAAAATTGGAAAATTCACATATATTTGGAAATTAAACAACATGCTTTTGAACAACCAATGAGTAAAAGAAGAAATCAAAAGAGAAATTAGAAAATATCTTGAGACAAATGGAAACAAAAATACAACTTATCAAAACTTATAGGATGCAGCAAAAGCAGTATTAAGAGGGACGTTCATAGTGATAAATGCTTACATTAAATAAGAAGAAAATCTCAAATAAACAACTTAACTTTATACCTCAAGGAACTATAAAAAGAAGAACAAACAAGCCCAAAGTTATCAGAACAAAGGAGATAACAAAGATTAGAGCAGAAATAAATGAAACAGAGAATTAAAAAAAAAAATAGAAAAAATCAACGGAGTTAGTTTTTTGAAAAGATAAACAAAATTGACAAGCCTTTAGCTAGACTTACTAAGAAAAGGGAAGATTCAAACAAATAAAATCAGAAATGAAAGAGGAGACATTACAACTGGTGCCACAGAAATAAAAAGGATCATAAGAGACAGCTATGAAAAATTATACTCCAACAACCAGGATAACCTAGAAGAAATGGATAAATTCCTAGACACACAACCTACCAAGACTGAATCATGAAGAAGCAGAAGATCTTAACGACTATAACTAGTATGGAGATTGAATCAGCAATCAAAAACCTCCCAACAAAGAAACGCCCAGGATGAGATCGCTTCACTGGTGAATTCTACCAAACATTTAAAGAAGAATTAATGCCCATCTTTCTCAAACTCTTACAAAAAAGTGAAAAGGAGGAAACACTTCCAAACTCATTTTATGAGGCCAGTATTACCCTGCCACCAAAGCCAGACAAAGACAAGACACCACAAGAAAAGAAAGCTGCAAGCCAATATCTCTGATGAGTGTAGATTCAAAAATTCTCAATAAAATACTAGCAAACTGAATTCAACAGCACATTTAAAGGAACGTATACCATGACCAGGTGAGATTTATCCCTGCAAAGGATGGTTCAACGTACAAAAATCAATTAATATGATGCACCACATTAACAGAATGAAAGATAAAAACCTCATGATCCCATCTCAATAGATGCAGAAAAAGCATTTGACAAAATTCAACATCCTTTTGTGATAAAAACTCTCAACAAACTAAGAAAAGAAGGAAATTACCTCAACATAACAAAGGCAATATATGGAAAGCCCACAGCTAAATATCATATTCAATGGTGAAAACTTAAAGCTTTTCATCCAAGATTAGGAAAAAGGCAAGGATATCCACTCTTGCCACTTCTATTAAACATAGTACTAGAAGTCTCAGTCAGAGAAATTGGGCAAGAAAAAGAAATAAAGTCATCAAAATTGGAAAGGAAGAAGGAAAATTGTCTTGGTTTGCAGATGACATGATCTTATATGTAGAAAGTTCTAAAAACCCTATTAAAAAACTGTTAGAATAAACAAATTCAGTGAAGTTAGAGGATACAAAATCAACGTACAAAATCAGTTACATTTCTGTACACTACAATGAACTATCTGAAAATGAAGTTAAGAAAACAATTCCATTTACAATAGCATCAAAAAGAAAATACTTAGGAATAAATTTAACTAAGGAGATGAAAGACTCATATATTGAAAACTACCAAACATTGATAAAAGAAATTCAAGAAGACACAAATAAATGGAAACACATCTGTGTTCATGGATTGGAAGACTTAATATTGTTAAAATGTCCTTACTACTCAAGGCAATCTAGAGATGCAATTCCTATCAAAATCTCAATGACATTTTTTACAGAAATAAAAAACAATTCTAAAATTCATATGAAACCCTAAAAGACCTGAACAGCTAAAACAATCTTGAGAAAGAACAAAGCTGGAGTCATCACACTTCCTGATTTCAAAATATATTACAAAACTACAGTAACTAAACCAGCATGGTACTGGCAAGAAGACAGACATGTAGACCAGTAAAACAGAATAGAGAGCCCAGAAATAAACCCGTGCATATACAGTCAACTGATCTTCAACAAGGGAGCCAAAAATATGTAAAGGGGAAAGGATAGTCTCTTCAACAAACAGTGTTAGGAAAACTGGATATTCACATGCAAAAGAAAGAAATTGGACCCTTATCTTACACCACATATAAAAATCAACTGGAAATAGATTAAATTTCAGTAAGATCTGAAATTGTAAAACTCCTAGAAGAAAACATAGATTAAAAGCTTCATGACATTGGTCTTGGCAATAATTTCATGGATATGACCCCAAAAGCTCAGGTAACAAAAGAAAAGTTTGACAAGCGGAACTAAAAATCTTCTGTACAGCAAAAAAAAAAAAAATCAAAAGAGTGGAAAGGCAATCCACAAAAAGGAAGAAAATATTTGCACATCATATATCTGATAAGGGATTAATTTCCAAAGTATATAAGGAACTCCTACAACTCAATAGCAAAAAAAACTAATAACTTGATTTTAAAAATGGGCAAAGGACTTGAATAGACATTTCTCCAAAGAAGACAAACAGGTCTATGAGAAGACGTTCAACATCACCAACCATCAGGGAAATACGAATCAAAACCACAATGAGATACCACTTCACACCTGTCAGGATGGCAATTATCAAAAAGACAGTAAGTGTTGGCAAGGATATGGAGAAATTGGAACCCTGCATGTTATTGGTGAGAATGCAAAATGGTGCAGCCATTATGGAAAACAGACGGAGATTTCTCCAAAAATTAAAAATAGAACTACCGTATGATCCAGCAATCCCTCTTCTGGGTATTTATCCAAAAGAATTGAAATCAAGATCTCAAAGAGACATTAGCACCCTCATGTTCATTGTAGCACTACTCACAATAGTCAAAATGTGGAAACAACCTAAGCACCCATCAACACATGAATAGACAAAGAAAATGTGATAAATATATACACTGGGAAATTATTCAACCTTAAAAAAAGAAGGAAGTTCTGCAATATGCAACAACATGGATGAAGCTTGAGGACACTATGCTAAATGAAGTAAGCCAGTCACAGAAGGACAAACACTCCATGATTCCACTTACATGAGGCATCTAAAATAGTCAAACTCATAGAAGCAAGAGTATAATGGTGGTTACCAGGAGCTGAGCCGAGAGGGAAATAGCAAGCTGCTGTTCAGTGAGTATAAAGTTTCAGTTATGTGAGAAGAATAAGTTCTGAAACTTACCAGCTGTTTATAATAGCACCTTAGACAGTGCTAATGGGCACCAGGTACTATTCCAAATATATCAACAAATATCAACTCATTTAATCCTCACAACTACTCTATAAAGAGGGTGATATCAAAAACATTTATCAACAGGCACAACATGGGCACCGACCTGTGAGGACAGATGCTGGACATAGTGCTGGGGCAGGATCCTGGAGCCGTCTACTGAGCAAACAAGCCCTTGCAGAATCGCTGGGGAGAGTAAAGGTGTACTGAGGCACTGGGGAGAAGCGGAGATGTTCAGGGGGCTTGAGGTTGAAGCTATTTACCAATCAGTGTGGAAGCGTGTCAGTGCTTTAACAAATGGTGCACAGATACATATCAGCCCTTGAGACTGGTAATACTCTTATCCCCATTTCACAGATGAAGAAAGGAGGCCCCAGAGAGTTGAGTCACTTGTCCAAAGCCACACAGCCATCAGGTGGGGGAGGTAATATTTGAACTTAGGCAGTCTGACACCAGGTCCTGTTCTCCTAACTGCTGTGCTATACTGCTTCATCTCTACAAGCAAAACAATCCGCTTTCAAAACAATGATGTTATCCAGCAAGTAATGGATTCCAGGCACTGTAAAAAGGAAGATGTAGAGGGATTCAAACACAAATTAAGTAGAATTTCAGAAAAGGTAATGGTTCTAGCAGGAAGTGCTAAAAGTCAGGAAAGACTGTAACTAAAAAATGGAGATTTTTCTTCAATAAACCTAAGGTGAAAACGTACTGTTTGCACATATTATCTGCATAATTGCTCCAATTTTTCATTATGTTGTATCAGAAGACAGTAGTTTGGAAACAGGAATGTGTGAAGTTTCTAGTAACATCCCCAGGGATGCAGCAGCAGTAGTTCCAACTGCACCTTGGCCAGCTCTCTTTTCATTTTGGAAGTAGAAGATTAGCCATGATTGGCAGCAATTGCTAATGACAACAGGGGAGAACCGGATGAGTCATGCCAGGAATTCTCCTAGAGGCTTGGTGGAGGAAAGAGAATGGAACACTTTTTCCTTCGTCTTCTCTGTTCCCTAAACTTCCCCCACAGTGGCCTTCTTCCTAGTGCCATCTCCAACCACCTGGAACTAGTTCACCATAGAACGTGGCCCTGGATTCATGTTCAGGGCTCTTGTAAACAATGTTCACCTAAAATGGATCAGTATCAGCATGCGGAAATAATATGTGACCATTGCTTTCCATGGCTAGATTTACCTTCCATTATAGTGAAAATAGCAGTTTGGGTTTACCATACCTCCCTGCAACCATTCTAAAGTGAAGATAGACTTAAGGTGTTGATGACATTGCCTTTCTTTCAATTGAAAAAGATAAAAACTACAGACATGATTTTTTTAGTAGTTCCACGAATTTTTTAACAGAATTTCCTTATAACCAAAGGTTTAAAAAGTAAAATTTTATATTAATATTTGTATTTCTCAAATAGTAAATAACACAGAAATTAGATAAATAATGATTTTAACTCAACGAGCAATTTGAACAACATTTAATAAACTGGAAAACAGTACCAATTGGAGCTGAGAAACTAAACCCCATGACGCCAGCTTCCATCTCAAATGATCTCCAGGTGGCTGCTAGCCAATTTGCCATATGAAAAAAGCCTGACACTTATTGGAAAACAAACTCCAACTATTAAAAAAAAAAAAAAGGAGGGAGACTCAGGAGAGAATAGATAATGTTGTGCTAAAAGGCTGTGTTATTTTGCCAGAAAAAAATTCAATCTGTGAGCAAAATACCTCTTCCCACGTCTTTTGATCTGATGTAGCACTTGTCCAAATGGATGGGCTCCCTGAAGGGAAAACCCATCTCAAACACTGAGGAGCTCTAACAAATGCGAAGCACTCAACCTCAGGCTTAAATATCCCAAATGGTCTCTTGCTGGTAACACGAGAACAAAATCAGTGTTTCACTCAGACAGCAGCTTTCCTGGCTTTTCTCTTCTGTCCCATTTGTGCATTGATATGAAGATCAGAGTCATTGACTTGAATGCGATTTAGAATCCCGATGCAGACCATGAGACATTAAATGTTTTCTGGGCCTCTGAAATTTGTATTCAGACTCACCTCTTTTCAGGGTGTAATCACCACCCCACCAGCATTCGAGGGATTTGTGCACAGACTGTTCCATCAAAATCATAGCAAGTTAACACATTCAAATACAGCATGGTTGTGCAAATTATTGCCTTAGAAGGAGGATGTAACTTGGTATTCTGACATATGCTGTTTTACATGGAGCACAAAATCTTTTTTCTTTTAAGCCTTTGGTTTCAACTTAGTCACTTGAAGATTTGGAAAATAAAATTAAACTTTAAAAAATAAGAGAAAAAACAACCATGGAAATAATGATCTAAAGTCACAAAGAAAGAAAGGCAGAGACCAAAATCACCATCATATGATGGCCAAGCAAGAGGAGTGAAGACTTTACTGGAGGAGCAAAGACTTTGGACATTACTGCTTGTCTTTTCAAACTGATAAATAATGTCGCCAGCATTTATTTGTTTTCTGAGACTTAACAACACGTGTTGCTTTCTTTCATCACTTTGCCCATTTTCTTCAAAGAAAATTACTACTTCAAGCTCTTCATAAGTCCTGTAACCTCTATGAGCTTAGTTTCCTCATAGGTAAAATGCAATAACACTCCCAGTTTGTGGAGTTGGTCTGAGGGTTAGAAATAATATATGAAAATCACCTAAGTGCCTGAGACATCAAGGAAAACATCACTGTTATTATTACCCAAAAGCTACATCTGGACGTGTAAATTGGAATAAAACACTGCGGTAGTTTTCATACTAATTCAAACATAAGAACACAATTTCTTGCAAATTCAAGATAATTGAAGTAAATGTTAGAACATTCATTTGAATTATCAAGTTACATAAATTGTTTCAATTTTCCGCTTTCCATGTCCAGATATGGCTTTTGTGCAGAGTACCAGAGTAATCCAGCGACTTTTGAAACTTCACCCATTACTGAAAGCCTTCAGCATTAACTCTAACCAACCTTGATACGTAGCTGCCAATAGGATTGCAGAACGAGCTCCATCATCAGTAGGGCTGCTGCCTCAGATATTGAAAACCAAGAAGGCTAATCCAATGCGTAGTTACAATAACTATTCCTCATATAATTTAAGTCAGAAATTTGAAATTTTCCTGAATGGGGAGTAATAGAACAATGGGCCATATTCAGAAAATATTTTTGTTCTGAATCACTATAGCTTTCTAGGGCATCCTAAAAAAATTGCAGGAAAGAAAACAAAATCTGTAAGAAACTAAAGGCAAAAATAACTTTACCTACCTCAAATTAAAAAAAAAAAAATCCTGTGTTTTGGTGCCTTGGAATAATCTTAACAATGGTTGTTCAGGGAAAGGAGACATGTAGTAAAATCTTCTCTTAAAAAAAGTGATTTTTGAATAGAATATATAATTGCATTTTAAGCATAGGTATTCTTTATATGGTTAAATTGTTTAAAAGCTATAAAATACTGTGCATATATGAAAGATTATTGAATAAAATTTGAGATCTGAAAATTACCAACTCTATATCTTAAAAATAATATCAGAGCAGCAGCATGATGTTAGGGAGTCTGCAGTGAACCAAAATCAGGCTGTTTGGACATGAGTTCCTAATAGGGCACGGAGCAATCCTGAGAGTCTCATTATTCTTGTCCATAAAATGGGAGGATCAGACTTCATTGGAATCTCCTTAGTCCTTCCAGCTACAACAAGCTATAACTCCTTTACCATGCAATTCACCTTTGGTCCATGCCAAATAATAATAATATAAATTTAATTTTGGAAACACAATTATTTTCATTACCAGATTGGGCTACGTTAGGATTCCCTGGATTATGTCACCGGGGAGATTCAGCTCCCTGTGAATAAAATAAGTGAGGGGGAAGCTCAGCTCCATAATCACTGGGATCAAGAATGAAAGGAAATAGAAAAGCCTGAGAGAAAAAGGAGCTCAAAGGGAAAGGGCAGAATGATAAGGGCAGGTCATACAGGAACCACCAAAAAAGAAGATGCTGCTCTCCAGAGGCAAGTCAGCTGGAAAAGACACGTAAGAGGTAAGTAGATACTTTTTTTTTATGGGTAGATCATATTTGTCTTTCAAAGGGATTTTATTTGGTGTAGATATCGGGGAAAACTCTTAGAAACCACTAAGTCAGCATTTAGCTAACAAGAGAGCAGGTTTGACTTTGAGCTATTGGATTCGTCTGAGGACCAACAAGCAAAGACTGGGAAGCCCAAACACGACTAAGTGTGTGATCTACTAACCCAGTAAGGATCTTTTAGAGTGGCAGCCTGAAGAGACTAAACAGTTTCTAAACAAAGTTAATTCAAGTTAATTCAAATGACAAGATAGTACAGTGATCATCTACCATTGAAGTTAATTCACTTCAAATTTTAACACTCAAGTACCTCATTCATTGTAAACCTTTCCCATGTAATTTACCTTATATTTTTACATCTGAGATTCCCATTTGAACCATCTGATTGATTGTTAGATTCAAAAGAAGTGAAAGAAACAAGACAGAGTTTCAAGAGAAAAAATACATCCCAGCTACCGTGATGCCCTGAGTAATGACAATGAGCTGGAACCAGAAGCATCAAGGAGCCTTCTGCTTGGGGGTTACAGAGACTTAAAGGTGAAAGTGAACTTGGGAAGCATCTAATCCATCTCTTTTATTTTATATACATACCTAAGTATCCAACTCCATGCTCTCAAAGATCGACTTTCTCTGGTATCTTTTGACCTTGACTATAAAGTTACTATAGCCATCGGTTAACTTTACCACCCATTGTGGAAGTAACAAGAGACATGTAAAAGAATCCCCTAGTTCCACATACTCTTCCTTACCACAGTTCAGCAGCAACCCTGCTTCCCCTGGTAACCAGGATCAGTTACCCTAGTCAGGAGAGCAACTCCTTCATTTGTTTGTTGGTTGAGTGGCCTGAGGAGGCTGAGGGTACCAAAGGGCAATCTCAGCCTCCAGTTAAAAGCTCTCCCCTTATAGTCTCCTAATGCGATCGTTCCTTTCTTGGGAAATTAGGGTTTTTATACCAGCAGAGCCAAAAGATGCAGGAGGAGGAGTATAAATTTCGTGAGAGGATTATTTGGGGCAAGAGTAAATAAATCCACTCTACTTCAATCTCTTGGTTCCTGGACTCTGGTATTCTGGCTATAGAAAAAATACCATTGTATATGGTCATTGGTTCAAAGCATATATGACATCATGTATGACAGTTCCTCAAATCCACAAGTGTCACCCAGGAAGCTTTGTAAGTATGTATCTAATAGGCCATTCCAGTATTCTATTAGGCCACCTGTGTTTTGGGGTGAAGGGATACATGACAAAACCAGTGATACTCCCACCATGGATTTAAGCCCATTGCCTCTTTTTTGTTTTGTTTTTTTTAAAAAACAGGTTTGTTCTATCTTCGTTTGAAATTTTTTTTTAATTTTTTGTTTATTGCAATAACATTGGTTTATGACATTGTAAAAATTTCAGGTGTACATCATTGTACTTCTATTTCTGCATAGATTACATCATGTTCACCACCAAAATACTAATTACAACCCATCACCACACACATGTGCCGAATTATCCCTTTCGCCCTCCTCCCTCCCACCTTCCCCTCTGGTAACCACCAATCCAATCTCTGTCCCTATGTGTTTGTTTATTGTTGTTATTATCTACTACTTAATGAAGGAAATCATATGGTATTTGACCTTCTCCCTCTGACTTATTTCATCTAAAGAACTTGAAAACACCAATTTGTAAAGGTACATGCACCCCTGTGTTCATTGCAGCGTTATTCACAATAGCCAAGACTTGGAAGCAACCTAAGTGTCCATCAAGGGATGAATGGATAAAGAAGCTGTGGTATATATACACAATGGAATACTACTCAGCCATAAGAAACGATGAAATCCAGCCATTTGTGACAACATGGATGGACATTGAGGGTATAACGCAAAGTGCCTCTATTCTTTTATTGTACAATAGCTTTCTTAGTCGAGAGTAAGATTATGTGGGCTATTTTGTAACATTCAGTTAGTCCTAGATGATGATACTACAAGAAGCATTGAGAGCAGAGTAAGTGTCTTTTCCTGTGAGGACAAATTGTTGCTCCCTCCATGATGGAAGAGGCCCAGGGTGATCAATATGCCACCTTGTGGCTGGCTTGTCCCCACAGGCAAAGATGCACTATCGGGGGATCAAAAATGGACCCTGTTACTGGCAGGCTAGCTACTCAGCAGTGAGCATAGCCAATTTGTCTTGGTAAAAGTAAACCCATAGTTTTGAGCCCATGACTAATAGCTTTCATCCCTGCAGCCATAGGCACTTTCATTAGCCTACTGAGCTAGCACAGGAGGGCTAGAGAAAGAGGCTGACTGCCATGCATCAACAGATCATCTCGTTACTTGATAATCAAAAGCCTTACCTGCAGGGTTTCCCTTTGATGAGCACTCACATATGACATAAATATTCTGTATGTACCTGTATTATTCAGGGTTCTCCAGAGAAACAGAACCAATAGGAGATAGATATAGATATAGATAGAGATAGATAGAGATAGAGATAGATAGAGATATATAGATATAGATGATATAGATGATATAGATATAGATTATAGATATAGATATAGATATAGATATAGATGGATATGGATATAGATATATGGAGCTAGAGAAAGATTTTTCATAAGGAATTGACTCACACAATTATGGAAGCTGAGAAGTCCCACCATCTTCCATCTGCAAGCTGGAAATCCAGGAACACTGGTGATTTAGTTCCAGTCCAAGTCTGAAGGCCTGAGAACCAGGAGAGCCAGTGGTGTAAGTCATAGTCCAAGTGCAGGAAAATATCAATGTCCCAGCTGGAAAACAGTCAGGCAGAGACAGCGATTTCTCTCTTACTCCCTTTTGTTCTATTCAGGCCTCCAATGGATTGGATAAGGCCCATCCAAATTGGGGAGGACACTTTGCTTGACTCAGTGTACCAATGCAAATGTTAATCTCTTCCAGAGACACTCTCACAGACACACCTGGAATGGTCCAACCAGGTTGACACTTAACATTAACCATCACAGTCCCCCTTCCAAGATCCTAGTCACATACTCTTTCCCTAGACCTTTCCCTCACCAATCCTCCAATCCTGTGATTTCTAAGTTCCTGGCCATCTACCCAAACTGTTAACCAACTGCCCTGTGGTCACTTTAGATACATACCTTTGGCCATCCCTCTTTTCAAGCAAGTAAAACAGTGTTCAAAGTTCTGCCTGCAGAGGTAGGGGACATTAGTGCTGGAGTAGTTGATTCCCAGTTGTGTCAGCATATTATGCAGAAGTGTCTGTAAACAAGGCCAAACATTTTTTCCCTCTCTGTCAACCAGTCATAGGGAATGTCCCATGAGACCCTAGGTATGGGGCGAGAGACGGGCAGCAATGCAGCAAGAGTAAGGCTTGAGCATATGAGCCACTGCTCGTGCCACTTGCACGTGCTTTCAGGACATGCTTGAACCTGATGTGACACACCCACTTCCACATGATGAGACAGCTCTGTTGCCCAAGCCAAATTCACGACTTTGGAAGTCAATTGACACACAGTTCACAGTGGGCAGTTTAGGTCCCATAGTCTTTTTCAAAGAAGAATAATTAGCAGAAGAGAGTATGAAATCTTTTCTCATAGTCTCCACTTAATCCTTTGCATTCAGCTGCCCAAAGAGTGACAAGAATATGGAGGATCACATGGGACATTTTAGGAGTGGGACCTGGAGGTGGCATTTAAGACTATACCCACATTCCATTGGCCAAAACTCACTTTCAAGGTCCTATCAAGCTAACGGAGAGTGTGAGAAATGTAGTTTAGCTCCCTCCTCATGACGCCACAAACACAAACCCAGCTCTCCCAAAGACAAACAGAAAATAAATCAACCTATCAGTGGTTCTCAGAATATGATCCCTGGATCAGCAGCAACAGAATCACTGAGGAACTGACTCTGAGTCTCTGGGAATGAGGCTCAGCAATCTGTGTTTTAACAAGTCCTCCATGTGATACAGATGCACGCCCATGCCTAAGAATCACTGCTCTGGAACCAAATGAGGAATAACACCAAACTTCACGTTATCTTAGTAGCTTTACCAAACCCCTTCCAGCCTGCCAGAAATAAGAAATGGTCCCATTGCCCAGTCAAGTCTTTCCAACCTTTCCTTTAGCTGCCCTAACTTGAGAGGGAAGCCCTGGTAGGAATTCTTAGACAAGGATTCACATCCTCTTGAGCTTCTGCTTAGCTGGAGGGGAAAGGGAGTCTCTTTATGCTTTAAGATCACACTTCTCCAGTGATAGCCACCAAGATCTATTTTCTTAATGCAGAAATGAGTTTAGACTAAGTTAATAATATCTGTCCTGGGTGGTATAATTTTAAAATCTAAAGAATCAAGAAGAAGTAAAGGCTGGTCATCTCAAAGTGACAGATCAATAACCTCAATTACTCTAAAATTTCATATTCTCTTGCCTTACTTTAAAAATCAGCCTAAATCACCCCTATAGTTTATTTTTTAAATTAAGTTGTGGTCTCTAAGCTATAATGATGTGGAACTATATTATATATTTTGAAGTTCAAAGTGAAGATTACTTGTGAATATTAATTTGAATTCATTTTAATTTTCATTTGCTTTTTCATTAGTAAATTCAATAATATAATATTGACCTTTCATACTTGAAGCAATTACATATTATTAAATTATGATTTTGCATGTTTTAGTTTGGTAGCTAGATTGGTATATATCACAAGTTTTCATCCGAAGGGCTAAATTTTTTGAGTAAGTGAACTATTCTTTAGACATAAATTAGGAATTAAACAGTACAAAGTTTTCAGAAATCTTTTGGTTCTCAAACAGTTATTAATTAATTAGTATTTCAGTGAAACTGAAAAATTGAGGTGATCAATTTATAATCAGGAATGATTCACTAACCCATAAACTCATGTCTTCTACATTTTAGAAAGATCATATGCATTAGTTATTTATTGCTGTATAACAAATTACCTCAAAATTCAGCAGCTTAAAACAATCAATATTTATTATTTCATAATTTCTGTGGGTTAGAAATTCAGGAGTGGCTTAGCTGAGTGGGCTGGCTCAAGGTCTCCTAGGAGGTATAGTCAAGAAATCAGCCAGGGCTGCAGTTTCATCTGAAGCCTGATTAGGGAGGATGTGCTTTCAAGCTAAGTCATGTGGTTGTAGGAAGGCCCCACTTCCTTGCTGACTTTCGGCCACAAGTCTACTTCTCTCCAGAGGGGCCTGAGTATTTTCACACCTATCAGCTGTCTCTTCCAAAGTGATTGATGAGAGACAGAGAGAGAGAGACAGAGAGAGACAGAGAGTGACAGAGAGGATGCTCTACAGAAGCCACAGCCTTTTTTATACCCTAATCTTAGAAATAACTTACCCTCATTTCTGCCATATGCTATTGGGCATAAAACCAAACCTAGTACATTATGGAAGGGGTCTCCACAAGATCAGGAATACAATTGGGGGCCATATTGGAGGCTGTCTGCCACAGCATAACTACAGGATTTGGCAGATTCAATATTTTTCATACAAAATGATTATTATATTATACAATTTTAAAATGCAATCCAGTTCATGCTTAGCTATGTTCTGGAAACATATTATACTTCTGAAAAGTTTCATGTAAATAAAATATTTGTCAGTTTGTCTACATCTATACCTGATGTCTGTTTTTCTACACCTGTTCTCCTTTCCAGACTGTGGATTCATCAGTGAGGTACCATTTCTTACTCAGGTTTATATTTCCAGCCCCTTGAACAGTGGTTGAGATAGAGGTGCTTAGTAAATACTTATTACTTGAGCTGAATTGTCTTACATTTTAATTCTCAAAGTAGTTTACCTTTTTTCTTATTTTTTAAATTTAGGGTAAATTTACATAAACAAAACACACAGACAAGTGTTTATTTCGATAAGTTCTGACAACCGTAAACACCTATGTCACCCCAAACAAGACAGAAGACTTCTATCACCCCTGAGAATTCCCATGTGCCCCTTTCCAGTCACTTTTTCCTCCCCTTCCACCATCAGGCAATAACTTTCTGATTTCTATCACCATGTGTTAGCTTTACCTGTTCTTGAACTTCATATCAATGGAATAATTTTATGCCAAATACTATATGCTTATGTGTTTGACTTTTTTTACTTAACATAATATTGTTGACAAACCTATTATTGTTGCACATATCAATAGTTCATTCCTCTTTATTACTATATAATATTATGTGTATAAATATGCCTCAATTGTTAATCCCTTCTCTTGCAGTACATTTGATTTGCTTCCACCTTTGGCTTTTATGAATAAAGCTGCTGTGAATATTTTCTTACAAATTTTTTCTGTGGACATATGATTCCATCTCTCTCGGGTAAATACCGCAGAGTAGAGTTGCTGGATGCCATTGCGTTTAATTAATCAAAGGTTTCTCTGCCTTCCAGTCTGTTAAGGAACTTACCTAATTTTTAAAAAACATTGGCTGTGTCTAATTCTCAAAAAGAATGGAGAGCAAGCAGAAATGGAGAGAGCAGTTTTCATACTAAGTTTCTGGGGAGACCAAGAGCAATGGACAGCATCCCTTTGCACAAAGCTGGGGTATAAGGTGGTGGAATGAATTCTGCACACTAGCACAGAGGCACCTCTGCCACATGGAAAGACCAGGAGACACGGGGAGCAGCGCACTGAGAGAAAGCAATGAGAGAACACACCGGCAGCACAGACAGAGGCGGACTTGCTGCTTTCCATTCTCCTTGGGAATTAGATACAAGTCAGTGGTCACCGCCCTTCCTATCCATCTTGCCTATCCCATTTTCAGGCCTTTTGACAAAATGTCTCCTTCTTGTTATCCGTATGTCTCTTAGAGCTCCACATCAGTCCACTTCACTTATTCAGCTATTTAACAAATACTTGTGAACATTTACTATTTACCAGGAATTGTTCTAGGAGCTAGAGAAAACAAAACACAAAATTCCTGCCGTCGTGGAGCTAAATATATTTGCATACATATGATCAAAATATGTATTTCACTTGTATTCTGTTTTTTTACCTGATGGATTAGAATCTAAATAAATACATTGGAATATTGGCTCTGGTGCTGCCATAGCATCTCTCACATGATAGGTGCTCATCACATGTTTGTTGAATGCATGAATGAATAAATGCTCCAAAGTTTGGGGAATGAAAGAGTGATTATCATGTAATAAAGATTCACTAGGCAAATATATGAATTAGGGCTTTCCAGGAGGCAGCTCAGTAATATATTCAGTAAGTTTGTACCAAATCCTTTTTGGAAGTAGTTGGGCTCTACTACAATTTTGCCACATAGCACACGGTCTTAATCTCAGCTAAGCATGAAGCTCACTTTTTCAAGAAAAGTTAGGCCATTTTCAGAATGAAACTAAAAAGCGAATTCAACTCAACAATGTCAGACATTTATCAATAGCTTAGTAACCGCCAAACCAAATTACTTCATACTTGGCTTGTGGTTAAACCTTTAGCACAAATATATTTCTAGATACAAAGGGAAAATAGCATTTTACAAAATTCACCTGATTTAAAAAAAAAATCACATCTGAAAATCATTCATGTAAGAAAGCTGCAAACCCCAAGCTTGCAAGGTCATGCTGCTTTCAAAGTGAATGGGATCAAAGGGCTTAAAGAACATAAGACATACTTTCAGACAGGAAGACACCACATCAAGGGGCAATCACAAGTGACAACTGTGGGAGGACAGATCATCATCGCTACCCTGAGCTGTTGATACACAACTTTATTTCACTTTTTTTCTGATGATAAAAGTGACACTTGTCCTTTATAGAAAAATTAAGCATATAAAGTTATAAAGAAAAATATTAAAATCACCAGGCATAATCACTGATAACTGTTAGTGAATTTCCTTCTGATCTATTCCCTCTGCATATGCTTTAGATAGTTGAGCTCTTTTATATATCAACATTGTGACTGCTCTTCATATCTAATATGCAACACAAGCTTTTCCCCTAGTTTATTACAAATATCTCATTATACATTCTCTTGGTGACTACATAATAGTTCACCTAACTCTTTCCCTATTTTGACTATTGACATTGTTTTCATTTTCACTATTTTAAATTGATGCTACGTTAAATCTTTCTGGAATTTGAAGAATTTGTTGGTTGTGTTTGTTTTTGGAGATTGGGAAGGCAATTCAGATTTTTTACTTAGGGCTTATCCTCAGGAGTGAAATTAAACAATATATATTGCCAATTACTATACAGCCTCATAAATCTGATACATAAAGAGATAGCCACTCCCTAACCCATGTATATAAAATTCTCTGAAAACCAATTCCAACCTAACAAACTCCAGTGGTCTGACATCAGGATTTGTTATAGATCCAGGATTTATATTTTCATCTTTTAATACATAATTTAACCCCACTAAATTCTGTAATAACTTTTATGTATATGTCAATATTCTCTAAAAGGCAGTAAATGTCCTTTTCTCTGGTTCTTAGAGAACATTACATTTTTTTGAAACCTGATTTTATTAAAGGCAGAAACATTTCAATGGGCAAAAGATAAATGCTGAACTTAAATATTTCATCTCACTAATTTCAATTGTTTCCACTCAAATGAAAAGATACTTGCTTTTAAATCTAAATAATCTAATCTAAAGTGTAATTTGTCAGTAGAGGTCCACGTATCTCCCTGCTCAGGACACAATGCAACTACAGACCTGTCCCTACAGACTGAGCAAAGCCTATCTGCTGAACCTTCCATTTTGTATTCTTAAACTACCCAAGACTTCAAACAGGAGAAACGGTGAAGAGAGCACAGCAGGTGCAAGAAAGAAGAGTTAATGGCAAAATAAGACAGGCAAGCACACAGTGACATACATCTAGACTCAAATCTTTATTTTTTTTTAATTTTTTGTTTATTGCAGTAACATTGGTTTATAACATTGTATAAATTTCAGGTGTACATCATTATACTTCTATTTCTGCAGAGATTACATCATGTTCACCACCCAAATACTAATTACAACCCATCACCATACACATGTACCGAATTATCCCTTTCACCCTCCTCCCTCCCACCTTCCCCTCTGGTAACCACCAATCCAATCTCTGTCTCTATGTGTTTGTTTATTGTTGTTATTATCTACTACTTAATGAAGACCTAATTCCAACAAGTTGAGGCAATGGCAAGTACTTTGGCATTGTGTTTCCTAAGGCTTCATGATGGCGCTAATGCCTGGGCCTTAAGGAGTCCTCATGTATACAGTGGACTCGTTTAGAACACGTGATGAAGGACTAAAACATGTAGGAATCAAACCCAAAGCCTTCTTTAACAAACTTTCAGGACTGAAATGAAATGCTGATACCAAAACGTGATTACAGGTAAAAACTAAAACAAATTATTCTGTTTAGGCATGGATGAATTATAATGAAACAGTTAAGGAAATTAGAAGCTAAAACATTGTGTGGCTTCAGGCAGATATGAAAGATATCTAAACATGAGAGTTCCTAGGCAGCTCTTTTAATTCAAGTGCCAAATGGATCCTTTGTAAGGAAACTGTTACGCATCCCATTGTACCAAGGGCAGAACTACAAAGCCAGAGTGAACAGTCAGACCTAATTCTGCCTTGCAATATAATTTGCAGAAAGTTGCTTTGTGTTTCTTTCTTTCTTTTTTTTTTTTTTTTTGAATTTAATTCAACAGACATATACTGAGCATCAACTCTTAGCTAAGTACACTGCTGGGTACTGAGGATACAAAGACAGGGAAAATATAATTTCTTCCTTCATGGCATTTATTATTGAGCACTGTTTTAGGGCATAAAATAATAACTGCACAGTGACCAACTGGCTACTGTCATACATATTTCAACAAATGTCCATAGTATCATTTGGTATAGACATAAATAATTCAAGTCAATCCATATACAGACATTATCTCATTTCGTGTCCACAAAAACCCCGGGTGGTGAGTATTGTTGTTCCCATTCAATAGATGAATAAACACAGGGTCAGAGAGTCATGTGGCAAGTACCAAGAAAAGCCAAGGTTCTAAGCAGAGCTCCATTGTGACAGTAAATCACAGTGCCTAGATTCAGATAATTGCCATAGTTCATTCTGCGTGTGGAAACAAGTCAACCTTCTGACACTGGAACCACTAAAGTTAAAGATAGCTTGAGAAATAATGTAATTAAATAGTCTTGGGACACATAAAAATATCTCTTCAAAACAATTATTTCATGTCCACGTAGCACCTTCCCATCGTCCACTACCAGCTGAAGAATTTACTCCCATGGTAGTCTCCCTCTTTCCTGGATCAATATATTCCCCCTTTATCTATTGCCATATTTCTTGTTCCTATTCACAATAAAAGTTTTCTTCCTCATTTCTGATTCTCTTTCAATCATTTCTAATCCACCCTTCATTCCAACACTCCAATTCACTTGCTCTTGTCAAGAATCAATGGACACTTTTACATCCTCATCTTATTGCCTCTCAGGTACATTCAACAGGGCTGTTCATGCTTTTCTTGACTCACCTTCTCTGATCTCCTTCTATGACATGACTCTGCCTAGTCCCATTATATCCAAGAATCATTGTCCATCTCCTCTGACAGCCTCACCACTAAATATTAATGACTCATTTCTTCATCCTGAGCCCTCTACCTTTCTTGGTCTATACCCTTATTCTGTGTAATCTCATCAATAGCTGTAGCTTTATATGCCATCATTATGCTGATGACTATCAAATTTATATCTGCCAAAGACCTCTCTTCTGAGTACCAGATACATATAGCAAATTGTGTACTTGACATTTCCACTTGGCTATCTAATGAGCATCTTGACTCCCACTAAATTCTTCCCCAAAGCATGCTTCTGCCTTTAACTTTCTCATTTCAGCAAATGGTACCATAATCCTATGCGGTTGCTATATAAAAA
The DNA here is from genome assembly GCF_057802395.1 of Ceratotherium simum simum. Taxonomy (NCBI): domain Eukaryota; kingdom Metazoa; phylum Chordata; class Mammalia; order Perissodactyla; family Rhinocerotidae; genus Ceratotherium; species Ceratotherium simum. The sequence continues at coordinate 6,774,032 of NC_141914.1, read as the reverse complement.
CCTAGCAAGCCATTCTTAGGTCCTCATATTCCCCAGTTTTCCTGCATCCAACCCAGCAGCAAATACTATCAATTATACCTCCAGAATAAAGTTTGAATTTTTCCACTTCTCTCCATTTCCATTCCTACCATTCTTATCTAAAACACTATATATATCCCACATAGATTCTTATTGTAGCTTTCTATCTGATCTTACCGTCTAAGCTCTATCCCTTTGCCCCCAAAATCCATTGATTAAGTCAAAAATATTTATTAAAAGCATACTATGTGCTAAGGACTTTTCCATCTGCTGAAGATACAAAAATGATAAAAATCCCAATCCTTATAGAACTTACATTCTAGTGGAGACAGCACACAATAAATAAAAAGTAAATATACATAGTATGTCAGATGGTGATAAGTACTGGGGAGAAAAATGAAGCGAACGAAGGCAATGGGAAACCCCCAGTGAGAATAAGTTGTAATGGGGAGCGGTCAGGTCCATTCTTGTCACAGCAGACAGAGGGGTATAATTTCTTTCAGTATAAATCAGTTCATATCATTGCACACCTTAAAAGTCTTCTCATGGGTCACATTAGACCTAGAGTAAAACCTAAAAATCCTTACTTTGGTGTAGAAGATTCTCATACTCTGTCTCCTGCCTACGTTCCCAAGCTCTCCTTCATCACTGGACTCCATTTCTCAGTGCTCTAAATGTTTTTGCCTCCAAGCCTCTGCACTAACTCTTTCCTCTACCTGGAACATTCTTTCTCAGTTCTGCTTTTTTTGTGTGTGTGAGGAAGATCAGCCCTGAGCTAACACCCATGCCAATCTTCCTCTTTTTGCTGGGGAAGACCAGCCCTGAGCTAACATCTATTGCCTATCCTCCTCCTTTTTTTCTCCCTTTTTCTCCCCAAAGCCCCAGTAGATAGTTGTATGTCATAGTTGCACATCTTTCTTAGTTGCTGTATGTAGGATGCTGCCTGAGCATGGCCAGACAAGCAGTGCGTCGGTGCGCGCCCGGGATCCGTACCCGGGCCGCCAGTAGCGGAGCGTGTGCACTTAACTGCTAAGGCATGGGGCCAGCCCTCTCAGTTCTACTTTTAGCAGGCTCCTTGTCTTCCTTCAAGTCTCAGCTCAGATACCACCTCATAAGAGATGCTTTTTCTGAGCATTCTATCTCAAATAGTACAACCTTCCACCAAGGCTTTCTTACCTTACTTAGTCACCTTAAGCACCTATCACAATGATTTTGAATACATATTTTCTTTCTTTTTTATTCTGTCTTTTCCCACTGGAATGTATGCTGCATGAGGGCAGACCCTCATGCTTGTCTAGTCACTGCTTCATCCCCAACCTAGAGATGTGCCAGGCACCAGGAAGCACTCTGTAAATACTTGTTCATTGATGGTATAGGAATTAAAAAGGTATAAATATCAATTAAGAGAGTGGGGTTTAGGGAGGAGCATCAAAAGGGAATAGATTCCAAGAAACTTCTAAAACATGAGGAGTGGGTGCAGGTGTATAACTGGGGAAGAGGAACAGGCAGCACAGCCTGGAGTGCTCACAGCAGGGCACGTGGGTGAGGGAAAACCACTTTCCCTGCAGAATCCCAAGAGGCTCCCATTCAGAAATGTCAAGTGTTTAGGAAGGCAAAGGTAAGAACTGAGTCTGAAAACTGGGAGATAAATCAAAAGTTTGTATAAAAACGAGTTGACTTGACACCTAGTGGTCAAACTTCTCAGCTAAACTTCCCCCAGGCAATGAACCAAAAGCCTCCTCCTAAAGAAACTGAAAAGCCCCAGAGACAGCCCGGCATGGGCAGAGTCCCACAGCCTAACACAGCCAGATGGCCCCTCAGTCCTCTGAAATGACACCACCAGTGGAAAACCTAACCCACCTACAGCGGACAAGTATCAGCTTTTTATTGTTTCACTTGTAAATACAAACAGACAAGCAAAAGTTGCCAAGCTTTTGAGGAAAGGCTGCTTTATTTAAAAAATGAGACAGAAATAAACCAACAGAGAAAAAATGACTCCAAGAAACAGAGATAGAGTTAATTCAGGGAACAAAGAACAGCAAAATAAATATATAATTTTTTTAATATTAATATTTTCAGATAAGACAATCACAAATATAAATGTTACAAAAATGCTTTACCATTTGGTAGAAATAAAAAATACCATCACTCAAATTATAAATTCATAAATAAGGTGACAATAAAATCAAAGAAATCTCACTAAAATCAAACAATAAGAAAGGGAGATATAAAATACCATCTTTTCTGATTGGAGACATAGAGGATTAACCCAGGAAACCTAATATCCAATCAAGAAGATTTTCAGGGAGAGAAGATTAAAAAAGAGAGAGAGAGAAGAGGAAGTTGTTGCAGAAATAATATTTAGAACTGCAGGACCTATCAAGGGCCCTGCAATGAATGAATGTGGACCCAAATCTAGACAAATACATGTGAAATATTAGGACACCAAGAAGAAGAAGAAGATTTGGAAGGAACTGAAAGGAAAAACAGACCATCTACAAAGAATTGGCAAGAAAATAACAGCAGTATTTTCAACAGCAGCACTGAGGGCTAGAGAGCCACTGCTTGGAAGCAATACCTCCAGAGTTATGAGGAAGAATAATCTGCAGCCTAGACCTCTACATCTATCCAAACTATTGATGACATAAAGGAGCAGGGTGAAAACAGACTCAAAAAATGTCCCTCCCACCCAACTCTTCTCAGAAAGTTATTTAAAACGTGCCTTCTGCAAAAGGAGAAAATACACCAAGAAAGACAAGGAAATAGTGGATCTAACCCAGAAAAAAATTGAGACCAGAACTCCCTGGCTGGCAGTTGTGCAGTGCACACGGAGTTCAAGGGCGCAGACCAGAAAAAGGCAGGCAAGGACTCCAGAACCATAGACAAATGTGGTTGAGGTGAAATGCCAGATGTAGTGAGGATCTGAATAAACATTGGCTTCATTGTGAGCCCATGAAGAAAGGCAAAGAGTGTAAGATTAAAAAAATGAAATTGTGAACCTCAGCAAAAAACACAAACCACACAGGAAAAGGAAATGTTATAATATAGGATTTTATCGATAAAAATATTTATATAATCATCATAATATATACTATTCATCCATTTGACACAAAGTAGCAGCACATCACATGAGCAGAATAGAGGACTACGTGGGGCTGGGCTCTCAGGGAGTTCATGGACACTATTTAGATTGATAAATAAAGAAATGCTTGCATTAACATATTAATAAAAGATATGGGAGTAATTAATAGAGTAAATAAGAGTAAAAAACACTGTCTCTGGATACTGGATCTAAAGGAAGTGAATAAGCAAGGTCAGTCACTTTTTACTATAACTCCTTAAATACTGCTTGTATAATCAGCATGTATTGCATTTTTATATAAAAATTATTTATTTTCCCCCAAAAAGGTATTTATTTAAAACTTTCACTTAATCATGTATATATGCAAAAACAAGGGGGGCGGATTATAAGCCTGCACTTCCCATTCCCACTTCTTTGCTCTCACTTGTCACTTGAACACTGGTTAACATGGCTCCAGTGGAGCCCACCCTACTCCCCACTCTTGACAGAGACCTGGACAGTCAGATTAAGAGTTCGGGGGATCAAAGCAGGGCTCAGGTGGGGACGATGAGATCAAAGCCCAGAATTTAACTGGAGAAAAATATCTCAAGTCTCTCATCAACTGGAATGCAGGCTTGGCCGGCTAGTGGCCATCTTTTTCATCATTAGGCGAAGTGAAGCCAATGCAAAGGACAGCCGAGACTGAACACGGAGGGAGGTGAAGTTCTGAAGCCTCACAGGAGCACTGGACACAGAGGTGCCTCTATTTATAGTTACCCCTGGAGTCTAAGGGCCACCTTTTGTTTGATGAAAGTGTATAACATCACAGAACAATATTATAATATATGATAATTTTTCATAGTTAATTTTATTTTTCCATATTCTCACATACATGGAGTTGGTTTGGAGAGGGGAACACATGTAGAGATACAAGGTAAAGTGGTATTCTCATTTTTACTATAGACTTCTGTATTTTTTGAGGTTTTTACTTTCTTTTTTAAGGTTAAAAATATTTTTAAATAATAGCAATAAAATTTTGAAAGGAAAAAAATTATGTAAGAGTTGAGAGATAAGACAAACCCAGGGGATCTAAAATACAGACATGAAGGAGTCAGAAAGCACATTTCTGAAAAGAAGTCAGACTAGGGACAAAGACATGAGGTTAACTGATGACGATGCTGAATGTTGCCTGAACTCTGTGATTCTGGCAAACAGCAACAGTTAAAGAAATTCCTCCACCTTTAGTGTTCCAGAAAGTGTCTTACTGCAAAGAAACACCTTTATGTTTGTTTCCCCACCTTTCCCCATATGACTTAGATCAGGATCATAGAGGTCTTCCTTGTCTACCTATGACGTGGCCAGACACAGACCCTCCAAATTCCCTCTCTTTGCTTCATAAATGATTAGCTGTTTCGTCCCCGGTGATAAGTCAGAACAAAATGCTTGTCAACCAAATATTGGTTAAGTTTCCTTCCTCCAGGCCACTGGCTTTTGATCTATCCTCAGCCTGAGCCAGCACAGAACCACTTAATGTCCCCTCCTGAGAATAGACTAACCTCAAGGTAAGACATTCTCTGATCTACCGTCTCTTCACAGCCACACTCGTTCATCCCATTTTCCCAACCTGCTTCATCCCAGCCTTGTTTACTCCTTCCTCTAAAAGCAAAGCCCTTTTCTGACTAACCAGGCTTTGAGATGCTGCACAGCTCATGGCCCAAGAGCATCCTCCCTATTGCAACAATCTCCCTTCCTCTGCAGAAGTCCCTCTCCTCCCTCTCACAACAAAGGCTCTCCTTACCGAAGTCTGGTTTTGTTTTTATTTGATACTGACTAAAAGTTCCAGGATAAAGATGGACTCTAGAGAGAGGCTAAGGAAAAGAGTTGAAAGAAGTGACAAAAAGGAGATGATTCCTCTGCAGAATTGGGAGGGAAGCTTGCAAAGGTATCGAGATTTCAAACCCATGTCAGAAAAAGCACACCGAGTGCCCACAAAGGACAACAGTCTTGTTGGATCACTTGATGCAAAGTAGGACTAGAGATAATGGCTCAAGCCAGGATGGGAAGAGGGAAGGCAGGGCAGCGGTCCTGTGAAGCACAAAGCTGGGCTTACCAGCTAGATCTGCAGTCTACAAGAGTGATGGCAGGAAGCATCTGGAAGACACTATGTTGAATGTTAAAGCAACACCATCGCAAAAGCCAAAATCCAAACTGTCAACCTTTGTTGATCAAAATAACTGTCAATCCTCTCCTTCCAGGCATGCACCACAACGCCAGCCTTAATGAGAGCTTCAACATGTGAGAAATCGGAAGCAGTCCAGGAGTCTTAAGGAAAAACATTTTTCGGGCTGCAATTCTTCTGATCTTCTCCGGGAAAAGTTAAAAGCCTTAGGCACAGAAAACTAAGCTTCTCCTACTACTCACTGAACATTCTTAAGGCAACTCTGCAGGGGAGCTTCTGATCTTCTGTCCTGAGGCACTACATCAAGAATGAGTGGCCAGGTTTTAAGGACAGGCATTTGCAACCATCAAAGTAAACTCTTGATTATCATTATCATTATCATCCTTAGTATTAAGAACAATGCAGCAGAACCTTTGTTTTCAGATCTAGTGGATTAGCCTAGAGCAGTAATTCTCAACTGGCAGGTAGGGAGAAAGGCTCTTCTGGATGGGATGCACAAGTAGGGTGGATGGTTGTCGTAATAGAACTAATAATTCACAAAAAAATACATCACTCCATGTCCTTATGTTTTTATGTCCTTAAAGTTTATTATAAATGATAAATGTTAAAAAATAAATCAGTTCATTACGGGTTATTTAAATTTTAAAAATTTAGAAATAATCAATTTGGAGTTGCTATAAAAAATTGTAATATATTCATAAAAATACAGCAGATATACACATATTGACACGGAAGGATAGCTGCAATATGTTGTTGAGAGTAAAAATCAAGTTACAGGACAGGATGAGACACGCACAGAGATAGATTCCAAAAGGGCTATTGTGGCTCATCTAGGAACAGAATTACAGAGCAGAGAGGGGTAAGAGTAGGACTTTTCAATTTTTGTGTCTCATACATTTCTGTATTCTTTATTTATAATAAATGTGTGCTGCTTTCACAATTTAAAATCATCAATTTTGATAAGAAACGAAAATCTGGGAACAGACAAATATTCTTCTCTGAAAAAGTGGCCAGTTTGTTTCCAACATGGCAACTCTTTTATAGAGTGAAAGATGGGTGGCATATTAAATATTGAAACACTGCTTTACAGTCCTGAGAACAGCTATACCTCTAAAACAGTGAGAACACTTAAGAATTGGGAAAACCAGCCAGCAATACCTGAATTTAAAAATATCCTTTGAACTATGTCTCAGTCTATGGAAATAAAAGCCTCTAGCAGTCACGATCAGGAAGAAACCTAATCAGAATTTTTTGCCACGTTTAGAAATGTGTTGCTTTCATTTTCTTTAATCTCATTTTATTTATTACTCCACTGCTCATACACATGCTTCCTTATGTGTATGACGATCAGATCTCACTTTTGAAACACAATTTCAAAGATAAAATTATTGAGAATTTCAAATTCTGCAACAGCAGAATTTTTAACAAGCATGGGCTTTCTAAGAGCAGGGCCATGTGCAAACACACTTGTCACACACCCTTAGCTCAGGCCCTGGACTTCACCTGGTGAAATGCAAGAAGTTGTCACCCTGCCATATAGCAGGGTCTATGGGAAATGTGGGCATTTACAGGCGAGGTGTACATGAAACATGTGCGGGAAGCGGAGGCTGAGCTCTTCTGCTGGATAGAGAGCAGTCTGAACACTGCCCCACAGTGGGTTGGAGGTTTATCGCCTGCCCTCTTTATTTTGTTGTTGGGTAATGCTTTTTAGCTTGTTTTCTGATAAACGGTTTCATTGATAATGAGCTAAAAAGGCATAAGTGCATGTTTATTTTTAAAAATAAGCACTGAAGTTCTGTTTTTCAAGAAAATTGCTGCTACACCGGTAATTTGTCACGTGTTTGCCAGGGTTCACCATCTGCATTTGGAGCCATGGTGATTTCATTGACTCCTTGCAAACCGGAAGATGTCAGAATCTGCTGAAGAATCATCAGCAGCCACTCCAAAAGTTAATAGCTATTTTCAGAAAAATTGCTCAAAGACAATAGTTTAACATGTACAGCTGTACAACTTTATCAAGCATAACTTTTCATTAAGATCAAAAGACTATGCTTATAAATTAATTTCACTTATTTTTGTAAACCTATGAAATGTGAAATGATAGCTGTTAGTGGGCTGGCTCCATTAACTGTAAAGCTTTGTAACTAGTTAAATGATGCCAGTTATATATTAGTGTTATCGTATGCTACAAGCAGAAAATTGATTAATTCCAATAATGGCTTAATAATTTCATCCAAATCATGGAATCAGAATGAAGTTTTTGTAGGTTCTTTATGTCAAAGATGAAACATTTGACTTTATTTTTAATCAAATTTACTGAAGTACAATTTAAATATGATAAGATTCACCCATTTTAATTGTATTGATAAAGAATTTTGAAAAAGGTGTACACTTAGGTAACCACCACAGCCACGATGAAGATATAGAACATTTCCATCATCCCAAACCATTTGCTATCAACCCTTGGTAGTTAGCTCCCTGGCCCCAGGAAAACACTGATCTGCTGTCACTACAAATTAGCTTTGTCTGTGCTAAAATTTAATGTAAATGGAATTATCCAGTATATACTCTTTTGTGTCTGAATTCTTTTACCCAACGTGACTCTTTGAGATTCATTTATGTTGTTGCATGTATCATTAGTTAGTCCTTTTTGTTGCTGAGTACTCTTCAATTGTGTGAATTTACCATGATTCGTTTAGCCATTTACCTGTTGACATTTGAGTGTTTTCGGTTTGCGGCTGTTATGAGTCAAGCTGCCATGATCATTGCTGTGACGATCTTTGAGTGAACATATGTTTCCTTTTTCCTTGGTTAAATACCTAGGACTGGGATTTCTGAGTCATATGTTAAGTGTATGTTTCATTTTACAAGAATCTGACAAAATATTTTCCAAAATAATACATTTTTATACTCTCAAAAGCAATGAATATGACTACCAATTGCTCTGCCTCTTTACCAACTCATGAAAAATCCTTTTATCATTGCAACAAGCATATAGCTATGGTTCATTGTGGTTTTCATTTGCATATCCTGGTAACTAATTATGCTCAGCATCTTTCTATATGCTTATTGGCCATTTGCATGTCTATTTTGTGAAATGCATATTGGAATGTTTTGCCAAATTTTTTGGGTTGTTTATGCATTTATTATCAAGTAGCAAGGGTTTGTTACAGCTGGATATTTAGTCTTGTGTCATATAAATGTATTCAAATATTTTTTTCTGTCTGTGACTTGCATTTACATTTTCTTACAGATATCTTTCAAAAACCCAAAATTTTGTAATTTGATGAAATCCAATTTACCAATTATTTTGTGCATTTATGACTAGTGGTTTTTTTTGTGTCCTGGTAAGAAATATTTGTATACCCCAAGGTCATGAACATTTTCTCCTATTTATTCTTCTAAAAATACTATAGTTTTAACTTTTACATTTACATATATGATCCACTTTGAGTTAATTTTTGGGCATAGTGTAAGGAAAGGTTTGGGGTTCATTTTTTTCCATATGGATATCTAGTTGTTGAAAAGACCATACTTTTCCCTCATTGAATCACCTTGACACTTTGACCTCGTAAGTGAGGGTCTATTTCTGGGCTTTCTATCTTATTCCATGGGTTTATATGTCTATCTTTTTCTGAAATACCACACTGCCTTGATAACTATAGCTTTAGAGTCAATTTTAAAATCAGGTAATATATATCCTCTAACTTTGTTCTCTTTTAAATTTTTTCGGCTATTCCAAGACTTTTTCATTTTCATTTAAATATTAGCATCACTTGTCCATTTCTACCAAAAATATCTGTAGTGATTTTAATGTGGTCTATCATTCCATTATTTAGATCTTCTTTCATTACTCTCAGCAATGTCTTGGAGTGGTTTTCATGGACACGCATATATTTTGTTAAATTTTTTCCTAAATATTTCATATAGTTTGATGCTATTACAAATGTTATTTTTAAAATTTATTTTCCAATTGTTTGTTGCTAATATCTAGAAATATAGTGGAATTTACATGCTAAACTTTCATCCTGAGACCTGGATAAATTCACATATTTGTTCTAGTAGTTGTTCTGTAGGTTCATTAGGATTCTTTTACATACATGATGTCATCTTAAAATAAATACAATTTTACTACTTCCTTTCTAATTTCTTTTCTTTCTTTATTGCAAGAGAGTGGGCATCCTCGTCTTGTCACTGATCTTAGGGGAAGATGTGCAAAGTTTGGCCATTAAATATGTTAGTTATAGTTTTTTCATAGATTATTTTAATCCTTACAAATTAAGGAAGTTTCATTCTACTCCTACTTACTGAGTGTATGATGACTTGGTATTGGATTTTGTCAAAAGTTTTTCTGCACATATTGAAATGATATTTTTTCTCTTTTTTTCTATTAATGTGATGTCTTACATTGATTGGTTTTCAGTGTTAAACTAAACTTGTTTTCTTAAAATAAACCCATGATGTATTGTGCATTAAATTCATTTTTGGATTTCATTTGCTAACATTTTTTCAAGGATTTTTGCATCTATTTGATGAGGAATATTGGTTTCTAACTTTTTGTTTCTTATAATACATTAGTTTTATATTGGCTTAAATTTGTCTCCTTAAGTTACATTTGTTTATAATCATCACTTAATTTAATACTTTATTTATTTTATTGAATCCCAAGAAAAATCTTCAGCTTACACTCAGTTTACTATCAGTTACTCACTTTTTAGCTTAACACTTGTGACTTTATGGAAAAGCTTAATACTCGTGAACATAATAGAAAGCTTCTTTAATTTTCTTACTTGCTCCTTTTCCTCCATTTCCCTTCCAAGGTCATAACAGAATGATGCCAGGAAGATCAACTGCAATGGATCATATTCAATATACATGACCATTTTCCCTTTAATCAGGAAAAAGAACTTTCTCCACTCTATTTATGCTCCTCTTCATTCCTCTCTAAATAGAAGCATACTATTACCATATTATGAAATCTCATTATGATATTTATTAATAATTTATCGCCTGTTTTCAGCAATCTTCTCTATGGAGATCCTTCTCAAAGGGGACTATATCTTTTGCCTGCTTTAAAAAAAATACAGTTCTCTTTTGTTTTTTATAACAGCTGTATTGAGATATAACTCACATACCATACAATTTATCCTTTTAAAGTATATCTTAAAGTGGTTTTTATTATATTTGCAAAGGTGTGCAACCACCGTCACTATCTAATTTTAGAACATTTTTGTCATCCCAAATGAAACTCTACCCATTAGCAACCACTCCCCATTCTTCCCTCCCCCAGCCCCGAGGAACCACTAATCTACTTTCTGTCTCTATAGAATAGCCTATTCTAGACATTTCATACAAATGGAACATGACAATCTGTGGTATTTTATGACTGACATCTTTCACTTAGCACAATGTTTTCAAGTTTCATTCATGTTTTAGCATGTTCCATACTTGATTCATTTTCATCATTGAAAAATAGTCCATTGTATGGATATACCACATTTTATTTATGCATTCATCAGTTGATAGATATTTGGGTTGTTTCCACTTTTTGCTATTATATATGATGTTGCTGTGAACAGACTGTACAAATTCATGTGTGGACATGTGTTTCAATCTATTTGGGGTATATACCTAGGAACGGAATTGCTGGGCAATATGTTAACTCTTTGTTGAACATTTTAAGGAATTGTCAAAGTGTTTTCCAAAATGGCTGCACCATTTGACAATGCCACCACCAGTAAATAGGGGTTCCAATATCTCCACATCCTACACAACATTTCTTGCTGTCTTTTTTATATTAGCCATCCTACTGAATGTGAAGTTCTACACATTGTGGTTTTGATTTGCATTTCCCTAATGACTAATGATATTGAGCATATTTTCATACCATTATTGGCCATTTGTACACCTTTGGAGAAATATCTTTTCAAATTCTTTGGCTATTTTTTAATTTGGTTGTCTTTTATTTTGAGTTCTTTACACATTATGGATACAAGTATCTTATCAGATATATGATTTCCTAATATATTTATCTCAGTCTATGGGCTATCTTTTCATTTTCTTGATGGTGTCCTTTGAAGCACAAAAAAATTTTAATTTTTATGATGTCCAGCTGATATATTTTTTCTTTTGTTGCTTATACTTTTTCATGTCAGATCTAAAAAATCATTGACTAATCCAAGGTCACAAAGATTTACATTTATGTTTTCTTCTAAGAGTTTTATAGTCTTATCTCTTACATTTAGTTCTTGAACTATTTTTAGTTAATTTTTTGTATATGATGTGAGATAGTGGTCCTATTTTTTCCCTTTTTTTTTTTGCACGTGGATGTCCAGTTATCCCAGCCCGTTTGTTGAAAAGACTATTCTTTCTCCATTAAATTATCTCGGTACCCTTGTTGAAAATGCTTATGCCAGTACCGCACTCTCTTGATTATTGTAGCTTTGTAGCCAGTCTTGAAATTGGGAAGTGTGAATCTTCCAACTTTGTTCTTCCTTTTCAAGACTGTTTTGGCTATTCTGGGTCCCTTGAATTTACATATGAATTTTAGGATCAGCTTGTCAATTTCTGCAGAGAAGTCAGCTGGGATCTTGATAGGGGTTGCATTGACTCTGTAGATCAATCTGAGGACTATTGCCATCTTAACGATAGTAAGTCTCTTGATCCATGAACAAGGGATATCTTCCCATTTATTTAGATCTTTAATTTCTTTGAACATTTTATAGTTTTCAGAGTATAAGTTTTGCACTTCTTTTGTTAAATTAATTGTAAGTATTTTATGCTTTTTGATACTATTGTAAATGGATTTGCTTTTTTTTTTTTTTTTTAAGATTTTATGTATTTATTTTCCCCCCAAAGCCCCAGTAGATAGTTGTATGTCATAGCCGCACATCCTTCTAGTTGCTGTATGCGGGACGCGGCCTCAGCATGGCCGGAGAAGCGGTGCGTCGGTGTGCACCCGGGATCCGAACCCGGGCCGCCAGCAGCGGAGCGCCCGCACTTAACCACTGAGCCACGGGGCCGGCCCTGGATTTGCTTTCTTAGTTTCATTTTTGGTTTGTTCACTGCCACTGTATAGAAAGACAATTGATTTTTGTATATTGATCTTGTATTCTTTAACCTTGGTGAACTTGTTTATTAGTTCTAATAGTTTCTTAATGTGTAGCACAGTTTTTAAACAAAGTTTTGCAACAATTTCCTCCTAGCAGGAAGCACTATTAGAAAAATGCATATATAATTTAAGTGGATGGCATCATATATATTTGTTCATTCAGATATTTTCTAGATCTTTATTTATTTTATCCTTAAGATAAATAATATCTCCATGAATTTTAAAAAATAAAAATGAAAAGTCATAATCAAACCAATGCATATAAATGGTTTTGGCATAGCTTTAAAAGCATTGATTTTGATACAAACATCAGCCATCATTGTATGCCTTTAATTAAAAGTGTCTTTCAGAAAAACTCTTTGCTTCAAGTTCCAACACAAAATGAGAAGTCATTTTTTTCTCACTGACATCCATTAGAGAACATTTGGGACATTTGCCAGTGCTTTATAGAAGTCAGCAGGCTGACGTGATATAAAGTAAATTAATCACTTAATATATAAGGAAAATTGAGTGAATTGAGTTTTTATAAATTGGTTTACATTTTAGTGCACTAAAACAACTCCTTATTTAGAAAAATACTAAATCCATGTATAGATGGAAAAAATATTACGAAAATTGATCAATATCCTCCATTTTATCCATGTTACAAATTAAGATTTTCACAAATGGAATTTTACTTAGTGCAAAGTATAACGTTCATTTATATTGTCCACTGACGTTTTGGTCACTAAGAATTCTAGTACTTTATAAGAATTATCTTTTTTTTGAGATTTGTTTGTCCTTTCACATAGACATAGATTTTTTGATCCTTTATATGCATATCTTTTAAATAAAAAATACTTATCGGGGCCGGCCCAGTGGCGCAAGCGGTTAAGTGTGCGTGCTCCGCTGCGGCAGCGCAAGGTTCGCCAGTTCAGATCCCGGGCGCGCACCGAAGCACTGCTTGTCAAGCCATGCTGTGGTGGCGTCCCATATAAAGTGGAGGAAGATGGGCATGGATGTTAGCCCAGGGCCAGTCTTCCTCAGCAAAAAGAGGAGGATTGGCAGATGTTAGCTCAGGGCCAATCTTCCTCACACACATACAAAAAAATACTTATCAAAATGCTCAAAAATAGAACCAATAAATAGATGATATAAGGAGAGAGACCCAATTCTTATATTGAAACTTTTCTAAAAGCAATAGCTAGCTGACCATAGAATGGGCTACCTGGTGAAGCAGTGAGCTCCCTATCACTGAAAATGCCCATATGATGGATCAAAAACAACCAGTCACACCTATTGTCAAGGAGACTTTGGCATTGTACAGAGAATTCGAATATATGACCTCTAAGAAAATGTGTACTGAGACTGAATAAATTTTAGTGCAGGTCAGTTCTCTGTCACCTAAACGATTTTGCCCAATTTTATGTCATCTATAAAGCAAAACTACAAATCTATATACAGCTGCATTCTAATGGGGCTGTTGCTTCCACTTACCGGGTAGAATTGATTTGTGTGTGTGTGTGTGTGATATGTATAATAAGTTATGTGTGTATACATAGACATTTTTTCTCATACTCCTATCCATGGTACAAGATGCATATTACTTCTGAAAGAAAGGCAATACGGTGAGCCAAAGAATTTATTCTAATTTAAAATCATTGTCTTGTTTTCAAAGGAGTAAGAAGAAAAAACTATTTTCTTCATAAAGATAAAAACTTCTGAAAATCGGCTTTAAAAGTAGAAATACTAGTATACCTTCAAGCACTGCATTAAAAAGGATTATAAACAATGAAAGAAATTCACTCACATGAAAACTTCATAGTTCCTGATCTCAAACAACCAAAATAGAAACTAATTTTTTAAAAAAGAGATGCTCACTGTTGAGAAGGCTGGTTTAAGTACCACCGATGTACACAGCACTGAAAGAAATATGAATATAATCTGGCCTTACATCTCCTGAACCTCGCTGATTGCACTATGTGGAAAGATGCATCTGTTCCTCTCTAAGAACAGATAGCAGAGTCTTTAAGAGGATACTCAAGGATCTGCAGGGATTCTGAGGAAGATTGTTAAGCACAGACCTCAACGTATGTGGCTGTTTGCTTGCCGCTGTGTACGCCACACAGGCTGCTAATGTTCACCAATACCATCCCTGAGGCATGGAACTTGAGGCTTCATTTAGTGCTAATAGCAGCAACACTACAAAGCCAGATATTACTAAAGACAAATGGACACTTTGGGCTGAAATATTGAGCTTTTACAAAAGCATTTCTTCCCTAAGCTGAAGTTTGCTTACCTGTTACCTCTAAGAAAAAGAAAGAAAGAAGTCTACTCTCTGTAATATTCTTTAAAATGAAATGAATAAGTGCAATTAAATGAGAAGTTCACAAAGGGTTGCGTGGGAGCCAGAGGTTTATTCAATTTTAAAAATGTATTTTCTCGAGCTGTACTGCCCAACGCAGTAGCCACTAGCCACTTATGGCTATTTAAATGTAAAATAAATTTAATTTAAAATTAAACAGTTCCTCAGTCACACAAGCCGTATTTTAATGCTCCATAGCCACATGTGGCAAATGGTGACCATATTAGCACAAATATAGAACACTTTCATAACAGCACAAATTCTGTTGGGCGGTGCCATTTTAGAGAAAAGCAATCAACGTGTTACCCAGACTTTAGCTATGAAAGCAATACAGGGAGAAAAGTTGAAAATATTATCAAATACATTTTCATAAAGCCCTGCTATTTACGGAGGGGAGAAATATTTGACCTCAACTCTCTAAATTTACTCTTAATATTTATTAGCTTTTCTTGATCCTCCAGAAAATCATGGAACAGATAATAGGAACACAAAATAAAGGGCATTGAAGGGACCAGCCCGGTGGCATAGTGGTTAAGTTTCACACACTCTGCTTTGGTGGCTCATGTTCATAGATTCAGATCCCAGATACGGACCTACGTCAATCATCAGCCAAGCTGTGGCGGTGACCCACATACAAAATAGAGGAAGATTTGCACAGATGTTAGCTCAGGGCCAATCTTCCTCAGAAAATAAAATAAAATAAAACAAAAAATAAAGGGCATTGTACAAATAGCACCAGCAAAGAAGCTCCCACCAAAAGTGAAACGTTCTGAGTAGTTACAAGTTCACAAAGGAGTAAGGCTTAGGAATTAGGGGCTTGTAGAACTCGGGGAGGCTGGAATCTTAGTTTTTTTTTCCTTCGTTATGAAATAATTTGTATGCTCATCTAAACCAAATTGACTCTCTGAATCTTTTGAAGATATATCCTGATTTTTCATATTTCTATAACAGGAAATAATATGAATGTAGTGGTTTATTGAACGAGCTAAACTCAGAAAAATTAGGACACATTTAATTTTTCCAACCACTGACCCCTCGACTTGATCTTTTCCACCCCCAGATGATACCTGTGCTAAAACCAACAGCTTTCCTAGTAACTTTTAGGCAACAGAAAGTCCTGCCTAATATAATGACAACACTTGCAGTCTATCAGCTGATTCAAACTTCTCCCTACCCCAACAAAGGGCCATCACAGGGCCACCACAAGGGCAGAGCGCTTGTTGGGACCTTCATCTGTATTTCCCCACCTTGCTCTTCTGCTTCCTCATCCTGCTTCACTAGACTGAATCTGGCCTCTCTAAAGGTGGAACAGAGAACAAGGGAAACAAGGGTCAGAAAGTTCTTCCTTGACAGAAGCTGGGCGTTGTAGATGTCAAAGGTTGGCTTTCCTTTTCATGGAGTGGTCCGTGGGTTCTTGAGAGATACCTCCACTATCTCTGACCCTCCACTCCTAGCTCTGCCAAACAGACTTCTTCAGCCAGCCACCCTCACTGTTTCCATTGGATAAGGAAATACACTGGGCTAGTGCTAAAAGCAAGGAATTTGGCATCAGACCAAGAAGAGTGAAAATCCCTTCTCTTCTACAACCTACCCACTGAGATTGTGCCATCATTTCACGTGTTTACACTTCAGTCTTATATCTTGTTAAATGGGGATTATTTAGGGGTTGTGGTAAATTATAAGATTATTATAAGTATGATAAAGTGCTATGATGTTTTATGTAAAAAGCCATGGCCATACCCAAGGTCATCTAGGTTTTCTCCTAAGTTATGTTCCAGGAGTTCTATAGTTTTGCGTTTTACATTTAGGTCTGGGATTCATTTTGAGTTAATTTTTGTGAAGGCTGTAAGGTCTATGTCTAGATTCTTTTTTTTTGGTGGGGGAGTGTGGATGTCCAGTTATTCCAGCACCATTTGTTGAAGAGACCATCTTTGCTCCATTGTATTGCATTTGCTCCTTTGTCAAAGACCAGTTGATTATATTTATGTGGGTCTATTTCAGGGTTCTCTATTCTCTCTCGTTGATCTCCTTGTCTCTTCTTTTGCCAATACCACACTGTCTTGATTACTGTAGCTTCACAGTAAGTCTCAATGCCGGATAGTGCCAGTCCTCCAACCCTGCTCTCCTTTGAGACTGTGTGGGCTATTCTGAGTCTTCTACCTCTCCATATAAACTTAAAGAGTCAGTTTGTCAATATCCACAAAAAAAACTTGCTAGGATTGTGGTTGGGATTGCATTCAATCTATAGATCAAGTTGGGAGGAACCTACATCTTGACAATATTGGGTCTACCTATCCACGAACATGGAATATCTCCATTTAGTTCTTTGATATCTTTCATCAGAGTTTTGTAGTTTTCCTTCTATGGCTCTTGTACACATTTTGTTAGATTTATACCAAGTATTTCATTTTTTTAGGTGTAAAGGAATGATCATAGCAGCTTTATTTGTAATAGCCAAAAACTTTAAGGAAACTAAATGGCAAATGGATAAATAAATTTAGTATATCCATACAACGAATTACTGCTCAGCAATATAAAGAAGTGGACTATTGAGACAGGCAAAACCAGGAATAAATCAAAATAATTATGTTGAGTGAAAGAACTCAGATAAAAAAGAGTAAATATTATATGATTCCATTTATACAAAATTCTAGAAAATGCAAACTAAGTAACCTATAATGAG
The DNA here is from genome assembly GCF_057802395.1 of Ceratotherium simum simum. Classification (NCBI taxonomy): domain Eukaryota; kingdom Metazoa; phylum Chordata; class Mammalia; order Perissodactyla; family Rhinocerotidae; genus Ceratotherium; species Ceratotherium simum. The sequence continues at coordinate 6,756,636 of NC_141914.1, read as the reverse complement.
AGAGAACCTATCAGTGGTGCCTCAGGAACAGTGGGGGAGGGAAGTGGGGGGAATTTGAAGGCTTCTTTCTTTTAGATGGTTTCAAGGTAAGCTTTTTTTTCTCCTGAGTAACTCATATTTTGTACATCCAAAATTCATTTGAAATTCTTACTCTACAATTCACTTTGGTTTGTGAAAACCTAACCAAACATTCTCAGTCAAATCAAAGCAAGTATGCAAATAAATACTTTATCTCTGCTCTCATTTTCCAGAATCATAAGTCCAGGAAAGTAACATATCAGAAAATTTTCAGGACAGTTTCTCTGTTAATAAGAGGCAAGATCCTTTATTTTATGATCCCTTTTCACAATCCCTGACATTTGCAGTAATTCTTCTTCCAAAGGATATCCTTCCTGTAATGAATTCAGTGTCATAATGTGTATACACGTATAACACACTTCCATTCTTGATTATTTCCCATAGACAATGTGATTAATGTGCTTCTCAACCATCGATGACCTGCGTGCAAATGCAGAACACTCCCCCTCACACCCCAGACCACAGGTACAAGCTGACTCTTTGTGGTCACATTTTTTGAATTCTTTGCTAGAGATGATCTATCTTGCTCAACATGTACTATTAATTCAGTTACACTGAAATGAGGAGTGCAAGCAATTGAATGGTTTGTAACAGTCCCCATGTATTCTGTTTTATAGAATTAACTCATCTTCACATTTAAAAGCAGAATTTCATTCTTTTTGCCTATTCTAACTAAAGGCATTTAGGAGATGATTATTTCAAAAGTTTTCAACTTCTTTTTAAGATTAACATTTGTTGGGCCTACTGTGAAAGTAGGAAAACTGAAGCATGGAGAAGTGTAATGCCTTGAAGGGCTAAGTCAGTACTAACACTTATACCAAGTGTCACAGAATCCAGCCTACCACTGTGTGTTATTTGACAAGCGAATGTTTTAAAACAACAATTTTAATGCAAATGTCTTTAGGCAAGCATGAACTCTCCAAATTTCCATGTCTCCACCACTTTCTGAAGTTAGCCACATTTTACACATTTCTATTACTTAGCCGGCCCACAAAGACATGTCACTTCTCAACACCTAATTTATAAAGCTTTAGAAGTTTTAGACTGAAAGAATGTTAGAGTTTAGAGGATCTTAGAAACATACTGCCCCACCTTCTCATTTTACTAGTGAGGCACAGATCAACCATTTGCTCAATACCAAACATTACATTAGTAGCAGAATAGCACAAAAATCAGACTTTCTTGCTCCTAATGTTGCTTTTCCATTGCAACATTCTGTCTTTCTAGCTTCTAGCCCTAAGTCTAAAATTTCTCCCCAATATAATGTAAGCTTCGAGAGAGGGGGTCTTTTAGGTCCTGTGAAACCATGTATTCCTGAAGCTAAAACAGTAAGAACTTGATAAAGCAGGCATTAATTTTCGTTAATTGAGTGAGTGATGCTTAGTCAGGATGGTGTGGGAAGTAAGAAGATTAATATTAATTGACTCAGATTACTTGCCAGGTATTTTATTTATGTGATCACATGTAATCCTTCCAAAAACAGTTCAGGAGAGACATTAATGCCCCTTTTTATAGATGAGGAAACTAAAGCTAGTAGGTGACAGTGTACACAGCCTGCCCGATTCCAAAACCTCACACTCTCTTCACTACACTAGTGCACAGCTGCACATGGAGAACTTGGTGGGGCCAATAGTAACATTCTGAGTATTAACATACATAATTTCTAGACAGGCTAAAACATAATAAGAGCACTTAGAATACCGTAAGCATTGCGCCAAGCTTTTAATAATTTAATACTATGTGGTAACTACTATTTTTATCCCCATTTTCCAGGTGAGAAAATAAGGCAGAGAGAAGTTTAAAACTTGTCTCAAGTCACATAACTAGGGAGTGGCAGGATCAAACACAAACCCAAGGAGGGTGGCTCCAGAGTCTGTACTCATCACTACAGTGCTAAACTCCCTCGTAGACTAGGAGGGTGGTTCTCCAAGTGGGGTTCCCTGATGTGCAGCAGCAGCACCTGGGAACTTGCTAGAAATGCACATTCTTGGGCCCCACCCAGACTCACTGACTCAGAATTTGTGGGGGTGACAGTGAGCACACTATATTTAACAGCCTTCCACATGATCCTGATAGATGCTAAAGTTTGAGAACCACTGAACTAAGAAATGATGAAATCATTAAGATGATCTTACACTCATCTTTTCGTATATACACTTCTAGAATTTTTTCCAAGCATATATTTTTTTAAAAACATATCAAACTGTACTGTTGTGTAATTTATTTCTTCTCTAATCAATATGTTGTGAGCATTTTCAAATGTTGATAATTTTTTGAGACTATAACTTTCAATGACAGCTTAATACTCGCTATGGACTGAATGTTTGTATCCCTCCAAAAATTCATATGTTGAAGACTTAATCCCCAATGCAATGGCATTTGAAGGTGAGACCTTTGGGAGGTAATTAGGTAATTAGGTAATTAGGTCATGAGGGTAGAGACCCCATAGGATTAGTGTCCTAATAAAAGGAAGAGAGCAGAGCCCCCTCTCTCTCCTCCAAGTGAGGATAAAACAAGAAGGCAGCAGTCTACACCCCAGGAAGAGCGTCCTCACAAGACATTGAATCTGCCAGCACCTTGATCTTGGACTTCCCAGCCTCCAGGACTGTGATAAATAAACACAGTTGTTTAAACTAGCCAGTCTGTGATATTTTGTTATAGCAGCCCAGGCTGACTAAGACAGGACTCTATTACACGCACAGACCAGAATTTACTAACCAAGTCCCCATTGTGTCAAGAACCAGGAATGGCCTGAGATTTTACCCTACTTGTAAGCTAACAAGTTAGCCTGTTGCTGTTTCATGGATGTGGACAGAAGACACAGGACTCCTGGGTCAGAGAAAAGAGACTTTATCACTCACAGCACAGCAGGCAACAGGAGCATCAGCATATTTGCATTGGTTCCCTTGCCCCCAAGTCCCACACAGGTGTGTCATGGCTCCAGCTGACACCTGCACACACAGAAGGTTGTGTTACAGGAGAGGAACCCAGGGCCAAAGGTCCAGGACTTTCTGCCAAGCAGCAATCATTGTAGCCAGCAGCAGATAAGCCGGCCCCCTCCACTCGAGGAATGTGCTGTCTCATGGGAGTCAGTTACGGTCACCCTGACCTGCTTAGTTGCTTGTGTGATTAGCTACAGAAACTGCTCAAAATCACAAGACATATAAGCCATGCAATCTAGCACAATTTGCAAGAACGTGGAGGGATGGATGCTCAGGGCCCATGGAGAACCGCCTCTCCCACTTAAAATTTGTTATTCTTGGGCACAGCGGTTAAGTGCGCTCTCCGCTTCGGCAGCCTGGGGTTCTGATCCCGGGCATGCACCAACACACCACTTGTCAAGCCATGCTGTGACAGAGTCCCATATAAAGTAGATGTTAGCCCAGGGCCAGTCTTCCTCAGCAAAAAAGAGAAGGATTGGCATCAGATGTTAGCTCAGGGCTGATCTTCCTCACACACACACAAAAAAATTTGTTATTCTTTTAAATAATGCCACAGTAAACCACCTTGTACTTAAAATTCTATACTTCTTGTTATTTACTTAGGATAAATTCCTAGAAATAGAATACAATGGTCAATAGTCTTGTTTGGGTTTTTTTAGGCTTCAATAAATATTTCTCTTCACAAATTGTATGAAAAATCCCATTTCCCACAAATTCTTATATTTTTGTATTCTTTAAATTTGGAAGGTTCCTTAAAAATCACATTATTGATGCTAATTAGCATTTCTTTGGTTATTACTGAAGTGAACTTTCTAATATATGTGTTGGAATTTGCATTTCTTCTTTTATGAATTAACTGTAAAAACATTTGCGTTTTTATTCTCTTGGGATTTTATCTTTTCTTATTGAATTATAAGAGTTATTGATGTATTTTTAATAATCCCCATAGGCTTCTCCCTTATTCAGTGATAACACGATAGATACATACATTACCTATTAATCTGTTGAAAGAATTAATGATTTTCTAATTACTGCCAAATAGACCACGCCACTGTAAAGTATCTTATTAGCATCTCTTTAGGGAATCTACAATTAGAATCACTCACTTTAGAAAGATCACCCTGACGATCAAAGAAAGCATATCTTTCAGTATTTGGGATTGGGAGTTTTTATAAATTCAGCAGGAGTTCAGTAGGAGGACGGAAGGCAAGTTCCAATAAATTTTTGTTCTAAACTTACCTATGTCCTTCTTTGCTAATGATTTAGTGCTGACGGTTCTTGCTTATCTCTAACCAGTAGTCAGTCCTGTTTTAATGTAAGCCTATGGTTTCAAAAAAAGAATTTGCACTGGCTATCAAAACCTTATTTTAGTTCACATGTATCAATTTTTTCTCTATTGTAAAAAATATGAAATTGTTTTCATGACCTTATCTGTTGTTTCTGCTTCTGATTTCCACATCGTGACGTTATCCTGCTAACTACAGTGGAAACATACATAACAGAGCTACACAGAACAGGGAAGTGTTACTAAAGGGAAAGGCTAGATGACTCCTCTCAACTCTGCTCCTCTTTGCAGCTCTACTCTACGATCTTTATTCTTGAACCCATGGACCCCGTTCTACCTCTTCAGCCCTGTTATGACTGAAGACAGCTCCACCCTAGCTCCAGCCACACCCCACCTAAAAATCCAGTCACCACAATACGAATAAGCTGGAAAAGTGCTTTCAGGAAAGAATTTGTGAAGTTCCACTGAATGACATTCTTGTTTTGTCTCCTGCCCATAACGATAACAGGTTTTAAATAATCTTCTCATTCTCCTTCACAATGAACTGTATACCTCCTGAAAACTACAATTTATAAGAGAAATTTTTAAACTTCATGGGTGCAATAATGGAAATATTGATGACCTTTTAGCCCTCATACAAGATCAATGGCCTGTTGAGCACATATTGACCTTGACATTATTTTTGATGATGTTTAGCTCAGATCAATAATCTTGATTGTTAATATCAACTGTAGTCAATATGTGCTTATTTCAGTTAGAATACAAATGAGTAAGCAGCACTTCATGTGAAGATTACCAGTAGCATTTATGTTTTCTCATTATAAGATCTTAAATCTTGGTCCTAAAAATGTCCTAAGTTAAAATTACTAAAGATTTGTAGAATTGAGTCCTTTCTTTCTGTTATATGACAGGTATGGAACACACTGTCTGGGAATGATTATAAAAGTCAAAGAAAGAACAGTATCTCATACTAAATTCTTTACCATGAAATGTAAAATTTATTGGGTGCATTAAAAATCCACAGATTTCACTGAGTCACCCAGGCCGGAGGTTGTCCTCAGTCACCTAGCAAGCAGGAAACAGTCCTCTGGTGTACAGGTGAGCCCAGGCTGGTGGGCAGGCAAGTATGAGAAGGAGTACCAAAGTGCCACCGTGGGCACAGGACTGGACCATGTGGTGTCTGCTCTGGAAAAGCTGTGAGAAGAAACCGTAGAGAATACCCTCCACTGCTGGGGGTTGAGCATGCAGGAGGAGGCAGGGCACCTCCACAGGCTCAACCTTGACCTGTATAGTGTCTTTATCAGGAGGACCATAGGAATGTGGTCACCAAGTCTAGGCTGAGGCAGCAAGATCACTGAGGGCGTGTGCTCTGGGGGCACACATCTGGGGCATAGCCCCCTGCATGCCCCCACACTCGTGTACTGCTGACCTGTCGTACAGCCTTAGCAAGATGAAACAAAACACAACACACCAGACTCAGTAAGAGAAGATCCCTCACTCCAGTAATGTGCCCCCAGCAACACTTTCTCCTACTGACAAAGCTTACCATTATGCTCGTTGTGAAGAGAAGTGAGTAGATAACAGTCCACTATTGCAGAGAAGCTACTGAAGGGTGAATTTAGAGCTGAGGCAATAAATTGATAACTGTGTTGTTGAACATTTTCCCGTGTTGTTCATCAGTATTTATTTTTTGCAAATTGTCTGCTCGTGTCGTTATCATATTTTTCTCCTGAGAGGATTTTATATCATTTGTTTCTCCAAATCCATTACATGTTAAGAATATCAATTTAGTTCATCATATGTATTTTGTTTATAGTTTGGAGGCATAGAGGAGATTTACATTTTTTGTAGAAAAATCTATTAATCTTTTCCTTTTGTCTAAATTTCTTTTGGTTAGATTTCTTTTGTGTATATGCTTAGAGATGGTTTTCCCTACTTAAGATCAGACAAATAATCACCTACATTATCATCTGATCTATTTTCTCTTCTTTTAAAATTTAACCCATGGGGAGTTTTCTTTTATATATGACATAAGGTAGAAATCTAATTTTATTCTTCTCCAAATGTTTTCTAATTATCCCAAAGGCTAAATGAGCTTTTATTTTCCCTGTAGTTTTCATTATCTTATGTCATATTATTAAATATTTATGTTTATAGAAAGGAATAAAATATGATTTCATAGATACCTATGAACCCATCACACATAGGTAACAGATGTTAGCATGTTATCATGTTGTCTTAAAATTTTCAAAGGAAATAAAATGCTATATAGAGAGCTATAACCCCTCTGCCTAGCTTATCTACCCCCTCATTCCCCAGAAGCAGTTAACATCTTAAAGTTGGTGTGTATCTTTAGCCTGCATGTTTTAATATTTTTATTACATATGTTTGTGCACATATTTGTGTGTTTTAAGAAATGTTCATAAATGGTATACTCTATATATCCTTCAGCAACTTTTTTTTACTCATCATTATGTTTTTCAGATGTAACCATGTTCACACACACACAATTTATTCGTTTTAATCCTGTGTACTGTTCTGTTTTATAAATAAATCACAGGCTATTTGTCTAGTCCCTACTACTTAGAGACAGCATGAGCCACAGTGGTTGTAATGATTTTCCCTCTCATCCACAGCACACGAGAGTCACCTTTGCTCCACAACCCCACAGACTGATGGCATCAGAAATTTATTTTTGTAGATCTGTTGTGTGCAGAAAGTTCTCTCTCTCTCTCTTTTTTTTTTTTTTTTGGTGAAGAAGATTGGCCCTGACCTAACATCTGTGCCAATCTTCCTCTATTTTGTACGTGGAATGCCTCCACAGCACGACTTGATGAGCAGTGCATTGGTCTGTACCCTGGATTCAAAACCGCGAACCCCGGGCTGCGGAAGCGGAGCACATGAACTTAACCACTGTACCACTGGGCTGGCCCCAAAAGTTATCTCATCTTTGTTTTAATTTGTCTTTTGCTGAGGACTAGTGAGATGATAGGTATTGGCCATTCAAATGTATTCTTCCGTGAATTGCCTCTTCATTAACTTCGCCCATTTTTCTTAGAGAAACATTCAACCAGGAGGTCAATTGCTTTGGTCTGCAGAGCCCTGGGGTGAAGTAGACTACTTTGCATAGGGAGTCCAGGTTCCTTCCAAGAGGAAATAATGGAAACAGAAGCTCTGCATCACAGCAACCTTGCAATATTGCTACACCTTTGAAAATGATTACTATATTACTAATCATAGTAGTTGTCGTCATAATGATAGCAGGAGCATATATTTTCTACAAGTTCTTGTAGGCGCCAGGTACTCTGCTTGTTATGTGTTGTCTCATTTCATTTTCACAACTCTATGAGATAAATTCTATTATTATCTTTATTTTATACATGAGGAACCTGAAGCTCAGAAAGTTAGAGAACTCAGTTTAAGTCACCCAGCTGAAAAGAAGGCAAAATTCAAATCCAGTTCACATGCCTCCAGAACTCAGAACCTTAACCAGGCACTCTCTCCATACACTGAACCCAAAGACACAGGGAAGCCAATGTAGGGACTTACCCTAGAAAGGAATCATCACCAAGAGATGAACATCTATGGAACTGGATAGGACCAACCTCCAACAGTGACACTATATGGCAATGAGAAGCCATAAGTAGATGACCAACGTAAACTTGCAATTATCTTGGAAATATGATTTTCAGCCTTTGGTCTGAGAAAGCCACCTGAACAACATGGGATAGAAGGGAAGGAGAAGCCCTCAAATGGGAGATCCTGGACTTCACGCTACTAAGGACACATTGTAGCTTGAATGCCTAATTGGTAAAACAAAAACGATGTGATATATTGCTACTCCTAGTTGATGAAGTGAGTCATTCTGTATATTTAAACCTGATCTATAATGCATATTCATATACATTAGTGGAATGTATATTCTTATACATTAGTGGATTGTGGATTTATAACTGTTTCTTAGAGGAGGGTGGAGATGTCTGGAACACGAACATAGCCTTTGAGTTGATGGAACAAATGGTTACTATGCACTGCCATAAAACAACACAGGAAGCATTGTCAACTAGAAAGGATACATCTTAGGGCAGGGCCATTGCCATGTCTTATTTTCTCACTTTAGTATGTCACTGTGAATCAGAGCCTAGTCAGTGACTTATAACCTAGTGTAACCTTTATAATCTTTAGTTTTTTCTATTCATAATTTATCTAGTGCTGATTTAAAAAATTTTAAAGCACCTTACTGTTCTTTTTTGCCTGAAAAAGACACCAGTTTGGAATGAGCTTTACAATTTTATTCATGAGATCTATCTATCCTTATATCAATAGTAACTGCTCAATTATAATTAATCATTTTAGAGAACATTTTATTACTTCTTATAAATCAGCTGCTGCTCCTAATTTTACAAAATGCATTTCAATGAATTCTCATCTATACTATTGTCATATTTCCACTTTTTTTAATTTCCTTCTTAAATCCTTAGGGTTGAAGAGAATCTTAGAGATCCTCCAGCCCAATTTTAATGATAAGAAAATTGTCACACAGAAAAGTTATGGAATCTGTTCGGGGTTTTATCTTTTATTAGTGGCAGACCTAGGGCAAAAAGCCAACTTCCAGACCATTCCATCAAGTGCTCTTTCCCCTACTTGTAAAGCTTCTTCCCAAATTCCTACCTAGAATAAGAAAAAGCACATCCCACTCACAATTGTGCATTCATCATTTTATTTTTAAATAATTAAGGATAGGCGATCTATATGTATAATATCTAAGGCAAATATAGATATACAGATAGAGATACATAGATATAGATACAGATACAGAGACAGAAATATGGATATAGATACAGATAGAGATAAAGGTATATTTGCCTTAGATATTTTTTTTTATTATTGATGTTTTAATGGTTTTTAACATTGTGAAATTTTGGGTTGTGCATTTTTGTTTGTCCATCACCATATATATGACTCCTTTCACCCCTTGTGCCCACCCACTGCCCCTGGTAACCACAGTACTGTTTTCTCTGTCCATGTGTTGGTTTATATTCCACATATGAGTGAGATCATACAGTGTTTGTCTTTCTCTTTCTGGCTTATTTCACTTAACATAATACACTCCAGGCCTGTCCATGTTGTTGCAAATGGGATGATTTTGTCTTTTTTTATGGCTGAGTAGTATTCCATTGTATATATATACCACATTTTCTTAATCCAATCGTCAGTCGAGGGACACTTAGGTTGCTTCCACTTCTTGGCTATGGTGAATAATGCTGCAATGAACATAGGGGTGCATAAGCCTCTTTGGATTGTTGATTTCAGATGCGTTGGATAGATTCCCAGTAGTGGGATGGCTGGGTCATAGGGCATCTCTATTTTTAATTCTGTGAGAAATCTCCATACCGTTTTCCATAGAGGCTGCACCAGTTTGCATTCCCACCAGCTGTGTATGAGGGTTCCTGTTTCTCCACATCCTCTCCAACACTTGTTTTTTGTCTTGGTGATTATAGCCATTCTAACGGGCGTGAGGTGGTATCTTAGTGTTGTTTTGATTTGCATTTCCCTGATGATTAGTGATGTTGAACATCTTTTCATGTGCCTGTTAGCCATCTGTATATCTTCTTTGGAGAAGTGTCTGTTCATTTCCTCTGCCCATTTTTTGATCGGGTTGTTTGTTTTTTTGTTGTTCAGTGTGTGAGTTCTTTATATATTATGGAGATCAACCCCTTGTCAGATGTATGTTTTGCAAATATTCTCTCCCAGCTGGTTGGTTGTCTGTTCATCTTGATTCTGGTTTCATTTGTCTTATAGAAGCTCTTTAATCTGATAAAGTCCCACTTGTTTATTTTTTCTTTAGTTTCCCTCGTCTGGGTAGGCATGTCATCTGAAAAGATTCCTTTATGAGCAATGTCAAATAGTGTGTTGCCTATATTTTCTTCTATGAGTTTTATAGTTTCAGGTCTCACCTTCAGGTTTTAGATCCATTTTGAGTTAATTTTTGTGAATGGCGATAGCAGATGGTCCACTTTCATTCTTTTGCATGTGGCTGTCCAGTTTTCCCAACACCATTTATTGAAGAGACTTTCCTTTCTCCATTGTATGTTCTTAGCACCTTTGTCGAAAATTAGCTGTCCGTATATGTGTGGTTTTATTTCTGGGCTTTCAATTCTGTTCCATTGATCTGTGTGTCTGTTTTTGTACCAGTACCATGCTGTTTTGATTACTATTGCTTTGTAGTATGTTTTGAAGTCAGGGATTGTGATGCCTCCTGCTTTGTTCTTTTTTCTTAGGATTTCTTTAGCTATTCAGGGTCTTTTGTTGCCCCATATAAATTTTAGTATTCTTTTTTCTATTTCTGTGAAGAACGTCATTGGGATTCTGATTGGGATTGCATTGAATCTGTAGATTGCTTTAGGTAATATAGACATTTTAACTATGTTTATTCTTCCAATCCACATGCATGGGATATCTTTCCATTTCTTTATGTCACTATGGATTTCTTTCAATAATGTCTTATAGTTCTCATTGTATAGGTCCTTCACCTCCTTGGTAAGATTTATTCCCAGGTATTTTATTCTTTTTGATGCAATTGTAAATGGTATCATCTTTTTGAGCTCTCTTTCTGTTAGTTCATTATTAGCATACAGAAATGCAACTGATTTTTGTAGATTGATTTTGTACGCTGCAACTCTGCTGTAGTTGTTGATTTTTTCTAATAGTTTTCCAACTGATTCTTTAGGGTTTTCTATATATACAATCATGTCATCTGCAAATAGTGAGAGTTTCACTTCTTCGTTACCTATTTGGATTCCTTTTATTTCTTTTTCTTGCCTAATTGCTCTGGCCAAAACCTCCAGTACTATGTTGAACAGGAGTGGTGAGAGTGGGCAGCCCTGCCTCGTTCCTGTTCTCAGAGGAATGGCTTTCAGTCTTTCCCCGTTGAGTATGATGTTGGCTGTGGGTTTGTCATAAATAGCCTTTACTATGTTGAGGTACTTTCCTTCTATTCCCATTTTGTTGAGAGTTTTTATCATAAATGGATGTTGGATCTTGTCAAATGCCTTCTCTGCGTCTATTGAGATGATCATGTGGTTTTTATTCTTTGTTTTGTTGATGTGATATATCACGTTGATTGATTTGCGGATGTTGAACCATCCCTGCGTCCCTGGTATAAATCCCACTTGATCATGGTGTATGATCTTTTTAATGTATTGTTGTACTCGGTTTGCCAATATTTTGTTGAGGATTTTTGCATCAATGTTCATCAGCGATATTGGCCTGTAGTTTTCCTTCTTTGTATTGTCTTTGTCTGGCTTTGGTATCAGGGTGATGTTGGCCTCATAGAATGATTTAGGAAGTGTTCCATCTTCCTCTATTTTTGGAATAGTTTGAGAAGGACAGGTATTAAATCTTCTTTGAATGTTTGGTAAAATTCACTGGAGAAGCCATCTGGTCCTGGACTTTTATTTTTTGGGAGGTTTTTGATTACTATTTCAATCTCTTTACTTGTGATTGGTCTATTCAGATTCTCCATTTCTTCTTGGTTCAATTTTGGGAGGTTGTATGAGTCTAAGAATTTATCCATTTCTTCTAGATTGTCCAATTTGTTGGCATATAATTTCTCATAGTATTCTCTTATAATCCTCTGTATTTCTATGGTATCTGTTGTAATTTCTCCTCTTTCATTTCTAATTTTATTTACTTGAGCCTTTTCTCTTTTTTTCTTAGTAAGCCTGGCTAAGGGTTTGTCGATTTTGTTTATCTTCTCAAAGAACCAACTCTTTGTTTCATTAATCCTTTCTACTGTTTTTTTGGTCTCAATCTCATTTATTTCTGCTCTGATTTTTATTATTTCTCTCCTTCTGCTGGCTTTGGGCTTTGTTTGTTCTTCTTTTTCTAGTTCTGTTAGGTGTAATTTAAGGTTGCCTATTAGGGCTTTTTCTTGTTTGTTAAGATCGGCTTGTATCGCTATGAGTTTCCCTCTCAGGACCGCTTTTGCTGCATCCCATATGGTTTGATATGGCATATTATCATTTTCGTTTGTTTCCAGATAGTTTTTGATTTCTCCTTTAATTTCATCAATGATCCATTGGTTGTTCAGTAGCATGTTGTTTAATCTCCACATTTTTGTCACTTTCCCAGTTTTTTTTTTCATGGTTCATTTCCAGTTTCATAGCCTTATGGTCTGAAAAGATGCTTGTTATGATTTCAATTTTCTTGAATTTATTGAGGCTTGCTTTGTTTCCCAACATATGGTCTATCCTAGAGAATGTTCCATGCACGCTTGAGAAGAATGTGTAGTCAGCTGTTTTTGGATGGAGTGCTCTGCATATGTCTACTAGGTCCATCTCATCCAGTTTTTCATTTAAGTCTACTATTTCTTTATTGACTTTTTGTCTGGATGATCTATCCATTGATGTAAGTGGGGTGTTAAGATCCCCTACTATTATTGTGTTGTTGTGGATGTCTCCTTTTAGGTTTGTTAATAGTTGCTTTATATACATTGGTGCTCCTATGTTGGGTGCATATATATTTATAAGTGATATGTCTTCTTGGTGGAGTGTCCCTTTTATCATTATATATTTCCCTTCTTTGTCTTTCTTAACCTGTTTTATCTTGAAGTCTACTTTGTCTGATATGAGTATGGCAACACCTGCTTTCTTTCGTTTGCCATTAGCTTGGAGTATTGTCTTCCATCCTTTCACTCTGAGCCTGTGCTTGTCTTTAGTGCTAAGATGTGTTTCCTGAAGGCAGCATATTGTTGGGTCTTGGTTTTTAATCCATCCTGCCACTCTGTATCTTTTGATTGGAGAGTTCAATCCATTTACATTTAGGGTAATTATTGATATATGAGGGCTTAATGTTGCTGTTTTGTCACTTATATTCTGGTTTTTTGCGTTTCCTTTGTTTCTTGTCCCATTTGTTTTGGACTGCCAATTCAGTTTGGTTGTTCTGTCTTATGACTCTTCTAGTTTTCTCTTTGTTTATCATATGTGGTTTTGTTTTGATTATTTGTTTAGTGGTTACCTTGAGGTTTGGGTAAAAAATCTTGTGTATGAGATAGTCCATTATCTGATGGCCTCCTATTTCCTTATACTAAGTCAATTCAATCACTTTCCTCTTCCCCCTCTAAGTTGTTCTTGTTATACCTTATTCTATCTTGTGTTGTGGCTGTGTGTTTACAGTGATGAGGTTACATTTATTTTTGGTGAGTTTCTTCCTTTGATCTTTGATTTTAGTATTTAAGTGGTTGCTAACCTATTCCGGTAAAGATCTACTATTTTTCTGAGTTTATCTACCTATTTTTCTCCTTGCTCCAAGCTTTGTATTCCCTTTCTCTTCTTTTTTTCAGGCCTGAGGGCCTTCTTGAGTATTTCTTGTAGTGGGGGTCTCATGGCCATGAACTCCCTTAGCTTTTGTTTATCTGGGAGAGTTACTATTTCTCCATCATATTTGAAGGATATTTTTGCTGGATAGAGTATTCTTGGCTGAAAGTTTTTGTCTTTCAGTATTTTGAATATATCATTCCAGTCTCTCCTAGCCTGTAAAGTTTCTGTTGAGAAATCCTCTGAGAGCCTGATGAGAGTTCCTTTGTACGTTATTTTTTGTTTTTGTCTAGCTGCCCTTAATATTGTTTCTTTGTCATTGACTCTGGCTAGCCTTACCACTAGGTGTCGTGGAGAGGGCCTTTGTCTGTTAATATACTTAGGTGACCTGTTGGCTTCGCTTACTGGTATTTCCTGCTCCTTCCCAATTTGGGAAGTTCTCAGCTATTATTTCCTTGAATAGGCTCTCTGTTCCTCTTTCCCTCTCTTCTCCCTCAGGAATACCTATAATTCTTATGTTACATTTCCTAATAGAGTCAGATATTTCTCAGAGACTTTCTTCATTTCTTTTTAGTCTTAGTTCTCTCTCCTCCTCCATCTGGATCATATCTGTATTCTTATCCTCTAAAGTGCTAATTCTTTCCTTCATATTGTCAGCTCTGTTCTTTAAAGATTCCAGATTCTCCTTTATCTCCTCCATTGTGTTCTTCATGTCCATCAGCACTGATTGGTTTTTCTTTATGATTTCAATCTCTTTTGTGGAAACTCCTAATCTCATTGAATTGTTTGTGTTGTCTTGTATTTCGTTGAGTGTTTTTATGATAGCTATTTTGAAATCTCTGTCGTTTAGATTATGGATTTCTGTGTCTTCGAGGTTGGTTTCTGGGTGCTTGTCATTTTGCTTCTGGTCTGGTGATTTCATATATCTTTGCATTGTGGTTCCTGTGTTGGTTTTGTTTTTCCTCATCCTGGAAATCTCTGGTTGCAATTTCCACCTGCTGCCACTGTGTGGTGGTAAAGGGCTATGTAGTCTAAGCCCCCTGCACTCTGCCACGGTTTTTCTGCTGCGATCTGCAGGGTTTTTTTTTTTTTCCACTGCGATCCCCTTGTCTGGTTGCTTGATCTGGTCTGCCGCGGATCACTTGGTCTGGTCTGGTGGGTTGAGCTGCAGGGTCCAGTTTGCGGGGAGGGGGGCTATCTCTTTTGCCCTCTGGGTCCCTGACGTAGGGGGCTTCTCATTTGCCCCTGGTTATGCACTCTCTGGGGTGCTCAGATGTTGATGGTAGCCCTGTGGCTCTTCTGAGTCCTCTGTGCGGGACTTTCCCACTGGCTGAGAGAGCCCGAAGAGCTACGGTTTCCCCGCCGAGGGCCGCCCCTTCCCCCTCTCTGGGAGCCACGCAGATCGGGATCACTGATCTGATGGGGAGGGAGAGGAGTTCTCCTTACCTCTCCCCACTTCCTCCGGGGGCCCAGCAGGTTCCACTCTCACATGTGCGGCAGTGTGGATCTTTCCGATCTAGTTTTTCACTGTCTGGGATTCCGTTGTTGGTCTGTGACTGTTCCTTTTGTTGTATCTTATCAGGGGAAGAGTTCACGGGAAAGCTCACTCCGCCATGATGCTGACGTCACCCTGGCCTTAGATATTTTAACTCCTTGCCTGTCCTCACCTTTCTCCCTCAGTTGCTGCACAGACGGTAGTTTCAATACTAAACTGGAAGGAGGATCCTAGCATCCCATCCTGAAAGGATCATTCTGGTTAGGGAAGGTTCTCTTTGAATGAATAAATAATAATTACTTTATCCAACATTTTTAAGTGCATAGTATTTTACAGACACTCTTTTTGGGCCCCGGGGGTACTAGTGCGATTGTAACATCTACACTGTTCTCAACAAGCCCATTGTCCTGCAAATTCTCATGTATGTTTTGTTTATATGACTTTTTTTCCCAAGTAACAACTATGACAGAAGTACATTGGTGATGTTATGTAGCATTAATGGCCCTAATTCATTACCCCTCCCTCTCTTAACAAATTTTTAAGTGCACGATATATTATTATAGACTGTAGGTACAATGTTGTACAGTAGATCTGTAGAGCTTATTCATTTTGCTTAATTGAAATTCTATGTCCGTTGATTAGTAATTCCCTGTTTGTACCTCCTCCCAGCTGCTGGCAACCACCATTCCATTCTCTGATTCTGTGAATTTGACTATTTTAGATACCTCACGTAAGTAGAATCATGCAATATTTTTCTTTCTGTGACTGGCTTATTTCACTTAGCATAATGTCCTCAGGGCTCATCCATGTTGTCACATATGAGGTGGTTTGTTCCAGAGAAGTTTGTGGCAATAGGTTACTGCTACTCCAGGGTATTCAGGGTATAAGAAACATATCTGACATGTTGGAAAAATGCCTGTAAAATGTATAAAACAGAGTGTTGGTTTTTCTCTATTAAGGAGTCATTTTTGAACAATTTATATTCCAATAAGGGGTCAAGGACATAATATTTTAGGGTAGTGATTAAGAGCAAGGCTATGAAGTGAGATTGCTCGGCTTTGCCCCTTGTCGGCTGATGACTTTGGGTACATTGCTCAATCTCTCTGTCCTGTGTCCTCATCTATAAATGGCGACAATAATAGCATCATATCTAGATATGATATCTAGAATGTAGTAAGTCCTCAAATAAGATTAGCTACTAATAATAGTGCATTGTTTCACTATATATTCTTGGGATTTTGATTACTACATTTTTTTGTTATACAACCAATTTTCCCTTTTCAGCTTAATTTTTAATTTATACTAGTTTTTCTTGGCTTATATTCCTAAGATATTTCAACCTTTAGATGTGTGCTTAAATATAATAAGTTTTTATTATCAGAAGTCTCCCAAATGACTTGCGTTAATCCTTAAAGTAACTCTTCTTATGCTCTATGCTTCTTCTGTTTTAGAGGCTCTTTCTTAACTCACACCTAGTTTACGTGACTAGTTCACGACTATTCAGGCTGGTTGATGTCATGTTAGTTAGTTTACTCTCCACTCATGTTCCAGGTCTTTTTTTAATTTCATTTTTCATTTTGCTAGAGAACATCCTATAGTAATTTAGTTTTTCAAAGAGGGTCAACTTCCCATGTTTAAAATTGTCTTTATTTTGCCTTCATATTTATTTTGCCCTTACACTGGAACAATAGCTTGCCTAAAGGAGAATCCAAGATTTAAAACCCTCAGGATTTTATAGACACTGCTCCATATTTTCTAGCATTAAGTGTTGCAAAAAACTAATATCATTCCAATTTTCCTTCCTTAGTAGGTAATTTTTTTTCTTTCTAGAAAATTATAAGATTTTGTCTTTCTCCTAGTATTTCATAAATTTCATCCTGACAGTTCCAGGTTCCTTTCTGCAATATTGTTGTTCCATATTCTATGTTCTTTTTTTAACTAGACAACTAGTTTTTATTGAGTATTGACTCTGTGAGAAAGTAGAATTGCCAGATCAAAGGGTAAGTGCATTTTAAATTTTAATAGCTGTTTCCAAATTAGACCATAAAGTTGTATTATTTCTACATGTTACTCTCATTAATAATGAAGTCCTCAAAACAATCCCATGACGTAGCTGCTGTTATCATCCATATTTTACAGATGAGGAAATTGAGGTACAGAGAGATAAAGTGACTTGCCCAAGGGCACAGAACTAATAAATGGTGGCATCGGGACTCAAATGCAGGCCACATTCTTAACCCCTTCACCATGCCTCTTCCTTGTGCTGCCTTGTGCAACCATCACCACCATCCATCTCCAGAACACTTTCTTCTCCTCAACTGAGACTCTGTACCCATTAAACAACAACTCCCCACTACCCCTTTCCCCCAGCCCCTGGCACCACCCTTCTGCTTTCTGTCTCCGTGAATTCGACTACTCTAGGTATATAAGTGGAATCATACAGTATTTGTCCTTCTGTGACTGGCTTATTTCACTTAGCCTAATGTCCTGAAGGTTCATCCATGTTGTAGAATATGTCAGAATTTCCTTCCTTTTTAAGGCTGAATAATATTCCACTGTATGTAGATGCCACATTTTCTTTATCCATTCATTCATTAATGGGCATTTGGGTTGTGTCTACCTTTTGGTTATTATGAATAATGCTGCTATGAACACGCATGTACAAGTATCTTTTCGAGTTCTTGCTTTCATGGCTTTTGGGTATACACCTAGAAGTGGAATCGCTGGATCATATGGTAATTCTATATCTCATTTTTTGGGAGAATTGTCATACCATTTTCCATAGTTGCTCCACTATTTTACATTCCCATTAACAACGCACAATATGGAAATTTGGTTCTAATTTCTCCACATCTTTGTCAACATTTGTTATTTTCTATTTGTTTTTGTTTGTTTGCTTGCTGAGGAAGATTAGCTGTGAGTTAACATCTGTGCCAGTCTTCCTCTATTTTATATGTAGGTTGCCACCATAGGACGGCTGATGAGTGGAGTAGGTCCGTGCCCAGGATCTGAACCCGTGAACCCCGGGCCACTGAAGTGGAACACACTGAACTTAACCACTAGGCCACAGGGCCAGCCCCTATGTTTGTTTTTTTAATCCAAAGACTAGTATCTTCTCTCAGGTCAGAAAAAAAAAGTACTCTTCTATTATTACTTTGATTACATCATTCCTTCTGTTCTCTCTAGTTTCTCCTCATAGGTGTTTCACTAGGAAAATATTGAGGTTTCTGAACATCTTACATGCCTTGTGAATACTTACACCTCATATACTGAATGATATCCTTCCAAGTTTCTTTCATAATTTTCATCTTTGTATTTTGGCACTACATTCTGAGAAAAGTTCTTGGCTTCATCTTCCATAAAGCTGATTTGGTTTTCAGCCACATCTATTCTACTATTCAGTTTTTCGACTGAGATTTTTAGGTAATTAGTGTGATTTACTTCAGCAGTTGGGGAGTATGTATTTAGTCACATCTTTTGTATTTTTCAACTTCTCTTTACCTGACAGCTAACTAACCCTTTCTTGATACATTTAAGCCTTCTTCTCCCCAAATTACACAAGAATCCAGAGTTTGCTCTAGTCTAAGGTCTTAGTCCTTTTATCAACCAACTGAGAGAGAAAATTTGAGTGTGACGAGTCTGCTAATACTGTCGCTCTGTCACTGACCCACAGGGATACTTCTCTTCTTGCATCTTGTCCATCACTGCAGTTATGCCTGCAGAGGTACAGGTCTCTACACAAGTTTCACTGATGCCCTAGGCTTAAACTCCAAGAACATAGGTCTTCCAGCTTACATTCAAGCTTAATCATTCTTTGCTAGCACAACCAATATGTTCACAGGTATTTCTGGTCTTGGCTACATGATCTCCCATACCCAACCTTCCCCAAGTTAATCTTTCACTTCAGTGTTCGCCCTTGCTCATCTGTCCAGATTCTACCTTCTCCCATGGTGAGTTCCTCGCTGGGAACCCTGATGTCCTTTGTGTCACTGCACCTTTCACAGACCTGGTCAGTCAGAGAGGAGCTAACAACATTGAACCCCAAAGGCAAAGAGTTGACCTTTTCTCTTGGGTAATCCCTTCTTCCCTAAGTAAATATTCCCGTCTCCTCTCCAGTAATCAACTCACCATTCCAAAGTCAGATTAAAGGCAGCTTTTGTCAGCCAAAGACATTCATGTTACCCTCTTTTGCCTGGGCAGTGGGTTAATTGTGTCCCTTCAAGTGGCCCTTTTCTGAATAAAAATTAGCTCTAGAGTGACTGGTCTTGTCCATATATATGAAGAAGCTTTGGGGAATTAAGAACTTTACAGTCTACATCATCAGTTGCCCTGGTATATTTATTTCAACAATCATGTAGGGTTTTTTCAATTTCTATAAATTATCTCATACTCTCCTTTCTCTTAGCAACCTGTTCTAGTTGTATGAATATCGTGTCCCCCTCAATCTCTTTGAAAATACTAATTAAATTGTTTTAATCATGTTTTGTATATTTCTTCAGTAATTCAGTTTCCTCGAGAATTGCTTTGATATGTTCAGTTTGGTAATTCATTTTTATGCTGTTATTTTTCCTTAAATATCTGGAGATGCTTAGTTGTTCAATTACACTTATAAGTGAGGGTTTAGGATGAGTAATACAGGTGGCCAACATGAAAGTCAGCACTCCCTTGATAGTGAGTTTGGTTGCAAATGACAGAAGCCGTGGCTATGGTGAGTGAGCTGGGATCTGTCATCAGGGACACCCCTGTTATGGGGGGTGGGAGCTTGCTGTCAGGATGTGGGAAGTTTTACCCTGTTGGTAGTTGATATTACATGGGAGCACAATCCAACTTCGTTTTTTAGCTCCAGTATTCACTTCAAATGTCCCTTACCCATCCCCAGTGGCAGAATCCATCTACCTCTATATTAGTTCTCAAACTGTGCCAGCTCTGCTGGAGCTGGTTGGGTATGCCTTTTCCAGATGCTTCGAATGTCCTAGGTTTTTTTGGTTTTTTTTTTTTGAGGAAGTTTGGCCCTGACATCTGTTGCCAATCTTCCTCCTTTTTTTCCTTTTTTCTCCCCAAAGCCCCAGTAGATAGCTGTATGTCATAGCTGTAGGTCCTTCTAGTTGCTCTATGTGGAATGCCACCACAGCATGGCTTAATGAGCAGTGTTAGGTCCACGCCCAGGATCCAAACAGGCAAACTCCAGGCCGCCGAAGCGCAGCACGTGAACTTAACTGCTACACCACTGAGCCAGCCCCTTCAAATGTCCTAGTTTTATTGGTCTTTATATTAAGCATCCAACAGGTGGTTCCTGTCCCTAGCCACTAATGATTACGATCTTAGGGTTTTTCCAAAGTTCTGTTCAAAAAAACCCTCCTTTCTTCCTCCATTACTATTCTCTTTCATTTGTATTAAACTGCATTTATCAGTTCTATCTGGTTATTCCATTGATCTAATCCCATTTGCTTTATATCTTCCAGAAATTTCTACTGGTATCACCTTTCACATTTCCTAGTGCTGTTACATTATATTACATTGTTTTTCTTATTTTTATATTTATTCATTCATTCCAGTGGAACTTTAGGGACAGAAAAGTAAATATACGTGCTTAGTCAGTCATCCAGAAGGCACTTAGCCCCCAAACGACTTTTTCTCTCTGTTTTCTCTTTTCTTTTCTTATTTATTTTTGTTTCATTGTTTTTTATTTAGTTCCTTTTATTTTGTTTTATCCAAATGCCTTTTAAGAAGCATGATAGTGACAAGAGACCTGGCATAGGAGTTGTGATTCCTTATTCTAATCATGTCTTTGTCATTATGACACAGCGCCTGGCACATCGTAGATGCTCAATAAATATTTATGAACAGATGAATGAGTGAAGTAAACTACCATCCCTCCCAGACTTCGGCTTTCTCCAGTGCAAAATTAAGGGGCCTCTGCAAGAAATAGCAAGTTATGGTTCTTCTTGGGCTGGATAGAGAACATTTATCTTCACTTAACAGGAGGCACTAGGAGGAGAGGCTCCCGGTGTATCAGCAGGTATGCGGTGATATGCAACCACACAAGGGGCAACTGAGGACAGAAAACTGTGCTCAAAACCTAAAAGGAGGTCTTTGACATCAGAGTCTCAGGGAAGTTCAACACAATCGTGATTAGGCTTAACAATGGACTGTCAGGGGACTGCAGAACTGCGATCAGGCCAGAGGGCCGCTGAGCACTAAATGAGCCAAGGGCAAGATGAAAACAGTCAGCCCTTAGGAGGACCCATGTTAACACTCTCTCCCTTTTCTTAAACCCACTTCATAAAAACAAGTGTAGGTAGAAGCCTCTGGGGCCACAGGGCCTGAAAACCCTGCCCTGAGAAATTGCCCAAGGTCCTGCACCTCCATTCAGGCTTAAACACCCTCTGCCAGGTTGTCTGCTGGCGATAAGGTTCCCAGGGCAGGTGGTAAGTCTCACAGACAGACACACAGTTGGGGTAACTCCATAGCACATGCAGTCCTCCAAAACAACTCATCAGCAATGATATTGCTTGACAAAACTGGGAGTCAAACTCATAAACAATGTCTTCAGTGAGTTCTTTACATTTTGAATCACTTTGTTACTATGATAACACATATTGTATTATTCTATTTCTGAGAAACCCAAGGAAGCGCAAGAGTTTATAAATTTCACATCTGCTTGATATGTTTTAATGCAGTGGTCTTCAAATACAGTCACCTGGGGGTTTCTTAAAGCACAGGCTGATGCCCCCCCCAACGCCCACCAACACTCAGAGTTTCTGATTCAATAGGTTTAGAGAGGACTGCATTTCTAACAGGTTCCCCAGTGGTGCAGACACTGCTTATCCTGGGACTACACTTCAATAATTCCAAAATTTCTGAGTCTGGTTCTGATGCTTGCTCTGACTCTTCAAACAGTTTATTTTTGCCTCTTGGAATGCCTTGTAATTTTCTGTTGAAAGCTGGACATGATGTGCTGGATCATGGGAACTGAGGTGTCTAGGCCTCTAGTGTGAGGTTTTATGTTGATCTGATGAGGAGCTGGGCTGTTTTTAACGTTTGCTGTATCTGTAGGTGTCAGAGGCTTCCATTTCCTCTAGTGGCCTTGCTTCTGTCTCCCCTGTTTCTTTGAGTTTCCCTAGAAACTCCTTCATAGATAGAGTCAGTGACTTTCAGCTCTCTGCTGTAATACTCTGTTAGTATACGGGAGTCCTTTTGATGTGGTGTTAAGGTGTAAGGGAAGCATATAATCTTATGAGTAAATCTGCATTTTTTAAATGGGCCTGAGTCCCTGAGTTGTGACTTGCAGAAGTGTTTCTTAGCCTTTTTTCTCCCCTTATGTGAGGCAGAAAGGCTACAAGGGGCCAGTTGCCTCATTGCCTTCCTCCATGTTAGATGAGGCTCTGGTAAAGCTGTTGCCCTGGAGGGCAAGCCTTTGCTATGGTGAACACTCTGGGCATCTTTCAAAATAACTACTTTTTCTCTTGCCCAAAGCACGAGGGATTTTTCTCTGATCTTCGCTGTGAGAACTTGGTGGGCTTCCTACAGGTAAATCTCATGAAGGTGTGAGGGCCCCCCCTAAGGCTGGGTCCCCAGGAGTTTTTAACTTTCCAGCTTGTCCACACTCACCCCCAGCAGTTTCTCAGTTACAGATAACTGTTTCTACCCATTCCCGGCTCCAGCACCTGGTACTCCTGGTAAGCTGTGATTCTCTGTATTTGCCTGTCGCTCTAGTTTTCTAGGCAGCGGTTTGCCCTCTCACCTCAATTCTCTTATGGATCTAAGAAGAGTTGTTGATTTTCAGTTCCCTCAGCTTCCTTCTTGTTGTGAGGGGAGGAGTGACAATTCCTAAGCATGTTGGGGAGGAAACTAGAAGTCAGGACATCATGGGGTCTATACTATGAGAACCACTGGCTTAGTGAGGGAATCGCCACCTTCAGTCAATCACAGAATCCACAGAAGCCTTAGGCTCTGCTACATAGTAACTCCAGTACCCACCTTAATTAAATCATTTGTGCAGCATTATTTTCCTCCAGCTAATGTCCTTCATATCAAAACCAATAAGTAGTTTCAGAGCAGGGAGATACGACCCACCACCCACGACTGGGAGAAGGTCTCATGACATACATGACTGACCCTGGTGTGGCCTCCCCCCGAGCCACATCCTCAAGTGTATCTGTTGGGATGCTTTTAGCTTCATGTATCAAAAAACCTGACTCAATTGGCATGAACTATAAGAATTGTTCTAACAGTGAGCACTGTCTAACATACGGGGAAGTCAGAGGCATAGCAAAACTCAGGGCGGTGGACCCAAAGGCTCAATTAACGTCATCAAAGATGCAGGTTATTTCTACTTTTCACTTTCCTATCCAAATTGTTCACTTCATCCTAAAGTCGGTTCTCCTTATGATTCCAGGAAGTTATCAGTAGCAATGAAGGCTACATGTTTCTCTGTCCATGTCCACTGGAAGAAAGAAGGCACATTTTCCAAGCTATCAAAGAAATGCTTTTTCTTTTTGCCTGATTGGGACAACTTAAGTCATATGCTCATCCTAAAACCAACAATTGGTGCCAAAGAAAGCAATGGGTTGATTGGCTTAGGCTTAGGCTGCTGAACAATCATCTCCAAGAGGGATGAGACACATGTTTGGTTTTAACTAATCAGGAACCAACCAAGAGCTCAGTCAATTCTGCAAACTACAAATGGAAGAAGGATAGGGTGAGTAAACTATAATGTTCCATAAAGCAGGCAAGGACTTGAAAGGACCTTTAGAGCATAGAACTTTGGACACAATTTTGACATGTGCTAACATGAGTCTAAATTTGAGAGCACACAGCAATAGTGACTGCAAATCAATCCAATGACTCAGCTTTAAAACTGCTGGTGTGAGATATACAAAATGCCTTGGACACAACATCTGTAACACCCACTGAAGATGTTTCTCTAAAGACATTCTCACAAGAAATAAAACCCCTTCTTCCTTCAAAATCTTCAATTTCTTGACGTCACAACAACTTTTTAGCAGGAGAAATGTCGGATAAACTTCAGCATTCCTTTCCTCTTGGACTCCTTTAAAAAGTTGTAGACCATTATTTTCCTTTTGTATTTCAGCAATTTTGTTAGTGGGTTTCTTTTATTTTTTTCTAAGCTGATCATTATGGATAAACATAAACTCTCTAAATAGATTTTCCTAGTCACTTAACCATATTCTTGGGGGAAAACATAAGGTAGAATCATTATTAAAAAGCATTCTCAGTAATACACACATCTTTATTATGTCACTCTTTTGCCAAAAAAAAAATAAGATTGATAGTAAAATCCACTTAATTTTTTTCTTCACAGAATCAAGCCATCTGCCTCAAAATACACCACCAGCCTCCGTTAGATGAATTCACACATTTTAAAGCCCCGGAGTAACCATTTGAATGGAAATTGGACACTTCTTGTCATTTAGGAAGCTTTTTAAACTGGAAAGGCTTCTCGTTTGTTCAATTAAATGTGTGTGTATGCAATACACTTTATGAAATTTATCCCAAAACAGCGAGGGCTGAAATAATATTTGAAGCAGATGGCACAGCTGCTGTATTTAGAGAGCTACCCATGGACATAGATGGAGGCATTGAGGGAACTCTGACGTGCAAGTCAAAATATTGTACAATCAAGGCTCAACCACAGCCATTAGAGATGGGAAAATCTCTGTAATGCCAACCCCTTCCTTAATGGAGGTGTGTGGAAAGCGCTAAGATTTAGTCAAGTGGATTTTATACCCTTCTCTGGATGAATTCTTTTCATCTCAGTTGAGCCTTAAAATTTGAAAATGCTGGATCTGCTGCCTCAGAGTTTTCTCTCTCTTGAATACTATTTGAAAACAGAGCTACACGCTGAAAGTACCATTTCCAAGAGAACGTTAGATGGTGGCGTATGCATAGCAGAGAAAAGCAAAATAGAGTGTTAGAGCTGGAGGGGACGGGGGAGGCACCATGGAGATTACTTCTCCTTTGCCCAGGTTTGTAAGAAAGGAAACAAAGGCCAAAGAATGTTACATGGCACCACCTCCATCCCACTGAACTGCTCTCCTCAGACTCATTCCAGGGCAAATTCCACCACAGACGCTGCTTACCAGAAGGAAAAGAAAGGTTGGGTGCTTTTGAATTTTATTTTATTTCATTTCATTTCATTTTGAATAAGAGTGTCACATCTAGAAAAAAGTCACCATGTTTTGTAAGGCAGATTTAGAATAGCAAAGTAGAGAAAAAAAGATCAATTCTTCTTAAAATTGCTTTAAGGTAAAAAATATTTCACAAAATGGAAGTATAAATGCTCTAATTTCTGTAAACAATGTGTGTTAATATAGGATATTTGGCTAAATTTTTCATTTCATGTAGAGCCAACCTGCATTTGTTTTAAAATACTAACACAATCCTACATCCTAATCTAATCAAGGAGACAAAAGTTCTAATGCAAAGTTCTTGAATTCAGAATTCTTGGTGACATACATCCGAGCAGACACATACACACACGAAGCATAAACAGCGACCAGGAGGAAGATACTTCAACATTCAGAGCAACAATTCTTTTTGAAAGCAGCAGTGTCTGGGGTTTGAAGGTTCACACATTTCCCTCTCAGTTGCGGCTTTTATAGACATGAGTGTTGAAAGCAGACACTGTTAGTTTATTTCAGGGAGATCCCTGAGCTACTGAAAATGACAAATCTCAGCAGTCACATTTAGGCTCCCATATTCTTCTACATTGAAAATAAATGGATAAAACTCTTAATAAGAAAAGCAGCAAAAATCTAAGTTTATCCATCATCTTCTCTGCAGCAAGAGCTAATGAAACAGGAATGAAGCCATGTCCATCTTCAGAGGAACTTCTCCCAATAGACTATGTTCCTGAACAGTGGAGTCCTCCGGAGAGAGCGAATGGAAGCAGCCCTGCTTATTCCAGGGACAGAATAAAGTCACGGTCTGACATGTTAACCTTCCACCACATTCTAAGACAGGATCTATACACCCAGAACAAAGAGAATTAGGGCAACTTCAAGTCACCTCAGCAGAAAGTCTATTTCGGCCTGAACTACCCCAACAATCGATTCCTTTACCATCTTTGCCTCACCGATTATTTCACCGTAGCTCTCATGAATAGATGGTGGTGAGCCAGTCTTTGTTTCCATGTAAATCAGAGCAGTAATTCCTAAACAGCAATAACCGAGCAGCCAGCCTTGTGGCCTAGTGGTAAGTTCAGTGTGCTCCACTTTGGTAGCCCGGGTTTGATTCCGGGTGTGGACCTACTCCACTTGTTGGAGTAGGTCTGTGGCAGCAACCCACATACAAAATAGAGGAAGATTGGTACAGATGTTAGCTCAGGGTGGATCTTCCTCAAGTAAAAAGAGGAAAATTGGCAACAGATGTTAGCTCAGGGCCAATCTTCCTCACCAAAAAAAAAAAAAAAAAATAACTGACATGGGCACCAACTCCAGCTACAGGTCTCCCCAGAATAGAACTCTATTTCTCTATCATCAGGGAAAACAAAGAAATTACCCCAGTGCCCTAAGAAGTTTCAGCCTCCTTGTTTCCATTGCATAATCTTTTTGACAAGTTTCTATAAAGAAGTTTAAAATCAGAAAAGCTCAAGTACATTGATCTTAAAATTTCTTTTAAGTTACTGACATTTCCTTTCTCAAGTAATAAGTGATGAAAGCCAGTTGACAGCTAAAGAGTTTCTTTTTCTTTGATGTGGTCTTGTGTTTAAAAAAAAAATCTCACTGAAATTCATTTCTATAAAGTTCTATATTAAGTTGTGTGAGTTACCCACACAAACACGCATTCATTCATTTACCCATTAACTGGGGAAGAGAGAGAAAAGGAGAACTTGACTTGGAAAAACAATCAGCACACAGCAAACTTATCACTCAATCATTTTAAGCATTTCATTCTTCCATCGCTGCAGTAGAAGGGCTGCCCCAAGGCACCATGGAGAGCTAATCTACCCCATATTCATCCCCAGAAGTTCTAACCTGATGCGCAGGAAACTCATCCTAAGGTAAGAGCATGGCATCCAGGTGCTCCGTACCATTTGGGGTCATCTGCAACTGCATACTGCAAGAGATGATTTGGAGTGCTGAATTATACAGTATCACTCAAGTTATCTTAAGACAAGCTACACAACCTAAGAGGCTGTGAGAATCTGAAAGAGTGAGCTAAATAAAAGAGTTTCAACACAAGGGACTTTATAAAAAACAAAGAATGAGGCCCTTTATTAAACTCTAAAGAAAGAATTACAAGACAGATGGGGGAGTGCCCATTCTAAACTGTTTGATAGTAGGAGGAAAGCGAGGACCACTGTAGAGAAAAAAAAATGCCATCAGAATGAGTGATAAATTTCCAAAGACCTATGAAAGTGACAGAGTGATAGCAGAAGGGCCACAGCAGCAGGGACGGTCACAACCAGGTGATAACAGATTTTAAGCTTCCAAACAAAATATATAGGCCACTCTGCAAAATTAAAGTTGTGTTTCTTTTTCCTCTACTTTGCATTTGTAAGTTGTCTGGTTCTATTTCTTGAAAGCATGCCCAAACCTCCCCAGACCTTCTCTCACTTCTCCACAGACCCATGATCCCTTCATACAGCAACCTCCAAAATGAACCATAGCTATACGATGATGAGAGGTGTACTTTTCTGTAAAAATAAAAATAAAAACACAACCACCACAAATTATCAAATAAATATCTGAACTATGTCAGACCACAACTAATCAGGTTTTCTGTTTCTGGGGAAAGCTGTGAGTTTGCTCAATGACTTCTTTCCAGCCTCCATTTTCTGACATGAGAAGATGCACCTTCCTCAGAGCTAACACTGAGCCCTCCTGCCCAGGGTTCCCTTCTCCCAAGCCTCATTACACTATAAACACCACCATCTCACATGGAGCTATTTCCCATTTGTTCCTCTGTTCCTCAATCTTAATTTCCATATCAGGAGTTGGCATACTAAATTTAATAAGACTCTTAAATTTATTTGATTCTAATACTCAGTTTCATGCTGTGATTTCAAGCCAATATAAGTTACTAGGGCCAAGTTATTTCATTTTAATTTCATATAGGTTTTAAATATCTTACAAAATATAAAATCACTCTGTTTTCTCCAGACACACACACTCACACACATACAATCCTGTAAAAGTCAACAAGGGCTAACTCAAAATGTGCTTATGAATGGAAAGATACAGCTAACCAAAAGTAAATTAAAAAAATCCTATGATCAGAAAATCCATTTGGGATAATTCAATTCACAACCAGTATACATTTAAATAATGTCTTAAAAACAAACATCTCATTCCATCTTTCCAATCAATGTCACTCAATCAAATGCATCATTGTATATAAAGGATTACATTCCTCCATATACCTTGGATGTCTTTGGCTTTTAAAACAGAAGACAATTTCTTGGCAGCAAGTGGATAAAGTTCTATATGGCTGTCGTCTGTCTTTTTATTTCTGTTGCAATTAGGATCCCTTCCTAATAAAAACATGATGAGACTGACAGTTTTCTGAAATCGTAGCTAGTATTTGAAGAAAACTTACTCTTGGTCTTCTACCAATGGGCAGCATAACTCAGGCATAAATTATTCAGCAAAGGTGGCCTGAAATTTCAACCACCTTCTTAGGCAATTGTTTTTCTCTGAAACAGAGTTAAACCTTAGGAAGTCCTCATATATAAAGGACTATATATACATATATATATATATATATACACACACACACACACACACACACACACACATTATACATATACATATATATGCCTTATATGTATAATAAATGCATAATAAATTTCTCCATACTTTAGAAAATAAGATAACATTTCCTTTTAAAATTTGTTTAAAAATTGTTTTTAAAGGGTGTGTAAGATAAATGAGAATTATTGAAAAGTAGAAAGTAGCCTGGAAGAAACAAAATCAGTCTTGAGAATGTGAATGAGACAAATATCATACTTAAATCTCTATTTTCAGAAAAACTTTTAAAATTCCATATTATCCCAAGATGAGACATCTGAATATCCTTCAATGACACAAAATTATTTCTAGTGCCGTTTTCACATCCTCTCCATCAGCTCCTTCTTGAATCAGTCTGATTGTGACCAAGCTGTCTTCATCCTCATCTCTCAATCATAGCTACTTTTCCAAGGTACCAGGGAGCCACTCCAGCCAAAACCTACTACTCTTCTTTGGGATGCCCTTCAGACTTCTGTTTTTGATAACATGTATCTCTCTTTCTCTCCCTAAATCTCTTTAACTTTGACTTCAGAGACATTGACTCTGATATTTCTTGAAATCTTACAGCCACAGTCATCTTCCAGATCCTCACTGCCTTATTCTTAAACAATATGAGTTATTATGACCAATAACTTTATCAGGATTATATTAATAATAATAACAAGAAGCTCACCTGCCTCAAAATCATTTTAATACAAAAGTAGAATAATTGCAAACAATATCATATTGATGAAGTCAAGTCCTATCTCATAAATTTATTCAGTGACACCTCAAGTCAAGGGGATCCTAAGTCTGAATCTTGTGTCCAGAATTGCCTTATGCGCTTGAATGTCATCTACAAATTATTAACCTATGTTAAATAAAGACATAGAATTAAGAATCTACTACTAGTCTAACATATGCAGGCTTTATTATGGTGTTTTATTCCCAATAAACTGTCAATTATTACTGACTATTTTTAAACATGAAAATCTGAGGAAAAAATAAACTAATTCATTATTACCTTATTTAGAATGATGGTAATTGATAATGAAACACAAAGAACCCACATGCTCCAGTGAGTAGTTAGAAGTTAGTAGTTAGAAGTCTGGAGTAGTTAGAAGAAGCAAATCCCAGTTTGAAAGGTGCTCTCTAACTTTCCAGTGCTCTTATACGGTCTTCACAGTAGATAACACCGGAAGAGAGGGTGGTAGTGTCAAGCCATGGAAGAAGAGACTACCTGTAACATCGAATGAAAGATGTTTAGCTAACTGTCTTCCTCTTCCACAGGGTCCATCACAACACAGATGCAAAGACAGCAGCATTTTTATTTATGAGGCTTTCATCTCCTGTCAGCAGGAAGAGCCTGGAAAGTTCTCAGATGGTGATGTCAATCTAATTCCAAGGAAGCTGATGCATTTTATCAAAGTTCTACGAGAAGGATGGCTTGTAATATGGCCAGATGGAGAGCTGCATAACTTTACAGGGGAGAAATTTGCACGAGAATTACAATGAGAAAAGAAGAGGAACCCCTACAAAGCTCCAATTTCCAACAGCTCCTAGCATAAATTTGACCAAATTAAAAGCTTTTCACATGGGTGCAGCTGAGATAGCCATTACTATAAAGAAATATATTAGACCACAAATTATTTGGAAGCACTGAAGTATTCCCAGAGCACACCAACATGGGTGCAGGGCATTTTCTCATCACAAAGACTGCACTTTCATTACTGCTCGTTGCTGCAGACTCAGAAGGGAAAGAGTACTTGGGTTTCCCCTCTCTGGATTAACTTGGAGGAACTTTGCTACGGTGTAAATGCAGAACATCTACTTGGGAGATGCAGCTCAGGTTGGGGACTTCTAATTCTAGAGGAAAAATGGCATTTAATGAGATAGACCACTGGAGAATAGGTTTGTCAAATCCCCATATCCCAGGCCAGTGAGAAGGGCAGTATGTCCAAGAGTAAGAACAGTGACTTCCAGTTGCTAAAAGTTGGCCGGAAGGACACCCTCTGTGAGTCAACTAGACTTCTCACCAGTGGAAGGGAAGGAAGATTGTCCAAGATACTGAAAAAGCAAGCTCTCCGTGAACTTTTTCTTTCTTTGGCCCTCTTTCCTCCTCCATGCGTCCTCTCAAACTCACTCTACTCATATATTTTCACCTCTAAAATTATCCTCCCTGTGCGTCTCCCAGCAAATTTTACTGTAGACTCTATCTCTGCCAAGCCAGACTGCCATTTCCAAAGTCTGCTATACAGCTCCACTTAGATGAGGCTTTTAGGGCCTCAGATTTAACATGTCCAAAAACCAAACCCTGGCCACCCAAGCCAGCTCCTCCTTACTTTTCATATCTGTTAACAAATCTCATTCTCCCAGGCACCCATTCCCAGGCTGGAACATCCCAACCATCTTTATCATCTGTTTATTCCTCCCTCTCATCCTAATCCAATCAATCATCACTCCAATCACGTGAACAAGGACATCATAAAAATAAGGCTGAAGACTGTTCCTTGTGAGAAGTGGCCTAAAGAAAGGAGTCTGTGGAATGGTTGGAGCGGGAAGAGCTCCAT
Organism: Ceratotherium simum simum; assembly: GCF_057802395.1. Lineage (NCBI taxonomy): Eukaryota > Metazoa > Chordata > Mammalia > Perissodactyla > Rhinocerotidae > Ceratotherium > Ceratotherium simum. The sequence goes on along the minus strand of NC_141914.1, from coordinate 6,725,216 downwards.
GGAAAATAGGAGATGCTAAGAGAAAGAGCAGGACACCGTTGGAAGGAAGAAAGGTGCAGAGAGCAAAAGGAAACTCAAGGAAATCATTTCTACTCCTCCTGGGGAAACTGGCAAGTTTTCAAGATCTGTGAAGTGCAGGTTGCCCACAGCTGAGGCAGGCAGCATCTAGTGACACAGGAAAGGGATCTCATAAAGGTGGAAGCAGACCCATCACAGGGATCATAGCAGAGTACTGGGAAAGATTGCTACCAAACCAAGGAAGGTGGAAAATGTAGGAGAATCTCCTCCTGTCCAACCAAGAAAAGCAGGCAGACTCTGAAGATCAGAACGATGTCAGTACGGTGGAAAGGGATTTACCAGCTTCATTTGCCAGTCATTGAAGTAATGTTCTTCAGGTTAGTTAAATTGCTTGTAAATATGATTTTATGTTAAGCATATTTGTCTTGCATTTCACATATACCCAAAAGTCCACAAGGTAGGGGAACTTGACTGTAGAGTAATATTCCTTGCAAGAAATACTATGGAAAATGGGTGCAAAAATTCACTGTACCTGTGCTGGCATTCAGATGGATGCCACTACCTCATCTGGACAGCCGCAGTGGCCTCCTAACTATTCTCCTGCCAATTAATCTTTCTTCTCTTTCTTGCCCACCCACTTCTCCTTTTTAAAGTAATCTTTGACCAAGGATCTATATTTTCTTTAAAAAAGCAACAGGGGCTGGCCCGGTGGCGCAAGCAGTTAAGTGTGCATGCTCCACTGCGCTGGCCCAGGGTTCATCGGTTCAGATCCCGGGCACGCACCGAAGCACCGCTTGTCAAGCCGTGCTGTGGCGGCTTCCCATATAAAATAGAGGAAGATGGGCATGGATGTTAGCCCAGGGCCAGTCTTCCTCAGCAAAAAAAGAGGAGGATTGGCAGATGTTGGCTCAGGGCTGATCTTCCTCACCAAAAAAAAATAATAATTAATTAAAAAATCAATTAAAAAGCCACAAATTTTTTGTATATGCATATATTATTTTTAATATATGTTAAATAAAACTAACAGACTTTGCCTAATATTCAAAACTTTTCACAACCTGGTTCCAACCTAAGCTTCTCTATATCATTGCATTCTGAATATTTTATAAATTTGTGATTCAGTAAAAATATTCAATAGTAAAAAGAAATATTTTAGCAATATTAATCTAATCACTCATACCACAATACTGGTCTATCCACCATGTTCCCAAACACAGTGCGTATTCCCACACTTGCTTGCCTTTGCTAACCCCAATCCCTCTGCCTGGGACTGTCTTCCCCACCCCTACTTCTTGAAATTCTATTCAACTTCAAAAGCCCAGATCATATTCTCCCTCCTTCTTGAAGTCTTCCTCAATCCCACTTTTGCTCTCAACACTTACAGGGCTTTGGTCATGTCTATATGGCACTTCCCATATTTTGCTTCAAATTAGCCAAATTGAATGGCAAAATACGAGAAGTGCCACATTCTGTGTCACAATACTAACATACATACATTAGACTTTTTTTTCTTACAGGTATAGTTTTCTATTGCTGCCATAGCAAATTATCATAAAATTAGTGGCTTAAAACAACTTAAATTTATTATCTAATAGTTCTATAGGTCAGAAGTCTAACGTGGGTCTCACTGGGCTAAAATCAAGTTAGCAGGATGGCAGTCTTTTCTAGAATCTCTAGGGGAGAATCCATTTTCTGGCCTTTTCCAGCTTCTAGAGGCCACACATATTCCTTGGCTGTGAGTCCTTTCCTTCATCTTCAAAGCCATAAATATCATATCTTTCTGACCCTTCTTCCATCATCACATCCTTTCTGGCCAAAGCAAGGAAAAGTTCTCTCTTTAAGGACTCACGTGGTTACATTGAACCCACCTGGATGATCCAGGTTAATTTCTCCATCTCGAAGTCCTTAACCTCAATCCCATCTGGAAAGTCCCTTTACCATGTAAGGTAATATATTCCGATTCCTGGGGATTAGGACATGGATATCTTTGGAGGCCCATTCTTCTGCCTACCACACTAGAAAATATAAGCGTCTCAAGGGTAAAACAATATTCTATTTCCTATTTCTTCTCCACAATGTTTAACAGTGTCTTCTCCAAAGGAGGTATATATCACTAACAAATGTATCATTATATGTATTTCAGTCTCTATTTCATTTATTTCTGCTCTGATCTGTGTTATTTCCTGCCTTCTACTAACTTTGGGCTTGCTTTGTTCTTCCTTTTCTAGTTCCTTAAGGTGTAGGTCTTTCTTTTTTCTTAAGGTAGCTGTTTATCACTATAAACATCCATCTTAGAACTGTTGTGTTGCAGACCATAAATTTTGGTATGCTGTACTTCCATTTTCATTTTTCTGAAGATATTTATTACCCCTTTGGTTTTGGTTTGATCCATTGGTTGTTCAGGAGTATGTCGTTTAATCCCCCACATATTTGTGAATCTTCCAGTTCTCCTTTTATAATTGATTTCTAGTTTCATAGCATTTTGGTCAGAAAAGATGCTTGATATGATTTCAATCTTCTTAAATTTATTAAGACTCATTCTATGGCCTAATACATGATCTATCCTGGACGATGTTCCACACGCACTTGAGAAGAATGCGTATTCTGCTGCTGTTGGATGGAGTGTATATGTCTGTGTATATGTTTGTTAGAACCATCTGGTCTAACGTGCAGTCTAAGTCCAATGTTTCCTTATAGATTTTCTGTCTGGATCATCTATCCATTGTTGAAAGTGGAGTATTGAAGTCCCCTATTATTGTTGTATTGCTGTCTATTTATCCCCTTGGATCTGTTTATATTTGCTTTATTGAGGTGCTCTGAGGTTGGGTGCATAAGTATTTACAAATGTTATATCCTCTTGATGAATTGACCCCTTTATCATTGTATAATGACTTCCTTTGTCTCTTGTTATAGTCTTTGTTTAAAAATCTATTTTTTCTGATATAAGTATAGCTACCCCAACTTTCTTTTAGTTTCTATTTGCACGGAATATCTTTTTCCATTCCTTCACTTTCAGTCTGCATGTCATTAAAGCTGACATGAGTCTCTTTGCAGGCAACATATCGTTGGGTCCTGTTTTTATATCCATTCAGTCAGTCTATAGCTTTTGATTGGAGAATTTAGCCCATTTACATTTAAAGTAATTATTGATAGGTATGGACTTACTATTGCCATTTTGTTTATTGTTTTCTGGCTATTTTGTAGTGCCTTTGTTACTTTCTTCTTCTCTTTCTCTCTTCCTTTGTGATTTGTTGATTTTCGATGGTAGTATGCTTTGGTTCCTTTATCTTTTGTGTATCTACTATAAAGTTTTGCATTGTGGTTACACATGAGGCTTACATAAAACCTCTTACAGTTATAAGTCTATTTTAAGCTGATAACACTTAACTTCAAATGCATATAAAAGCTCTATATTTTTACACTCCCATCTCCCACATTTTACGTTTTTGATGTCACAATTTACATATTTTTACATTGTGTATCCTCAATACGCACTGGCATATTGGCATATTGGCAATATACAATGGGCATTTTGCCTGCTTTCTCTGCACTGAGCCCTGAGGGGATAGCCACAGCAAGTGTTTGCACGTCTCTTAACAACTGCTTCTTTGTTTGCCCTAGTCCTGTGGGACTCATGAACACAAGCACTACTGGCTTTCAGAGCTAGGTAATTTGGAGGGCCTATCCCCCAAGTGGCAGCCTTAAAAGTTGGGGAATATGTGTGGCTTAACCCTTCACTCCACAGGAAGAATCTGGGAGTTGGAAGTTCCTTCCTAACTATATGGTGCTGTGCTGGGGGTGAGGTTTATAGCAAGAGCATGTCTCAGGCTCCCCTATCCATTTTGATGTGGGTATTCTGTCAGTCTCCCAATGTGTAGAAGTCATTCAACTAGTTTCTGGATTTCTCTCTGAGGGAATCTCTCCATATGTAGCAACACATTCAGTGTGTCAATGGAGGAGGGAAATTCAGGAGCTTCCTGTGTTGCCATCTTGGTCTAGATTCTACACATATTTCAGGTAGTTATCAATTGTATCTGACTAAAAATTAGAACTTGTAGTATTTTAGTAATGGCCAAGAGGGGAAGTGTGAGAAATTTCATTTACACTAGAGAGTTTGCCAAGATGTAAGTAATATTTCCCTCTCTTTATTCTCTATTTAATTCAAGATTAGTAAATCTGAAGTAGTGAATGAGAAACATGATGTAAATTCCAAAAGCATGTCTCTTAACCAGTCTCCTCTTTGTTAATCCTCCTCCTCTTCTCTCTCTAATCCATCTTTCTTAAATAGAGTTCTAGTCAAATGACTTCTCTGGTAAAGACATCAATGACTCCCTCATCCCCTACTAAATAATTTTAAAACTAATCAGACTGAAATTACACCCTGCCTGTCTGATACAAAACTTTGCTTTTACACATTCCAACACACCATTTTATGAGTTAATGATTCAATAATAAATGTTTTTGGGAATATGAGCTTGCATGGACACTATTGCTAGCTGGAAAACTCTGGTTTTCTCAGTGATTTTGGCAATTCCCTAGTGGATTTCTATTTTGATAAATTTTTCACACAATTGAGTCACTGTGAATGCTTTAAAACATTTGTAATGAGATTTGTTTAGACTGCAAAAACAATAAACCACTGGTGTAGGGATTTCCAATTAAAGGTAGAGGAGTAAATGTTTTTTTGTTTACCGTCTTCCCCAAAGCACACTGAACGCAGGAAAATGTAAAAAAAAAATGACCTCTAATGAAACTAGGAGTGCACAAATCCAAACCTTAAACTGGGAAGAATATCTGCCAAAAACAATGACAGTGCTGCCTAACTGGGGAAGCAGGCCAGAGGAGCGGCAGAGAACAGGAAAGGGCAAGGGGCCATTGCAGTTCTACTGCTAGTGGAAGTCAGACGAGCAGAGTTATAGACATGCTGGATTGCACATGGAGAACTTAGACATTCACACCCTCCCTACAGCCCACAAGGGCCTCCTGCTTATCCCCAGAAAGAGAAGCACACATACTAAGGGCAGACACACAAGAGGGAAGATGGCAGAGGAGTTTGGTAAGGAAGCATGTGAGACTGTTACCCCAGGTAGGGTCCTTCCTTCCATCCCTCCCCCACCATTGCTGGGCAAAACAGGTGTCCCAGGACCAGGAGGCCTCTCTCAGAGATGAACAAGAGACAGAAAGAAACCAGTACCAGGTCTATGCTAAAGTACTACACTGAAGACAGAGAAGAACATAAGAAGCAAAAATTAGTTAGAAACTAAATATCACACGAGGCATTACAAAGAAACGCACAGAAGAAAATTTCAAAGAAAGTAAATTTCAAATAAAGATAACTTGGACTCTGGGGGTAAAAAGAGCTCAAAGAGGACAAAAAAAACAAAGGAGAGAGAATGAGGTAATTTGAGAGATGATAAATGGAAGCAAAAAATAAAATAAAATCATTACAGAAATGAAAACCACATGAGAGCAGCTACAATTAGAAGATGGTTTTGAAAATATAGTCAGAGAGAACAAGATTAAGAAGATTAAAAGATGCATGTAATTAGAGAGAAGATGATAGATCAGGAAGAGACACATGGAAGATCACGGTACTTATATTAATATTCACGAAGGTATAATAGAGAAAAATTCTTTCCAATTCTCTACAATAATGTTCATAAACTGTTACAGGAAATAAATTGGACCCCAAAATTGTACATGTAGCCCAGGTTTATTTAAGAATAAAAGCAACAGAGCCAGCCCTGATGGCCTAGTAGTTAAAGTTTGGCACTCTCACCACTTCAGCGGCCTGGGTTCATTTCCCAGTCGCAGAACCACACCACCTGCCTGTCAGTTGCCATGCTGTGGTGGCTGCTCACATAGAAGAACTAGAGGGACTTACAAGTAGGATATGCAACCATGCACTGGGGCTTTAGGGAGGGGAAAAAAAAAAGAGAAAGATTGACAACAGATGTTAGCTCAGAATGAATCTTTCCCTTCCAAAAAAACAAAAGCAACAGACAGACCTTATCAGAAAAGCAAGAATACAATAGATATAAAACACTTCTGAGGCTTTCTTGAAATTTTTTGAAAAACCTATTTGAGTAAGAACAAAAAATAATTAAAATAAAGAGCTCAGAAAATTTGCTGTAGAAAGAAAAAACTGGAAATGTCTAAATGACTGAAGGGATTAGAATTATAGAGCAGAATGTAGACATTTTTAAAGGAGGTAGATTATTAAGAGGGGAAGTGTAAGTGTGTCAATTTCTACAAATTTCAGAGTGATAATTCAATACACACCACCAGAAGTCAAGAAACTGATTTAGCACACATGCAGATTTAAAGAGATAACTACAAAATACTTAAAGACAGATTATAAATATTCCTAATTATAAAATGAAAAAAATACAAAAAACAAAGGCAGATCATTTAGCAGAAGGAAAAAATAGACTGGATTTTAAAATCCAACTATTTGTATTAAAAAGATAAATTTTTAAAAATATATATGACTCAGAATGTTTTTTAAAAACAAAGGTGTGGATACACAAAGGAATACCAAGCAAATGCCAACGAAATTAACACGTAATGGGTGAATTCAAGGAAAAGATTATTACACAGGAAAAAGAAGAGGTCTTTAAAACAATGAAGACGCAAGGAAGATGTAATCTGCTTGAAACTTTTATCCCTAACCAACTGAGCAACAAAGCATGTAAAGAAAACATGGCATGCAAAGCAGAAAGAAATAGAAGGAACCCCAGTGTTAGGAGCTGAACCCCAACTCGCTGAACCTTTGACAAATCAAGTGGACAAAAGCATAAAAGTAAAGATACATAGAATATTTGAATATCATAATAGAGCAGACTTAGGGAATTGCCAGAGTGACATTATAAAAACGTAAATAAGACTGTCACCCTCTGGTTCAAAAATCTCTAATGGCTCTCCGAATTCGTTATCGTGGCCCTTGCCTGTCACTCTGACCTACCTCCGGCCACCTCGCTCTGCACTCACTCCCCGCTGGTCACAGGGACCTTCGCGTGGCTCTCCTCCAGCACCCTGGTCTGCTCAGCGCCAGCTCCTACACCCAGCACGCTGTCCTCTCACGACTTGCTGCTCCCCCACTCGCTTCATGCGAGCTCCTGCCCAAATGTCACCACGCACAGGGGCCTCTGCTGAGGACCCTCTAACGTAGGGCCCTCCCACCTCCTCAGCCTAGTCATTCCCCACCTCCTCACCTGACTCACTTCTCTTCAAAGCATTTGTCAATAACGAAAATGTATCTGATTTACTTGGTTGGTTAATTTCTGTCTCCTTCACCAGAAGGAAATCTCTGCAAACACACAGATTTATTCCGTCTTATTCACTCCACCATCACTACTGCCTAGAATGGAATCTGGCACACATAAATACTTACATCTAAAATGAATAAATATGCATTTATAAATTACTTACTGAGTGAATGAAGGAATGATTCACTGAACTCTATATCTCCCAAAAAGAGAATGCATCTTTTTTTCCAGGGTCCATGGAACATGTACAAAAACAGACCATATATTAAGCCACAGAGAAAACCACAATAACTTACACAAAGTGTAAATAGTACAGAAAGCATTTACTGGCCATAATACAATAAAAGTATCACTTATGTAACAAAAAAAAAATGAAACAAAAAGAAAACTCTAACCATTTGAAAATTTTTTTTAAATATCAGAATTTTAGATTGTAGCATATCTGGCGAATAACAATTGTGAAGGCCCTACACATCAGGACCTATACCACCCACCTACAGCGTGTTCTACTAGAACAATCATAGTCTAAAATGTATTACTAAACAAGGACAACTAAAAAAACTTAATAACTCAACCAAAAAATTAGAAACGAACAAAAAAATTTAAAGAAAATTAAAGGAAGAAAAAGGATAGATTAGACAAGGAAATATATCCAAACGCTGATTCCTTCAAAAATCCAATAAAAACAAATTTTTTAAATAATTAAACTAATCAAGATAAAAACTATAGACAAAATTTAAAGTATGGGACGTAAACAGAGAAATTGAATTATAGGAGGAAACATTGCTCTATATTATGCAAATACATTTGAAATGTGGATGAAATTATTGTCCAGATGGTATAAATTTTATCAAACCTTCAAGAAACATAATTCTGAAGCTAAAGATTCTAGAGCATGGAAAAGAAGGCAAATTTTCAAACTCTTATTACAAAGAATAGCGCAGCTACAAAAATACAAAAATAGATTACATAGACAGACAATAGTTTATACACATACATGCAGCAGTGCAGACCAATGTAATTCTTAAACAGAATACAAAATTCAAAATACAGTACAAGAAAATACCCCATTTACAACAGCAAAAAAAGAGAAAAACCTAAAAATAAACTTAAGAATCTCACAAGATTAATATGAAGAAAATTCAATATTGCAAAGATGTCGATTCTCGCCCAAATTAATCTATGAAATCAATGTAATCCTATTGAATGTTTTGCAATGTCTCTTAATGATGATCAAGGTCATCTAGAAAAATGAACCACCTGTTTAGCTGGGACAGTCCCATGAAGGAAGAGTAATGAGGGGAACTAGGCCCACTAGATAGTTGGCATGCTTTGCTTTAAAGCAACTGTCATTGAAATTATTTCTATGACAGCATAGAAAAATATGACAGAATAGGTAGTATGCAACTAAAGCTAAATATACAGAGGAATTTTATTTCTAATAAACCTGGAACTTTACTTCTTTAGGGAAATGATAAATTATTCAATAAGTAAGCTAAGACAACAAACTAGCCATGTGGAAAAAAGAATTAAAATAATTTCTTATCTTATTCCTTATTACAAAATATATTCTAGATGGATCAAAGATTTAAATATAAAAAGAATTAAAATGTAAAAGAACTAGAATAAAATGTGAGTGAATATTTTAATAAACTTAGAGTGAGGAAAACCTATCTAAACATCAAACAAACTCCAGAAATCCTAAAAGAAGAATTAGATCAATGTTGGTATATAAAATTTTGAAATTCATTGTGCAAAAAACAATCATTACAAAGTCAAAACGCAAAGAACAAACTAGGAAAAAGTATTTTCAAAGCATATGAGAGAGTGATGAATAATTTCCTTAATATATAAAAAGGTCTGACATACCAAAAAGGAAAAAACAACAAACAAATACATAGATACAGAGAACAGATTGGTGGTTACCGACGGGGACAGGGGACTGTGGGGACAGCAAAGTGGGTAAAGCAGGTCATTTGTATGGTGATAGATGGTAACTAAACTTTTGGTGGTGAATACAATGTAACGTACACAAAAGTCGAATTATAATGATGTACACCTGAAATCTATATAATCTTATAAACCAATATTACCTCATTAAAAAAAAATCTTTAAGCAATCTATTAGAAAATTAGTCCAAGGACATAAATGAGCACCTCAGAGAAAAATAACTTCAATAGAAAACAAACATAAAGAAAGGTCCACAACTGCACTCTTTATTAAAGATGTACTATATATAGCAATGGGATACCATTGTTCACTATCAGATAGTTTGATAATACACAATTCCATTGAAGGAATTAGCAAGCAGTTCATTTCCTGACTTTCTAATAGAGAGCAAATGCTGACACATCCTCTGTAAGGACAACTTGGAAATATTTGGTAAAATGTAATATACACGTTCTCCATTTTGCCAAGCAACCCTGCATGTAGGAATTTTTCCTCATATGAGTGTGCAAACACAGACACAGTTATACTCATATGAGTGTGCAAACACAGATACAAGGAGATCAACTGTGCATTGTTTTAGCACATTCGGGGACGCACACACTCAGACACACACACAGCAGGAGGAATGACCTAAATGTTTACGCTAGAGAACTGATTAAATAATTACAGTAAAAACACAAAATAGAACAATGTACCACCGTTTAAAAAGAAAAAGGTTTACATGCACTGATTTGGAAAGATAAGATGACCAATATATTCCGGTAAGTGAAAAAGACAGATATGCGTAAACCAGGATGCAGATAATCATTCAGTTTGTATAATCAAAGGGGCGTGGGATATATGTTACATAATTCTTGCATACACACAGTAAAATGATCTTACAGGAGCATAGAAAGGCATATAAAAGAAAGTTAATAGTTAACCTCTAGGGCATGGGAAAAGGAGGCAGGGAAAGAGATATTTTTACTTCCCATTCTAAACTAATCATGGGCTATTTGAATTTTTTATTATGTGCATGATTTACTTTTTATAATTAAAAAATTAATTCAAATAAAATATAATTAAAAAATTAATTCAAATAACAAAAATATTTTTTAATTAACCCAGATTATAAAAGGTATGATCTCAAAAATCAAATCGTTTTACTGCCCTAAATACTTAAGTTCATTTCTTTTTCCTTCCAACTATTTTGAGATAAAAATAATTTATATTGTCAGAACAAACACAGGAAGACCATCAAGACTATAATTAAAATGTTCTGTGGAGTGAATTCTAAGTTTGTACAAAAAATATTTCAAGTATCACTTTGGCAATAAAAGAGTTTCCACAAAAAATAAAACAAGGATTCAAGTTCGAACTTCACTTTCGACTTTCTCCATCCATAGGTGAGTCAAAACTTTAGTGATTTTACTTCTCTTTCTAATATTTCCCACTTGCAGAGTACCCCAGAGGTCCATGAGTCATATTTACACTTTGTGAAGCACACTGAATCCTTTAGAAAATAAATTGATGGGTAACAACTCTGAAAGGGGCCTATTAACGCTTTTTTGACCCTCCAGTAGAATTTTGGAATGTGTTCCTCACCCCAGTACAACCTACCTTATCAACACAGATACTCCCTGGTTCCTTTCCTTCCGCACATTCTAATAATGCTGTTTTTATGTAGCCAAACTCCCACTGATTCTAATCAGCCCAACCTTTAGTTTTAGTAGCATGTTACTGATAATATTTCTCAGACATCGCTTGTTCAGTATGAAGCCATTTCTTCCATCTCCTACTAATAACGCTAAGTTATGCCCCAGGGATATGTTTCTAATAATGCCCCATTCTTCTTTTCCAAACATCTATAACACTTGCAATGCAATAGCAATTTTCAAACAATAAAAAGTAAATACGAGGAATTCAACTCTTTCATGGTTTGCAAAGAACTTCGGTTGAATGGAAGTTATTGCAAAATGTATTCCCTGCGGGAAACAGCTTCAGTTTATGGCTAACATCCTCCCATAACCATGTGTTGCTTTAACACCACGGATACTCAAGGTCTCCAACTATGAAACAGAGCCATTTCACACAACTTTTAGGTCGATGTTTCATTTCATCAAAAGCTTATGGTTTTAAGTTGTCAATAAGAGGCAATAAATCCCAACATATGGATTGTTTTATTATTCTGATAGAGGTATTTGGCTCCAAAGTGAAAATGTGCCCCCAACCAGATTTTCATACTTCCTTTGATGAGTTGTTCTAAAATCCCACTGATTCCAAAGAGATGTCTCTTTATGGAACAGATGTGTGTCGGTGGGAATTACTCAGACACTCTGAGGCCTATTATCAGGAATAAATTTTTTTCTAGGAAACATCACAGCATGAATACTTCTATTCCAGGAAAGTTTTTCCCACAAATGAATCTTCATAACTGCCTGTAGGGGAGAAGATCATTTCAATTGGTGAAACATGGATAAAGGAATTGTCTAGAACAAAGGGAAACTATGACCACATCCTCACCACAGCAGACAATTTAGAAAAATTTAATGGAAAGATTGGAAGCAGATACAAAGAGGAAATTTCCCAGGCGAGCCTTCTGGGGTTCCTGCAATGTGCGCAAGATTGAGGAAGCCATCTAAATGCCTTCCCTTGTGAGTTTATGACCTGCTGATAAAGGAGGTGTTTTAGGAATATATGTCTTGCTTAAATCACAAGACAGATTGAAGGGAAATGGGACAGGAGCCTGAGTGCCCATGGCAGTGACCTGGGCACAGGCAATTAGGGCCTGGACCAGGTAATGGCAGGGACAAGTTAGAGGAGAAGAGCAGGTACGGAGGAGGGCCTTGTGAGAAGGAGAAATGAAGCCCAGGACAGGTGTCTTCCGTCTGTGAGTGCTTCACACCACACAAGAGCTTTCCACTTACTTTCCACACACACGGAGTTAGAAGAGGAGCAATGCCCTTTATCCAAGGAGGAATCCAGGACTCAGACAGGCTAACCATCACACCACTGTTATTGGACTTCCTCTGGGAGTGGAAGCTGGGTGGAATTTAAAAACAAAATTGAACACAGCTCTGACTCTTACAACCAAACCCCGTGCTGCGTAGACACGCTGTGGTTAAACAAACTGTTCAGAGTGCAGCAGGTTCTTGATAAATATTTGAACGAATGTTGAATACATAAATGAATGAGTGAAGGAGCGAATTAACAAATGAATTAATGTTCTTTTTTTAATAATTGCATTTTTTTTATTCTGCCTCATTTACACATCTTTCTTCCCCAATTCTCCATGAAACTTTTGAAGGGATGAACTAGGTTCTGGTTATCTTTGTATGCCCAGTGGAAACCCAGGGGTCTAACCTGACCCACAGTCTTCCCTGCTCTGGCTTACACAGTGATCAACCAAAGTTGAGGGGGGCACCTCAGCGCACAGCACATGGCCATCATGAGTCCATGCGCATTTCCCCTTTTAGCATTTCTCTCATCCTGGCTTTTTGTACCCACTCAGCTATCATCCTTAATCACATTCCTCTCTTTATTTATACACATAAGTAACCCTAAACTATATATATTATTTTTATGGGTATATATTTATACTTATAAATGAAGTGTCATGTTACGTATCTCATTCCATTTTACATTTTTACTTAACAAGTTTAGAATATATAATTCATTGCTTTTGACTAAAGTACTCATTTTTCATCATATATATTTACATTTATTTACTTATACCCATAATCGATAGATATTTAGTTCGTTTCCGATTCTTTGCTGTCACAAATACTACTGTGATGAACATCCTCACATATATTTATTTGCAAGAGTTTGCTTTCGTTATTTGAATTACAGTCATGCGTTGTTTAATGACCAGGATACGTTCTGAGAAATGTGTTGTTAAGCGATTTTGTAGTTGTGCAAACATCCTGGAGTGTACTTATACAAACCTAGATGGTATAGCCTACTACACACCTAAGCTCTATGGTACTAATCTTATGAGACCACCGTTGTATATGTGGTCCATCATTGCCCAAAATGTTGTTAGGTGGTGCATGACTGTAGTTGCAAAAAATTAAGTAAAAACAGTAACTTTCACATAGAAATCTGTATTTTCACCTTATTTTGAAAAATGGAAAAATTTGGCGACTCTGAGCTTTTATTCCCTCCAAGAAATTGGCAGGAGCTGCACAGGGGTCAGGGTTGGGTAGACACTCTCCAGACTTCCACAGTGCCACCACTCCGTGTTCGTATCTATGACACCCCTTCACTTCTTTGTGTTATTTGCTGTATTATTTTCCTATTGCTGCTGTAACAAATTACCACAATTTGTGGCTTAAAACAACACAAATTTATTATCTCACAGTTCTGGAGGTCCAACCAAAATGAGTCTCAGTGGGTTAAAAACAAAGTGTCAGCAGGGCTGCATTCCTTTCTGAAGACTGTAGGGGAGAGTCTATTTCCTTGCCTTTTCCAGCTTCTAGAACCTTCTTGCATTCTTTGGTTAGTGATCCTTTCCACCCTTCAGCCAGCAATGGCTTTCTCATATTGCATCACTTTGACACTGACTTCTGCCTTCCTCTTCCATCTTTTAAGAAGGCTTGTGACGACATAGGGCTCACCCAAGTAATCCTGGATAACCTCCCTATTTTAAAGTCAGCTGATAGCAAACTTAATTCCATCTGCAACCTTAATTCCCCTTTGACATGTAACATAACATATTCACAGGTTCCTGGGATCACGACACGGACATCTTTGGTGGGTGGCAGGTGGGGGAGATGGGCATTATTCTGCCTACCACACTTGACTAACCCATGCAGGCCAACTGAATTGTTAATTTTTGCCCTACAGTATCTAAGTATTAGTCCACAATTACAGACACTTAATAATTGCCTCTGAATTGAATTTGCTAACAACTCAGACTGCTATTTTAGACACACTGATCATAAGATTATTCCATATTGAACAATGAGTTTGTTTTTTAAAATATTGATCATTCTTTTATAAGTAGCCATATGATTGGTATGAATCTCAGACTATATAGTATGTAGAATCAATCTAACTGTTCTCCAATCTGATCTGATCTTAGCAGTGGATCAAAATACTAAGCAAGTATTGGAGCAATATCATTAAGACACCTGCAATAACCTGGCTAGCAGTTTTTGTTGTGGTTATTTCTGTTGTCTTCTTAACCAAATAGAACTGCTCAGTAATTGCTTCAATCATTCTCACAATTATAGATAAAATGTCAATGAATCCTAATATACTCACTTGTAATGGAAACACTGCTTTAACCTTCCCAGATGTCCAAGAGAGTAATTAGACCAGAAGAATGCTGAGGTCCCTTCAAGTTCCCACATTCCATGATTCTACAGGGCCTTAAAGGATGATGTGAGGAGGGCTCTTGTTTGGTGTTCTTCTTTCTTGAGGGACCGCTGCCCTTGCCTGCCTAAATTCTCTTACCAGAGCACTATTCCATACTGTAACTGATTGAGAAATGAGATTACCTGATTAGGACAGTCTGCTACTCTCCAGTTAGTGTCACCTCCTTTTGCAGCACAGAAGGACAGGAGACTAGACTCAGGAGATGCAGACTCAAGGTGTCACCCAGACCTGTGAGCAACCTGTCCTCACCTCCTGCCCTGCCCTATCTATATCATTTCAGCTCTCTCAACATCCCTGATTGTCATCTTTTTCCAGTAACGTCTCTGTGATGTGGGATCAATCCAAACTCCCATCTCCTTGGCTCCACTCCGGCTGCTGAAAACTTCTAGAGGAAATCACTGAATCCTACAGATTCATTTTTCTATAAATTTTTAGTTTCAAATGTCAGCTACATCTAGGATGACCAATGGTCCTGGTTTGCCTGGAACTGAAGGGGTTCATGGGATGTAGAGCTTGAAAACTGGAAGAGTATTTAACCAACTGGGACAATCGAGCTACATCCTTAACAAGGCTCAACAATCCTTGTCATATCCCAACTCAGTTTCTCCCCATTCCACACATTCACACCCCTCCACTGTCCCACACTCCCCAATGTACATGACTTTTCCTCTTTCTTTACAGAGAAGACAGAGACCAAAAAGCCACTGCATTTGAATAGACAATGGCCCATATAACAAAGGGGCATTGACAAAGATTCTCTCCTTAACCAAACTCTACTCAGGCTGCTCTGAGCTTTATTTCAACTAGACCCTGAATTTTTGTCTTGCATGTTTCTCTTGCTTTGTCCAATTTTAGCAAGAATCCTGCCAAGTCAGTTTAGCCAGAATGTCCCAACCCCAGTATCTGCTCACCCTCAATATCTTATCAGGTTCCTCATCCTCCACCATCACCTAGGTGATATCTGATCACTCTGACCTGCCTTCTACAAGAATCCTGTTAGGTCAGTTTAGCAAGAAGCCCCCGTTACTCTTGATGTTTCCTTTTAGTAATTTTCCTTCCATTGACCCCCCCCCCCCCCCCAGCTTGCTCCTTGGCTATAAATTCCAACTTGCTCATGGTGCATTTGGGGTTGAATTCAATCTCTCTCCCCAACTACAAAATCCCATTGCAGTGGTCCCTACACCTTTCAAGGTAGTCTCCACTTGAATAAAGTCTTCCCTAACATCTTCAAAAAATGTCACGAGTAATTTTTTCTTTAACAGCATCAACAGGAAAGGCCAGATGACTGCCTGCAATGAGCCTGCACAAGTAAAGTGAGCTTACTGTTCCCCACAGTCTAGGAACTGGCCTCTAACTTGCAGGAGCAGGGGAGATGTATGGTTTTGTTAGCACACTGAAGTAGGTCTGACTCTGAGGGGTGGGGTCTCATTAATCGCATTCTTACAGATTGATATTATACACCAGAATGACAATTTATTCATTTAGGAGAGGCTCAACCAGCAGGCAGAAACACTCATATCAGCATGCTGACGCATTCACATCCTGTGAACAAGTGACATGAGGAACCAAACTATCATCGGAAGGCCACTTTATTAATGTTCAATTTGAAAACAGAGTTATCAAGCAGAACAGAGAATCTGATCCATTAGTCTGATTGGCGAATATCCTTGAATAAATAGGTAAGTGGGAAGTTAAATGATCAAAAGATTATTCTTATGAATATTGGCCAGAACACAGGAATAGGAAGAATTTTGAAAGGTGTCCTCCAGCAAAGGTAATGTAAGGTGATATCTCACACCAGGGGGATGTCACCTAGAGGACCATGCAATGCACAATTCCAGAGGGACATTCACATGTTAGTACACAATCCTCATGGCCATTCATCATAGCCCTGCTAGCATACTAATACACTATTTACCTTGCTTTTTGCACTCACAATATATATTCGAGAGTGCCCCATATCAGTGCTAAAGAACGATATCATTCTTTTCTAGGGTTGCATAGCATTCCTTGCTTTATGTACCTTAAATTGTTTAACAGTTTCCAATTCAGAGGGCCCAGAGACTCTTAATCTAATCTCCCCCGGTCTTTTCTGTGATCTAGGCCCATTAGTTAATTCTCCTCTCTCCCATATTTTGTTTCTGCACTCCACTGACACCTTCCCCATGACCTATACACTGCTCAGGTCTTTCTTTTGATCTTTTAAGCCTTTCTCCCACTAGAATATATCTGCTCTTCCTTTCATAATCAAGATCCTAGAAAGAATGGTCTTCACTCCTTTCTCTACCCATTCACTATTCAACCCATTGTGGTCATGCCCCTACCTCCAGCATTATCATGATGCTTAGCCAGATACAATTACCAGTGTCCCAGTACTCTCCAAAAACAATTTAACCTTAAAATCCAGCTTACTTGGCCCCTTAATGACTGTGCCCTATTTGGAATTCTCTCCCACCTTGGCTTCGACGACATTGCTCAGTCCCGGATCAACTTGGATCTATCTATTTTTTTTTCTCAGTTTCTTTTGCTAGTTTCTCATCCTCTTCCAGGCTGATATAAGCCAGGGTTCTGCCTTTGACCCTTTTCTCACCTCCCTCTACACACTCTTTAGACTCTCAAGCCTCCATCGTTCTTCTACATGTGATTGAGCCAATATCCACATCTCTAGCCAAGGCCTCTCGAGCTCCAACCTGTGCACTCCACTGCCTGTGAGCCATTTCCATCTGGATGTCTCACAGATACCTTAAACTCAACATATCCAAAATGTAACATTTTTTCTTCTTATGCCACCGTATTTGTTTTCCCTTTTCTTCCTTTCTCTTTCACAGGTTTTCAGAGACCTGCAGTATCTTCAACAATAGCAAATGTATCTTTTCTCGGGCATGTCACTTACCATTCCAGCCTCCAGGAATCTGCTACAACGTCAGATAGCTTTGTTGGACAGGACCAAAGATGAAGCTACACTGGCTTTCTCTCATGTAACTGCCAACACGCGGCCCATGAGAAACTCTCACACAGCCTTCCCTGGACAAACTTGGAGAGTTCAAACTGTCCCATTTGGCAGTTTCTCCTTTGTGCCCTCATCGCAGCATTTAGCCAGACAGTCATTCACCTCCTAGATCTCTCAGGTTTGAGTAAGAAACTTGTCTAACATGTCACTCAAACCAATAGGGGCATTATTAAATGATCTAAGGTGAGGTGAGGTGCAGGCACACCCCATCCCTTTCCTTAGACAGGAAAAGAGACTCACAGCAAAGAAAACTTGCATCCAAAATTCCCTCCAATATGCAAATCATGACCCTTTTATACTCTCGATATTATAAGAGAATTAAAACAAATGTAACTGGCTTTTAATAATCTCTTTAAAATTTGACATCTTGCCTGATGTTTTCTACGGAATATATTATTTCTTGTACTTTGTTACCTCGGCCAAAACTTCTATTTTATCATCCCATTATATTGTCATGCCCTTTGACTAAAAATTCTACTATAGGGGGCGGCCTGGTGACCTAGTGGTTAAGTTTGCACACTCTGCTTCAGTGGCCCGGGGTTCGCAGGTTCAGATCCCGGGTGCAGACCTATGCACTGCTCATCAAACTATGCTGTGGCAGGTGTCCCATATATAAAATAGAGGGAGATGGGCACAATTGTTAGCTCAGGGCCAATCTTCCTTAGGAAAAAGAGGAGGATTGGCAACAGATGTTAGCTCAGGGCTAATCTTCCTCACACACACACAAAAAAATTCTACTCTAGCAAATCAACCCTAGAAAAATACTCCAAAATACCAAAAGAAAGCTGTGTTCACAAAGATTTCTATTGCAGCTCCACTAAAATAGTGAAAACTTGAAAACTTTGCAGTTGAAAAGTGAAAATTTTTTCAATTGAAAAATTCAAATATTTAACAAAATGATAATTACTAGGTAAATTATGGAAATCCCACTCAATAGAACTCACATATCAATTAATAATTTGAGTCAATACAGGAACATTCTTAGGTTATTATGTTAAGCTGAAAACAATGTCCAAAACTGAACAAAGAGATGGATAACTGTGTACAAAAAAAAGTGACAAAAATACAATTAAATGTTAATAGTTTTCTTCATATGATGAGATTTTCAGTAATTTATCCTTCCTTTTCAACTCAAATTTTCCATGATGAACATTGTTACTTTCATAATCAGAAAAATAAAGCAACTTTTTAAATGCATCCTCCTAAAATCCCGCTCTGTACAATAAATAGATTCATCTCTACAGTAGGCTTGAGAGCACCTTCTTTGAGCCAAAGCACCATACTAGAGTAGATGGAAACTTCTAGACTGAAGCACCTTTCTTCTTCCCCAAATAACAAAATAAACTGGCCACTAAGTGTTTTAATAATATGCACAAATAAACCTAACATCTAGTGATGAGACACACAGCTGTCGTCTCACTGCCAAGGAAGGATGTTTGAGGAATAACTGAAAAATATGAAAGACTGAATAATTAACTACCCAATATTTTCTTCATCATACAAAGTAGTTCTCTAAAGGCTGGAAGAACACCGAAATGTTTATTTTTTAATCAATGCACCAGGTAAGGAAGCACAGCTCTGAAGGATCTATCTTGAAGCTTCAGCAATTAACCTACCCGTGTTTACCACTTGGCAGAATTAGTTTACCTGCCAACCTGAATCTGCCAGGATTCTCCCAACTTTTTGAATGTGAACTGTGGCAATTCTTCAAGCCAGTCTATTGGGCAGGCTGTCAAGAATAACTGCTACCATTCATTACATTTTGTCTTTCCTAATGGAGTTTTTGGGGAATATTTCAGGTTTTTAACATTTTTAAATTGACGTGTTTATTGATTCTTGCTGTCTTTCTGTGCATTATACACAGTGCTGGCATCCATGTCAAAATTCGAAACTTTACAACTCAAAACTCACCACCACAGTAGGTAACTTAGGTGATTAGCAAACGTCACTAATGCAATTGAATGGCGAGTATTAAAATAAAATGTCTGTCTTTAGATCTTCTTGAAAATCTAAAATAGTAATTATATGCACTAATGATACTTTCTGACAATGAGGCTCTTAATTTTTTAAATCCAAAGTGACCTTTTCTACAATTTCTGAGCAAAAATGGAAAGAAACTGCAATTAGACTATCAGGAACATGTTATCATCATCCATCTTCTTTCAATCCAAAACAGTGGGTGATATCAGAGGGGAAGTTCTAAAGTTCTTTAATTGCAACTAATTCGTATTGACCTCCTGAAACTTCAGCAAAGCTCAAAATAGCAGATAATAGGATGATTAATGCTTTAATCCCCTAACAAAAGGGCGTGGAGCCTGTTACTATCGCTCATTCTCTCCTCAGATTTATTTAATTTTGTTTTCCTTGATTCAGAGCAGTTGCTTTTAAATGGAAGCATCATGTCTGGCCCAACAATGTACCTACTACTTCCAGCAAGAGGAAATACAGTTCAAAAATAAGACAGAAAAGACAGGGATTCTGTTAGAATCTGAGAAATGTTCCCTTCATTTTCACGGGGGTGTGATGTTTAATATGTGTTAAATGCCCCCATGACTGGGTGAGATGCATTAAGGATACATAAGTTCTTGTCTTTGAGGACTTTCTCTGCGTCTGCAGTGCTTACCAGCGCCCCAGGGCATTTATTACTTGCCTGCAACACGCAGGGATGGAAGAGAAGAATAAGACGTCCTTGTCCTCACAGAGCTTATAACTTCAAGCTGAGATACACAGCTACTTAATATGCGCCCACCAGAGACTGGGGGTCATGACTCAAACTAGTCCTGGTAGTGTGGGGTAGACTACTAACATGATGCTAACTCAGGGGAGGAAAAGTTCAGGAGGTTCTTGAGTGGTCTTGGAAAGGCTGCGCAGAAAACGTTGACTAGGACACCCTTGAAAGACAGCTTGAGTTTGGATGGGTGGGAAGGGAGGGTGTGCGATAATCCCGTCAGGTCCATCACTTATCTCACTTTTGGCTCTGCTTGCTTTCTACTTGTGTGGTTGTCTGTAAATTCTTTAGATAAAGGATACTTCAATGAGGAAAGCAAATACTGGAGAAAACCTTGGGGGACTCACAGTCTTAACCCAAATTCTCCTTCTGCGTGATGTAGAATTTGAGGAGTTGACTTGCATCAGGAAAAAAAAGCTTTGGTAGATGGCCAGCAGGTCAAGGGAGATGCTAAAGCGGCATACCTGTGACCAGTTGATGGGAACAAGAACCATATCTTTCTTGTTAATGTTTAAGTCTTTACAAACAGCTTCATAAGTCTACACACCCTGGTCTACAACACCATTCTTGAGCAAGCAACAGCCAGCTCTAACATTCCAGCCATCCACTTGGCCTTTTTTATACAACACATGATAGGCAAGCTAGCAGAGATTTACTAGCGTAGATTACAAAGAAGATTTTTCAATAGGTTCTCAGCAGCCAGAGGCTACAAAGCAGTTGAAAGTCTGAACTAAATACACCATTAAAAATTTTTAATATACATCACCTTCCTGTACCATCATAGAAAATAATTTCTTTCAGTATGCTTTGGGTTCCGCTTTGTTTGGAAGTTTAAAATATTGTACTTAAATTTTTTGCTCCCCTGACTTAATCCAACACTTTACATGAAAACAAATTAATTTCTGGCTTGGAAAAAACAGCAGTCCTTCCAGTTGATTCTCAATCCACTTGATCCCCAGTATTTACATTATAAGGCTTCCCTTCCCTGTTTCTGTCTCTTCTCCTCAAACTGTAATCTTGGAATAATCAGTTCTTTCCAAGCCACTTGATTCTCTCAGAATGTCTCTAAAAAGTTCCCACCAATTATTTTGGAATTCTATTCATGCTTTTCTCTGCTCCTCAGAAACTGCTTACGGCATATTGATTTCTCTCTTTTTCGCTATGAAGTAAAGCAAAAGAACTATGAAGCTCAGAAAAAGATTTCCAAACTAGGGTTCCCCAAGGCTGAATGTTCATTTTGGTAAAATGAGTATTTGACCGTTTTCCCTAGAACCCAAGGAGACCCTTCTCTGATTTCCCTTATGGTAGGTTATAGTTCTGGCACATTCTCTAAGTCTCCCCATTGCCAAATATTGCTCTGAGCTTCTCCCTGGACTGGCCTGGAATTACCTGTATGGGAGGTATCAAAGTCATCTTCTGGAGTGCTAGGGAAGCCAGAGACATGGTGCCAACACTCACCGAGTAACAAATGTTACTCCTGCTTCATTACAAATCTAGTAAATAAAAACTCAAAAAGAAAATCAGAAGATTGTCATTGAAATTAGACCCTTTTAATCAATGTTATCTCCCCCTAGCAGTTAATAGTTTGAAAGTATTTTGGCCTATGGTTCCTCTTCAGCTCTTCACACCAACTTTGTGATAAACACAAGGCTCAAGGTAGGAAGCACCCCAAGGTGTCTTTCCTCTTTCAGAGATCTGGGGTGCTCAGGATCTTCACTCCCTTGCTGCCACCACCATACCCTGCTGCCTGATGCCAGAGCCAAGGCCACAGATGGCCACAGAAGAGCTGCCCAAACATGGGAAATCACCGTGGACAGCCTGTGCTGCTATGAGTGGCTGGCTGGGCTCCGAGCCCCAGTCTCAAGGCAAGTGAAGCAAAACTGTGTAAGCATGTGGAGACACGACATTACTGCTCCTCTCTCTAGGTCTGAGATGGGGATGGGGATGGAGTGCCCATCTGAGATGCCAAGTCACGGCACAAATAGTGCAATAGAACTCTCTTTTAACTTGCTCTTCCTCACATCTCGTTGGTAAAGGAATGTCAGGAGGCCAGTATTTGGGGTTTATGGAAGTCAGCACGCCAGAACTGGGGGTTTATACCTGCACACGCCCTCACAAGAGGTCCAGGAGTCAGCACCGTGCAGAAGTTCAGTGACTTGCCCGAAGTCACACAAGCAACAGAAAACAATAAAAATTAATAATAATAAAAATAAATAATAACAACCTCTCCTCTCATAGGCTCCATTTCTTAACATTTAGAACTGTTCTCAGTTGACAAAGTATTTTATCAGGGACAGAGTAACATGAATTAATTTTTGTCATTAAAAATATGCAGAGCACTTTGAAATTATGCAATCCTCATTATCATTTAACCACTTTTTCCTAACAACATCTTTGAAGGGAGAACTGGTAGCTTCAATCTCACTTTTCACATGAGGCAACTAAGACACTTAGACTGATAAATTGATGAACAAAGAAGGACTAGAAAGAATGAGCAATCTGATGGAAAACATTAAAGTAATATAGAATAAAGGGAAGTCTATATGAATTTGAATGCACTTCAAGAATTTTTCTGATTTTAAAAGCTCCCTGCCTTTGTGAAGGCGTCATTATTAAATCTAAGCCAGAGGCCTTGACGATTCCTAAAGGGGAGAAAGGGTATTCTGTGAATCACAGAGCAGTGTTCTCCCACTCAAAATCCTCTTTAATTACACAGAAAATGAAGCCCTGTCTTTCTCTATTTTTTCATTGGAATAAAAATAAAATCCCACCG
The DNA here is from genome assembly GCF_057802395.1 of Ceratotherium simum simum. Classification (NCBI taxonomy): domain Eukaryota; kingdom Metazoa; phylum Chordata; class Mammalia; order Perissodactyla; family Rhinocerotidae; genus Ceratotherium; species Ceratotherium simum. The sequence goes on along the minus strand of NC_141914.1, from coordinate 6,702,108 downwards.
AATTATTCTTCTCTTTCCCCATTATGTTTATATTCATTCATCACTTCAACGATTGGAAGCACACTAATTCTTTTTCTCCCAATTCGATGCTGGATTGGCGACTAGGCTGCTTTTGAAAGAAGAAAGTTCAAAATATAAATAATGTATTCTCATTGATTATAGCTTTTAAGGAGATAGCACCTAAAATGAAAACATCACTTTCATATTCACTCAAATAATGCTTTTTATATAGCAGGCACCAGGAATATTACCAAGTTTTTTATTATGTGAATGTTGCGGTTGAAAGCAGAAAAATGTCAACGGTGGTAAGTGGAACAACTAACTCATTGAAAAATCGTCCACTAGAAGTGGTAAAATAGCCACTGCTCTGACAGTTAGATGAGAGGGTATAAAGCACAATAAACACGCAGAGGAGAGAAAAAGTCCTGCTTCGTCAGGAATGGATGCAATGACCTTAATAGGTCTCTTCTCCGTTTCTCTTATGAGGTCTCAAGATTCTATCTCCTCGCCTTGTACCTTGAAAAAAAAAAATGACCTTTTATTGTCAGTCATTCTGTAATGTAATCGCTAGTCATTAAAGCCATTTGGCTCAAAACTCAGACCAGGCGGTGAGCCTCGCGCTTCCGCGCAGTTCAGTGAGGAGCTGGACGCCGGGGTCTACGCAGGGGCGGGAGGCGGAGGGGTTCCAGAAACCATTCGCAGGGGAGCCTGGTGTCCTCTCAGCCCTGTCCGTATAAAAGGTCAGCAGCACAAGCGTCCTGAGGTGCTGAGCAGGAGGAAGAACAAGCAGCTCCCTCTGCCTGGACTCCCCTCTATAAGCCAGCCCACGCCCCTGCAAGAGGGAGACTCCTCAAGCTCCGCGGCCGACAACTGGACCTGCCCAGGGGGCCCCCGCGGCGCCCTACTGCCTGCGGAAGGAAGCGCGGGGCTGGCATGTAGACATCCGCGATGACGCGGTCCTGCCCCTGCACGTGCTTTTCTCAGTTTCCCCTTGCGTGCGTATATTCACCACTCCTTCAGCTTTTCCGTGCCTTGGCTCCGTGTGTTCACCTGCCTGCGATGGTCCCTTCTGTCTGCTACGTTTCCTTCATGCCCAGCTCAAGTAACCCCACGAGGACTCCCCAGGTGCCCCATTTCAGAGTCATCTCTCTTCTAAGTTATTTGTCCCCACCCTTCACTGGCGATTCAGCATATGCTGCTCTGTTATACCGGGAGGTTATAACTTTAATGTGACTTTATTGGAGGCAAGGACTATATCTCAGGCAATATTTCTCCTTTATTCACCATAGTGCCCGGTATGTGGGAGTAATAATAATACAATACATCTGTAGATCACTCTGGAGAATACAAGGCACTTTCTCAGGCAGCCTCAAGGTAGCCTAACTCCCAGAACATAATCACTGGACCCACTGTCCCAGCCTCACCCTGAGAGCTGCCAAGCCCCAACTGTTGTCACCTTTAACTCTCTATCTGCATTTTATAGACAAAGACACCAAGACTCAGACAAACTGATTCTCCTGTGTTTATAAGCACGTGAGAACCTGAAGGCAAGCCTAGGTCTTCTAACTCACATCCAGTGATCTTTCTGCTTTTCCACACTACCACCATAAGAAGCTTTCAAACATTCCTGTGGACCTTGGCTATCAGCACCCCCACCAATTCCAGTAGTTTGGGGGAGAAGCAAAAGGGTGTGTGTGTGTGTGTGTGTGTGTGCTGTGTCAATAAGTAAGTAGGGTGGATAAAAAATGTATAAGCAGCAAAAATTGGAAAATAAACAAAGACAAGTGAACAAATCATAGTTATGACACTTAGGAGCTTCCAAGCTCTAAGCCTGCCACTAACCAGCTATATGTTCTTGGGCAAGTCATCTTTCTAAGCCTGAGTCCATTCATCTGCAAAATGTGTGGTTGAACGGGATAAATTCCAAAGTGCCTTCCAGCTCTTAACATTCTGTGATTTCGGGGTTAGCTGGGAAGGAGGTTATGCCAGAACCTCACCTGCCGCTTTCTGAACCAGCATAGCAACCTAGTAGCTCTTCATCCATGCACCACTCATACTCTTCATGCTGCCATGTAGGAACTCCATGTCGAAGCCTATCTGGATACCTAATCCACAGACAAGTGCCCCTTTTAGCTCTGCTCCAAATCCCTACCTGGTGTCCCAACCCCGGGCAAAGAGGGTACCACCCCAAGCCCTGTGTCCTTGGTCCCTCAGTCCAAAATAAGAGAGTCCACAGGCCTGTGAAAAATGGCACCACACTTCAGACCATAATCAATACCTAACCAAGGAAGATAAGGATAATTATTATTCAAAATTCCAGCAGACATCAATGGAAAATGAAGCCTATGGAGTTCTTTGTAAAGAGAGATCATTACATGTCTGGGATGCTTCGGATATATTTGGTTCTGTTTAAGGGAGGAGTATGGACTTATCTTCCATAAAGTCTGATTCTAGATTTATTTGTGAAAACAACACACAACTCTGAGCTTGGAAACTAGATTCTAGTAAGAATTAGCTGTGTGACCATGGGGGACAAATTCATTTAATCTTTTCACACTCTATAATCCCATCTGTGAAATGAGGAGAGTGGCTGGGCGAGAGGATTTTAAGTCATTTACATGTCTGAAAATCTATCCTCTATTATCATGGATGAATTTAAAATAGCCTCTTCAAATAAAATTTTTTTTAAAAATCCAAGCTGAGTTTTGACTGATCTTTACAGCTATGGGATAGGGGTGTTAAATGGTATATTCAGTAAGCCCAGCACACAATTTTAATAACTGCTGAGCATAATGAGTGCTATTCATCCAGGCCCAGCTATTTACCTGAATCTTTACTATGATTTTAGACAAGTGGGACCTCTCTGATTTTGTATGAAAGGAAATAGAAACCCAAGAAGCCTTCTCTCAGAGCACTGCTGTGAGGATTAATGAAGAAAAGTCCCCTGCTATGAATGTCAGTTCCAATCCATGGCCTCAGGAAGGGCTGGGAGGAAGCCCAGCAGAAGTCAGAACAATGCGTTCTCTTCTTACCTTTCTCGATGACCACTGGATAAAGAGAAATGTGTTTCAACTTGCTCTTCCTCATTTTTTCCAGCTGTAAAGTAGAGGTAAATGTACAGTCAGGAACTCTTTCCCCCATAAGCATGGGCAGAGCAGCTCCGCTCCATCTCTTCTGTGATTCCCAAACTGCCTGCAGAGGTTTTGTATTGCTGTACACAAATTAAAACAAACTTAGCAGCTTAAAACAACACACATATATTATTTCACAGTTTCTGTAGCTCAGGAGTCTGGGCACAGCTTAACTGGGTCCTCTGCTTAGGGTTTTACAAGGCTGAAATCAAGGTGTGGGCTGGGCTGCATTCTCATCTGGAAGCTCAACTGGGGAAGAATCTGCTGCCAAATTCAAGTTGTGACAGGATTCACTTCCCTTTGGCTGTATTACTGAGGGCCCTGGCTTCTTGCTAGCTATTGGCTAAAGGTCACCTGCAGGTCCTAGAGGCTACCTGTCATTTCTAGAGGCCACTTTCACTATGGCCTTCTCCAACAAGGCTACTTTCTTCATCAAGCCCACAAGGAGAGTCTCCATCTCCAATCTACTAAGACTGAAGTCATATAATGTAACATAATCACAGGAATGACATCCAATCACCTTTGCCATATAAACTGCCTAATCCTGAGAGTGACATCCCTTCATCTTTGCCATATCCTGTTGCTTAGAAGCAAGTCACAGGTCCTGCCCACAGTCAAGGGGAGAGTGTTACAAAAATCTGTGAACACCAAGAGGAGGGATTCACTGGGGGTCACCTTAGGGTTAGTCTGCCACACTGGCCCCTAATAGCAAAATCAACCATAGGGCCCTGTAGCTGAAGCCCTCCACTCTTAGAGGGAATTTCTCCCTCACCACCCAACCCCTCCCCAATCACCGTAGCTTTCACAGTTGTTCTGACAGCCCTGAGGTTTGAAGCCAGGCCACATTCACCATAGATTCTGTCCATTCATTCTGCAAATTTTATTTATCTCCTCATGTGAGCCAGACCCTATACTAGTGTGGTGGGGAGAATAATGCCACACACATACACACACACACACACACACACACCCCAAAAAACGATATCCAGGTCCTACTTTCCAGAACCTGTGAATATGTTTGGTTAAATGGCAAAGGGGAATTTAGGCTGCAGATGGAATTAAGTTTGGGAATCAGCTGACTTGAAGATGGAAAGATTATCCTGAATTATCTGGAGAGGTTCCATATAATCACCAGGTCCTTATAAATGGAAAAGGAGGCAGAGAAGAGAGCGTCAGGGTGATGCAATGGGAGAACGACTCAACAGCCACTGCTGGCCTTGAAGATGGATGGACACCACAAGTTAAGGAATGTGGGAATCTCTAGAAGCTGGAAAAGATAAGAATGTGAATTCTTTACCCTAGAGCTTCCAAAAAGGAGCTCAACCCTGCCAATGCCTTGATTTTAGCCTAGTTAGCCCCATTTCAGACTTCTAACCTCCAGAACTATAAGATAGTAAACTTGTGTTGTTTCAAGCCACCAAATTTGTGGTAATTTGTTACAGCAACAATGGAAAATTAATGAACTAATACTACTAGGCTCTGGGGACAGGAAGATAGAAGAGACGTGGTCCTTGCCCTCAAGAAGCTCATAGGCAAGTGGGGTGGGAGATCACAGATACTCTCAGGGTAGTGGATGGAGCTGCTATTTGCCTCAGCACTGAGGTCAGTTTTTCAGCACTGATTACTCCCCATCCCTCCTGATGCCACTGCCTGGCCTGCTTGTGGCTCTGGGACAAGAACTTCCCCTCCTATATAATACAGAGGTGATGGTTTCTGCCTCACATATGAAAGGGAAAAACGACCAGGTTTGACACACCCAATTCAACACACAACTATACAGTATTTCACTAAGTGCCAACAACAGGAGAGACAGAGGTGAATAAAACTGATCCTTACCCTCAGAGATTTTAAAGCCTTGAAGAAAACAGACTCATGCATTCATAAATTTCATTCTATGATAAGCACTATAACAGAGCTATGTACATGGTCCCTTGGGAATACAGATAGGAAGGAATTAATTATGCTGAGAAAGATGGACGGGAGGGAGTGATATAAAGTTCCAGAAAGAAAGTGACCTGTGAAATGGATCTTGAAAAGTCATTAGGAGGATGCCAAGTAGACAAAGAAAGTGAAGCAGAGAGAACAACACGAAAATGCATGACAAATAAAAGAACACGTTGTATTTGAGACATCTGATGTAGCCTGGAGCAATTAGAACCTGGGATACAAGCGACAGGAAGGACTGAGGGTTATCAGGAGGAGACTGGCGAGGCTGGGAAGAGTCAGTGGAGAAAGGACCTATAAGCCATGCCCACAAGCGTGGACTCAGAGGCACACAGGGCCCTTGCCATGTAGAGTGGGAAAAGCACGTGCGTTTACAGTTACTCTGGTCACAGTACGGAGTCTGGACTGGAGAGGTGAGAAAGGAAGCAGCGATAGCTGATTGGAGGCCACTGCCGTGGGCCAGGAGAAAAATTAGGAGGACTTGACTTAAGGCAGTGGTTGTGGAAATGGAGAGGAAAAAAGGATTTTTGAGAGCTGTGTTGGAGGTTTGAGCAAATAAATTTAATGTGGGAGGTCAGGGAACGGGATTTGAAAGAATTGCTTCCGGGTTTCTGCTAGGCAACCCAGTGGGAAGTGATGGCGCAGAACTTGCTTCTCACGCGTCAGAAAGGAGTGGGCTTCACAGCTGCCTGTGGTTCCTGTAAAAACGCACGCTGGCCACCCCCGGAGCTGCTGATGCAGGAGCCCTGGTCTGGACACAGCAGTGAACCGAGCTCGGGAAGACGGTGGAGGAGCAGGTTTTAAGAAATGATAATGCAATTAAATTATTTTTAAGAAAAGAATGAGCAGTCTGAATTCCTTAAGGGAAGGAGCTATATAAATTTAAGCTGTGTTATCTTTGAAAGGAAAACCTCTGTGAAAAGCTAATCAGGCTTGGATTAATTGGCTTTGTGTTATCTGAGAAATCTGTGAGAGAATGATAAGTTATTGACTAGAATCTAGCGGCTACTTCAAATCGAGAGCATCCTAATGTCAACTGTAACAAGGTTTTACCAACGTAGAGACAAAGTGGGAGATGCAGCATTATCTTAGCTGCTAAGACAAAAATTATTTAATTAATTACACATCAATTACCAAAATAGACATCTTCTTTCATTTAAAGGGAGGGAGATGGGAAAAGAGAAAAAGCTGGAAAGTGAAAGTCCTCATAGGCCCTAAAATTTATTTTTAAATCTGAGAGTAGGGAGACCCTGGACAGTCCATACATATGCCTCATTGATCTCCTTCTTTTCCACTTTTCTTGTTTAAATGTCCACAAGTATGTGCTGACTCAAATGTCCACACTTATCAGTGCAAATGCGTAGCCCTTGGTTTTGTTTGTTTTACTGTATAAGCAATTAAGAGATTATTATTAACTGGAAAGTTATGGTTTAAGGTCATAATTTTACAGATCCTACTGAGAGCTGAAGAAAAGATTGACAGTCCTGAATAACCCAGGCTCGTTTGCCACATGATTGTGGTTATGAGGACACAGGCCTTTCTCACCAGCACATCAAACTTGAGGGAGAATTTTGGAAAATTCACAAGTGTTGAGAGGCAGAGAGGAAGAAGAGAAAGGCTGGAAGACAGACATGTTGCTGTAAGAATTTTGTAGATCACAGTGAGGGTGAAGCAACTTCTCTACTGCTCTCCTCAGACAGAGAAAAGGAGTCTGGCTCAATAGCCATCATTGATCAGATTCATTCAGTCTCTCAACTATGTTTTCATGCACCTACTATGTGCCCAGCTCTGGGCTACCATCACAGAATGCTTTCTGCTGCCATTGTCAAGAATTTGTTAAGTACCGCCTGTGCTTGGCACTAGGCCAAGTGTCCCAATACTCATGGAATTAACAGATTGGATTTTAAGTAAGTGGCTCTACAAAACCATGAAGCACAAACCTAGTATTACTATTATTTTAATTGATCCTTTTTTTCTACCAAGCTGTCATTTCTCCGGCGACTGATGGCCCAACTCACCTGCTGGTTGTTATTAAGTAGCAGTCGCCCATCACACATGATGCTCAAATACGTGCACTAGGAAGAAAAGTGAAGGGAATTTGCCCTCCCACAGTCAGCACGGCTCATGTTTGAAAGACGAAATTGGAGGCTCAAAGGAATTTACTGCCCTCCGTACAGTCAGTTAGTCAGTCGGGGAGAGTTAGATCCAGAACGCAGGTCTCCCAATTCCCTGTCCAGAGTTATTCCACAGCTCCTCCAACCTAAGCATCAGAGGTGGCCTTGGACCCGAGCTAATGAACCCTGGGTTTGCCTGCTTATGAGCATGCTACTCTTACCTGTCTACTGTTTGCCAAACGTAACGTAAACACATGGCCACCAACTACCCGTCAGTGTGCATTGAGCTGTTTTTCCAGCCCCAGGAAAGAGTTTGAATCAATGTTTTCATGCACTCTTATGGACTGATAATGCAACATCACAGTTGGCAGAATTTTAGAGTAATTTTTATGGTGACGGGGGAATACTCTTCAATGTAAAACTGTAAATCAAATTTACGCCCTAGCACCTTACAACTCAAAGTGAAGTCAGTCGACCAGCAGATTAGCATCACTTGGGAGCTTGTTAGAAATGCAGGATCTCAGGCCCAGTCACAGAGCTACTGACTTAGAATCTGCATTTTAATGAGATGTCCAGATAACTCACGAGTATATTCAATTTTAAGAAGGATCATCCTAGAGCTCTCGAGCACCACGTCCACAGGGCTTCCCAAGTGTGGTGCAACAAATGGGTGATAGTTGTGGTGGGTCAATAGTTTCCTCAGCTCTCATGAGAGGCGGGCAGAGCCTGGACCCTTCAAAGCCCCTGGGCAGCCTCCTCCAGCCATATGCAGCCTTGTCCACTACCCTGGTGAGCCATACAAACACAGGCTGGAATTTCTTGTGCGGTCTCTGCACACACAGGAAAGGGTTAAGTACTTTTCGTGTACTCTACATGAAAAAGGTTAAATAACAAGTTTTGTTCTAGCCAACTGAGTGGACTTGAACAAGAGTCAGAAACATGAATTCAATTTTGTAAAGTGTTTTGATGTCATGAAGCATGTCCTAAAAGCATCAAGTGGTCCGATATCAACACTAACAAGACACAGTGGAATTCTAGAAGTAGCAGAGCTGCTGCTTTGTTTCGAAGACTGACTATTTGGTATCCCAGGAAAAGAGCTCAACCAATTGCTTTCTGAAAGTGACTTTTGGAATAGGTTTGAGGTACATCTTTTTATCTGATGGGAAACGAAAGCCACCACATTGAATTAGAAGATGATAGCAAACTCCAAGAATGAGAGGAAGCCAGGCTTGTAAAATAGCCCCTTACATTTTCCTATCGAGAAAACATCCACATCTTACTTCTTCTCCAGAAAGATTTGATTTTACATGCTTGTTGGAAAGGGAGCATCAGTATAAATAAAAGCATGTCAAATCCATAACTCAGATTCTTTGTAATGCATGGCATTCCGGTACCAAACATTCGACACATCCAGCCATCTTCATCTCAGCAAAACCCACATCCTCTAGACCTATCTAATACAGTCTGATGCAGAAGTCATGAGCTGTTTAAATTTAAATATAAATTAGCTAAAATTTAGATACAAATTCGTTTAAATTGAACAGAATAAAAAATCCAGTTTCCAATTTGCATTTACTACATTTCAAGGGTTCAAAAGCCACATGTGAGTGGTGGCTACCATAGTGGATATAAATACAGATATAAAATATGTCCATTATCACAGAAAGTTTTATTGGAAGGAGCTACTCTAGACTTTCCAAATAGACTATGTTCCTCCCCTAAATTCCTGAAGGAAAAGAGGCAAAGGGTCTTTCTTTATCATGTTACTATTCTTACCACAACTGACTTAAGTCCAGTAAGATAAAATCGTGGGCCAACCACAAAATTATTCTCAAGAGTCTCCTCCTTCCTCCTCCTCCCCCAGGATTAGGAGCTAGTAAGACCTCCCCTAGCGCTGTAGGAAGACCATGGACCCAGGGCACACCCCAGGAGAAATAGAGTTTTCTAACATTGCCCCACATCCTCCCTTTACAGGAGAGTCTTGAAGAATGCCCACTCCATCCCTACCCCACCCAAAATACTCTACCAAAATGGCCACCACTAAAAAGAATTATGTCTATTAACTCATTCATTCAATTCTCACAAATATTTCCATTCATGAGGTCATCCATTCTACAAATAGGTATTGAATGACAACCATATCCCAGCACTGTGCCAGGCACAGGAGATACAGTGATGGACGAGACAGTCGCTCTCTTTCCTCATCGCACTGAGAGTCTAGCAGGAAACGATGAATAGGTGACTGTCAGTGGGTAAGTACAACAAGGGGCAGGAGCAAACCATCCCACAGGAAGTCCTCACCTCATCTTCTGGGTTAGGGAAGCCTCCTGAGCAGGTGATGTTTGAGGTGAGGTTTGAGAGAAAAGACGTTGGTTAGAGAAAGAGGAGAGGAATAGCATTCCAAACGGTGGCAGTGCCATGGTCCAAGCCTGTGAGGTTGGGAAGAACAAAGCAAGAACTGAAAGAGAGTCAGTGTGACTGGCCCCCGGAGATGAGCACAGAAGGGCAGAGAGAAGGGCAAAGCCAAAAGTGTCACCACCCGATCTGCATTTTCAAAGGTCACTCTGGAGGCAGAGAATGGACAGGAAGGGGGCAAAAGTCTACACACAGGGGTTATTTCAGAAGTTCTGTGTGGGACCATGGGCCAGGATCAAGGCACAGTACAAGTGGGCAGAGTAGTAAAGAACCTGGAGGTGGAGAGACTCAACAGGCCCAACGACTGAATGGACATCGAGAGTGAGAAAGAAGAGGAGTTTAAAAAGGGCTCCCAGATTTCGAGTTTTAGGGTTTGGTCGGAGGGTGAACTGGCCAACAGTGTAAAAGAAGTGGGTTGGGGGACCAGGCATTAAAGTTAAGTTAGGGACCGGGGGAAGTGAAGATGTCTGTGAAACATACTCGCGTGCAGGCGTTCAAGCAGCGGATAGTCTGCGGGTCATCACCAGGGGTGTAGATGAGACTGAAGCACCAGAGTCAATGAGAGCCCCTCAGGAGAGGACAGGATACAGAAGACAAGAAGCTGAGGCCCCCGCAGAGCCCCACAATACACCCCGTGCTGGGCTGCGGCTGGTTCTGAGGAGGGCAGCCCTGCCTTGGAGACATCTGCATCTGATAAATGAATGTTCCATTCAGAATCATCCAAGACTCAATCTCAGCAATCAAGTATTTGCAGCTGGCAAGAGGCTGTTTTTCCAAGGTTTTCTGCAAGATTTGAAATATTTGAACACTTTCAGATCTTCATCCCTGTCTCTAGCTTAGAGCAGATAGTTAGTGTTCCTGCTGCATTTCTGGCAGCTCTGGTCCAGAAGAGCGTCTGCCCCCCATTCCTTGAGGTGCACTGGCATCTGGTGGCCATTGCCTGGCAGAAGAAATCTTACCTTTCTCTTCCTTTATGTTGGTTTGAGATCCACACACCTTTTTAGGTTGCCTCTTACCCAAACCAAGCCATTTTTAGCTTCTTTCACGGTGTGATTGACCTTGAAGTGTAATTGAACAGGAAGTTCAAGTGGCAGCTAAAGCAATGACTTCTTTCTCCAAATATTTGTTTATGCAGCCATCAGAACACGTAGGCATTGTTAATGGAAACGACAGATATGGATTGCAGAAGTGCTCATAAATTGCTGTAACACCACAGACATGTTCCTACTAATGATATTAATCACATTTTAATTGATTTATAGAATTCAATTAACTTATGGTTGTTTTTTCCCCCTAGCATTAAATGAAATTCTGGGCAACAAAATGCATTAAATGGCTGATAAAATAAACCAACATGGTTGTTTGATTTCATGGTTTCAGTGTCAGTCACAAGCTCTAGGACACAGCTCCAGCTTTAACAGACAATAGTAAATTAAATCATAGTATGCTTTTCTATTTTTTCCCATACTTCTCCTCTTGCAGATAATAAGCAAAATTATGGAAAAATAAATTATTTTGCACTTTCAGGGGTGGGCTAAGTCTTGACAATGGTGTCTTCTGTGCCTAATGTTGTGATCCACAACCCTATCTAATGAAACAGGTTTCAATTTAGGCTACATTTCAACCAAAAAGCAGTAAACTAAGATGGAATTATATTAAGAAACTGATAGGGGCCAGCCCGGTGGCGCAGGCAGTTAGGTGCGTGCGCTCTGCTGCGGCGGGCCGGGCTCGCCAGTTTGGATCCAGGGCGCGCACCGAGGCACCACTTGGCCATGCTGTGATGGCGTCCCATATAAAGTGGAGGAAGACGGGCACGGATGTTAGCCCAGGGCCAGTCTTCCTCAGCAAAAAAAAAAGAGGGGATTGGCAGATGTTAGTGCAGGGCTGATCTTCCTCACAAAAAAAAAAAGAAAGAAACTGATAGCATCACCACTATTTATTGTAATTCTGTGAACCATAAAAATAGTCTAATACTAATTCTTGTTTTTGTACAAACTTCCCAATTATATATCACACAAGATAATTACATGGGTTCTATTTTTCTGAGAATTTCTAATTGACAAGAAATCAAACACCCTTGTGTCATCTGAGTCTTATACATAATATTCAGTTGTTCTAAGAGAGATGAAACTCAATCAAAGTCAAAAATCAAAGCAAAATTCAACAAATGACAAAATCATGAAACAAAACAAAAGAGCAGGTATTAAACCATGTGGTTTCTCAGTTATCTGAGATCCCTACAGTTCGGGTGTTTATGAAAATATCTCTATGGCGTATGTTTGGTCTTTTATCTGCAATAAGCCTAGAATTTTTATTTCTCTAACACCTACCACCATCGTTGGATGAATCATCAGTGAATCAGTGTGGAGTGTGGGGCCGTGTAGCACTGGGAGGTGAAGTAAAGAAAACAAGTCCTCTTCTTGAATCTGCTTGAAACCTGCTGTAGCCAGTGTACAAATCAAACGAGACGAGACGGAAGATGGGAAAGCATTCTGAAAACTGTAATTCATGCAAATCTACACAAGTATTGTTCTTCTAATAAGGAGAGTTACATCACAAACATCATTGTAGAGGGGAGCTCCATCACAAACACACACGCACAATTTGGCCACATTGATGAAATAAATTAGATGAGGAAATACAGAGCAGAAGTTAAAACTTATGGCAGCTTCGAGAGTAAGACTCAGCTCTGATACTGCCCACGAATTTTTGCTTTGATGGTTCACTGTGAAGCGGCTTAATGAAGCCTCTTATCCTTGCTTTTTTCATTGTAATTTTCTGATTTTCTTCCTATCTTAATTCCCAGAATAACTATGGAGCAGCAACCAAACAGAAAACAAGTCCAGATTGCCAGCAGCACCTCTCTCAACACCGTTCCACTGTGCAGTGAGCAGTGATGTGTGTCTGGCCGGCACACGCAGTAAATTTTGTGAAACATCTGGCCCTCAGGCGTCCCGCGTTGCCGTACAGGGAAGTTCACAGTGCATATCTGAAGGATCTCTCTGCTCTGGAAGGTTTAAGAAAAGTTCAAACAAAATTCGCTCCCCAGTGGATAATCTTAAATCAAAATTGGGAAGCCACAGGCTTGATTCATGAGCCTATAAAGCCCTATGGGTCCTGACACATACAGACATATTCTTGGATTCCCAGCAATTCTTCTTTTGCTCTTTCTTCTAACAATATCAACTTCCCTTGGGTCATCATCACATCCCAGCAGTCTGGGTAGAAAAAGTAGGGTTGCAGGAGAAATAAAATGCCCCTCTTACAGAGTGCATTTCTTTAAAATACCTGAATATTCTCTTGGATGCTTCCTGGGGGATAAATGTCTAATATCAGCCTCCAGTCCACAGCCAAAGATTTACTTTCTTGCTGGTCTGTTTTTGTCATACAAACTTTGAGATGGTCTGCAACACCAAGCACCCTAAAGGGACTGATATTGATCTCTCATGGGAAATGGCTACTAGAGACGAGCCACCACGTCTGCCTAATTCAACCATATATTACTCAGCTCAGGCTGCCATAACAACATACCACAGACTGGTGGTTTAAACAACAATTTATTTTTTCACAGTTCTGGAGGCTAGAAGTCCATAGTCAAGGTGCCAGCAGGGTTGGTTTCTCGTAAGACTCCTCTCCTTGCCTGCAGACAACAGCTTCTCGCTGTGTTCTCACGTGGCCTTTCCTCTGTGTGTGTGCAAGGAGAGAGAGAGTTCTGGTATCTCTTTCTGTTCTTCTAAGGGCACTAGTCATGTTGGATTAGAGCCCCACCCATATGACCTCATTTAACCTTAATTTCCTCCTTAGATACCCTATCTCCAGATACAGTCACATTAGAGGTTAGATCTTCAACATACGAGTTTTGTGGGAACACAATTAAGTCCATAACCAACCCATATTTATTGAGAACCTAAAATGAGAGATGGCACTAGACTCAGGAAATACAGAAATGAATAAGACATTATCCCTGGCCTCAAAAAGTACACACCTACATATGGGGAGATGGATGTATGTACAACTCTCTAGGGACCAAGTCAGCTGTGAAAAGTGCAAATATTAGACTCTAAGAGAGTGATCAGATGCTAGAGAAAAAAGAGCCAGCGGATGAGTTTAAACAGAGGGCGTGATACGGTTACGTGTCCTTCAGAATGATCACTCGGGTAACAGTGGGGAGGGTGGGCTGGGATTGGAAGCAGGGAGGAAAGTTAATCATCTCTGACTAACACAGAAGATGAAGAAAGAAAACTGGAACTAAATCATAGAAACATGACTGAAGACACGGAGACAGATTTCAGAGACTTTCAAGAAATAAAGGCAAGAAAATTTGGGAAAATTAAAGATTTCTGTCACAAAAGACTTCTAGGGAAGCATTACGTCAATTATCTTTAACTTTTCTCACTTGCTTGTTCAATGAGCATTTCCACATCTCCTTGATTTACGTCCATCTTAGTATACGTGGCAAAATCCCTTTATTCACTCCAGCTTTTTTTCTCACATATTCTGATCACACTTCACAAGGATACTTCAATTTTACAAACTTAAACATTAGGCACTGTTAGTGGATATTGAGAGTAAGGATCTATTAATAATCCCCCAACAGCCCTAGCTACTAATAAGTTCCTTAATATATACCTGGAAATTACATCTCAAAGTTAACTGTAAACCCTAAATTTATCTTACTTTTAATTAGCTGGGGACTTTTTTTCTTCTTTTGTTCTCCTTTCATGTCCGCGAAACCACCATTCTACTGGGCACCCAGCTCTGTGCCTTGGAATCATCATGGACTTGTCCCTCTCCTGGAATTCTTTACCCAGTAAGTCAGAGACCTGCAAGCCTTTCTTTAGATTCTAAAGCTTAAAATGCATTTAGCAATCATCTTTTCCTTTTTATCTCCAGGCCCAATCCTCAGACTTCTTCTAATCCACTCTGTTTACAACTACCACATACCTTCCAAAGACATGACTCCATCAAGGCCCTCGGACGTGAGGCCTGCTCCGACGCCCTCAGGCAGAGCTAGCACCTCCCCTCGGAGGCTGCATCGCAGTCATGTGTTTGTACGTGTCTCCCTCCAACTAAACTATGAGATCTTTAGGTGCAAGAGCCATGTCTTGTTCAATCGAATCCACACCACGTTGCTTCTGACCTCGGATATACTTTACATTTGTTGAATTAATTATTTGACTAAGAGAGTCCTCATGCCAAGGGAATTTACATCAGTGATTGTACTAAATAGAGCACTGCATGAGTATATGCTGTTTCTCCCACTCAACTGTAACATATTTGAGGGCCAGACCAGGGGGTTAGGTTTCTTTATCTCCTGGAGAATCTAAGGCAATGCCTTCAACCCAGTAGGTACCCAGACGATACTCGTGTTTGATGTTGGCAGCATGTCTCTACTCACTGCTGCACAAACTGGAACCAGGTCAGAACCAAAACACATTTCCCTCCTTCTCCTACATTAGTAAGTTCCACTCAAGAGATCATTTAAGATGACCGTGTCTCAGATCCTCTCCCAAAATCTACTGAGTCGACATGAAGAATTAGCCCCCTTAACCCTTCAGGGCTTCTGTCCTTGCTTTGCTGGCAGCAAAGAGTGATAAAGGGAATATAGTCACTGCAAGAGATTAGAAACCAAACTTAAAACCGGGTTCCAGAGCCAGAGCCAACTGCTACTCTCTGTCTTCCTTGAAATGCTGTCTTGCCCAGGTTCCTAAAAAGCTTATGGCATCAACTAGCTGCCAACTGCCAAGTCACCCCATCCACTCAGAGCCAAATAGCTAAGTTATGGGAGTGAAAAATAAGCCCTGTCCTCATCCCACTCCACTCCTCTTCTCCAAACTGAAGATGTTTTATTTTTGTAGGTTGCTTTACTGAAAGAGGCACAAACCATACAGAACAATATGAAATAAACGCTGATATTTTGCAGCTTGGCTTTGCTTTATAAGAAGCCATATTTTAACCCGGCACTGTTGACAAGACTAAGTTCACATGCAGCAAATGAGGACAAATGAGTGGTTCGATGTAGTACCTGAATGGCTTACTCATAACAACCGCAGAGAACGTTTATTAAGTGTGCTTACTGTGCATCTGGTTCTATACTAAGTGCTTTATATACTCTGTCCTTTTGTGCACATTCTACCATTTAATCCCTACGGTAATCCTATGCAGTCACAATTATTCCTATTTATGGATGGGAAAAAATGAGGCTGAGAAAGGCCTATTTGTGCCTAAGGGTGCACCACTAGTAAACTACAGTAGCCGGGATAAACCCAGCTCAGTCTAACTCCAGACCTGACCATCTTGACCACTGCTCCTGCCTGAGCTTAACTGGAAAGTTCAAATGCAGGGGTCATTGTTGATGTGGCCAGACGGACTCCAAGTCACTGAATAAACATGGCGCATCTTCCTGGAGCAATTTTGCTCACTGGTGAAATAATGTAATACATTTTAACATATTAAAACAAACATGGATGCATATTAGCATAATGCAAATTTTACACACATTTTTTTAAATAAAAGAGAACCCACCAAAAAAAATTGTATTTCTTGAGGTGGAGTCCCACCTGAGGCTTTGTCTCAGACTCTGCCTGCCTCCTCTCCTCCCCCTCCTCTCTCTCCCAGGGGTATTTATTTGGCTCTACACTTTATTAAAGGCTCAGGTGTGACCCAGACAACGGCCCACATTAGGACATACATTCTAGGGGCAGAGGCATATGGGCAAGACATGGCAGCCGTCAGTTTTATTTAGGTGAGCTGTTCGTGTTCCTAGGACTATAGCCCCCAAGCAGAGGATGAAGGATTGGGTACCAAGGCTTCCATGATCAGGTGGAGTTCTGCACAAGGACTGAGCAAAGAATCCTGGGCAAGGCAAAGCCAGAGAAGAGTTAGAGAATCCAAAGCTGGAAGGGTACCAAGGATTCACTAAAGAAGAGAAGAGGAAAGAGGAAGAGACAGGAGGGGAAAAGGGAGAGGGAGAGAGATGAGAGGGAAAAGAGGAAGAGGGAGAGAGAAAGGAAGGAGGTTGGGATACTAGTTAGTGCTTCATTGTCTCACCAATGGCGGGTGACCACCTGAATTTAGTCTTGGTCGACATTCCAGTATCATGGTCATTTGCTGCCTGACCCAGCATCCAAGTCCTTTTCCTGTGGGATGAATTCCTCACCACAGGAATCTTGGTAAGAGGCAAGAAGTAATCCCACTCCAGAAGCTGCACATGCCGGCCCCTCGAATATGTGACCTCAACTCTGCCGATCGAACGCAGCTGCGCAGAGGCAGGGCTGTCCTTCCCGCTGCTGGCAGCATGGCCTCGGGACCGGGGGTGCACTGGGCTGAAAGTGAAGCCCATCAGTAGATCTAGCAGTAAAAATCTGAAACATGCCCAAATCAGGCAAAGGCAGGGACTGCTATTTGACGGTGGTGGAGTATAAGTTTTGCATAAAATCACAAGGTCTTACAAACAACCAAACAACCTTATGCCTCAAGCCACTGTTTTCCACTAGTGTTTGAAAATTTATGAAATTCATAAATTTTACCTGTGGATCTTACCTAATGACAGATCAGCTTCCCCCTTAGCGTCTACGCAGTCAATTGACCAGCCCAAGATAGTCTTTTTCTGTGCTCCTCTACCTCCATCTAGCGGATGGAGAGTCAACTGCAGCCCTGGCTTCCTGTAATCCGCAATCAGCTCGGGCTGTTCCTGGAAAACACTCCTACCTCTCATGGGGCAGAGTATCCGTTTAGCTGTGGAAATCCAATACCTTGAGGCATCCGTTCTGCCCAGGGCTAAACTTGCACATTCTGAACATGTTGATTTAGCAGTGAGGGTAAAAGTGGTGTTTATAGTATTTCATAATTAAAATACTACTTTAGAGTACTTTGATCTAGCAGAATTTTTGCTGCACTGCAACAGACACAAAAACAAAGCACAGAGAATTGACACAAAAGGTAGAACTGCTGCTAACAAATAAGCCTGGCTCCGAGTGCTCCCCGGGACCTCGCTTGCACACAAGTCAAACAGAGATGCAGTACTAGGGGATGGAAGAACTGCTGAGCCGAGGAAACCTTAGCGACCGTCTGATACAACTAAAGCGGGGCAAAGGAAAGACAAGAGATATGGACCAAAGAACTCAGTTCTGGGCCAGAGTCTCCAGCGCAGACTCTAGGAGCTGCTCTATCTTCTTCGCTCCTTTCTCTCCAGGTCATTCCACCTACCTGTCCAGCGCTTTCCTCCTTCCCCATGTGTATTATGGTTTTTTTTTTTTCCAACAGCAAAAAGTTAGCTTTTCCACTGACAAAACTATTAAAACATAGACTCACAGAAATGTTTGAGCAAAAATATTTTTGTAGATCACCTAGTTCCACTTCTCTCGTTCTACGAATAGGATCTAGGTACTTTCAATAATTTGCCTACTGTCATAAAACCACTTAATTACAGAGCCATTGGCAGACAGCTCTGACGCAAATCAGCAACACTGAAAAAAGGAAGGGCCGTCGCAGGGTAAAGGCAGCCTTATGCAGCAATGTCCACAGGACTTTAAGATAAGACATAAGGTTTGGATTCAGGGGAGAAATCTTTTTAAGGAGTAATAGATATCAGTCTTTCTTTTGTTACTTTTTTTTTTTTTTCCAGATGTCAGTTTCTGTCCTGGAGAAATGCCTTTAGAGAGCTGGTGGGTGATAAAAATGTCTGGAACCACACACACAGTGGCCTACAAAGTGGTAGGCATTACCACTGGGCAAACTGCAGAGCGTTTGCCCATCTGAAGGCATGAAACTTAAAAATTGTGACCTCTATGCTGCCCAAGAAGACCTGTTCTGAAGCCCCATTCACCTTGATGGCAGCCGGGTCACAACCTGTAGTTCATGGTGTCACCAAGGGAGATTTCCAGAGTTAGGCTTCCAGAGTGACTATCAGTGAATCACGTCCAATCATGGAAGCCAAGTTCTATGGCACCTATCCTCTCTAAGTCTGTGGTGAAGAGGAAGGATAAAAAGAGGAGGAAAGCAAAACACATAGGGCCAAATACAATAGCACATTTTTTGTGTGTGTGTGAGGAAGATCAGCCCTGAGCTAACATCCGTGCTAATCCTCCTCTTTTTGCTGAGGAAGACCGGCTCTGAGCTAACATCTATTGCCAATCCTCCTCCTTTTTTTTCCCCAAAGCCCCAGTAGATAGTTGTATGTCATAGTTGCACATCCTTCTAGTTGCTGTATGTGGGACACGGCCTCAGCATGGCCGGAGAAGCGGGGCGTCGGTGCGCGCCCGGGATTCGAGCCCGGGCTGCCAGTAGTGGAGCGCACTCACTGAACTGCTAAGCTACAGGGCCAGCCCCCAATAGCACATTTTAAAAATGTCTCTCCCAGGTAGACCAAGCCCGTGGCAGAGCAGAAACCCTAAAACAGGGTAAACTTGAATGGCACACTTGTCTTTATGTGCCCTGTGGTAGCCTTGTGTAATTGATTGCCACAGGACATAATCATTTTAAAAGACAAATAATTTGATTACCAACAATGAATCTGTGCAATTACCTATGCAACCTAGGAGAAGGGCAATGGGATGAAGAAACTAACCAAGTTTCCAAAAGAAAGTAACCAAGTTTGCAAAATCAGAATGCAAGACGCGCCATTCAGGAGGCTGGGGAGAGGAGCCCATCTCTTGAGACATACAGGACTGAGAAAAGCTACATTTCCAGGGTTTGTGGTGTCCACCTCGCCCACCAGATGATAATCCCACTTCCAGAAACCAGATCTTGGAGTACACTGAATGTAAGTCTCCTCTGTTATGTGCATAATCTGTTATTAGAGATTCCATCTATTGATCAAACTAAAAGACAAGAAGGGAACATTGCTGAGCATCTACTGAGCACCAGGCAGCTCGCTAGATATATTTTATCTATCCTCTGTTTTAATCCTCACAACCAATTCCATAAGGGACATTAAGATGATTAGACCGAGATCACACAGCTGGTAAGAGATGTGGCAGGCTGAATAGTGGCCCCCAAGTCCCTAGAACCTGTAACTATTATCTTATATGGAAAAAGAGACTTTGTAGGTGTGGTTAAATTAAAGATCTTGAGATGGGAAGAGTATCCTAGATTATTCAGGTGTCCTGTAAATGCAATCATATGTATCCTTATAAAGGGGAATTTGACTACAGAAGAGGAGAAGGTGATATGACCTCAGAAGCAGAGACTGGGGTGAGGTAGCCAGGAGCCAAGGAATGCCAGCAACCCGTAGAAGAGTAGGCAAGAAATGGAATCTCCCTGGAGCCTCCAAAAAGAACAAGCCCTGCTGACACCTTGTTGCCCCTTAAGATTCATTTTGGACTACTAACCTCCAGAAACGTAGGGGAACACATTTGTGTTGTTGTAAGCCACTCAGCTTGTGGTAATGTGTTACAGCAGCAATGGAAATGAACACAGAGAGGGGCCCGATCCTGACCCGGCTCTGCTCAAACCTGAAGCCTGTGTTCTTTCCACTACTTCACATTGCCTGAAATTAGATCAAAGACTCTGGAATTGAGCACACACAGATTCATGTCTTGTCCCAAT
Organism: Ceratotherium simum simum; assembly: GCF_057802395.1. Lineage (NCBI taxonomy): Eukaryota > Metazoa > Chordata > Mammalia > Perissodactyla > Rhinocerotidae > Ceratotherium > Ceratotherium simum. The sequence goes on along the minus strand of NC_141914.1, from coordinate 6,681,956 downwards.
TTGAACATTCCCAAAACTCAGAACTGAGTATTGAATTGGATGACTGGATGTTGATCTGATTAAATCATTATAATTGCCTCTTTTGTTGATTATTGCCATGATGGTTCTAAACAGCTGATTCAAAGAGAAAAACATCACAGAAATTCACCATTTAAGTATGGCCACTGAAGTCAGTAAATTTGACTCAGATAACTCCAAAAATATACTATAAGCTAAAATATTCAGATATTGAAATGAAAATGTTTGATGCCCTTGACTCACAGCATTCAGAAAGCCATTAATTTTATAAATCTAAGCTTATCCTTATTAACCTTTGTTTTTTGGGGTTTTTTTGTTTGTTTGTTTGTTTGTTTGTGAGGAAGATCAGCCCTGAGCTAACATCCATGCTAATCCTCCTCTTTTTGCTGAGGAAGACTGGCTCTGAGCTAACATCTATTACCAATCCTCCTCCTTTTTTTTCCCCCCAAAGCCCCAGTAGATAGTCGTATGTCATAGCTGCACATCCTTCTAGTTGCTATATATGGGACGCGGCCTCAGCATGGCCGGAGAAGCGGTGTGTCGGTGCACGCCTGGGATCCGAACCCGGGCCGCCAGCAGCGGAGCGCGCACTTAACCGCTAAGCCACGGGCCCAGCCCCCCTTGTCAACCTTTAACACATTTTCCTATTGGTTTTTCTCTGATGGAACTGTCCTAACAGCACAGAAATCTAAAAACTTGGATTCTGTTGTTAGTGACTCTTCCATCAATTAGCTCTTCAAACTTGATCAAATTACCCAACATCTCCAGGTTCAGTCTCCTCACCTATAGAATGGGGCAGCAGGCAGGAAGCTTCCCAAGCAGATCATCTTTAAGATGTCTTCCAGTTTTGAGAGGAAATGAAGGCAAGATTCCCACAGCAAAGCTTCTAAGTGGGTTTCAAGTGTGTTCATTACTACAAGGTGCCACTAGAGGTCAGATTAAGCTTGGTAATTCTATCCAATGTGGCATGCCTATCGAGCACATGCAAAATCTTACCTTAGATCAATGTCTCACCTGGCAGGTCTGCACCCAGACCCTTCTGAGACGATGAATGTTGATCCCAGTGTTATAGAATAAATAGGAAAATTTCTGAAACCAGAAATTAGCATTCATTAATCTGTAATTTGCAATTGCCTGGTCCCAGAATGCTTATCTTTCTTTGCCTGCCTGAATGTTAATTGAATGTGTCACCTGAAGCTCTGAGCTTCATGTTTGTTCATGTTGCTGTGCTAATCAATCAGTTGCATGAAATTAGAACTGCAAGATGAGACTAAGAAATGTTACCTGCCTCGTCTTTATGCATCTAGGTGTAACAACATGTGACTGCCTGTGTACCTGGCATTCGACTCATAAAATGTATTCAGAGCAAAGTGGAAAGGGATGAATGTAGAAGAAAAAAATGAATGAGAGGGAAGACACCTCATCCTTGGATACTTGCCTGTCAAGCTACCCATCGGGACCAGCTCCAGGCACAGCTGTGCAGTCTGTAAAATCAGATACTTTTGTAGCTACCATTGTCTGTGTAGTTTCCCCCCCAATCCATCACTCTCATTTTCTCTTCTCAGCATTCCTAGTCAAATGCAAGAGGAGAGATCCAAAAGATCCCAAGAACTCAAATGCAGTGAGATAGAATCTGATGGTGTGATTTTGCTCTCCTGGGCACACTTGCATGTTGTCAGAGAACAAGCCCTATTAAAGGGTAGGATTCCAAAAGTAGAATTGTAATCGTCCAGAAAGGTAATAATGGGAGTGAGGATGATTGACAGCATCCTCAAAATCATCCCACGGAGCCAACACCATAGACCAATGACAGAGGCTGGTCTTGCCTCCCATTAATGCACACTAAATGGCTGTCAGTCTTTTTTTTCTCTTTTTCCTTTGTAACAGCATGTATTGAGCATTCATTGCACACGAGGTTCTGAGTGAGGACCAGAGTCAGGTTCCTGAACTGAGAAACACACACTCAACTGAGCTCCTGATCCGGGAGTGCTCTGAGTTTCTTCCCTGATGCGGGGATTGCTTCTGGAGGCCCTGATGATTACTCCCTGCACGAGGCATGAACCAGCCCTGGAGCTGGAGCCTCAGTGCCATCTCCACGGCAAGGACCTGGAGAATGGGGCGCCTCCTCCCCTTTCTTCTGTCCCCCTACACAGCTTCAAATAACAGGTGAAGGGGTGGGGGATTCTAAGAGTCATGCTGAGGGGATGGGCGTACAGGGTCCTGACCTGACTGCCTAACTGGGGGCCTCAGATTATTCATAATTTCCAGATAGTTCTGCGGTATGAGGAAAGGCAGAATTGCCTAGTGGTTATCACTTAATAACACTAGCGGCAGGCAAATCTCAAAGCCTTAGGGACCTCTAAACTCCTAAGGCACTGAGGCACTAACATTCAGGATCACAGCCTCTACAGTCCTGGCTCCAGGTTCTTCTGCATGGAATCGCCATCATGGTTACATTTGCCTTAAAGCACTGCTGCCACAAGTATCCAACAAAAATTCTCTTTGACATTTATAGCCTCAGTAAACAGAAGTAACACCTTATATTTACCTAGCACTTGGTGGTGTACGGAGTGACTCAGAAAATCCCTTCACCTGTTCTGTGAGGTTAACTATCATTAGGCGTATTCTCAGTCCTCATAGATTTTAGAGCTGGTAGGAGATCCTCTACTCCACTCTTTCCTCCACACTTAACCATCTCACAGTGCTGGATGAAATGCCTGGCCCTCCTTGACCCTCACCCCTTCCTGCCCCACCATCTGTCACCACCTTTCATAAGCACCATTGTACAGGTGATGGAATTGACTCAAATATGTTAAGTGACTCTGAACAGCGGACAGTACGCATTGGAGGAGCAGGGTCTCGACCCCATTGAGGGGCTTTTGATCCTCATTGCATGAAACCTCTCAGCAACATCCAACACTGTTGACCTCCTACTGCTTCTTGAATCACCTCTCAGGGTCTCCACCACACTACACTCTCGATGTTTCTACTGTCTCTGATCCCTTCTTCTCATTCTCCTTAAGGAGGTTAGGATTGGCCACTCCTGGTTCTGAGCTCTCTTATTTTCTCACTCTCCTTCAGTCAGTCTGTCCTTGTTTCTCTCCTTTATGCTCACAGTTTTAAATATTACCTATGCTACATCTATCCCCAAATTTGCATCTCTAAGCCAAGCCCCTTTTTGAGTTCCAGATTTATTCATCCAAATGTCGACTTGATGTTTCTGCACGTTTTAAAGTGAGCTTTGGCGGGCTAGCCTGGTGGCCTAGTGGTTAAGTTCAAGCTCTCTGCTTCAGCGGCCCGGGGTTCGCCGGTTTGGACCCTGGCACAAACCTATGCACCGCTCATCAAGTCGTGCTGAGGCCGCGTCCCACGTAGAGCAACTAGAAGGATGTACAACTATGACATGCAATTATCTCCTGGGACTTTGGGGAAAAAAGGGAAAAAGGAAGAAGATTGGCAGGAGATGTTAGCTCAGGGCCAATCTTCCTCAAAAAAAAAAAAAAAAACATTGAGCTTTCTCATCCTAACTGCCTCTACGGTCTTCCTCATTTCAGTGTACAACACCCCTACTCACCCAGAATACTGAGTTTCATCTTTAAACTCTTCCTCTCTCTTTCTCCCACATTCAACCAATCAAACAGAAAGTACTGTAGAGTCTACTCCCCAAATGTATCCTCAACCCATTGTTCTATCTTCAAAACCAAAGTAAAATTATAAAATAATAAAAGAAATCTGAACATTGAGTATTGAATAATATGTAAAATGTATTGTTAATTTTTATGTGTTTAGTATTGTAGTCATTTTTAGAGGTACATACTGAAATGTACCTATATATAGATACAGGTACGTTACAGGTACCAATATATAGATAAAATGATACATTACCTGAGAATTGATTTAAAATAATCAGAGACAAGGGTGAGTGGGGAGGTATGGATTAAATAAGATAAACCATGCAGTGGTAATTACTGAAACTGGGTGCTGGCAGACAAGGTTCATATTCTCTTCTCTCTATTTGGCACATTTGCAAAGTTCCATAATACAGTTATGGAAAAACTTTTAAATGGGTTGCCTCAAATAATGTAAGGCAATAAGACAATGTTAGACTTTATACTTTTATTCCAAGTAAGTTGTTTGCTAGCTTTATTAAGAAGTAAAAACAATGGCAATTCAACCTAACAAGAGTTTTCCCCAAATAATTCAAAATTATCAAGAAAACTCTATAAAATATACATGTCCACCTTTTTTAAAGATTAATCTTGCTCTAAGTAGATATTGTACCTTTAAATATTAGTTAATGATAGTTTGAAAGCCATCATAATTACTAAGACACACACTAATCATGCAGAACATGAAGACAAAGGTCAACAGTTTTTTTAGTAGTGGTTCAAAATACCACACAATAGTTAACCCAGGCTTTTACAATATCTCACTAAATATGTAATACATATTAAATTTCCTACTTAAGGACAAAAGAAAAACCATATACCTTTGGGAAACATTGTCCTTCCTGCAGTAAAAACAGTTGAAAAAATACATAGGAAATAATACGGCTACAAATTAAATATATCCTTTTTTCAGAACATACTACTAGAAGATACAAAAACATTGCAGATTTGAAGAAATGTATATTACCCAGTGTGGGAAGTTTGCTATACAATTGGATGAAAGTCTGTCTGTTTTCCACGTCTATGCTCATGGTATATTCCAGATTTTTTCTAATAATGACATATATGAAGCACTAACTTTCTTGTGAACAACTAAAGGAAAATGTATTCAAAGACTTATTCTGCTTAGTAAATTACCTCTCTAATGTATGTATGAAAATCGTTTAAGCTAACCCTTGATGGAGCGGAAGCTTTGAATGTAATAAAAAAACATAACAGTTATAGAGTCAGTTGTGGAGAGAGCAACTCACAGTGAATGCTTGCACTCTATCATTCAGAAACGAGCAATTACAGCAAAGGTGAAACAGAAGCAACACTAAGTGCTACAGAATGTCCTCCATATGATTGATTTTACAAAACAAGATCTCTATGATGCTTTGTAATGAGCTGGAGAGTAACCATGAAAGTCTTTTGTACTTCATGAAATTCCCCTGGTTATTCCAGAGCAAAGTACTTAACAGATATCAAACTTACTGATGAAACATCCCTTTTTCTTCTACAAAAGGCAAGTGATCCAAATTTGCTGAACTTTTCTTTAATGCCATGTGCCTATCAGTAGAAAGCACCCTTGCAGATAATTTTTAAAATAAATAAGTAAACAAAACCTGTCTGTTAAAGTTACAAGTGATGCTTCAATATTTTAAATATGTTGTTAATCTTTAAGTGTTTAGTGTTGTATTAGTCATTTTTAGAGGTGCATACTGAAATATATACAGATAAAATGATATGTTGTCTGAGAACAGATTTAAAATGATCTGAGGTGAGATTGAAGAAGTGGCTATTTTCAAAAGAAAAGATTCCGAAAGTGGATCCCAAGAAATATGTTCACTATTATGAGCTTATGTTGCTATAAATGATGTGAATCACCTATAACAACTTTCATATCTTCACCCTTTAAAACATGGGAACAGAATTATTTAACCCAGATAAAAATCCTCCAAATGAAGTGTTTCAGTAGATATTGAATCCATTTTGATGAGTTTTACAAGACTAACCGATTGTCATAAGGGACGATAGATATTGGAAACTGAATTTCAATAAAACTTTAGCATAATTGATGTGTGAGATTTAAAAGCGAGCATTCTATAAAGCAATAACAGCTAATGACATACGTCTTCATTTGGATCTACATATCCATGTGAGGTATCTTTTTCACCTACAACATTATGCCACTAAAACCAAGTATTCAAATTAACTGTACTTGCAACTAGTACTTTGATTCTCAATATCACATCGTTTTAAGATAATAAAGACATTCAACCACAAAAATTATTATTATTATAATATTATTATTATTATTATTATTGGCAAGATTATTTCTACTACTTCAAAATTGTTTTAAATATGACTTATTTCATATCCTTTTTTACTTCTACTCTTGTATGTGTTTTATAATATATAGAATATATCAGTTTAGTAGCATATTCATATGAAATAAGTATATATTTGGGGGATAGTTGGCTAATTTGTTTTATCTGATGGAATGCCTCTGAGATTCAAGCAGCGGGGTGGAGGCTTAAAGCCTCATGTTCCCCCTTGACCAGTCCTTCAGGACCTCATTCCCTCTGCTTAGAAAGTGAAATCAAGTTACAGTGAATTTAGAGGACAGCCTTAGAGCGACAAGGAAGAACAGGGGGTGTCATGAACATTCAGCATGTAGACTATGTTTAAGAGATCTGTTGCCAGGTAGCCACAACATGGGCCTTGGTGAGCACTAATTGAAATGGGATGAGGAAATTGCACCGACGGTAGAGTAAAGAATTAACAGCTAAATATCTCCACCATACTAACATTAGCCATGTATAGTCTCGAACTTTCCTCATGTACATGAACAAGAACCAGGAAAGGCGTTTATTGTACAAGGTTATTATTATTGTTGAGAATGTGTCGTGATTAGATCAATTCAGCAAATCTGCTGACGACAAGCCTTTTATGCAACCCTCTGGTGATGGAATTTTCTCTGAACTTTTGACCAAGTGGTTTGTTAAGCAAATAGCTAAAATAAAGAAGAGCCTTCTGAAAAGAGAAGAATTCAGAGACAGTATTCCATTAAGTCAGTTAGTATGTCAATTAGGAATTATTCCTATCTAATTATTAAAATACAGGATTCTCTAGTGTGGTGGCTTTTTAACTCGCAGTGAGAAATGCATTTTACATCCTATCCCAATATACACATGAATAAGCAATTGGAAAGGATTTCACAAAACAGTTTTTGCCCTTGTTATGTAGAACATAATACAATATATCTATTTTATTCCATTTTTTAAAATTCTAGTCACCGCTTCCTGAACTGACTTCCCTTTCTGCTAATGAGTCTACTACACCTGCACTCTGAAACACACTGCTCTGGCACCTGTAGCCCAGCTCAGCATCCACTGGCCACAGCATTATTCTATGTATTTGAAGGAACACAACTCTTCCTTTTTTGATATTATATTATTCCATACTTTTTAAAATTCAGACAGGTTGTCCCTTCAGATAAGAGCAAGTTTGCAAAATTTCACTGTTCCTAAAAGGTCTTGTGGGAGAGCCCAGAATCAGGAGTTTGGTGCTTGGAGGATGGAGAGTGTGTACACAGGTGAGTGCGGTGGGGCCCACATGGGCCAGGAAGGTAACGCAAATGGGCAGAGCCTCCTGGTCCCAAGTGAGACACGCAACAGCATGACCATGATGATAAAAGGTAGGCAACAACAGGCACAAACAGCATTCACCAAGTACCAGGCACTCTTGTAAGCACTTTACATACATCGTTGTTTATTCCTCTAACAACCCGATGAGGTAAGGACTATTGTCGGCCCCGTTTTATAAGTGAAGAAAATGAAGGGTGATTTGGTGCATTAACTCTCCCACGATCACCAGTTAGTAAGAGGTCTCCCTGGGCTTTGACCTGGGCTCTCAGCTCTAGGAGTCACGCTCTTAACCACTACACTGTCTACCTCCAGATCTCATCTGAAATCCTCCATTTTAAAATATTAACAAATAAATTTTTTTTTACTTATATGCAGGCCAAATAAAATTTGTCCATGGGTGAAACGTGGCCCCTGAGCTGGCCATGTGTAAGCTCTGCCTTCAGGAAACAGAAGAAAGGAGAACCCAACGTGAAGGGTCTCTGACCTGGGAGCAGAGGGGGCTCATTCCTGCCTCTGTCTTGCTGTGGACTTTGGGCAAATCACATTACCTCTCTGGGCTTCAGCCTCTTTACCTTAAAAGTGAGAGTCTTGAAGCAGATGATCTCTAAAGACCTGCCTCAACAATCTGAGTCTAAGGCACCCAGGAGAAAAGGAGGTCCAAATCCAGAGGGAACATTGGAAATAGAGGAGAAGGAGATGTCTGACCAGGAAAGGGTGAAGGAGGTAGGAACAGGAGATAAGAAATAGAATGAGGGGAAGGGTAGGGAAGAGAGAGAAGACCCACAATGAGGAAAGGTTCATGATGTTGAGAGTGGATTTGTGAGCTCTTCTAGGACCCCATTAAAGAAAGTAAAATGTTGCAAATAAGCTTACAGTTGAAGAATCTTTACATGATTTTTTTTCTTTAAAATAAGGATGTGAAAAAAAGATGACAAAACTGAACAGACATTAAAGATATGGCGTGAGTGTGACACAGAAAATATCAAACATAACCTCTGCAAGTTACCTGAGAAAGCGGCAGGGGGTAGGGATTTGGAGATGAAGGTTGCAAGGAATGAGACAGGAATCCTGGGCAATCTCAGAAAAGTCAGCCGTACCTCGTTTTATTGTGCTTCACTTCATTGTGCTCCCGCAGATATTGCATTTTTTTTCAAATTGAAGGTTCGTGGCAACCCTGTATCGAGCAAGTCTATCAGTGCCATTTTTCCAACAGCGTTTGCTCACTTTGTTCTCTGTGTCACATTTTGGTGATTCTCACAATATTTCTAACTTTCTCATTATTGTTACATTTGTTATGGTGATCCATGATCGGTGATCTTTGATGTTACTATTGTAACTGTTTTGGGGCGCCACAAGCCACAGCCATACAAGACGGAGACCTTTATCGATAAACGTTGTATGTGTTCTGACTGCTCCACCGATCGGCCATTCCCCCGTCTCTCTCCCTCTCCTCAGTCCTCTCTATTCCCTGAGACACAACGCTATTGAAATTAGGCCAATTAATATACCCTACAATGGCCTCTAGGTGTTCAAGTGAAAGGAAGAGTGACATGTCTCTCACTTTAAATCAAAAGCTAGAAATGAGTGAGCTTAGCGAGGAAGGCATGTGGAAAGCTGAAATAGACCCAAAGCTAGGCCTCTTGTGCCAAACAGCCAAGTTGTGAACACAAAGGAAAAGTTCTTCAAGGAAATTAAAAGTGTCACTCAGTGAACACACAAATGATAAGAAAGCAAAACAGCCTTATTGCTGATATGGAGAAAGTTTTAGCGGTCTGGATAGAAGATCAAATCAGCTATAACATTCCCTTGAGCCAAAGTCTAATCCAGAGCAAGGTCCTAACTCTCTTCAATTCTGCGAAGGCTGAGAGAGGTGAGGAAGCTGCAGAAGAAAAGCCTGAAGCTAGCAGAGGTTGGTTCATGAGGTTTAAGGAAAGAAAACGTCTCCATAACATAAAAGTGCGAGGTGAAGCAACAAACGCTGATGCAGAAGCTGCAGCAAGTTACCCAGAAGATCTAGCTCAGATAACTAATGAAGGTGGCTGCACTGAACAACAGATTTTTCAATGTAGATGAAACAGCCTTACATTGGAAGAAGATGCCATCTAAGAGTTTCACAGCTAGAGAGGAGAAGTCAGTGCCTGGCTTCAAAGCTTCAAAGGACAGGCTCAATCTCTTGTTAGGGGCTAATGGTGACCAAGTTGAAGCCAATGCTCATTTACCATTCCAAAAATCCTAAGGCCCTTAATAATTATGCTAAATCTACTCTGCTTGTGCTCTGTAAATGGAACAACAAAGCCTGGATGACAGCATATCTGTTTACAACATGGATTACTGAATATTTTAAGCCCACTGTTGAGACCTACTGCTCAGAAAAAAAGACTCCTTTCAAAATATTCCTGCTCACTGAAAATGCACCTGGTCACCCAAGAGCTCTGATGGAGATGTACAACCAGATTAATGTTGTTTTCATGTCTGCTAACACAACATCCATTCTGCACCCCATGGATCAAGGAGTAATTTCAACTTTCAAGTCTTATTATTTAAGACATACATTTCATAAAGCTATAGCTGCCATAGATCGTGATTCCTCTGATAGATCTGGGCAAAGTCAATTGAAAACTTTCTGGAAAAAATTTAGTATTTTAGATGCCAGTAAGAACATCCATGATTCATGGGAAGAGGTCAAAATATCAACATTAACAGGAGTTTGGCAGAAGTTGATTCCAATGGATGACTTTGGGGGATTCAAGACTTCAGTGGAGGAAGTAACTGCAGATGTGGTAGAAATAGCAAGAGAACTAGAATTAGAAGTGGGCCTGAAGATGTGACTGAATTGCTGCAATCTCATGATAAAACTTTAACACATGAGGAGTTGCTTCTTATGGATGAGGAAAGAAAGTGGTTTCTTGAGATGGAATCTACTCCTGGTGAAGATGCTGTGAAGATTGTTGAAATGACAACAAATGATTTAGAATATTACATAAATTTAGTTGATAAAGGAGCAGCAGGGGTCAGCCCCAGTAGCCTAGTGGTTAAGTTCGGCATGCTCTGCTTCGGCAGCCCAGGTTTGGTTCCCAGGCACGGACCTGCACCACTCGTCTGTCAGTGGCCATGCTGTGGTGGCAGCTCCTGTACAAAAAGAGGAAGATCAGCAATAGATGTTAGCTCAGGGCAAATCTTCCTCAGCAAAAAATAAGTAAATAAATAAAGCAGCAGCAAAGGTTGAGAGAATTGCCTCCCATTTTGAAAGAAGTTCTACTGTGGATAAAATGCTATCAAACAGCATCGCATGCTACAGAGAAAACATTCATGAAAGGAAGAGTCAATGGATGCAGCAAACTCCATTGTTGTCTTGTTTTAAGAAATTGCCACGGCCACCCCAACCTTCAACAACCACCACCACGGTCAGTCAGCAGCCATCAACATCGAGGCAAGACCCTCCACCAGCAAGAAGATTATGACTTGCTGAAGGCTCAGATGCTGGTTAACATTTTTTAGCAATAAAGTATTTTTTAATTAAGATATGCACACTGTTTTTTTAGACATAATGCTATCACATAATTAAGAGATTATACTATAGTATAAAAATAACTTTTATGTGTAACGGGAAACCAAAAAGTTCATGTGACTTGCTTTATTGCAATATTTGCTTTATTGTAGTGGTCTGGAACCAAGCTCGCAATATCTCTGAGGTCTGCCTGTAGCATGCCTTACTGGCTCAGAATCAGGAGCTGAAGATACTTAATGTGGCCAAAATAATTCCTGTCACTCAACCATCTGTTCCGAATCTCTCAGGTTTTCCTCAGAAACTCTTTTGAGAGATGGAGATGAAATTGTGTGCTAAAAATCGTCCATGGAATGCCCAGAACTCAATTCATCTTGAAAATTAATTGCTGAAATCCATCTGTCTGGAAAGGTTTTGAAGAGAGCCTCCTGGAAGCTGGGAGTCAAACAGATGGTCCCAAGATGTCCCTCACTGCACAGGGAAGCCCATCCCACCCCCTTCTGGGAATGGAGCAGCCTTGAAACATGTCTTTAAAACCCTGGCAGGAAAACAGTATGGAGAGTCCTCAAAAAATTAAAAATAGAAATACCATATGATTCAGTTATTCCACTTCTGGGTATTTATCCAAAAAACCACGAAAACATTAACTCAATAAAATATATGCACCCCTGTGTTCATTGCAACATTATTCACAATAGCCAAGACTTGGAAACAACCTAAATGCCCATCAATAGATGAATAGATAAAGAAGATGCTATAAATACACAAAATGTAATACTACTCAGCCATGAAAAGGATAAAATCCTGCCATGGATGAAACTTGAGAGCATTATGCTAAGCGAAATAAGTCAGATGAAGAAAGACAAATACCATATGATTTCATTCATATATGGAAGATAAAAAAACAACAACAAACAAACACAAAGATACAGAGAACAGATCGGTAGTTACCAGAGGAGAAGGGGGGGAGGAGGTTGAAAGGGGTAAAGGGGCACATATGTATGGTGACAAACAGAAATTAGACTACTGGTGGTGAACACGATGCAGTCTACACAGAAGCTGAAATATAACAATGTACACCTGAAGTTTATAAAAGGGTATAAACCAATATTCTCTCAATAAAAAATAAATAAATAAACCAAATAATAAAATAAATTTGGCCAGTTTTCTTTTCTTTAATTGTGGCTCTTGTTTAAAACAATCACAGGGGTGCTAAATTAAAATGCAGATTCACAGCCACACCTTCAGGGGATGGGAATTTTCATTCTTACCAAGCCCCCAGGGAATAATGCAGGCAGAAGTTTCTGGCTAAATCTTCTGCCAGACAACATTCTGAGGGGTTAATTTGAGGTCCACAGGCACAAGGAACTGCTCCAGGACCTGATAAAGGCCAGACACTCCAAGTTCTGTCCCTTAAAACGTCCCCACTGCTAGCACTGATCTACCTCACATATTTGAGAAGTAGAAATCTCCCACCCTGAGAGGACATTCTTTTGCGTCCAAGAAGCCTGAAGGCCTTCCTTTTCTCTGAGTTATTCGACAGTGTTCCAGTGTTGTACGCTAACCTTCACGTTTTCCTCTTAGTCACCATCACTGAGTAACTATTGTGTTCCAGGAACATTTCTTTTTACTGGAGACACAAAAGTCCACATGGAACTTATATACTATTTGGACAGACAATGAACAGACAAATAAATTATACAGAATATTAAGAGGTGATGAGTTTCACGGGGGAAAAAAAGAAAAAGAACAGGGGAGGGAGTGCTGAGAGCATTGCAATTTTAAATAAGTGGTCCCCTTGGCCTCATTGTGAGGGTGAGATTTGAGCCAGGACTTTAGGGAAGTGAGTGGTTCATTTGGAAGGCAATTCCAGGCAGAGGGAACAGCCAGTGCAAAGACCCTAAAGTAGAAATGTACTTGGTTTGGGGGGAACCAGCTAGGAGGCCACGGTGGCTGCAGCAGAGTCTAAGGGAAGTGATGCCATGAAGGGGGCAGGCCCAGGCCATGGGGAATCTCCAGGCCATTGGAAAGACTTAGATTTTAGTCTGGATGAAATGGGGATTATTAGAGGATATTGCGTAAAGTGATATGACTGACTTGCTTTTTTTATTGGATTTATTGCAATTTATCAGATCGCTCGATTAGATACGAAACTGGTTAATGTCCAACAGGGCCATGAACGAAAACCTTTGTGTTCTACTGGACAGACATTATTTACATTTTTACTGAACAAAATCTATAGCAGAGAGTTGAGGTTATTTTCTCTGGAATGCATTTTTTCATGTTTTTATATTAAAAATCAAACGAGCAGATGCAGTTTGAGTTTCACAAAACTCCAGCAAATAGGTTAATAGGACATTTTTATCCCCATTTTATAGCTGACAGACTAAAGTACAGACAAGCAAAGTAATGTGATCAAGATTTAAATATATATATATAGTAAATGTATATATACACATTTTTACACAAATATATATTTATATAAAAATATATATATTTATCTAGTAGATGGCAGAGTTAAGTTTTTTTATAAATGTTTTTTATTAACTACACAGTTCACTCAGAAAGCCTGGAAATAAACCTTTAATATTTAAGGTTTAAATACTTATATTCTCATACTCTCTTTTGAAGGTGTTATTCATGAATACCTCACATATGGTAGGAAAGAACTCACTTTAGTGGTTTAGACAAAAAGGGGTCCATGCGGGTTATTAACTCTGAGATTGGCGAGGTGTTCATAGTAAATGCAGACTCAAGAGGTAAAACTATCCTTTGCCCAGAGTCACAGACGCAGTAGTCCCAGGACATCCCTCGCCATCATAATTTGTTAACTTCATTATTCCTAGCACCTGGAAGCATAGAATAAACATTCAATGGCCATAATAGGGCTTGTTCTCCACATGGAATTCTCTACATGTCACCTGCTTTGGAGTCAGCAATTTAAGCCTTTGGCTCCCCAGGGCCTGGTGGTGCCTCTGTGTTAGGCCTACTCGGCCTCTGTGTCAGCCTTCACAGCAGCTTGTATGTATGAGGGAGGTGATCAATAACCATGGCAGAGGCTCAGGCTGCAGGCAGGAGCAAGTTCCGGCTGGATTCAAGGTCCAGCTCTGTCACTCACAACCTTGTAACTTCGGCAAGGTGCTAAACTCTCTGAACCCAGTTTCCTCATCTGTAAAGTGGGGAGGATACTATTACCTACCTCACAGGGTCATTGTGAAGATGAATTTATCCAACAGATATATACATTTATCTAGTAGACAGCAGAGGTAAGTCTTGACCTCAGAGCTTCTGACTAGTTCAGTGCTTTTCCATCATATCTTCGTTTGTCTGTACTCTCCTTGCTGAGTTTTGTTGTGTTGCTTTTGATCAAGGATCCAATCAGACATGGTCACAGCGAGCTGACTAGTATTTTCTCAGGTGCTAGCCACTGCCCTCCTTCCGACCTGGCTTCCTATGCAGACTCACTGAGTATGCTCCTTGTGCTGTCATTTAGGAAATTGAAATATTAAATAATGCAAGTGCAGGACCACTTCTGGCCATTGTTCCTTCCATCTAACTGCTCACACTTTGGGTGATGGATTGTGTAATGTAGGTGGTTCTCTATTAAGGAACTGGATTAAAACCAGAAACTTATTTCTTAAGGGCCACTGCTGACATGATTTTCTAAAGAATCTCTTTGTATGCTGTATTAACAAAAGACTAGGCAATCAAGAGCTGAAGCCAAGAGACCAATTAGAGGATGTTGCAATAATTCGGGTGACGGATGATGAGAGACGGACTGATGGTAGCAGAGAGAGTAGTGTAAGTTTGTTGGGCTCTAGATATATTTTGAGGGTAGAGCCACAGGGATTTACTGATAGATTGGATTTTGGATGTGAAAGAAAGAGAAGTGTCTAGAAAATCTCCAATGTTTCCGACCTGAGCAACTAGACAAATGGTATTGCCATTAACTGAAAAGCCAATAACTGTAGTAAAGCCAATTTTGGTTGTCCATTTGCACTGGTGTGGGAGAAGATGAAGGTTTAGGGCTGGGACATACTAAGTTTGACATGTCTGTTAGACATCCAACTAGACATATCAAGTAGGAAGACAGATACATAAAGTCTGGAATTCAAGGAGATGCAAACTGGAGTTGCAACTTGCCAATACATTGACTTTTTTGCCAATCAAATCTATGGAACAGAATGAGATCATCAGTGAGCAAGTGTACAGAGCTCTGGAGCACTCCATTGTCACTAAATACGT
Source organism: Ceratotherium simum simum (assembly GCF_057802395.1). Lineage (NCBI taxonomy): Eukaryota > Metazoa > Chordata > Mammalia > Perissodactyla > Rhinocerotidae > Ceratotherium > Ceratotherium simum. The sequence continues at coordinate 6,666,891 of NC_141914.1, read as the reverse complement.
CCAGGGAGACGTTGAAGTAAACAGTGAGGAAGGAAGTAAACCAAGAAAGAAAGTGCAATGCCCTGGATGTTAATAAATAAAAGAAAAAAATAGGAAGGAGTGGTCAACTGTATCAAATAGTACAGATAGGTCATTAAAATTAGATTTAATCCTGTAGAGGCCATTGGTAACCTCAACAATAGTAGTTTTGGTAGAGTGAGTGAGAAAGCTGGATTGAATTGGACTTATGATATTGAGAGGAAAGAAACTGGAAGTATGGAAGTGTAAAAAAATGCATAGAGCAAGTTAGGTGAAAAGGGGGAAGAGAAATGTGCAGTAGGTAGAGAAGAAGAGAGGATAAGAGAGGATTTTTTTTTCAAATGGGAGACATAATAATGTTTGTTTACTGATGGGAATGATAGAGGAGGGTAAATTGGTGATGTAGAAAAGAGAGGAGATGGAGACAAGAGAAGAAATTGACTGGATAAAGTTCCTTGAGTAGCAAAGTTGGGCTGGAACCTGGTGCCCACATGGAGAGCTTGGTCTTATACAATAAGATGGACATGCACTCCACGGTAACAAATGGAAAGACAGAATTCAAGGCTACAGATGCTGGTCTCCAGATAAATAAAATGATGGGACTTTGTGGGAATTCTATTCTGATAGCTTCGATTTTCTTATTGATGTAAGAAATAAAGTCTTCAGCTAAGAGGGAAGATAGGGAGACAGTATTCACATGTTCAAAACTAATTCTGATCTTCTAAGAAACAAGACATCAAGATGGAAGTAAATATATGAGAAATTTATTGAAGAAACATCTGGGAGTAATTATGGGGGAGAAAGCTAGAGGCAGTGGGACAAGTCTTCAAACATCTTCCACCTAAGGAAGAAAAAAGAAGGAAGGATTGAGTAGGAAGAGGCTCAGACTGCAGTACAGTTCTGAGAAAGTCTCAACCACGTCAATGAAGTGTCCCCAACTAAAGATTCCCAAAAGAGAAGTCCTACATCGGGCAGGGGTGTCCCAGCTCCAGTGCTACCACTGGACTCAGCCACTGGCTGTCAGCCATCCAGGGGGAAGCGTGACCTTGGTATGAACGCCACAGTGGACCCAAATGTGCAGCAGCTAAAGGCTTTCATCATCTACGCACCACAGGTGCTGTTGACAGGAGATCTGAGTGGCACACCCAACTCCAGGGCTGCCACGAGGTTTGCGGAGAGCAGAAGGTGTGAGATAATCACCTGGAATTGAGGGCAATGAATGGCCAAGAAAATACAGTGAGTTTCTCAGTCAGCATCAAGGGCCTCTTGATAGTCATGTTCCTGACTCAAGTGGCTATATTTTGCCCAGAGCTATGCGCTTGCTCAGATTCAGGTGCAGAGTAGACAGAAAATTGATTTTAATCAAGGTTGAAGTTTTGAAAAGAGAATACACTGAAGCAAGAGAGGGGCTCAAGGTATCTGAGGCTGTATGCATGAGAGTGAATAATAATGGACATGGAATTTAATCTAGATAAAGAAGGAAACAAAGGCGTGGGGAGTAATAAACAGTGAAAATGTGGAAGAATCAATAAAATGAAACCCATACTGGGGTGGAGGGATAGACGAAGTCTGAGTACCAGAGAGAGTGAGCTGGAAATGTAGGGCACTAGAGGGAGTGATCAGAGGGCGGGATATGTAAAATTAAGATTATGAACTGGTTGTAGTTATTGGAAATAATAAGGCCTAGGATATTACCAAGGAAATGAATGGTTAAGGTAGAGTAGAACGCAATACTACCAGTGGAGAGGAGTTTCAGAAGTGGAAAGGCAGAATGTTGGAGGCACCATTTACATGTGTGCTGAAATCACCAAGAATTAAGGCAGGAATAGTATTGAAGAGAGTAATAGAGAGCCAGTACCTAAAATCTTCCAGAAAGGAATTCCCTAGGAGTACAAGATGAAGGAGACAATACAGTCTAATGAAATGAAAGTCAAAGCTTAAAAGGTTTAAGGAGAATGGAAGAAGAAAATGGCAATAAGAAACAGGGGGATACCTAACTCACATCTGGACCCACTGGGAGGAAAAAACCATCCCAAATGGAAAGTGCTACAGAGGAAGCAGGATCCTCAGAGGAGGTGTTGGTTTTGGGCAGAGCAGGAAGGTGAACAAAACTGTACCATTCAGGAGAAGAGACACCCCCCCCCAACCCCGCTAGCTTGTTTTATTTGAAGAACTGGTTACAAAAGTATTGGAAGAGCTGAAAAGCCCAACAAGGTGCAGTGAAGAAACTCAGAGATGAGCAAGGGCTGGCCCCTATCACAGATTTGGCTAGAGAGCCAGGAGGAGGAGGTGATGGTACAAGAGCCCAGGAGCTGGGCCGCCTGGCAGGAACTAGAACAAGTGGGAACTGGGACACAGAGGAAGGTCATCCAGAAGGATCCAGAACCAAAGAGAAGCTGTAGCCACTGCTGGAGATTGAAGGGGAGGCAGAGAGAGGAATTCCCTTGCCTCTCCTTCCCTACCACCCTTAATGTCCCGCCAGTGCTTCCTATTGGCTGAACCTAGACGGCAGCCAGTTGACAAGGGAGCTTTTGAGGAACTCTGCCACCTGTAATACAGAGCACCAGAGGGGAAGAGTGGGACACGGACCTGAAAACAAATAGGCACAGGAATCCAAACAGCTGATGCCGTGAAGACTTGGCTGTGATGTCCCATGCATTTCAAAGGGTCCAATGGGAGGATTTCAGGAACTGGGGAGGAATTGGGCGTGGTAAAAAATGGGGGATTTGCAAAGTTGTATGATAATGTAAGTGTGGAGATAAAGGGTGACTGAGAGTCTGGGGCTTCTTACAGCAACTGACACAAACAGGAGTTAAGAGAATAAATGAGATTTCTCCTGGTGGGCTCCAGGCAGATGGTATTCGTGAGGGGTGGACCTTGGGTTTTACCATTTTTTGGTAGTAATATTAGAAGGGGCCTGGGCATGTACATAAGCCAAGGCAAAAGAGTCTATGGAAAGTGACAGAGAGGGATAATGCAACATAATAGAAAGAACAAAGGAAGAAGGAAAGGATTTTAAAAATGTGTAACTGTGTGGTGACAGATGTTAACCAGATTTATTGTGATGATCATTTCTCAATATATACAAATAGCAAATAATTACGTTGTACACCTGAAACTAATATAATGTTATATCAATTATATCTCAGTAAAAAAATAAATAAGAAAGAAAGAAAAAGAAAGGATAGCTAATAAAGCGTGGCAGATAAGTATCCTAGTCCACACATTCTGATGTGTGAGATATATAACTTTATTTTTTTCTAGAATACAATCCCTTTTTTGGGTCCCCATTCCACTGGGATAGTAGAACTGTACTCCAATTTTTCCTGAGTTTTGTTTTCATCTAAATTCTGGAATCTTACTTAGTGCTAAGGTATGTATGAAATGTGTATGGTTGATGTGTACATGTGAGGCTGGAGTGTGTGTGTGTGTGTCTGCGTGTCTGTGTGTGTCTGTAGTGGGGGTGGGGAATTGAAGGAGTACTTGCATTTGAACCTCAAAGTCATCTCTCCACACTGTCTTCTGCTGACCCTTCCATTGTCACACCTCGTCCTTGGTGGCAGGTTCATCTGTTGCCTGCAGAAATGTCTTTTGTTTCTACTTGCATGGTCCCTTCGGAGACTCCTTCTGGGCCACTCTTGGGTGCTAAGGTATCATCTACTACTCCCCTCCCCACAACATGGTGTGAGAAACTCTACGTGGCTTCCAAAGTCCCATCTAGCTAGAATAATACCACAGCCATTTCTCTACTGTCTCACTCCCTACCCAGCGCTCCTAAGGGAGGTGAAGTATAGGCTCGTGCTGCTCTCAGATCCCACAAGCTCTCTGGAGCTGGTGCCAAAGCCCCAGGCGTGGCCCAGAGCTGGACACAGGACCTTCCTCAGGAACCTTCCAATCTTTCCCGCCTTTCCTCATCTGTTTCTATTCTGACAGCCCAAGGAATCCTTAGCGGTGAGAGAGGCAAACAGTGAGAAGTTCCACTCCTTACTCTTGAAGCCACCTCTCTCTGGGTCTCTCTTCCCCTCACCCCTAAGGGGAAAACAAAATCTCGAAGCCTTCTCCCTCTCCTGAGACGGTGACTATGGGCTAGTTATTTTTACGGGGGCAAGAAAGAGACAAAGAGAGGAAAGGAAGTACCTGAGGAAAAAAGTAACACTGGCTAATATTTCAAAAATATCCTACCCCACAGAATCAAGTTCTGAGAGAAGGTGGCAGGCTGAGCTCAGAGTTACAGAGGAGAGGAGAAAGCTTGGGAGTAAAGGAACATTTTGAGATAGAGATTACTATTCAACTAAATGGCTGTATTTTCTCAGATGTTTCCCTTTTCATGAGCTGGAACTTCTCAATCAGGAAAAAGATGCGGTGCTTTCTGAGAGTAAAATGAGAGAGAGTTGGAGAAAGCTTACAAAGAAGCAATCAACTGTGCTGGCCCTGTGCACCATTACCACATGAATTTCTCACAACAGATAGGTAAGGTTAGCATTATAATTTCCTTTCACAGATGAGGAAACTAAGGCAAAGAAATGTTCAGAATTGTCCAAAGTCTCACAGACCAGGGGGGCGCTGTGAAGGCTTGAAGTGAGTGGAAACGTTGATTCCCAAAAACTCACAGCTGGCTTCTTCTCTCATAACTGAGCTTAAAAATAAAATTTTTTTCAAGTGTATAAAACTCTCTAATCAGTGATAACACAGCTTTGTGTCATTGACGGTAGTCGTTATCTGGCTTGAGAAACTGAAACCAGGACGTGACTCAGCATGGGAAAGTGGGAAGTGATTTTGTGGGAACGTTTCCTCTGGTAACCATAGAAGACTTCAATTTCACTGGGGCTTCAACTTGCCTATTAGCAGAGCTTCCCTAGAAATATCTATGTCTCCACCACGTGACTCCTAAGCACAGTACCCTGGCCTCAGCCCCTCAAGCGGGCTGGCATGAGCACATCCTTCTGCCGGGATCTGTGTCCCAGGAGTCAGGCTGGATGGGTGGAGGTGGCGTAGGTTACGAAACAGTCTGCCACAGGAAGGCCAGGGCTGCGTAATTGCTCAGGCTCTGGAGAGCACCGAAAATCAGGCACAGGAAGCAGAGTTTGACCCTGGAGTTTGGAGCAGATAGAACACTGGGTGCAGGGTCTGAAAGTCAGACGCTGGCTGGAGCAGCACAGAACCGAAGGAACAGTCGGGGGGAAGCTTGGGCTTCTGTTCTGCACCAACAGTCAGCGGTTGCTATTACCCAAGGAATTATCATGCTTCAAAGGTCAGCACTAGTGTAAAGACTTCTTTAATTTCTTTTCGTTTTTTAATAAAAATGGGTCATACTCGACATAGGACTTTGTAATCTGATTTTTCCCTCACTAGATCATGAATATGCCCTTTTATTTCTCCACCTACAGCAGCTTCTCCATTGTCCCGCCGCCTGCCCTGACCCGGGAAAGCAGGGACACCATACCTGCTAGATCTAATGGCCGCCTCCATCCTGGCACACTTGACTTACCTGCCTTGGTTACTCTTTCCGTATTCAAACACTCCTCCCTGACTTCCTCAACATTCCTCTAGCCTGGTTTTCCATCCACCTCTGGCTGCTCCCTCTGATCCTCTTCACAACCATTTTCTCCTGATGACCCTTGAATATGGAAGATAGTCCCCTAGAAACACCGCCTCTCCTCTCATTTTAAACACTTTTCTAGGAGATTCTCATTTATTCACCACGTCTGCATTTTGACACACAAATTCAAATCTTCAGCCTTGTCCTCTCTCCTGAATTTTAGACCCTTAGCTATAATTCAACCTAGATTTTCCACTGACTCATTAAACTCAACATGCCCAAAGCAGAACTTATCCCTCTTCCTTCTCAAATATGAAGATGTCTCCCTTTAAGTTTGCAGACAGAAATCCCACAGTGTGTCCTGCCTCTGCATCTTGGTAACATTAATAAACACAGAGCTAACATGGGTTGAACTCAAATACTATGTTAAGAGCTTTATGGAAATTATCTCGTTTAATCCTCACAACAAATCTATGAAGTAAGAACTATCATTACCTTCACTTTACAACAAGGAACCTGAAGCCTAGGAAGGTAGACTGTTGGTCAAAGGCACCCAGCAAGTCAGTGGCAGAGCTAACAGTCAGACTTCACAGTCTGTCTCCATAGTCCAGAGCTTGTGCCCTTAGCTCCACACTCAGATGAAAAGACTCAGCAAGTATGGGCTTTTGCAAAAAGAATTTTTACTGAGATCCATGTGAAAAGAAAACAAAATTCAAACTAAGCATGGATTAAGCTACGAAGCACATACTGTTTGTTCAAATGTAACAGTGTCCACCTGCATCAACCTGGCCAGCTTGGCTTGGCATCCAGCTGGTTCCTTCTCCTCACCACAATCCTATCTTCTGGGTGCTAGACCAAATCAAGCAGACTCTTTGCCCAAGAAGACCTGGCTCCCAGATCCAACCAGTTCCTCAACTTCTGCAAACTCTAGTATTAAAATCAGCCTCTGCATTTGATAGTGGACTCCTCGAGTGTTCTGATCTGGTCCGCTGAGCCCAGCTCATCCCCTGCAATAAGGAAGGTACTTCCCTACCTTCACATTGAGCTTCTGACTGCTCTGAAACTACTTGCCTCCTGCTCTCTAGATGACTCCAACCCAGAAGGTTCTAATGCTTCCACAACTCATCATTGTGTGTGCTATTTGGTGCTGAATGATGTATCTGACTACAAGATTCCTGAAGCTGGTGAGACTCCTTAGTAAAGACCAACTTCTTTGTCAAGGCCCATCTAGAGGCTTTGTGGCTCAGATACCATCATCCTTCAGCCAACCTGGCCTTGTCAGCTCCTACCCACTCCCAACCCACTCCTGCTCCCATCCCCAAGGCCTAGAAGGAGATTTCTTAATGATTCCTCCAGTTTTTAAGCCCCTGTCCCTCCACTGGTCTTTCTTAGGGTTTCTTCTGGTTCTCAACTCATTCGCCAGGCGGTGATTTATATGGTTTGTTTTGTTTACACAAGCATTTATTGAATACTCACTGTTATGCCAACCACTGTGCTTTGAGATTCTGCAAAAGTTCAAGGACAATAAGAAACAATCTCTGCCCTCAAGGAAATGCTGGTCTGTCTGAAGAACGAATAAACATACAGATTAGATTCTACAAGGAAGTGAACCAAATACTCGGTGAAGTCTGAGAATGGAGCCTCCACGCTGAAATGTTGGTCTTGTGGTACAGAGGTCCTGTGAGCACTCTGCGTGAAGGTTCATGAGGACAGAGACCCAATCTTATTCATTATTCTATCTCAACCCCTAGCAAGTACCCAGCACAGAGCCAGTACCCAATAAATAGTTGTTAAAGAAATAATTGCACCCACTTACAAATTCCAGGTGATCTGAGTTATATTATTCAGGTGTCCCAGAGCCAGATCAGACAAATTAGAATACTTTTAGAGTGTATCCCAGCGGCGTGTTTCATGGGAAGAATTCCGATGTCAGGCTGGCCCTGAAATCAGGGAAGCATCTCAGCCCTGCTGGCAGCTTCCCCCCACACACAGCTTCTCTCTAATGAAGACGTCTTACAAATCCTCAGGTTCAACCAGGCTCTCGAGCCTTCATGCAGTCTGTGTGCGGCCTCTGTTTGGATACCTCCAGATACAGAAGATTCACTTCCCGACGAGGCTGGGTAGAGCTCAGACAAATTTAGAAACTTTTCTTTGCAGTAAGATAAAATCTGTCTTCCTGAAACTTCCACCCAGTTGACCTAGCTTCAGCCCCTGATACCACAGAGAACAAATCTAATACCTCTTCACAGAATAGCCCCTCAGATATTTGAAGATTGCAGCTCATTGAACCTTTTCTTCAGCTGACTAAAAATGTCCTCAATATTATCAATTTGTCTTCACCTTCCAAGTCCCCTCATTGCTCTGGCTGGTCTCCATTAAACACCCTCATTTACTTACATCTTTTTTGAGTGTAGTATACAGAATAGAACATAGTACTCCAATACCACCTGGTCAGCAGAAAGAAGACAAGAATTATCACCTTCTGTATTCTAGATATCATATCTTAACTAATGTGTTTACTGTCAACTAAATTTTTCACATAAGATATCACCAAGTTATATCTCCCGATCTGGGGACCTTGTATAGTTCATTTTTAACCCAAGGGCAGGGTTTTCCAATTTTTCCTATTAAATTTTATCTTAGTAGATTCAGCCTATAATTCTAGCAGATCTCTCTAGATCCTAACTCTGTCATTCGACAACTTCAATATTCCCCCAAATTTAAATTCATTTATTTATTAATTCAAAAATATGTAATTTATTGAGTGCTTACTGGGAGCCAGGCACTGTTCTAAGCCCTGGGAATTCAACAATGAACAAGACAGACAAAACTTCTGCTCACATGGAATTCTCATTCAAGAGTGGTAAGGGGATGGGTGAGGGAGACGGGCAGGGAAAAGGAGTCCTCGTAGGCCATGCGGACAGAGAGCGCCTCTCTTTGCATCCTCCAAGAATGAGTTGGGCATGCCTTCTGTGTCTGGTATCTTCCATGAGAGTTCAGCTGATCCTTCTCTCCACGTTGACAAAAGCATTCCCAGTACATGGTGCATTCAGATATGTCGTCTGAACCTGCTGTATTTCTCTGTTGTCAACAGGAATGCCCCTGAGAGCCTGGTGTACACCGTCTGATGCACTTTGATTTTCCTCAAAGTGGTCCCTCACTCAGGTGCCCTAAGCTGACTTACATAACCCCCTGGGGAGTACACCTGGTCTGACCCACTTCAGCCTGAGGTACACACACAGTTATGTCTATTTTACTTTTGTAGTTTATCACTTAAATCCCAGCTGGTTTTCCTAAGACAGCTGCAGACCAAGAGGTGACACCAAGAGATGCTGCCTTTATAAAGCCCAAGAGACTCCTTGGGACCCTTTCCTTAAAATATCAAACTCTTGTGTTTACATAACTGAAGGGAACCACTTGTGATTTTTCAAGTAAGTATAAAGATTTGATCGTAAGATGACTTGCTATCCCCACCTCTATATTTAGGAGAGGCTAGAACGTTAATATTTGAAAGTATACTATTTCCATTAGCAGTTAGGGAAAGTGGCCATTTCTTCATAGAAGATCAATTTGAAAAAAATTTCAAAAGGCTGTAAGCATTCCTAGGAATAGGAATAAAAACCCTGGTTTATACACATAGTAAAGAAAAAAAGAAGGTAGAGACAAGGGATCTAGAAGGCTGATCCACTTTTCCACCAGGAAAAGGAAGAAAATGCTCTTCCCTTTCCCACATCTTCCATTTTCTATACCTTTTTAATTTCACCTTCCAGAAGGGGAAGCCAAGACTGAGAGGAGAGATACTGGGCTGAACTGGGGTTAACTGTAGAAACTGGATGAGAAGAGATTATGCTGGCCAAAAATATAAATCATTTTTAATTTGCAGCCTTCTAAACTAGTCCTGACATGGCTCCTCCTCAGGCATTGGCAACCCACTCCACAGCCAGATTGCCACAGGCAGCCTGCTGGGGAATTTCAGTGACGCATCAACCATTCACCCGCCCTCAGCAAAGTACACTCCCACATCCTCCTCCCTCCAGCTCGCTCAGCCTGGTCCTTTGGCGCCCAGAGCTGGGCACCCCACGGGGCCATTCCTCCCAACAGAGTCAGTCTTTCACCAATGGTCCCAAGCCCGAGATTCCCACTCCAGGCATTAACACATCCTCATGCTTTAGCTGATCTTGGTTATCAACTTTGGGTGAAAAAATGAGACCAAGCTTATTCACATCTTAGAAAGGAGTTTGTTAACCAGAATCATCTCTTGAAAATGGGATATGATTTATTAGACTTCAAATTATTTCACATTGATCTTGTTTCGTCCAGTCATCAAGAGTGAAAAATATTACAGTGAGTAATATACATTACTCCGCTGAACACAGCTAAGCCAGTGACTTGTACCAATGGCGTGGGGCTAAGTCAAAACAAAGAACCAAGCATTCTGGTTTCACAAATGAATGCACATGTCCAAACTTGTCAAATTTATACATTAAATATGTGCAGTTTTTTGTATATCAATTATACCTCAATAAAGTTGTTTGAAAAAAAAAAAGCCATCACTTAAGAGGAAGTAAGCTTTGACCAGCAAATTCTTCAGACCCTGATGAGAAGTGCAAGGGCTTCTGGTGCATACAATAATTATTATAATAATAATAACAGCAGCTAATATACACACATTTACAATGTACTTTACATAGATGATCTCATTTCAAATATGCAACAATCCTATGAGAGAAATCACTATTATTGCAATTTCACCAAGTAGGAAATTTCTATTTAACTAGCCCTTCAAGTGTCATTGAACTTACTCTAGTGTTCTACTCTTAGTACTGGAAAGCTGGGACTTTGGGGCCAGAAAGACTGATACTTAGAGTGGGTGGGCCCTTTCCCCCCACGCCACACCCACAGGCAGCTACCTTCCCTTTCCTGCAGCAGACAGGCCCCATCACATTCCACAGATGGGACCAAATGATTTCATATTGCTTTCAGCAGCTACATGAAGAGGCATATGACTAAAACAGCCTGTTGTACACATTTCTCAACAATTCCCACAATATTGCATTTACAGAATTCTCCACTTGAACAAGTTTTCTTTGGTTTAACTTTTCTGCAAAAGAGACCGCCTAAAACACTTTGGTATCGTGGCCTTCCTAGAATAATCCCTATAGGCACCAGTATTTGTCAAAACACAGACCATGTTGTCTGATAATAAACGCCAAGGAAGTGTATGAGAATTTAATCTCCAGGTAACCAAGGACAGAACAACCCTGAGCATGTATCTGCAAGTAAAATACTGTGCAGAACACTCCCTAATCACACTCTTTCCTAAGTGGAGCTCTCAGGAGAAGCCAACCTGTAGTGTTTACTATCATTTATGCTTCTGTATGCAAATTTGCATTACTTGTAAATGCACTGATCTTGCTGTTTATTGCCTAACAAGAAAGTGCTCACGGTATAAAATAGAGAATCAAAGAGTGTTTCCAGGGGCTAAACATTTCGGAGAACAAAAAAATAAACGAACAAAAAGAGGGAAGTGGGAAAACTTTTTCTGGAGAGATATTTGCCTTGAGTGACGCTTCCTCCCAAAGTAGAACTTGATTTCCAACTTCCGTCTCCTGGTAGAGGATTAATTTTGATAGTCCTTGCTGCACAGTGAGTGTAAAAGGTTTTCAGAGGCATCTGAAAGCAGAGGCTCAGCTGAGCAGGCTTCTTCTCCTTTCTTTTTTTTTTAATTTTATTTTATTATAGTAAGAACACTTAACATGATACTTACCCTCTTGACAAATTTTTAAGTGTACAAGACAGTATTGTTGACTAAGGTACAATGTTGTACATCAGACCTCCAGAATTTATTCATCTTGCTTAACTGAAACTTTGTGCCTGTTGTTTAGTAACTTCCCATTTCTCCCTCCCCTCAACACCTGGCAACCACCATTCCACTCGTTGATTCTATGAATTTGACTATTTTGGATACCTCATGTAAGTGGAATCATGCAGTATCTGTCCTTCTGTGACTGGCTTATTTCACTTAGCATAATGTCTTCAAGGTTCATCCCTGTTATTGCATACTGCAGAATTTCCTTATTTTTTAAGGATGAATAATATTCCATTGTATGTATATACCATATTTTCTTTATCCATTCATCCATCCATAGACATTTTGGTTGTTTCCACATTTTGGCTATTATGAATAGTGAGGCAATGAACATGGGAGTGCTAATATCTCTTCAAGATCATGATTTCAATTATTTTAGATAAATACCAGAAGTGGTATTGCTGGATCAAATGGCATTTTTATTTTTAATTTTTGAGGAACCCTCACACTGTTTTCCATAGTGGTTGCACCAGTTTGCATTCCCACCAACAGTGTGCAAGGGTTCCAATTTCTCTACATCCTCACCAACACTTGTTGTCTTTCCTTTATATATATATGTATATATATATATATATGTATATATATAAATATAATAATATGTATTATTATATTTATTATATACTGTATTTTATATATATATATATAAAATAACCATCCTGACAGGTGTGAGGTGATATCTCATTGTGGTAATGACTTGCATTAAATCTCAACAGACATTTTTATAAAAATAGAAAAAACAATTCTAAAATTTATATGGAATCACAAAGGACCACAGATAACCAAATCAATCTTTAAAAAGACCAAAGCTGGAGGCATCACACTTCCTGATTTCAAAATATATTACAAAGCTACAGTAATGAAAACAATGCATTACTGGCATAATGACAGATATATAGACCAATGGAACAGAATAGAGAGCCCAGAAATAAATCCAAGCACATATGGTCAACTGATCTTCAACAAGGGAGCCAAGAATACACAGTAGGGAAAGGATAGTCTCTTCAACAAAGGGTGTTGGGAAAACTGGATATCCTCACACAAAGGAATGAAACTGGACTCTTATCCTACACCATATACAAAAATCAAATCAAAATGCAGTAAAGGTTTAAACGCAAGACCTGTAATTGTAAAACTCCTAGGAGAAAACAGGAAAAGCTTCATGACACAGATCTTGACAAAGATTTCGTGGAGATGACACCAAAACACAGGCAACAAAACAAAAAAAACAACTGGGACTACATCAAACTAAAAGCTTCCACACAGCAAAGGTAGCAATCAACAGAGCAAAAAGGCAATCTACAGAATGAGAGAAAATATTTGTAAGCCATATATCTGATAAGGGGTTAATTTCCAAAATATATAAGGAACTCCTACAACTCAATAGAAAAAAAACCAATAACCTGATTTTAAAATGGGCTAAGGACTTGAATAGACATTTCTCCAAAGAAGACAGGCTGTCTCTTCTTGCTGCCCCTTTTACGTTAGCGCTGAGAGGTAGGCATCTGCACCTTGAAGTGTTAAGTCATATTTCAATGTCTGGAGAATCCTATAGGTTTTGACAATCACCAGCTCTTTGAAGACAGGAACGTTACCCATCTTTCTCATCCCCAGGTCTAGCACAATGCCAGGGAGGGGACGATTATTTGATGAATTGACTTGAGTCAAAATTAACACCCATCTGGCCTATGACACCCCCAGGAAGAGCAGAAGCTTAGTGGGGTACACGGAGTCAGCATAGTAGACCCAGAAGAACTGCCAGGTCTTCCCAAGCAGCATAACGAGGATATTATTCATTAATAAATCTAGACATGTCATATTTCTTGCTGTAAAGTCAAGGTAAATTATTTTCAAAAAGCATCAGAAAAAAGACAACAAATAATTAAAGTAGCCATGCATGTACCAAGGGAAGGTTAACAGTTAAGTTCTTTGCTGCTTCACCAAGGTTACTGTACTGGGCAATGTGAATACCTGAGGTCAACAGAGAGAATAGTTACTGAACTTTTCAGAACCGATCCAAATAGAAATCAACAAGATCTGTGGAATCTGGAAAACTTGTGTGTTCTGCCTGCAGGAGTAAATCTGTCTTTTGGTTTTATTTTATTTTATTCTTAATTTTTAAGAACGCAGTTGTCGTCATTCTGAGCGTAATGACAACGACAGCTGAAGCACACAGCAGTCCTGAGGATAAAAGGCGACCAGTTGCCTCCACAAGCCTCCTACTTTGAGGAAAACGTCTTTTTTGCTGGAACACAAGCACGTATGTTTGGCATGCCTTTCCTCAATCTTAAACTTGAAATATATGGGAGTTCTCCCTCATTCTAACCCGTCAAGCACAAATGAAACCACTTAACTCCCCCTCACATTGGCCCTCCCTCCTCACTCCCATTGCTACTTTGCAAAACCAGGTCCACATCACCTCTGGAATGATTCTGACAACAAGACTTCTGGTTGCCTCATTTTGCCCCTAGCCTTCTCCCTTAGGCTACTTCTGCTTGATGTAAGTTCCTTAAGTTCAGGCACCATGTCTATTCATTCCCGTACCAAGCACCTTGAGCAACGTGTACCAAGCACCTTGAGCAACGTCTACCACACTGTGAGACTCCTTTAACGTTTGATGACTGAGTGAGTGAATAACTGAATGAGCTTCCTAAATATTACTCATTGCATCATTCCTCTGCTCAGGTATCCTTAATGGCTGACTACAGCCTATCTCATCAAAATATAGTTGATTGTCATTATTCACACATTCTGTATTTGCCAATTTGCCTACTCGATAAAATTTATTTGTAATCCCAAAATCAATACTCAGGCACTTTCAAGATCATTCACAGACATTCTCAGAGCAGCAAAAAATTTGAGTTGCCCATCATGCGTGCTCCCAGCCGAGTTTGAACAAGGTGATACTCTGCCTTCCCGTCTTAGCTGTCAGACTATCAAGTGTCCTTTTTGTATCCTATTTAGTGCTATGTTTTTCACATTTTTGTGCTGTTTGTTGGTGATTTTGTTGTTTAAAATGGCCCCCAAGTGTAGTGCTGAAGTGCTATCTAGAGTTCCTAAGCATGAGAAGGTTGTGATGTACCTTCTGGAGAAATACATGTGTTAGATAATCTCTGTCAAGGCACAAGCTATAATGCTGTTGGCCATGAGTTCAATGTTGATGAATCAACAATATATATTACACTTGATGTCTTTAAACAGAAACACACATAAAACAAAGTTATATATCGATCAGTTGAAGAAAATGTTGCAACCAGAGGCTCATAGGAACTTAATACTGTGTTTCCCCTACAAGCAATGGTTCAGTATGCACTAATCCAGTGTTTGTGGTGAATTTATAGAACATGTTTACCATGAATAATTAGAATTGACTATAAATTGTCTCTAATTGCTTCCCAAGGACTTTAGTAATCTGACTGCACTAAGCCTATTAGCTCAGTCCCCCTTCCCCTTAGCAGACAGTATACTCTCCAGTCACCTTGTCACAACCAGAGCATGCTTCTCCACTCTGTGGTTCCTCTAGCCTTCTTTTGTGTTGTTTTACCATGTGGACCATCAGAGTCCTCTTCAGATTGCACCTTCTGCATGAAGTTCAGCCCCTATTAACAGATCCATCTTTGAACCTTTATTGTAACTGACCTTGTCTGTCTCACAGCACTTAACCTCATGCAAGCTGGATTTCTTCCCCACTTAATGTTGTTTGCTTCCCAGTTTGGTTATAATCACCTTAAAAGCAAGTACTGACCTCATATTTATATAAATTCCATTTATTTATACTTATTTATACCTATAGTTCCTACTTAATAATGCCTAAATGGTTTTAATCTGCCTTTTTTCATATTATATAGAATGATAGAACTATAAAGAGACTTAAAACTCTTCTAGGCCACCTCTCTAATTTTATAGATGAGGAAACCAAGTCCTGGCAAGTGATTTGCCCAAAAACATGTCATTTTTATGTCAAAAGCAGAAGTCAGTGCCGTGCCCTCAACACTGTGCATCTCCCACTGCTCCAACCCACTGTAATGAAACTCCTTCCACTGCCGTTTACTTTATATAGACAAATTTTCTCAATACTTAGTCCTACATTTACGAAAATGAAAAATAGGAATTAAATGAATGCTGAACCCCATCTCATTCTAGAAAATGATCATAATCATCTATAGACACAGGAACCAACTGGGGAAAAAGATAGCAACCACCCAGCTCCGTAAGAGATGCATTTCCAACAAGATTTTACTTTTATGTTAAATAATAATGTTTCAAGTTATTTTTCTTTTGGTCATTTGTATGCTATTTAATTTTTGCATTTAAGTGTTGTAGTCAGAGGAAATTTAAAAAATAATTTAAGTTTCAGTACATATTTTTGTAACAGAAAAGTATGATAAGGTAATTAAGACAAGACTTTCAAAAATAAGATAATATATTAGGATAACATTAGAAAGGAAGAGTGGAATATAAATATAACTTTAAGAAGCTAACAAAATTACATCAGATGGAGGGAGGGACCAAAATGGTGACATACAAGGCCCCTGAACTTCTCTTCTCCCCCAGATGCACTGAATGTGCATCTACATACAGAGCAATTCCCTCTGAGAGAAAGCCAGAAACTGAGTGATGCCTACACATTGGGTGGAAGAGAAAATACCCACATCGAAATGGATAGGAATGTCTGAGACATTATCTTGCCATAAACCCCATCCCCCAGCACAGTGCCATACAATTGGGAGGGAACTCCCAACTCCTGGTTTCTCCCTGAAGAGAGAAGGGTTGGGACCATACATCTAGCCCTCCAACTTTGATGACTACCACCTGAGAGATGGGCCTTCAAAACACTTGGCTCTGAAAGCCAACAGGGCTTGAGTCCCACAGGACTATAGCAAACAAAGAAGCAGTTGTTGCTTGCAGTGGCTATTCCCCCAGGGCTCAGCACAAAAGGAACAGGCGAAAATGCCCATCTCCTAGTCTTTCACTGGAAGGGATTTGTCTGACATTTCACAACCTGCTGCCTAACGGTCCAGCTTCCAATTAGCATGTGTCTAGATGCTGACTGCATCTTCTCTGGAGTCCTAAAGAGCTGGTGGGCACTTTCCCCACCTTCTCCCTTCTGCTCCCTCCAACAAAAAACCAAGTCACCCTATCTCCCTAGAAGGAGCTCATCCACACACCTAGCCCTGCAACTTTTACAGCTGCCACCCAAAAGACCAGCCCCCAAATCACCTAGCTCTGACAGCCCACAAGGGGGGGATACTGAAGGGTATTGACACACCTTCAACTCTGGAGCCACTAAGAATAAAGATGGCAGCTTGGAGAACCACAAAGATTTGAGAAACAACCAGGAGCTCGGCCAAGCTGATTGACAAGATTCATCTCCTACACAACACCAGTCTGACAAGACTGGGAGAGGTGACTGTTTTATCTAATGCACAGAAACCAACACAGAGAGTCAAGGAAAATGAAGAAACAAGGGAACATGTTTCAAGGAAAAAAAAAAAAAAAAAACAAGATAAATCTCCAGAAATAGATCTTAATGAAACAGAGATTTACCCAATAGAGTCAAAATAACGGTCAGAAAGATGCTCATCTAGGTCAGGTGAGCATGCACGAACAAAGTAAGAATTTTAACAAAGACACAGAAAATATAAAAATGTACCAAACAGATATTGTAGAGCTGAAGAATACAGTAACTGGACTGAAAAACTCAACAGAGAGGTTCAACAGCAAACAGCAGGACAGATCAGTGGAAGAAGAGATCAATGAATACAAAGACAGCGGAGGGGAAGTCATCTAGTCAAAGGAACAAAGAGAAAAAAGAATGAAAAAGAGTGAAGACAGCTTAAGGGACTTATGGAACAACATCAACCAGATCAATATTCTCTTCTCCAGAAGGAGAAAAGAGAGAGAAAGGGGCAGAAAGTTTATTCAAGGAAATAATGGCTGAAACCTTTCTGAACCTGGGGAAAGAAACAAACATCCAGATCCAAGAAGCCCAAAAAGTACCAAATAAGATGAACTAAAGAGACCCACACCAAGGCACATTATAATCAAATTGTCAAAAGTTAAAGAAAAGAAGAGAATCTTACCAGCAAGTGAAACACAACTTGTTAAGTACAAGGGAACCCATAGAAGACTATCAGCAGGTTTTTCAGCAGACACTTTACAGGCCAGAGGGGAGTGGCATGACATATTCAAAGTGCTCAAAGAAAAAAACTGCTGACCAGGAATACTCCACCTGGTAAAGCTGTCCTTCAGAATTGAAGGAGAGAGAAAGAGTTTCCCACACAAGCAAAAGCTGACAAAGCTCAGCACACTACACCAGCCTTACAAGAAGTGTTAGAGGGACTTCTTCAAGCTGATACGAAAGGATGCTAACTGGTAACATGAAAACATATGAAAGCATACAACTCACTGGTAAAGGTAAACGTATAATTAACTTCAGAATACTCCAAGATTGCAAGAGTTGTGGGTTAAATCACTTATAACTCTAGTATAAAGGTTAAAAGACAAAAGTATTAAAAATATAACCAAAATACTTTGTCAATGGATATGCAATATAAAAGATGTAAATTGTGACAACGCAAACTGGTGCAATCACTAGGGAAAACAGTATGGAGATTTCTCAAAAAATTAAAAATAGAAATATCATATGATCCAGCTATTCCACTTCTGGGTATTTATCCAAAGAACATGAAATCAACAATTCAAAGACATATATGCACCCCTATGTTTGTCACAGTATTATTCACAATAGCCAAGACTTGGAAGCAACCCAAGTGTCCCTCAATGGATGAATGGATAAAGAACATTCCATTGTGTGTGTGTGTGTATATATATACACACACACACACAATGGAATACTATTCAGCTATAAAAAAAAGATTAAATCTTGCCATTTGTGACAACACGGACGGACCTTGAGGGTATTATGCTAAGTGAAATAAGTCAGACAGAGAAAGACAAAAACTGTGGGATTTCACTCACATGTGGAAGATAAACAAACAAACAAACACATAGGTAAGGAGAACAGATTGGTGTTTACTAGAGGGGAAAAGGATGGGGGGAGGGCGAAAGAGGCAAAGGGGCACATACGTATGGTGACGGATAAAAACTAGGCTATTGGTGATGAACATGATGCAGTCTCTGCAGAAGCTGAAACATAACGGTGTACACTTGAATTTTACACAATGGTATAAGCCAATATGACCTCAATAAAATAATTTTTTTAAAAAAACATAAAATGTGGGGAGGGGAGTGTAAAAAAGTAGAGCTTTTGTATGTATTCAAAGTTAAGTTGTTATCAGCTTAAAACAGACTGGTAGAACTATAACAGTTTAAAATGTCATTATGTACAACACACTAGAAATTACATTTGCAACTACTTAAACACACAGTGGAAAAGTGTAGGTGTCAACTTCAAAATGTATGAGAAGGAATAGTGTTGCCCAAGTATTTTAAGGAGTCTGTGAGCAAAACCATCTGACCATCATGGCTCTAAGCTGCCTGCGGTTGTGTGTTGGCTAAAGGCACTCAGATTGTCTGTTGGATACCACTCATGTGACGCCACCTGCTGCTCCTGCCCTGACAGCCTCAACTGGCTTGCCCTTCGCAGAACAGCTCACCTGGATTCCCCCAGACTTCAGGACTAACAGCATAAAAAAGAAAAAAAAACACCTTATGGTTTTGTTGGAAAAACCATATGGAAAAAAACACCTACTTATGGTGTTCAGTAGCCCAGAACCTAGAGAGAGATGAGAATGCGGGTGGGGAGAGTTCTGAGAGGAAGTGGGATTTGAAGGTCCGTGTAAAACCTGAGCACCTTGTGCCTAGCAAACAGGCTACAGTGGTTAGAGCAAACCCCATCTTCAAGGACCAGTTGACGAAGGCTGCCCTGCACCCAGCTGCGCGGGACTTCTGAGGTCAGGAGGTAGAAGGGCAGACTCAGCTCTTCCATCAGAGAAGATTACAGGGTGACGAAGGGATTTGAAGTCTCCCAGGGCAGCTAGTGTACAGTCTTGGTGCAAACTTAGGGCCTCTTTTCCAGGCGTAGAAATTGGCTGTGCAAGTGACCATTACAGCCGGAATGCTATTTTTAAAATACAAAATCATGCATTTCCCTACCTTAACACCTTTCAGTGATTTCCTATAACTTTCAGGCTGACATTCAAACTCTTAACTTAGTACACAAGTGCCTCATGGTCTGGCCCCTGCCTTCCTCTCTAGCCTCGCCTCTCCACACTCCCAGGAAGCACCCTGCGTTCATTCTGGCCTTCCCCAATGGCCAATAGGTCTCCGCTGTCGCTGGCTGTTGCCCCAACTCAGTGACTAGACAAATGATAGTGTGTCTGCCTGGACAGCTCTTCCTACTTCTTCACCTGTCCAATTCCTCTTCTTTCAAGACACAACTTAAGCACCCTCTCCCAGGCCTCAAATTTTTATTCTTTTCTTCTTTGTGTCCTCAGAGCAACCCTAATCCAGCACTCATTGTCTTGTGCTATATTCATTCACTCACTTGCTAGCACTCCTTGTAATTTTCTAGCAGGCAAGGCCTGGCACCCTAGAGGTAAATCAATGAGTAAAGGAGAAAATAAATTAATACGTAAATTGTTAAAAATTATATACAAGGAACAGGGAGATAGAGGACTTGAGGCAAGAAATAGCAAGAAATAAGGAAGCAAGAAGAGCAGGGTGGAAACTGAAGAGACAGAGGGGCAGAGGGAAGCAATGGGCTCTTCTCACATGCTTCCCATCGCACCACACAGGCTTCCATCCCTGCTTAGCGTCCTGTGGCTTTGCCGTAACAGCCCAGCAGGGCTCAAAAACCAGCCCTGCCACTTTTAGCTGTGTGACCTGGTGTAAATTACTAACCCTCTCTAAACCCCAGTTTCCTCATCTCTGACATGGAGATAATATTAACCTCGGTCATAGACTTGTTACGAAGATTCAGTCAGATGATGCTTGGGATACACCTGACAGTACCTTGCACGTGATAAACACACGGTAAAAGTTAGCTAAAAACGCCTTTCTAGCTAATGTTGAGGAATAAGAGAAGAGGCTTTTTCTTAGGCCCCATAAAGCAGATGGCCAGGACTAGGACCTTGGACAAATCTGATATGAGGTCACTATCTGATCCGGACATTTGAGCTCAGTGCTGAGAGCAGCAGAGCAAACCCAATGAGCCGTGTTACCGTCACTCGACTCCATTCTTTAGCTGAAAGATAACAGCAATTGCAAGCATGGCGTGGGGTCGGAAGATTTTGATATTTCTATGTTAATGACATAGTTTTGGTGTTTCATCTTTAGAAAGAAAGCAAAAAATCGTATGAGGTTGCCACATGAAAGATCTAAGGAAGATCCAGCCCCACAGCAAAGATGCTTCACTTAATGGAGACTGCACTCGGCAAGCCTCCTGATGTTGCCAAGAAATTCTCCTCAAGTGAACAGTGTTTGCCTATTGACCCATCCACTAGGTTGGATTTGGAGGTAAAGTATTATCCAGTGAGATTAATTATTATACCCCATTGGACTGGATGCCTCCACCATGCATCAGTTCTCTTGGTTGGTCACATATTAACAATCATCGTGTTGACATTCTAAACATGCGGCCTGATTAGTCGTTCCTGGCAGCAGTGGCTGATAGCAGTTCCTGGAATCTGCTTACTGGGTGATTACATAACAGCTACACCTAGCTGCCCAGCGAGTCACAATATTTCCTGATGTTTGACCCGAAGAGTGTCATATGGACCAGACGGACCTCTTTAGTATTTGCTTAACATGTTTTGCTTTCATGACCTTGGTGGCTTTGCTCCCTCTCTTTCCTCTACCCCAAATGGCCTTTCCTCCTCTCCAGTTGTTTAAATTCTAGAAGTCTTTTAAGGTTCAGGTCAAATGCTCCTTTTGTCTGTTGTCAATCCAAGTAAAAAATACTTTGCTTCTGAATTCCCACTGTATTTTATTTTCTGTACAGTGGCCTTTGCTTTATATCCTGTATTTTCCTTACTAGCACAATGCCTTACACAGTTGGCACTAAATAAGAGTTTATTGAAGGCATGAACTAGTGACCCACTACAACTAAGGCTACTATAGATCACTTGAAAAGGTAAACAGACATATCATGTTAATGAAAAGAAAACACTTTACTCCCTATGAGGAAATCCTGCTTTTTAACCAACAGCTAAGTCCACTTCCTGCTCATGTGCCTCCCGAAGGGCTTGGGAAGGAGACTCTAGGCAGAATGAATTCTAGAATTTCATCTCTCACTTGTCACCAAAATAGCTCGGCCTTGTTCTCACTTCTTGGATATTGAAGCACTGCTCTAAGTAGTGCAGCAGAATTCAGAAGTAGGGAAACTGGGAAATGATGGATTTAAGTTGGAGCTCTGGACTGAAAAAAGAGCAAAGATGCTCTCCACTCGTCCCCTTTATTGATATTCTCATTCCCAGATGTACAGCTAGGTCAGGGGAGAAGTTGAGAGGATAATAGAGGATGTTTATATGGACTCAGGTATTAGATGATATTAAGAAATTATTTCAGCTTTGTCAGATTGAGCAATGACATGCTTGTTATGAAATATAAAAGCTTTATCAGTTAGAGATGCATGCTGTGAAATGACATGATTTCTGGGATTTGCTTTGAAATACTCAAGAGAAAAAAAGAGGAATGGAAAGGAATAATGGTTGGCAAATAAAGATTGGCAAAAGTTGATAACTGTTGAGTTAGCTGATTAGTACGTGGGAGTTCATTATACTATTCTCTCCACTTTTGTGTGCTAAAACATTTCTATAATAAAAAATTTAAAAGAAAATAGTTTTTTAAGGCAATAGTTATCTTCATATAGCAGATCTCCAAATAGGATTTTTGCCTGAAATGACAAATAAGGAAGAGAAAAGGGAATTTTTACTGTCTAGATCACCAGTCTGTGCCATTTCATTTAATCCAGACTATTCTAAATCACTGCTGTTACGTTCTATGGTAAGTCAGTCAGAAAGTTATACTTATATAGCACAACCTGGAATAGATATCTATGCTTTTAACTTAAAGCACACTAAAGTTATTTACATTGGGTCCTTACTCAAGATTTCAGCCTTATTCCACTAGACTTGTTCTTTGGTGGTGTTTGTTTGTTGTTTCTTGAAGTTATAGTTACGTTTTTAAAAACATCAGTTATACTTAACAAAAGGGGGCGGGGGGAGGAAAAGATGGAGGAAAAAGGAAATGAGAAGTAGCCTATAGATTAGTAAATTTCCTGGTAGGGTATCCTGGTAATAATCTAGGTAAACACTTAATTATCCAGCATACCTGGCCCTAATTTAAATTGAGCTCTGTACCATTAATCAAATAAAATGTGTCTTTTACAGAAGTTAATTAAAAACCCTGTCCTTTCCTCTACCCTTTTTTTCCAACATCAGGCAAAGGTCAAAAAAATTCAGAACTTTTCTCCTTAGCTTTAGAGAAAACAGCCCCAAATTTTTATTCACTGAGTAACTTAAGGCACCAAAAGGATTTGTCATGTTAAATGTTGCTTTTTCACAGAGATAAGGAGAACAGATTAATGGTTACCAGAGGAAAAGGGGTGGGGGGAGCGCAAAAGGGGTAAAGGGGCACATATGTATAGTGACAGATGAAAACTATTGATTCGCCTAATAGAATTGGTTTGGCCAACTTAATTCAGGAAAAGGAACGTTCCAGTTACGTTTAAAAAAAAAACCTTAGTAAGCCCATTTATCAGCTGCTACTCGCGTAGAAAGAATTTTACAGTTTGGTGGCCTGATAGTGCTTCAGCAGATCAAGGCTTTGAGAAGTGGGATTGACTAAGCTCAGCTTAAAGAAGCCAGTAGAAACTTTGAAACCAGTGTCAGCCTACATCTTCACGTTCCTCTGTACATCTTAGTATATCAGGCTGTAGTAGCCATCCAAATCTTTCAGAAAAATCATCTAATTCGGCATTTCCCAAATATGTTTACAGAACTGAGATATTATTAATCATTACCTGAAAAAGGACTTCACGGTCAAATGAAGCTGGGGAAATTCTGGGTCAAACCAAGTTCAAATGTCTCTTCACTTTGGGACTTTCTAGAGTCTTGAGTATGATAATAGGTATTATGGAGCTTCAAGAAGAGAAATGTCATAAGACCAGTGCAATGTTCAGAAATCATCTTTAGAATCAACATTCCAAAAATATATTCATGACTATGATCTGGAAATACACCCAGGTATATATACACATACACAAATAGATATATGAACATACTAGAAGATAAGAGTGAACCATTTTTTTCACTGGTATGAACAGATATAAAGACAACTCAAATTGTGTGCCAGCAAGCCAAGGAATATCTCCCTTTCATTTAAAGAAGCAAGAAAGACCTATTTTTCCAGCAGCCCTTCAGATTGTGGATTCTGGGCACCTAGCTACTTCCTGCTCTAAAAACAGCAAATCCAGGAACTGAGAAGCTGATAAGGAAGGCCATGTCCTTTTTGCTGATTTTAGATAATGAGCATTCAGTACTGTGGCAAAGAAGCAGGCTCCCCGTAAACTCCAGGAAACTTACTAAGATCTGGCCCTGATTTTCTGTAAAACCTGGAAAGAAATCAGTAGATAAATTACGTTTTTTCTTTTTTTTCCTCAATTAGAGTCAAGTGAGGCCCACTTAGCTATCTCAAAGGCCATAGCTATCTACTCAAAGAGCATTTAGTAGTAAGTACACTGTGAGTGATGATGATCACAGCTGCCAAATGGGTGCTTCATGTGGTGAATTTGACCATCTTAGCTGTCTTGACATGATACCAACCAAAACCATTCCACTCCAATGATTACAACTCGGCTTTTATAATAACAACAGTAATAATAATTGAGACCATGACTAGAGCTAACCCCTGAACTGGGTGGCCTTCAATTCTAATCACTTTGTCCGCTGGGACCATCACCACCGATATTACAGGAATAGCGTGAGCACAGGATTGATATCATGGACCCGTTTATTGATGCATTACATTTAGTCACAACCTCAATTTCTTTTTCCATTTATTATTTGTTGGAGAGGAAAACTAAAGCATTTAGCCTAAGTTGTTCATATCTTTGGTACACTCCAGCAAAACTCTTCCTCTCGCTACTCCTGAAAAAAAAAGAAGCAAATGCAAACTGCCGTTACACACAGCGCAAACGCCCTAACCCATGAGCCAAGTACTCACCTTGCTGTCATTCATAGTAGGAAGGAGTATGATACATAAAAGCATAGCTAAAAACTCAATACCTGACATTTTTGGAGGGTTTCTTTTTTTGCTTTTTATATCTTTTATTAAGTATGAACATTTGCTGTAGAATAATACATGCATACCATCATTTCTTGGATTTGATTGTATTTGTTTATTTCCTGTCAGTTATAGTCACTGATTCTATATAAGAAAAAATGCTCATAAGTGATCTTTTTTAATATTTTAAGTAGATAAATTATTTTCTTTTAGGAAAAGGAAATAAGACATTACTTCCATTGGAGTTACTCACTGCTGCCACTGTTTATTTTGTGGATACCAACCCCTCATGCCAAGGATCTGGTCTCCAACTATCCTCCAGTGTGCCAGTATGTGGAATACTAGAGCAGTCGGCACTAGTTCTATGGGGAGACAAGACTTCTCGATGTGGTCCCAGATTGGAGTAAAGGAGCAGACAACAGAAAAGGGAGACAAGTAACTAAGGGATGTGATCAAAAGGAAATCCAGAGGACTCCTCAAGGGAGCCATAAAATTGATTTTTTGATAATGCCAAGTTTCTGTCGCTATATATAAATCAGAACTGATTAATGGGACACAGTATCTCAGGTACTCAAAGCAAGGACAGGTCCTAACCCCTAGATGGGCAGCCTGGTTAGAGCAGGAGTTGGGGCATTTTTTGTTGTTTTTTTTTCTCTCTGGACGTAGATCCAACCCCTACATAAGTAAGTACTGTTTGAATCCACACAGTCAACTTGAGAATATATTTTCAAGAACACGTAAGGTAAAAAAAAAAAGGAGTGAAAGACCTGTATAATGTTTGAATTTTGAATAACATGTAGCTTCCAGCTTCCAACTAATAAATTGATGGAAATTAGATATTTCTCATCTATTTAAGACTAGAGAGAAAAGTCACTTCCATGTGATTATATAAAAACGTATTAAGTTTTTGTATTATCAGCAACGAGTGCCCTCCATATTTTTCTCTTTTTTTAGTTCTGTTATATGAAGGAAAGAAATTTTCAGCACAAAATTATAAAAGATGGTAGTCAAAAAAAATCTCTTATTTGGAAGTTGATGTGTTACAGCAGTCCTGAGAAACTACAATGACTTTTAAAACCAAACTAACTTTTATGAGCCCAGAATTCTATGTAACAACTTTATGAAAGGATTTGGGGTGAGATAAAAGGAAATATTCAGTCAAAATCTAAGAATAAAGACAAGGTCAAATTAAACTGTGTTTATCAACAGCTATGGATTAGTAACAAAAGTACACATTTTCTTATTTAAAAATATATATTACTTTAAATATTTTCTTTTAAATAAGCTTTGCTGCATTGTTTGTGTTTAAAAAAGAAATTTTTTATGAAGAAAATTAGAAGATAAGGAAATATGTTATCTCAGTTTACCAAAGATTACGCCTAGTTCCAGAATGTAATCAAGGTAACCCATCACTATCCAAAAGAGAGCCTAATTAGTTTAATTAAAAAGTGAGAGCCAGCCCTGATGGCCTAGTAGTTAAAGTTTGGCACGCCCTGCCTTGGCAGCCTGAGTTCGGTTCCCAGGCACAGAAACACACCACTCGTCTGTCAATAGCCATGCTGTGGCGGCAGCTCACATACAAGAACCAGAAGAACTTACAACTACACACAACTAAAGGAGGAAGATCAGCTGCAGATGTTAGTGAAGGGCAAATCTTCCCCTCCAAAAAGAAAAAAAAAGCAAGTTAACCTCCTGAAAATAGAATCTGCAAATCAGAAATGCTATCGAGTAATTTCAAATATCACAGTCCCTTTAAAGATTCTTAACTGGTGGTCAGAACTGGCTAGGAAAAAAGGCATACCCAGCTAATACCCGCAGCCTTTGATGGGAAAATTCTGTCTCATCTTGACACTGAGGTGGTCAGGGAAGTATACTTACAGAAAGTCACTGGTGACCAGTCCAGCCCTTCACAAGCATGGTCTGTTGTCTTCTGTTGATGACAAAATGACAATATGTGTAAAGACATATTAGCTCATGGATTTTCATGTTTTCCACTCTCTTTTTCTTCAGTTTTACCTCTTCTCCATGTAGCCCAGACCAGCCTCTACCTGGATCATTCTCCTGTAGTCTGGGTGCCAGCCTCAGCTCTACTCATACTGTTGCTGAAACAGAGTCCAAGAGGGAACTAGGTTGCAGTGGTCGCCAAGCCAACTGAAGCAGCTACTGGGGCAAGAATTGAGAGTCAAATCTAAGCCCATAAAACCCAGATAAGCAAAAAGTTAGGTGCAATCTTGCAGGATGGAGGAACAGAGCTAAGGTTGAAGAGTGGAGGGTGGAGATATGGCCAGAGATCAGATCCAACTCTGACAGCAATCTAGTACCTTTGGAGGGGTGGAGATTGGGAAAGGGGGCAAAAGCAGCCAGAAGCCTCAAAGACCACCATCAAACTTGATTCATTACGACAAATGGAAGACTCTAGTCATGGCACACCAGTGCAAACAGCATGTTATCTGGGAGCATTTTCAAGGCATCCTTATGCTACTGCCTCCCTGCTATTCTTCTAAGCAAGGATGTATCTACAAATAACATTTTCTAGTTTTCTAGAATCATCCATCTTGAGAAAAATACCTGGAAGTCATAATAAGAAAGATAAGAATTGAATCTTTGTCTTTGGGAAGTAAACATCCTGATATGGATAAACTGGAAATGATTAATGCTTGTCTTCTTTCCTTGCCAAAAGACAAGTATTTGCTTAATTGAATCGAGACAGAAAGGCTGTTCTCCATATATGGAATGGAACCTAAGCTACTTTTATAGGCAGAAAAAATTAAGTTCTCATCAGATTATCTATGGAAGGAGTCCAACATTGGAACAATAACTTCCAACGTTGGAAGCTCCATGGAAAATGGTTACACATCAAATACAAAGCCAGTTCAAGTGAATTCTCTGTACCGGAACTCCATGGATACCACAGAAATATGAGGATGGAAACAAAAGATAAATGTGGAGAAGTGAAAAGGAGTAGCATAGACAGAAACAGTGGAAAGATTTTGATGGAAGAAATAAAGCTAAGGAGGATTTTCCATTTATTTTTTGGTAGAATATTGGCACCCTGACTGAGTCTGACCATTCTGTTATGAGGGCAGCAGCCTCTATGCCCTTTGTGGTCACATTTTATTCTTACACCCATGAGAATTTAATCCAACTCAATTTCTTGCACATAACCCTAGTTTATTTAGTACAGATTATGTTAAAATCTGTATTGGAAGAATGAGTAATTGAATTAATGTGTGGCTTGAATATTATCTATCCTTTTTACTTTTCCACTTCCTTCCTTCAGTTATCCTTTATTTTGTTGATGTTTTACATTCATTTTGCACTTTGCAAGTTGTATGAGGAAAACTTATTTTGGTACATAATGAGGGAGCTTTTGTTGACTGTTCTGTACACTCCAGATTTTTTTTGAGCTTTTTTCTATCTTCCATATTCCATGAAAACCAAAAAAAAAAAGTGTATAGGTCATTTTATTTCTACATTTATTAATGAAGTTCAACAAACTCTTCTTTATAAATCTGTCTTTTTCCCATTTTGCATGAGTTTGGAAGCCACAATAATGTCAATGTTGTCTCGATATTAAATCTTAGTCCAAAAGAACCAAAGCTCATTCTTCATGAATGCATATTTGATATGTCTCAGTTGTTTTTTGTAAACATTTCAAGCAATACGGAAGAATACAAAAAAGAGAATGAATACCACACGAAGTCCAGCACCCAGAGATTTCCAGTGTTAGCATTTTCCTGAACACACACCCCAATGTATTTCTGTGCCTAGAGACACATGGAAATGAATATACAGTTTTACACGAAAGGGGTCTTTCCACGCAGGCTGTTTGAAACAAATTTTTTCACTCCACTGTATCTTAGGCATAATTCCGCATTCATCAATACAGAACTCCCCGCAGCAAGGCTGATGTGATGCGGCCCTGCCTTCCTCTCCTGGCTCACCTGCAACCTCATCCCCTTCGGTCATCACACTTCAACTGGCCTCCTTGTTATTCCTCAAGCACAGGAAGCCCCTTCCTTCCTCAGGGCCTCTGTCTTTCCTGTCTCTGCGTCTCTGCAACACTGCTCCTCCAGCTCCTTCTTTGACAGGCCACCCCGTGTTTTCATTTATGTCTCAGCTCTAAGGTCCCCTCTCAGAGAAGTCTTCCTCCAAGTCTCTATGTGAAGGGGCCACATAATCACTCTACATCTCATCTCTCTGATTATTATCACCATTATTTTATCTCTGTCCAAAATTGTCTTATTAATTTGTCCAGAGCAAAAATGACCAGGGCATTTTTCTAATGAATCCTTTGAACAGCAATGAGGAGATTAATAAACCGACCAACTAATGGTACTTCAAGTAAATCAAAAAGTTATCAGAACCTAAGACTCCAAGGACAATGGACATTGCTTTAGAATAACTTAGAGATGATTAACTTATATCTCCTGACAGAAAAAAGCAACTGCAATTTCCTCCAGAGCATAGCAAGTATCCTCACAGTTATTGCTTACAAGTTA
This sequence comes from Ceratotherium simum simum, assembly GCF_057802395.1. Taxonomy (NCBI): domain Eukaryota; kingdom Metazoa; phylum Chordata; class Mammalia; order Perissodactyla; family Rhinocerotidae; genus Ceratotherium; species Ceratotherium simum. The sequence goes on along the minus strand of NC_141914.1, from coordinate 6,637,718 downwards.
AAGATGCAAGCCAGCCTGCCAAAGCTTTTCTTATTATCGTATTTCTAAACTGTAGGAGAGTTGGTAAAATCTAAATTTTAACATGACATTAAGCTTCCAATTAATTCAATTAACTTTATGTTGTAAGGAGGATTTAAAGCTCAGCTTAAATGACCAGCCCTCTAAGGTATAAAAATAGTAATAAAAAGCTTTTTTTCAAAAACCAACTGATCAATAAACAATCCAGTAACAGAATCTATAGCCAGATTTTCTGAGTAGTTATAAGTGAAAATAATATTATCACTTGAGGAAAAATATTCATCTCTTCTATGAGAAAAAATATTGTTTTAAGAAACATTTGAAAATAATGACCTGGTTCAATTAACATGAATACCTTGGAAATCAGATGAAAAAGGAAACTACTGATCCTAAAAATCATTTAATAAAAAGCAATTCATTTAATTTAAAATAAAAATGAAAACCACTATCATGAGGGTTTTTTTTTTTTTTTTTTGGTTGTTTCTCAGTCATAAACCCACAGGGCTCTAAGACTCTTATCTAGAAGTGTTCATTAGAGCAGCCTGAAAAATGTGAACATTAGGCAATAATGCTTGAAAATGTCTACAATAAGAAATAATTAGTAGGAAAAAACTGCTGTAGGATTCACCACAAAGTGCTTATAATTCATTTAACTGAAAAATGTATTTTCCAATTTAAAAGATATTTGAAAATTAAACATTTCCTTCTTCCTGCTGAATTGTATTTTTTTAGGCAATTTGTGATCTGCAGTTGGCCCTGGTAACTACTAAATATGGACTTGTCACCTCTACTCAGAACTTGAACCCATTAAGGGAGTAAAGCATTGTTATTTCATGATTCTGTAAAAAGTTCACTTGTAGAAATACCTGCTGTAATTCAAGTATTGCACTGAGCATTCTGAGGTTGCCAAATGAAATTAAATGGTGAGATTAACAATTTTGGAGATGGTTGTTTTGTGCTCCTGGGGACAATTAACTTTCTGTCCTTTTATTAAACACATTACAAGGACTGCAGTTTTCAGGGATCTTCTCTTTACTCCCCCAAATAACAATAATCAAAGTCTCCCATTCCACTTGCAGAACATGATATTCAATCTTTTACAGGATCCTCCCTCCATGTATTCTTAAGGGTCCCAATGATTGCATACAGATGTTCTGCAAGTCTGTGTAGGTTGTCATACATCCATTGTCAGTTCAGGCTCCAGGCATCTCTGCTGCTGCACCTCTCCAAAGCCCAGGCAACTTCACTGAAGACAAGGACATTCTAAAGGGAAATTTAAAGTCAGACAAAGAAAGTTTAAAATTGGATATCAGTTATTCCTACTACTAGGGAGAACTGGTCACGTCTTCACTGGAAGTCTCTCAACTCATCTTCTCTTTAGTGTCGTAGCTTGCTGCCATCTGCAGGGTCCATCTTACCTAGACAGAAGAATCTCAAAGAGGCCCTCAGCTTCCATTACTTCTCCACTTAATTAACATGAGATCATAAAATTTGCAGAGACACCACTCTGCCCACAACAGAGTCAAGGTTTGCTGTTATAGAACAGCTGAGCCTCTCCTTGTCTGTAACTTGTCCATTCCAAATGACATTTTGGACTTACCTATGGATAACTTGAAGGGGCATTAAGGTTTTGCCCAAAAGAAAGGCACAACCCTGACCAAAAGATAATTATGCCCCCCCCCACCTTAGAGCAACAGAGAAAATCACTAACAGCTTTAAAATAGTAACCTGATAGTTTGAATGAATAAATTAGGTCTACAATCTGGATAGATCTGGAAAATAAAAGAATGTTGTCGAATAATAGTATGAAATAATTTATGTAAATATATTTTATATAAATATACAAATGGACAGTAAGTTATAGGAACATGAGCAGGGAGGCTCTTCATCAATCTTAAAATATTGGTTGTCTCTGGGGAAAAAGAGAGGAGAATGGGATAGAGGATGTGCTATATATGGGGCTTCAACTCTATAAGATTTTATTTTCAAAAAGAAAATGAAAACAGCGACCGGCCCGGTGGCGCAAGTGGTTTAGCGCGCGTGCTCCGCTGGGCGGTCCAGGGTTCGCAGGTTTGGATCCCAGGCGTGCACCAATGCACCGCTTGGCAAGCCATGCTGTCGAGGCATCCCATATAAAGTGGAGGAAGATGGGCACGGGTGTTAGCCCAGGGCCAGTCTTCCTCGGCAAAAAAAGAGGAGGATTGGCAGATGTTAGCACAGGGCTGATCTTCCTCACAAAAAGAAAAAGAAAAGAAAACATGAAAACAAACATGGCAAAATATTAACATATTATAAATCTAGGTGGTAGATAAATGAATGAATAAAGATATTTAGCAGTTCTAGTTCTGGTATTCGCAAAGTAGTTTGTAGCCGAGAAACATAGAAACAACCTCCTATAGAAACAACCATAAACTCTGAACAAGATATAAGAAATAACAATTCAAAGTCACTGTAGAATGACCAGAAGAAGGTAGAAACTGGAGGAAGGAATCATATCGTGTGTAACCTCAGTATATAAGGCTTTTCCACTGAGGATATTCCCTGGTCTGCACGGCTCACCAAGAATTCAAACAGAAACCTACAGGCTTGTTGGTTTGAGCCGTCAGAAGATAGAGTTTGGCTCCCAGGATCCTAGTGGAAAATAACAACTGGAAGACTGAAAGTAGTTAGCAGAGATTTGATCAACTGCACTCTATTTGGAGGAAGAATCTGAAGTCTGGAATACGGGCTTGGTAAACATCTTGGGCTTCCCACACACTCACCCAGACAAAACTGAAGACCAATCTTCTACCTCACAACCTTAAAATCAAATTTCAGTTTATCGTCCAGTAATTTAATTGCCTACTATGTTATTATATACTAGATAGACATAGGGAATGATAAATTATAGAGACTGTGGATTCTATCCTCTTCTTCTGAAGTGTGTTGACTTCTTTTTCTGGCAGGAAATTAAATTACTACATGTGCAAACCCCAGCTCCCAGGCAATCCCACAGTAGTGGTGGTGGTGATGGCAGTAGGGGCTAGGCAGAAGGAGGGGAACCCTTCTCTCTTACCAGATGGCCTGATTCTCAGTGGTGCCAATGATGTGCAAGGAATCCCATTGCTTTTTTCCTCTCTATCCTATTGCTGCTTAACCCCAGAAGCAGAGGCAGTTGTAGGAAATGTGCAACAGAGTGGGGAGACTAAAGCCCCAGCTTTCCTGCCAGAGGAATGGGGATAAGGGGTGGATACTGGCAGCCAGAAAGTGTCAGGATGGAGCTAAAGAAAATGATCCCATAAGATTCTTTGAAAACAATGATAAAATTAATAAACCTCTAACTAGACTGACAAAGAAAAAGAGAGAAGCCACGAATTAACAATATCAGGGACAAATTAAGGGATATCGCTACAGACCCTGCAGACACCAAAAGGATAATAAGAGAAACTACAAACAACTCTACACACATAAATTTGACAATGTAGATAAACGGACTAATTTCTCAAAAAAACACAAACTACCACAATTCACCTAACGTGAAATTCATAATTTGAATGACTTTATATTGATTAAAGAAATTGAATTCGTAGCTTATTAACCTTTCTAAATTAAAAACTCCAGGCCCAGATGATTTCACTGGTGAATTCTACCAAATATTTAAAGAAGAAAAAACATCAATTCTGCAAATATCTTCCAGAAAATAAAAGAGGAAGTAACACTTCCCAACTCATTCTGCAAGGCCAGACTTACCCTGATAGCAAAACCAGAAGACAGTACAAGAAAAGAAAATTACAGGCCAATATACCTTGTGAACATAAACACAAAAATACTTAACAACATATTAACAAATTAAATGCAGAAATATATAAAAAGAATAATACACCACTACCAAGGGGCTTTACCCCAAGAATGTAAGGTGGGTTCACTATTTGAAAATCAACTGATGTAATCCCTCATACTAACAAGCTAAAGAAGAAAAACCACATGATCATATCAATTAATGTAGAAAAGGAATTTGACAAAATTAAATGTCTTTCATGATAAAAACTTCCAACAAACTAGGAATAGAGGGGAAGTTCCTTAACCTAATAGGACACGTCCACAAAAATCTGACATGATACTCTGTGGTAAAAGACTGGATGCTTTTCCTCTAAGATCACGCACAGGGCAAAGATTTTCACTCCCACCACTCCTATGCAGTACTGTACTGTATGTTCTAGCCAGTGCAATAGGCAAGAAAAATGAATAAAGACACATAGATTAGAAACAGAGAAAAAAACACCATCCCTATTTGCAAATGAAATGATTATCTACACAGAAAATTTGAAGGAATTTTTTTAAAAGGAGGGGAAGATCCCAGAACTTAGAAGTAAATTTAGCAAGATCTCAGGATACAAAGCCAACATTCAAATATTAATAGTATTTCTATATGGTAATAATAAACAATTGGACAGTGAAATTTTTGAAATTATCATATACAACAGCTCCAACAAATAAAAAAAATAAAAGAAACAGTTAGGTATAAATCTTAAAAAAACATATGCAGAATCTGTATGCAGAAAACTGCAGAACACTGATGAAAAAATAAAGGAAATGTTAATTAAATGAAGATGTATGACAAATACTACTCAGCAATAAAAAAAGAACAAAGTACTGACGAATGCAACAATGTGGATGAATTTTTAAAACATTATGTTGAACGAAGAAGGGAGACATAAAGGAGCACATTCTTCATTATTTTGTTTACATGATGCAAAATTAACCTATTTCTCAGAAGAGCGGTTACCCGTGAAGAGTGGTGATTGTCTGAAAAGGGGTATAGGGATTGTCAGAGGTGACGGAAATGTTCTATATCTTGATTTGTGTGGTAGACAAATGTATTCCTTCATCAAAACTTATTCAATTTTATACCTAGGATTTGTGAATTTCACCGTAAATAAATTTATCTTAGAGATTATTTAGTAATCTGTTCCTACTTCTAGCCATTTAAGCTTCGGAAATCTTGGAGTCCAGGCTCTAAGCTCCCTAATATAAACACATCTAAACCCTCTGCATAAGTTGTTACTGAACGTCCCAAGAAGAATATATTCCCATTCCTTAGTAACCTACTCTATTTGTCCTCCCCAAGAAATTGCATACTCCGAAATCAATTTTCTAGGCCATTCTTTTCATTGAGAGAATATGTTTAATTACTTGTATAATTAAACACTGATTTTTTTTAAAAAGTTGGGCTCTAGGATTAAGTTGGTGTCCTAACTTTATAAATTTTCTGAAGTAGGTCCTCAATAAAATTTCAAACAGGTCTAGTGGGGAACTGTCCACGAAAGAAGCCAGAAGAGGTAGAAAGAATAGAACTGATATTTGGAGAATTAGCTCCTGACTTAGGGTTTGAAAATGGAATGAACTTCTCAAGAACTCCAAGATGCTCCTGGTGAATTTGTGGAGACAGTACAAGAGTGCCGGCACAGCTCACCAAGACAGCTGGGAAGGATGAGTAGAATTCACTTTTATCTCTGCTTCATGATGTTTCACCTGCACCTCTCTTCCATACAGGTCACCACGGAACAAAAGTGCCCTTATTAAAAGAATGAACTCTCTGGGGCCGGCCTGGTGGCGCAGGTGGTTGGCTGCGCGTGCTCCGCTGCGGTGGCCCGGGTTTCGCCGGTTCGGATCCCGGACGCGTGCTGACGTACTGCTTGGCAAGCCATGCTGTGGCGGCATCCCATATAAAGTGGAGGAAGATGGGCACAGATGTTAGCCCAGGGCCAGTCTTCCTCAGCAAAAAAGAGGAGGATTGGCTGACGTTAGCACAGGGCTGATCTCCTCACAAAAAAGGAAAGAAAAAAAAAAAAAGAGTGAACCCTGGGTTCCACTGGTAAGGAAATTGGCCCCTCCATGTTAAGACAGCATTACATGTTGGTAGTGAGAGGAAGAAAATTTCAGTAAAATGCTACATCCTTGTATTTACTGTTTATATAATATGACTCCTTTCAAACACATCTTCACCCCTTTCAAAAAGCTTTTTTGAAGTTTGCTAGCTTATGGCCATGGGCCACTTCTCTACCCTGTCCCTGATGAATGTCACCAGTTCTTTGGTCTCCCCCCAATTTAAGTGTCACAGACAGGATCCTCCACCTCCACTGACATCAAGGCAATCTTCAGAGAGAGTCCTAGGTCTCAACTTATACATAAATAAAATCTTTAATTCTGATGCCCATGCTTTGTGACGGCAAGAATCTGTGGAGACTAAGTAAAGAAATAAGTTTTGTATTTGCTTTGACACGGTGCAGAACAGAAACCAGCTATAGGATGGCGAGATGATTCAGGATCCAGCCAATTAATTCAGAGGAAACAGCATTTCGGAGTCCTGGGTAACCACAAAAACATAAGAATTCTAGAAACAGGCAGAAATCTTGAGGCAAGGGATTTTCACGTGGCTTGAAATGGAGAGCTGACAAAATTCTATCTCTAGGGTAACCAACTGGCATGGGAATGACATGCCAGCTATCACCACGTTAATTAGGAGGACCTTCCAAAGATTCCCAAGGGGATCCTGTCTCCTCCCGAACAACAACAGAAAGATTGTTCTGGCTTACGCTGTGCTTAAAGAGATTATCTGCATTCCTATCTAGGTTCCATGGCCCCTAACAGCCACCAAGTGGTTTAGGCAAAATTTCTGGTGCCAGTTAATTAATACTTTCTGAACAGCTTAGCCTTGATAAAAAACAAACAATCAAAAAAATACTTTCATTATGCATCTCAGTAATACCAGGAAGGAAAATTCTATTTCTATGCCAATATGTCCAACTAGCATTAAAAGAGAGGTTGTTGGGCTTTTTTGTTTTGTTGAGTGATTCTTCCAAGAAGTGGCCATACCTCTGAGGGCAACAGGGAGAATGGCCTCTGGTTCCACCCTAGTGGAGGTCCAGTGAATATGACTGTGGCCCTTGTAAGTGCCTTGATCTAGGCAACTGCAGTGGGAAAAAAAACAATCATCCTTCAAAAAGAAAAAATATAGCAAAACTTACAATTACATATTAGGATAAATAATTGCAGCCTTTCTTGAATATTCAGCAAAGAATCCCCATTCTGACAATTCTGCATCCATGTTCTCCTTTCCTTCATTGGTTGGGTTCATATGAGTAAAATAAGATCATGAAGGACATGGCAAACCTAATCAATACAGCTTACTACAGCCAATCTATTCAATCTACACAAAATTGCATGATACAAGTTAATTGGCTAAATATAATATAACTTGTAATTTGTAAACTACTTGTTGCCTGGAAATACAAAATGATACCATAGGAAGTGTGAATTAAGTAAAATGTATCTCTGGTTCCCCCAGGTTTGCCTTTCTGTGATTTTTCCCTGCCACCCCCTCCATATCCTTCATCTAGACATGCACCGTCCAATATGGGGGCCACTAGCCACATGTGACCATTTAAATTTTAATTAAAATTAAATGAAATTTAAAATTCAGTTCCTCAGTCACACTGGCCACATTTCAAGTACTCAATAGTCACATGTGGCTAATAACTACGGTATTGAATAGTGCAGGTATACAACATTTTCATCATTGCAGAAAGTTCTAATTCACAATGTAGGTCTAAACTCATAGAGTTTTTGCTATCCTCCTCTGGCCAGGCTTCTCCCCACCCAGGCCATGCCTTCCCAAGCATCTCCCCATGTTTTTCTTCCTTCTACTTCTCTTACTCTCATAGCTTGTCTGAGCCTTCTCATGGTTCCCCACAGAAAGTACTATTTTGTAGTTCCTTCCTGAAGCTCTTCCTCTCAACTTAAATAACTTGACAAACTAATTCGTGCTTAGGCAATTTGTGGATGCACAGAGTTGATATGCTCTTTCTCCAGAGTAACACATTTGTATTTTAGCAGAAAGCTCCTGGAGATGTCATGCATTTACAACACAAAGGGTTGACTCTCAAAGTGGTGGCTTTAAGCACCATGGTAGCCTGAACCTTTGGTGAACAGACCACAGAATGCAAGAGCCTTTGTCAAAGCCCATTATCCTGTCAGGCTGCTCACCTACAATGGCCTTGGGTCGCTCTGTTGTTTTTGTCTCCTAGGAGAGCTGGCTATCCCTAAGTGTCACCACAAAAGAGGTAGCATTATGCATCTGACAAGGAACGGTAGGTCAGAAGAAGTATATTGGTTTTGCTTGCAACCATGAAAATTGTTAGAGTTCAGGGTGGGGTTTTGGTATCATAATCCACTTACTCTTTGTCCGTTCTGGGCTCCCCGGCAAGACATCACACAAACAACGATTAATATCGAAATAAGCTTGACAAATGTTCCCTTCTGCCTCAACACAGGGCTCCGATAAAAACTGAACTGGTAAATGCAGTTTAGGCCATGTAGGAGATCAAGATTTGGCCACCCTGAAATATATCTCTTTACCTTGATTGTTTTCTCTGATGAACATTTGACCTCCCCCACTAACTGCCTAAAGAATTTGACATAGAAGATCTGTTCTAGGAAGGAGTTAATATGTTGTAAAATAGATGTTACAATAGGAAAGGCACCAACAAGCCCATCTTATCAAAAATTCTGTCTCTCTGGCCACGTTCTCTAGATGGCCCTGCAAGGAGTTGCCAGACAAATATTTACATTTATAAGGGAAATCTCCATTTGTAAAGGTATCTCCCTCTCTGTATTGGGAAGAGGGGGGATGACCTCATTTCTAGAAACTTATCAGTGTGGAAGATGAGGCCTTAAATCTGCATAATAACCTTACTCTTGTTTACTGTGCTTTAGTGGTAATCTCCTGTAACTGACTCCCCCTACCCCCAACATCCTCCTTTGTCTTTAGCTGAAGATGCTATTTAAGACGAGAATTTCTGCTATTGTGTTGAGAAACGCAGTGTCCCTGGTTTCTCCCATGTATACATCTTATTAAACTTGGTATTATTTTCTCCTGCTAACCTGTCTTGTTAATTATTTGGCCAGCCATAAGAACCTTAAGGGAAAGGGCAGAGGGGCATTCACCCTCTTCCTCCACAGCCAGAAGACATTAAAAAAAAAAAGACAGACAAGACCTCTCGCCCTCTAAGTAAGAGATGATCAGGTGTGCAAACAGACCCCAGTTTGCCCTGTGGGTCCATTCATGGGGTCAGAGAGAGGCAATGGGCCGCTGTGCCTGGGGAACAGCTCTTCCTCGCCTGCTCACCACAAGCTGCAAGAAGTCAAGAGAAATCCCCACCTCCTCCAAAGGCCCTGGCTCTCTCACCGTGTTCAAGAAAAAAAGTGAAGGAGAAAGGACAGGCAGACCTGCCTCAGGAGGAAGTCCTGTGCCGCACACAATGTCCCACATTCTGGATTCAGCTGATTGTTTCCACGTGATGCCGTTTACCTTGATCTGCTAGAAATAGAAATTTTTATATAACTGAGCGAAACTTCGTCTTCACAAGAAAAAAATCCATGGCATCTCTTCAGTGTTTTGTTTGCTTATTTTTGCATTCCAGGGTTTCTTTTTTTTTTCCCTTGTTCATCAAAGTATTAGATGTGCATCGCTTTAATAGGGAAGGAGTGCTACAAGGTTTGTGACAAAAAAGCAGAGCCTAGCCTCTCCATACCCTCCCCAGAGGCTACCACTGCCATCTCTTTTTAACTATTTCTTCTGGTAGTTACCTGAATATGTCTAAATACCATTTTTATACTACTATCACTTTAAAAACCTGTCATTGTGGAAAATGTCGAACACACACAAAAGTTAGAGAGCAGCATGATGAACCCCCCCACGTACCCATCACTTAGTCTCAGGTATGATCAACATGTGGCAAGCTCATTTCATCTGCAACCTGGCCATTTATTCACCCACCCATGCCAACTATGCTTTTTAAGGAACTACAGTATATATCATTTTAACCATAAATATCTCAATATATATCACTCAATGTACATCACTTTAAAAAAGTCTCTTTAAAAAAAACATATTATCACAATACCGTTATTATACCTCCAAATTTAACAATTATTACTAAATATCATCAAATATTCTGTTTTGATGATATTTTTCCAATTGTCTCATAATTTTTAGTTATAGTTGGTTTATATAAATCAAGATGCAAACAAGGTGCATTTTTTTCTGCTGTGTTATTTAAGTCTCCTTTCTTTTCATCTACGGCACTGGTTCTCAACTGCAGGCAATTTTGCTCCCAGGGAATATTTCGCAGCGTCTATGGATATTTTCAGTGGTCACAACTTGGAGGCAAGGGCTCAGAGTTCCAACGGCATCTTGTGGGTAGAGACCAGGGATGCTGCTAAAAATCCTACAACACACAGGATAGCCCCAACAACAAAGAATTATCCAGCTCAAAATGCCAGTAGTGACAAGGTTGAGAAACCCTGATCTATACAATATAAGATCCATCCTCTCCCACCCTGATCCCCACCTCCACTTATTTCTTGAAGGGACCAGGTCATTTGACCCCTAGAGTTTTCCATATTCTGGACTTTACTGATTGCATCCCCATTTTGTCTTATAACATGTCCCTCATTCCCTATATTTCCTGTAAATTAGAAATAAAGAGGAACACATTAAAACATTAAACCAATAGAAAACATATTAAAGTATTAAAACTTCTGTGTGAAAATGTGAATAGGGCAGTTGGATCATAGGCTATCTTATGATATAGCCTATGAAAAGGGCCTCAGGGATTTTTTTTTTAGTCCATCTCTCTTGTTTTTGCAGAAAGAGGACATTGAGACTTAGGAAAGTAACATGACTCAGCTAAGTTCACAACCAAATTTCTTGAATCTCTGCCTCTTTGAAATTTGAGATCTGACTCTATTTTTGGAGAGATAGAGGATTGATACAAAGAAGGTTTGATTTTTTGGCTGGAGTATGTATTTCACCCATGGTAATGTGTATTTGCATTAGAAGGCACGCGATACCTGGTTATCTCTGTCTAGCAGCAGTGATGGTCCTGCCTAAAGACATTATTTCATCAGGGCTTTGCTTCAATGTTTTAAATGCTTCATTTCTTCCTGTTGAAATATCCCTTAAAAAAAATATCTTTACTTTTTTGGAAAATGAAAATAATCAATATTCACTATAAAAAATACAAATATATATTCAGGGTTTTTTATTATGATACCAGCCTCCCAAAATAATCACTCTAAAACTTTGGCTTATATTTTTCCACACTTTTTGGTTACATATTATATATGCATATGTGTGATCATATAATGTATATAATATGACGTTTTTCTCACTTTGATTTTTACTTAATAACATATGGTAAAAATTTGCCCATGTCTATTACATGCATATCTACTTTTTCTTTTTGGTGAGGAAGATTGGCCCTCAGCTAACATCTGTGCCCATCTTCCTCTATTTCGTATGTGAGTCACTGCCATAGCATGGCTTGATGAGTGGTGTAGGTCCACGCCCAGGATCCAAACCCACAAACCCAGGCCACCGAAGCGGAGCATGCTGAACCTAACCACTACACCACCAGGCCGGCCTCCTATAGCTACTTTTTTTTAATTACATGGTAACCCAAAGGATGACAATGCCTGCTTCCCCAAAAGTTGGCTAATTTGATAAGAGAAAAAATACTATATACTATTTTAAGTTTTTTTGATTAGATAAATTGAGCGCTTCAATATACTTATTGACCATTTATATGACTACTGTAAATTATCTCATATTTTTGACCATTTTTCTATTAGGTTATCCAAATTTTTCTTATTGATTTATGGTGTCTTTTTAAAAATAGTTCTTCTCTCTTGATTCATTTTTCTATTTTTTTATAATGTCTTTTGCTATTGTGGTGGGTTAAAGATGACCACAAATTCTTTGGTGCTTCTCCCACAAAGAAGTGGGCTCTATGCTCTCTCCTCTTGAACACGGGTGGGCTCTATGATTGTTTGGACCAATAGAATATGGTGGAATTGAGGCTGTGCCGGTTTCTGGCTCAGTCCTTAAGAGACTAACAGCTTTTACTGTCTGCCTCTTGAAACACTTGTTCTTGCAATCCAACTACCGTGTTATGAGGAAGTCCGAGCAGCCTCACAGAGAGGCTCATGTGTAGAAGAACTGAGGCCCCCAGCAGACAGTCCCAGCTGAACTCCAGCTCACAGACAGTCAGCACCAACTTGCTAGCCCGCCAGGTGAGTGGGCCATCTTGGAAGTGAATCCTCCAGCCCCACTTGAACCACTCCAGTTGATGGCAGCTGGAGAAAAGACTTAAGCTAAGCCCTACCCAAATTACAGATTCGTGAAGGAAAGTTTCAGTTTTAAGCCACTAAATTTTGAAGCATTTTGTTAGGCAGTAAGAAATAACTTGAATAGCCATATAGAAGGTTTCTGTTTTCAAATTGGAGCCAGATCTATCAATCTTTTTCTTCTAATTTATGATCTTATACAAAATAAGAAAAACCTCTCCCATCTCAGAATTATAAATTATAATTACTTTTAACTCCTTTATAATTTTTTTAATTTTTAATCTTTAATATTTAAATCTCTTAATCTATGTAGAATTATTTTTGTAATTGATGTGAAATATAATCTAGGTTTATTTTTTCCAAATGATCATCTCATTGCTCCAATACAAATTACTAAACAATTTATAATTTTCCCACTGACGCAATTTTTTCATTGAAAAAATGCTACTAAGTCTCCATATACTAAATCTTCATATATACATACACCTACTTTTGTAGTGTCTATTCTCATCCACTCACCTATCTGTACCTACATTATACCATTTTAACTACTATAGCTTTAGAGCGGTGCTGCCCAATAGAATTTTCTGAGATGGAAATGTTCTACGTCTTACCCGTCCAACATGGTAGCAACAAGTCACATGGGGCTATTGAGCACTTGAAATATGGCTACCATGACCGAGGAATGGAATTTTTATTTTATTCAATTTTAATCAAAATTTTCATAGCCATATGTGGTTAGTGGCTACCATATTAGTGCAGCTTTAGAGTATTTTTATAACTGATAGTGCAAGTCATTCCTCATTATTCGTCTTTCTAAGTTTTTTTATTAATCATCAGCATTCTTCATGTGAATTTTATAATCAGTTTGTCAGTGGCAGATTCTGATACGCATATTACTCAATATATAAATTATTTGTAGAGAGAGTTGATATCTTTATCATTTTTCCTTCCAAAAATATTGTATGTGTTTTTACTTATTCATATATTGTTTTATATCCTTCCTTAAAGTTTTATAATGTTCTTCATTTAAACGTCTTACACAATATTTGTTCAGTGCGTTCCTAGGCATTTTCTAATTTTTGTTGCTATTATAAATCCTGGATCTTTTTTACACCAATTATATATAACCGAGTAACAGACCACCCAAAATGTAGTGGTTTAAAACAACACCATTTATTTGTTTAAAATTCTGTTGGTTGGAAATTTCGGCTAAGCACCTCAACTGGGGGGGGGAAGCTACTTCTTCTGGGCTCGCTTGGGTCACTCATGTGGCCTTGGTCATCTGGTGGCTTACTGGGACTGGATTGTCCCAGACAACCTTACTCACACGGCCGGTGCTTGGTGCTGGCTGTGGGCTGGTTAGTTTAGTGGGTATCAGCTGTTCAGCTCATCTCTGCTCCATACGACCTTTATGCTCTACTAGAGATGGGGCTTCTTCACATTTTGGAGTAGTGTTCCAAAACAGCCAACGTGAAAGCTACAAGACCTCCTGAAAATGAGGATCAAAGTTGCATGACATCAGTTCCCTCACATTCTGTTGGTCAAAGCAAGTCCAAGTCCCGCCCAGATTTACAGGGGTGGGGAAATCAGTGTGACTGCTCAGTGGGAAGAGCGGAAAAGAATCTGTGGTCATTTTAAATATACCACATTTCTTCATTACATTTATAATTTGTTATTGTTGATATGAGAATGTTTTTTATTTGTACATAATAATCTCGAAATGCACCAATGTGAACTGAGCTTCTTTTTACTTCTAATATTTTTAATGTATAGTCTCTTGGATTTTCTATGTATAAAATCATGTCATTTGTGGGGCCAGCCCCATGCCCTAGTGGTTAAGCTCGGCGCACTCCGCTTCAGGGGCCCAGGCCCGTTACCGGGCATAGACCTACACCACTTGTCGGTGGCCATGCTGTGGCAGTGACCCACATACAAAATAGAGGAAGATTGGCTCAGATGTTAGCTCAGGGTGAGTCTTCCTCAGCAAAAAAAAAAAAAAAAAAAAAAAAACACACAACATGTCATTTGAAAATGATAGTTTTTTTCTTCCTGTATAGAATCCATATTTCTTGTTTTATTTTCACGCTTATGGAATTGGCTAGAATCTTCAAAACTATGTTGACAGTGAAAATATTTTTATTTTACTCCAGACACTGGTAGGAATATCTTTAAATTTTAAACAGCTAATATAATTTTTAATATTGGTTTCTAACTTGTTTTGCCTTTTCTCTCAACCTAGGGCATGAAATTAATCAAAACTCCTTGCTCATGACACACTTCTCGTCATTGGTCCATGAATCTCTTTTCAATTTATTCTGAAAAGGCTGCTTCTTCTATTCTTACTGTACCAAGAGTTTCACAGTAGGTCTTTAATGAAGTCAAATTCCTGTTCATTTATCAATATGTTTTTCCTCCTGTAAGCTATCATCAGATTACTTTGTTTGCATCACATTCCTGGATTAAATCCTTCTTGGGATTTGTGTATTATTTGTAGAATATTCTGTTATAATTGACTTGCATATGTAGAATATTCTGTTATAATTGATTTGCATGTATTTTGTCTAGTTTTTTTTTTTTCATTTATAATTTTGCATGAAATTAGTTGTGTGGAATTTTTTTTTGTGGCTTTTATCAAGCTTTGTAATCAGGATAACTTATTCCTATTTTACTAAAAAAGAAATGGAGGTACAGAGAAATTGTATTTTGACAATTAGTTGGTGAACTATTTATGCCTTTACTGTTGAATCTTCTCTGTAAAGTTTTTAAAAGAAGCAAGGTAACCTTTAAATTGAACGGTTTAGGTGCTCTTTAGCCTTCAAGTTAAGATTAACCTTCAAATTACATCTTACTGCCCAAGGAAGTTTTGCTCCACTAATGAGCTATACCTCAGTCCGTTTTGGATCCAGTTCTCCTTAGTAAGGTAGAGGCTGTGACCAAAGTAATTCAGCAGCCAAAACAACCCATGCAGGATGGTTAACTAGAACTTTTATGCTATATCTTTTTACCATCATTATATAATTTAGGTCCTTTATATTAACAACACTGTTACTTAAAGAAAATAATTATTTTTCTCTCAACCCAGAACACAGTTCTAGTGACCAAATCTCAAAAGTAGTTGTTTAAAAGTTATTTGTTCTGAGTTCTAATTTCCTTCTGCCAATAAAATCTCTGTAGACTATCAATCATCTTCACATTTAATGACAAGAATGCATTCCACAGAAGGAAACTCAATGGAACATCTTCCTCATATAATCTTTGGAGTATCCCTAGAAAAACACTATCTATATACATTTTGTGTTTTTATGTCTTTGTCAGATACTAATATTAGCAGTTCTACATTATATACAACAGCTCTTCTGTCTGTTCCCCATGGATGGAGTTTACACTGACATTGTTATTTTTTTGAAAATTCATGGAATTTTGAGTCTGAAGACGAGGTTCCAGTCTTTGTTCTTCTACTAATTAGTTAAGTCAAGTCACTTAACTTCTTCCAATTGTAATAATAATATCTACCTACCTACTTCACAAGAAACAGATGAGATAAATTGTGTGAATATTCTTTGCAATACGTAAAGGAAAAATGCTTGTTATTATTTCAGTAAGCAATAATTCAAAATAACAATAGCTGACACTACTGAATGCTTACTAATGTGAGATATTCTGTGCCAAGAACTTCATGTGCACCATCTCATTTAAGCCTCCCAACAAACAATGAGGCAGATACTCTTATTAGCTGAAGAACTATAGGATTAAAAAACATTAATAATTTTATCAAGGAAATACAAGATACAGAATGGAGCCAGAATTTAAATCTAGGTCAATCCAACTCCAAAACTGAACTCTTAACCTTTGCTCTTCAAGAGCAAAGACTTCTAAGAATAATGCTACTTAGCACCGTTGAAATATGATATTAACGACCAACAATTTAATTCTTGAATTCTCAGAGTCAGGCTACAGAATGTGGAAGTCTATTGTCCTCCAGTGTCCTTTTGTGATCCTGCAGTTTTCTGGATATGTGCTGCTTGACCGCGCAGAACTACTCTGCATCCTGCTTTGTGACCAGGGACGTGGGCCTATGTGGACAGCATCAACGGACTCCCTGGCTTTCTGACTCTGCTTGGGCTCAGCCAATAGACATACCTGTCTTTTATTTGTGCTGAGAAAAGTTCAAGAACACATGCTTATACTTTAGGACATCCAAAAGTTATGTAACTTATCTTTTTTTACACTTTTTTTTCTGGTTTTTATTAGCATTTCTCTTTAACACTTACATCTTCAGGAATGTAACTAGACATAATTAAGAAATTAAGTTATTTTTAAAAATACATATCAATGGGGCCGGCCTGGTGGTGCAGGGGTTAAGTGCGCACGCTCCTCTGCGGCAGCCCAGGGTTCGCAGGTTGGGATCCCGGGTGCGCACTGATGCACCGCTTGCTAAGCCATGCTGTGGCGGCCTCCCATAGAAAGCAGAGGAGGATGGGCATGGATGTTAGCCCAGGGCCAGTCTTCCTCAAGAAAAAAGGGGAGGATTGGCACCGGATGTTAGCTCAGGGCCAGTATTCCTCACAAAAAAAAAAAAAAAAATCAAAATCAGTATGGTTATTTTTTGTCACATTTTTTATTATTAAATAATTACTTTTAAATCCTGAACTTCTTCTTAGTTCTTTGTAGAGCTATGGCTTAACTATAAATCCAATATGAAAGAATTGTGTGTTATACTACCACAAGATGCATAGTAGGCAGAATACCAGAGATGACAGTCTACTCCAATCTTCCCTGCCTGGGCACATATTCTCTTTGAACTCACATGTTTAGAAGGTCACAAATAGGCCAGAGTGTATGAAGAGGAAAGGGACCCAAATCGTGAGAAAATATGAAATATGTCATCTGAAGAATGACAAAAAGTCCTGAGTGTGCTTAACCTGGAAAATAGAGTTTTGAGGGGAGCAGGAAAAGAGAGCTGACTTCAGCCTTAGAAGGTGGACATGTTAGACGGGAATTATGCTTGTGCCATGTGGCCCTAGGGAGCATAAGAAGACCTTTTGGGTCATAAATGCAGAGTGATTGTTTTCAGTTCAATGTAAGCATCGTTTTGTGTCCTAGCTTGAGCTCAAAGCCCAACATACCACTGGGAGTTAGGCCTGTCTGCCGAACTGAAGGGACATGTCCAAGTCTATTTGTAAGAGAGACTAAGGAAGCTCCTGGTTGCCTTCATTGTAAATGAAGAGGACAGTAGACACAAAGACGTTGACTCTAGAACACAGCCTTCTTCAGCTGGGGGGAGAGTGGACTCTGAGAAATGCATGGTGATCAGCACCATGATGCAGCCCCACATGAGATTCATGACTAGATCTTAAGAAAGAGAGGTGAGTAGGTAGATGGATGAGTGCCATAAGTAGCAACCAAAAGTACCATTTTCACTAACAAGTCTATGAAACTTTGGAGCAAAGCAGCCCTACTTTGGAGCCATACTGACCAAAAGTTATTTAAAGGGGAAAACATTTTTTTGTATTGACTCACAACGGAGGAAGGGAGCTGGAACAGGACAAGGAACAAACAGAGGCTTCTTCATGGAAACTGAACATGACTCACTGGTCTTGTTTTAGAGCACATATGAGACACCCCCGGAGTACACCTCAGCACATTGGGAATTGAGGGACACTTTAGATTAATGAATTCCTGCATTATCAGATGAGGCAAAAAGCAAACTTGAGTTCCTTAAAGAAGAGCTCTCCTACCAGTAGGAGGTATCAAAATATGGAAAAAGCTGCCTAGAGAACACTCCTTCAGGTGCCGGGAGGGGGCGCATCCTCACACCTAACCCAGCACTGACATAGAGTGGGCTCTTAATAAATATCTGTTGAATGCAAATTCAACACATTTTACTGAAAATTTTTCTCTCTCAAAAGTTTGAGGAAGCACAAAAGAGAACCCTTAATCTGTCGTTCTGTTATTTTTGACTCAATTCCAATCAACAATGAAGAACTGCTTGGTGAAGCGGAAGTGATAGGAACATGTTAAAAAGTTGTGAGTGCTCCATGGAGATCTGGCTGACTCCAGGGCTGGGGCAGGGAAATACAGCAAGAGCACAAAGCATCTTGTGGTCCTAGAAAATAAAGAAGTGCCCCAAAATAAAGGATCAAGCATATGAAAAGGGCATGGGAGCCTGAAAGAGCAGCCAATGGCCAAAGTTGGAAAAACTTTATGAACAAATTCAGTAACAGTAATGTAGGATTATAACCCTAATAAATAAAATTAATATCCATGAATCCACCCTGATATAAATAAATGAATAAATAAAGAAATGGGGAGGAAAAGACAACTCTTTCTTATGAAAGATTTCATGAGATATCACCTTATACCTATTAGATTGGCTATAATCAAAAAGGCAAGAGACAAGTGTTGGTGAGGATGTGGAGTAAAGGGCACCCTCGTGCACTGTTGGTGGCAAGGTAAATTGGTGCGGCCAATACAGAAAACAGTATGGAGGTTCCTCAAAAAATTAAAAATAGAACTACCATATGATCCAGCAATTCCGCTTCTGGGTATATATCCAAAGGAAATGAAAAAAAATATCTGGAAGAGATATCTGCACCCCCATGTTTATTGCAACATTATGCACAATAGCCAAGACATGGAAACAACCTAAGTGTGCACTGACGGATGAATAAATAAAGAAAAAGCGAGACAGATAGATATTATATATACATATTATTCAACCATAAATGTGTGTGTATATATCTATATATCTATATAAGTCTATACAGATATATATAACTCAACCATAATAAAGAAGGAAATCCTGCCTTTTGCAACAACATAGATAGACCTTGAGGGCATTATGCTAAATGAAATGTCAGACACAGAAAGACAAATACTGCATGTTCTCACTTACATGTGGACTCTAAGAAAGCTGAACTCAGAAATAGAGAGTAGAATGGTGGTTGCCAGCGGCTGGTGTGGGGGAGGCACATGGGGGAAATGGGGAGATGTCAGTCAAAGGATACAAACTTCCAGCTATAAGATGAATAAATTCTGGGGATCTAAGGTACAGCATGCTGAATATAGTTAACAATATTGTATTATATACTTGAAAGTCAAAAGAGTAAATCTTGAATGTTATTTTCACATGCACAAAAATTAGTGGGTGAAAGTTTAAGCAAAAATAGGATATTAGCATATTCTCAAAGTATCTCCCACAAAACATTGAGTAGTAAGAAGGGAAAAATAGTAACTTTGTAGTGGAGATCCTGGAAGACATCATCCTAGCTAAGTGATCAAAGTTAACATCACTAGTAACACTTATCAACATCATATACCTCTTGATATGAAGCACCGAGAAGGGCACATCACATCTGTAGTATCCTTTGCAATAAAGCATAACTTCAATCTAATCATGAGAAAACATCAGACAAACCCAAGTTGACGGGCGTTCTACAAAAATAACTGACCAGTACTTTTCAAAAGTGTCAAAGTCATAAAAGACAAGGAAAGACTGAGGAATTGTCACAGATTGGAAGACACTAAGGAAATGTGACAACTAAATGCAATGTGTGACCCTTAATTGGATCCTGGAATAGATAAAAGGACATTAGTGGAAAAATTGGTGAAATCCAAATAAATTCTGTAATTCAGTTAATAGTAATTTAGTTCTAAGGTCAATTTCTTGGTTTTGATATCATTCTATGGTTACGTAAGATGTTAACAAGGGGAAGCCGGGTGAAGGATATATAGTAACTCACTGACCTATTTCTGCAACTCTTCTGTAAGTCTAAACTGGTCTCAAAATAAAGAAGTTTAAAAAAATGTGATGAGCACATCTTGGAATTCCTAGGACAGACAGGAGGACTGGAACACTGAATAAAATCAGCACACACTCACTCACCATTGGGAAAAGTTTCCAAAAGTTCAGAGAAAAGACAGACATGATCTCATATCCAGAGATCCTGAAGGGAAAGTGATTCAAGAGAAAAAGTGCACTCTAATAAAAACAAAAAAACATATGAGGAACTTCTGAGCCATCCTCCTGACTCTACCTCTCCCCCACATCCAATCAGCCACCCAATCCTATCAATTCCACCTCCTAAATGTCGCTCGGTTTGAACTTCTCCGAGCTGCACTAGTCAGTATTTTCATCCTCCTCCTGACTAATGATTTCCCGTCCACAAGTTTTCCGATGTCTAACATACCCTAAGTTGATGTCCCAGAACTGTTTTTCTAAAAGAGGAATCTAACTACTTCCTTTCTCTGTTCAAGAACACTCAAGTTTAATCCATTTGGAATAAATCCAAATTCCTTAGCATAAGACACATGGTCTCTCACAATTTAGCAGCTCTGTAATTTCAGCCTCATCTCTGTTCGCCCCACTAAGTTCTCTACACTCCAGCTGCAGGACTAATTATGAAGCCCAGAATATATCATCTACCCTGGCTTCTGTTCATGTTATTCACTCATGACTAGGACACCATGTTACGCAGCTTCTCGGTTCTGCAAATTCTTAATCATTTTTCTCAAACATCATTTCTGTTTCAGACAGACCTCTCTGATTCTTCACAACCTCCCTATCCCATTCTACATGCACTGCAAGCAGAATCAACCCTGTCTCTCTGCTATGTTCCCCCAGGACGTTGTGAATACTGTTAATAAGTGTATACTGCACTGCATGTGGCTTGTAGTAGACAAGATTGATTCTCTTAATTGGGTATAAGTCCTTCGATGACAAAGTCCATGTCTAATTCACCTAGGAATCCCTAGCCCCAACTCAGGACCTGGCACTTAAGGGTCAGTCAACACCCCTGGATGGGTTGAACTGAATTAAAATATAATCAAATCTGATTCCCAGGGGATGTAAAGGGAGCAGCAAAGAAATCCATACAGCTACACATGTTCCTGTCAAACTCAAATTTTAAAACGACATTAAAAAAACTAGGGAGGAAACAAAAGCATATGATTATGGATGGACATAAAGGAGTGGTTTATAGCTACAAGTATTCTATTAGAAGTGCTAGTAACCAAATTGATCTAGGCTTGATAAACAAAATGCTATTGACAACAGAAAGGGCCTTAGCTATATCAACTTCAAGAAGAATAAAGCAAGGGGAAAATCCACTGTTTGGGAAAGAGAAGAATTATGTCAAAAATGAAAAGTAGGAAATAAAATTACTCAACTTTTTTTTTTTTTGCTTACATCTTTTCTATCAAGGAGAATGATGTTCACATTATAAAGGATAGAAAAATCTTGTTAGAGGAAATGAAACCAGGTTGATTTATTTGAAAGAAATGGTTACCACTAGATTCAATTATATCCCAGGGTATGAACACAACTTGCTAAGATGAGCCCTTTACACAGAATCACTGTCAGAGATCTTTAAGAAATTATGAGTTGGTGCAATAAAAAAAAAATTGCAGCTAAAAATGGAATGAAAGAGAGAGAGACCCATGCATTTCAGGAACCATGAGTCTCAGCTTAATACTAAACTCCAATTAAATTATACAATAGTTATTAGACAGGTGGTTTATCAGATAATGCAAAGCTGTGATGTCCAATATGGTAACCTCTAGTCACATTTCATTATTTAAATTGAAATTATTTAAAACTTAAAAAAAAACAATTAGTTCCTGAGTCACACTAGCCACATCTTAAGTGCTCAAAAGCCACATATGGCTAGAGGCTACCATATTGGACAGCACAGATCATAGAACATTTCCATCATTTCAGAAAGTTCCATTGGACAGTGCTGTTAAAGAAAGCAGTGAGCATTAGGAACTGACATAATTTACAGAGAAGTTTACCCTGAACTAATAAAATTTCTACCATTTCATAGGATTGTTATAACTGTTGGAGACCGGGAGTCCCTAGATATAAACTATCTTGATTTCAGCAAAACATCCAACAAAATTTCTTATGAAACCCTACTTGATAAAAGTAAAGAAATATGGACATGATATAATACAATTAAGCAAACAATTGTCCCCACAGAATGTTGAGTAATGAACTAATAGATTTGGGGGAAGAATGATTTACCAGTTCTCTCCAAAATCTTGTCATTGGTCCTCTCTTGCTCAATGTTTTTATCAATAATTTTCTGGGCAAATGAAAAGAACAGTTATCAAGTTTTCAAATAATTAAATAACAGTGAGAGTATTTCTTAACTTTCTGGAGGACAATTTGCTAAAACACACCGAGACCCTTTATAATATTACTTACCCTGACTCACAGTTCCACTTCCTCAGGAAATAGTCATGGATGTTTACAAAGATCTAGCTACTTATGTGTTAATTATAGCAAAATATTAGGAAAAATCTAAATGTCAAACAACAGAAGATGAATTAAATAAACTGCAGTCCATTTGCATTGATCACCGCTGTATTCCCAGTGACCCCTATAATGCTAGGCACTTCATGAGTATTTAAAATATAGATCAAATAAAACTTGAATGAAGTGAGGAAAAAAGAAAATTATAAAACAAACTGTCTGGCATGATCATATATATCATATGTATAAGGTATGGCAATAAATGCATATGTACCATATGTGTGCATGCAGGGACGTACATCTGTGCATAGAGCAGAAGAGTAGGTAGAGTTACACTAAGATGCTAATAATATTTATCTCTGGTAAGGAATTAGGGAACATCTTTGCTTTCTTCTTTTAGCTCATCTATACTTTCTAAAAGTTCTGTCATGAATAGATGATTCTTTATCATAAGAACAACATTTTAAATAAGGAACAATGGATAATATATTGGATAAAAGAACCAACATTCAAATGGGAGAAAAGACATTCAACAAGCTAGAACAATGGACCAAAATTAACAAGAGGAAGTTTAATAGGTATATGTAGACAGTCTAGCTTTACGTTCTAAAAGTCCTCTGGGAAAGTACAGTTTGGAGAAGGCTGGCCTAACAATACGTTTGGTCAAATAAACACACAGTCTTTAAATGAATTTAGTAGGACAATTTCCAAAAGAGTGAGTAGAAACTTACTTAATTCACATTAACAGGATATCTTGCCCTGAACGGGGGAGTGAGGGTCCCTCTGTATTACAGGGCTGATCCCTCTGTATCTGCTCACTGTCTCCTTGTTTCACACAGTGGAGCTTGCCCAGAGGTGGGTAACCAGGAAACTGAAGGGACAGAAGATCCTACAACACAAGAAAAAATGGGTAGAATTGATGCTCTTCAGCCTAAAATTGAAAAGATGTAGGAACTCCTAAATAGCTGTCTTCATGTACAAAAGAGAGACTAGACAGCATATCAGGTCACTGATGCAGAGAAGTTTCAGGGGGTCAGACTTCCCCCTAGTATAAGGGAAAAGAGCAAGTAAAAATTACATTGAACTCACAAAAAACCTACACACAAATGTTTTGGCAGCTTTATTCATCATTGCCAAAACTTGGAACCAACCAAGATATCGTTCATAGGTGAATAGATAAACAAATCGTGGTGCATCCAGACAATGAATATTACTCAGTGCTAAAAAGAAATGAGGTTATCAAGCCATGAAAAGACATAAAGGAATCTGAAATGCATATTAATAAGTGAAAGAAGACAGTCTGAAAAGGTTACATAATGTATGATTCCAACAATATGACATTCTGGAAAAGGTAAAACTATGAAGACAGTAAAAAGATCAGGGGTTAGTGGAAAGGGGGGGCAGGAATAGGCTAAGCACAGAGGATTTGTAGGGTAGTGAAATTATGACGTATGATGCTATCGTGATGGATATATGCCATTATACATCTGCCCAAATCCATAGAATATACAACATTAAGAGTGAACCCCAATGTAAACTATAGACTTTGGGTGATAATGACGTGCCAACGTTGGTTCATCAATTATAACAGTGTAACATTCTTGCGGGGGATGTTGATAGCGGGGGAGATGGTGTATGTATTTTTTGTATTTTCCGCTTATTTTTGCTGTGAACCTAAAACTGCTCTAAAAAAAGAAAGTCTATTAGTTAAAAGAAATAATATCCAAAAATACATTGAACTTCTCTGAGAGGCAGTGATCTGCCTGTTACTGTCAGTAGAGGCTGAGAGAATGGCTGTCGGGAACACGGCAGAAGAAATTTTTGAATTGCAGAGATTGTGTCCCTAACCTCTACATGTCCTCCCAACTCTTAAGTCTCTATCATTTGGTCATTCCACAAGTATTTCTTGAATACTGCTATGCACTGAATATTTGTGTCATTCCAAAATTCATATGTTGAAGCCTAAACACTCACTGTGATGATATTCGAAGGTGGGACATTGGGGAGGTAATTGGGTCATGAAAATGGAGCCCTCCGAAATGGGACTAGTGCCCTTATAAGGAGAGGAGGAAACCAAGAAGAGCGTCCTCACCAGAACCCGGCCACGCCAGCACCCAGTCTTGAACTTCTCAGCCTCTAAACCTGTGAGAAATAAACATTTATTGTTTAAGTCACCCAATCCGTGATATTCTTGTTATAGCAGCCCAAACTGACTAAGACAAATACTTTCTACGGTTATTTTTAAACCTGAAATCTGTTGTACCTCTGGGAATATGTGATGTTGAGCCAGTAGGTGCCCAAAGCCATAGTTTAAACATGGTGCATCTTCAAGGGCATTACTTTTATTTGAATTTTGTAAATTAAAACAAAGGGATACATCATTATTTAGAACACAAACTACAAATGAATTTTAAAGATAAAATAGCAGAGAAATGTCATGGGGGCCATAAAGTGCTTCTAAATTTGCCCCCAGACCCCACCAATGCCCAAGGAATACAAATTCACACTGCTCTTAGAATACTTTAGTGGAAAAGTTAGAGAAACACTGACTCACTATATGCCAAGAAGTACATGCTCTTCAGGGAGGATGCATGGATGAATAAAGCCCAGCTGTACCTTAAAGAGCTGGCAGCTTAGAGGGATGACAGGCCCAGCTCTCTCATAGCAGAAAAATACTGATCTCTGATGGAGGGCGGATATGATTAACTTCCTACACCAAAACAAGTATGGGTTTCATTACTAGCTGTAGAAATACCTGCCATCCGACAGTACTAAGCCAACCCTGAGAATGTGGTTTCATAAACAGCCTAACCTGGTAGCAGTACTCTGGGTCTGCCTTCTAGCGGGGAAGTGCATGGCTGACCTTAACCGATATCTCTCAAGGGAAGATGATTTAAACTAAAGCTTATTTTATCCACGAAAAGTCTATTCTTTATAGGTGCTATGGAAACAAACATATTCTGATTAATTTCTCTTTTATGTTTCCCTTTTTGAAGTACACTCATGGTCACACAGTGTGTGCAGAAAGAGAAAGAGAAAAACAACTGATTTCTGTTGTTGAAGAACTTGACATATTTTGTGTATCAATATGAACAGCAAAACCAAAGAAAGAAGGAGAGAGGTAGGATGGAGTAAGCACATGAATAAGAAAAATGTTACATTTGTAAAAATAATTAAATACATCTTGAAAACCATGGAATGTCATAAAAACTAAAGCATTTCTATTGCTGCATTCACGTTACCAATAAACTGAAACTAGTCACATACACTCTGCATGTCAGCCCACTTCATTCAAGCATGAAGACAAACTCACAAGCTAGAAAATCAACATCGCTGAGGGGTCTGCCATTACACTGCCCGTCACGGGTACGCATTGCCTCAAAACCTCTCATTCAGCTGACAAAGCAATGGCTCTCCTCTCCGCACCCCCACCTACTAAGTTACTCAGATAAATGCTTTCCAAATGATGGCAAAATTGAGATCAAGAAACGAGCCTCCATATAGAGCCTTGGGTTGCCAACAGCTCAAACAGTCCCAGTTTCAAACTCATTTATTCATTCTTTTGTTTATTTATTCAACAAACACATATTGGCTTCTACATGTGCCAAGTACTGTGCTGTGTCCTTCCCCACCTAGCTCCACTATAGTCCACTCATTCTTCCTGAAACAGTTGTTCGAGTTGTCCTTCCGATAGCCATCTTCAACACCACGCCTTATGGGAGAAACCAAGGAAACTTACCGTTTGACTTGCAAAACCAACAGGCCCCATCTGCAACCCCAGGGCTGGGAGGCTGGCTCGGTGGGGGAGGGTACCCCAGCCCAAGGCTCAGGAACTAACTCCTCAGGAACCCTCCTTCCAGAAGGCTCTGCTCATTCACACCAACAGATGTAAGTATATATATTGCTTATGTCCATTTACAGAACTTTCCTAAAAGCCACTTTGATAGTGAAACAGAACCTGGCACATCAAAAACCTAGTCACCATATTTACAAGGTTCTATACAACAGTAAATACATAAAATCTAGAGAATGCACTTGGCATCTCCTTCCTGTGACTATGTGAAGTTCATATTTTTATTTTATTTAAGTAATGGGGGAGATGCACCTGTTTCCTCCCAATGCCATAGATGCAGTTAATCTACAGGAAATCCTGGAAGTCAGGACTCCTGCCTAATGAATAGGGCTAAATGATGAGGAAACTTCTACCACAGGACTTTTGCTTCTAGGCAAGGTGCAGAAATATGATTGTATCTATATTTTATCGTTGATGGGTTTGGTTTTGTTTTTTGCTTCTGTTTTTGTTTTTTAGTACCAGAAACTTTCAGTTAGGAAAAGTAAGGCTGGTTCTTACAGAATGAGGAAACAAAGAATCAGAGTCCCCAGCACATTTGGGATTAACTGAAAGGACACAGTACTTCTCATAGAGCATGGGTTCTCGGGCAAGATGTGATGAATGCTGCTGGGTGCTCCCTCTTTCACGGGGGAATCAGGAAGAGTTCGAGTCATGGAGATGCAGAGAGACACATGAGGCCTAGCCCATCACCCTCCAGCCCAAGCCCTGCAGGTCTCTTTGGCTTTTTGCCTGTTTAGGGGTCTCAACAAGGGTCCAGAAGAAGGTAGGATTCGCCTGCTACACAGCAATGGTAAGATCAAGCCAATCAACAAACAGCAGTTACCCAATAGATCACCTGGGTCTCTAGGAAATTGGCAGACACAACTTCAGGAGCAGCTGGTTCTCAGACATCTGGCAATCATCTTTTCATTCAGTTTTTCATTCATTCAACAAATATTTATTTATCATCTTCTCTGTGCCTGGCACTGTGCTTTCTGGGTACACAGCAATGAACAAAGTTTTCCTTCATGAAGTTTACTTTCTCATGGAGAAAATCAGAAAGGAGGAGGAAGAAGGAACAACCAGTAGCTGCTGGCAACAGGTCCCAAGGTAGACCACCAAAAAGTGCCATTCCATCCAGCAGATTCCATCCTACCATCCTCCAATTTCCAGTTTGCAGAAAGCCTATCTAATTGGTGGAAGGCTCAAACTGGGTTTTTGAGACAAAAGGCTATTTCCCAGTAGTATCCCAAAATTCAGGTTCTCATTTGGGAGTGCTCCAATAGAACACCATTATTAATTCCTGGACTAGCGGGGTGGTTTGTCTGCATATCTCCGTTACTCAGGTTCCTACAAGTAGACGTGACCATAGTGGAAATTGCATGAGGTTATAGCCACACCCGCTGAGGCACTGAGAAGTTGGGTGACCTTGTACAGTTTACTTAATCTGAGTTTAGTCATATGTAAAATGTGGAAAATACCTACCCCATTATATGAAGACAAAATGAGATAACGTACAGAAAGTCTCTGGTAGAGTGTCTGGAACATGGTAGATGCTTTTGAAATATACCTATTATTAGCTGTTATTATTATTAGTAGTATTATTATTATTATTAAGGCTTGTCAGTTCCTCCTCAATAACCTGCCAAATTAAAGGCCAAGCAATGCCAAAAGATGCATGTGGGGCTGTGCTATCCCCTGGAAAGTGAGAGGGAGTTATGGAAACCACCTTGCAGGGACCATTGGAATCCACAGGGATGAGTGTATCCAGATGCACCTTGGGAAGATCTACACAATTTTTAATGACCTGTCCAAGATTGCACAATATTGCAAGCTCCTTCCCAAAGTGACTCACGAGAAAGCCCTGGGAGTTTATTTGTAGCCCTCCTCTATGGGCATTAAATTTGTAAAAATATTATATGACTCCTCAAAGTGGTGCAAGATCCCTGGCAGGCTGAGCTAACCTAAAAAGTGCCAAAACCATCCCAGTTGGCCAATAGACAGGGAGTGCCATAGACAGACAGCAGCCCCCACTGCACAAGTCATTGGGTGTGGGGTGAGGTGGGGGGTGTAAATGACAGTGAGCAGAAAGAGAAGGAAAATAAACCAAAGTGTGCCAAGGCTTTGGTACTTGAGAGCATCGAGGACCTAAGACACCTCTGTCACCATCCTCTCATACCAAAGGACACTTGTGGTTGTTGGAGAGCATAGAGGAGACTAAGTTACCTTTCTAAATGCACATCACAAGGCGGCGGGGAACATGCTTGTAGTTGTGTTAAGGATAAAACAGTCAAAGGAGAGAAGAGGCAAGGAGGCAGCAAAATGGCAAGCAGATGAGACTCACTTGCCTCGAAGGCTTGTAAAGGGTGTTCCCAGGGAAAGCTTGTGAGGAAGCTCGGGCTTCCAGGGAGGCCGGAAGAATAGCCGGATTCTCCCCCCTGGTGAGGCTACTCAGTGACAGGAGGTGAAGGGAGAGCAGCCATCCTGTATTTTACAAGAAAACGCGCAAAGTGCCTGAATCGCGGCAAAAGCGTCACTCTTGCCTTTGTGGAATGTACAAATGAGCATGTGGTCAAGAAATCTAAAACCGTGTCCACACAAGTGAAAGATTTGGGAATGAAGGCAGCTCTGCTTTCCCCGACAAGCCTCAAGGCTCAGTGAGCCACACATACACAAGTATTTACTACCAGGTTAGGACAGACGGGCAAAACAGATTGATCATTACAGCATGTCAGAGGAAACCCAGAAGATGATGATGTCTGGAGTGTTGGCCCCTAGACCCTGGCTTGAGTAGGTGCAAATCAGAGAAGCAGCCTGATTTTTCCCTGCCCTTCTGGGCTGGATGGAGCTCACGGCAGCTGTGGGAGTCTAAGATAGAAGGAAGACCATGATTTGTGGGAACTGGTTGTGGCTCATGGGATGGTACTGAGGATTGGGATGGGCCTCATGTGCAATTCACACATGGCTGATTATGTTTAGGAAACTGAAGAACGTGCTGATAGAAGCTCATTTCTTGTGTACCCGAGAATCCTCTATGGAGAGCATTCACGTTGACGGAGGTGCCATGCACAGTGAGCCGACTAATCAAAAAGACGGGTTTTTGAAGAGGTAGATGGGGAACTGTGAGCCCAGCATGGTGGCTATTACTCTGATATGTCTCCAGTTGGACTCACGTTTGAGTCCTAGAGAGGAGGGAGGCTGTAAATAAAAATCTGAAAAGGGGGTTTAAACTCAGCAAGACCTCAGCAGTTTGGAGGCCTTGCTCCCAGAATGTGAACACAGCAGGAAAAGGGCTTTTCTCCCCATTGTGACACCCCACCCCACCCCACAGCAGTGGCTTCTCAAGGATTCCTGGATCCATTAGTGCCTGGAGGACATGGAAGTATCCGCAGTGGTGCCCTTTAAAAGTTAAGTGGTTTGTGAGCACATGTGACACAATCCCTGTTGACAAAAAAATATTCAGGGGCACATTATAAGGAATTGAGGTTCTGTGAGAACAGAGGGGCCAAGGCTTGTGTAACTGGTGTTATTCCTGTTATAATGGGACAAGATCATGTTCTTATTAGTCATGTGGGCTCAGGAATCATATGGCCTGGGTTCAAATTCAGGCTCCACGCTAACTGGCTGCGTGACGTTGTGCAAACAATTCACTAACATCTCTGGCTCTCAATTTTCACATCTGCAAAATGGGGATAATGGTAGGACCTAACTCATTGAGTTGTTGTGAGGGTTAAATAAGTAAAGACATTGGAAGGGTTTCTGGCACATAAAAAATGCTCAACAAATGCTAGGTTTGTTTCTTGTTGTTTTTTGACTGATATGTGTATCCACTGACTGGTGACATCTAAGAAAATACATGGAAGAAATAACTTCACCAAAAACAGAAAAGATTTCTATCTCTGACATGGAATCCATTTCCAGAAAGACTTGAGGGAGCTTCTGGGACCTCACTGATGCATATACAGGTACTTCCTGTTCCAATAATCATTTAAAGATGCTTCCAGTAAGAAATATGATCTATAAAATATTATTTTAAATAGATTTAAATAAACAAGGATAGGAACATAAAATGGAACCAAGAAAGAGCTAAAGAATATACACACTTGCTGACTGAGCTATATAATAAAGAAGTTAAAGGTCCTCAAAAAGAGATAGCATCCTGTTTTGATGTGCCCTGATCTGGAAGGGGTGACGGGACAGAGAAAATTCATTGCTATTAATGTTAGCCTTTTTATCTTCTAAGTGCACAATTATGATGGAGCCATGTATATACTGCTGTCCCACTACATGGCCCATGTGTAGAGGCCTATCGAAAGATGAGACAAGAGTAAAGAAGTAAAGAAATCAACTCCAATTCTGTTTCCCTGCTTCGGGAACACTCTAAGAAACCAACTCCTTGGACCAACTTAAATATGGAACCTAGGGAGTCAAAGGCAAGCTTACAGAGGTAATTAGTATGGGTGCTTATCAGAGGCATCACACATCTTCATATATCTGAAATACTCTATATCACTTAGCAATGGTTCATCGATGTTAACAGAAATCACTCTACAAAGTTAATATATTAAGACAATTGCCATCGACATGATATGTGTAGGCTGCCATTAAAGCAATTTGTTCATAGTTATCAAAGCCAGTTGGAAACTGTTGTATTGGTAAAGCTGGTGGCAATTTGGCAAACATAAAAAGATGTTGCCTTAAATCTGAAATAGGCACTATTATTTTAAATTTTTAAAGAAAAAAGTATTTAAAACATTAAGCTTAATTTGCCTCTTTCTGGAGTATACGATAATTCAGGCTTAGGGAGGAGATGGGATAGTGAGGAAATACGAATTCTCACTGAGTTTTAATGTAGAATGTAGTTTTATGCACATCGTCTAATGGATCTGAATTCAAAATTCAAATCGAATGCTGTCACAAAGCGATTGGAAGAGATTTGCAACTAAGCACTTTAATATCCATACCAGACCCTCTCTCAGTCTGTTTGTTCAGCCAGACTTCATCTTCTACCTCCCACAATGTCTACGGGGGACAACGACAGGACACATCATCCCTACTGTTAACCCCAAACACATCCCTCTCCGAGCTTTTCTTATCCTTGTTGCAGCTCTATTTTCTCAGACTCAGAGTCCTGAAGCCTGAAGCAACTGTCACTCCTCCCTCTGCCTTCTCTTCTCCCTCTCCTTCTTCTCGTATATCCAATCAGTAGCCACGCCCTGTGCCTTCTGTCCTGGCTACGTTTCTTGCATGAATCTCCTATTTTCTCTCGTAGCCCCTCACTTGGTTTACAACAATGCCCATCTGAGTGTCCCTGGCT
Source organism: Ceratotherium simum simum (assembly GCF_057802395.1). NCBI lineage: Eukaryota > Metazoa > Chordata > Mammalia > Perissodactyla > Rhinocerotidae > Ceratotherium > Ceratotherium simum. The sequence continues at coordinate 6,606,125 of NC_141914.1, read as the reverse complement.
TCTATTCCACCCTCCACATGACTCATGTTATGCGTTGTGACCACAGTGATCTAGAACCCCAGCTTTTTTAAGAAGCAAGTGAATTTCCTTTCCATCTTTCTTCTGTCAGAAAGGGGAACAGCTATTCGTTGATTTACAAATTAAAAAACCTTGACTTGCTCCGTGTGACCCCGAAAGAACTACAAGTAGTGCACATCTCTTACTCTACCCTTGATCTTCAGCAGTTCAGTGTTTCCGTGTCCCTTAACTTCTTGGATAACCTTATGGAAACCCCAGCAAGGAGTCAATACAGGATGAGTAATGGTGTGGTGACTCAGAAAAGAACCAGATGTCTCTGAACGAAAGAAAACAGTGTACTCCAATCACAGGAAATCGGAAGCGGAAATCACCACGAGAGCCAAAAGGCAGTCTTGAAGCAGCACATCTGGCAACTACCAAAAAATGTCCTCGGGTTCTAACGGAGGAAACTGGTGGCTGAGTAAAGACTCCAGTGTCCAAAGCATGCTGCCTTCTCCGATCCCTTAAATAAGGTTTCCTTTTGAGATATACTATTTAAACATCTCTTTGGGGCAGGAATTTCCTGAACTTCTCTTTCGTTGTGTGAGAGGACTATCTACCCATTGAGGGAGGGGCTGTCAATTCACATTTTTTTTAGCACTTGGGATGTAGCTGTGGCTCGTACTGCTGGCTTCCATCCAATATCCATTTCTCTTCTTGCTTATTAACAGAATCTACTTGTTAGAGGGTATACTAATGTTCCCAGACAAAATTTATGTTTCCCAGCTTTCCTTACAGGTAAGGGTAGCCACATGACATAGTTCTGGTCAATAAAATGTAAGCTGAAGTCATTGGGAGGGGTTTCCAGGAAAGTCCTTAAATGACTCAGTTGGCATACACCTTTTTGCTTTTCCCCATTTTTCCCTTCCCTTGCCTAGAATATGGTTACAGAGGCTGGAAAGGCAGCTACAGCCACCGTCTTGCAGCCATGAAAGAAAGACAAGAGAATCATGAAACCTTCAGCCCCAACAGCCTCAAGCTATTGAACCAACACCAGCAACCACCCATCTCTGGGTTTCTTGTTACGTGAGAAAATCATCACTATTTAGTTAATTACAAACATTCATGTTTGCTATTAAATGCACCTGATTTTTTTTAAAAAAAAAACACTGATATAGTAGCTTAAATGGGAATTAACATGAGTAACTAATATGCTGTCCGTGATCTACCATGTATCTTCCCTTTTGTGCATATATATATGTTCTATATTATAATAATATAATATACAACATATAATATGTGGTGAGTATGTGTGTGGTGTGTACACATCCACAAGTATGCTTTGTTAAATCTCAGATGTTATTATGGCCTGAATGTTGTCATCTCAAAATTCACATGTTGAAACCCTGCCTCTCAATGTGATGGTATTTGGAGAGGAAGCCTTGAGGAGGTAATTAGGTTAGATGAGGTCATGAGGGTGGGTCCCTCATGACAGGATTAGTGCCCTTATAAGAAGAGACATAAGAGAGCTTGCTCTCTCCCTCTCCATGTACACACAAAGAGGTCATGTGAGCACGTGACGTACAAGCCAAGAGATGAGGCCTCAGAATGAAACCTACCCTGCCCACACCCTGATCTTGGACTTCCAGCCTCTAGAACTATGAGAAATAAACCTCTGTTGTTTAAGCCACCTGGTCTCTGATATTTTGTTTGGCAACCTGAGCTAAGATGGATGATTTCTCTATCCTAAAGAAGGTTAGTTACTATTTCTGTGGCCCCACCTCTACACAGTAACAATATCTGCCTCGGCATAATTAATTTATCCTTCTGAGTCTTTTTGGTGCCAATATATGCATATCAACATGATCAACAGTGTGACAAAACACATTAGACTTTAAAATGTTTACATTAACTATGTTGAACACTGCTAATATTTGCCAGCCCCTCACTGGGTGCAGGCCCCAGGGGAATGGAGTTCCTATTTTCTCTGATTAGTTTTCTTGAGAAAACCCACTCACACCACTTTTGCCCTTTTTATCCTCAAAGATTAGGGTGGGGTTAGTTGGCTATGAATGAAAAGGAGGGAGATAGGCTGTGAAACCCCCATACTTTAATTTTTGTCTGATCACACAAACTGTTTTATATATTTTCTAAATATATTTTATACAAACTACCAATTTGCAACCCACTAGATATATTTAATAATTGTCACCTATTTAAGAACTTCTTAAGGCTACCATATCCTTCCCAAAATCAAAATGTTAGTGTGATAACAAGCCCTATCGCTGGGAACTCTCCTACCTTAAAATTACGATCAACATTCAGATTTGCAAACCCTTTCAAAATACCTAACCAGTACTCCTCAAAATTGTCAAGGTCATTTAAAAGAATGTAAGTCTGATCAACTGTTATAAGCCAAGAGGAAACTAAGGAGACATAACAATTAGATTGAATGTGGTGTTCTAGATTGGATCCTGGACAGAAAAAGGACATTAGAAAAAATTAAGGAAGTCAGAATAAACTATGGGCATTATAATAATATAATATACAACATATACTATTATAATATAATAATATAATATACAACATATACTATTATACTATAATAATAATGTATTAATGTTGGCTCATTAATTATAAAAAATGCACCATACTAAAGTAAGATGCTAATAACAGGGGAAGTTGACTCTGGGAACTCTCTGTACTATCTTCCAAACTTTTTTTCTTTAACTCTAAAACAGTTCTAGAAAATAAAGTCTATTTTTAAAAATTCTACATGTGGTGAGATTACCACTCTATTTTTAAGAGAAAAAGGAAAACAACTCTCTTCATTACTAAATATACAAATAAAAGCTACCAGCATGTTAACAGTGACTGTGTTTGGGTAGCAGAACCTAGGTGATTGTCTTCCTCTCCTTGGTATTTTTTATGTATTTTCCAAATTATCCACCATGAACATTTATTACTTTCATAATGCAAAAGTACTAGCCTAGAGACATTAAATATCATAACTGAAACTATAGAGTTAGAAGTTGGTAGGATACAGAGATGGATGTGAATCTAAGATGTCCAACTCTAAGTCATGAGTTCTTTCCATTATCTGGGGCAAATTTATTTAACTCTGAATCTTAGCTTCCCCCACTGCAAAATGAGAAGATCAGGGTGACCTATTTTGTACAGTCACTGTGAGGATTAGATGCAATATTTATAAATCACTTAGAGTAGGGCTGGGCAAAGAGTAAATGCTCAATAAACATTGCTGCTATTATTAATCATGATGGTGATGATGATGCCCTGAATTGCATAACTGTCCCTAAGTTCACTATATCCAGCAATGGAAATGATACTCTGGTAGATGGTTAGTGATGGCCATATTCTGTGTTTTGTAATAAGTGAAATTAGCATTTTCAAGAAGTACACTTCTCCCCTGAGAGTGATAATGTACGTGTCTGGAGTATGTCTTCTAGAAAAACCAATAAGGCAAACCAAGGATAAAAGACCACAGATGACACTATTTGGAACCTAAGTGGCCTACGATAAGTTATTATTTATTTACCAAAGGACTTGAAGTAAATAATTCTACCGTAATAGGACTCAATAATAAAATCATTTGGCTTCTGTATTAAAATTTAAGTAAGAGAGAGTGGTTAAAACCTGGATTTTTGGGGGCCAGCTTGGTGGTGCAGCAGTTAGGTTCCCGCGTCCCATTTCCGCGGCCAGGGGCTCCCCAGTTCTGATCCTGGGCGCGGACGTACTCACCGCTCCTTCAGCCATGCTGAGGCAGCATCCCATATAGAAGAACTAGAAGGACCTACAAGTAGGAGATACAACTATGTACTGGGTGCTTTGGGGAGAAAAAAGAAAAGAAAAAAAAAAAAAGAGGAAGATTGGCAACAAATGTTGGCTCAGGGCCAATCTTCCTCAAAAGAAAACCTGGATTTTTGGAGTCAGACCTGAAGTCAGGACAGCTTCAAAACTGCTATATTCGATGAGCTCAAACAAGTTCTTACCTCTCTGATCCTAATACTATACGAGGTTATTGGGGGAGTGGTTAGATGAACACATGTATGTAGGGGGCTTAATGTGCACAAGAAACCTAATAAATGGCACTACTATTATGCCTTGGATTTTGAACAACTTGTTAAATTCATAATACTGAGCTTCCCACCACCCCAACTTCCTCTACCTGCTATTCCAACTTTAGCTCAGATTGATGGAAACCAGTGATCCTTTGGTCAAGTTCCCCAAGAGTAGCCTCACTGAAATGACCTAGCAAATGTAATCTCATTCAAGGACAGATTCTCAATAACAAAAAGACTCAGGGCTCCTGAAATCAACTGCTCCTCTTGGACTGATCAATCTCCAAAGACTAAAGCAATAGGTTCTTAATTATTATTATACACAGAGCCTGATGGAATCAGGTTAAGTCAATACCTTCACTCTCCTGTTTGTTTAGACGTATCTAAAAATTACAGGAAATTGAAAAGCAATATCTCTTGTTGAGATAATAAAAGACAACCAAAAAACTACTAATTGAAATGTGTTAAAATTTAAGAAAGTGAATTATCCAAGTTTAAAAGTGATTTAAATTCAGAATAATTTAGATAGATTAAAAGGATCAGCTTCTAGAGACAGTAGCTCAACCACACTTGCCATGTTGCTTTTGTAGATGAAGAAAATGACCTATATCTTCAGTTCATTGGCATAAAGGGAGCTCTCTGGAATCTCCAGTAATATTTGAGGAGTTTTCAAAAAGAATATTACATCTGAGGGACTGGCCCCGTGGCATAAGGGTTTAAGTGTGCGCACTCCACTGCTGGCGGCCCAGGTTCGGATCCTAGGCGCACACCGATGCACGGCTTGTCAGGCCATGCTGTGGCGGCGTCCCGTATAAAGTGGAGAAAGATAGACACAGATGTTAGCCCAGGGCCAGTCTTCCTCAGCAAAAAGATTGGCAGGGATGTTAGCTCAGGGCTTATCTTCCTCATGAAAAAAAAAAAAAAAGAATATTACATCTGAGCTAGAAGTGATGATTAGAAAATTGAACTATGGCCCCGTGCTTAAGGTGTTATGATTGTCAATCTCACAGAGCAAAATAGCACTCAGAGTAAGGCACTCTGTCTAAATCACAGCCTTCCCGCCATATGCAGAAGCACAGTGGTTGTCCCCAAACCACAGAGGTCCTGGTTGGTGAAAACAAAAATGACTTTACATGTACTCCTCCCTTCTCTAGGGCTCCAAGACAGAAGAGGATCCTCTTTATTAAACAGGTTCTCACACTTCCATTTATGACACAGTGAGTAGATTGTGCAACAGCAACACTAACATCGAAGTCAGCCTAACTTTGTTTTTGCTTCTAAAGGCTGTGTTTGTTCTTTCATCCCAACCCAGGACAACACAAGCTTGCCTTGGGTTTTACCCCCTGAATGCAGACTACTCACTTTCCTCTTAAATTTGTAGACTCAAAGAAGGGAAATGAGTATTATCATTATTATTTAGAATATCTCGAGGTTAAACTTTTGAGTATCTTAATTTGGAAAGTTATTTTAGTATCGGATTGTTTTGTAACCACTTATCAAATGATGGTTAAAACTCTAGGCTCAAAGAGGCAAATTTGAATCTTCAAGTCTTTTTGGATGTCTTCTTTGCAAATAACTTGAACTAAGATTTTAAAATTAAATTTATATGAGGGAATGAGACCTAGCATGTCTATATGGGAAAGAAATGGCTACACTTACAATTTTGAAATGGATCTAATGGTGTTCTCTGTATTGACTCACAGGAGCACAGGGAAAATATTTTACTCGTCCTTTTGCTCTTCCTGGCTGTATCTGGTCTGCTTTTTAAAGTAAGGTACGAAAGATTAAAATAAATACACATCTTTTTCTGTTGAAACCAATAACAGATCGAAATTTACAAACAGAAGTGTCAATTACCTAAATAGAAGGAAGGATATTCACAGATGCTTCATAAATAACACTAATCTGTAGGACCGTACTCTACAAACTGACTTGATTCACCAGGCAATCTAACTTCAGGTCATATGAGGACCAGCTACCTAATTTGTGGGGCTCAGCCAGAATGAAAATGAGGGACCAGCCCCCTTGTTCAAAAAATTATTAAGAATTTCACAATGGTGACAGCAAAGCATTAAACCAAGCATGGGGCCCTACTGAGCACAGGGCTCTATGCAGCTGCACAGTTCACACACCCATGAAGCCAGCTCTGGGTCGCATCTATCCTGTCAAAATTATCTGCATTATGCTAGTAACTATATAGATAATGCGATCGTGTGCTTACTATGTATATAGGAAAGCTAGGACGCTGTGCTTTGTCTTTGAAAGCTCTTAGCCAGAGGACGTGGATACTGTGCCATGTCCGATACCAAATAACCCAGACACTTTAAAACCAACAAAGTTGATAGAGAGATCAACTTCAGGATGTAGAGGTCAGATGCCGCCATGCCCCACGATCTCTTTCTGCATGCATTTGTGTTTGCCAAGAGCTCCCACATATCAATCCTCTATGCCAAGTCTCTCTACATTTCCACCATGAATTTTCATCCAGATGCAAATATGCCTTTACATAGTATCTATGTGCAAATAGTCTTATCAGGCCAGAAGCACAGGAAAACTCCACACGTTGATGATACCTATCACGCTCTTTTCAGTGAAAAAATATCCAGTGTTCTTGGATTTGAACACAAAGAGGGAAAAGTCTTAGTTTTTTGTTTGTTGTTCTTTTTTTTTTTTTTTTTATGGTTAATAAGACGGTAGGGAATTGTGTAGTAATGAGGTAATCCTAGTGAATGTATCAGCAAGTGCTTTGGCTAAGAGAGTTGCTCCTGGAAAGCAATCCCATACAAAGGCCAAAGATAAGTGTAATGTTGAAATACAAATAGATGAAGAGGGGAAGATGAAGGATAGGCTAAGAGTGTTTCCCAGTGTAAAATCAATGAGAAGCATAGAGACAACACTGTGGGCATCCATAGTTTGGGGATGTGGCTTGATGAAGCTGTGGATAAACAAGACAAGTGTTGTTTTGCCATAAGGTTATGATAAATCTCAGGATCAAGAACAGAATCTTGAAATATAAATAGTTCTTGAATATTTAAAAGATGATTAACACAAACCAAAATTGCATTGAAATACCATATCTAACCTACCAGATTCGCATAAATCCAAGAGTTTGACACCACATTCTGATGGTGAGGCTGTGGGGAAACAGGCACTTTCATACATTCCTAATGGAAGGGTCAGGCAGTACAATGCTTATGGAGGGCAATTTGACAATAGCTATCAAATTTACAAATTTACAAAGGGTATACACCCTTTGACCTAGCAATCCCACTTCTAGGAATTTATTCTCAGCTATATTTGCACACATTAGAAATGACATATGCACAAGGTTATTTATTACAACATAGCTATAATAGCAAAAGATAAGAAGCAACCCATATAGCTATCATTAGCAGACTATCCAAATAAATTAAACGATATCAATAAAACAGAATGCTAACCAGCTGTACAAAAGAATGAAGGCACATTCTATCTATAGAAAAGATAGGTTTTTCGGTACAGAGAGTGTATATAATGTGCTCCTACTGTATTAATAAGAGGAGGGGACAAGATATTTATTATATGACTGCGTTTACAGGAAGGATTTCTGGAAGAAGACCCAATAAGAGTAATAAAAATGGTCACCCTTGGGGAAGGGGGGATGGAAACTGGGCAGATAGAAGACAGGAGTGGGAGTGAGAAGCCTGACTATATGTATGTGTGTAGCATGTGGATTTTAAGGCATATGAATATATTGCCTATTTTAAAAATTAGAAATTTAAATAAATAAATGCATGATCAAAAAGAAGAGAATGATTAAAAGATAAACTATAAGATCTAACCTCTCTGTGCACAGAAGAAACTGAAGCCAAGAGAGGTGAAATTACAACTCAAAGCCAAAGGCCGTTTGTGGCAGGGCCTGCACTGGAACCATGGACATTTGGACCACTCTGCTGAATGAGACACAGTAACACCTCCCTAGCCACGTCATCACAGGTGGCAGGGGGGCCAGTGCCACTGAACTCTATAAATTTGATATGCCTTAGCTGTCAGTATGTCTCATCTCTGAAGCTACTGACATTGGAGTAAGTTTTATATCTTTATAGTTTTTAACTTCTAATTGAAATTGCCAGGATATGTGTCACCAACATTTTTGTTAAGAAATAAGATTGCTAAAGACCTGGAATATATCAGACAAAAAGTCTCATGGATGAATAAAGAAACAAAGCAAGAAGCTCAGTGCGAGGGAACTGGGGTACCAAAGTCAATCTAGAAGCAGGGAGGTCCTGTGTCTAGGGCAAGAGAGGGTTCCCTGTCATCAACCGTGCTGCTGGGATGGGCTTGGGAAGGGCTCATAACAGTAGGGTCTGCATTGGGTGGTGACTTTCATAGACAGTCCACACTTGGTACTCTCCTCTCCTCCCCTCTTCCCCCACCTTTATTCATGTCCTGATATTATTCATGCAAGAGTCTTTTTCTTCTGCTAAACCATCAGTTCCTGAGAGGTCAGAGGTGATGTCTTCTTCCATGTGCCCCACTGTGCCCTGTGCCCAGCGAGTACCTTGACCATGCTAGGATCCTAGATTCCTAGAACTTTAGAAGCAGAAGGAGCTTTAGAAAATATCTTGTCCAATTTTTGAAACTTGTTTAAAAGCAACAAGTCCCTTTTCAAATGAAAACTATGTAGAACCTTCAATGTACAAAACAGATTGAAACAACAGAGATGATTTGGTTGAAGAGGGAGCAAGCAAGGGAAGAGCAGACAAAGGTCCAGTCACTGTCAGTCTCGGCCCTTCTTCTTGCCAACCCCTGCGGCACCTCAGGGGATGCAGTTTGGACACTGCTGATGCAGTGCAACCCCTTCATTTTCTAATGGAGACATTCCTGAAAGGTTTTCTACCCTGAATTCCCATCCAAGGCAGGGATAGGGGGCTGCAATAGTCGGGGTCACCATGTTGCCCTTGCCTGGGGGGATATCGGTTCTGTCTACGTGAATTCGGTGGGGTATGGGGAGAACAGAATCTGTGAAGGTTCTGGAAAAACACATCCTCTTCTTTCCTAGTGTACATGTTTGGAGGAGACCCTCATTAGGAATGGGAAACAGTATGCATTCTGTCTGGTCTTACTCAGTTTATACCTTTCCAGAATAAGTTAGGCACTTCCCTCTGTCAGGAAAAATGGGCCAAGGCAGGGAGAACATCGAGGTCATGGGCACCAAGCCTAGTTCAGCAAGGGCCGTTCGTGGATCTCTCCTTGTTTACCAGATCCATGCCAAAGCAGTTAGCAGAGGACCTAAGGGCTATTCTAAAAGACTTGTTTAAGATTGTTTGAGATTGATGGGGATCCACAGACAACATGGAAAGTTCATCCCTTAGTGTAGTATGTACTAGTAATGCACCTGGCAATGTGTGGAAGGGGCAGACAGATTAATAACAAATAATCGAGACCTTTCGAAGAGAGACAGGTGCTCTGAAGAAAATAAAACAGAAGGTTGGTGTTTTAGACCAGATGGGGTAGTTACGTTGCAATAACAAACAATCCCAAAAATCTGAGTGCCCTGAGACAACACAGTTGGAGTTCTTTCCGTATGCATGCCACATACACCATGCATCAGGAGGGCTCTGCTCCATGTTCTCACACCTGGATAACACCAAGGCCAATGAGGCTGCACCTTCACGTCACTGTCATCTATGTCCTGCTGGCCAAAACTTGTCCCAGAGTCCTTCCCGACTTCCAGGGCGTCAGGAAAGTACGCTCTTCCCACGTGTCCCAGAGGAGAGGAGGGCTGTGGACGAGCACAGCATACGGGAGCGGGGAGCACAGGGCTCACTAGGGCCATCTGGCAAGGGCTTTCTAAGGAGACCTGCAGCATGAGAATGAACCCACCAAGTGAAAAGAGTAAGGAAGACATTTCAGGCAGAGGGAATGGCAAATGCCATAGGTCCTCAGGCCAAAGCAAGTATGCGAGGAAATGAGGATAGCCAGTGGGCCACGGGTGCCATGCGTGAGGGGAGAATGGCAGGCATGTGCTCAGGGAAGCCAATGATGAAAAGCCTTGAGGAGCATAACAAAGGATTTACATTTTATCCAAAGCGCGTCCCAAACTTAAGTAGACTAATGTTTCCCCATTTTAACAAAAAGAGCAAAAAGCCATCCTTATATTACTCTGAAAATAAAAATTCACATTTTGCTTTTCATAGTTTTCCATTTCTCAGACTAAACTGAGCCTTTACCTTCTTCATATTCACCTCAGATTCGCCTTTTTCTAAGCACTTGAAACACCACAGAACATTGTGACAGGCTTGACAGCGTTTCCAGGAACTCTTTACCTTAGTTCTGCGTTTTCTCAGGCCTCCTACAGTGTCTTGATCAGCACCCAGATCTGTGCTCTTAGCTGCTGACAGAACACACAATCTCTGAAAAGGCAAGAAACGAGGAAGTTACCATTCTGAGAAAAAAAAGAACAAACTTTATTTTCATACCAGAGAAATATCTCATCTCTATCAGAGCCTAGTATTTTTAGAACTGAACCAAATATAGAAAGCTTTCTACTCCCTAAAGAAATAATCTAGATTGATGGATATTCCGGAGTTTCTTGAGTTTCCAGAGTAACTTTCCAAAGGAAGAGATGTTGAGATCTTTATCTTCCACACCATTTATGTTTAATGAAAACCTCTTCGAGTCCAAAACATTGTTTCCTGTTCTTCCTGCAATTAAAAGGATAAACATTTCTTAAAACCAGGAAAATCTCTCTGAACCTGAGTTTTCTCATCTCTAAAATAGGCACGATCAATAACAGAGCAAAGCCAAACGTTGAGAGGATAGAGCTGCTGCTGAGTGGGCTCCCCCTCCTTCCCACTTCTGGCTGTGTCGGCTGCCTCCTGAAGACACCAGGCGTTTCTCAGTGGTCCAGTGGAGAAGTGAACTCAGCCCTACATCCTGCATACCAGGTTTTCCAGGCTCCTTTGCAAAGGCCACTAATGTGAATAACCAGTGACTATCGTGTGAAATTGGGCTGAGCAGCTCATCTGGTTAGAATATACTGCTAAATAGCAATACTTTTGTTCAGGCAACTCCAGTAGGATGTCCCCAATATTTGTCCTACAGTAGAGTATAATCATTAAATATGCAAACTTTGCAGCCACAGCTGATATCCAATCACAGCTCCGTGACTTATTGGCTGCTAATCAACCTCTCTATGCTTCATTTTCCCTTGTTTGAAAATAAGGGTAAGAGGGTTTGTTTCATCAAGTTACTGTAAGGATTATGACATATTTCATATAATCTGTCAGCACAGTATGTGAGCCACAGTAAGTCTCATAAACATTAACTTTCATCATCATCACCATCAACCTTGAAGAATGGAGAGTCACATCTTAAAAATCTCTCACGTGATTTGGAGATGTCAATTATTGAGTTTCTAGCTGTCAGGCATAAACATTTACAAGTCATTCCAAAGAGTAGACTTAAACTTGAGAAGAAACACTGAAACTCCCTTCAGACATTGTTTTCAATATGAGGAATTTCTCCTCGGATCTGCTTTTCCGTTTCCGCCCCTCTCCTTTTGTTTGTCCATGGGTTGGAATTTTCCTTTCCTAAGTTAAGATGGAGAATCTCTTTTGTGTCACAACGCTTTGTATTTGAAGCCTGTTATTAGACAATTCTAAATCTTCTTGTCTACTAATTCCAGCATTGCGTAATGCATGGAAACTGAAGTCAAGTTCTAGGTTCAATTTAACTCATCTTATGCTGTTATGAAAATTAAATAACATATTGTGAAAGTGTGTGTAAACAGTAAGATTCTACCCAAATGTTAGCCATCATTATACATACTGTCTCCTTATATGCCTCAAATATTATAAAACTTTGTCACCCAAACTGTACAAGTAACTGGGTTAACTAGTTTGACTAGTTTTAAGTGGGGCCAATTGTGGGTTGCACTCTGTTCTCCTATTTCTAACACCACAAGAACTGCCTTTGGAACAAGTCACAGAAACCAGAAGATGAGCCACTGGCTACAGATGACAGCTAAAGAACAGAAGTACATAATTCACTTCCAACAGTCTCTTCCTAATAGCATTAAATCCATAAAAATGCTTAAGTCCACTACAGACAGATGTGAACACGGCTTCTTTGGTTTAGTAGACAATAATCTCATGATTAATAGCTTGTTCAGCTAAAATCATTTCTAAAAACCCACAACTTGGTCCAAAAAATTTAACCTGCTTTAGGGTCAGCCCAGTGGCATAGTGGTTAAGTTGACGCACTCTGCTTCAGAGGCCAGGGGGTTTACGGGTTTGGATCCTGGGCTCAGACCTACTCACTGCTCATTAAGCCGTGCTGTGGTAGCATTCCACATACAAAATACAGGAAGATGGGCACAGATGTTAGCTCATGGACAATATTCCTCAAGCAAAAAGAGGAAGATTGGCAACAGATGTTAGCTCAGGGCCAATCTTCCTCACCAAAAAAAAAAAAATTTAACCTGCTTTTATCTGAATTGTTCATATAACTATTTTTACCAGAAAATAACATTGTCCTATGTAGAACCAAAAATTACTAGGAATTCTTCGAAATTCTCCATCTGATATAGTTAGATACTAAATGTGTGGCATAAAGAGAAAAGGAGAGATGTAGCAGTTATCTGAGCCTGCCTGACTGCTCCCTTTTTCTTCTCGTATTGCAACAACCCTACTTTAGGCTCTTGTCACATCCAGAGTGGGGGGTTAAAAGGAAAGTCCCCTAACAGATTCCATGCCCATACGCAAAATGCTGAGCACATAGCACACACTCCATACACGTTAACCCTTTCCCTCACACAACCCCATCCTACTTCCACATTCATTTGCTAAAACACTACACTACTGTATCAGTTCACTCCTCATGCCACTAAAATGGCCCGTATACCAAAAGGAGACTATATGTATATATATATCATTCAATTTAGATTAAATAATTAAACATTTTTAAAATCTAAACAAAAATTCTAAAAAATAGAAAAGCATATCAGCTCTTTGGAAGCATAATATTTTATGCTTTGACTAATTTGAAAAGTTCCACCATCATATGATTATACTCATCTCATAAGGTTGTTTGAAGGATTAAATACAATAATCTTGGCAAAGCACTTAATAAAATACCTAACACAAAGGAAGTGCTTAATAAATGGTTGTTATGATGATGATTACTGCTTCTATGGTTATTACCAAGTGATACCTAAGCAGTTAACGTAATACTTACCATGTTCTCATTCGGCATTACCAAGCTGGTGGTAAACTAGTGCACTCGTTCATTAACAGTATGTTTTTTTTTTGTTTTTTTGTTTTTTTTTTTTAATTTTTTGTTTATTGCAGTAACATTGGCTTATAACATTGTAAAAATTTCAGGTGTACATCTCAGCCATAAGAAATGACGAAATCCAGCCATTTGTGACAACATGGATGGACATTGAGGGTATCATGCAAAGTGAAATAAGTCAGAGGGAGAAGGTCAAATACCATATGATTTCCTTCATTAAGTAGTAGATAATAACAGTATGTTTTTAAATTGGTCTAACTTTTGCAAAGTTCAAGTTATAAAAATGTTCATACATTTTGTGAATGTATCCTAGAGTAATACAATAAGAAAAAGACTGAATTATTCACCATAGCATTATTTATTAAGTTAAAGCAACAGCATAAATATCTGACAATTCAAAAATGTTTGTTAAACTCGGATACCAGTGGAAGAATTATGTAGCCACTAATGACAAAATTGGAATAATATTGAATGGGAGAAAAGTAGATTGTGCGTGGTATGATTTCAAAAAAAGATGTTTTTAGATCTTAAAAGAATAGGAGAGAGTATAAAAACCTGAACTTACTTGATGGCAGGGTATCTTAGGTCGGGTTTCCGAAAAGCAGACCCTGGAACAAGGATTTGCACGCAAACAATCTACTGCAGAAGTGCTCCCAGCAGACATTGGAAAAGGAGTGGGGGGAGCAGCTAAATGGAGGGAAGAAGCCAAGTGCAGTGCAACTTTTGGGTCAAGTCTCTCACAGAGGTGTTTCAGCCTGATTCTGCAGGGGAATTCTGAAGCACAGTTACACTTCACAGTTTCTCCTACTCGAGGCAAGAGTGCTGAGCTCTCAACATCCTGGAACCGGGGTCAGTCGTTAGCTAACAGCTGCCTGGTGAGTTTCGAGGCTGAGAGAACTCCCAAGCATTCCAGGCTCCCCTTGCCTGTGGCAAAGTGGCTCCTGCAGCCCCAAGGCAGTCCTCTGAAGGGAGTGGCAGGTGCAGTGGTGTTACACAGACACACACACACACACACACACACACACACAGTGGTAACTATGTAGAGGTGGTTGGAGATGTTAATTAGCTTGATTGTGGCGATCTTTTTACAATGTAAACATATATCAAAACATCAGAAGAGAAAGCTGACAGAAGCTGGGGAAGGGGTCACAGAAGCAGTAAAAAGGACCAAAGGAGATCTGGGCAGAGCATTAAAAGCATCCACGTGGTGAGTTTTTTTCCTTTTCAATTTCATCTCAATCATGTGTTTGAACCACACATAAACACAAAAAGAAAATACTTTCAGCAGCACCCCGTTGCTACAGAGTAAAATCCAGATTTGTGGGGGCAATAGTCGAGGTCCAATATAACTGTATTTTTCCAGATGTGCAGCCGCTGGCATGAGTGGTCCCTTCGTAGACACTTTCACTCCACCCGTCCTTACATATCGCCCCCCACCACCAGCCCCTCCTCAAGCTGCCATGGGACCGGACCACTCAGCCTTGGGAGATTCCACCCACCGACCACATCCTCTCTCCGCTCCTCCCTTGGGGCTCAGAGGAAGTAAAGATTTAGAGATGTTTTCAAGTGTCAAAGGATGGGGAGTGTGAGGCCTCTGGACTTGGCTTGGATTGTGCAATCAGGTTCAATTTTCAATATTTGAATGTCTTAGGTAAGTTAGGATTTGGGGTTAAAAATAATATTTCAGCCAATTCTAAGGATAAAATAAAATTCAGAAAGCAGCCTGGGAACCCAACTGCAGTTTAGAATGTCATTTCTATGAGAAATCACTAAATTTCAAGCAATTCGTTTAAGAAATATCTTTAAGAAATGCCTTAGTCATTCATTCTTATATAGAAAGATGTATATATGACTTTTTTAAGTGATTTGATCTCATGTTTTAATAGTCTCAAAAATATATGATTTGACCATATATAATTCAAAAGACAGAAAAGAACTTTGTGTAAAATGATACTCAATGAAGCATTCTTTATAAAAGAAAAAAGAAAAAAAAAGAAAGCATTAGGAAAAACCCTGAGGAATTAGCACAAAATATGTACATTCATTCAATTAAATATTACACAATCACTAACACTGCTTAGAGAATTCTAAATAGCATTGGGAAATGTTTATGCGATAATATGTGGAAAAGTATCATATGAAATTTAAGAGTATATTTTCACTACATTTAATTAAAATAATAAGCATAAATTGAAAGCCACCTATAGTTCCTTCCTTCAGCATTTCTCTGCAGTTACCTGTGGTCTCTGAACACAAGTCAACCACTCGAGCTTCCTGTTCCACTTCCTGGAACATATTCTGGTGGCATATTTGTTCTTTCAAAATTCAAATATGGACATATAATAGGTGATTATAACATACCAAGCATGGTCCTGAGATCTGGAGACATAAAAATGAGTAAGATTTGGTGCCCAACTATCATGGAATTCACATGCAGGCAGGGAGATAGACGTAGCCACAGAGTACCTTGCTAAATGCAATGGAACAACTATACGATGGCAGCGTGAGCAAAGTGCGGTGGCAACGTAGCTCTGTGATACATTTGATTATTCTCTGCAGAGCCTTACTCAAGTAGCTATTCTGAAAATAGTTATTGATTACTTAATTGATTAAAATTCAAATAAACTAAATAAATGCATCCATTTAACTGAGCAAATGATTCAGCTAGACTCTTCAGAATACCTGGTCACGTCAATCAACTTAATGGCTAGCAGGTGATTTCACTTCTAGTAACATAACATGGAAAAACAGCTGGCAAGGAAAACATCAGTGTCTTGGGGACAGAAATAGTTTTAAACTTATACTCTTCTCTCCATTCAAATCAGAGGTTCTCAAAATTTCATGTGCTTAAAATCCATCTGAAAGATTTATTTCATCTGGGGTGAGTACGTCTGAGGTGAGCACCAGGAATAAGCACCTAAAGTTATTCAAACACAGTAGTACAAAGACTATTCCTTAATATATCATTTTAAATAATTTAATAAACATATTTTGCGAAGAAAATATTCTACCACAATGACAGCTTTAAAAATAGCACCCCAATTAAGGAAAACACTTATACAAAATACTCAAAGCAGAAAAAAGTTAAATAGCTTTTGTTTAAGAAATGTCATAGCTGTGAACATAGACTCAGATATTAATTAAAGAATATTATATATACTACTTACATCTGTCAACATTACAAACTCTGTTTACTCTGTCACTTGTTAAGGTGGAAGATAACACTGTGAAGTTGCATTTTTATCATTTGAGGTCTAGTTCTAGGCTAAACTGAAATTTATCTTTGGAAGTAGCATTAATCAAATTTTCTTGCAGACCTTCCCATGGGTGAGAGGCACACAAAAGTTTTACTGACTGATGAGTCAGAATCTTGGAAGCAGAAAGTTACGGAAAAATGTAATCTGTAATTAACTTTCGGGAACATGTTGTCTTCCCTCTAACTGCCTCTAGTCCACAAGTTAAGATTTGCTCATGAAAATTGCAGCACTTTTGAAAGTCTGCCACAGTAAAGAGAAGGAAAAATGCTAAAGGCAAAGGAAATTTTTCAAGTGGAAAATTGGCTCCAGTATGCAACAGTGTTCGTTAGCTGTGTTGTTTGCTATAAAATCTAGGTTTGTTACATGGGATTTGTAAACTCGTGTGCTAGTTCCAGGGACCACAATGCAGAGGAAGCAAAATGTACTGGAGAAAAAAATAAGATTTTATTTCTAGTCCCAGCTCCACCACCAATAAGTTCTACAATCCAGCTAATTCTCTTAACCTCTATGAACTTGAGTTTCCACATTCGTAAAATTCAGAATGTGACATTGAAAGATGTACATGATGTATTGGGAATACTGTATTGCCATTGGCTAGCACAGTCTTTGACTCTGAATAAGTGCTTAATTAATATTTGGTAGATAAATGAATGAATGAACCAGTGAAATTACATAGAATAAGAAATATGGCACAGTGGGTTTAATTTACTTATGCTTCTATAAAATTCAGCACACCAAATCTTGGGCAGCCAATCAATGAATGCTCATTTTGACCTCTTGTGAAGAGAGGCTATAAAAGGGTCAAAAGGTTCTGGCTGAGGAGACGATATGAACTAGGTACTACATCCACAGGTAGGTATTGACTGGTAACCTGATTATCAACCTTAGTACAAAGAGAGCAGAGAGCAAGATCTGATAAAGGTTTCCTGAGAGAAGAAGTGGATTGAGGTCTTGAACCCAGTAATGTTGGTGGATCGGCAGATGAGGGGTGTGTGAAAATGGGTAAAAGCAGAAAAGAGAGAGTCGTTTTAGTGATAGAGCAACCAGATCCACTCTACTGGGAACAAGATCTGAAAACAAATGAGGCTAATGGGTGGCTGGAGATTCTTAATGGGGGAATTTTAATGCTTGACAATTTATCATCATTTTTCATCAGGAATAGGAAGGGTAGAAAAGACGGTCTTAGATCTGCAATGTCCAATATGGAAACTACTAGACACACGTGGCTACTGAGCACCTGAGATGTGGCTGGTCCAAACAGAGATGTGCTATATACGTAAAATACACACCAGATTTCAAAGACTCGGCACCAGAAAAGTAGGAATGTAAAATAGCTCATGAATACATTTTTTACTGATTACATGTAGAAATTATAATATTTGGGATATGGTGGGTTAAATAAAATGTATTGCTTGAACAATACATTTCACCTCTTTCTTTGTACTCTCTTAAGGACCCTATGTGCCTGCTGATCCCAAGCCTGGAGATTATCTGACAGCTCCATATCCAGTCATTTCAGCAGCCTCAAAACAACACATTCCATGGCACATACTCACTGCTCAATAAACATTTGTTGAGTGGGTGGAGGATATCACACCCAAATTACGGCTTTACACAGGAGGCTAAACATAAGGACATCCATGTAATTACTTGCCCCTCCAAAAAGTGAAAAGTGTCAATAAAATCCCTCATGTCCAAAAGAGTACCCTAGTAAGTTCTAGAAAACATTGGTATTTTAGTATGCACAATCAGATTTTTTTTTATTGATGTTTTAATGGTTTCTAACACTGTGAAATTTGGGGTTGTACATTTTTGTTTGTCCATCACCACATATATGACTCCCTTCACCCCTTGTGCCCACCCCCACTGCCCTGGTAACCACAGTCCAGTTTTCTCTGTCCATGTGTTGGTTTATATTCTACATATGAGTGAGATCATACAGTGTTTGTCTTTCTCTTTCTGGCTTATTTCACTTAACATAATATGCTCCAGGCCCATCCATGTTGTTGCAAATGGGACAATTTTGTCTTTTTTTATGGCTGAGTAGTATTCCATTGTATACATATACCACATTTTCTTAATCCAATTGTCAGTCGAGGGACACTTAGGTTGCTTCCACTTCTTGGCTATGGTGAATAATGCTGCAATGAACATAGGGGTGCATAAGCCTCTTTGGATTGTTGATTTCAGGTGCGTTGGATAGATTCCCAGTAGTGGGATGGCTGGATCATAGGGCATCTCTATTTTTATTTCTTTGAGGAATCTCCATACCGTTTTCCATAGAGGCTGCACCAATTTGCATTCCCACCAGCTGTGTATGAGGGTTCCTGTTTCTCCACATCCTCTCCAACATTTGTTGTTTTTTGTCTTGGTGGTATAGCCATTCTAACAGGCGTGAGGTGGTATCTTAGTGTTGTTTTGATTTGCATTTCCCTGATGTGCACAATCAGATTTTTTAAAAGAATTTAATAGGAAATAGAGCTGATTGTACTATGTGAAAACAAACACTGTATTTGTAGTATACTCCTTTCCTGTTTTGTTAAAAATAAAAGAGAAATCCTACAGAAGATTTTTACTAGACTATTGTAAATAAAATACGATCAAGCAGTTTACCATTCTCTCACCTCAAAATGTTCTGTATTTTGTTTACTTGATCATATTTTAATTAACATGTCTTGGTGTTGGAATGGCAATTCTGGGAAAATTCCAAGTAGCACTGGGAAGTAGTGTGGCTTAATGACTTTTTTTTCTTGTTTCTGTTTTGAGCTAGTATAACATCACGGTGGAGTGAATCTATTGACTGAGTGGTCTTTCAGCTGAGGGGACCTCACTCAGACAGGCCCTGAAGATATGAGGAGATTCTATGATGCTGCTGACTCTGAGCTGCTTGTTCCAACCCCTTGCCGTGAAGATCCCTCCTCCCCACAGTGGTTCTACACCACTTGGCTGAGACAGTAAGAGTAATACCCTCAGGCTTTGGAAGTGAGGCAGTGAGCGATGTAAAAATGCTTGTTGTCTCTCGGCCCCAGCTGCCCTGGTTAGTCCACCCAGCAGGAATTCCCACTGACACTCCGCTTGCCATGTCTAGCTCCTCTCCTGATTTAACCACAGAAGTTGTGTTTCCTACCAACTGCATCTGTTTTCATTTTTCTTCTTCTAATCTTCCCCTTCACTACCATAGTTGGACAGTAAAGCATTCTTTTATATTTACCCTTTCCTTCTTGTCTTTACAAAGATAATGTGCAGGGAAAATTCACCACGCTGGCTCAGTTTTTCACTTATAGCCTAACGATAAACATTAATAGCTTGGCTTGATTGTGATGGTCAAAGACTGTTTTGGTTCTCAGACCATTAGGCTCCCTTGACTGGCATTTACGTAAAAGGTCTCCCAGCAGTCTCATTGCAGCCTGAATACCATCAAGTACAGAGCTAATCCTCACAGGATCTAAATACTCTGTAATCTCTAAGATCCTAGCAGTCTTACTTTTAAATGGAATTCCATTTCTTCTCAAAGCACACTGTTTCTCCCAGTCTTAATTCAATTATGTATTCCTTGTCAACTGGAGTAATTCATAAGGAAGCTGAATTTTCATGGCATTACAAAGGTCCTATATTCTCACCTTGAATAGGCCAGCAAGCTCAGAAATAAAGATTTTTCTTAACATCTTATTCTCTTTCTAGTTAAAAAAAATTTTAAGTAATGGCGTGGAAAGGGTTTTAAAATCTTTACAAAAATTTTACCAGAAATAAACTACATAGCAAAGTTGTCTCCTTCTTAAAAAAAAAAAAAAAAAAAAATGATGCTTTTAACCAAAAAGTGGGAGTAATTTTACACTGTTAGGGAATTTTCTTTCTATCTTCTCAAAGGTAAATGTTTCTAAGATGAAGTTTTAAGTAGAGAGGAAAAAGGGATTAGGGAGGGGTCTTCTAGCAAACCTTTAATGCTGTTGAGTACAAGATTTAGAAGTACGGCCTGGAAACTTTGTGGTCATTTCACTGAGGCCTTAAGCATGCAACATTTTAGACTTCAATCTGCTCTAGAAATATGTAAAATTCATCAACTCCCTAAAATTCTCTCCAGAAACAAAATATATTTTCTTAAAATCCTTTTAACATGAATTATATGACATTCTGTATTTTCATTGTCTTTCCCTTGAGCCTCTCACAATTATTACAAACATTATTGATTTCATCTCCTAGGGTGCAATGAATTTCCTTCTCACACTGCAGTTAAAAACAACTTAACTTACTTTCTCATGCAGTTACTGTCATACTTACCATCTATTTTCTTGATTTAAATGCAGTTAATCTTTCCACTACATTCAAATCTCCTTGAGCTACAACCGTTACAAAGAATCATACGTAATAGTTCTGTAATTAATTAAAAAAGTAAAAAAGAACATCTCTGCAACGTATCATGTGACCACTAGAGTATCCAAATTTGCAATGATTAGAAATTTAAGAGTGTTCTATTGATATAAGCTCCTGTCTGCCTTGACCTCTTGTAGCAGGAGTCACCAACATGAGTTGACTGTAAAAGCATGGATTTGTTTCTGAGCCCCCTATTCTGTTCCATTGATCTATGTGTCTGTTTTTATGCCAACACCATACTATTTTGATTACCATAGCTTTGAAATCAGAAAGCATGATGCCCCCGGCTTTGTTCTTCTTTCTCAAGATTGCTTTGTCTATTCGGGGTCTTTTGTGGTTCCATATGAATTTTAGTATTGTTTGTTCTATTTCTTTGAAAAATGCCATTGAAATTTTGATAGGGATTGCACTGAATCTGTACATCACTTTGGGTACTATGGACATTTTAACAATGTTACCTCTTCAAATCCATGAACACAGAATATCTTTCGATTTATTTGTGTCTTCGGCTTCTCTCATCAATGTCTCATAATTTTCCATGTAGAGATCTTTTACCTCCTTGGTTAAATTTATTCCTGTTTTATTGTTTTTGATGCTATTGTAAGTGGGATTGCTTTCTTAATTTCTTTTTCAGATAATTTGTTATTAGTGTATAGAAATGTAAATGATTTTTGTATGTTGATCTTGTATCCTGCAACTTTATTGAATTTGTTTATTAGTTCTAACAGTTTTTTGGTGGAATCTTTAGGGTTTTCTATATATAAGATCATGTCATCTGCAAACAAAGACAATTTTACTTCCTCCTTTCCGATTTGGATTTCTTTTTCTTGCTTAATTGCTCTGGCAAGGACTTCTAGTACTAAATTGAGTAGAAGTGGTGAGAGTGGGCATCCTTGTCTTGTTTCTGACCTTAGACAAAAGCTTTCAGCTTTTCACCATTGCCTATGATGTAATCTGTGGGGTTTTCATATATGGCCTTTATTATGTTGAGGTAGATTCCTTTCATACACAATTTGTTGAGAGTTTTTATCATGAAAAGATGTTGAATTTTCTCAAATGCTTTTTCTGTACCTATTGAGATGATCATATGATTTTTATCCTTCATCCTGTTAAAATGTGTATCACATTTATTGATTTGTTTAGGCTAAACCATCCTTGCATCCCAGGGGTTAATCTCACTTGATCTTGGCAAATGATCCTTTTAATGTAGCTGTTGAATTCCGTTTGCTGGTATTTCATTGAGGATTTTTGCATCTATGTTGTTCAGGGATATTGGCCTGTAACTTTCTTTTCTTGTCATGTCTTTCAATAAGGATGCCAAGAACACACACAATGGGGAAAAGATAGTCTCTTCAATAAACGGTGTTGGGAAACCCAGACATCCATGTGTAGAAGAATGATATTGGACCTTTATCTCACACCACATACAAAAATCAACTCAAAATGGATTAAAGACTTAAACATAAGACCTGAAACTGTAAAACTACTAGAAGAAAACATAGGATAAAAGCTTCTTCACCTTGGTCTTGGCAATGACTTTTTCGATATCACAGTAAAAGCACAGGCAACAAAAGCAAAAATAGATAAGCAGGATTGCATTAAACTAAAAAGCTTCTGCACAGCAAATGAAACAATCAACAGAGAGAAAATAGACAACCTATGGAATGGGAGAAAATATTGTCAAACCATACATCTGATAAGGGGTGAATATCCAAAATATATAAAGAACTCCTACAACTCAATAACAAAAAGAAATAAATAAATAGGAGAAGGACCTAAATAGATATTTCTCAAAAGAAGACATACAATGGACAACAGGTACATGAAAAGGTGCTCAATACCACTAATCATCAGGGAAATGAAAATCAAAACCACAACGAGACCACCTCACACCTGTTAGGATGGTTGCATTAAAAAGACAAGAGAGAGCCATCCCCAGTGGCCTAGAAGTTAAAGTTCAGCGCGCTCTGCTTTGGCAGCCCGGGTTTGGTTCCCAGGCATGGAACCATACCACCTACCTGTCAGTAGCCATGCTCTGGTGGCGGTGGCTCACATAGAAGAATGAGAAGAACTTATAACTATACACAACTATGTACTGGGGCTTATGGGGGTGGGAGAAGAAAAAAGGAGGACGATTGGCTAGAGATTTTAGCTTAGGGCGAATATTCCCCTGCAAAAAAAAAAAAAAGAATGCAAAAAAAGACAAGGGATAACAAGTGTTGGTGAAGATGTGGAAAAAAGGGAACCCTTGTACACTGTTGATGGGAAAGTAAATTGGTACATCCACTATGGAAAACAGTACGGAGGTTCCTCAAGAAATTAAAAATAGAAC
Organism: Ceratotherium simum simum; assembly: GCF_057802395.1. Lineage (NCBI taxonomy): Eukaryota > Metazoa > Chordata > Mammalia > Perissodactyla > Rhinocerotidae > Ceratotherium > Ceratotherium simum. The sequence goes on along the minus strand of NC_141914.1, from coordinate 6,582,813 downwards.
TACCATATGATTCAGCGATCTCACTTCTGGGTATATATCCAGAGGAAACAAAATCAGTATCTCAAAGAGATATCTGCACTCCCATGTTCATTGTAGCATTATTCACAATAGCCAAGATATAGCAACAACCTAAGTTTCCACTGAAGGAAGTATGGATAAAGAAAATATCAATATATACACAGAATAAGTATACAAATAATATTGTGTGTGTATATATATTACAATATTATTTGTGTATACACACACACACACACAATGGAATATTATTCAGTCACAAAAAAGAAAGAGAGTGTCACTGGCAACAACACTGATGAACCTGGAGGACATTATGCTAAATGAAATAAGCCAGACACAGAAAGACAAATACTGCATGATCTCACTTATATATGGAATCTAAAAAAACTGAACTCATGAAAGCAGAGTAGAATGGTGTTGCCAGGGGATGGGGGTTGGGGCAGGGGGAGGAGGTAGGGGAAATGGGGAAATGTTCGGCAAAGGGTACCGTGTTTCTGTTAGGCAGGATGAATAATTTCCCAACATACAGCATGGTGACTATAGTTAAGGATACTGTATTTTTTACTTGAAATTTGCTAAGACAATAGATGTTAAGTTCTCAGCACACACACACACACAAAAAAGCTAACTATGAGAGGTGATGAATATGTTGATTAGTTTCATTGTGTAAGTTTCACAATATACGTATTTCACAATACGTATCATTTCACAATATATGTATGCATATATCAAAACATCATGTTGCATACTTTAAATATATACATTTTTATTTCTCAATTATACCTCAATAAAGCTATGGGAAAAAGGAAAATAGAACTTAATGGAAGGACTTTGCAGCATCTATTTGGGTTACTCAGAATGTCTTTGCTTCTTTTCTGATTCTCATCTCTGTTCCTGACAGTTATTAGACAAAAGGCCCCTGCATTGGTTGAAGAAGAAGAGAAGAAGGGCATTGGTTGACTTGGCAGGGGCAGCACTGCTAATTTAGCAGGAGGCCTCTTCATCTCCTCCTCTCGACGTTTACTGACTCTAACTGCCAAGGGTAAGGCAGTAAGTGTTTTCCTAGCACAGTGATGGCACCCGAAGCCACTGGCACCTGACCCACAGCAGATGCCAATGTATCCCTTTCTGATATGACGCTCAGGATCTGCTTCATTCTTTAACAAAAAGGCTGGAATTGCTGGGGTATCATTTGGGTGATATGGAAACGAAGCAGAGTTTATCACTTGACTTGCCTGAATCATGAAAGAGACCATTTATTCAGCAAACATTTATGTGGCGCTTCCTATGTGCGAGGCTCTCTTCTAAGCACATTATACACATTAACTCATTTAGTGTAAGTAACAAAACTAGGAGTGAAATACAAGACCTTGGCTGTATACCCAAACATTTATATCACAGAACTATAGTTCCTAAACCACAACAAACCTCAGACATCACCTGTTCAGTCCCCTGTCAGCAAAAGCACTTTTTGCTTGGGGCCACTAGAGCCAGCAGGGATGTGTGCCTTCCTCAGGCCCCTCTGAGAGGAAGTGGGAGCCAGAACTTTGGTCTTCAGCCTGTTAGTGAAGTGGTCCTCCCTGTGCATCCAACCATTCTTTGTGGATTCCCAGGTTTTCAGAGTTGAAAGAGATATTTAAAATCACCTACGTAGTGGTTCTCTGGGGACACCCAATTTATATAAACGACATACCCATCAATAACAGGCGATCACTGCTACCTTACTCCGCCTCTCTCTCCTACTACCTAGGAGGTCACCTGGAGGCTGTGATGCAGCAGCTGAAAATTGCTAAGCTGGACCACACTCTGTAACCACCTCTACGCTCTACTTCCTCTAGGGAAGAAGAAACAAGGCCCTCCCTATCCCAGCCTGCAATAAGACCAGCGAGGCTCTCATTCTTTGTCTGCAACAGCAGAAGCTATTAACAGCTTTACAGAGACACTCCGTGAGCCACAGCCCAGAGGCTGAGATGGGCAACTCGCTGGAGGACACATCCCTAGAATCTTCAGTGGAGGCTGGGGCTATGGGGGGAGAAACTTCTCGGATCCAGGGCCCCTCTGGAAAAAGCCCCCATGCCACCCCTGACAAAGCTCTAGGATTCCCCCTTCTCTGCCAGCCCTGCACTCTCTACCCTGAAGCCATTGGCCGTGAGTGATGATGGATGATCTTACCATTGGGTCAAGTTCAGATGGACATTGATTACTAGTTAGTGATGGTCCCAGCTGCTATGTTTGATTTTTCCTGTTTATTGTTTAAAAAACCACACAATTAAAAAAGGAACTGCACAGACAATATAACAAAACAAACTCGGTTATGCCATACATGTTTTACAGCTGCATTTGTTTTACAGCCTAATGAGCTCTTTAAAATACAGACAAGCACAAACTGCATTATAAATTCAGCTAGAAAGAGATTTCATTAACCATGTATCCTTTTGATTAAAAACTTTACAGTCTCCTGAATCGACTTTAAAAAATAAAATAAAACCAAATCTCATGGCCTTGCTAAAGATGGGACCCATATAAAAATTTCTCTTCCAAAGCTTACTGGACTCCAGCAGCCAGGAATGAAAGTCTTCTTCACCGGAAAAACGTAAGTATGGAAAAAATCCCCTATGACAGTCAGGATTCTGCCAGGAAATCAGACACCGTGCTAAGTATTTTAACCGGGAATGGATTCAAGATAAGGAAGTAAGTGCTCATAAGACTGTTGGAAAGACTGGAGGAGCAGAAGTCAGGAAGAGCTGCCCTAAGTCTCAGGTTTGTGGCCACAATAGAAAGGAAGCAGCTGCCACCCAGAATCAGAACCATTCCAGGAGCTGCTGCCAGCTCAGCTTCTCACGCTCCAAAATGGGGGAAAGGGCAACCACCCACATCTGGACATCTGGGAGCCTCCTCCTCAGCCCACCACCACCTCCAGGGGACATAAAAAATAAATGCCTGCTCTCTTCCCTCTTCTGCCTTTCCAGTCCCCTGCGAGAGCATCTCGCTGTCAAAGCCATGCCAATTTGGAACCGTGCTAGCAAAACAGCCCAAGAAAAATAGTTCCCAAGCTCCTGGCTGCAGCACCGCAGGGGAGAGTTTCTAAGGGATGTAAGGGTGCCAGGGCTAGCAGACAATTCTGGTACCAGAATTACTCCAGCAGGTACACGAACCTCCAAACCCCATCCTCTGCAGAAGAGAACCCAGGAATATACAACTCTGAGACCACAACTGCTTTTCAACCACATACAAATCATCTCCCCAGACATCCTAGGACCCCAGAAGATGAAGTAGTCCCTACTGACAAATTACAGAGAAAATACTCAAAGCCGACATTAACAGTGGTGATAGAGCCCCCACCACTAAGACCCGCTTTTAAGGGAACTTCATGTAAAATGTGAATGGAGCCTTTCCTTCAACAATAAAAATTCCCCTCAAAGGAACACCAAAAAGAAAAGAGGATTCCCTGCATGTAAGGCTAGGTTCATTCTCCTCAAAGGTCTTAAGAAATACTTAGTTTTGTTTTCTAGACAGATGATCCAACAATTCATATCAAGAAAAATGGCAAATGACTTCATAACTTTCCCAGAGATAACACATCACAAAAGTATGACATTTCTTTTCAGCTTAAAGAATACTAGCTTGTCCCTCTGTCCCTGGTTTTACATCCTGAACTTGTTTCTTTCAGTTTCAGTTAAAAGTGATCTTTTAATTGGGGGTTTTCCATGCATTATTCTTTTTCCAGAATAAGAGCCAAAGTTTTTTTCATTTACACCAACTTATGAAAGAGTTCCCTTTCCTCTAAAGGAATTTTTAAAAATCATTCTAAATGCTTTATCTTCAAATCTTTCTTAGACTCAATATCCTAACATGAAAAAGGCTTAAAATAAAAATCTGTAAGTTGCAAAAGTGCCATATCTTTTTTGTGTGTGTGTGAGGGAGATCAGCCCTGAGCTAACATTCGTGCTAATCCTCCTCTTTTTACTGAGGAAGACCAGCTCTGAGCTAACATCTATTGCCAATCCTCCTCCTTTTTTTCTTCCCCAAAGCCCCAGTAGATAGCTGTATGTCATAGTTGCACATCCTTCTAGTTGCTGTATGTGGGACGCGGCCTCAGCATGGCCGGAGAAGCGATGCATCAGTGCGCACCCGGGATCCGAACCTGGGCCACCAGCAGCGGAGCGCATGTACTCAACCGCTAAGCCACCTGGCTGCCCCTAGTGCCATATCTTAGTATCTTATTAATTGTATCTTTCATGTGAATCTTTTCAGGACCCTTGAAAGGATGCAATAATAAATGCGTCCCTTGGGTCTGAGTTCATCATCTCCCTGATGGAATAATGATGAGTCCACCTCCAGCACCACACTAGTGACTGTAGATGTATTTTTACCTGGAAATATGGTATGCATGTGAAATCTTACACAGAATCCCAAAGTGGATATTAGGTAGAAGGAAGAGTGTTGCAAGGGTTGAGGCAGGAATGAGAGGTTCAGAGCCTGCCCCACACAGGAGTTAGGAAGCACAGTGTAGAATAGTTTATACCACACGGTACACATCCTTCTCCATCGTCTTCAACATCAGGGTTTAGGATTACAAATGGATGACTTGCCCTTTAAGCTGTCTTCAGCCATCATAGCTAATGCTAACAGCAGAAGACCTTTCCAGAAAGTCATTTCAGGAGCAAAGGGCAGCCTGGGCTCCATGGGAGAACTAGTCATCAGACTGAGCACACAACAGTTCTCTGGTATTCCTGATCACACACCCCTGAGGGTTCCAGGCCAGGGCTGGTCAGGCCCCATCGCTTCTGCACTTCTTAGGCCAATAGACGAGAAGGGGCAGCTATGTCGGATGGCCTCCTAATGCTGACTTGCTCAGCCCACTCTGGGCCAGCGCATTGGCAGGACTGGCCTTGGCTGCCAGCTATACTTACTGACCACCAGGAATCAAGGCCCTGAGGAAATCCAGCTCAGTATGAACGAAATGATAGACTCTGTCCTTTCATCGTTGTTTATAAGCTACTGCTTTGTATAGTATAGTTCTCAGTATGTGCTCACTTAATAAAGGAGTACTTTAGAGCCATACTGTTTGGGTGTCAACCCCCTTCTGTCACCTACCAGTTGTGTGACCAACTTTGTGTAACTTAATGAACCTCTCTAAGCCTATTTCTTCACCTGGAAACTAGGGATGATAACAACAGTAGATATCTCATATATTTATTGAGCGGCTTAAATATGTTTAGCGCAGAGACTATCACACAATAAGCAGTCAAGAAATAATAGCTATAGTATTTTTATCCTATAGAATTTGCATTTCTTTCTTATTTCTATTATTTATTTCTTTAAAAAGTTATTGGATTTGTATGTGTTATGAGAAACACTCTATAAACCATTTCTCTGATAGGAAGACAAAAGTTGAGAGAAATTAAATAATAAACCCAGGGTATATAATATTGAAATAGCCTTTTACTAAAATAAAGCCAATCAATTTTGAGTGACACAATTTTCTGGACTCTGTGAAAGAGTTATTGCATAAGCTTAATTATCTCACAGTCCATGTGGTGTGGTCAGCATTATTTGTTACCAGAAGTGATTGCAGGGCTAAGTGGGGATTAACCTGTATGTACCAATAATGGGTATGACACACTAAGGTCTGGACTCTGCTAAGGTAAATAGAAAAGTTATTACAACCACGAAGCACCCTTTCTTGTCCTTAACCTGTAAAATAAGGTGCCTAGCCCATTGTATGTCTTCCTTCCACCTCCAGGCCTAGAGTATTTCAGTGGTAATGGTGTTAAATATTTATTATCTTGTATCTTAGAAAATGCTGTGAAACTTCAAATGAACAAAGTGAAAGTACTTCAGGGTGATCATTGTCAGCTGATGACTATCTATCCACCCATTTCACAAAAGACTAGCCATATCAGCTTCTTGAGAAGACAAATACTATAACCTATTTTTACATGAAACTTTTCCTCTGTGACTATCAAAAACTTCATAGCATTTCCCAGGGGCAAACATTATGTCTTTCTTTTACATCCGGCTCAGGAGCTAAAAGATTCACCCAAGGTCATACAAATCAAATTCCAGGGCCAGAAATAGGAGCCCTCTTGGGAATCCCACCCCATGGCTCTCCATCAAGTATCTTAATTGGTTCTTCACACAATGAAATGGGATGGAAGGGAGAGTGTGCTGAGTTATCACCGAACAGTCTTCAGTCTTTTCAGATCCCAGTTGGATACATATGGATACATAAAATTAGAAACTGCCTTACATCATTAAAGCCAAATATTGTTAGAAACATTGACATTTTAGAATTCTAATCTAAATATTTTTAAGCAAAGGTTGCACCATTGGAGTAAGTATATACCTTCCTAAGATGATAACTTTGAAAGATAGCCCTTATATGGTTTACATATATATATATTAAGTCTATGTATATAGGTGGTTTTACATATATATATCCATATATACACAAAGAGTTGAAGAATATGTATAAATACAGTAAATTGCACTTGCATTGTGGGAGTCCATGTCCCCTATCACATTTTCTTTCTAAATTTATTACTAAAGCCCCCTAATTTCATAGCATGTGAGTGAAATATTTAATGACCTCTTTTTCTGGGTAAAAAGACCACTTGAAAGAGTGGGGAAGTTTTGCCAATCCATAGCTGCTTCTCTATTCAAAACAGATGATAAGGGTTAACAATAAATCTGTGAGTCAGAAATTAATGCTACTAAATACATAAGCCATGCCTTTAGAATCTAAAACTATACCAAACTATGAAATGCTCTTTACGTCAATGGAAGACACAGTAGTCAAATGAGATTACTTTATAACCTTCCCATAACTGCCTCACAGATAAACCTGTCTGTGGTCTTTTGGTACCATAAAAATACCCCTCTGGACTTCACAAGCAGTCACCGGTTAACTACACAACACACTAAATCTTTGTGAACTATGAGTCATATGACCAGCCGTGGACAACACACCTAACCTCATGCTCCGAACATAAAATAAATTATGTAGAGAGACTTAGAGAAGTTTTATTTCTCTTTGTAAATATGCATTAGTTGCTTTTAAGGAACTTTAGTTTGAACCTAAGCTACTGAAAAATATCCTCCAAGCTAAGGGTTTATGCAATTTGGTAAAAATTCCATGAAATCAATTCAATTTTTTGAATATCTAGTTTACTGTATCAGATTTCTGTTTATCTCAGGCTCTAAAAGCATCATCTGAAGTCACTTTTCAGTCTAATGTCGCTAACCATCTTTTCATCTGGAATTTAATGATAGCAACCACACAAGGAAGAACTAATCCTTCTCTGCCAGTGAGCACTTGCGTTGCAGACTTTTTCCTCTCTCTAGTTACACTTAGAATAAACAGACTGCAGGCAAAAAGTGATTAATTCAGTGGAGAAGTAAAACTGGCTCCAACTTTTGTACTTCACTGGACTATTAAAATCTTAAACTTAGAATCAATCTAGAAAGCTCACGTTGACAGAACCTCTGACACACCTGATACAGCTCATAGATCTGAGATTTCCTGAGAACTTCCCCCACTGAAGTGATGTCCAAAGGCCAAATACAGATAAACATTTTAATTGTGTGTGAGCAGAATTATGGCTCTATAACTCACCAGCTTTGGAGCAGAGCCACAATTCATGGTATTTCAGTCAGTACAAACAAGGATAAAGAAATACTTTTATTTCACCATGGAGCATTGAGTAAAGAAGAAACGGAAATGTTAACCGACCTGGCACCTCTGTATTGCAATATATCTAGTTTATGTTCTGTGTAAAATGAGATATTTTAAAAAATGCTTTTAAGATATTAAAATAAATTTGCAGACTGGTGGTGCCTTGGGGGTTCTATTTGGTGGCTGGAATTATGGGGAGAACCATACACACAATAAGATGGATTTATAAGGTCTGGAAATTACCTCATCCAGTACATTGGGAGCGCTTAGTTGAATGATGCAGGCCCAGTGAATTTAAGTGTCTGCAGAGCAGTCCGGATAATACAAGGAAGTTATGCTCAGGTCTAAGTAGACAAAATGTATTAGACCATTTCTAACTTCCATTGTATTACATAGACAAGGCCTTCAAATTCCAGAGCATCTGACTTGTATTTCCCAAGTCAAAGTAAGCTCCGTCTGGGCAAATTCTCATGAAAAGACTGGTTCTGAGCTCATAGGCCTCTGTGTGTGTGTGTGTGTGAACTTAAAAATAACCTAGAAAATCACACTGTTAATAGAAGGGAAGACACCATGCCTTTTCTCTTCTGTTTTTATTCTTTGCCTGTTTTTCTATAAGATAGTTTGACTTTCTCATATCAATTCATAGCATCTGTTAAATGTTTTGTGGATATTTTTGCCAATCCATCATTTGTCTTTTGACAATTGCATTTTTTTATTAAAATTCTCTCAGTATTATTTGCTCAACTAAAATTTGAAAAATGCAATTTTAAAGTAGTCAAATCTGTCCATCTTTTTTTACAGATAAGAATGTCTTTCTTTTATACTTAAGATTGTCTTCTCTCACACCTGGTTAAACAAACTTTCTCCTAAGTTATCTTAGAATATTTTTGCTATGTTTCTTCATTTATATGCTTAGTCAGCCTGGGATTTATTTCTTGTTACATGGGTTGAAGTAAATAAATCTCTAAGAACATGAAAAGATGCTTACCTCCCTAATGTCACTGAAAGGAAAATTACAGCATTGTGACGCATCATTTTGTTCGAAAATTATAGGTAACAGCTGGTTAGCACGTAAGCAAATGGGCATTCATATGACTGCTGCCAGGCCTGTGATTTGCTATAGCCTTTGGAAATGTAATCAGACAACACATTTAGTTTTGAGAATCTGACACTTAGAAATTTTAAAAAGCTTTGCTATGTAAAATTTTAAAAAGAAAAGTTTCAAGTAGCACTGAAACAGTGAAAATCCAAACAGTAAAACTCATCTGTTTGGTTGTCGTCAGAGAGAAGGACTCGTGTGCAGACAGTGTATTTGGAAGTTGATTCCAGAGACAGGAATGAGAGAGCAGGAAGAGTGAGATGGGAAGACTGAAGAGCCAAATTAAGAGTGGAATTTGATCCCCCCCTGATTCTGCCACCTGAATAACCTACAGCATGGTCCTGGGAGGTCAGGGGGTGGGAGCACAGCCTTAGAGAAGCTCCAGAGGAAAAAAGCAGGAAGACTCAAGGCAGCGCTTGAAGCAACATGCGGTCACCTCAAGCTGATTCTTCATTTGAACGGAACTGTCCACTTCCAGTGTGGCTGAAATCAGAGGTGGCCACGAGGATGTGTCACGAGAGTCCTGATGTAATATCTACCAGTAGGTTAATCCTGGAATAACTTACGGTGTCTCACTTATATGGAAGATGATACAGCTATTTTAAAATGAGTGAGATACACATATCTTGTCCTAGGAAGATGTCAATAATATATTAGCAAGTAAAGTAAACTGTGGAACTTATATTTCATAATCTCATTTTTAAAATTAAAAACACTGTGTGGGTGTGCGCAATTTTACTGTATATCTTTGTATGAATAGAGAGGAAGGTCTGGAAGGATACACACCATACTGTTAATATTTGATAACTCAGAGACTGGGAGTGGAAGAGAGGAAATTATTAAACATTTCTTTAAATAACTGCATTGTCTAAATTGTTGCCCCAAAATGCTTTACTTATGTCTTTTTAAAAAAAGTTGATTTATTGAGAGACATTAAAAGGTAACTAATGTATTCCTAGTTTGAGCTTTATTCACCCTAGAGAGCTTCCTATGGAAGGAAATCCATTGCATTGCTGGCCAGTCATAATTCTTAATTGCTAGTAAAAATCATTCTACTTCTAGCCAAAAAATCTCTCTCTTTGTTTGTCCTATTTCTACTTTCTGGAGTGGCACTGTTCAATATGGCAGCCACCAGACACATGTACAATTAAGTATTTGAAATGTGGCTGGTCCAAATGGAGGTGGGTTTTAAGTATAAAATACACACCAGGTTTTGAAGACTTAGTACAAAAAAAGAATGTAAATATCTCATTAATAAATTTTTACTGATTGTATATTGAAATGATAATATTTTGGATATATAGAGTTAAACAAAATACATTAAAATTACTTTCCCCTATTTCCTTTTACTTTTTTAACGTGACTACCAGAAAGTTTAAAAACACTTGTGTGGTTTGCATTATGTTTCTATTGAACGGTGCTGCTCTGGAAGAACATTATTTTTTCTTCCTGTCAGTTGATTTAATCTTTACTTATCACAGTTACACCTACAGTTTCTTCAATCACCTCTCAGCTATCAGCTGGGTTTCCATAGTCCAGGAAGTACCTGACACACAATAAGCACTCGGTAAAGATGTGCTGCTGTTGAGTTAAACAGAGCTTTGGAAGCAAGGAGAAGGTGCTTTCCAGGAAAGAGCTGCCGTCAAACGGAGACGTACAGAGAACTCGGTGATTAGGACGTCAGTAGTGTTCTTGGAAGCAACATGCTCTTCATGACTTGTGGGACAGAAGTCAGGCTACAGGAGGTTAAGAAGTGAGCAGGTGGGGATTAAGTGGAGGCTGTAAACTTAAATTCTTTTGGTTGACACGTATACAGAGATAGTCATCTACGTGGTCCAGAGAGAGTTTAAAATAAAAAGACTTAAGTATACTTCTTGCAAAGAGAGATAACAATTCCTGAGCCTCACTCCATCATTACAAACACCTCATGTCCCCTTTTTTTCCCGTTTAATGGGCTTTTTGTTTAATGGGTGTTATTATGGGTTCCAATTAGCAACAGCTTGCCTGAAGATAGAAATACCAAATAATTTCACACTTATTCCATCTGAGGCCACATTTCAAAGCAGTACAGGCAATGCACTGCCCAACCTAAGGGGCATCATGCACATAAGCAGCCCTGATTCAAGCTGGTGATGTTAGCCATGAGTAGAGGTGAAGGAAGGGGAGAGATTCAAGAATAAGCTAATAATGTCTACTGTCCACACTAATTGGTAATTCAAAAAAAACCTAAAAGTATGATAAGGGAAAAGCTTCATAACGTTGGACTTGGCAATGATTTCTTAGATATGACAACAAAAATGCAGGCAACAAAACCAAAAATAGACAAGTGGGACTACATCAAACTAAAAAGCTTCTGCACAGCAATCAACAGAGTGAAAAGGCAACCTATGGAATGGGAGAAAATAGTTGCAAACTACATAATCTGATAAAAGGTTAATATCAAAAATATATAAGGAACTCCTACGATTCAATAGTAAAAAAATAAATAACTCGATTAAAAATTGGGCAAGAAGAGGGAAACCATTCGCATAGGGCCCTGGGGTGCAGCCAAAAAAAAAAATGGGCAAAAGGACTTGAATAAACATTTCTTAAAAGAAAACAGATAAGTGGCCAACAGATGTATGAAACAATGCTCAACATCACTAATCACTGGGAACATGCAAATCAAAAAAGAGGAGGGGAACGAGGGCAAAGAAAATGAAGGATTGCCGTGTGTGATGTGACCCTTCTTTAGGACCCTCCAAATCTTCAGTAAAGTCTACAAAAAATTATGTAACATTTATTCATTACATTCTGTGGAGTCTGGTGAATTGGCTGCATTTAAAAACAAGATAGCTTCATAAAATTATCATTTCTAAAATAAACCAGATGTTATTTCTATCTACTGAATAAAATGCCAAGTTAATGGAAACAGGATTATCTGAGCAATGAGGGTAATGAGCTTATATTTTATCTAAACTAGCCAGAAAGTTGAAGAAAAGTAAATATTTGGTGTCTAAATTACCTAGTTTTTCTGCCATGACTCAGTTGCCGTACACTGTTTATTTCTTCAGGGTTTTATGTATGTGTATATTTTAAAACTGACCCAAATGCTAACTAACTTTTAGACCTTTTTATGTTTAAATGTTGTATGTATTCAAAATGCCAAATTCATCATCTATTCCTGGACTGTCAAACCGCCCTAGCAATTATCTCCGGTTGCCAAGCTCGGATGCCTCCTGGGGCAGGGAGTTCACAGTTCAAACCATCCTACAGGGCAGGTACTGGGCACACCTGGACAATAGGTGGATGCTGGGAATCTCCAGCTCCTTTTTCCAACTCCCTCTTTTAGGGTTACTGTCCAAGACCTTTCTCAATCATCCGATTCAGCTTAATTCTAAAACTTAGAGAATAAATTTGCCTTATTAAACTCATTCACGCTCAGAGATTTGCTGGGAAAAAAACCTGAATTCTAAAGGATATTACTAGGAGTGGGCAAGGCTGAGAATAAAGGAATGAGTCATAAATAATTGAATATCCAATATACACAGGCCACTGTGAGAAATATATGCGAGCAGGAATGAATGCAGGAATGAATCCCAACAAATAAAGATCCCTACCCGACTACAAGTGTCATGAAAATAATATTTTGCTCATGGAATCTCAAATTTGAAAAAAATCCTGGTGAATGAATACATTTTTAAAAATATATTATTGGCCACAACAGTGGACCGAAGAGATTAAATTTAACCAATTTAACCAATTGATTTAACCAGTGAGATTAAATTGAAAAGACATGTAATGTCCAGAACTAGTGTGAAATAAATGCAATGCGTGACAGAAGCCTCTGTTCAAAGACGAGAAGATGTTTAGAGTGAAGAATAAACTTGGAGCATGTGACAGACGTCTTTGCACATCTGAAGGGCTGTCTTATGTAAAAGGGCAGAGCTTAATCTGTGGGGCTCCAAAAAGCAGACTAGGACCAATGAGCTGAAGTTATAAGGAAACATGTTTTTAAAAAGCCTTTCTGATCATTAGAGCTGAGCAGTGGAAGACACTGCTTGTATTCCATCATTCTTGTCCACTTGTTGATTCTTTATGGTAGAACATCAAACTATTTTTCTTTCGTAACTTTTAGGTTGTGCATGCATAATTCTAAAATATGAGTGAAAATTTCAAATTCCATGCAAGTATCATAGATTATAATAATATTAATTTAATTTTTTCTTTTCATCCAGCTGCCCTACTGTCATACGCTCTCAGACTTAATTTTCTACAACGTGAATAACAGAATAATTATTTTTTAAAATGTCAAGATTATTAGGACTTTAAGAGTCACCTAGTGCAATTGCCCATAATATCCCCCTCAGCATTCCTACTGATTGGACATTCCCAGCAATGGATGTAAGTCACTGGCTCCTAAGAAATCCATTCTATCTCTAAACCACCACGGCCATTAGAAAGTTCTTACCTACTGTGGTAGGCAGAATAATGGCCCTCCGACGATTTTATATCTTAATCCCCAAAACCTGTGAATATGTGACCTTATGTGGCAAAAGGGACTTTACAGATCTGATTAAGTAAAGGATCTTGAGATGGGGAGATTATTCAGGTGGGCCCAGTGTAATCACAAGGGTCCTAATAAGAGGGAGCCAGGAGGGTCAGAGTCAGAGATTGGAGGGTGTTACACTGCTGGCCTTGAAGGTGGAGGAAGGGGCCATGAGCTAAGGAAAGCAGGCAGCCTCAAGAAGCTGGAAAAGGCAAGGAAACGGATTCTCTCTGTTTCCTTGGAAGCCTCGGGAAGAAATGCAGCCCTGCCGACACCTTGACTTGAGCCCAGTAAGATCCATTTCACACTTCTGACCTCTGGAACTGTAAGATAATAAATTTGTGGTCTTTTCAGTCACTAAATTTGTGGTGACTTGTTACAGCAACAAAAGAAAACTAATATATCTTCTATTGAAGCAAAATATCTCTCCCCGAAGCTTCCAGTCATCGATCTCTGGTCTACATTGAATACGTTTAATCCCTTTTCCACCTGAAGGCACTTTAACTATTTGAAGAACAAAGCTTGGGCTCACTAAAACATTTCTTTTTCAGCTTTTACATCCTTAGTTCTTTTGTTCTTTTCTTGTATGAGTAGAATCCAACTTATTTTGCTTTCCTATTCTCTGTCTTCTGAAAAAGTCTCTGTTAGTTCTGTGGCTTAGAGGAGAATCCTATTATCCAAATGTCATCTGACGAACACAATGGCATAGTTCTTTGGTGGCAGCATACCCTGCTGCCATATCACCTTTAGTCCATCCTTTTATTTTCCTTTAACTTTTATTGAGCACTGATGCAGAATACACCACAACTTACTAAGTGTAGTGGTGTTTAATAATTTGGGTTAGACACAAAATAAGTAGTTCTTATATTAGTAGAAAAGTTCCTTGAAGTTTTGTAAGATACTGTCATAGAAACAAATCCAATTAACAACGTGAGTTTACAATTACTCACCTACAGTTATTCACATACACTTTCTCTTCTTTAGAAGTCCAGCATCATTCTGGTTTCTGTTTCATTGGATGTGCAATCAACTTTTGACCTTTCTTTTTCTTTCTCATTCTCTTTGGAAGATTTTAAGATCTCTTTATTCCCAGTGTTCTGAAATTTCACAGTGGTATGATTTGGTGTGTGGTTTCTTTCAATTGTTATACTAGGCACTTGGCAAAACTTTTTAATCTGATTTTCCTGTATGATTCATTTTATGCTTCTCTTCCTTCTATTTGTCTGTTTTCTCTTTACGAAATCTTGAACTACTTGAATTGTTTGCCTCATTTTCTTCTTTTATCTCATGCTTTCCATCTTATTGTTTTGTTTTTTATCGTTATTCTATTTTCTGGAAAATTTACTATATCAGTTTGTTAGCTCTGCCATAGCAAAATACCACAGAATAGGTGGTTTAAACAACAGAGGTTTATTTTTCTCACAGTTCTGGAGGCTGGAAGTCCAAGGTCAACTTGCTGGTGGGATTGGTGTCCTCTGAAGCCTCTCTCCTCAGCTTGCCGATGGCCACCTTCCTGCTACCCCTTCACATGGGCGTCCCTCTGTGCACACACACCCCCGGCGTCCGTGTGTTCTAATCTCCTTTTCTTATAAGGACACCAGTCAGATTGCATTAGAGCACGTCTTAGGAGCCTCATTTAACTTAATTACCTCTTTAAAGCCCTATCTCCAAATACAGTCACATTCTGAGGTACTGGGAGTTGGGGCTTCAACATATGAATTTGGTGGAGGGACACAATTCAGTCTTACCATTTACTCAACTTTTCTATCAACATTTGGGCTCAATTTTAAATTTCTGCTGTCATAATTTTTATACCTAGAGCTCTTATTTATTCTCTTCATATTCATTTTTTTTGTATCCTGTTCTTGCTTATGGATTCATTATCTTCTCTTCTCTCTCTGAGAATCTGTTTGGTCTTTTCTTTTTTCTTTATTTCCTACATTGTCTTTGCTCCCTCTGAGTTCATTTCATGTTAAAGTTTTTCCTCAAATATCTAGGGATCTTTAACTCTCCATTCACATTTAGGAGGAACTTATTTGAGACACAAACAAGCAGATTAGAAATTCTGTGAAAATAGGAAAGACTTGACAGTAAACTTTGCTGTAGGATGATTAGGCTGTGAGCCAGATTGTTTTGTTGGGTCAAGGGAAAGGATCTCATTAAGGAGATGAGGGATGAGCAGTGAGCTGTGACCATGGAACACAAAGGTGAGATCATAGTAGATTTTCTCATGATGGTCCCCTGTGTGATGGGAGCCCTCAGGTCTCAATAAATTCAATGAACATGGTTCAACAGCCACAGCATGGGATTGCTTTTTTGCATGGTCCAAAGAGATGAGAAACTTCAAGCTAGCACAAAACTCATAGTCCAGCCAGAAAATAGGAGGTAGGGGGACTTGACTGGGCAAGAACGTAAGAGTGATCTTCCTGATCAGTTCCTGACGTACCAGCTATAGGGTGGACAGCACAATACTGCAAGCTCTTTGTGGTACCCCATACAAGCCATCGTATGCTTATCACTGCCCTTTGGCGCTGTTCTCTGCTACCCTAGTGCAGTGGGGGCAGGGCGAGATGGCATTGCAATTAAGTATTTGTATAATCAGAGGAAAAAAAGATAATTCAATTTTTAAGAGGCTGTTTCAAATCAAAGCTACTCCATATAACCCACACTCTGTTTTAATAATATTTTGTATTTGTTAAAAACTTCTCCACTTGACTGTTCAGTGAATGCACTTTGTAAACTTTGATTCATTCTCTAAGCCCTTTCAGAACTGCTGCAGGAACTAGTCCCTCCATCCCCTGAGGGCACTAGGTGGTAAGGACCTTGCCCAGATCAACAAGCCCAGAGCAGAGGACAGCTCTATTTCCTTTAAACCTCATTCTTTCCCCATCTCGCAGAGTGAAAAGTGGGTCTTAAGTATCGTCTGACAGAGTAGAGCTACCAAAATCCACCAAAGGAAGAAAATAAGCGAAGAAATGGCTACCTTCAAGTCTTTTCTCGTGAAGCCTATCTGCTCTGGGGAGCAGGCGAGGGGTACGGGGCTCACCTACCCGGAGATCTTCCTTCTGGTGTCCCCCATCTATCCACCCCCAAGGCTCCTCAACCTGAAATTCCTTCAACCAGAAACCAAAAAAAAAATCTTTTCTTCTATGATTAAAGATATAGCTGAAGTGCCAATACCATGAGATTAAAAATCACATTTACTTTAAATCACACAAAAATGTGTCTGAAGATCCTTTCTGGGTTGAGGGGAAAGGGAAAGTTTGTCTTATTGCGTTTTATTTTTTTTAAAAGGCAGGGAAAAGACTGGAAAGGAAGAAGCCGGGAGCTCTGACTGCGTGCTTGTTCTCAAACGTCAGGCACTTCTCCATCTTGCCCAGGGCCCACCCCCCACCCCACCCCCGTAAGAGGGGTACCCAGGAGTTTGACAAACAACACTCGGACTTACTCAGAATCAGGAAACCGAAAAGCCAAAGATGGCAAATAGTTTACAGACCACCCTTCTTCTTCAGTCTTTTTAACACAATATGATGAAATAACTTTTACTGAGAGGTGGTAAGGACTTGAATTCAAAAAAACAGAAAAAGTTAAAAAAAATTTTTAAGGTAAACAGCTCACCTGCCCCCATATTCTGAAAAAAATACAGTTTATGAGATTTCAAAGAACATTTTGAACCATGACAGGTGGTTTTTCTCTGCCAAAGAGAGCTTTGCAAAGAGCTTACTTCATTAAAAAGCAAGTTTAAGAGAATAAGCCCCCTGAAATAAAGCCCTTATCAAAGACAGAGCCTCTGCCTGGTTCCTGGAGTCCCGAGAAGAAATCGTTCCTTGGAATTAAGAGACTGGAGTGGTTTACTTATGCAGGAGACCTGCAATCCTGTTCCGTCTCAGGCACTTATAAGGCGCACGACCTTTGACAACTTACCCTCTCAGATTTCAGTCTCTCCTCTTTTGTAAAGAGGGATGGTAACACTCATCTCCTAAGATTGGTATAAGGATTAAATGAGATAATGTGTAAAGCACAATGCCAAGCATTCAATAAACCATATCTATTATTTATTATTATTATTACTTATTAAACCTCCCATTATCTGCAGGCCTCTAGGGACATGACAATGTGATATCAGATCTGGGGAAGGAAAGGCTCGGCCACAGGGATCTTGAAGGCCAGTCCTGGTGAATTCCCCTGGGAAGAGCTCCGAGGGGCCTGGAGCCAGCCTGAGGACACTGATAAAGAAGAAGAAAGAGCCAACTACAGGGGTGCTGAAGACCCCCTCAGAGTTCCTGCCCCAAGCTTTCCCTGCTCTTGTTCATTTACTTAAAGGTTCAGATTAATATCTCAGAAATGTGTCATATACTCCTCTTAAACTATTTTAATAGGCTGGAGCCTAAACATAGACTGTGAAGAGAGTAGGGGAAAATCCAGTCAACTCTGGTTATAAATGCCCCTTAAACTGTTCCTGACCATGGGCACGTGAAGAATGCTCATTCAAAGCAAATTGGAATGCTGAAAACATTATCTTCAGTCCCAGAGGAATCCCAGGGGTCTGCCATCCCTCTCATGCTGGGAACAGGCAATACTGCCAAAACTGACAGACAGATTGCCCTCAGAGTCCAGTTCACCAGTGAGTTCATGAGGACTAGCATGTCACCATCACACGTGGATGAACACACAAGTTACAGCAACTCCCTCACAAGTCTGGTGCTTAGGGGAAGGAAGGCCTCCAATGTAGACAGTGAGAAATTTAAGGAAATCATGGTTTTAAGATAGATTAGAGGGATGGGGATACAGGATCCTGAAAACTTCCATTAGGGATCTAGAATTTCAACTTTTGTGTGCAAACAAATCAAATTTCTCAGAAAACTCGGAATCATCCGTGACAACTGTTGGAGCCTCTCTCTCCAGCCCAGCTACTGGTTATCTCTGTCGGTTCTTTCATCAAGCCTCTCACAGCTACTGCTTTCTTTCCATGACCACTACCTCAGTTTAGGCCCCCACCTCACGTCCTAACGTCACACTATCATTTCCTAATGCTCCTTCTTCTTCATTCTAGTCTCCCTCCTGCTCCTCAGAGGAAAAGTCTTCTAAAAATTCCCCTAGCTGCATATGAAACTGTAGCAGGACTCTCACCTAGAGCATAAGAAGAATTCACCTTAGAATATCTGGAAGACTGTTGAGATGTCCCTAAGGGGTGTGGGGGGAGGGAGTTTGACTTGCATGAGAGATGGAAAACAACTCCTCCTCAGAGAAGAGAGGCCCTCATGTGAAAGCCTGGCCTGATAATAAAGCTTCAGTGTTAGAAAGGAGGGCAGATGGTTGGTGTGACACCACTTGTCAAATTTTCCTCTGGCCCAGGCCCCATGGACTCATGACCGAGTCTCCAAGGAGAAAAGGGCTGAACATAGAAACAAAAAGAATTAAACTTAATGCGAAGCCAGAAAAGAGACTCTTTCCACTTCAGGGAAGAAATTGAAGTGGTTCTGGTGCACTGTGGAAGCAATCCTGGTAACCGGGCCCAGTTAATGGCAGTGACCCTGTGCAAGGTCTAGCCTCGACGACAGGATGTGGAAGCTGGCAGCGGCAGGAGGGAATTTCCCAACATCTTCCCAAAGGCACCGGAAGGTTCGTGGCACCTTTTGCATTGGCCTCACGGGATCAGCAGATCCAGGAGCAAATGGTCATGTACAGCCAAAACAGAGATAGACATGGCCAACCGGGTGTGAGCTGAGAACACTGCGCTCAAGCAGATGTGAGTTAGTCCTAGGGACTCTACAAATTCCGGAAGATTTCTTTGAAGAGAATTGGTAAGGCTCTACCTAAGAGAGTGCGAACATTTATGCTATTGTTGTGGTCCCCTTTTTACCTTCGGGCTGGGAAGGCTTGAGGAAATGTGGCATTTAATGATAAAACAGTTCACCAGGGGAGAGAAATTAATATTTGTTAAATGCCTACTATATGTTGGGTATCATGATAAATACATTTGCATATATGTCATTTAATGTTTATAATGACTCTACAAATCAGGTGCTTTTATCCCTCTTTTAATTAAAGGTGGAGACACTAAGGTTCAGGGAGGTTGCATTACCTGCCCAGGATCCCACAGTTGGCCAGGACTGCACCCAGTTCATCAGAGTACAGGGCCCTTGCCTTCTCCATTGCACTTGCACTCAAGAAAAACACAATGTCTGCTACCAAATGGAAAACATCAAAACATGATGGATTCACGACCATTCTACATTAAGTATCGTGTCCTGAATATGCTCTGTTAGCATCACAACTCATCACTAAATATAAACAAGCCAAATTTAGAGACCCATTATGTTACTTTCGCAAAAATATTTTATGTAAATAGAAATGTAGGAAGGAAAACAGAGCAAAAAGGAACAGTTGGCTGGTCCCAGTGACAGCTGTGAATCTTTTTATCTACACCATCAGCGAAATTCGAGAAGGGACACGTTACAGTGGATGAGAATGAAATGAACTTGGTCTTGTGCCTGTGCAAGCTTCTTGTCAGCATTCCGCCTCTGGGCTTCGAGTGTCACTTGGAAACATAATCTGTTGTCCCATTGCATTAGGCATTCTTTGACCTTAAGGAAACAGATCCTGTTTGAGATAAGCACACATTTGACTAATCCCAGGATCTACCTCTAACTCAATGCTGTAGTGACAGAGTCCCACTCCTGGAGGGAACAAAACTCTGTTTCTTTGTGTAAAGGATACAGAGAAAGAAAACCAAGTGTGTGTGTTAGTTGTAGAAGTAAAGAGTGTGAAGCAGTCACAGAAAGAAACGTTGGTCTCTTAGTGTCTCACAGACGTATCACCCTCATCTTCATCAAAGCTTAAACTTGCCATCTTGTCCCCCAGTGTCCTGCGTGTCCTGTCTCAATAAATGGCTCCAGCATCTACCCAGTTGTCCAAGCCTGAAAGCAAGCATCAAAAGTGGCTTGTCTCTCCCTTTCTACTCACATCTAGCCAATCACGGAATCCTTTTGTTACTACCTTCTAACTATTTCTCAGTCCCACCCTTTGACTTCAACCCCACTTATACCACCTGAATTAAAGTCCCCATTACCTCTTCTCTGATTTGCAGAAAAATTTTCCACTGGTCTCTCTCCATCCTGTTTCCCCCATTAAACCATTCCCCAAGTACACCAAAAATAGTCTTATTTTTAATTTTGGTAAAATACACATAAAATGTACCATCTTAACCATCTTTAAATGCGCCATCAGTGATATTATGTTCACATTGTTCTCCTCCCATTACCACTATCTATCCACAGAACTCTTTTCATCTTGCAAAACTGAAATTCTATACCTATTAAACAATAACTCCCCATTCTCTCCTCCCCCCAGCACCTGACAACCTTCATTCTATTTTCTGTCTCTATGAGTTTGACTGCTCTAGGGACCTCAAATATGTGGATTCATACAGTATTTGTCCTTTTGTGACTGGCTTATTTCACTTGATGTAATACCCTTAAAGTTCATCCATGTTGTAGCATGTATCGTGTTTAAGGCTTAATAATATTCCATTGTCTGTGTGTGTGTGTGTGTGTGTGTGTGTGTCTACATACACACTACATTTTGTTTATGTATTAACCTGTCAGTGATCACTTGGGTTGCTTGTGCCTTTTGGCTATTGTGACTAATGCTGCTATGAACATGGATGTACAAACATCTCTTTGAGTTTTTGCTTTCAATTCTTTTGGGTCTATACCTAGAGGTGGAATTACTCA
Source organism: Ceratotherium simum simum (assembly GCF_057802395.1). Lineage (NCBI taxonomy): Eukaryota > Metazoa > Chordata > Mammalia > Perissodactyla > Rhinocerotidae > Ceratotherium > Ceratotherium simum. The sequence continues at coordinate 6,561,757 of NC_141914.1, read as the reverse complement.
ATCATATGGTAATTCTATTTTTAATTTTTTGAGGACCTGCCATACTGTTTCCATAGCGACTGCACGCAATTTACCTTCCCACTAACAGTGCACAAGGGTTCCAATTTCTCCATATTTGCATTAACAATTGTTATTTTCTGGTTTTTTGATAGTAGCTATCCTAACGGGTGGTATCTCATCGTGGTTTTGATTTGCATTTCCCTAGTGATTAGCGATGTTGAGCATCTTTTCATGTGCTTATTGGACATTTGTATATCTTCATCTTCTTTGGAGAAATGTCTGTTCAAGTTCTGTGCCCATTTTTTAACTGAGCTGTTTGGGGTTTTGTTGTTGAAGTACAGTCTCATTTTTATTTCCTACTGTAATTTTTAATTTCCAACTATAGTTCTATCTGATCTTATTTCTTTATAATTTAAGGCCATGTTTAAGGTGCATAACAGTTAAATTCTGTTGTATCTTTTTAGTAGATTGTTCCTTTTACCAATACGAAATACCAATTTGTCCCTTTTAACACATTTTGCCCTGAATTTTATTACCTGTGATTCTAATATTGCTGTACTAGATATTTGTTGTTGCTGTTAGTAATTGTCTGGCTTATCTTTTTTAAACAGCTTTACTGAGGTATAATTGACTTATGAAAAACTGCACATGTTTAACATACACAATTTGATGAGTTTGGACATATGCATAAACCTGCAAAACCATCACCATATCCATCACCTCCAAAAGTTTCCTTGTGACCCTTTGTGGGGTTTTTTTTTTTAGGGTTGAGGAGGAATAAGAACACTTGACATGAGATCTATCCTCTTTTTTAATATAATTTTTAATAGACTTTATTTTTTAGAGTAGTTTTAGTTTCACAGCAAAATTGAGCAGCAGGCATATCTTTTTTCATCCCTGAATTTTCTATCTTTCAGGAATCTTTTAAGTCTCTTTTTATCCACATATAGCTGGATTTTTAAAAATCCAATCTAAGAGACTCTGTCTTTTACTCATAAAACAAATGCCTGCACATGCCAGACTCGATGGCAAGGATTTAGGGCTGAATAGGAAAGACAAGGTCCCTCTTCTCCCAGAGCTGGTCAACCTGTTCACATTATTGTGATCACTGGTCTATATGTGCTTGTTTCTAATTAATTATTTTGCATTTTCTCCTTACCATGCCTTCATTTTGTTCCTATTCTTCCTCCTTTCCTGCATTCTGTCATTTTAACCCATCTTACTTTGTTACATTTTTTTCATTAAATGTCTTGGAAAGGGCTGTTATATATTTCTATTCTTTTTTTTTTTTTTTTTTTGCTGAGGAAGATTTGCCCTGAGCTAACGTCTGTGCCAATCTTCCTCTGTTTTGTATGTGGATCACTGCCCCAGCATAGCCACCGACGAGAGGTGCAGGTCCACGCCCAGGAACCGAACCTGGGCCACTAAAGCAGAGTGCACCAAACTTAAGCACTGGGCCATGGGGCCAGCCCCTATATATTCCTATTCTTTTAATAATTGCCCTTAAATTTTCACCACATGTTCTTAAATATACTTTTTTAATAAAGCTTAAATTTATTCACTATGTCTGTCTTCTTCCTGAACAAAATAAGAAACTTAGTGTGATTTCGATTCCCTCAATACTTCCTGCTTACACTGACCATGCAATAGTTCAGTGGAATTTTCTTCCCAGATTGTCATTAAACCCATGTTTTCCCTAATGTTGCTTTCAAAATCAATAAATATCTTAATTCATCAATGTGTTTTACCAACTTCTTCCTTACCATTTGGAGCCATTCTTTCTTGCTGGAGTATGTACACTGTAGAAGGTCTTTCAGCAAGGGTCTACATGCGATAAATTCCAGCATCTCTGTGGTCTGAAAATATCTGTAACCCTAATTGCTGATGCCAAGTTTGGAAAAATAAGTATTTCTCTATTAAAAGGTTTTTTTAATCAGTGTTTTTAGTTTTACAGCATCTAACATTGTTGATGAGAAAGCTGACATTATTTTAACGCTCATTCTTTTGTCCTATATTGTGTCTTTGGCAAATTTTAGGCTGTTCCCATTATATCTAATGTTCCAAAGTTTTAAACATAGTGTCTAGATAGGAATTTTTTTTTTTTGCCTTGTTTAGTATTTTATGGGGTTTTTTCCAACTCAAAGATTAATATTTGTCTTTCCTTCTGGAAAATTCTCATTTCTGTATTGCCTATTTAAAATTCTCTCCTATGTAGTTTAGTAAATGCACATTGGATCATCTGAATCTATTCTATCTCAACTTTCTTTGGTATTTCTCTTCTCTATATTCTTCATGCTACATTCCAAGAGACTTCTTCAGGTTCATCATCGAGTTTAGTAATTTGCTCTTCAGTTTGTCTTACAGTTGCCATTCCTTACTTTGTCTCTTGGATAATTACATAAATATTTATTTTAAAGTCCTTTCTTTATTCCTGTATTATCTCTAACTCCTCAAGTATCCCAACTTATCCCAATTATTCTGTTTGCTGTCTATGTCTCATGGTTCTGCTCTTCCTCAGATACTTTGTAATCCTTTTCTATAAGCTCCTCTTTCATGGGTTTCTCCTAAGCGCACCCTGCCTTGTGACAGTCTCCTGATGGGTGGTCCTGCAGGGGCCTCATCCCCAGCCCTGCATCAGGGACAGCTTCAGACCAGGCCTGGACCTGGTGCACAAAGGATGGCACCCTTTCCAGACCCTGTACCTGTGTAGCAGAGGATCTCCAGGACTCTGCTAGGAGCAGGTGGTCCCTCCCAGCCCCTAGCCATGGGTAGATGGAATAGTATCACTCCTGCTCCCAAATGCTGGAGGGCTCAGGTCCTACAATCCTAGTCCCCTGGAAGCCCAATGGCTTCAGACTTTTCTTACTTCTATGGGTCCCTGCCTGCTTCTCCTCCCCTCATTTTTTGGCAAACTTCTGGATTTCAGATTTATGGAGATTTCCCTTTCTTTCTTGTTTTCAAGCATGAAAATGCATTTAATAATAAAATATTAATATATTGATATCATTTCTCTATGTCTAGAGTAGCAGGGGGATTTCTGACTGTTCAATTTGTTGATGTTCCTATTTGCCATCTCCAGGTCAATGGAGTGGCCAGTCAAAGCACAAATGTGACTGCTCTCTTCAGCATAAGTCCCTTCACAGCTCCTGTATGCTTTCTGGATAAATCAAAAGGCTTATTATGGTTTCAGAGATTTTTGTGGTCTGACTTCTGTCCCCCTTTCAGACTCATCTCTCAGTGTTTGCTAACTTACAACTCTCAGAGCCTTGAACTTCACCTCCAGACTTCTTCACGTGCTGTTGCCTCTATGTGGAACGCTTTTCCCTGCCCATTTTGCCTTCATCCTTTAGGTCTCAACAAACCTAGGAGTCGATTCCTCCAGAAAGTTCTCTGTGACTAACAAAAATCAGATTAGGTGTCCTTCCTGAGAGTGGCCGAAGCTCCATACGCAGTCCCTCTGCCACCTACCACCCTGTACCTGAGCGCCAGGTTGCAGGACCGTTACCCACTCTGGACGGGGCGCTCCGTCAGCGCCGTGTGCCTCACTGTCCAGCATGGGGCCCGGCACACGGTGGGGACTCTGTGTTTTACTGCATGCAGTACAGATGCCCCCAAGAAAGGGAGGGAGGGAGGAGGTTAGGAAGGACATTAGGAAGATATGAAGGGAAAAAAGACCTGGAGATTCAAGAAGGTCTCAGACTATATCCTTTATTAATGAAAATTTGTCTGTCTTTATTTAAAGATTTTGAGATCTATCTGCCATCATTTTACCCCAGCCACTCTCTCTTGCCCATTCCCAGTTTTCAAAGAGTACATTTCTATTTCACTGGGCTTCTCAACTGTATTAGTTTGCTAGTGCTGCCAAAACAAAATACCACAAACTAGGCAAGTTAAATAACAGAAAAATACTGTCTCAGATCTGGAGACTAGAAGTCCAAGATCAAAGTGCCAGCAGGGTTGGTTCCTTCTGAGGGCTATGAGGCAGGATCTGTCCCACACCTCTCTCATAGCCTCTGGTGGCCTGAGATGTTTCTTGGCTTGTAAGTGGCATTCTCCCTGTGCCTTCACATCATCTTTTGTCTATGCATGTCTCTCTCTCTTTACCTGGCATTCATTTCTAAGGACACCAATCTTGGATTAGAGCCCACTCTATTCCAGTATGACCTCATCTTAACTAATTATATCTGCAATGATCTTATTTCCAATAAGGTCACATTCTGAGGTCTTGGGGATAAGGATTCCAACATATGAATTTTGAGGGGTAACAATTCAACCCATAACATCAATCAAGATTTTGTAGGCAGTGTTACTGTGTCATTGCCTTTAGGTTCATTTCTACCAAGAAACTTTTAATGCCTCATACTAATAGTTATCTAAGAAGAGAAAGTTCAAATCCTTTTGTTGTTGCCTCCAACAGAAATACTTTTGATGGTACATGAAAGAGACTCTTCAACTACCCGCCTCCTGCAAATTTGTTGTCTGCAAGGATAAAAATGAGGACATAAAACCCTAATGATATATTCTATTACCAATCCAGCGAGGAAACTTTGTTAAACTGGATTTCACTCATTTGAACACTAAAGAAAGAACAACTTTTAAGGATGGTTTGCCTCACAAATAACAGCCATTTAAGCATTTATGTCAGTAGCTATTTGTTCCCTAGAAAGAGGTTTTGTCAAATAAACAGCAGAAATTACTTTCAACCATTACATTTTAGAATTCAATCGCAGTGCCCTTAATTTTGAAGTCAGTAACGTACTCTATTACTGATCCTTGTGCCATGTTTCTCAGCCATTGTTATTCTACAGCATTGCCAACCAAAAGGAACGTTTCACTTGACTATTGGTAATTGTTCAACATTAATAAACATATAAATTTGTCTAAGGTAGGTGGATTTTTGTGTAACTGCTAATGGAGCAGAGTACTTACGCTGATAGACCAAAAGAGAATTATCACTCAAGATTCAAAGGTAGTAAACCTGGGAGAGACAGGTTGAGTGCAAGAATAATCTAAGAGTCGAAATCAGGATCCAGGTGAATTCAAAGTATCACATCAGCTCCCTCTTTATTTTCCTCTAGGCCTGCCCTAGAGTCTGCTTCATCTACCCAACAGGTGACTCTTGAGTCTATTCATAGCCCATATCGGACTTTCTCTATGAGGCTTCCATCATAAAGACTAGCTCCTAGCAAGACCTCTAACCTGCTCTTTCAAAGTCAGATCTCAGGAAATCATCAAAAAATGTATTCACATTGAGATATGATAAAGTACTGATAACTTAAACATATTTTTAAAAAGACCCAAGCCTAAGTCAAAGAAATGAAGAATTCCTTTTCAGAATTTTAAGTCACAGAGGAGGTCCTTTGGAGAGCTGGATTTCCCTAGAGTCCTAAAAGTCACCCACTTTTCCTACATGTAAGGTTAAAACTCACCTGTTGTCAAGGGGATTTGCTCCACCTGCCTCAAATACATGACCTGTACAGTGATTATTTGGGTTCCACAAAAAGGAGCATTGGGCTCATCTCTCCTGACAGAGAATGAAGCTCAGCCTATGTGGTAGTTTGTTGTTAAAATAACCATAAAATGTGGTTTACAAGACGTGATAAAGTAAAACAAAACATATGAGGAATTTTCCTACGGGACTCCCACGAAAAGGAAAGTGTTACAAACAGGAAAGAGCAGAGAAGAACTCAAATAACTCTAATCCCTCAGCGACCAAGTTAGGGGCAACCTGGGTGTGGGGCCCAATTTGATTTACCCACGTCAGCTGATTTTAAAAAGGTTGAAAAGACGACTAACTATTATTAATGTTTGGGATACTCCACTACCTCAGAATTAGTCTTGCTGTGGCTACACACACACACACACACACACACACACACACACACACACAAAATAAGAACACACTTGAATCTGCCTCTGGATCAAACAGTCAATTTATAGGAAAAACAGGGGCTTAAGGAACATATTAAATGATACCATGGAGATTAATTCAGCAAAATCCAAACTGGAAAACTCTATAAAACAAAAAATTTAGTTTCTTCAACAAATAAATATCAAGGAAAAAAATAAGAGATGGAGGCGAAAACCAATAGGTTAAAAGAAACTTCAGGAAAATATCAACCAATCACAGAAATCTTATTTGGATACAGAGTCACACAAACTGAAAAAATAATAATAATAATAATTTGCATATAAAACAATTTAAAATTTGAACACTGCATAAATATTTGATAAAAGTAAGAAATTATTATTAATTTTTAGATGAGATAATGATATCGCAGTTCTTTTTATTTTTAAGGCCTTATCTTCTAGAGAAATGTGAGCGACCCAAGTGGGTTGTTAAAGGACATAGTGTCTGAGATTTTCTTCTAAATAATAAACAAGGTGGAAGGGAACAGGTAAGAGTGTAGCTAAAAGAAGACTGGTCATGAATTATAACTAGCAAATCTAGTTAATGGGTATATGGGGGATTACTATGCCACTCTTATCCCTTTTGTGTGCTTAAAATTCTCCAATAAAGAGAAGTTAAAACATTGAGAGTTTACACTGAAAATGTGGAGAAGAAAAAGAAAAAAGAAACTTAAAATAATAGACGTAGACCACACATGATGCACGTGGTTGCAAAACTAAAGGCCAGTTGGAAGGTGTAGGGTGGGCTCTCTGTGGATACAGCGGAGAGTGCCCGACTCAGCTCAGCCTGTTCACTGGTGATTTTGGAAGATTCACTCTGTAACTCAGCCTTGAATCTGCACTGCATTCTGAAATTTTCAACACAATTACCGCTGCCCACATGAGATGGTAGAGCCTTTCCTTAGTTTGGGAAGTAAATTTTCAACCCTGTGAGGGTATAGAAATAACTAAGGCAACTGTGATGTGTTGCCCATAGTTTTACATGCTCTGGATTTAGCAATACCGTTTTTAATCATCAGGATAATCTAGGAGCACTTCTTATTTCATTTGAAACAATCTGACATATAATCCTTAAGATTTCAATTTGAGGGGCCGGTCCCGTGGCTTAGCGGTTAAGTACTCACACTCCATGCATGCTACTGGCGGTCCGGGTTCGGATCCCGGGCATGCACCAACGCACGCTTCTCCGGCCATGCTGAGGCCACGTCCCACATACAGTAACCAGAAGGATGTGCAACTATGACATACAAGTATCTACGGGGGCTTTGGGAAAAAAAAAGGAGGAGGATTGGCAATAGATGTTAGCTCAGAGCCGGTCTTCCTCAGCAAAAAAGAGGAGGCTCAGCACGGATGTTAGCTCAGGGCTGCTTCCTCACCAAAAAGAAAAAAAAAAAAAAGATTTCAATTTGAAGTGTGTAATTGATATTTATTTGAGATTTTAATACAAAAAGTATAGAATCCTTTGATTTGTTTATGAATGGCATTCGAAAGTTGAAAACCTGAATTGTTAGAGTTACAAACTGTTTTATTAGATATACAAGAATTGCTTGAGGGCATTTGAAGTGTTTGAGAAAATCAGGATACTAACGTTTTGCACATGTTTTTTAATGTTTAAAGGAATTCAAAGTACTAAATCTTTAATGAGGTCAAGTGTTTGATTAATCTGTAATCAAAGAACAAGTGGAAATAACTGTTCATTTTTATAGAAAAATTATTCCATTTATAGAATAAAAATTTGAAGATTAAACTTAAAAGCTTAAGAAAAATGTTTCTTTAATTAAAACTTTAATAAATTGAATACTAATTTAAGACCACATATAGTCTTTTCCAAACACAAAAGCTTCTCCCAGAAATTAAAAATCTTAAAGGACACTGTGATTATGAGTTCACACAGGCAGAATCAGAACAGACAATCTTACAAATATTCCTTTTGGCAAAGAGAAAGCAGAGGGGAATATTTAGACAGAGCACATACCACATTTCTTCATGAGTTTGGGTCTGCGTGACGTCATAACAAGCAGCAAGAAAATAAGAAATACATTCAATCAGCTTTCTTATCTGAATAACGGGAAATAAATCATTGGATTAATATATTTCTAATTTTCAAATTAGGTTCACAAATTTGGAGAAACTAGTAGATCCATGTTTTCAAAATTCAGTTAAATATACATTACTGGATTGTGAAATCAATTTAGTGAAATCAATTTACATAACAAGGATAAACACTGTTTCATGAAACTTTTGTTTCAGTTGAGTTTACTAGGTAGCTGTGTATGTATTTCTCACGGTGGATGATGTTCAAATGGTTTGAAAGCCACTGTTACCAATTTCTAGGCTAATGTTACAGCTCCTCCTTAGCATTTTTTTCTAAAATGTAAATTTATTTTTTCTAATTATACATATAAAACACATGTTTAATTGTTCCATTACAGAAATCTATACTAAAGATTTTTAAAATCACTTATAATCCCACTGCTCATTTTCTTGTGTAAAAAGGATAGACATTGGATATATCAGAATTTCTCTTACAGAACTGCATATGGGGAAGAAAATACGTGATGGGTCTTACGATATAAGGGAAAATCCTGAGAGGCCCTGAACTGAGCAGACCCTCGCTCTGTGCGAGAAGAGCAGGAAATTCTCTGTTGCCCAGAGCAATGAGAAAACTTAGGAAGAGGATGAGAGTAAAGGAGGGACACGGCAGAGAGCGCTTGTCCTGGAAGGTGACCTTTTCCCCACGACTCCCTTAGGTCACTCTAACAAAATTACTAAGCTCATGAAATGTTTGAGTACAAGGAAATTTTTACAGGAACTGATGACAATTTTGAATTTCATGACCTTGAACCTGAGTGAGATAGCACATCGAAAGCTAGGAATTTGAAAGCATGGGAAATTACTCCCAAGAACTAGGAAACATTTTGAGAAAATGTCTGACTCTTTCCAGGCCAAAGTATTGGATTTCAGGTTAGGTTTAATCATATCATTGTCACAATTTGTGATATCACAGTGTTCCAAAACTGGTGTGAGGGTGTGTGCATGAAATATCTGTATATATATAGATATATATCTCCACTTTTTACCAAAGTAGAATAATTCTACGTATGTTGCCATCTGCCTTCACTTGTCATTTTTTATGCCAGAAAGTATGGGTCTCTGTATGAATTAATCACTTGTAGTGTGTTCATACAATGAAATATAATACAGCTTCACATATCAACACGGATGGATCTTCAGAATATGGATGGGTGGCTGCAGGGCGGTGGGAGATGAGCGACTTCCGGGCGCGCAGGGCCAAGAGGCTCAGAGCCTGGGATCGGCGCGAGCAGTGGGTTCATTCGTGCGGTCAGAAATCACCCGTGGTGTGCAGAGTGACCACACAGACCCGGCCTCTGCGCCCGCACAACTCAGCCACGTGGGTGAGGCGGACAGGCAGTGCGGCCAAGAAACCGGCAGCATGAGACAGGGTAAGCGATTTGGCGGGAAAGGGGAGGCGTCTCCAAAGAGGTGACCTTTCAGCCAAGACCTGAGTGGAAGGGCGCCCCTGCAGGTGGAACAGCAGGTGCAAAGGCACAGGGGCAGGTTGGAGAAGCGAAGGGAGGCCTGTGCGCGAGTGAGGGAGGCAGGGAGGATGCGCAAGATGCAGAGAGGCTGCATCCCACCGCCGGTGGAGGTCCAGGCGGAGAGGCATGGTCTGAGCCTTCTTAGCAAAGGCAGAACAGGGTGGGAGGGTGCAGAGGCCCGGGACAGGCAGGAGGCTGTTGGAGTGAGACCAGATCTGAGAGGGCGGGGGCTCTCAGGTTTGTTCACCCCTGCGCCTGCAAGCAGTCATTGCTCCATGAGTATTTGTGCAAGGACCAAAGGTACATTCGGCCCGGGACGCTGTCTGAACAGGTCGATGGGAGCAAGGGAACAAATGCAAGCAGATATTTTGGAGGAAGGAACCAACGTGACTTGGAGATGGATTAGATGTCAGGGGAAGCACAGGAAAGAGATGCAACTTGGTGACCAGGGAGATGGATGGCGCAGACAGATGTGGTCAGCAAGTCATTGCTCTCTTCTGCATGTGGTTTCTCCAGCCAGTGGATGGTGACGCCTTTCCTTCGCCAGTCCCTCTGGCTCTGTCCAAGGGTGTCCAGTGCGCCTTTCACTCTGGGTTGAAGGATGGCTGAGGAGTTGGGGATCAGGACCAGGAAGAGGAGCCTGCCTCCTGAGTCCACCCAGTGAGGCACCAACGGGTTCCTGGGGGTGGTGTTGGCAGGCCCAGGCAGTCTGGCCTGAGTACTCCCTACTGGACTTCGATTTGATGCAGGGAACATGAGAACCAGTTGCATTCTCCGCATTACTGTCTCATGTCCTGCTGGGCCAGGCATGAAGGCATAAATGGAACACAAGAGCAGCCGGGGTGGGGTGGGGGTGGGGGTGCCCTCAGCCCGTCCCAGCTGCAGCAACGGGGACCCAGAGGTTGTGCACTGGGGGATGGGGTGGCCCATGGTGGCCCAGGCAGGCAGCACTGTGGAGGTCTCCGAGGAGGCAATGGTAGCCGTAGGAGGCTGGTGACCAGAAAGGACTCCACATCCTGAGGCCAACCATCAGCAAGTGTCTGAAGAGCACCAAACCCAGAGCCCGTGCCCGGGGAGGCCCTGATGCCCTAGGTGAGGAGGGGGCCAGTGACCCTACATGGCAGAGGATGGTGGGGGGTAGCAAACCAGCTGGGCTGACAGCCCCTCCCCTTCACTCATGCTCTGAAGTAATTTAATTGGGCATACAGATAAACTTTAACACATTTTACATTAAATCTAAAAGCATGATTTATTCAGACAAAAAAGCTGAATCTTAAAAAGTCTCAGAAAAGTACATTACAGTCTAATTTCCTTGTCAAAGTTCAAAAACAATCAAAACTAAGCAATATAGTGTTTAGAGAGATAAGGTGCTAAAAACAAAGAATTCAAACAAAACTCAGGCGATTGCCTCCCAAGGGAAGGAGTGAAATGTGACAGCAGCAGAGCACACAGGGGTCCTGCATGTTCTGTTTCTCAGGGTGGGTAGTAGTAACATGATTGGGTTTTTTTAAATAATTTTTCAAGCATGACATATGTTATTTTCACCTTTCTGTACATACTTTACACAAATTTTAGAAATAAAAATTATAAGTAGGTTGAAAAAGGTGGGCCAAAGTCTAGATTTTGGCCCTATTGTGTTGGTCTATATGGTGTTTAAAAGTTTTGACTAAGTGGCCTACATTTTTAAATACGGGAATTGTTATGTAAAAATCCTTATTTTGAAAAATTGGAAGCTCTGGCAACACTGAGCCCAGTCCTGAGGGGTGACGGCTGAGCTGGGCAGCAACACCTTTTGCGTCTGGTGTGTGCTCAAGGTCTGCCCACACTCCCGCTCCCTACTGCCCCTCCAATCTGGATCTGGGAGGCATTCCGTTTTGTAATTCTCAAGCTATTTTTAGTGGCTGTATAATATAGCAATTCTATAACAAGCAATCCAATCATAAGACCTGTGTAAAACTTTACAATTTCTTGGAAGTGTAACGTGTGGGTCAAAGGATTCGCATTTAAAACTGTAATAGATATTGCCCTCCATTTGTACCAATGTAAATTCTCACCGGCATGCACAAGAATGCTCATGGTATCTGACTGTAGGCAACAACAAATATTAGCAATTAGCCTTTCCCACACTAACATGAAAACCAATTGCTAGTTATTCTTCTAATTTGCATTTATTTAACCACAAATAAGGTTAGCCCTTTTTTCATATTTATGGCCATTTCTACAGTAAATTGCCTATTTATATCTCTGGATATTTTCTCATTATTTCATTAGTGATTTATAAAATATGATTGTGTATTAGAGATATTAACTGATAGTCCCTATCAGTTCATCACCTATCTTTAAATATTATTTATGTGGGATTGAGGAGAGTTGTCACATAGAGATTTTCAATTTTATGTAGTCTGATCTAGTACTCTTTATAAGGACCAATTTAGGAAAAATAAAAATATTGACTAGGTACTTTTTTTCTTTCAAATAGAACAAATTTACCTTTTGTTACGAAAATAATATAGTCATTGTTTCAAAAAATTCAAACAATACAGGAATATTTAAAGAAGAAAGTAAAATTAACCATAAATCCTACTATCTATGGTGGTCTGTATTTTAAATATTTCAGAGAACACTTTCTTTACAAGTTTATTGAGCCCCTTGGAGAAAAAAATGTGTATTCTTATAATATATATCACTATCTTTGCTAAACAGAGGAAGTTTGCTAGTAAAATTGGGTACTACTTTTAACCACCACAACGTAAATGTCTTGGCCTGTCTACAGAGTAGCCACACAGAGGCAGCTTTCTGACCTTTCACCCTGAAGTCAAGTGGCAGGACCGTTCTTATAGCTGCATATGGCCTTTAGTGACTCATCAATGACGACGTGCACAGGAAACCTAGAATTCTCCCCCTTGCTCAGGTGGGCTTTCGAGGCCAACAGTCGAATGCTCCCACCTTACCTGCTCCTTCCTGAGTCTTCTGAGCACACAGGGAACCGGCTGTGTTAGGGAAGACGAGGCACAGAAATTGAACAGTAATAGAAGTTGACATAGCGAATGAGGACAAAAGACCAGCAGCCTTCTTCTGCACCTTCAGTGCCCCCACCATTGCCTGTGGAGACTTTATTCTTTATGTCTACAATCTAACCACTTTAAGTAAAAGAACCCAAGGAGCTTAAACTCAATTTTCATTTCTCCAAATTCATTTACAAACTTTATTTCCATTTCTCTGAATCCGTTTGTGGGTGGGTACACATCTTTGATATAGTTACAACTATACAAATATTCTATTTTGCATTGTGCATTATTCACCTAAACAATCTCCCATGTAATTTTCAGTGCAGCTAAAGAGCCGCTGAGCTCCTATTCAGAATGGCTTTGGAGCATTCCATCTCCTTATAATGACTTTTTGATTATTCGTTCAGCTATCACTTTTTTCTTGAACACGTGGATCATTCTCAGTTATACGCCCTTTTAAATTGAAAACATATCTGTACAAATTACTCTTTGGGTTGTTTCTTTTGGGTTTATTTCCTTGAGGCACAGGTCCAAGGTTAAGTGTTACGAACAGCTTTACAGCTTGAGCAAACAGCACTTTCGGCGAAACAGCTGTGGTCTCATCATGTGATTTCCTTTCACCAGCATGAGTTTCATGAAGGAATAAAGGAGAATTTCTCTGGTGGGAACCACGCAGCTGTGGTCCACCACCCATGGCCGCTGCTGAAAACCCACTGGCATTTTGCTCAAATTCCCTCCAGCCTAGGCCCTGCAGAAATTCCTCAAAGGTGATTCTGACCCACTCACTGAGAAAGAAAGAGCTCCTCTGTGGGAAGCTGTCCCTTTTGCCAACCCCAACATGCTGCTCAGGTCACAGGGCCTCCAACAGACTGATTTTCCTAACCCCAAAGCAGACAGCAGGCCCTGCCCTGCAGGTCCCGGGCCACCCTCGCTGACATCAGGCTGCACTCTCTGGAGCACACCCTTTCTGGAGCATGCCCCCCACGGATAACCAGGTTATCCATGAGCAGTGCCCAGGGCCTGGCCTCTTTGGAGTTTGTGTAGTCCATTTTGTGAGGGCTGCAACCCTGCCCACCTTTCATGTAACACCCAAGTCCAAACACCATGGACTCCACTTCCATCAACCAATAAATATCTTTTGCGAGTTTACTTCCACCCTTGGCCCCTAGTCTATTCTCAACACAGTGGCCGGAGGGATGCATGTAAATGTAGGTCAGATCTTGTCTCTCTACTGCTCAGAACCCACCCTCTCCCTTCCTCGAAGGTTTCCAAACCAAAGGTCTCAGTGGCTACGAGGCCCTGTGCAGTCTGGTTCTCTGTTATGTATCCGACTCCTTCTCCTACCTCCCGCCCACTCTGCTCTAGACACACCGGTTTTCTTGCTCTTCTCCAGCACATCAAACACGCTCCCACCTCAGGCTTTCTGCCTCTGCTGTTCTCTCTACCTAGAACACACTTCCCCCAGAAAGCAATCCGCATACCTCACTCTCTTCCTTCCATTAGGTATTTGCCCTAATGCCACATTTCAGCGAGCTTTCCTTGAACCCAGTTCGAAATTGCAACCACCTCCCTCTTGCCACTTGCTATTCTCCTTTCCTGCTTTAATTTTTCCATAGCATTCATATACATACACACCTATTACATTTATACCCATATGTTTATAGTTGGTCCCCACCACTATTTTCTAAGATTCTTGAGAGCAGAGATTTTTGTCTATTCTGTTCACTGCCATATCCCCAGTGACTCCCAGGATAACCAATTGGCACGTGGCAGGCACCAAATAAGTATTTTTTTTTAATGAAATGCCACAGGCCTTGCACAATGCCAGGCAGTATACAAAAATTTACAGGAACAACTCCTGCCCCAGAAACTCTCGGCTAAACCGAGAGGAGTTGGGGAGTTTAACAATTGCTAATACCTTATAAAGTCAGATTTCTAAGACTAACACTCTAGAAACCGCTTAGTTGCCCTAAGACAGTGTGACAACACCTAAGGGAAGATGCCTCCAGGAGGAGAGTAGTTTATGGGCTGTGGTTTTGTGGCCAGACCGCCTGGTTTCACATAGGTGTTACTAGCTTGCACAAAGATCTTAGCTTATTTTTTTTTTTCACTCAGTTGTGCTTTTTCTATGAACAATGATCTTTTTTTAATTAAAATAGCAGAGGACAATAATTTTCAATCTTTTATTATATATCACCCCTGAGCCCGAGAGGTCCATAGTACAAAGTAATTAACTGATCTTTCCGAGTTTCTCTTGATTCCAAACCACACCTAGCACACCCATTAGATCTTTTATTTAAAAAAAAAAAAAAAAAAACAGAAAATAAAAAGTGTTGGAGAGCATGTGGAGAAACTGGAACCCTGTGCACTGTTGGTGGGAATGTAAAATGGCACAGCCACCATGGAAAATAGTATGGCAGTTCCTCAAAAAATTAAAAATAGAATTACCGTATGATCCAGCCATTCCACGTCTGGGTATATATCCAAAAGAACTGAAAGCAGGATCTCAAAGAGATATTTGCACACCCATGTTCATGGCAATATTGTTCATAATAGCCAAAAGGTGGAAGCAACCCCAATGTCCATTGGTAGATGAATGGTTAAACAAAATGTGTTATATACATACAATGGAATATTATTCAGCCTTAAAAAGGAAGGAAATTCAGACATATGCTACAACATGAATGAACCTTGAGGACACTATGCTAAGTGAAGTAAGCCAGTCACAGAAAGACAAATACTGTATTATTCCATTTATATGAGATACCGAGACTCCTCAAACTCATAGAAACTGAAAGTAGAATGGTCGTCAGGAGCTGGGAGGAGGGGAAGTGGGTAGTTGTTGTTTAATGGGTATAGAGTTTCAGTTTTGCAAGATGTAAAAGTTCTGGAGATGGTTGCACAACAACGTGAATCTACTTAACACTACTAAACTGTACACTTAAAAATGATTAAGATGGTAAATCTTATGTTATTCATATTTTACCACCATTAACATTTCTTTCATTAAAAAAAGCACACCTAGGAAACAAGAGAAATCTCTCTGTTGGACATGTGAATACATGGGCACCAAGTCCTTCCTGTGCAAGCACATTGGTCTCAATATATCAAAAACATGTTTTAAAAGAAGGAAAAAATCAGCAGGTATTAGATGGTCTACAGTGGGAATACCACAGTGATTGAAAGTTCCTCTATAGTCTACTCTTCCTCGGTTTCCTGAAACAATTGTCTTCTGCTGGAACCAATAGTCCCTGAGTGAGGAGTGAGGTAGAGGATACTTTTCATATCTAGGATTCCCCATCTAGTGATGTGACATGTCCACAAAGGGTCGCTGGTTCACAAGGGAGGGGCATCTAACCATTTTTACCTCCAAGGCAGGAAATAGTTAAACAGAGAACGAACCAGTGATCTGGATCTGAGGCTTCAAGACTGACCATGAATAAGCTTTCTTCCCAGTGCAGGCAGAGGACCCAGCATGAGGAGGTCGAGAGGCATGATGGGTAACAGTGTGTATTTCAGCACTGCTCTCGAGAGGCCTGCAGGGCTGTGGGTACTTGAGCGTGCATAGGAAAGAACAGTAATAGAAGAGAATATGCTGTGCGTTGTCTTTGGGAAAATTATTTAGTCGCTCTACGCTCAGCTTTCTCATTTAAAAAATGGAGATAAATCTAACCTCACAGAGTTGTTGTGAAGGTTAAATGAGGTTAACGGAGATGTCCTCTCACATTGACTAGCCATCAACACATAATTGTTCATAACTGTCCAGTTAATAATGTTAATAACAACTGTCCAGTATTATGCTGGAAATCATGATCCAGCATAATATGGATAAATCATAAATCATGATCCAAGTCAAAGAATTTGAATTATATCCTATAAAAATGCAAAGCCAACACAGGATTTTCCTTAAATCTTTAAAAAATGTTTAAAAGCCATATGATTAGATGTACGTTTTAGAAAAAGAACACTAGGGTGACTCTTTAGAAGTGGACAAGATCGGGGAGCGATAAAGGGAAGGAGACCGGTTTGGATGCCAGTACAAGGTTCCAGGTGACGCACGAGGGGTGTGTGCACCGAGCTCTGAGGAGGTGCACTGAAACTGGCCAAAACATACAAACTGATTGTGTGTGTTCTCAGTCAGCAGGAATGGGGATATTCAAGTGAGCCTAGGAAAGGCTTCTTTTTGTTTAATTCTCTCTGTGTCTCCCAAGAGGAAAAGAGACAGCAGCCAAAATGATAACACTTTTCTGCCCTGGGCCCTCTAAACAAGCAGCCCAGGTTCTGTACAGCTTTGCAGGGAGCAAGCACTGAAAGGAAGCTGATGGCAAGGGCTTTTGAAATTACACTACCCAGAACCTGAGCCATGCAGGCGCCATTCGTGAGAACTAGGGAGCGTCCATCTCTGAGTTAGAAGAGTCTTCTCAAATTGTTACTCACAGCTAAAAATAGAAGCTGGTTCTGGTTAAGTAGTGATTGATTACAGGTGAAATAGATTCCTAAATGGACCTGGATGTTCAAAAAATTATTTGTATAACCCTATTTAGATACAAGGATTTTCAAAATATTTTTCCTAGCAGTATTCTTTATTTAAATTAAATCATGCACAGATCCACAATATACAAAAGATGTAAAAGGCTGAACTATTTGACTAAATATGGATGTGATGTGTTTGAGGTTGGCATGGGGAGAGGGGCGTGAAGGAAAGAAATTCTCAACAGCCTCCTCTGTGCTCCTTCTGGAAACCAGTTTGAAAATTACTTATGCAAGGATAAATAAGGCTTCTAATTTTGCACAGGAGGCAGCTTTTTCAGTCTGGAGTTTGAATGATGCCAAATGGGAGTACACATGTAATGGAATGAACTTCTACCATATTAACTAGGTCCTCGCCACCCACCCCACCACCCACCTGTTCCTTGTCTTCGAGGCAGCTTTTTCAGTCTGGAGTTTGAATGATGCCAAATGGGAGTACACATGTAATGGAATGAACTTCTACCATATTAACTAGGTCCTCGCCACCCACCCCACCACCCACCTGTTCCTTGTCTTCGAGGCTTTACCCAGGAGTCAAATAACATTAATTCCTCAGGGTTCGAGCCAAAACAATCACAGGCAGAGAACAAAGAATTCCAGTCACATATGTTCTAGTTTTACATATTTCAAGCCTTAAAGTGTTCTTGTGTAAATCCATGTCATATACGATAGCTTTGTGAGATGTGGCTTTTTAAATATCCAAAACTGAGTCATCAGCATAAAAAATAAGTGTAGAAGAATTCTTGCCTAGTCACTTGAAGAGGAGAATAACAGTTAATTAATCAATAATCTTTCTGGAAGACATGGGCGTGGTCCCATTCCTACCCCTTGGGAGAAGGGAGCGAAGAAGGATCAGTTCCCTCTGGTCTGGGGAGTTCTGAAAGCTGGGCCTCGCTGCCATGCACAGATCCAGGAAACAACAAACCTGGTGCAGATTTTGGTACATTTACCCACATCAGGGTGGTCTGGCAACAGGCGTGTGAAAACAGTGGAGGCAGAGCGGGACTGCAAGAAGTAGCCAGAAGCCTCCTGTCCTCCAAGAGGAGCATGGGAAGTGGCCAAATGGGGGCCCTATGAGTGGGGCAGGAATTTCAGGCTCATTTCCCTGAACTGAGTAAAAACCTTAAACGACTGAGTAGTCACTAATTTAACTGAATTTACCTGATGTTTTCTGCAGGTGGAGATGGGGGCTTGTTCAGTTATAAGAAAATAAAGCAAGCACATTTTTGTGCAACTGAATTTATGACTTGTAAAAATTTGTACCCAAAACACTAATAATAAATATTTTGGTTAAGAAGTTAGTTTTATTAAAGCACATTCAGATAGATCGTAAAGTTGAAAACAGAGAAACACAGTAGTTTCTCCATAAGGACAATAACAGAACCATAATCTTATTACCAAAACCCCTGTGGGCAGATGAGTTTCTGATCTCAGAATATTTCAGATTTTAGACACATAATACTATATATTGTATAATAGCCCCAGAAGGGTCTAAGGGAGCACATTACATCAAACAGAATATGAACAGAAACACTATGTGAGATAAAACAAAGACAAGTCAGCACAGTTCAAGTTTTGTCTCCAAATTTTTTCATATCAGTCTAGGTTTTGCTGCCAAATGAGTTATTTAAAAGCTTTCCATTTTCAGAGCTTCTTGGATTTTAGAATTGAAAATAAGGGACTGTGAATCTGTAGAAAGCTTAGCATGGCTCGGAGAAAGTATCAGAACAAAATGAAACGGGAGTTGCACCTTGAAGACTAAGTAGGACTTGTAACGGAGGGAAGACATTTAGACAGAAGCAGTGACATGACTGAAAGATGTAGAGGAAGACAGACAAGTCCAGGAAGTCCATGGAAATCGGTTTGGAAGGGTTGTGGTAACACCTAAGATTTGAAAGGTAGGTTGGGAAAAGACTTTGGGAGGTCAGGCTAAAATTTGAGACTTCCTTATGGAAAGCAGTCAGAGGGCACAGTGACTTTTAATCAAAAGAGTTGTGATTCTTGGTGCACATGATTGAGTGCCATGAGCAGGCAGCTTCTTCATGACAAGAGAGGGCGGCAAGGGGCCTAGCACTTGTCCTGCCCTGTAGACCAGCATCAGCCGAGATTCTGCCAGGCAGTATTGAAGCATTTGGTCATCTTCAGCCTCAGTTCAGAATACGCTCAGGACCAGGACTTCAAGATGACATGGCAAGATGTCTCAACTGGCAGTCAGCAAGGAGCCGGGTGTCCTCCACAGCACAGAAAACCACAGGAGCAGGGGAAAGGAATTCATCCTTCATTTGTTTCAATACACTTGCAGGAGTAGCTGACACTTGGTGCTTATTGTTGAGCTGCTCTATTAGTTAGGAGAGGCTAGATTATGTGGGGTAAGAAGTTAACTCTCAAATCTCAAAAAGTTTATTTCTTGCTCTAATTTCATGTTCAGCACTGGTCTGTGGAATGCTGTCTGGCACAGAGTCCCAGGAACCCAGGCTGACAGAGGTTCTACCCGTTGTGCCTGCACCATCTGGAATGTGTGGCCTCCCAGTTTGCCTTGGCCCAAAAGAGACATGTGTCTCCTACTTACTATCCATTGGCCAGAACTAGTCACGTGGCCCCAACCTAATGCCAGAGGAGGCTAGGAAATGAAGGGAAACATAATATTTGGTGAGCATTAGCTCTCTAAGTCACAACAAAATGGATTTTATAATAATTTTAATTTTTTTTAGAAACAGTTCTCTCTTTCAGGGTAACTATATGGAATGTTGAAGAAAATATCTTTACTTAGCATTAGTTGTACGTACATTCTTGCTTTGCTTATAAGTCCACACATTGTGAATTATACTGAAATTCTTTCTATGAAAAAAATTCAAGACATAAATTAGACAAAATTGAAATGATTTCAACAAACGTCAACTCAATAAAATTTGAAATTACCTTGTGAATCGTGTACTTGTTTGGGTATTCTTCGCTCTAAGACTTATTATAAAGGCAACTGCTTTATTTACCAAGAAATAATATTTATCTATAAACTTTTTTCCAATCAAGAAAATGTTCAATGATTATAAAGTGGGCATATGTTTTTTTCTTCACTCTTCCAGATAAGAAGCAAATTCAATCCAGGGTTGGGGTTGGGAGTGGCCACCATCTTGACAATCAGGACCATAATTTAGAAAGATTAATCTGATGACATTTTTATTGCTGAATGGGTTAAAAATTGTACACAAAGAAAGCAGCTAATACCAAAGTTCAGCTGTGAAGTAGTGATTGTGTGCCATTTCAGAAAAGAATTACTTCATGAACAGAAACCTTCTTTCAGGCCAAAGCCGGGGACAATCCAGGCTGTAGTTTCTAAACTTCATTAGGCCAGAGGTTACCATGCAGAGATGATATGTCTCAGACCACTGGATCTTCCCGGCTCCCGTTCCAGTTCATTGGTGCCTTCCCTTAAGTCAGAGAAGATAAAGCTGCTGTGGGTCTGACTGCCACAACCACAAGCCCTGACTCACACTATTGGTAAACAGAGCAGAAGTAATGTCACGAGGCATGGGGCTTACTGAGCAGGAAGCCCGAAATAACAAACCCCAGAGCTTAATTTAGAAGAACCCTTATAATGACAAGCTTATGAAATAGCTCCTAGCTGCCATTAAAACAAACAAACAAAAGTGAATGTGGTGGCATTTTCAAAAGATAAAAACTATGCAGTCTTTTTTATTCATAGATCACTTAAAGATGAAAACTTTAACTGGGGGAAAAGCCATATTGTTAGTTACCAAGCCTTATGGCATTCTGGATTTTTGGCAGAAGCATCCTCAACTGTAATGATTTTTGTCAAAAACTAAGGTTTTAAGCATTCAAGCTTTTATTTATCCTCTCTCTGGTCTGAAATAACCATTATTGTTTTAGGGTTTTTTGTTTATCTGTTTATTTAGTTTAATTTGGTTCTGTTTGAATTGGTCTTGAAGTCAACATGCTCAAGGATTTGCACTGTAGAAAGGAATTCTACGAAGGCAGCAGATTCTCGATTTTTTTCCTTCTGTAAGACTCCCCCATTGAGCCTATATTCAACCCAATAATAATATGAGGTAGAAAAAAAATGAAGAGTAAGCTCAACATAGTAAAATCCTAACTGCACATGTCCCATTCTTGGAGCTTTGTTCTCCTAACACTTTCCCTGTCCCAGACATCCATAGGAGAAGAAAAACAAGCCACAGTCCCTCCCTCTGCCCTGCCTTCTTCCCAGCCTCTTCCCCAGCACACACACACACTCACTCACTCCCTTTGGAAATGGTAATTCCCACCGGAAACCTGCAAGCTTAAATAAAATGTTCTTTGGCCTTACTGATAATTCACCTATGCTTCCTGGGTTTTTTATTTTGAGAGAATGGAAAGGCAAAGACTCTCAAGAACCTTTAAGGAAATGCAGAGAAAGAAAGGTGTGCCAGACAACTAGAAAAAGCAAATTATAGTCCTCATTTTCAAAAGAGGAATGAAATTAAAGGCCACAAACTCTAAATAATGAAAACATTATCAAAGACATTAATAAACAGATGGTTTATGAACCAAAGAGGAAATTACGGCTCACTAGAAGATATCACGTATGCACTAAGAACAAGTCTATGAAATTGAGTTCATTTCCATTTTTGAAAATTCAACTCTTGCAAGAGCTGGAGAACTCCATGACTACTGTGTATCTAGATTTCGTGAAACGTGCTGTCTTTCATAATCTTCATGAATCCTGATGAAGAAGTATGGGCTGGATGCCAGTACAGTTGAGTGACTTCTCTTCGAGTTGAATGGCTACCCCATCCCCAGGCTCAGGATCCATGCCCACCTGAGGGAGTTGAGCCACTTGACACGGAGCTCGTTCTCAGCTCTGTGCTACTTAACACATTATCAAGAGCTTCTATGGGGACCTAAATATCATGGTTATCAAATTGGCCCAACTTAAAATTATATGGACAAAATTTTGACAATTAGCTCCAAGAAGTTCTCAGCAAGATGAACTAATGAGCTGTATCTTAAAAAGTATTTATATCAGAAGTAAATAAAGACTTGCTTTCATATTTCTCTCATAAAAGCTGAGGCATCTCTAACTTTTTAACTCTTCATCTGTTATATTTATCTCCTAGATTTTCCCAATGTGTTATTTACCCTTAAATTGCCTTTCTGTTTGTTTGTATCTTAAACTTTACTATATAATGAAATCCAAATATTTTTCCTTTGCAATTTTTTCAGTGCTTTTATACTTAGAATGACTTTTCTCAGCTAAAATGTAGGTAGAAATTCACTGATACTTTTACTATTTTTTTATAGTTTAAAATTTTTACATTTAATGTTTCAAGATATTTCTAATTTATCTTTGAGTGTGGTGTGAGGTTAGGCTTCAAATGCATTTTTGTTTTAAATAACCAAGTCTCGCAATCATTTATTGATTACTCTATCCTCTCCCCTTTAATTTGTCATACTTGCCTTATCATCTACTATGGTCTTGTTTTTCCTTTTTTTATTCATTATCTTTCTATAAGTATTTTAAAGGTTTAATTTCAAAACAGGAGAAAGAGGGCTGGCTTGAGGTGGTAGGAGGAGACAAAACGTGATCAAAATTTACTACAATGTTCTACCAAATTCCAACCTCTGTGTTAAAATCAGCAAAGGATACTATTCTCCTTTTTCTCCACTTCTAATTGTCCTTGAGCTTAAAAACCTTACTTTTAAAGCAAGTTGGAAAACTGTTGGAGTAGCAGCTATTGCCACCTGACTGAGGGATGTTCAGAGTATATTCAGGTTGCAAAGCTACTCTAGTAGAGTCATCTGAACCATCTCTCACCTCCTTCTTGTTCCTAAGGATGGGGGTGAATCTAAGGATTAGAGGGGAGCAATTGGAACCAGACATCATTTCTCATCAGCCAGTGTGAGAACACATCGTACTGTAACTCAGGGCCACAGAATTGGTGAATACTGTGTTAGCAATATTAACCAGAATTATTCATTCAAGAGAATATAAGGTCGGAGTATTATGTTAAACATTGACAGTCAGTAATGTCTGAGGCTGCAAAATTTGCAATTCACAAAAAGGACTGAGAGACTAGAAATTTGACTATTATAATGAGAGTCCTAGGAAAAAGTGTGCAAGTAGGTCAAAAATACCAACAGGGAAGGGGTTAAAGGACATGCTAGAAAGAAAAGAAGGGAGAGGTATTAAGAAAGGGATTGTCCCTGGGTGACAGTGCCCAAGGCCTAAGCAGAGAGCCTCAGTCCTTGTAGGAGCAAGAGAGCGAGGGAGCTGTGGAGACACACCATGGGCAAGGTGCCCAATTTCCTCCCCCGCCCACAAACTTGTAGAACTTTGAGAAAAGTACCTAAACTCTCCAGTATAAAACCATGCAAGCCTTCACTGAGGTTCAGTGTGTTTTGGGTTGAGGGAAAGTGAGTCACTAACTCCCTTATCACAACCAGGTGAGGGCATCACCAGCCCCTCACTGTGGACTGCTGGGCCATAAGGAAAATCCACCTGCAGACGATGGCCTCGCTGAAGGCGCACTAAGACAATCCCATCAATAGTAAAGGAATGGGGCTGCCAGTGAATTACACAGCCAAGAGTTGCTCAGTGGCTCCTTCCCTAGGGAGATCACCATTCGGAGAGCTGGGATGCTCTCTTCCCCATCCTTAGATATTTGGAAATGCCACCTCTTCCTGTCTGGGCCCCAGGTCCACCTTAAGGCTTCACATTCCTGCTTACCTGCCACTACTGTTTCAGGTCCTGCCTTGGGAGCGTCTCCTTGGCCTTTCTCCTGGGGTCCAGCCCCTTTTTCCTGAGTCAAGGCCCCCAAGCAGAGCCCCCCATCTCCATCAGCATTTCTTGCCTCCCAAGCCCCTAGCTCCCACATCCCATTTCTTATTTGTCTCTACCTGGCCACGATCTTGGGCTCTTGTGGTCAGCTCTTCCCCCGGCCCTAAGAGATTAATTCACCCTGCATTACATTTTTCCCCCTTCATATTAATGAATCAACTGATCTAATATCAGCTCCATGAAGGTGGGGGTTTTGGTCTGCTTTGCTCACTGCTGTACCTTGAGCATCTAGAATAGTGCCTGACACCTAGGAAGCTGTTATTAAATATTTGTTGAGTTAATTTATGAATCTCCCTAGAAATTAACTGTTTCTTTCCACACTTCTCCTGTAGCATCAGCAGCCATCCTGCAGCGAGAAGGGCCCCATCTCCTTGCCGTGGTAAACCCAGAACCACCTCAAGAATTTGGTCATATTTATTTTTTAAAGAGAATCAACCCTCAGAAAAGCTGTTTTGTTTTCTTATACATTTTTAAATACCTGAGACCCCCATATATACACACCTTGCAAACATATATGATCAACTCTCTTTAATCTTTTGGGGGTTATTCTTAGTCTCCAAATCTTTTGGGTAGAAAAGAATTCTTTGAGAAAAAGACATATTCTTCTCTCCCTGTATAAACTCAAGAGGAGGACTCTGATGCATTTGACGGTACATATTAGCGACAAGAGAACCAGACATTAAGAATCTGAAACTACTAATAGGCTGTAAGTACTTTTTGCCGCCATCACTCCACATTTTAGGTTTGACAGTGACAGGGTGGTGAGTCATCTTTGGAATCCACTGAGCTCAGCCACGAGCTGCTTGATCTTGAACAAATCACTGAAGGAGCCTGAGCCTAAGGTACTAGCATGTGAGATGGAGGCGACAAGATCTACCTCACAAGATAGTTGATGTGAAGATGAAAGATAATGTATATAAAGCAATGAGACAAAAATCTGGTATATAGACGGTGCTCAATAAATTATAGCTATATTTTTGATATTTCTGTCATTACTCAAGAGGTTATTTAAATCCTAATGTATTGTGCCTGCGATGAAGTTAAGAAGCCACAGACGACGTTGATGTCTCTATGGCCTGAGTAGCAGAAATCGTCTTGTCTCCTTTTTACATTTTACCAAACTAGAGAAGGTTTTTGCCCAAAGTCTCCCTGTCAGGCCTCTTGGTTTTCAGTCCACTAACCATGCTTCAGGTATAGTTTACCTGAGATGGAAATAAGTGTGCTTTTCTTATTTGGTAAGTAAAATAGAGCTATATCTTTAAATATATAAGTAATAGATATACAGACCACATATTCCAAAGCCAACAATCTAAAAAAAAAAAATACAGAAGGGCAACACTTTGGTAGCTTTTTCATTAATATTTAACTGATAGTGATTATTTCAATACCAAATCTTGGTAACTCGCTCAACTTCCATTACAAGTCCCTTCCTTGAACTTATAACCAAATCAAGGACCTAGGGCCTCTTGTTCCCTTAGCACTTTTTTGATGGTGGTTCTTCTCATCAACTTCCGGTTTCCCTCCTCTAGTTCACTGAAGGGTAGGCTTTAATTTCTCCTTTCACCTTCTCTCTTCCACCGTCACAGAAGCACAAAGCCTCGCATCGCTGCACCAGGAACAGTCTAGTGACCAACATCGTAGGTGCTGCTAAGGATCCCTCCAGAGGTCTTGTCTCTGCAACTGCCCAGCAGAGCTATGAGGCCTCAAGCCAGTCATGTCACGTCTCTGGGATTCAGTGCACTTATAGGTAGAGCTAGGTGGCTCCAGGGTCTACTGAAGCTCTGAGATTCTATGACTATATGCCAAGCGTCGTATATAAATGAAAGTAAAAATAGTCAACCTTAAAGTTAACAAAAATAATAACATGGGAAATTAAACTCAGTGAAACTAGGCCTCTTATATAGACAATCCAAATGTAACAGAAATCTCTGAAAGACCCAATTGCTCCAATTTCTTGGAACCCGAACAGGAAACAGACCAATATTTTAGGGGTCTCTGTGAGTCCCTTTTCCTTTCTCAATATAATTTTTGATTTGTGTGTGTCTGTGTGCTTTGTCCCTCTACTTAGATTGTAAATTCCTCCAGGAATGGGATTAGATCTTTTTCTAACTCAATATCTATCACATAATAATCCATCAAGCAACAATCGATGGCTGATCACTGATTTGCCAATTAACAAAATCTGCCTTTTATTGACAAAGTTATGTGGATCCTATTTAAAAACACCATAAAAAAATATATGCAATGCATTGAAGAGTTTCACTTTTATTTGGTATATGGAGGGAGTCTCCATGGTTTACTCTTTTTTTTTTTTTGTGAGGAGGACTAGCCCTGAGTTAACATCTGATGCCAATCCTCCCCTTTTTTCTTGAGGAAGATTGGCCCTGAGATAACTTCTGTGCCCATCTTCCTCTACTTTATATGGGACACTGCCACAGCATGGCTTGACAAGCGTTGTGTCGGTGCGCGCCCGGGATCCGAACCTGTGAACCCCAGGCTGCTGAAGCAGAGCGCGCGCACTTAACCGCTTGTGCCACCGGGCCAGCCCCTCCATGGTTTACTCTTTTATTGGGAAAGCTATCAAGTAACCTTATCTTGCTCTAGCATCTATGCCGAATCATACATACCTGTGAATTCCACAATTTGTTTGTGCTTCACGTACCACGTATTCTTTTAGGGGTTCCACATTTCAAGACATTGTACTTGGTGATATAAAGCAGATTTTACAACATAATAAAAAGGTATAGAGTTTAAAATGTTTACATTTTACAATTCATTCAAACCAGTAATCTAAACTTCTTTCAAATAGAAAAGAGTAGTATCTTTACTAATTCCCAGCCCTTGTTAAACTCCTGCATCTGACTTCTCCATTCTTGTTCCCAGGCTGCATAGCGTTGCTAGAGACATTTTTATAAACCCATGCTCAAAAGTATCCTGGAGTAAGAGAGTAAAGGACAAATATAAAGAGAAATAGCCTACAATTCAAACGTTGATGGATAACATATGTGCTTAAAGATAAAGCCAAGGGAAAAATTAACAACTGGTTGAAAATTTATTTTCCTGACTTTGCTATTTCTGGTTTTCAATTGCTGTAATTAAAGGTAGTGATTTCCCATAGACATCAAAGACAGCAAATAGATGCTACAAAGTGCTTGAGAGAATCTTGTTTTCAGTTTGACTGTTGCCAATACTGCATAGATACTTGGAAGGGAGAAACAAGTGTGAGAGTTCTAGACTCATCTATGCTCGTCACCACCTTGAGATTTGAGTTCCTTGAGGTAATTGCCATTGTCCCTTGTTATTGTCTTTTCCTTTCCCAGGTTCAACACTGACTTATTCTGTTATTCTGGTCAACTCATTTACCTGTCTGGCAGATTCTGGTAGAATCTTGCCTGTCACACTCATTGAGTTCCCAGGAATGTAGTGAAAATTTGGGAAACTTGGGAGACTCGAAGAGTATTAAATGAGGAGGGTATTTAATGGTGATGTAGTAGAGGTGCTGTACAGACAGAGATTGGAGATAGATATGGGGACAAGGACTCCCATAGACCCCCAGGTGTGTAAGCCAACGCTAGCCTTGTGCCCTGTGGAATCCAACTGATTGTGAACTAGCTCACCTACATCATTGGCCTTCTCTTGGATTGTTCCTCCCCTGACCTTGACCTGACAGCAGGCCAAACTCCCCAGCAGTGTCTACTCCTGCTACTCCTCAGAATTATCATAACTTAGGAGGCAACATACTCTTACCTCCTCCCAGCCACTCCCATACCCTCATTCTACCACCAGCTCTCAGCTATATGCCTAGCCTTTTGAGTCTCAGCTCCCTCCTTGCTGCTGTTTTCTACCAACCTCTGGACTCTTCAGTATCTCTCTCAATAGTTAGCCTTTGGTTTATAGTCTTCTCCCAAATGATTCATGGCAATGTCTTGTTAGTCTCAATACCCATATGAATGGCCCTTTCCCCTCACTCTAGCCTCCACATTCTTACACCACCTCTGCACCTCCCTTGAAGCACCTGTTTACCTTTCCATCTGTTATTCTGCAGAATTGCTCCCTTATGAGGTTTTTCAGCCTAAATTTCCCTTCATTGACCACTATCTATCATTCCTCCCCTTTCACATCTACTGAAATTGTTGCAATCACCCCATCACAGCTTTCAGCCTGCTCGTTCCTCAGTTTCCTCCATTACCTCATTTCCTCCTTTACTTGCCTCCTTATCCATTCTTGGTTCTGATGATGAACAATTTGTTATTATTTCCATTAGTACCTCAGAATCCCTTGTGCTTTCCTGCTCCCATGACACTTGCCTCGGAAGCCCCAGCTCTGAGCAAACTCTATTATTCACTATGTCTGCTTGTGTGTCAGGCTGCTGAATATTACTAAAGAAAATCTTGAATGTGGGTCACTTGTTTTCATTCCAAAATCATACCATCTGACCTCAGCTGGGCACTCACTGCTGTTCACAGTTTAGGAATTTATCTCTGAATCAGCCTCTATCACTTTTGTCATATCAAATTGTTATCGTTAATCTGAAAGTCTACCCTCCTTATCATCTTCTATTTTCTTAATAGCACTCTATATGATGTGAGTTTAATCATTTTCCCTTCTCTGTGCTTTAAAATTTCAGCATGTATAATCCATCCTCTCCTTCCTTACTCTTTTATCAGAGAAGGGCATTTCTGTCGTGCTGACTACATGTGTGCATTCCTTTCCCAACTCCTCTAAGAATGTATTCTATCCGTCATCACGCCCATCTCTTCCTCTCTGGCATTCCTCCTTAGCCTACAATTACATCCGGGTTTCCCAAACGAAAATGTTCCCTCAACCATCCTACCTCCGTGAGGTACCACCCTTCCTGTATCCTTTTGCAACCCTCAAACTTCTTGGAAGTGTCTGTGCTTGATGCCTCCACTTCAAGTTTCCTTACTCCTCATCATGTGCATCTGACCAACAAGGTCAGCCTCTCCAAAGTCACCAATGACCAACTGG
Organism: Ceratotherium simum simum; assembly: GCF_057802395.1. Taxonomy (NCBI): domain Eukaryota; kingdom Metazoa; phylum Chordata; class Mammalia; order Perissodactyla; family Rhinocerotidae; genus Ceratotherium; species Ceratotherium simum. The sequence continues at coordinate 6,532,925 of NC_141914.1, read as the reverse complement.
TCATATAATCTTTTTTATTAATAACCATTTTCTCAAAGAACATTTAAGGACATGGGAAAATTCCCATGATATAATGTTAAATTTTTTAAAGTAACAAAATTATAGAGTATAGTCCCAATTTATATTATTTAAAGTGTTGATATGCATGTTAATGTGTGAGTCTGTTCAGAAAGTAAGTGGGGAAAAAAATCATCAAAATGTTAATAGTTATCAGTTTAAGGGTTACTGGCAAGGAGATCAAATTATGGACTTTTTTATACATTTTTGTCTTTTCCAAATATTCTTTAATGAGTATTACTTTCACAATCAGAGGGGCAAAAAAGGATTTAAGTATTTTTTTCCTCACTCCTCTTTCTCAGTCCCCCTGACACATTTGACTCTATTGATCGCTAGTCCCCAAAACCCTTCCCAGGACCAGCCTCAGAGGTGTGCAAGCCGTGCAGGTGTATAGAGTCCCACACTTAGGAAGACTCTGTTCTCTGTTTAGGGCTCTTCTGTCTCTGTTTTGAAATTCTTAATTATTATTATTATTTTTTTTTGTTTTGGTGAGAAAGATTAGCCCTGAGCTAACATCTGTTGCCAATCCTCCTCTTTTTGGTGAGGAAGATTGGCCCTGGGCTAACATCCGTGCCCATCTTGCTCTACTTTATATGTGGGACACCTGCCACAGCATGGTTTGATGAGTGATGCATAGGTCCGTGCCTGGGATCCGAACCTGCGAACCCCGGGCCGCTGAAGCAGAGTGCGCAAAGTTAATCACTGCACCACTGGGCCAGCCCCCTGAAATTCTTAATTTTTTAACAGGGACCCCATATTTTCATTTTGCACTGGGCCCTGCAAAATATGCAGCTGGTCCTGACTCTTCTCTTAGCTTCCGACACTACATTCTCCTTTTCCTACATCTCTAACCTCTCTTTTCTATTTCACTCACTAAATTCAGTTCATTATAATGGTGGGCAACCATCACCCACCTTACCTTTCTCCTTTGTTATTCTCGCCAATGGCTTCAGCTTCCACTGCATCAAATGCCACCCAACTATGTTAACTGAATCCCGAGCTTCAACTCTGCTTTTCCAACCACAACCTGGGTATTTCCACAAGGATGTTCAGTCAGCACTTCACACCTAACATGTCCAGAAAGGAACTCAGCCTTTACTTATGTATGCTTCCATGACCTTCTTCCTTCCTTCAACTGTATATGTTGGAGATTTACTCGTGGTGATGCATGTAGCTATAATTCATTTACTTTCTGTTAAATGAATATACTTCAATTTATTTCTCCATGTGACTTGAGGTGGGTATTTGGGTTGTTTGGGGTGTTTGGTTATTTGTTGTTATGTCCTGGTACACACATGCGAGAAGAGTTTCCCTAGGTTAAGAAACCAGGAGTGAAATTGCTATGTCATAGAATGCACACAAATTCAGTTTTACTTGGCAATACCTAATTGTTTTCAAAGTGGTTACATCAGTTTACACATACTCCCACCTACAGCGTATGAACGGTCTTGTTTCTCCACATCCTTACCACCCTTGATATTGTCAGATTAAAATTTGCCAACATCATGGTATCTCATTATGATTTTGATTTGCATTTCCCTGATCATTAACGAGAATGAGCATCTTTCATATGTTAATTATATATGAAAAGTATCCCATTCCTATAGTGCCTTTATAATCAGAAAATATCTTCTTTTCTTTTAATTAAAATCTATACCACAGCTAGCTGTTGTCCATATAGGAAAGTTTTTCAGTCAACCCTGAAGAACACTGGAGATTTACAGTCCTATCCTCACTTAGATGATGAACTTGACCAGTTTCAAACAATTGTACCTTGGGATTTGATTGATTAAGTAACACACTCTCAAGACGATGATGTTCTGTAAAACTAGCTCTGTCTGGGACTGACTGTGGCTGTTAAACCTTTCCACACATCCAGCATGGAGTTGCTCAGTGCACATTAAGGGACAGACTCACTTCAGGAGTAGACACAATTGTGGAAGAAAGAATTGTCATCCCATACAGCAGCATCAGCACCTAACTCAGCAAGAACAAGGAATAGGAAAGTAAACGCAAATATCTATTGCTTGGTGAAGAGTCTACTCCACTCAGGAAAGGACGTGTGGAAGCTGTGGGAAACGGATGTACCCTGCCAGCCACAGCGCAGTCCAGCCAACCTCTCCTAGACACTCCCCTGCACTTTCTGGAGTTCCCCAGGCATGTTCTCCTCATAAGTCACTGCTTCCTGTCAATCATTACCTAAATATTTTGCATCAGGGAAGATTAAGTATCTTGAGGCGAGGAATCTCCAAAATTGAGTTGAGGTTAATTATCCTACAACGTACAGGTGGCCATGAATTTCAGGTTCCTGAATTAGAGAAGCAAGATGATGATTAATTCAGTTCAATTTGGCAGATATCTTTTAAGCAGCTACTATGTCCAAAAAGAATATGATAGAACCCTTGTCACTTAGTAAGCAAACTTCATATTCCAAGAACAACAAAGGATTTCACAGCTCTTACTCCAAAATAGAAAGACCACTATCAAGCCACAGCCTGGTTGCATCATACCTTTGTGCAGTGTATTTAGTAAGATGCTACATTTAATAAGTCTGTTCCTCATTTTCTTACACAGCATGTACTGTGGGAAAATTAGACTTGACATTTCTTTCAAAAGATCCTTGATATTTGACAACCAGTTATTGCTCAAGAACTCCCTCTTCTAAACTAAGAAATAACGGTAGCTAGAAATTATTGAGTTCTTACTATGTGCCAGGAGTTATAGCAAGTGTTCTGTGCATAGCATCTCATTTAAGCTTCACAACAACCCTCTGAGGTATATGCTCTTGGCTGCTGCTCTTATTGTTGTTTTAGGTGTAATTCCCATGCAATAAAGAGCACATATTTAAAGTATTCAATTTGATAAGTTTTAATGATATATATTCCTCTGAAACCACCACCACAATCAAGATAAATAATATATCCATCACCCCCAAATGTTTCCTCATGGCCTTTTATAATCCTTCCCTTTCACTCCTCCTTCTCTCCCTCCTTCCCATCCCAAGCAAATACTGATCTGTAACTGCAGATTAGTTTGCATTTTCTAGAATTTTAAAAAATGGAATTCTAGAATTTTTTTTTCTGAGGAACATTAGCCCTGAGCTAACATCTGTGCCAATCTTCCTCCACTTTGTATGTTGGTCGCCGCCACAGCGTGGCTGACAAGTGGAGTAGGTCTGCACCCGGGATCCAAACCCACAAACCCAGGCTGCCGAAGCAGAGCACACAGAATTTTAACCACTCAGCCATGGGGTGGGTTGGCCCCTAGAATTTTTAAAAAATTGAATCCTACTCTCTTTTTTTGGCTTCTTTACTCAGCATAATTATTCTGAGATTCATCCATGTTGTTGTACTTACCAATAGTTCATCCATGTTTGTTGCCTAGTTCCATATTCCATTGTCTGGCTACACCATGATTTGTTTATCCATTCACCTGTGACATTTGACTTGTTTCCAGGTTTTGGCTATTACACATAAAGCTGCTGCAAACATTCATATACAAGGCTCTGGATGAGCATGTGCTTTCATTTCTCTTGCATAAATATCTAAGAGTGGAAGAACTAGTTTACATCGCAGACATATGTTTAGCATTTTAAGAATCTGCCAGTCCTGCTGCTGCTGTAACAATTTACCAAAAACTGAGAGGCTTAAAACAACACAAACTTATCTCTTACAATTCTAGAGGTGAAATGTCTAAAGGCAAGGTGTTGGCTGGGCTGTGTTCTTTCTGGAGGCTTCAGCGGAGAATCCATTTGCTTTCTTTTTTAGCCACTAGTCCGCCTGCATTCTTTGGCTCATGTCCTCTTTCTCAGAACACTCTAACTTCCTGCTTCTGTGATCACATCTCCCACTACTTACTCTGAACCTCCTGCTTCCCTCTTATGAGGACCTTTATGATTATATTATACCCATCTGGATAATCCAGGAGAATCTCCTGGATCTCCAAGATCTTTCACTTAATCACATCTTAATCACAAAGTCCTTTTACCATGAAAAGAAACATATTCACAGGTTCCAGGGATAAAGATATGAACATCTTTGAGGGGCAATAATTCAACCTACTAATCTGTCTTCCAAAGAGCTTATAACATTTTACGTTCCCATCAGCAGTATAAGGGAGTTCTAGTTCCTCCATTTCCTTTACCAATGCTTATTGTGGTCAGTCATTTTAATGTTAGCCATTGTAATAGGTTTATCTTGGAATCTCATTGTCACTTTAATTTGCACTTCTTGAATCATAAATGACGTCAAACATCTTTTCATGTACTTATTTGCCATTTGTAAATCTTCTTAGATGAAGTGCCTGTTCTAATCCCTTTCCCATTTTTTATTGTTTTGTGTTTTTTTTATTGTTGGATTTTGAGAGTTCTTTATATATTCTGAATATAGACATGATTTGCAAATATTTTATGCCAATCTGTGGCTTGTCTATTTGTTCTCTTAACAGTATATTTCAAAAGGCAGAAGTTTTTAAGTCCAATTTATGAACATTTTCTTTATAAATTGGGCTTTTGGTACCATATCTAAAAAATCTTTGCCTAACCCAAGGTCAAAAAGATTTTCTCTTATGTTTTCTTCTAGATATTTTATAGTTTTAGTTCTTACATTTAGGTCTATGGTCCATTTTGAATCAAGCTTTGTAGATGGTGCAAGATATGAATTGAAGTTCTCTGTTTTGCATATAAAATATCTAATTGTTCCAGCACCATTGGTTGAAAAGCCCATAACTTTCTCCACTGAATTATTTTTGCACCTTCAGTTATCCATATATGTGTGGGTCTATTTTTGGACTCTGGTCTATTACATTCATCTATTTGTCTATCTTTATATCATTAGCACAGTCTCTTGAATACTGTAATTTATAATAAGACTTGAAATCAGATAATGTTAGTCCTTCAACTTTGTTCTTTTCTAAGTTGTTTTGGCTATTTTAGGTCTTTTGCCTTCTTCATTTGAATTTTATAATCACCTTGCAATTTATATATAAAAGCCTGTGGGAATTTTGATTGGATTGTTTTGAATCTTTAGATCATTTGGGGGAGAACTGACATCACAGCAACATTGACTCTCTTCACCTATGACACTGTATATCTCTCCACTATTGAGTTCTTCTCAATGATGTTCTGTAGCTTTCAGTATACAAGTCTTGCTCATCTTTTGTCAAATAAAACTCTAAGTATTTTCATATTTTTGATGCTATTTTAAGCTGCATTTTTTTCAATTTCTTATTGCTCATCGTTAGTATATACACATATAGTTGATTTTTGTATACTGATGTTGTATCTTGCAACCTTGATAACTCATTTATTAGATCTAGCTGCTTTTCTTAGATTACATTGGATTCTCTACATGGAAGATCATGTTGTCTGTGAATAAAGACAGTTTTATTTCTTTTTTTCCAACCTGAATGCCTTTTTTTTTCTTTGTTTAGTACTATAAATTTCCTTATAACTACTGATTTAGCAGCATCTCACAGATTTTTCTATGTTGTGATTTTATTTTCATTCAGTTCACAGTACTTCCTAATTTCCCTTTTGATTTCTTCTTTGACCCATGAGTAATTTAGAAATGTGCTGTTTGGTTTCCAAATATTTGGTGACTTTCCAGAGATCCTTCTGTTATTGATTTCTAATTTAATTCCACCGTGGCCTGAGAACATACTTTGTATGACTTCTATCCTTTTAAAATTATTGAGACTTGTTTTATGGCCCAGAATATGGTCTTTGTAAATGTTCTATATGCACTTGAAAATGAATGTCTGCACTTGAAAATAAGCTGCCATTGTTGAATGAAGTGTTCTATAAATGTCAATTAGGTCAGGCTGGTGGATTGTTGTGTTCCAGTCATATATCTTAACTGGTTTTCTGTCTACTTGTTCTACCAATTATTGAGAGTATTATATTGAAATATCTGGTTATAATTGTGGATTTATCTATTTCTTCTTGTAGATCTATCAGTTTTTGCTTCATGTGTTTTGAAGCTTGTTATTGAGATCAGCATGAACATTTAGGACTGTTATTTCCTCCTGATAAATTGACACGTTTATTAATATGAAAAGACCCTCTTTATCCAAAGTAATAGTCTTTGCTCTGAAATATACTTTGTCTGTTATTAATATAGCCACTTCAGCTTTCTTTTGACTAATGTTAACATAATATATCTTTTTCCAACCTTTTATTTTTCATCTTCTCATATCATTATATTTAAAGTGCGTTTCTTGTAGCCAACATATAGTTAGATCTTCCTTTTTAACCAATGTGACAATTTCTACCTTTTACCTAGAGTATTTAGTCCATTTACAATTAATGTGACTATTGATATGGTTAGGTTTAAACCTATCATCTTGCTGCTTTTTTTTATATTTGTCTCATATAGTCTTTGTTCTCTTTTTTATTTTCTGCCTTTCTGAATTAATTGAATATTTTTTATGATTGCATTTTATCTCCTTTGTTGACAATATTAACCATGACTTTTGTTTCAACAATACTTTCATTTGCCCCTTCCAGTCTCCATGTTATTTTTGTCATACATTTTACTTCTACATATGTCTATTAGTTTTCTAACTAGTTTTCTGCATAACAAATTACCACAAAAGTAGAGGCTTAACACAACACCCATTTATTATCTCATAGTTCTGTACGTCAGAAGTCTGGGATGACCTGGCTGGGTTTTCTGCTCCGGGTCTCATAGGCTGAAATCAAGATATCAGCCCACTATGTTCTCCTCTGGAGCATGGGCTCTTCTTCCAGCCTCATTCCTATTACTGACAAAATTCAGTTCCTTGTGGTTTTAGGACTGTGGTCCCCATTTCCTGTTGATGGTCAACAAGGGGGCACTCTCAGCTCCTTGTGGCCACTCTCCAGTCTTTGCACATGAACCCCTCCATCGACAAAGCCGGCACCAAAATCCTCCGTGTGCTTTCAATCTCTTTGCCTTCTCCCTCTGCTACCAGATGGAGAAAACACTCTGATTTTAAAAGGTCCCATATGATTAGTTATGTCCACCTGGATAGTCCCCCATCTCAAGGTCAACTGTGCTGTAGAGCATAACATGGCAGAAAATGCATAATATAGTATAGCATAGCATAGGAACAGTGATATCATCATATTCAATGATCCCAGAGACTAGGGTGTGGAATCTCAGGGGGCCATTTTTAGAATTCTGTCTGCCGCAATAGGTTATAAACCTCACACTATGTTGTCATTATCTTTTTTAATATTTACTCTTCTTTTAAAATATCTTAATAGTAATAAAAATATCTTCTATATTTACCCATGTAGTTACCATGTCCAGTGCTCTTCATTTCTTCATGTAGAACCATATTTCCATCTATCTTTTTCCTTCTTGAACAAATTCCTTTAAGATTTCTTGTTGTGCAGCTCTGCTAAGGATGAATTCTTTAGGCTTTTGCATGTCTAAAAATCCTTATTTCACCTTTGTTTCTCAAAGATATTTTTACTGGGTATATAATTCTAGGTGACCATTTTTCATTTTCCTTCATTCTTCATTTTACTTCAAGATGTTGAATCACTGTCTTCTCAATTGCATTGTTTCTGATGAAAAATCTGCTATCATCATTATCTTTGTTGCTCTATACATAACATGCCATCTTTCTTTTAGTACTTACAAGATTTTCTCTTTATCAACTTTTTTTAGGAATTTGATAATGATGTGCTTTGGAGTAGTTCTCTTCAAGTTGTGTGTGTTTGGGGTTCATTGTACTTGGATCTGTGGGTTTATAATTTTCACTAAATTTGGAAAGTGCTCAACCGTTATTTCTTCAAATACTTTTCTGTCTTTTCCTTTTTCAGGAACTCCTATTACATCTATATTAAGATGCTTGAAGTTGTCTTGAAGTTCACTGATGCTCTGTTCGTTCCTTATTCCCTTTTTCTCTGTGTGTTTCATTTCAGATTGTTTCTGTTGCTATGTCTTCAAGTTCAATATTTTTCCTGTGATGTCTAATCTTCCATTAATCAAATCCAGTGTATTTGTCATCTCAGACATTGTAATTTTCATCTCTAGAAGTTGATCTGGGACTTTTTTTATGTCTTCTCTGTCCTTACGTATCTTATTGAACATATAGAATACAGTTATAATAACTATTTAAATGCCTGTTTGTTAATTCTAACATCCATGCCAGTTAGGGATTGGTTTTGATTGATTTTTCTCTTCATTATGAGTCATATTTCCCTGCTTCTTTGCATGTCTGGTAATTTTTGATAGGATGTCAGACATTGTTAGTTTTACCTTATTGAATGCTGAATATTTTGGTATTCTGAAAATCCTCTTGAGCTTTGTCCTAGGACGCAGTTAAGTTACCTGGGGACAGTTTGATCATTTCAGGTCTTGCTTTTAAAATTTGTTAGGCAGGATCAGACCTGTGTTTATTCTAGAGCTAATTATTTCTAACTATAGAAGCAAGAATCTTTAGGTGCTCTACCTATGAATTATGACATTTGCCAGTCTGGCTAGTGGGAACACACTATTCCTGGTGTGAGTACAGGATCTATTCTATCTGCTCCTTTTAAGTGGTTTTTTTCCAACCCTGAATAACTTCCTCAAATGCAAGTGCTGGTCAGAACTCAAACCAATACTTGAATGGGCCCCTCTGCAGTTCTGCAGAGTTCGAATATCTGAAAATACCTTCTACTTTCATTCTAAGGGACCCAAGTGTTTTCTTATTCCTGTCAAATACCTCAGCCCTATGTTGTTGCTAATCCCTTAAGGTGCTTCCAGCAGTGTACACAGTAGTTAAAATCACAGAGTGTTCTCTCTAAGTAGGTGATGTATCTCTTTTGATGTTCAAAAAACTGTTATACACGTGAAGGATTTTTGTTTTTATTTCATATAGCACTTTTCACAGTAAAATGTAGACTACAGGTGCATCATTAATTTTCTTGAAGATGACGTACATTCAGAACTTTCTAAAGTGACAAGTCATCTCCTTGCCACGTTCCAGCCCACTCAGGTGGTTCAAATGACTTTTCTGATGGGGCTTTCCCACCAGGCACAAAACCAGTAGCTAGTCTCATTCAGGGTCCCAAGTATCTTATATTGAACAAGATAGAAGGGTGATTAACTTCCTTTTTGATAAAGTAAAAAAATTTAAACCAGCAATGTGAATACCCCTTTTTAGCATTATTTCAGTTCATTTTATCTTATTTTCTGATGACACTTAATCAGCATTGGCCTGGAATACTATACTTTTTAGTTTTTTACACTGTTGAGCATTTGATGACCTATAAAGAAACACTTGCAAAATTAGCGCTTAACCCAACAATACTTTTGAAATCCCTTTACAAGGTGAGTGATTTCACCTTCTAACTTGTCTTTTTACAAATAAAATGTTCGGACACAACTAGTAAGTGTTCTAGTTAATTCTGTAAAATACTGAAAGACCTTTGCTGTCATGGTGGTGTGTTTTGCTTTGTTGATGGATAGTCGTAGAAGTCTTCTCTGTGAGGCAACATTTTGAAGAGCGCTCTGTTCCACTGACCCTTCTCTCTTGCATCCTTACCTTCCATTAGGCCTGTCAACAGTATCTTCATTCTCAAAACAAAACTACACAATAACAATAACAACACAACAACAACAAAAAAGGTCGGGGGAATCCTCCTCCTTTCCTGAAATGTGTCCTATGTCCCTCCTTCCCCTCGCCATCAAACTTTTTCAAATACTTGCAGCCTCCTTCCCTACTCACTCCTAACTCCTTATAATCTGGCTTTTGTCCCCTATTAACTGACTACACCACAGTCTAGTCTGAAGCTAGACTATAGGGGCCCTTATCTGATCAAGTAGTAACAAACCAAGTCCTCTTCCACCTTTACAACCCTGCAACATTTGACATGACAGATCACTCTCTTTTATTTTATTTTATTTTATTTTATTTTATTTTATTTTATTTTATTTTATTTTATTTTTGTGAGGGAGATCAGCCCTGAGCTAACATCTGTGCTAATCCTCCTCTTTTTGCTGAGGAAGACCGGCTCTGAGCTAACATCTATTGCCAATCCTCCTCCTTTTTTTGTCCCCCAAAGCCCCAGTAGATAGTTGTATGTCATAGCTGCACATCCTTCTAGTTGCTGTATGTGGGACGTGGCCTCAGCATGGCCGGAGAGGTGGTGCATCGATGCGCGCCCGGGATCCGAACCCAGGCCGCCAGCAGCAGAGCACGTGCACTTAACCGCTAAGCCACGGGGCCGGCCCCAGATCACTCTCTTTTGAAAGTCTCTCTCTGTTGGCATTTATGACACAACACTCTTGCAGCATTCCTCCTACATCTGCAACCCAATCTTCTCTGCCTACTTACCAGGCTCCTCTTTCTGCCCCTGACCCCTACATGCAGGCTTTCACCAAGAATAAACCTTTGTAGCTTTTTCCTGTTCTTAGTTACATTCTCTCCCTCAACATTCTCATCCAATATCATGGCTTCAACTATGACTTCTAGAAATATGGCTCCTGACTCTCTATCTCCAGCCCTCCAGTTTCTGCTAAATTTAGATCCCTCATTTTCCATTGATATGGGAGACATCTCCACCTAGATTTCCCTGTAAAACATCTCACGCTATGTCAATGACTAAAGTTAAGACTTTTCTTTCCAAATTTATTCCCTTCTGTATTCTGTAATTTATTTTACAACATACTCAACTACCCAGTCACCCAGGATCAAAGCCTCTTGATTCTCTTTGACTCTGGTGCCACCCTTGCCACCTCACAATCAGTGACCTCATTCAGCTGATCAAATCTGAGTCTTATATTTAAAACTGTCTGCTCCTCTGCATTCCCACGCCACTATCCTGCCCTCGTTACTTCTACATAGACTAGGGCAGTCCACTGGTCCTTCAGTCTCTCTGTTTCTTCAAAGCATGGTCCCATTTGTGCTAGTCTAATCTGGAAGTACAGCCCTTATCAAATACAACTCCTCACTCAAATGCCTTTGACTACCAAAAAAGTCTTAACTTCTTAGTGTATAAAATGTCACAGACTTTCTACCTTTATTTCCTAAAACACCTCATCATACATCCCAGACCTAAACCTAATTGAAACATTCTCTGTTCCCAAAAAAATCAGTGTTTCCCCACCTCAGACCCCCAGGTGGTTTATGCTGTTTCTTTTTATTGAAATGCCTTTCTCTGTGCCTTAATCCTATCCTTCCTTCAAAGCCAGCTAAAATTCGCCCTCTTAATTTAGCTTTCCTGTCATCAGCAAACCTAGAAGTATGTTATCAATACTCTTAATCCCATAATACTTTCTGTGTCGTTCTTTTTTCTTTACTTTTTACTTTGTATTGCAGCGATTTTTGTATATCCTGTCTCCCTTAGCAGACTGTAAACTTCTTCACATTCAAATTACCTTTGCATTCTTCATGATGCCCACATGGTAAATGATAAAAGTAATCAATAAACACTTAATGCTCAATTAATCAATCAGTCAATTCACCAAATTTCAATGCTTTATGAAGGGAAAAAAAGGTGTGTCAGATGGATTCCTTGCTCTCTAAAATAACTACACTGCAAGAGCGTATGTAATCAACGCTCTGTGGTTGAAGAGACGATCAGCACTCTAAGGCCATCTTATTTAGAGTGAGGGTGATTGAGGGGTCTTCTTGAAGTATTTGGTGCTTGAGATAGACACGGAAGAATAGGTGGGATTCTGTAAGCAAAGAGGCAGAGAAATACATTCCAAGTTCAATGTGAACTTGGCGTAGAGAGTCAACAGAGTATGAGGTGTTCAGAGAATCATAAGTGCCACAGTTTAACCAAAGGAGAGAGTTCACGTTGGGGATACTGAGAGATACAGCTGGAAAGGCAGGTTAGGGTTAGATTATGTAATCTCTGTCCTACTGGTGGGTGGGGCTGGTGGCAACTGCCATGGAACAATGAACGCTGGGCCTTGCCAACAACAGAATTACCAGGCGCTCACCTGGCCATGATGACTATGGGAGTGTCTCACTCTTCCACAGTTCCTATGGCAACATGTTATCTTATAATAGTCAGTTCTAGATTTTCTTTGTTTCCAGTTTGTTTATCCATGTATTTATTCAAACATTCATTAAAAAACCTACTATATTTCAAACATTGTACAAGACATAAGGATTCCAAGATGAATCTTGCTTCTAACCCCAAGAACTTCATATTTCAGTAAAAGGCCAGCCTTTAGTTTTTTCCTGACTAAAACGGTTATGCAGATGACACGAAGTCTTATTCTGGGTACAATCTAAATATGTTTTGTGAGTCATCTGTTTTGTTTTGTTTTGCTTTGGTTGTTCATTGGGCTTGTCAGTTAATATATATTATTTTATAAAAGGGAAGGGAGCTAGTCACTTTTATTTTTATTTTAACAAAAGTACATCAAAAAAGACTTCCCCCCCATAGAAAGAATAATAGATCTTTGTGATTCAGACATTTACTTACCATCTTCTCTATGAAGGAAAATACCAGAGTTGTTTTACCCATAGCTGTATTCTTCAATTTGTGGCTAGAATAATGCCCTGAAATACTCAGACTTTATTTAACCTAGAAATTCTAGCAGTTTTGGAGGCAGCAATGCTGTTCAGAATTTTTTTTCTGAACACAGTTACAGTAAATGATAACTGAGATTTCCCCACACACAACCTCTAACCTAACCCATAAACTATGAAATAATGCTCCCAAATTATTTTTTATCCTGCTGGGGAAGAGGAAGAAGAATGGATAAGGGATTTTCTCTCTTGGATTCTTTGTGACCTCAGAAGCTTAAGACATTAATTATACTACTCTCGCACAAAACTGCTGACACCATTCTTTTGGTGCCCATCAACTTCCTCTTTCCCTTCATCATTTCCTCTTTAGAAGTTGTTTCCTATTAGTGTCAATACTTTCTTTCATATAATATGTATATTTTTAAAAGGCGGCAGATGAGCCTGCCCAAAGAGCTGACATAGCTATCAAGTGGAAAATCAACTGTAGCAGCAATGTAGCAATGGCAAGTTTCATATTCGATATCCTCGTTCCCCATAAAAGAACAAATGAATATTTTCTAAAGAGCAACATCTTTGGTTTTTTTTTGTTTTTTTTTTTTTTTTTGATTTTTTTATTTATTTTTTTATTTTTAATTTTCTTTTTTTTTTTTTTCATTGCAGTAACATTGGTTTATAACATTGCAAAAATTTCAGGTGCACATCATTGTACTTCTATTTCTGCATGGACTACATCAAGTTCACCACCAAAATACTAATTACAGCCCATCCCCACACACATGTACCGAATTATCCCTTTCACTCTCCTCCCTCCCCCCTTCCCCTCTGGTAACCACCAATCCAATCTCTGTCCCTATGTGTTTGTTTATTGTTGTTATTATCTACTACTTAATGAAGGAAATCATACGGTATTTGGCCTTCTCCCTCTGACTTATTTCACTTTGCATTATACCCTCAATGTCCATCCATGTTGTCACAAATGGCTGGATTTAAGTCGTTTCTTATGGCTGAGTAGTATTCCATTGTGTATATATACCACAGCTTCTTTATCCATTCGTCCCTTGATGGGCACTTAGGTTGCTTCCAAGTCTTGGCTATTGTGAATAACGCTGCAATGAACACAGGGGTGCATGTACCTTTGCAAATTGGTGTTTTCAAGTTCTTTGGATAAATACCCAACAGTGGAATAGCTGGATCATATGGTAGTTCTATCGTTGATTTTTTGAGGAATCTCCATACTGTTTTCCATAGTGGCTGCACCAGTTTGCACTCCCACCAGCAGTGTATGAGAGTTCCCTTCTCTCCACATCCTCTCCAACACATGTTGTTTCCTGTCTTGTTAATTATAGCCATTCTGACAGGCGTGAGGTGATATCTCATTGTAGTTTTGATTTGCATTTCCTGATAGTTAGTGATTTTGAACATCTTTTCATGTGTCTGTTGGCCATCTGTATATCTTCTTTGGAGAAATGTCTGTTCAGGTCTTTTGCCCATTTTTAATTGGGTTGGTAGTTTTTGTTGTTGAGATGCATGAGTTCTTTATATATTTTGGAGATTAAGCCCTTATCAGATGTATGGTTTGCAAATATCTTCTCCCAATTGTTAGGTTGTCTTTTCGTTTTGTTGATGGTTTCCTTTGCTGTGCAGAAGCTTTTTAGTTTGATGTAGTCCCATTTGTTTATTTTTTCTATTGTTTCTCTTGCCCGGTCAGATGTGGTGTTTGAAAAGATGTTGCTAAGACCGATGTCGAAGAGCGTACTGCCTATGTTTTCTTCTAGAACTTTCACAGTTTCAGGTCTTACATTCAAGTCTTTAATCCATTTGGAGTTAATTTTTGTGTATGGTGTAAGGTAAGGATCTACTTTCATTTTTTTGCATATGGCTATCCAGTTTTCCCAACACCATTTGTTGAAGAGACTTTCTTTTCCCCATTGTATGTTCTCGGCTCCTTTGTCAAAGATTAGCTGTCCATAGATGTGTGGGTTTATTTCTGGGCTTTCGATTCTATTCCATTGATCTGTGTGTCTGTTTTTGTGCCAGTACCATGCTGTTTTGGTTACTATAGCTTTGTAGTATATTTTGAAATCAGGGAGTGTGATACCTCCAGCTTTGTTCTTTTTTCTCAGGATTCCTTTAGCTATTCGGGGTCTTTTGTTGTTCCATATAAATTTTAGGATTCTTTGTTCTATTTCTGTGAAAAATGTTGTTGGAACTTTGATAGGGATTGCATTGAATCTATAGATGGCTTTAGGAAGTATGGACATCTTAACTATGTTAATTCTTCCAATCCAAGAGCACGGAATATCTTTCCATTTCTTTGTGTCTTCTTCAATTTCTTTCAGAAATGTTTTATAGTTTTCGTGTACAGATCTTTCACCTCTTTGGTTAAATTTATTCCTAGGTATTTTATTCTTTTTGTTGCAATTGTAAATGGGATGGTATTCTTAATTTCTCTTTCTGCTACTTCGTTGTTAGTGTACAGAAATGCAACTGATTTTTGTATGTTGATTTTGTATCCTGCAACTTTACCATATTCGTTTATTACTTCTAAAAGTTTTCTGGTGGATTCTTCAGGGTTTTCTATATATAAAATCATGTCATCTGCAAATAGTGACAGTTTCACTTCTTCCTTTCCAATTTGGATCCCTTTTATTTC
This sequence comes from Ceratotherium simum simum, assembly GCF_057802395.1. Taxonomy (NCBI): domain Eukaryota; kingdom Metazoa; phylum Chordata; class Mammalia; order Perissodactyla; family Rhinocerotidae; genus Ceratotherium; species Ceratotherium simum. The sequence goes on along the minus strand of NC_141914.1, from coordinate 6,517,753 downwards.
TTTCTCTTGCCTGATTGCTCTGGCTAGGACTTCCAATACTATGTTAAATAGGAGTGGTGACAGTGGGCATCCTTGTCTGGTTCCTGTTCTTAGAGGGATAGCTTTCAGTTTTTCACCATTGAGGATGATATTAGCTGTGGGTTTCTCATATATGGTCTTTATTATGTTGAGGTACTTTCCTTCTATACCCATTTTATTCAGAGTTTTTATCATAAATGGATGCTGGATCTTGTCAAATGCTTTCTCTGCATCTATTGAGATGATCATGTGATTTTTGTTCTTCATTTTATTAATGTGGTGTATTACGTTGATTGATTTGCGAATGTTAAACCATCCCTGCATCCCTGGAATAAATCCCACTTGATCATGGTGTATAATCTTTTAACGTATTGTTGTATGCGATTTGCTAGTATTTTGTTGAGGATTTTCGCATCGATGTTCATCAGTGATATTGGCCTGTAATTTTCTTTTTTGTGTTGTCCTTGTCTGGTTTTGGTATCAGGGTAATGTCAGCTTCGTAGAATGAGTTAGGAGCTTCCCCCCCTCCTCAATTTTTTGGAAGAGTTTGAGAAGGATAGGTATTAAGTCTTCTTTGAATGTTTGGTAGAATTCACCAGGGAAGCCGTCTGGTCCTGGACTTTTATTTTTGGGGAGGTTTTTGATTACTGTTTCGATCTCCTTACTGGTGATTGGTCTATTCAAATTCTCCACTTCTTCTTGATCCAGTTTTGGAAGGTTGTATGATTCTAAGAATTTATCCATTTCTTCCAGATTGTCGAATTGGTTGGCATATAGTTTTTCATAGTATTCTCTTATAATCTTTTGTATTTCTGAGGTGTCTGTTGTAACCTCTCCTCTTTCATTTCTGATTTTACTTATTTGTGCCTTCTCTCTTTTTTTCTTGGTGAGTCTAGCTAAAGGTTTGTCAATTTTGTTGATCTTTTCAAAGAACCAGCTCTTGGTTTTATTAATTTTTTCTATTGTTTTTTTGGTCTCTATTTCATTTATTTCTGCTCTGATTTTTATTATTTCCCTTCTTCTACTGATTTTGGGCTTTGTTTGTTCTTCTTTTTCCAGTTCCTTTAGGTGCATTTTTAGATTGTTTATTTGAGATTTTTCTTGTTTGTTGAGATAGGCCTGTATCGCTATAAACTTCCCTCTTAGAACCGCTTTTGCTGTATCCCATAAATTCTGGCATGTCGTATTTTCATTTTCATTTGTCTCCAGGTATTTTTGATTTCTTCTTTGATTTCTTCGTTAACCCAGTCGTTGTTCAGTAGCATTTTGTTTAATCTCCATGTATTTGTGGCTTTTCTGATTTTCTTCCTATACTTGATTTCTAGTTTCATACCGTTGTGGTCAGCAAACATGCTTGGTATTATTTCAATCTTCTTAAATTTATGGAGACTTGTTTTGTGGCCTAATATGTGATCAATCTTGGAGAATGTTCCATGTGCATTTGAAAAGAACGTGTATTCTTCGGTTTTTGGATGGAATGCTCTGTATATATCTACTAGGTCCATCTGTTCTAAGGTGTCGTTTAAGGCCAATGTTTCCTTTTTGATCTTCTGTTTGGATGATCTATCTGTTGGTGTAAGTGGAGTGTTAAAGTCCCCTACTATTATTGTGTTACTGTCTATTTCTGTTTTTATGTCTGTTAATAATTGCTTTATATATTTAGGTGCACCTACATTGGGTGCGTAGATATTTACAAGTGTTATATCCTCTTGTTGGATTGTTCCCTTGATCATTATGTAATGCCCTTCTTTGTCTCTTTTTACAGTTTTTGTTTTAAAGTCTATTTTGTCTGATATGAGTACTGCTACCCCAGCTTTCTTTTCATTGCCATTTGCGTGGAGTATCTTTTTCCATCCCTTCACTTTCAGTTTGTGAGTGTCTTTAGGTCTGAAGTGTGTCTCTTGTATGCAGCATATATATGGGTCTTGTTTTTATCCAGTCAGCCACCCTATGCCTTTTAATTGGGGCATTTAGTCCATTGACGTTTAAAGTAGCTATTGATAAGTATGTACTTACTGCCATTTTTTAACTTTTTATTTTTTTTTCCTCAGTGTTTAAGTAGTCCTTCTCTGTTCCTTACTTCTTCTATACAGAATTGATGGTCACTTTAGTTTGACCTCTGTCTGAAAGCTGAACTCTTTAACTACCCTCCTCCCTCCTTTTATGTTTTTGATATCATATCTAACCTCTTTTTGTGCATTTGTATCCATTACGTTCTAATCGTGGAAATAGATAATTTTTCCTATTTGTGGTCTTCTCTTTTCCCCTTAAATCAGTCCCTTTAACATTTCTTGTAACACTGGTTTCTTGGTGACAAACTCCTTTAATTTTTGCTTATCTGGGAAAATTTTGATCTCTCCTTCGATTTTGACCGATAACCTTGCCGGGTAGAGTATTCTTGGCTGTAAGTTTTTTCCTTTTAGCACTTTAAATATATCGTGCCATTCTCTTCTAGCCTGTAAGGTTTCTGCTGAGAAGTCAGCTGATAGCCTTATGGGGTTTCCTTTGTATGTAACTTGACATTCTCTTGCGGCTTTTAGGATTCTCTCTTTATCTTTAATTCTGGACATTTTGATTATGATGTGTCTTGGTGTGGGCCTCTTTGGGTTTATCTTGTTTGGGGCTCTCTGTGCCTCCTGTACCTGGATGTCTGTTTCCTTCCTTAGGTTAGGGAAGTTTTCATCTATTATTTCTTGAAATAGATTCTCTGCCCCCTTGTCTCGCTCTTCTCCTTCCGGGACACCTATAACACGGATGTTAGTGCGCTTGATGTTGTCCCAGAGGTCCCTTAGACTGTCCTCACTCTTTTTAATTCTTTTCTCTTTTACCTGTTCACCTTGGGTAATTTCTTCTAGTCTTTCTTCCAGCTCACTGATCCGTTCTTCTGTATCCTCTACTCTGCTTTTGAGTCCCTCTAATGAGTTTTTCATTTCCAGTATTGTATTCTTCATTTCTGATTGGTTCTTTTTATATCTTCCATTTCTTTGTTGACATTCTCACTGAGTTCATCTATTCTTCTCCCCAGATCAGTGAGCATCCTTAACACTCTTAGTTTGAACTCTCTGTCAGGTAGGTTGCTCATTTCTGTTTCACTTAGTTCCTTTTCTGGGGTTTTGTCCTGTTCCCTTACTTGGAATGTATTCTTTTGCCTCCTCATTTTGCCTCTTTCCCTGTGCTTGTGTCTACGTATTAGGTAGGTCAGCTACGTCTCCTGCTCTTGGATAGGTGACCTTATGTAAGTGATGGCTTAGGAGGCTTCCAGTGTGCTTCCCTCAGTTCTCAATGTTCCAGGGGTGGCCCCTATGTGGGCTACGTGTGTGCTTCTATTGTGGCCTGTTAGCTCTCCCTATAGGCGCCCAGGGAGGCTGAGTTATGCTCCTGGCCAGCTGTTGTAATGCTCAGCTGCTTGTAGTTGTTGTGGGCCCTTCAGTCTCTTTATCAGGTGTGGGGAGCCCCAGCACAGTTGGCTGTAAGTTCTAATACCACATTTGTGTTGCAGTATTTCTTTTAAGTGAGTAGGCCCCCAGTGTGGCAGGTTGTTAGGCTCAGGGCCTTAGAATTGCTGTAAACCTCTAGCCTATTAGGTCTCTTGTCAGCTCTCTGAGGATTGCAGCTGGGTGGGGCTGGCCTCAGGCACAGGAGCACCCAATTGTTTCAGGCTTTGGAAGGTGGGGCAAACCTCCTATGTGGGTCTTTGAGAAGCACAAGTCTTCTGCAGCTGACAAGCCCTGCCGCCCAGAGGTCCACACACACAGTCAACACAGTCCTGCCCCGTGTGAGCACCCCGACCTCCCCAAGGGGACCCAGTCTCTCCACGGCGGGAGCCCCACACACTCCGCCACCACCCCACACTCTCCACCCGCTCCTTGTGCACACCCTGCCCCGCTCAAGTCAGCTCAGTTGCCAGGCTGCAGAAAATCCAGTCACCAATCTATGCAGGCCCACACGTTGCCTGAGGGCTTGTTGTTAGGTGGGGCCAGTCTCTAGGGTGGGCTGCCTGCCTTGGCTGAGCTGGATTAAATCGGTGCTCTAGCGGGTGGAGCAGACCCTGGGCTAGCAGGTCTCAGGGAAAACTCCAATGGCGTCTGTGTCAGCATGCTCACACCAGGCCACAACAATGGCCGCCGCCAATGTCCCAGTCCCTGGAGAGGTCTCACCCCTCACCGAGATGCACTCAGGGCCTATTAGGTGAGTCTCTTGTCACCAAAGCAGTGTGCACCTTCCTTTCTGGTGATTTTAGGATGCTTTCTGGAACGGGTGAGTTTGTGCGCGGGCCCTTTAAGAGCCAGTTTTAGTTTCTTTGTGAACCGGGTTTTCTGGGGGTGCTCCCCAATGCTTTAGTAGCAGGCAAGGTCAGATATTATGCCACTGGTGTCGATTGTGCTGGGTCCACAAAATGCCCACAGCGGGGGCGCTCCCCGGCTCAGGGCCCCGCGCCTCCAGGGAGGCTGCGTACCTGTGAGCTGCTCCCGGCGGCCGTGACACTGGCGGCTTGTGAAGGCGGCGTTTTTCCTCTCCGGAAGGGAGTCTCTGCCTCTTCCACCCCAGTTAGGATTGTCCGTTGTTGCAGGAGTTCCTCTCATCCAGTTTTCAGTTCTGTCTCAGGGGTAATTTTTCCACGAGTAGTTGTAAATTGGCTGTGTGCACGGGAGGAGGTGAGTTCAGAGTCTGCCTACGCCGCCATCTTGACTCCCTCTCTCAACATCTTTGGTTTTAATGACTGCTGAGAGGGAGCTATTTAACAGGAGAATTCTATAGAGGTCCAGGGAATACCCGTCTGGATCCTACTGGATCCAGAGAGGTCCCTAGGCCTTCATTAAGTGTGAAGAAGTGGTCAACTGTAGCTGGGATGGGGCAGAGGAGCCGAGAGAAACCCCCATGTGGCACAAGCATGTGGGGCCTGCTAAAGTCTGAGAACAGAGTAGGAGAACTGAAAGAAAGCTTCCAGGAACTCTAGTCCTTACACTGAGTAAAGGCAGCAGCAATCTATAGCTGAAGAAAGGGCAGAACAGCTGAGGGAGATCCCCTCTGAGGTGCAGATATGAGGGGTCAGGTCAAGTCTGATGCCAGGGCAGAAGAACTGAGAAAAACACTCTGATCACTCACACTGGACCTCACACTGAGTACAAACGGTAGCCTCCTGTGTTTGAAGAAAGCAGTGTAACTAAGAGAGACTCCTTGACATGCAGGCTTGTGGGACCTGCTAAATGCTAAAGGCAAGGAAAGATCCAGGCATTTCGATCCCAACCTGCTAAAGCTAAAGGATCCTTATCCTATCTTCAAATAATTTGAAGACATTGGTGAACTGAATCTAACCAAAGCAACCACTAAATCCAAACCCAGCTCAACTACAGACTACATTAACTCAGTCCCCTAGTAGCTGACAAAAGAAGAGATATGCCTTTTATGGGCAAAAATATTATTTACTTCAATATCTATTGTTCTTTACACTCAGAATCTAAAATTTAATAAAAATTTATGAGACATACGAAGAAGAAGGTTATGTAACCCATTCCTAGGAGAGTGCTATGAATTAAATTTTGTCCCCCAAAATTTATATGTTGAAGCCCTAACCTCCAACGTGATTGTATTTGGAGATAAATCCTTTAAGGAAGTAATTAAAGTTAAATGAGGTCATAATGGTGGGATCCTAATCTGATAGGATTGGTATCCTCATAAGAAGAAGACAAGACACCAGAGACCTTACTCTCTCTCAGGACACACACAGAGGAAAGGCCATGTGAACACACAGCAAGAAGGTGGACCATCGGGGCCGGCCCCGTGGCTTAGTGGTTAAGTGCGCACGCTCCGCTACTGGCGGCCCAGGTTTGGATCCTGGGTGTGCACTTACGCACCATTTCTCCGGCCATGCTGAGGCCGCGTCCCACATACAGCAACTAGAAGGATGTGCAACTATGACATACAACTATCTACTGGGGCTTTGGGGAAAAAAAAGGAGGAGGATTGGCAATAGATATTAGCTCAGAGCCGGTCTTCCTCAGCAAAAAGAGGAGGATTAGCACGGATGTTAGCTCAGAGCTGATCTTCCTCACAAAAAAAAAAAAAAAAGAAGGTGGACCATCTGCAACCCAGGAAGAGAGTACTTATCAGACCCGACCCTGCTGACACCTTGATCTTGGACTTCCAGCCTCTAGAACTGAGAGAAAATATATCTGTTGTTTAAGCCACCAATCTCTAGCATGTTATAGCAGTTTAGCTGGCTAATACAAAGAGGAAACATTCAATAAAATCAGGTCCAGATATAGCTCAGAGGTTAGAATTATTAGATAGGGATTTCTAAATAACCATAATGAATATATGAAAAGAGCTAATGAAAAAGGTGAACAACATGCATGTACAGATGGGGAATTTCAGCAGGCAGAGGGAAACTATATAAAAGGCTAATGCAAATGCTAGAAATAAAAAATAAAATTAGAAAAATAAAGGCACCTTTCAATGGGTTTATCAGCAGACCAGACATACCAGATGAAAAAAAAATCACTGTGCTCAAAGTAATTATCAAAATTGAATCATAAAGAGAAAAGAAGAGTGAAAAAAAGTGGAACACAGATTCCAAGAATTGTGTGACAATAGCAAATGGTCTAACATGGAAATAATTGGAGTCTCAGAAGAAGGAGGAATAGAGAGGACAGAAAAATATTTAAAGAGAAAATGGTTGAGAATCTTTCAAAATTGATGAAAGATATCAACCCTCAGATCCAAGAAGTTCAGTGGACTCAAACAGATTAAATAAAATAAAACCACATGTTATTACATCATAGTCAAACTGCTGAAAAACAAAGATAAGCAGAAAATCTTGAAAGCATCAAGAGAAAAAAGACACATTACATACAAAGGAACAATGATAAGAATAATGATTGAGTCATCCAAAATAATGGAATCTAGAAGAAAATAGAACTTTTTTTAAGTGCCAAAAGAAAAAAGCACTGTTAACTTAGTATTCTATCAGAAAAACTATTCATCAAAAGTGAAGGTGAAATAATATCCTAACACACAAAAGTTGAAAGAATGAATCCCAAACTCACCTGAATTACAAAAAATGCTAAAAGAAGTTTCTTAGGCTGATGGGCAATGATACCAGATAGAAATCTAGTTCTGCAAAAAGGGATGAGAAACACCAAGGGCCGGCCCCGTGGCTTAGCGGTTAAGTGCACACGCTCTGCTGCTGGCAGCCAGGTTTCAGATCCCGGGCACGCAGCGACGTACCACTTCTCCGGCCATGCTGAGGCCACGTCCCACATACAGCAACTAGAAGGATGTGCAGCTATGACATACAACTATCTACTGGGGCTTTGGGGGAAAAAATAAATAAATAAATAAAATTATTAAAAAAAAAAAGAAACACCAAAAAGCGTAAATATGTTAGAAAATATATAAGACCTTTTAAAAAATTATTTATACAAATATTTTTAAATCTCCAAAAGATTGTTGATTGTTAAAAATAAAAATAATAACACTCTATTGTATAGTTTATTGTCTATGTTGAAATAAACTATATAACAACAAAAGCAAAAAAGGCAGGAGTGGAAATTATAAGGTATTTACAAAGCGTGTGAAGTAGAAGAACATTTTTTGAAAGTTGGCAGTAATAAATTAAAGATATGTATTGTAATCTTTAGATCACTAAAAATTAGTATAAAGTAGCATAACTAAAAAAAACAATAGCGGAGGTGCAGTGGAATACTAAAGATATTCAGTTTAGGAAAAGAGGCAAAAAATGAGGAAGAGAAGAAAATAGAGCATAAAAGGAAAATAGAAAACAAACAAGAAGATGGTAGAATTAAGCCCAACGTATTAATAATGACACCTGTAAATAAACTTAAAACTAATTAACAAGCAAGGATGTCAGAATGGGCAAAAATACAAGACAGAACTGTATTCTGTTGAAAAGAAATATACTTTAAAAATAAAGAGACAAATAGCAAAGAAAGGAAAAGATATACAAACAGTAAACAAAAGCAAGCTGTTGTGGCTACATTAATATCAGACAAAGTAGACTTCAGGATAAAGAGTATTATCAGACATGAAGAGTAATATTCCATAAAAATAAATTGGTCAATTCATTAAGAGGACATAAATCTCTTAAATAAGTATACATCTAATAAAAAGGCAACCAAATACGTGAAGCAAAAATTGACAGAACTAAATGGAGAAATAGACAAATCTCAATCATAATTGGAGACCTTAACATCCCTATGGTAATTTGTACTGTGTCAACTTAGCTAAACTAAAACTGTTTCCCAGAATTCCCTTTTCTCAGCATTGGCCACAGGAGAAATTTGAGTAAGATTTAGTGAACAAAAGTGAAGCAACAGCTATTATACTCTGAAGGCTGATTTAGAGCACCAAGTGCTGTTACAGGTCACACAAGTTGTCACTGACCTGTTGGCTCATCTTATGTTCACAGAACAGCAGCAGATCCTGCAGCATCTCAAGCTCCCATTGTGTCTCCTATTTTAGTTTCTCTGAGTCCTGGACAATGCACATGTGCACCTCAGTGGTGAAGGATGACAGTTCCGTCTGTAGGTCACTCACTTCATCAAGATTGGGGAAGTAAAGACAGATCCAGGTTCCAGTTTATCCTCATGGGGTCCAGTTTGTCCTCACAAGACCCAATTTGTCCTCACTCTTCTCTGCTTCACATCCAATTGTTATTCCTCACTATTAGCCCTGCTGATCCATAGCGACTTCAGACCTACCTACAGAAAAAGAGGCAAAAACATTACATAGACTTCTTCACCAGCCCTTAAAATTGCATGAGGTCTTAAAACTGTTCTAAAAAATAGAGTCTACTTTCAGGGCCAGCCCAGTGGCATAGCAGTTAAGTGAGCATGCTCCACTGTGGCAGCCCAGGGTTCGGATCCCGGGTGCACACTGACACACTGCTTGTCAAGCCATGCTGTGGTGGCGTCCCATATAAAGTGGAGGAAGATGGTCACGGATGTTAGCCCAGGGCCAGTCTTCCTCAGCAAAAAGAGGAGGATTGGCAGATGTTAGCTCAGGGCTGATCTTCCTCACAAAAAAAATAAAAAAACATAAAAAAATAAAGTCTATCTTCTAAAAGTTGCATAAGATCTGATTCCCTTATTCCATATCACTTGCACTGTTTCTACTTTCCTAGTTGAATCCTAATTGATATAACTTGTTTCTCAATAACTGATAGAACAAGTAAACAACAAATCAGCAAGGATATTAAAGAATTTGAAGGACACTATCAACCACCTTTATGTAAATGACATTGAAAGAACACCCTACTTAACAAAGGCAGAATACACATTCTTCTCAAGTGCACATGGAACATTCATTAAGCTTGACCATATGCTGGGCAATAAATCAAGTCTCAATAAATGTCAAGAGACTAAAATCTAACAGAGTATTTTCTCTGCTCACCTCACTGTGAAGTTAGTAATCAGTAACAATAAGATTCTTTCAAAATCTAAAACGACTTGAAAATTAACAACATGCTTCTAAATAAAGGACGAGTAAAATAAGAAACACTAAGGGAAATTTTAAAACATATTGAACTGAATAATGAAATCACAACATATCAAAATTTGTGGGATGTAGTTAGACAGTCCTTAGGGAAATCATATTACTTTCAGTACCTTAGAAAAGAAGAAACGTATAAAATCTGTGTTTCTACTTTAAGAAGCTACTTTAAAAAAAAAAGAGTAAATAAAACTCAAAGTGAGTAGAAGAAAGGAAATAAAAATAAGAGTAAAAATCAATAAAGTAGAAAATGGCAAAGCAATGGAAAAAATCAACAAAGTCAAAGGTATTCTTTAAGATTAATAAAATTGATAAATCTCTAGAAAGAGCAACTAAGAAACAAAGAAAGAAAATACAATCTCCAAATATCAGAAAAGAAAGAAGGTACATTACTACAGATCCTACAGATATTAAAAACAATAATCAGGGGATATTTTCAAACAACTTTTTGCCAAAAAATTTGACAACTTTGATGAAATATACAAATTTTTTGAAAAACATATGTAATGTAAGTACCTGACAAACTTTTTTATTGTAGTGTAAGTGCCTGACATTCAGATTTTGATTGCTGGGCATCCATTTGAAAGACATCCATCTCATTCTATGATAGGTTGATAGGGTTGTGGGTTACACAGCTGTATGCATTTACCAAATTTTATTGAGCTATATGCTTAATATCTGTGCATCTCATGATACGAAAATCATACTTCCAACTAACCTTTGATATTGGAAGTCAGAGTAGTGGTTAACTTTGGGGAGGAGGAAGGGAATATTACTGGAGAGGGGACATGAGGTGAGCTCTTGGCCACTGGGGTAATCTACCAGGGTGTTAACTTTGTAATAACTCACTTTATCTGTATACTCTTTTTTGTACACTCTTCTGCGTGTATTTTATACTACAATAAATTCCACATGAAAGCCTCAGCCAACCAGGAGGCATTCTGAAACTAAGATTGCCCCTCATTGGGGTGAGAGGGTGTTTACACTCACAGTCCTTTACGCTTAAGTGTGGGCTTCCCTGGAAAGGGATCATGCTCTGGAAGGAGGTGACCCTCCAACTGAGGCATTTCCCCCAGAGTGGGCTGACAGCTAAGGGGTGTTTTCCGACAGCACTTCCAAAAGCAGATAATAATTCACTCTGGAAGGAGGATTTAAGCAATTCGTCACAATGTCCACTACATACATTGTTCATGAATCTACTACATGAACTGTTAAAATCAATTACAGAATAAAAAATATATATATATCCAGAAATAATGCGTTAAGAAAGACCTTCAGAGCTCCACATTACCCTGATACCAAAACCAGACAAGGACAACACAAAAAAGGAAAATTACAGGCCAATATCACTGATGAACATAGATGCAAAATTCCTCAACAAAACACTAGCAAATCGAATACAACAATACGTTAAAAGGATCATATACCATGACCAAGTGGGATTTATTCCAGGGATGCAAGGATTTATTGCACAAATCAATCAACATGGTACACTACATTAATAAAATGACGAATAAAAATCACATGGTTGTCTCAATAGATGCAGAGAAATCTTTCAACAAGATTTAGCATCCGTTAAGGATAAAAACTCTGAATAAAATGGGTATAGAAGGAAAGTACCTCAAAATAATAAAGTCCACATATGACAAACCCACAGCTAACATCATACTCAATGGTAAAAAACTGAAAGATACCCCTCTAATAACAAGAACAAGACAAGGATGCCCACTCTCACCACTCTTATTCAACTTAGTATTGGAAGTCCTAGACAGAGCAGTTAGGCAAGAAAAAGAAATAAAAGCGATCCAAATTGAAAAGGGAGAAGTAAAACTGTCACTATTTGCAGATGACATAATCTTGTATACAGAAAACCCTAAAGAATTCACAAAAAAACTATTAGAAATAATAAACGAAGATAGTAAAGTTGCAGGGTACAAAATCAACATACAAAAATCAGTTGCATTTCCATACACTAACATGAACTAGCAGAAAGAGAAATCAAGAATACAATCCCGTTTACAATTGCAACAGGAGGAATAAACTACTTAGGAATAATTTAACCAAGGAGGTGAGAGACCTATACACTGAAAACTATAAGACATTGTTGAAAGAAGTAGAAGAAGACACAAAGAAATGGAAAGATATTCCATACTCATGGGTTGGAAGAATTAACATAGTTAAAATGTCCATATTACCTAAATCAATCTACAGACTCAATGCAATCCTTATCAAAATACCAACAACATTTTCACAGAAATAGAACAAAGAATCGTAAAATTTATATGGAACAACAAAAGACCCTGCATAACCAAAGAAATCATGAGAAAAAAGAACAAAGCTGGTGGCTTCACACTCCCTGATTTCAAAGTATACTACAAAGCTATAGTAATCAAAACAGCATTGTACTGGCACAAAAACAGACACACAGATCAATGGAACAGAATTGAGAGCCCGGGAATAAACCCATGCATCTTTGGACAGCTAATTTTCGACAAGGGAGCTAAGAACATACAATAGAGAAAGGAAAATCTCTTCAATAAATAGTGTTGGGAAAACTGGACAGCCACATGCAAAAGAATGAAACTAGACCACTGTCTTATACCATACACAAAAATTAACTCAAAATGGGTTAAAGACTTGAATGTAAGACCTGAAACCATAAAACTTCTAGAAGAAAACATAGGCAGTATGCTCTTTGATGTCAGTCTTAGCAATATCTTTGTGGATAAGCCCCTCAGGCAAGGGAAACAAAAGAAAAAACGAACAAATAGGACTACACCAAACTAAAAAATTTCTGCACAGCAAAGGAAACCATCAACAAAATGGAAAGACAACCTAGCAATTGGGAGAAGATATTTGCAAACCATATATGTGATAAGGGGTTAATCTCCAAAATATATAAAGAACTCATACAGCTTAACAACAAAACAACAAACAACTCAATTAAAAATTTGGCAGAGGATCTGAACAGACATTTTTCCGAAGAGATACAGATGGCCAACAAGCATAGGAAAAGATGTTCAACATCACTAATTATTACAGACATGCAAATCAAAACTACAATGAGATATCACTTCATGCCCATCTGAACACCTATTATTAAAAAGACAAAAAATAACAACTATTGGAGAGGATGTGGAGCAAAGGGAACCCTCATACACTGCTGGTGGGAATGCAAATTGGTACAGCCATTATGGAAAACAGAATGGAGATTCCTCAAAAAATACAAAATAGAACTACCATATGATCCAGCTATTCCACTTCTGGATGTTTATCCAAAGAACATGAAAATACTAATTCAAAGAGATATAGGCACCCCTATGTTCATTGCAGCATTATTCACAATAGCCAAGACTTGGAAACAACCTAAATGCCCATCAATGGAAGAATGGGTAAAGAAGATGTGGTATATATACACAATGGAATACTACTCAACCATAAAAAGAAAAGATGAAATCTTGCCATTTGTGACAACATGGGTGGACCTTGAGGGTATTATGCTAAGCGAAATAAATCAGATGGAAAAAGCTAAATACCATATTTCACTGATATGTGGAAGATAAAACAACAAAAACAAACAAATGCATAGCTACAGAGAACAGATTGGTGGTTACCAGAGGGGAAGGGGGTGGGGGGGAGGGCAAAAAATGTAAAGGGGCACATTTGCATGGTGACGGATAGAAACTAGACTTTTGGTGGTGAACACAATGTAGTCTATACAGAAATCAAAATACAATGAAGTATATCTGAAATTTATGTAATGTTATAAACCAGTGTTACTCCGATTTAAAAAAAAAAGAGAGGGTGCTGGCACAGTGGTTAAGTTCGGCGTGCTCCACTTCTGCGGCCCAGGGTTTGCAGGTTCAGATCCCAGACGCAGACCTACACTACTCATCAAGCCATGCTGTGGCAGGCATCCCACATACAAAAGAGAGGAAGATTGACACAGATGTTAGCTCAGCAACAATCTTCCTCAAGCAAAAAGAGGAAGATTGGCAACAGGTGTTAGCTCAGGGCCAAACTTCCTCACCAAAAAAAGACCCTCAATAGAAATTCTGGAAATGTACTCTGTAGCTCACAACAAATGTTCACATCAGAGGAAAAATATCTGGCTGCTGAGTTTTAGGACATTTACTTAAGGATGAGGTTTTGCCTATTTATTTCTATCAAAAATGATCAGTGTATCTATGACTCAAACTTCCTCTAACCCTCTTCACTTTTATGCATTTATATTCTCTCAGCATCATTTGTTCAACAGCGAAATCTATAAATTCAGTTGAATCTCAACAAAAGTTCCACTATGGCTTTCTTTTATGGAACTTTACAAACTAACCTCAAAGTGTTTGTGGTAGAGTAAATTTGCAAAAATAACCAAAAATTTAAGAAATAGATATAAATAAATAGTGTGGAAAAACATGCCTTTTTTCCAGGTATCAACACATAAAATAATGTTACAGAATCTAAAGAAGCACGGCCCTGGCCCCAATATAGGCAAATAGATCAGTAGACCAAAATAGAGATTCCCAATGAGACTCACGCATATATGAAGTGACATTTTTAATAAGGAGCAAAATACAGAAATATTCCATATAAGTTGTTGGGACAACAAATGCATTTGGTAAATGCATTCTTTTCCAATCCTATCAGAAACAGTTCCCATTCACTTAGAATGGATAGCAGCAGATATTGACCGTATACATTTCCCGAACCGCCTGAGCATCGCTCAGAACATAAGAGAATGGGAGATAAGCTCAGGGCCTGTCATATCAATTAAATTTTGGGGGGCTTAGTGGTCTGAAGCATGCTGGACATATCCTCCAAAGTGAAGCGTAGATTATTGTACTTTGTACCTCCCACCAGGAAGTACAACACATAACAGGCTACTGTGAGTTCTGGAGGAAGTATATTCCATACCTGGGGTGTTGCTTCTACCCATTTACTGTGGGGCCCAACCAGGAAGGAGCAACAGAGCAGGCCCTGCTTCTTGAATCATGTGACCAGCATCGCTATCTCATTGGAGGTGTAAGCAGGGGGAAAAGATATTGTGTGAAGTTTATGACAGCACTAGCGAGGGAGCAAAGCCATACCCCCTGCAATGGAGAATCATACATCTTACCAGCAACAGGTCTGCTGAACTATAGTAGAGATGGAGAGCTTGTTTCTGGGACATCAAGTGAACAACTGGCCAGAACTGCTGATCATAAGCTGTCAGACCCACAAAATCATAAGGCCAGAGGGCCCAGCAGCAGGCCATCATAAGATGCATGTCATTGTCATCTACCACTGTTGTCCCAGCTCACACATGTAGCCACATATGTGTTACTTTATGACTAGCTCACTGTGATAGCTAATTTTATGTGTCAACTTGACTGGGCCACGGGGTGCCCAGATATTTGCTCAAACATTATTCTGGGTGTTTCCATAAGGGTGTTTTTGGATGAGATTAACATTTAAATTGGTAGATTGCATAAAGGAGATTGTCCTCCATAATGTAGGCAGGCCTCATCCAAAGTTGAAGACCTGAATAGCACAAAAGGCTGACTCTCCTCTGAATGAGAGAATTCTCCAGCCTTCAAGTTGAAACATCAGCTCTTCCTGTCTGTTGGCTTTCAAACTGGGACATCCCCTCTGCCTGGATCTACAGCAACTTCTGGCCTTTAGACTCAAAATGAAACATTAGTTCTGGCAAACTAATTTGCAGATAATAATCACATCAGCCAATTCCTTATAATAAATCTCTTTATATATATTCTGTTTCTCTAAAGAACACTGACTAGTATACTCACAAAGGGGAAAATGCCTAAGCTTGGTCCACGGTTGGGTCAGCTCAGTACATGGGTGTAAGCCAAAGTAGACAGTGGCTGAATTACTTCCGTATTCAGAAGTGGCCCTGAAAGAGAGTGGTAAGAGGAACTCCTCCCCTTAGGCAGAGCTTTGAGTGGGACACATGGTCATCTGCTTGAGGTGGCAAAATGAGTGGTCACTGGAGAATGGTTTAGTGCAGCTGATCAAGGTTCTGGAAGGAGAAAAATTGAAAGATATGGGTCAAGGAAATCTATAGTAGGAGCACGTGGATGGACATATGGAAGTGGATTCAAAGTCTGAAGGTTTTGTATTGCTTATGGCCCCCAAAGAGAACCTATGACAGAAAAAGCCCTAAACACACAGGTAGACAAAATTATTCAACGAGCGGCCGTCAGTCAGCTTCTGCACTGGCCGCCCCATGCCATGGGCACATGCACAAAGTAGCCTGGTGGCAGACACGGAAGCTGTGCACTTGCCGAAAGGCATGGGTGCCCACTTACCAAAGCTGATCTAGCTACTGCTACTGCCAATCTCCTACCTTCCAACAAGAGAGATCACCCCTAAATCCCTGTTACAGCACCCCTATGGTAGCTGTCTTCAACGCGGCCACCATCGATTCCTTCCTTCCCTGTGTGCACATGCCACTCCCCCATCAAGAGGTGGAATCTAATCCTCCTTTCCCTAGAATCCAGGCTGAGCCTTAGTGACCTGCTTGACCAACAGAAATATAAACACTCTGGGATTTCCAACGCTAGGTTGTAAGAAGCCTTGCGACTGCCACCCAGAGCTCTTGGAACTCTTGTTTGAGAGAAGTTAGCTGTCATAGAAGTCAGACTTCTACCTTGAGACTACCATGCTGTGAGAAGACCACACCATCTAGAGAGGCCTTGAAGGATGAGACTTCATGTACAGAGAGAGAGAAGCCAAGGTACACTGAGACGCCAGACTTGTAAGGGAGAAACCACCTTAGAGGTGAATCCTCAAGCCTCAGACATCCCAGCTGATGCCATGTAGATCAGAGACATATAGCTGAGACCTTCCTGAATTTCTAAACCAAGAAGTCATGGGTAAAATTGAACTGTTATTTTAAGCCACTAAGTTATGGGGTGGTTTATTACACAACAATAAAGACCAAACAGGCAGTTGCTGGCAAATTGGCTACATTAGATCCCTTCCACCTTGGAAAAGGCAACAATTCATTTGACAGTAATATGCAAATATTCCAAGTAGGGGTTAGCCTCTCCTATTTGCAGGCCTATGAGCTTAGACCGTATTTGACACACTGTCCCAGCATCCCACATAACAACATCACCTCATATCAAGGGAACAACAGCAAAGGAGGTGCAGGAGTTAGCACATGACTGTGGAATCTACTAGTCATATCACATACTGCACACCGCAGAATGAGCTAAAATGCCAGATCAGAGGCAATACCTCG
The DNA here is from genome assembly GCF_057802395.1 of Ceratotherium simum simum. Classification (NCBI taxonomy): domain Eukaryota; kingdom Metazoa; phylum Chordata; class Mammalia; order Perissodactyla; family Rhinocerotidae; genus Ceratotherium; species Ceratotherium simum. The sequence continues at coordinate 6,500,982 of NC_141914.1, read as the reverse complement.
CAAGGATAGGAGTGCCATCCATCAGGATGTAGTACTTTAAATGGTTGACGTTTATAAGTTTCCTAATAGGTCCCTAATAGAACACATGGGTCCAGGAACTGAAAAGTGGAGGCAGAAGTGGCCCCACTTACCATCACTCCCGGTGACCTACTTGGGGATTTTCCCCAAGTTGTTGAAGCTTCCCGTTGTTGCAACTCAGAGCTCTGTAGGTTTTGAGGTCTTGGTTCCCAAAGAGGGAAACATTGGACAGTGGACGCAGAAAAAGTCCCACTAATCTAAACAGTACCTCTGCCTTCTGAGCCCTTCAGCTTCCCATCCCAAGACATCAGCAGGCAATAAGAGGAGTCACTTGATGTCGGGTGACTTTGGGTGAGGTGGCTCTCTTCAGCAATCCTGAAGAGGATGGCGGCTCTGGGCTGAATGTTGACAGCATTCTCAGCAGCTAGAGAAATAAGACTCGCCATCTTGCAGGAGAATCTGGGCAGTGCATCACACTAGTTTCCATCCACTCCACACTGTATTTGGAGAAGGTACTGGGGGGACCTTGAATGTCATATGTAGACATCTGTACTCGACCTCAGTACAATTCCTGGCGGTTGTAAAAGTAAGCCAAGAGGTCTTACCTGAGCCTTCACTGTAGAGATTGAAAACTTTAGTGAAAAACAGAGGTTTCAACTGGTCAATGAAACAGGGTAAAGGGTCCAGAGACAGGCCCAGACATACAAAATCAACTGATGACTGACAAAGGTGACACTGTGCTCTAGGCAGAGAAAGAATCGTCATTTTAATAAACAGTGCTGAGCTAATTGGATTTCCATGTGAAACATAATACATTTTGATCCCTACCTCACACCACACTAAAAAATTAACTACATACACATTGTAGATCTAACTGTAAAGGACAAGCTTTCAGAGGAAAACAAACCATTATACATTTCCTCACCCACAGAGATCCCTCTCTCACCTAATCACTTTCACCCTTGCCCCTCCTGCTCTTTCTTCCTCAACCGAGGAACATGGAGAATATTGATGCTATCAGAGGGGAAGACTCACATCTTCTGTCCAACAATAAACCTACCTGAACTTATGTCCATTTTCTCTATTTTCCTTCTTATTAAAATAGAAACTCTACCTCTGTCCAGATTAAAAACAAGCAAGTACCATTAAACAAAAAAACTCCACTATTATTCTGAGTCCTCTCTCTGTGCCTCAGTTTCCTCATCTATAAGTAAAGTAAGGCTAATAATTGCTCCAACACAGTTGGGTTATGATGAGTATTAAATTAGTGATGTGTAAAAATACTTAAAATATTGTCTGGCTCATGGCAAGCATTCAATAAGTGTTAGTGACTACTCTATCCAGCACAATATCTTGAGGAAGTTGGCTATATTTGTGGGGTCTCAACTTCCTCACCTCTCATTCAACTCTTCAAAACAAAAATCAACAAACAAGGCACCCACACAAAAACTTCTCTAAAGTCTTCCTGTTTTCTGTGGGATAAAATTTTATCCTTTACCACATAGTCTACAAAGCCCTATGTGATCTGGCCCCCAATCATTTCATATTTTCTCTTAATTTTTCCATTTTGTTCAATCACTATGCCTCTGATAAAACGACATTTTCTCTCTCACTCCAACATTTCAAGGTCATTTCTGCCTTTGTGATTATTGTTTTGTTTTCTTTTTTTTTGTCCCCTTGCGCAAGCCACCATGAAAGTAGGAATCATATTTGTTTTTTTACTGATGAATCCCCAACACCCAGAATAATATCTGGTATGTACCAAGCACTCAAAAAAAATTTGTGTGGATGACAAGAATTCGTTAATGAAAAACCCATTCTAATCTAGCTTCCTTCCACGTCATGCCAATGAAGCTGCTCCATGTTTCCAAATCCAGTAGACACATCTCTCCATATATGTTATTCTGTTTCCACATTAGTCCACAATTCACTCTATGAAACTCCTTTCTGGGCTTTTGTGAGACCACTCTTTCCTAATTTTTCTCCAATCCCACAGTGTTTTCTCCTGTTAGGTATTCTTCACAGGCTCCTCATCTTCTCAGGATATCTAAATATTAAGTGCTCCAGGGCTGGGTCCTGGGAATTCTGTCTCTCTAGGTGACCCATGTAACCTGTGCCAAACCTGACATGTTGCTTCAGGATGGGAATTGCCATGAACAAATCAGTTAGAGGGTGGAGAAGAATTCTGACTTTTTCCAACCCAGATGGAATTCCTGGTTAGACAATTGAATCTTCAGAGTAGGTGAGATGATTTCTTCATGTGCACGATGGAAGCCAGGGACATCCCAGATCAGGCCATGGTCTTGCCTTTGGGGCTTTATGATGTTCTCAGGCTCTGGTTGTCTGCCCTCCTAGCCTGAAGATTGCTTCTTTTCTCTGCCCAGACTTGCCGCCTGCTCTTACTCTGATCTGTCACTCGCCCACTCCCAGTGCCTTTGTTCTCACACTACACCCTCTCTGTACCTCCTATTTGTAACATCTATCACATGCTCTCTGCAGGCACACGGGCGGGGTAGGACAGCAATCATGCGTGCGAAGAGGAAGAGCAATTAACATCCGTCCATTTTATCATATGCCCATAAATCTCCTCCCTGAGTAGATTTAACGCAACACACTTTGTCGCTCATCTGCTGCTTCTGCATGCTCCCTTCCAATAGCCACTATACCCCTCCTACAGAGGTGAGCCAAAGATGTCAGACTTGCCACAGAGCCATACCATCTCAGAAATGGAAAGGAAGGACAAACACAAACAAACAAGCTACGACACAACCATTTCTCACATTCTCTTTCTGGCCCCTTCAAACACTATTTAATCTGTATAAATCAGGGCCTTGTTTTGAAAAGGGCACCCCCTTAAAATACAGGGAGGGGATTAAAGACCATTCCTCCAGAAAAAAATATTTGACTAGATGTTTACAGGCAGAGAATTCTACACCTTTAAGTCTCCCAAACATTTTTACTTGGTAATAGATGTGTTTTTCCCTTTGCCTGATATCATCCTTTTATTAGTATAGTCCGCAAATGAAGAGGGAGAGAAAAAGACTCTTGGGGAGTTAATCTAGTTATTCCTGGTCCAGGTACTCGCCCGGGCAGATGTATCTCTCATGATTAGGATACTGATCACTGGCAAGGGAGGCTATGTCTTTACCAAGAGAATCTGCCAACACCCTTACGATATACGATTCTAGAAGATAATGGGTGGCAATAAAAAAATTATGACCTAAATTATTTTCTTTACTACATTATTCCTGTTCATCATTCCAACTTATTCTGAACTACCTCTGCAGAAAGAAATGCTAAATTATTTGCAAGATCTAGCTGTACCTAGCTCGTCTCCTGGAATCAAGGCTGTAGCTCAGGAAGTGGACTTGTTTATTTCCTTTGTCCTACTCTTAGCACACGGAAGGATTGATTTCTGGTTTATTTTTTCGGAGGGATAATGCAGGGTCATGACGTACCAGGTTCCTCAAAGAAAACCAAGGTCAATAACACACAAGAGATAAGCCACATGACCGCAGGAACAAACGAAAAGACAAGACAAGTGGCAATACACCATAGATTTAAACAAATTTGAGGAAGATGGGAACTGGGTGAAGGAGAGGTGACTTAGAGGAACGTAAACTCTAAATACCTATAGTGAGGACAACAAAGAGAAGGGAGCTCACCTCTCCTCACACTGGAATTGCTTGTTTGATAGTCAGTCCCCCCAAAAAGTCTATAAACTCCTCCTTGAGGGCAGGATGGAATCTGTCTTCATTCAGGTTTTAATCCCAGAACCTAATAAAATCCTGATAATAGGAGCTCAAAAAGTATTTGTGAATGAAAAAGGTGAATGTGTTAAATTGCTAATGTATCTACTGGTAGGCCTATTAACTTGCTTCAGCCTTTAAAATCATGTTCAGATGTTCAAGATTTTCCTTAGGGAGCTAGCCTAACATCACAGCTTCATTATTTGGACGGAATTCATAAAGCAAACTAGCAATGGACAACGAAGGGATAGTGCTGGCATAATGCCATGTTGTATGACTTTTCTAGCGCTGCTGTAACCAATTATCATAAACTTAGTGGCTTAAAACAACACGAATGTATTATCTTATAGTTCTTGAGGTCAGAAGTTCAAACTGAGTCTCACTGGGTTAAAATCAAGGTATCAATAGGGCTGCGTTCCTTTCCAGAGGCTCTCAGGGAGAATCCACTTCCTGGCATTTTCCAGCTTCTAGAGGCCACTCACATCCCCTGGCTCACAGCCCCCTTCCTCCATCTTCAAAGCCAGCAACCGTGGGATGAATCTTCTCATACTGCATCTATCTGACCCTTGTTCTATCATCACATCTCTCTCTGACCCAGCTATGAAAGTTTCTCAGCTTTTAAAGACATATGTGAATAGATTGGACCCACCTAGGTAATCCAGGATAATCTCCTCATGTCAAGATCCTTACCTTAATCACATCTGCAAAGCCCCTTTTCATATGTAAAGTAATGTAATCACAGTGTCCAGATATTTGGGGAGCTATCATTTTGCCCACCACAAATGTCCTCCAGTCAAGTACCATTGGGCTGTATCAGGCAAATTTCCTCACCGCCTCTTAGAAGGGTCCTGTTCCCCTGCAGCAAGTTCAGTGTCAGCCGTGCTCAGCCTGGGAGGGAAATCCCTCCATAAATGAAATCATAAGATACCACCTCAGGGCAAGCCCCCAAATGCCCCCTGTCCTAACAAGGCTCGCTCTGGCCTTAGTCATGTCTCCCACAGGGGTCACTTGACTGCTTGCACCCAGGTGTGTAAGCTGACTCATTTTTCTTTTTCGGAGAGACAAAGGTACTAACCATGCTGAACCATGTGTCTACTAAAATACGCTGAAGACCGAAAAACCAAAAATGTAAATGAGCCCTCAGAAGAAATCCTTTCAGTTCTTGATTCGTCAGAATGCTATCTTTCCACAGCTAAATGTCACTCATCAATCTAGTTTTCATTATAAAGGTTTCCTTTTCAATTTGGTGGTGGTTGTTTTTCTCACTTCTGCACTATGCTTTGCTTTTCTCCCATCATTTGGATGGGCTAATGGCCTTTCTCTTCTGTCTTCCATAGTTATTGGATAGTATTTCTCCCAATCCGAGCATTCCTGGGGGTGAATTCATCTTGGTCTCCTGTGTCTCCCTTGGCTTCTGTATTTCACAGCACCTGCTCTCAGGGACTGTGTTCAGACAAGCACTGCTGGCCAGTTATTATGACCATTCCAGCACTATGACGCCAGCAGTCAAGAGACAGCCCAAGATGTTTATTAGCACGAACCTCTGAAGAAAGGACAGTAGAGTGTTTTCAAATGCCTATAGTCTTCACTTGAGATTTGATTGTTTATTACAAACTCAAAGGTTCTTTTTCTGATTCTCCAAGGTTTGACTGTGAGAGGAGTGATGGAGCTCACATTAGATTTCTCCAAAATACATCATTCATATATAAGCTGTGCTGCAGCTCAACCTTCTACAAAACTGACTCTTCAGTAACCAAAAACAATTAAAGTGATATTTCCAGGGGCAGGGGGATGTGTAATTCAACGATAAAACCTAAATCACTGTATTTGTTATACTAATTTTCCCAGGTAATCAGGATTACAAAATGCTGCCAGTGGAAATTTCCATTTCCCAGCAGTCGGGAAACATTTGAAACATGGGACAAATCCTCCTACCAGGAAGTTTTATTAAGGTGTTTAACTAAAACTCCAAATTATCACAGAAATCAGATATGAAGTGATCGTCTGCACGTAGATGCTAAAACTTCCTAGCTAACCTTAGTGCACAAAAATTCTCTCCACTGCTACAACCAGAGATTCATTCTTCCTTTCCCCAGCAGATGCACAAGACCTGCATTCAGCCTCTCGGATTTCCTGGGACATCACCGCAAATTACATCTCCAATCCCCTCCCACGTGCGTGTTATCCACATCTTCACCGGGTAGCCGGCCCACTCTTTCCACAGGACGCCCTCTTGCACAGCACACACTAAGCCTTGGAGAACCAGGAAAACCCTCCCGAAGCCTCACAGCTACACCACTACCTTTCCTCTCTGTGAACACTGACCCTGGCTTCGATTGCTCAGGTTTTAACCTTTTTCCTTCCCAGGTACTAGAAGGCACGGGTCACCTACTAACTCTTGCTTGCCATGCTTCTTCTCCACTGGAGGCCCTCATCACTTACATGCCTGTCACTGTAACTACCAGAAGAGCAACTTATTCATAATTCCTTTCACTGATGATCACAAATTTGTTTCTCCTCCTCCACCATCCCACCCAATAACGTGTACTCCTCCTATAATAACATGGAATTCTCCTATAATAACATGGACTTCTATAATAACGTGGAATTCTCCTATAATAACATGGACTTCTCCTATAATAACATGGACTTCTATAATAACACGGACTTCTCCTATAACATGGACTTCTCCTATAATAACACAGACATCTCCTGTAATAACATAGACTTCTCCTATAATAACGTGGACTTCTCCTATAATAACACGACTTCTCCTATAGTAATGTGGACTTCTCCTATAACAAGGACTTCTCCTATGTTTGTGTCAGTGACTTTCTTTCTGTCTTATCTCAAGGCTGCTTCTTTGATCCAGTCTCCTTTTTCTATCACATTTCCTACATTCATGCCTGTGAGTTTATGCAGGTATTACTGTAGCCTTACACAGTAAATAATAATAGGCACAAAATCCATACTGAGAAATATAACAGTTTACTGCTATAAATTTTATTCAGAAGGATAAGCACCCAGAAGGCTAGTCCCTTTACTTCTGAGCAACAGCTAGGGCATCTCTAGGGTCAATCAGAATCCTCTCCTACTCACAACTGGCTCGCAATAACAGGACAATATTGCAAATAGTGAATATGGCAGTGCCTTTACAGGTCTACTGAAATAGGATCTAAAAAGCTGTAAAACATCACAAATATCACCTCCTTTTTTATTCATTCAGGGATTCCTGTTTTTAAGCCTTTAGCATAAGTCATGAAACCAAAACAAGTCTTAAAATAAAAGCAAATTGTTAAAAAAATAAATAAATTGTTCCCTACTATAAAATTTCTGGATAATAAGTGGTTGATAACCTACAGTACCCACCACTGTGCCAAGCACATTGTGAGCTCTCAATAAATGACTCTTGAATGGATGGATGTATTAATGAATTCATAGTGGGAAGAAAGTAATGAGACTTATATCCATAGACTGCACCTGAAGGTTCACCCATTACTTCAAAGGCAGAATACATATGCTGTTTCCTGAATGAGTGCCTGGCATTTTGAAAGGAAGCAGGTGACTGAAGGTAGACCAAGGTAAAGCCCAGTGGTGATGACACACTGCTATGCTGTTCGACTTCATTTTTCTTCTGCTTGTCACAGCTCCCAACCAGCCTGTCAGAACTCATACTGTCTTTCTTATTAAAATTATTTTTCATAGTGAAGGTATCTGCAAGGAAAAACATGAACAACAGGGAAAGGTAATAATTTGGGTTCCTTCCCCATGAAGACAGCTCCTAAGGTGGTCCTTCTCCTTTGCCCTCTATAGACCCTTCGCCCCTCCTTCACTGACCAGGGAGCATCTTTCCCACCTGCCTTCAGAAAACTTTTCCCACCCTGCCTTAGGGAAACAGACAATCCTATGAGGAATGGTATGCCAAGGGGCAAGGGGCAAGATAAGTACAACTTCAATTTTTTCTAGGGTAATGTATTTTTTTCAGCTTCATAAATTCTCTCAACATCAAGAAGCAGCAGAGCAAAGCCGGATTCCCAGACTTGAGAGTCTATGTCTTAACTCGGGGATTGGCCCTGCTCTAGAGAGGCAAGTCCAAGCTTTGGTCAATTCTGGATCATTCCCATTCTTGGTAAAACAAAAAAATCTGTTTGGCACAGATGTCCTGGGCCTTGAACCTGCTCTATGGAAAATATAGTGGGTATAGTCTGACCCAGAATCCCAGATTCAAACAAGTGAGTCCTACTTTTGGATTCAAAAATTCCTCTGTTCGTGAGAAGAAGAAGGAATGGTGGGGGTGAGTGACAAGATGACATTAGATGTCTCCCCTCTTTGCTTCAGACCATGTCTGGGTTAGACCCAGATCCCTGTCAGACACTTGGAATACGTTATGGAGCACCAGGGTTTGTAACATTGATTCCACACCGTTTATTTCTTCACTATACACCATAAGGATAAGAATACAAAGGAGGTCACCTGCTTACTTCTTCCTCAATCAATAAGTATGCATTGCTATCGCCCCCATCTTGCCTCCAATTTAACTGCTAACTCTAATAACATGGGAAAGATAAACAGACATTTTCTATAAAACGCCAATTGGAATGAAGACAGTTTGTTTGGGTTTAGCTACAGAGTCACCGTCAGTTCTAGCTCATCCAAGGACTAAAAACTAGAATGTTTCTACAGCCTTTGAGCACCAGCAAAGACCAATTCGGTCTGGAGAGACACGATTCACAAATTGTAATTGCAATTTTACAGAATATGGTTGAACACTTGGAAAATTACAGCAGGAAAAAGTAATCGGCCCTGTGATCAAAGTGAAATTGCCAGTATTTGATCTGAAAAGGACCAAGGTTCAAAGGCTGCTGCTGACCTCACGCGGGGAGGCGAGGAGCTCAGCGTGCGGAGCACCTGCTTCTCCTCATCTCACCACCATCACTAAAGTTCCCAAGACTGGGGGTGGGCCTTTTTAGCCACGAGCAAGTCACCAACCCAAGTTCTGCCAGTTTCTTTTCATCCGGAAGGGAAGGTGCCCACTGAGCCTGGCACATGGTATATCTCAAAGATAGAAGGATGAAATTTGCCCCAGGAAGCCTCTCTACATGCCAGGCTAGGAACACCCACATATAACTTATATTTCCAAATCAGTACTTTGCCCCAGTATCTACATACCCTCTGATTGTTCCTGACTTCTATGCTTCAAATCTGGTGCAGCCTCATGTGCCCTTGGGTGATGGATTGTTCTATCTCTGCCACTGCTGGAGCTGCTCAGAATATTAGGCCAAATCTGGCCTGGTGGGTTCATGGAAAGCAACCAAATGTCCTTGAAGACAAAAATCATAAGCCATTTTTTTTTATTGTGGTAACATTGGTTTATAATGTTATATAAATTGCAGGTGTACATCATTATATTTTGATTTCTGTATAGATTATATCATGTTCACCACCCAAAGACTAATTACCATCCATCACCACACACATGTGGCTAATCATCCCTTCCACCCTCTCCCCTTCCCTTATGGTAACCACCAACCCAATCTCTGTCTCTGTGTGATTGTTTGTTGTTGTTTTTATCTTCTACTTATGAGCAAGATCGTACGGTATTTGAACTTTCTCCCTCTGACTTATTTCGCTTAGCATAATACCCTCAAGGTCCATCGATGTTGTCACAGATGGCTGGATTTCATCGTTTCTTATGGCTGAGCAGTATTCCACTGTGTATATATACTACATCTTCTTTATCCATTCATCCCTTGATGGACACCTAGGTTGCTTCCAAGTCTTGGCTATTATAAATAACGCTGCAATGAACATAGGGGTGCACGTATCTTTACGCATGTGTCTTTTCATGTTCTATAAGCCATTTTCTAAGCACTGAACGAAGGGAGGAAGAGCACCAGCCTAGCCTAGATCAATGCAAAATTAATCTCCCTAATGGCTTTGGGAAATGCTCCACCTCTGTGTGGAAGTCAATCCTTACGTGTCACACATTATGTGATGGCCACGGGAAAGAAGTAAAAATGATACTACATTCCTCTAGTTTGCAAGTGGCTCCCCCAGGATTCTCTTTCACATGTTACTCCCAGGTCTCTGTGGTCAGCTAATAATTTTTAATCCTACTCTTTAGTGGAAAACTTATAGCTCCCAGCAATATTCCATGTATGATTTTATATTTGCAAATATATTGAGTCTTCCATTGTTTTATTCCATACAAGATCCCTGTCAGAAAAGTTCTACTAGGGTTAAATGCATTCAAAGATGTACCACAACTCACTGAGGGCTCAGAATCAGTCAGTTTGGCTCAATGGGGATATCTACTTCTAAACCCTTCTCTTAAACTCCACTTTGAAGAAACTTTCTGTCACCAAATCCTTCCCTTTGTCGTATACCGACACCACCTGGGACTTAAAAGAAATATGGAGTGAATGAGGGTCTAGCCTTGCTGAGAATGAAGTTCCTAGATCCAGAAGAGGGACTGAGTGTGCAAACCAAGATGAGCAAGATTCTTGTGGTTGCTACTGTGGTAATCTCCCAAGGGGCAGCAGGGAGCTGGGTCCCGTGAATCTCCATTCTCTCATTTCCCAAAAATGTCTGTTAACTGAATAGAAGCAAAGAGGATGAGGCAGGAGATGGGGTCAGGGAGTGGCAGCCAGGAAGAGCCAAGATAGGGGCACCAGAATGTTTCTAGAGACCTCAAGCAACGGTCCCGGAGGTAATTGCTGGGTCATTACCAGAGGTGCAGCATCACATGCTGGTGACCACAGAGAATTTGACATTTGGTGTGATGCCTTTACTCCCCAAGAATCCTTTATATGCTCTAATTCTAACCAAAGAGAGCATCCAAGAATATTAAGCACTTTCATATTAGATATTACATTTTATTGATATCAGCCCTCTGGAATTTCAATCAGTTCTTTTTAACACAGGTATTTTTACATAAATCAGCCTGGTTTTCTGTACTGTCTTTCTGAGATTGATACGGAGACATAGCAGAAATGTGTTTGACCTGGGAATCAAAGACCCTGGTTTCTCTCAGCCCAGATCCTCCACCAGTTAGCTCTGTGACAGGCAAGCTGTTGAACCACTCTTTTTTGTATCTTCACTCACAAAATGAGGTGACTGGATTAAAATAATCTAAATTTCTGTCAATGCTAAAGTTCCACACATCCATAATTTTGATACATTGATTGAGCTCACTAAGTATCTAGCATTAATTGAGGTACGGTGGGAACGCACAAAAAAATATTTTAAAATACTTCCACCTTCAGGGAGATCAAAATCTAACTAGTTTACACTCTATTAGATTCTATTATTTTCCTAAGGGCTTGTATTGGGCCTGGTTTATTTCTGTTTCCCATGGTGTAACACGCAGTGGGCGTCAGATGAATGTGTGTTGAATGAATAAATAATGCATGAATAAGCAAAATACACGACACCTGTGAAGGCTAAGGAGTATAACACGGATAGTAAGAGAAGGTGAAGTTCAGAAAGAGCGAGATCAGGGTCTGAGGGAGGCATTAAACTGCAAAGCACACCATCATCTGAGCTGGTGATAATTCCAGAGGGGAACGGTACAGATAGCCGGAGCTTCAGGGGAGCGGAGAGAGAAGCGATTACATGGCACGTGGGGAAGCCTCCCTGTGGTAATGCAACCTGACCAGGACCCCAAGTAGGGGTGGAGGTTGGATAGCTGAAGAGCAAGTAGAAAGTTCTAGCAGGTGAATAGCATAAGGAATTGTTTAGAAGAGAAATAAATTTAATATGTTGGAGGGTAGAAGCAATCAGACTGACCAATAAATAAGCTTTTATGCTAGAGTCTATCCGTTCATTCAACAAATATCTATAACTATATACAAACATGTATGTAAGTATTGAGCCTGTCCTTTCTGCCAGTCATGGTTCTAGGCAGTGAGGAGACAGTAGTGAACAACACGGGCGCAGAATCCCCACCCTCCTGGAGTTGAGTTCCAGTTGGGGAGACACAGCAATCAAGTAAAATAGAGACCGTGTCAGATGGAATAACTGCTCTGGGGAAAAGGTCGGGGAGGGCACAGGCCTGTCAGGCAGGGCCGCGGTGCTGGTTTAAGGACTGGGAAAGTCGCCTCTATGTGGTCCCACGGCCCTGCATCTCTCCAACTTTCTCTCCTTTGTCGAACTTGAATCCAGCCGCTGTAGCATCGCCCCATTTCTGTTTCCCACCCTCTCACTTCATCTGGCATCAGCACAACAGAGACCAAGTATTCATCTGAAGTTTACCCCAGGCTACTTCACCCAGGTCTCTAGTCAATTCCTTCTCCCCACGTCGACGGAACAGTGACCCAGCTCAATACGAAATTTTAGAAACCTGCACTGGGGAGGTGACAGCTGCCTTTATGACATGCTCCATCTCCTTCTTATCAAGCCTACTTCTCTGTGAGCCACCGGAATCCAGGTTCTCCCCAACCTGCTAAGCAACATAAGGTTGAGTATGCGGGTTATACTCGAGCAGCCTGGGCTGGGAGGTTTTGCTTTGCCATGTAGGCTCTGGAGAGCAACAAATAGTTCTATAGGATAAACCGTGTTTGGGGATGCTACATCGAGCACTAGGAAGATAAGTTAAGAGGCTGTTATTTAAGAACATGAGGCTTGGAGGGTGGCAGTGAAAACGAACAGAAAGGAAAACAAAATAAGTACAGAACTATTTAAAAGAAAATTTGCTAGGACAAGCTAATGAATGCATGCAGGGACTGAAAGACAAACCATCTATTCTAGGCTTAGAAATGTAAAACTGGGAGCAAGTCGGGGAGGTTTGATAGGAAGGTAAGTTCGGCCTGGGACATACTGATTTCTGACTGGTGAAGGCATGTACATAGGCAGCTCTCTGTGAGTACTATGCTCAGGTGAAAATCTGGGGCTGGGTAAATGGCCAGCGTTATCTACAGAGAGGTGAGAGCTGAGATCAAAATAAACCTGTTCTCCAGGGAAGAAAGATAGTAGAGACAGATAATATCAGAGGACTTAGGGCCAAGCTTTAGGAACACCGCTAGATAAGAGACAAAAGAGAGGAGCGATGAAAAAGACAGTGTACACGGCAGATTCCCAGGGAGGGGATTCGAGGAGAACTAAACAAACACCACTGGATTTGGCAAGAAGGCCACCAATTATCTGTCAAGGGGTGGTGGTGGGAGCCCCATTTCTGCCTCATTCTCCTATATTAAAAAAAGACACAGAATGACAAATCCTTGAACCCAAAGCACACACCAGCACTTTGTAGGGCACCACTCAGACACCTGCCAACTGTCAGTTCTGAACTCAGAGACATAATCAGGTCCCTTCAGAAGCCGGCACCACAAGGCTCAGGGGTCACTGAGCGTCTGTGCAGCAGCGCTGGCTCAGCCACGTGCTGGCCCCTGAAGCAGAAGCAGGGACCAGTGGCTGCAGCCTGGGAGACGCCTTCAGAGGGTATTTGCCTTGGGAATGCAGGCAGCCTGCAATCACTCCCTGCAGGTGAGGACCTTTGGGGATTTGGGTGTGGGTTTGTTGATTGGTTGATTGGTCGAGTTTTGTTTTATTTTGTTTTTATGTTTTTTTCACAGAAAAGCAAGCTTTCTCAACAGGCCTGTTGGATAAATACTGGACATCTGTGTCCTGGGACATGGGCAGCTCAGATAAGGAAACTTCTAGTCCATGAATGAGATTTATGATGCCAAGAGACAGTTATTACAGGCAGCATCGTATGAGCCCGCCGGGCCAGAGCCATGATAAATAGACCTAAGCTGAATCCCACTGGGCTGAGGTCAAGTGAGACAGCCGCGCACGTCAGTGGCTGAAGTAAGTCGATGCATGGAAAGACCGGAAGTGAGAAGGAAACTTAGCCTAGAGAGGCTCCATGACCTTGTGGCAATTTGTAAAGCAGTGCTCAAAGCTTCTGGCCTGGACTTCTTGGTACGCTTAAAGGAGCCAGCTCGTAGTGCATACTTTCTCCTGCGTGCAAGAGTAAAAAGAAAAAAGTCTGTGTCTTGTTCAATTTTCCTCCATATGTTCCTTGTACTTCACACTTCCGTGCTGAGATGGCTTTTATTTTTGCCCATCCTCCATCACTTCAAAATGTGATGCTCCCCTGCTTTTGAAATTCCCCCCATTTCTGAAACTCCCCTTGTTCAGCCTTCCACCCCTGACACGGGTCAGACTCCCACAAGCCTTTGGTTGATTTCTAAATGCTGTTCCTGGCTCACATTTTCCTGTGATGAAACTGAAACCAATTAGCTCCCGATGACAAGCAGCTGACTCTTCACCAATAAACACAGCCAAAAAGCAGCAGACACTCGTCTCTGGGTGAGGCCTGATCCCTGCAAGAACAATCGTGAGGGCTCAGAGGAAATGACAACCCGTCAAAAGCCGCAGGATTGCCCCTTCAATGCTGAAGACAAACGGGGCACCGCTGTCAGGGTACCACCCCCAGAGAAAGGACCCACGTTGGCACCTGTACCACCACAGAAAGACCAACTAGCTGAGTCAAAATCAGGTTCCCGCCTGAGTCACTAGCCACACAACACCCTCCGTCCCTGGAAACCACAACATGCACAACAAGTCGCCTTTTTCTTTAGGGGAAACCATTTCATGTTTCTGGTTTGTTTGTGTTTTTAACTTAAGGATTCTTTGAGTATTCTCAACTCAGAGCCTGTGTAGATATATCAACTCCTCTGGTTCATCATTTACCTCCGCCCACCGGCCTCAGCCTATCTACTGTACTTAAGTCACGCTTTGGAACATGAATTATTCTCTCCTCTAGGCAAACAAACTCTCTTGGACTCAGAGAACTTCAGCACAAACCCAAGTGTGCAGGAACTGGCTGATGTATAAAGTACTCACAAATTCTAAAAGTATTCACAAATATTTTAAAATGTAGCTGAGGACTTAAAAAACATAAAACCGAGCACACGCTTCTGTATTTCAGATCCAGGATGAATACATGGCTTGCTCAGCCCACTTCTGCCTTCTCACAAACTGCAAGATCAAGACAAAAGTCACGACTACATGAGTCTCTGTGGTCACTCTGGCTTTATAAGAAAACCCAACTCATCTGTTTGCTCATCAAAAAGTGCTGTAAACAACAGTTTCTATAGTAGTAGTACTATTAACAAAATTTAGCAAGTTAATTTTAATCTGTTAACTAACTTACAGAATTAACAAAATCCAAATTGAATGGACCATGTCAATATCTTATCAGTCTTTTGGCAATTTGTTCACAGTACACAAACTAATCATGAAATGAGAAATCCTGTGGGTGGCCTAAAAGTGTATTGATGGAGAGCAGAAACACCTACAGCCACACAGCCAGGCCCAGCAAGAAGCAACATGACCCAATCTGGACCATGGATGCTCAGGAGTGCGACTCCAGAGGGTACACTGACATTCTCCTCCTCAACTCTCCAATTGTACCGTCCTCTTACTCGCTTCTAGCGAATGACCTTGCTTCCTATTTTACCAAGACGGCTAAAGCCATCGTAAAGATTCCTCGTCTACCATTTAATCTCTACAGCTTGGGCCTAGACTCGTCCTCACATTTAAATCATAACTAGTCTTCCTGCCTCCATTTTTCCCCACCTCCATCACTCCAATTTTCTATTTCAACCTGATCTACCTTCCTGAATCCCAATTTCCATAATGGCACTCGTCTACTCAAAAGCCTTCAAAGAATCCACAGGTCTCTCAGCAGGGCCCTCTAAAATTTGACCCTGGCTATTTCCGACATAAATGTTGTCAACCCAGATCATTCCTTTGTATATTCTATACTCATCAAAGATTGTCTTCTCTTTCGTCTTACTCCAAGACTTCTGGAAAACAGAAACTGAGGCAAAGATTACAAAGCATTACTTCACTTAGGGAGATGCAACCCCAGAATGAGAGTGAAGAAAGAGGAAAGTGAGCCAGGGAAAGATGGCAAGCAACATGAGATAAACGTAACAACGGTGGCCTTGACGTCACAGCGAGCTGGAAGAATCTCGGCCAGTTACTTGGCAGGTCACCTTCTCAGCTACCCAGGATGTCTCCAGACAAGCTGGTCAGAGACACTATGTCTCAGATGAGTCTATTAGAGGGAGAAAGGGAAAGAGTACTTATCTGCCCAAGTTCTTTCCAGCTCATGTTTTTCTTTGGCCGAAGTCAGCTCTCCCACATTTCTAGGATGTATCTTCTGGACACTTTGGAAGCTGCTTAGGAAGCCAGAGCCCAGGCTTAATGGTGTGATATTTCACACAAGTCTCACAGTGGTGGGAGGAGCCGAAGACTCCAGGCCTGGAGCTGGCCGGTCTCAGATGGTAGAACCTCACAGACCACAGACTCCATCAGGCTCAGCAGCTGAGGTAGAGCGGATGCGTGGAAGAGGTGAAGGTCCTAGAACCAGATGAGGTCAAGAGAACCTACAGAGGTGTATAAGATAAGTTCAGTATGCCATCTCCCCATCCAGCCATAGCCAGCCCTTCCATAAAGTTTACCCACTAATCGTTCAGTTCCCTGAATTCCTTGTTTGAGTGCTTTCTCACCTACCACTAGGTTATAAACATTATTTAAAGGTGGTGTGCATGTGCATGGGCGTGTTTCATCTCCTCTGTTAAATTTTACGCTCATTAATGGCAGGTACCACACCTCTATTTCCATGTATCCCCATCTCAACTGGCACGGTGTGGGTGCATAAATGGTATCCCGTCAGGAGTTGTTTAATGAGTGAAAGAGCCCAACAGCCTAGAGAATAGCAGATCTGGGGATCACGGTAGCCCAAGGGAACACAAGAACAGCCTCTTTTCTTTTGGCTTCCCAGAAATAGTCTGATCTTTGGAAGAAACCCTAATGGACACCTAAATAATTCACTTATTGCAAGTCATTTCCTGCACAGTGAAAAATTAAAATGACATAGGTTTGAAAATTACTTAGAAGCAACTGGCTCTTACTTTTAAAAAAAGGGAAAACGAACTCTTTTCCTCTCTAATGGGAAATTAGCTAAAAATTGGATGTGTTCATTGTTCAAATATTTTTCTTTTTTTGTGAATATCGATTCAAATTCAAAACCAAGCAACATGGTGAAATGGTTAAGACCATAGACTCTGGAGCCAGAGTCCCTGGTTCAAATCCCAGCTCTGCCACTTACTAGCCGTATGACCTTGGGAGAGTGACTTACCTTCTCTGCCCCACAGTTTCTCCATGGATAAAATGAGGACAGTAAGAGCACCTCCCCCAAAGGGTTTTTATGAACATTAAATAAGGAGGCATCTGTATTGCCTGAAGAATAGTGCCTGAAACATGGCAGCCACATGTAAGTGTTCGCCTAATAAATGCATAAGGTTAGGGGCCTTGGAAAGGGAAGATACAAACTAGCGAAATTATGTAAGCGCTAAGAGACAGAAGGGATTTTAGAGACCAGCTGTTCCACCTTTCCCTTTCCACATCTTCCTTGAGAGCTCTAACTTTAAGCATTACTACGAATTCCCTCCCCTGCAAGACCACAGCACTGGATTTGCATAGGCATCATCTCGTTCTGGTTGGTTGCGTACATGACTGTAAACACCTGAAGGTCAGAGACTGTAATGGTAAATAGCACATGGCTGATGATCTAAAAATGTGGAGGGTTTTAGTAAAAAAGGGAAAAGGTATGAGGAGGAGGAAAGAGAAAGCCCAGCTGAAGCTAAAGGTGACTGACTAGATAACATCTAGCCTACGCTCCAAGAAAAGCACTGATTTAGTTGATTAAAAATTATGTGGGTCCCACCCATCACGCTGTTTTTTCCTTTCCTCATTCTTCTGTCGCCTCAGCAGGTGTGGCATATTATTCTGCACTCATCTTGCCTGTCCTATTTGCCCTGTTACCTCTGCTCTTCATTCTCTCTGTCCCTCAGACACCTAACTGGGTCCTTCCCATCTGTTTGACTTTCTTGCTCTGGAGAGGGGACAACGGCCCAGGGCAAACGCCAAACCAAGCACTTCCCAGCTGTCAGAGCAACTAAGTTTTTGCTACTTCTACCCCAAGACCCAGAGGTTTCTCTTCCAAAGGAGGGGATATTATACCTTGGGGTCACACCCTTGCCCCATTTCTACTCTCTGCAGTGCCTCCTCCTCCGATAAGCTTCTCCACCACAGCCTTTACTCAGTTAAATGTTTACAGATTCAAACATAAAATTGTAAATGCAATATGAGGGTGTTTCAGTGGGCCACTTTTATAAAAAGAGATTGTTTACTCAGTTCAGTTTGGGTTGACTTAATATTCACGGCATTTAGACCGAACCAGCCCCAGAAAGAAGTCTCAGGCCCAAGTTTCACACAGAGGCATTTTATTTCAGGCCTCTTCCAAGTTTGTCCTGGGACTTAAACTCTATCAGATTCTATGTCTTCCCCACAGTGATGAATTTCAACATTCCATCGTGTGGAGATTTGGACAGTGGTTTGCTGGAGGAAGGAAATCTTCCCTCCCCCAACATGGCATTTGCCACGTCAAGGAGGCTAATAAGGGGATGCCTTCCAGAGAAGGGCTTTCAACTAGGTCTCTGGGGTATGCACTGGTCATGAATTTATGGAAGAAAATGAGCAATAACTTCCCCGAGAAGAAGTGCACATCTTGTTAGGGAGCCTTGTGGGGGAGATGAATTTTTAATCTCTTGTTCACTGCATGCTATGTTCCTAGGATTTCCTTCTAAAGAACTTGTGATAACTTGGCCCCAACCCACAGGTCAGGCTCTTTGACCATTAGATCTTCTGAAAATACAAAGAATAATCAAATTTTAGAGTAGGAAGAGACTTTAAGGTAGCAGAGTCTAATTCCCTTACTTATAGTAAGGAAACTTGCCTCAGAGAGGTGAAACAACATAGTCATAAAACTTATTAAAATCAGAACTAGGATTTGAATCCAGACCTCCTAATTATACTGCTACCGGGCTCTGGTGCTATGATCCATAGTAATAAAAGTAACCGAAAAATATAAACTATCAACACAACAACTCATACTAAATAGCAGGAATGTTTATTCTTTCATTAAAAATTATTTTCTGTTTAATTCTAGTGTGTTCAACCCTTTTGACAATCAGACAAGCCCCGGGGGTATCTGAGCTAAGAACACTGAACATTTCCCCTGCCTTTGCTCATCAGTACCAGGGTCTGGCTTCCCCCTGCCCTGCCCTGCCCTTTGAGGACTGCTCTGCCTTAGCCAGACTCATCCTCTCTTTTGTGATGCACAATCAGAAGGAAATGGCACAGGATATAACCCTAAGGATGGAGGAAAGTTTTCTCCAGAGTCGGAGAAGAGAAGCGCCACAGGGCGCAAAGAAAGAGGCTGGGAAAGGACAGGGAGCAGGAAGACGTGTTGCTCTGGGTGGTGCGTCCTCTTCCGGGACTTGAGAAATACAAATGAAGACTTGAGGGGCTGGCCCAGTGGCACAGTGGTGAAGTTCGTGCAATCCACTTCAGCAGCCTGTGGTTCGCAGGTTTGGATCCTGGGTTGAACCTACACACTGCTCCTCAAGCCATGCTGTGGCAACGTCCTACATGCAAAATAGAGGAAGATTGGCACAGATGTTAGCTCAGGGACTATCTTCCTCACCAAAAAAAACACGAGTTATTTCGGAATCACTTTTTGCCTGCTGGACTACAGTTCATCAATTACAGCATCCCTCTGAGGTAGAGCCATGCAGGTAATTATGAGAAGAAAACAATGTAGGTTGACCTTTACATTTTTTTATATTTATATTCCATTTTTATTGTACTTGCCTTTGCTTTTTTGAGAAAATGTCCCTTTTTATTAACACATAAAAGTTCTAGATCTTATAATCGCTTGTAGAAATCATTCTAGCAATACATAAAGAATCTTCAAAATATTCAGGCCCATTGATCCAATAATCCCACTTTTGAGATTTCCTAGGAAATTAAATATTGCTAATTATGTAAAAAGCTTGAATTCATTTAGAAGTTTATATCAGAATTGTTTATAATGTTATAAAAGCTGGAAACCAATTAAATGCCTGACAATAGTGGAATGAAAAATTGCACAACCATTAAGAATCATACTGTGTAATAAATATATGCATAAAAAATGTAATAGCACTGGAAAAGCTTAAAATATAACATTAAGTAAAAGGAGGGGATTCAGGACACGGGCATGTGGACCCTGCACAGCAGGTTCAGTAGGCTTGGTATAGAGCTTAATAGCTGTAGTTTTCACATAGGCTCCAAGGTGATTCTCATCTACATCAAGTCCATGAATGTCATATATATAGATATATATATAGTGATACAATTTTGTAAATGCAAACTAACAAGCCGAGCAAAGATACAGCACTGATTGACTACCCAAGAGGCCTCACGACCACACACACACACACGTCTTCCTTTCCCGTAGAACTCTGGTTCTTGTTTGTTTAGAGCAATAGTATATTTCGCCAACTATGGTGATCCCATTCCTTCTTCCATGTAGTTACTTTCCCAGTCTCCCTCACTACAAGAAGTGGTCATCTGACTCTGTTCTGGCCAATAGGTCATAGGAGAAATTCTTCCTGGGGCTTCCGGAAAAGGTTTTGCATTCTGATAAGAGACATATATTCAAAGAGAGCTTGCTGGTGGCACATCTCTTTCTTTACTGCCTGTGATGATGTTTGGAGCTATAGCAGCCATTTTGAAACCATGAGGTGAATGTACAAGGACTAAAAGCTAGTTGTGAATCGGACTCAAGCACTTGTACTTTAAGGATAGATGGAGCAAGTAAGATCTCCCCAAGCTGAGAAAGCAGGAAGAAAAGCAGAAACTATCCTATTTTATGTAGTTAATTATAAAATTTGATCACACCAAATAGGTGGTTCAAAATGGTCTTCTAACCAATAGGAATATATAATATGTGTCACAGCAGATACCCGTGGCATCCTTTGTAGATTTTACCCTTAAAGACTTAAGAAGGATGTAGGCATACACAATCAGCATGAGCCTCTGAAATATATGTATGGTAGTGATGAAGTACACGTGCTTGTCAAACTGGGAGAAAATATTAGCAACATAGACATCAAAAGAAAAAAAGCTAAATAACCAGAATACAAAAGAGCATATGTGAATTAACAGGTGACAAACCATTTTCTTTAAATTGGCAAAGGATACAAATTTGGCAATTCAAAGAAGAGGAAATAGAAATAACTATATTAACAACAAGTACAATAGTGAACATTCAGTGAGCAAGTATTGGCTCATGAAATCCTCATAACATCCCTATCGAGGCACAGAGAGGGGAAGTAATCTGCCCTGGGTTTGTTGCTTAAAAAGAGTCATCAAGTGTGAGCACTGGGGTCTGTATCCAGACCATCTTGCTCCAGAGACTGCTCTTAATGACTACTCTTTTCGGGCAATAAGTATATGAATATGCGTTCAACATCACTAGTATCAGAGAAATAACAGTTTAATCCCTGTCTTAATTTTCATCAGAATAGCAAAAATTAAGTGAATTGATAATACCTGATTTTAGTGTGAATGTGTGGAAACAGATACGCTGTTGTACTTTGGCGGGGGCATGATTTGCTTGAGCCTATTCACGGAGAAATTTGGCATTATCTGTCAAAATAAAATGTGTGCATGTACTTTGAAGCAGGGTTTCCACTTTTAGGTATTACCTAGATTGATGCTCACAAACTGGCACAAGAATGTTCAATGTAGCATTGTTGGCAATACTGAAAAATTGGAAATAAATGTCCATCAATAAGGGATTGCTTAAACCATGGGCCAGCCATTCTGGGGAAGACCAAGAAGGCATGAAAAAGAATGTAGCCAGCCTCATGGCCTAGTGGTTGAGTTTGGCACGCTTTGCTTCAACAACCCGGGGTTTGGATCCTGGTCACGGCCCTATACACTCATCAGCCATGCTGTGGCAGTGACCCACATACAAAAATTAGAGGAAGAGGGCCGGCCCTGTGGCTTGGCGGTTAAGTGAGCGCGCTCCGCTGCTGGCGGCCCAGGTTCGGATCCCGGCGCGCACCGACACACCGCTTCTCCGGCCATGCTGAGGCCGCGTCCCACATACAGCAACTAGAAGGATGTGCAACTATGATATACAACTATCTACTAGGGCTTTGGGGGAAAAATAAATTAAAAAAAAAAAAGAAAGTAGTTGTCATCTCTCCTCCCTCAGTTTAAAAAAAAAAAAAATTAGAGGAAGATTGACATAGATGTCAGCGCTCAGGGCGAATCTTCCTCAGGCAACAAAAGGAAGATTGGCCACAGATGTTAGCTCAGGGCAAATCTTTGTCAGCCAGAAAAACAAAAAAAAATAGAATGTAGAAAATTTCTATGTACTGTCATGGGAAGGCAAGTTGCTCTCATATAATGCTAGAGAGAGGTAACTTGATATAATCTCCATGCAGGGCAATTTGGTAATATCTGTCAAAATTACAAATGCACACATTTGACCCAGAAATGCCACTTCTAGGAATTTATTCCATAAATTTTCTTTTATATGTGTGAACTACTCTATATGCAAAGTTGTGTATCGCCACGATTTTTAAATAGAGAAATATTGAAAACAAACTAAATCAGGAGGTGACAGGTTAAATAAATTATGAGAAGTCCATATAATGCAATACCATAAAATACTATCCAGAAAATACATTATCCCAGAACTGTACTGCATGCCACACTGCTGCAACCATTAAAAAAAAAAAAGAGGAGGCTTTTATCTGCTAATCCGGAATAATCTCCAAGAAATACTAAGTTTTTTAAAAAGTAAGGTACAAATAAGTATGTACAGTATGCTACAATTTGTTTTTTAAAGACAGGGGGATAAAGACTTGTGTGAGCACGGACTCTCTCCGGGCAGCCACCCGAGGAACTGGTGACACTGCCGGCCTCCAGGAAGAACCACGTGAGGGACACACGGAGGGAGGTGAGAGACCTTCCACTTTTTTTTTTTAATGTTTTGAATTTTTAAATATGTATATATTACTTATTCAAAAAAATACAAATTTTAAAAATAAAATGAAGCCAGCTGCAAAACACATACAACGTGAGCTCCATTAATATAAAAAACTAGATTTCATTATTTCACTATGTATATATCCATGTGCATATGTGCATAGGGTCCAACAGTATTCCAGTGGTATTCACACGGGGGGATAGAAAAGGAGAAAGGGGACTGTAATCTTTTTACTCTTTATGGTTTGATATTATATAATTCTGTATGAAGAAAACACACACATATATATATGCATAATATATATATATTCATGTATTCTTGTACAAGAAGTAAAAAAATAAAAATTCTCTTTCAAAAGAATGGATGAGAATAAGAAGTCCTGATTTCTCATTCCTGTTCTCCTAATTAATCTTAGGCAAATCACTTGATCTCCCAGGGCCTCTATTCCCTCATCTAGAAAGTGAGAGGGTTGGACTCCGTGATACCTAAGGTCACTTCTGCTTGATAGTCCAAGAATTGAACCTATTACCCAATAAAATGGTAAATGAATTATTAGCCAATCATTGAGATATTAAGAGCATAATGTGCTACTACTTTAAAGGGTAACTATGTTTTAAAAAGAAAACTCTTGAAAAAATCTCTTAAACTCAAAAGAATGAAACTTTGATGGTAAGACTTCAGGTGTAGAGAAACCCTTCCTGAAGTCTTTCCAGTCACCAGTTGGTCATAAAGCTGGTCTTGGCTGATACCCAAGATACTGCTGTGTGACCACAAAAAATGAGGCACAAAACCTTCACAGCTCTGAACACATGAATCAAATGGTCCTACCAGCTTTCCAGAACGTCACACAGTACCAGTCTCCTTTCCTTGCTTCTTCCGCTAGCTTTAAACTTAATTTTTACTTTTCCTGACCAAGGCTGTTACTAAATTTTTCTTGCTGAAGTCAGGAAATGTATACAATTTCAGCTTTTTCAACCATGGATTTCAAAATCTGCCTTGTATGAAAACTAGTTTAGCTCATGCTGTAGGTGTAGTGATCCTTGAATATGGAAAGAATGTAGACCAACGTGATTTGAAAAGTAAGCTGAACAGATCTTTTTCTTTTTTTAAATATAACAAGTAGTTCATGGGTCAGAATTGAAGAACAGTGGAAAAGAAGATAAGAGTTCACATCAAACGAGGACTTAGAAACCTCTCTAGCTCAAGTCTTAAAACATCTTTCCTCTGGCACCACCATAATGATAGACTTAAGGAAAAGGATATCTCAAGTCAGAAAAAAATACAATAAAACCTTGACCCTAAAAGTTGTGTAAGGTTAGGTTAGTTCAGGTCCTACAGGAGCTGACTTTCCTATGTATGAATGCTAAAATCTGCCTAGAAGAATTGTAGAAGGAGCACTAGTTCCTGTGCTGTATGTATAACATAGCAAAGCAGAAGGTTCTGAGTTCATAAATCAGTCCATGCTCTATTTATTTTGGTTTCCAATTCTCTGATCACATCGTTACTTATGAGAGGTCAAAGCAAGATGGAAAGAATCCTAGACTAGGAATTTAGAGACCTGAATTTAGTCCCAGCTCTGCTATGAACTGCGTATGTCACTTTCTGTCTCTAAGTGTGTGGTTGGACAGAATGATTCATAAGGTCCTTTCAAACTCTCACCCCACACAACACAACATCTGGATCCACTGTCCCTAACCTCATTCTACAGCTAGAAAAATCGAGACAAATACTACAACCAACTCATTCCAGAAGCTTACAGCAACCAGCTGCCAGAGTTAAGGGTGGACCATGGATGGAAAGACTCCCTGTCTGGGGCCCAGCCCTGCAGAGGCACCCCACACCTAGCAGAGGAGAATTATGGGGAGAGTCAAAGCTTCTCTACCCTTTGCCAAGAACAGGAAGTTCCCACACCCGTGGGAGCCAACTGAGTGCATGGTGTTGGCAGTCAGCACAACCTCCTGGCTCCAAATAGGAGCCATGCAAGGATGTCTTAATTGATGTCACTGCCACTCACCTGGGGACAGAAATTGCTCAAGCTCCACCTATGAGAACAGGAGTCTTGTCTAGGTCATCCTGCCTGCTGTAGTCATTGGGGCGTCATCTGAGTCTGACAACTAGATCCAGGACCAAGTCCAGAGTGGAGAACTTGACTGGCCACTGGTTCAGACACCCACATCCAAATAGATTGTTTTGAAACCTTGAAAAGAAGTAGTCTAAAAGGATGGAGTGTATGCACACATTTTAGACTAAGAAGTCCATTCATCCCGTCAGAAGATAAGAATCATGAATCATTGTTTAGTTTAACATGAAACATTTGTAATGTGAGAAGTTTCATCTAACTCAGTAGTTTGAGTTTTTGAAGAGAGAGTCTGGGAGCTTTCTGCGATAAATATACACATAATTTTTTTATTGAGAGATAATTTACATATCATAGAAATTTGCCCTTTCATAAGTATACATATAATTCAGTGGTTTTTAATATATTTAAAGGATTGTGCAACTATCATTACTATCTAATTTCAGCACATTTTCATCACCCAAAAAAGAAACCCTGCACCCATTAGCAGGCACTCCCATTCTCCCCTCCCCTCAGCCCCTGGCAACCACTAATCTATTTCCTGTCTATGGATATGACTGTTCTGCACATTATTTATAAATGGAGTCATACAATATGTGACCTTTCGCGTCTGGCTTCTTTCTGTGCTCCTTTCTTGCTCTGCAACACCAGACCACAGACTCTAATAAGAAAGGAGAAATCCATCTTAAAGACGTCACCTTTCTTTTCCAAAAATTCTTAAAAATACCATATGAAATGCTTAGAATATATAACTTATGGATCAAGACTCTGGTCTAGCCTATCTCCAGCCCATAGGAAAGGACACTGCTCAAACTTCGCAGGTTGATTAAGGTCCGGCCTAAGTTTAAAGATCTCTTCTAAAACTGAGCATGATATCATGGGAAACTCAAGGGCATCAGAGGCCCATGAATCCAACCCCAGAACAGTAATTCATCAGCTCTAGGGTGACCTTGAGCAATCTACTTAACCTCTCTGTTTTCGTTTTCCTCATCTGCAAAATGAGCATGACAACAATATCTTCTTTGTGGGGTTGTTAGGAGGATTAGAAAAAAACGTAAGAAGTACTTGATGCCTGACATAGGGAGGGCTCTCAAATTATTATTATTACTACTATTATTTTTCTCCTCTGCAGTGCTTTTATTTATCACCCATGACAGGTGTTCTGAAAACTGAACAAAGAATTATATCAGTCATGGTCCTTGCCCTTAAGGAAATGACATACTATGAGAAATATATATATTTTTTTAATCTAAGATTGTACTTTAATCCCACCACTTAGTGTTTGAGATGAATGGAATGAAGAGTATTCTGTGTTACTTGTGCACATGTTTCATCCACACTACTGGACTGAGAACTTGTGTCAGCTTGACTCTTCCAAGAAACAGATGCCAGGATGAAATTAGTCATGCAGGAGATTTCTTAGGAGAAACATCTGTGAAGAATTAAGAGAAGAGGCAGCCAGCATAAGTGGGGAGAGTCTTCAGACCATGATGCAGGTCTGACCCCTGGGAAAGAAGATGAGATAAGAAAGGACTGGGTCATAGAAGGGTCAGACTGAAGTAGAGCTCTGAGAGAGTCTAAGCCATGCTGACTGGGAGTCCTCAAGCGAAGATTCTCCATGAAGGGAGTCCCGTGTTGGGCAGAAATGGCCTGGCTCTAGTACCTCTCCATGCTCAGTCACTAGCTAAGAGAAGCCCAGGAAGAGTGAGGCCTGGCAGTCTGAAAGCAGGGCTTGGTCCACAGGTGCTGCTGAGCTAACACTCCTCTAACTATGAGCTGCTCGTAACTCCTAACTATGAGCTAACACTCTTCACAGGAGGGTCTCATGAAAGTCGACGTGAGCAGCACACCTCTAGGGCCTCTACAGAACTCCTGAAGACAGTAGCTATTGGTACAACTACTTATGCTTAGTAATTCTCAATTGTGTGTTGAATGCTGAAGTGCTGGTTTTCAGCCACCAGCAGGAAGAGAAACCCATTTACTCAATCCAGGTGGATTCAATTTCGTAATTCCTGGAAAAGGGAGATGTTTTCCACCATTTGTACTAAATGATAAGGCCACAGAAAATATTCCTGTGGCATAAAAGATCCCAACCCACAAACAAAAAGTGGAGTGGGGTGGCACTGAGGCTGTGAGCCTTACGCAAGAAGCGTAATGAAAAGTGACATTGAGGCCTGAATTAAACCCATCATTGATTTGATTATCCACTTAATTTCACTTGTATAGACACAGCTTCAGGATGAAGCAATCAACAAAGGGTGTGGCCTGGAAGGTAGAAACAAGATGGCAGATAAGGTGCTTCTGAAACAGACCACAGAGCAGAGAAAGCTGGGGAGCTCAGGAGAGTTTAGTCATGGAGGTTCACTTGCCCAAAGTGCCCAGCAACCAGGAAGCAGGTCACCACAGCACTCACAGGAGTCTTGAAAAGGATAACTCCAGTTTGCAAAGAAACAAAATAGTCGGGAGTGAGGCAAGAGGAAGCAATGAGTCACCAATCCAGACGTGAAATGAGATCTCTAAGCTAATGACCACAAATAAAGGAAGGCAGAGAGAGGAGGAGTGTTCTTATTGGGTTCATTTCTCACTTTCATAAAGGGCAGCAGTCTACTTCAATTTAAAGATTATTTAGAGAAAAGTCAAGATGGTGGCATAGGCGGACTCTGAACTCACCTCCTCCCGCAGACACAGCCAATTTACAACTACTCTTGGAAAAATTACCCCTGAGACAGAACTGAAAACTGGATAAGAGGAACTCCTGCAACAAAGGACAATCTTAATTGAGGTGGAAGAGGCAGAAATTCCCTTCTGGAGAGGAAAAATGCCACCTTCACAAGCCGCCAGCATCACGGCCGCCAGGAGCAGCCCACAGGTGAGCAGCCCTCCCTGGAGGAGCGGAGCCCTGAGCCAGGAGCGCTCCCCCTGTGGGAATTTTGTGGACCCAGCACAATCGAGATGAGTGGCATAATATCTGACTTTGCCTGCTACTAAAACATTGAGGAGGACCCCCAGTAAAGCTGGTTCACAAAGAAATTAAAACCGGCTCTTAAAGGACCCATGCGCAAACTCACCCATTTCAGACAGCAACCTAAAATCACCAGAAAGAAAGGTGCACAGCCCTTTGGGGAAAAGAGACTCACCTGATAGGCTCTGAGTGCATCTCAGTGAGAGGTGAGACCTCTCCAGGGACTGGGACATTGGCAGCGGCCATTGCTGTGGCCTGGTATGGGCATGCTGACACAGACGCCATTGGAGCTCTCCCTGAGGCCTGCTAGCCCAGGTCTGCCCCAGCCACTAGAGCACCGATTTAATCCAGCTCAGCCAGGGCAGGCAGCCCACCCTAGAGACTGGCCCCACCCAACAACAAGCCTTCAGGCAACTTGTGGGCCTGCATAGATTGGTGACTGGATTCTCTGCAGCTTGGTGACTGAGCCCACTTCAGTGGGGCAGGGCATGCACAAGGAGCGGGGGGAGAGTGTGGGGCAGTGGTGGAGTGTGTGGGGCTCCCGCCATGGAGAAACTGGGTCCACATCGGGAGGTCAGGGCACGCACACCAGGCAGGGCTGTGTTGACTGTGTGTGTGGACCTGTGGGGGGCAGGGCTTGTTAGCTGCAGAAGACTTGTGCTTCTCAAAGACCCACATGGGGGTTTGCCACACCTTCCAAAGCCTGAAACAATTGGGTGCTCCTGTGCCTGAGGCCAGCTCCACCCAGCTGCAATCCTCAGAAAGCTGACAAGAGACCTAAAGGCTGGAGGCTTATAGCAATTCTAAGGCCCTGAGCCTAACAACCTGCCACGCTGGGGGCCTACTCACTTAAAAGAAATACTGCAACACAAATGTGGTATTAGAACTTGTAGCCAACTGTGCTGGGCTCCCCACACCCTATAAAGAGACTGAAGGGCCCACAACAACTACAAGCAGCTGAGCATTACAACAGCTGGCCAGAAGCATAATTCGGCCTCCCTGGGTGCCTACAGGGAGAGCAAACACGCCACATAGAAGGACACACATAGCCCACATAGGGGTCACTCCTGGAACATTGAGAACTGAGGGAAGCATACTGCAGGCCTCCTAAGGCATCACTTATATAAGGTCACCTATCCAAGAGCAGGAGACGTAGCTGACCTACCTAATACACAGACACAAGCACAGGGAAAGAGGCAAAATGAGAAGGCAAAGGAATACATTCCAAGTAAGGGAACAGGACAAAACCCCAGAAAAGGAACTAAGTGAAACAGAAATGAGCAACCTACTTGACAGAGAGTTCAAACAAAGAGTGTTAAGGATGCTCACTGATCTGGGGAGAAGAATAGATGAACTCAGTGAGAACATCAACAAAGAAATGGAAGATATAAAAAAGAACCAATCAGAAATGAAGAATACAATACTAGAAATGAAAAATTCACTAGAGGGACTCAAAAGCAGAGTAGAGGATATAGAAGAACCGATCTGCGAGCTGGACAAAAAACTAGAAGAAATTACCCAAGCTGAACGGGTAAAAGAAAAAAGAATTAAAAAGAGTGAGGACAGTCTAAGGGACCTCTGGGACAACATCAAGCGCACTAACACCCGTGTTATAGGTGTCCCAGAAGGAGAAGAGCAAGACAAAGGAGCAGAGAATCTATTTGATGAAATAATAGATGAAAACTTCCCTAACCTAAGGAAGGAAACAGATATCCAGGTACAGGAAGCACAGAGAGCACCAAACAAGATAAACCCAAAGAGGCCCACACCAAGACACATCATAATCAAAATGTCCAGAATTAAAGATAAAGAGAGAATCTTAAAAGCCGCAAAAGAAAGACAAGTTACATACAAAGGAAACCCCATAAGGCTATCAACTGACTTCTCAGCAGAAACCTTACAGGCTAGAAGAGAGTGGCACGATATATTTAAAGTGCTAAAAGGAAAAAACTTACAGCCAAGAATACTCTACCCGGCAAGGTTATCATTAAAAATGGAAGGAGAGATAAAAAGTTTCCTAG
This sequence comes from Ceratotherium simum simum, assembly GCF_057802395.1. Classification (NCBI taxonomy): domain Eukaryota; kingdom Metazoa; phylum Chordata; class Mammalia; order Perissodactyla; family Rhinocerotidae; genus Ceratotherium; species Ceratotherium simum. The sequence goes on along the minus strand of NC_141914.1, from coordinate 6,471,251 downwards.
ACAAGCAAAAATTAAAGGAGTTTGTCACCAAGAAACCAGTGCTACAAGAAATGTTAAAGGGACTGATTTAAGGGGAAAAGAGAAGATCACAAATAGGAAAAATTATCTATTTTCACAATAAGAGGGTAATGGATACAACTGAACAAAAAAGAGGTTAGATATGATATCAAAAACATAAAATGAGGGAGGAGGGAGTTAAAAAGTAGAGCTTTCAGACAGAAGTCAAACTAAAGAGACCATCAATTCTGTATAGAGGACTACTAAAACACTGAGGAAAAAAAAGTTAAAAAATGGCAGTAAGTACATACTTACCAATAGCTACTTTAAACATCAATGGACTAAATGCTCCAATTAAAAGGCATAGGGTGGCTGATTGGATAAAAAAACAAGACCCATACATATGCTGCATACAAGAGACACACTTGAGACCTAAAGACACTCACAAACTGGAAGTGAAGGGATGGAAAAAGATACTCCATGCAAATGGCAATGAAAAGAAAGCTGGGGTAGCAATACTCATATCAGACAAAATAGACTTTAAAACAAAAACTGTAAAAAGAGACAAAGAAGGGCATTACATAATGATCAAGGGAACAATCCAACAAGAGGATATAACACTTGTAAAAATCTATGCACCCAACATAGGAGCACCTAGATATATAAAGCAATTATTAGCAGACATAAAAAGAGAAATAGACAGTAACACAATAATAGTAGGGGATTTTAACACTCCACTTACGCCAATGGATAGATCATCCAAACAGAAGATCAATAAGGAAACATTGGCCTTAAGTGACACACTAGCACAGATGGACCTAGTAGATATATACAGAGCATTCCATCCAAAAACCAAAGAATACACGTTCTTTTCAAATGCACATGGAACATTCTCCAGGATTGATCACATATTAGGCCACAAACATGTCTACATAAATTTAAGAAGATTGAAATAATACCAATATCTTTTCTGACCACAATGGTATGAAACTAGAAATCAACTATAGGAAGAAAATAAGAAAAGCCACAAATATGTGGAGATTATACAAAATGCTACTGAACAACGATTGAGTCAACAAAGAAATCAAAGGAGAAATCAAAAAATACCTGGAGACAAAAGAAAATGAAAATATGACATGCCAGAATTTATGGGATACAGCAAAAGTGGTTCTAAGAGGGAAGTTTATAGCAATACAGGCCTATCTCAACAAACAAGAAAAACCTCAAATAAACAATCTAACAATGCACCTAAAGGAACTGGAAAAAGAAGAACAAACAAAGCCCAAAATCAGTAGAAGAAGGGAAATAATAAAAATCAGAGCAGAAATAAATGAAATGGAGACTGAAAAAACAATAGAAAAAATTAATAAAACCAAGAGCTGGTACTTTGAAAAGATAAACAAAATTGACAAACCTTTAGCTAGACTCACCAAGAAAAAAAGAGAGAAGGCTCAAATAAGTAAAATCAGAAATGAAAGAGGAGAAATTACAACAGACACCTCAGAAATACAAAAGATTATAAGAGAATACTATGAAAAGCTATATGCCAACCAATTCGACAATCTGGAAGAAATGGATAAATTCTTAGAATCATACAACCTTCCAAAACTGGATCAAGAAGAAATAGAGAATTTGAATAGACCAATCACCAGCAAGGAGATCGAAACAGTAATCAAAAACCTCCCCAAAAATAAAAGTCCTGGACCAGACGGCTTCCCTGGTGAATTGTACCAAACATTCAAAGAAGAATTAATACCTATCCTTCTCAAACTCTTCCAAAAAATTGAGGGGGGGGGGAAGCTCCCTAACTCATTCTACCAAGCCAACATTACCCTGATTCCAAAACCAGACAAGGACAACACAAAAAAAGAAAATTATAGGCCAATATCACTGATGAACATCGACTCAAAAATCCTCAACAAAATACTAGCAAATCGCATACAACAATACGTTAAAAAGATTATACACCATGATCAAGTGGGATTTATTCCAGGGATGCAGGGATGGTTCAACATTCACAAATCAATCAACGTGATACACCACATTAATAAAATGAAGAATAAAAATCACATGATCATCTCAATAGATGCAGAGAAAGCATTTGACAAGATACGGCATCCATTTATGATAAAAACTCTGAATAAAATGGGTATAGAAGGAAAGTACCTCAACATAATAAAGACCATATATGAGAAACCCACAGCTAATATCATCCTCAATGGTGAAAAACTGAAAGCTATCCCTTTAAGAACAGAAACCAGACAAGGATGCCCATTTTCACCACTCCTATTTAACACAGTACTGGAAGTCCTAGCCAGAGCAATCAGACAAGAAAAAGAAATAAAAGGGATCCAAACTGGAAAGGAAGAAATGAAACTCTCACTATTTGCAGATGACATGATTTTATATATAGAAAACCCTAAAGAATCCACCAAAAAACTTTTAGAAGTAATAAACGAATATGGTAAAGTTGCAGGCTACAAAATCAACATACAAAAATCAGTTGCATTTCTATACATTAACAACGAAGTAGCAGAAAGAGAAATTAAGAATACCATCCCATTTACAATTGCAACAAAAAGAATAAAATACCTAGGAATAAATTTAACCAAAGAGGTGAAAGATCTGTACACCAAAAACTATAAAACATTGCTGAAAGAAATTGAAGAAGACACAAAGAAGTGGAAAGATATTCCGTGCTCTTGGATTGGAAGAATTAACATAGTTAAGATGTCCATACTTCCTAATGCAATCTATAGATTCAGTGAAATCCCTATCAAAGTTCCAACAGCATTTTTCACAGAAATAGAATAAAGAATCCTAAAATTTATATGGAACAACAAAAGACCCCGAATAGCTAAAGGAATCCTGAGAAAAAAGAACAAAGCTGGAGGTATCACACTCCCTGATTTCAAAATATACTACAAAGCTATAGTAACCAAAACAGCATGGTACTGGCACAAAAACAGACACACAGATCAACGGAATAGAATTGAAAGCCCAGAAATAAACCCACACACCTATGGACAGCCAATCTTCGACAAAGGAGCCAAGAACATACAATGGAGAAAAGAAAGTCTCTTCAACAAATGGTGTTGGGAAAACTGCACAGCCACATGCAAAAAAATGAAAGTAGACTCTTACCTTACACCATACACAAAAATTAACTCAAAATGGATTAAAGACTTGAATGTAAGACCTGAAACTATGAAACTTCTAGAAGAAAACATAGGCAGTACGCTCTTCGACATCGGTCTTAGCAACATATTCTCAAGCACCATGTCTGACCGGGCAAGAGAAACAATACAAAAAATAAACAAATGGGACTACATCAAACTAAAAAGCTTCTGCACAGCAAAGGAAACCATCAACAAAACAAAAAGACAACCTAACAATTGGGAGAAGATATTTGCAAACCATACATCTGATAAGGGGTTAATCTCCAAAATATATAAAGAACTCATGCATCTCAACAGCAAAAAAACTAACAACCCAATCAAAAAATGGGCGAAAGACCTGAACAGACATTTCTCCAAAGAAGATATACAGATGGCCAACAGGCACATGAAAAGATGTTCAACGTCATTAGCTATCAGGGAAATGCAAATCAAAACTACAATGAGATATCACCTCACACCCGCTAGAATGGCTATAATTAAGATAGGAAACAACAAGTGTTGGAGAGGATGTGGAGAGAAGGGAACTCTCATACACTGCTGGTGGGAGTGCAAACTGGTGCAGCCACTACGGAAAACAGTAGGGAGATTCCTCAAAAAATTAAAGATAGAACTACCATATGATCCAGCTATTCCACCGCTGGGTATTTATCCAAAGAACTTGAAAACACCAATGCGTAAAGATACAAGCACCCCTGTGTTCATTGCAGCGTTATTCACAATAGCCAAGACTTGGAAGCAACCTAAAGTGCCCATCAAGGGACAAATGGATAAGGAAGATGTGGTATATATACACAATGGAATACTACTCAGCCATAAGAAACGATGAAATCCAGCCATTTGTGACAACATGGATGGACATTGAGGGTATTATGCAAAGTGAAATAAGTCAGAGGGAGAAGGTCAAATACTGTATGATCTCACTTATTAAGTAGTAGGTAATAACAACAACAAACAAACACATAGAGACAGAGATTGGATTGGTGGTTACCAGAGGGGAAGCGGGGAGGGAAGAGGGTGAAAGGGATAATTCGGCACATGTGTGTGGTGATGGGTTGTAATTAGTATTTGGGTGGTGAATATGATGTAATCTATGCAGAAATAGAAGTATAATGATGTACACTGAAATTTATACAATGTTATAAACCAATGTTACTGTAATAAACAAAAAATAATAATAATAATAAAGATTATTTTTTGAGCACCTGTGATGCACAGAATAAAGGAAGCAAGTTTTCAAAAATATTCACATGTCCAGCAAAGATTCCTGAGCACCTCTCACGTGCCAGGTGTGCAGTAGACTTTGGAGAAACAAAGAAAATCCTTCCTAATTACTGCCCTCCATCCTGCCAAAGAGACAGACCCACAAAACAATTAAAATACAACATGATACACTGTGGATCATGCAATGGTAGAGCAGGTCTAAATGCAATGAGAACACTCTAAGGGCAACTATATAACCCATTATCCAAACCAGAATGCTTCGAGAGTGAAAGAGGGTGTTATCAATAATTCACACTGGTACCACATGCATAAATAAACTGGGACTGTTCCTGGGAAAACCGGATATATGTCATCCTAGCCACAAGTAATAAAAGTGGGAAGAAAATAATTAGGAGGAGAATGGGGAAAAAAAAAAAAAGACACTGGAATGAAGAGGCTAAGTTGTTAGAGAGGAAAAGGATGAGAGAAATGGGTAAGGCGGAGTATGAAGAAGTAGCTCAAAGGAACAATCAGAACCTTGAAGCTAGAAGGATCTAGAATATAAACCCACTTAATTTCACTGTGGAGAAACTAAGGAGTAGTACAATGTACTAAGCACTATACCCAGCATTTATAAAGCATGATCTTATTTAGTCCTAAAGGAGAGGTATAATTATCCTCAGTTTACAGATGAAGACAGTGAGGCTCAGTGAAGTTAAAAGACAGAGCTGAGATTTAAAACCCTGCTTGTGAATTCCAAACTCGGTACTCACACAATGAGTAGCACAGGCAGAATTAGCACCTAGGACTTCTAACTTTTAGGCCAGTGCTACTTTTACCACACTATTTGGGGTAAGTGAGTTTGCACTGGGTTGAATAGTGTTCTCCCAAAACTCACGTCCACCTGGAAGCTCAGAATGTGACCTTATTTGGTAATAGGGTCTTTGAAAACGTAATCAAGTTAAGATGAGGTCATACTGGATTAGAGTGGCCTCTAAACCAATAACTTGTGTCCTGAAAAGAAGAGGGAAATTTGAATATAGACACAGAAAGAGGAGGATGCCACATGAAGACACAGAGACACACAGGGAAGGACACCATATAAACACGGAGGCAGAGACTGGAGTGATATGTCTACAAGCTAAGGAATGCCAAGGATTGATGGCAACCACCAGAAGCCAGAAAAAGGCAAAGAAGAATTCTTCCCTAAAGCCTTCAGAGGAAGCATGGCCCTGCCAACACCTTGATTTTAGACTTCTGGCCTCCAGAACTATGAGACAATAAACTAGTTTTAAGCCTCCAAGTTTGTGGTACTTTGTTACAGCAGACCTAGTAAACTAATACAAAGCTAGAGAAAGAAACAGTATAAGAGAAAGAAAGAAACAGAGAAAGAGACAGCAGGAAGGGTAGAGATGGAAGAAAGTTTATAGGAAGGTCAGTGGCAAAGAACCAGAGGCTGAGAAATTCTAAGGAAACATAACTGGAGCAAAGGAAAAGGTGATGTCACCAAAACCCCCAAAACCAAAAATAGTTTCTTTGGTTCCATGATGATACCTCCCCTCATCTCCAGCCTCACCGTTCTCACCATTACTCCCTCCTGCCTCTTTTTTTGTGTGTTATTTTTTTTTGGAGGAAGATTGGCCCTGAGCTAACATCTGTTGTCAATCTTCCTCCTTTTTTTCTCCCCAAAGCCCCAGTAGACAGGTGTATGTCACAGTTGCACATCCTTCTAGTTGCTCTTGTGGGATGCCGCCTCAACATGGCTTGATGAGCAGTGCATAGGTCCATGCCCAAGATCCCAACCAGCGAACCCTGGGCTGCCAAAGTGGAGCACACACACCTAACAGCTAAGCCACCAGGCCGGCCCACTCCTGCCTTTAAGATCCCTATAAGATCATTGGTCAGCTCTGCCCAAATAAAAAGAAAAAAGCAATGAACGCTAACAAAGATTTGACATGAGATGCTGATAGGAATAAAACCTACACCTCTGTGAATATCAGCTATAAACAATGAGTCATAGCTTCAACTAGCAAAGTTGATTTTGATAACTTGAGGATGGATATGGTAATCTCTAATCAGAAATAGTAAGAGGGTGTGCAAATATCAAACTAATAAAGGGCTAAATGGAATAATGAAAAACATTAAGTCAATCTAAAACAAAAAGTGAAAAAAAGAAGAAAACAGAGCATAGAATAAAAAGGGAAATAGAAAGCAAAGATTAAAATTTAACCCAAATGTATCAGTAATTACGTTAGATGGAAATGAACTAAATAATCCAATTAAAAACAAATGATTGTATTATTAAATAAAGAGAAAAAAACACACTATATACTGCTTACTAGAGACATATTTAAAATAAAAGGATACAGAAAGACGGGAAGTCAAAAAAAAGAGAGATGTCATGCAAACACCAAAACATATAAAACTGTCTTTGGTTGTGTTTCCTCTGAAGCAGACCTGAGACAAATATGTGAAAACATATAGTTTATTTGGGAAATAATCCCAGAAATCTCCAGTGAGAGAATTGGGAAGGATGAAGGGTGATAAAAGAAAGAAAAGGAAACCAAAAGTGGTGCAGTAGTGATCAAGTTACTCTGTGGGCAACTGGGACTCAATCCCACTAAGGACCTCTGAGAGATGAGATGTAATAGCACAATAGATGATGAAGGTAAGGTACTTATCCTCCAGTTCCCATCTGTCACTAGGGGCTGCTACTGGGGTATCAACTCCCCAGAACTTCTGGCCTGCTTGTCCTACATATGGGCCAAGGTTACCAGAGAAAGCCGTCAGGTGGAGAGTCACAGGCGATTGCAGTCGGAAACCGTTATTGCACACAGAAATGGTGAGAGCCAAGGAAATATGAGGATATCAACAGGATCTAATACATAGTTAAAATAGACTTTAAGGCAAAAAACACCACTAGAGATAAAGAGGGACGCTCTATAAAGATAAATATTTCAATTCAAAAGAAATATATAATAAATTCATATACCCCTAATAACACAACATCAAAACAAAAGGCAAAAAATTGACAAAACTAAAAGGAAAAATAGGGAAATTCGCAATCTTAGCAGAAGATTTTAATCTACTTTTCTCAGTAACAGATAGAAAATGCATATAAAAATATTAGTAGAGATATCGAAGATCTGAACAGCATAATAAAGAAATTCATTTAATTAACAGAGGATAGCTAACAACTTCAGAATACATTCTTCAAGTATAAACAGACATTTATAAAAATTGAAATATAAATATAGTCATAATACAAATATTATATGAAATATAAATAAAGTCATAAGCTAGTCTTAACACATCCCAAAGTTTAATATTATACAGAAAATGTTCTCTGACCACAGTTCGAGTAAACTAGAATTAATACCTGACAGATAACTGAAAATTCCACATACTTGGAAATTTAAAATATACTTCTTAATAACCTACAGATCAATGAAAAAAATTTCATTAGAAATTAGAAAATATTTTGAACTAGTAATAATGAAAGTATGGTATATTAAAAGTTATCAGATGTATTTAAAACTATATATTTAAAGGCAAATTTATAACCTTAAATGTGTATTAGGAAAAAAGAAAGTGTGAAAATCAATGATCATCTCAAGAAAGTAAAAAGAACAGCAAATTAAAGCCAAGGAAAGCAAAAGAAAATAAATAATGGGAACAGTAAGGACAAGAGCAGAAATTGATAAAATAAAGCTTTAATAGAAAGAATCAACAGGTCACGTCTGTGAGACGTCTCAGTGATTTCAGGGCTGCATTTGTCATTTTTCTCCCTCTTTCCCTGCAAGGCCCCTTCACTCCTTGCAGCCCCATCTATGCCCTCCACAAGGCTCAGCACAGACAGAGCCTGCCAGACCACCATGTGGTTTTTTCTTCAGATCCAAAGATTCGTAGATGCTGATTTGGTGCTTATGATGAGCTTTAAAGTAAGAATACGTACTGAGTTTTCCCATTACAGAAGCACACAAATGCACTCAGAGAAGCAACAGAAAAAAATAGTCATCCGCAGTCTCATGTCCAGATGATAACTGTTAAGAGTTTAGTTTGGCGTATTTTCTTGTATGGTTTTTGTTACCGTTTCAGGTAGTTGTACTACATACAAGTGTGTATCCCCTTTTCCTCTGAACATTGAAACGAAAGTATTTTCTTATGTTACCTTAGCTCTTCATGCGCATATTTTATTTATTGGCTGAACAATATTATTGAATAATATTTCCCCTTTTCTGTGTGTATAAATAATAACATAGATGGTCACCTATGTGCATAAACTTCTTCTGACAATATTACCTTCTAAAAGTTTATGGGTAAACTTTTAGAAATACATTGACACGGAAGAAAGCCTCATAGCATCAAATTTCTTCTACATGGTAGAAATTATAAAAAGAACAGAGAAAATGAAAGAACTATTTTTTTAAAACTATTAGAAAATATCTGTGGGGTTAAAAAAAAGGACAAGAAACTTTTTTAATATATACTGACCAAGCTTTCCAAGCGCTAAATAAATTAATGTATCCTTATTCTAGTAGAATTTCTGAATTCCAAGCTTTAAAAAAATAATAATGTTCTTATAGACAAGGAAAAGAAAATCAGAGCAGCATCAGATTTCTAGCATCGGTGTTTCAGGTAAGGCAATATTAGAAAATTGTTCAGTAAATGATATTTAGAAAATTAGCTTTTTGTTTAAAAAATATATACCAAAAAAGAGTTCTAGGTTGGTTAAAAAAATTTTAAGTAGAAAAAGGACAATCTAAAAGATGTTTCCAATATTGAGTGGGGAGAGGGGCTGAGAATGTAAAGAAAACTGAATGATTTGACTACACAAAAATCATAAACTTTACATGGTTAAAAAAAAATCTCACCACACAAGTAACAAAAATAAAAACAAATATTTATAAGATATATAACTAGAAGAAAGTTAATATCCTTAATATATGATAAGATTATATCAATCAATAAAAATTGAAACCCCGTCCCAAATGAAAAACGGACAAAATAGATATACTGACAGTTGAGACAGGGAAATAATTAATAAATATATGAAAAGATATACACAAATAAATGTCCTTTAAAAGATATCTTTAACCATCTGTTCAGTAAGTACCTTTTAAATTGGCATGGCCAGGATAATGTTTATCAAACTTGTAAAAATAGAGATCCCCAGACTCAACTCATTTCAGTTGTCACCTAGCAGGCCAGCTATGAGGCCCAGTGATGTACATGTATGACCACCTAAGGCAGGTGGTCCCTAAACCATATTTTGACAAACACTGGCCTAGAGGTTTTAATAGTGAGGAGAACAGGCCCTCTTGTATGATCTTGGTGAGGTTGTAATCAATTATAACATTTTTGGAGGGCTGTCTATTAATATGTGTTGAAATTTTAAATGTGCATACCTTTTAATCCAGTGTAGTTACTTCCTAGAATTTTACAACAATATTTGTTGAATATTTAAGGAAATTATCTGATAACTGGTCAAAATATTTGTAATATGGTGTTTGTCAAGGCATTATTTATAATAGCACAAACCTAGAAACAACCTAAGTGTCCATTAGAAGAGGATTGTTTATATTAAGTTACATTCATCCAACAGGATGCTAAGCTACCATATAAAGAATGAGGTAAATCTGCATGAATTAACATTGCAGAAATAACCATGATGTGCTCAATATGTGTATGTTGGAATGGGGGAGGCAATATAGAACAATATGTATGGTTTCACTCAAAGTATGCATATATGTTTAAATATACATAAAAGTCTGGAAGGTTATATACAAAACTTAAAAAAATGAAAGAATTGATTATGTAATTGAGACAAGGTGATATTGGCACAAAGACAGACAAATAAAATGATGGAACAGAATACTAAGTCTAGCAGCAGACCCAGACATTTATGAACACCTGATTTGTGAAAAAATGCCCCGCAGAGCAGTTAGAAAAGGATATCCTTTTTAAATAATGCTGGGACAATGGATAGCCATATGGAAAAAACAAATATAACCCCTACCTCACACCACACAGAAAAATCAACTCCTCATAGATTGCAGATCTAAACATGAAAGGCAAAATAAAGTTCCTAGAAGACTATATGAGAATATCTTTATGACCTTGGGAATTAGGAAAGATTCCTTAAATTGGACACAAAAGCAGCAATTAAAAGGAAAAAAGTTAAATTTACAACTTTGAAATCAAGAACTTCTGTTCTATGATAGTTATTAGGAGAATGAAAAGACAAGCTACAGAGTAAAAGATATTTGCAACACATAACCCACAAAGGAATTATATACAGAATATAATATGAAGACTCATACATGATTGAAGTTACCATCACCAGTGATAGGACAAATAGCTATCATCCATTTCTTGATATGATGGACTAAAAAGAACAGGAAAACACTTCTGTGGTATTCCAGCCAAAAATACATAACCTGAATCGAATCACAGAGACAAAATTGAACAAACCCAAATTGACGGCAATTTTACAAAACAATGGCCTATAATTTTTTTTAAAAAAGTCAAGGTCGTGAAAGACAAAGGAAAACTTCAAGCAATTCCAGATTAAAGGTCACAAAAAAAAAGACATGACAACTAAATATAACATGTTATTCTGAATTGATCCTGGACCAGAAAATAAATTATTTTTTGTCTTTTACTATAAATGACACTAGTAAAATAATTGGAGAAATTTGAATAAGGTCTGTTCTTATTACAATAGCACTATATCAATGACTGTATTAATGATTATACATAAAATCCATTGATTTAATATTACACACCTATTTATATAAGATAATGTCATTGTTTTTAGGAAATAGTGAAATATTTAGTGGTAAAGAGACATTACGCCTGAAACTTATTCTCAATTGGTTCAGAAAAATAATAGCATGAGCGTGAAGGAGTGTGGGTGGGTGGGTGTGTGTGTGCGTGTGCGAGAGCACGTACAGATCCACCTTGATCAATTATAGGCTGTTATCCTGAAAACTGGGTAAAAACTAAATTAGTTTCAACCTCAGGGAATGTACTGACCCCTTTTAAAGGAAAAGATTCTCATGGAGCCCAAGAGATACATCCAGAGACTACAGTTTCAGAAACACTGACTTAAGAAACTGAAGTCTTTATAATTAGGAAAATAATTTTGTCATCAAAATAAAATTTCTTTTAAACAGAACATACTCATGGACTCCATTTAAGAAACACTAAACTAGGTAATATCTTGAAATCCCTTTATTTCAATACCAATAAAAACACCTGTGCCTGGCACTTTATATATACCAACTCAATCACCACGTAAGGTGAACATCATTATCCCCACTTTAAGATAGGAGAAAAACATTGTTTTTTTCCATGCTCCTTTCTATGATTCATTGAAACTTTTAAGTATAAAGGGTATTTACTTATTTCACATGTTCAGCAATGCTCTAGAGAATTGGGAGTCTATAGGAAAAAAAGCCATGAAATCATTCTTGGACTGAAAGAACATATCATCTGAGGAAGAATTAAGAACAATATCCGGGCCGGCTCCGTGGCTTGGCGGTTAAGTGCGCGCGCTCTGATGCTGGCGGCCCGGGTTCGGATCCCGGGAGCGCCCCGGGGCACCACTTCTCCGTCCAACGTGAGGCCGAGTCCCACGTACAGCAACTAGAAGGATGTGAACCTATGACATACAACTATCTACTGGGGCTTTGGGGGGAAAAAAAAAAAAAAAAAAAGAACAATATCCAAGAGAAAAGAATCAAGTATTTAGGTAAATACTAAAGTATATGTTATAAACTACTAGCGTGGTACAAGTTTAGATTTTTCCAAATTCTGAGGCACTGATAAAGTGATCCCAGGTGGTAGGTGAGACGGGGCTAAACCCGTTTTAGGGCAGTTTCCTAAGCCGAGGCACAAAGGTTTCCTTCACACTGTTCTTTAATCTAAGAAGACAACTTTGAAATGCAACAGTTCCGAGTCTGAGACACAATTGGCTGCCTTGCCTTAGACTTAAGTGCCAATCCCCATCGCTTCAAGTACCTTTCAAGGAGAAGAGCATCTCACATATATGCCTCTGGTTCCAGATGGCCTAGGTTCAATTTCAGACACAGCCGCTTACCAGCTATGTCACCTAGAGTCAAGTCACGTCCTCTCTAAACCTTAGTTTCTTTGCCAATACAACAGAGGTGCTGACAACTACTTCATAGAGATTTTTGTGAAGGTTGAATGATTTTACACATAAAGCTTTTAACCCAGTAGAGGGCCCATTAAACTCTCAATAAATGTTGTTGTTATTCCCAGTCAGAGGACCTTCCCAGGTTTATTAAGAAAGCTGTTGCATAAGAAGCCCAGAGGCTCCCAAGTTCTGCATTCAGAGACTTCGCTGGGATGAGGAAACTCAAATAAATGGCCTTTGGCCTTGAGATTTGGAGCCCTGTGCACCCTGGATTTGGAGATCAGGCTGCTGTGGCTGTGTCAGGACTCAGGGAAGGAAAGGCAGAATGACCAGGGCCCCGCTCTCGGAAGACCCGCAGCAGACCCACCCACAGCACTTAAACACACCCAATGCCGGCACAAACACCAACATAAAGTAATAAGGTGGCTTTGATTGCCTTGAGGTGCTGCCCCTCCTTATCTTTGCTACATGCCCTTCAGCTGCAAGGCATTTTTTAAGAATTCAGTGTCCTCTGATGTTTTCCTCTGCCCTACTGTTTTATTGCCCTGTCCACTCTACTTGATTTCATCTGGTGAAACAAAGTACGAGACTAAAAGGCCGTCAAGGATTGTTTATCCCATCGATTCCCTTGATTTGTGTGTGTGTGTGTGTGTGTGTGTGTGTGAGGAAGATCAGCCCTGAGCTAACATCCGTGCTAATCCTCCACTTTTTGCTGAGGAAGACTGGCCCTGAGCTAACGTGTATTGCCAATCCTCCTCCTTTTTTTCCCTCTTACTCCCCAAAGCCCCAGTAGATAGTTGTATGTCATAGTTGCACATCATTCCAGTTGCTGTATGTGGGACGCCGCCTCACCATGGCCGGACAAGCAGTGCATCAGTGCGTGCCCAGGATCCGAACCCGGGCCACCAGTAGCGGAGCGCCGCACTTAACCATTAAGCCACGGTGCCAGCCCTCTCCCTTGATTTTTATATATGTGGGAATCAAATCTCAGACAGGCCAAGTGGTTTGGCCCAAAGCCTGGCAGAAAGGGGTCTAGAATCCATTTCCCAGGTCTTTACTCTTCCCTCTACTGCCTGCTTCCTCTCCAGTAGCACTGGCCTCTGAATTATTTCATCTTCTACAGAGAATGGAATTCCTTCTTAATAAATACCTTTGAACCATGATGTCTTAGATTCCTACAGCTGCTGTAACAAATTGCTATCAACTTGGTGCCTTAAAGCAACACAAATTTATTCTCTTACAGTTCTGGAGGCCAGAAGCCTGAAATCAACTTCACTAGGACAAAATCAAGGTGTCAGTAGGGCCATGCTCCTTCTAAAGGCTCTAGGGGAGAATCCTTCTTCTTGCCTTTTCCGGTTTTTAGTAGCCACCTGTATTCCTTGGCTTGTGGCCTCTTCTTGCACCTTCAAAGGCAATAGCGTAGCATCTTCTCAAATTGTGGCTTACATGAAAACACTCAAATGCAAACCAAAAAAGTTGGGGATTAAGGAAGTTGTCAGAAAAAACCTAATACCTGGAGTATAATGAAATTATTATAAAATATCTTTTATTTTATTTGGATCTTAGTTCAATAAACCAACTGAAAAAATACATTTTTTAGACAATACGAGACATTTGAATGTCGACTGGATATCAGAGAATACCAAGGAATTCTTGTTAATACCACTGGGTGTGATAATAAAATTGTAGTTATGTGAGAAAACGTTTCTATTTTAAAAGGTCCCTAATGAAGTATGTGGGGCGAAATGACACAAGGTCTGGAATTAGCTTTAAGATTCTTCGGCAAAAAAGGTGGGTTTACTAATAAGGCAAAGATGGAAAAATCTTCCTAATTATTGAACATGGTGATAGGAATGTGTGTGGGGGTTCATAATACCATTATCTCTATTGTTGTGTATATTTGAAATTCTTCAAGGGAAAATTACAAATATATAGCCTTCGTTTCAGAATATAAACTGCCTGTCCCAATCCCCAAGGCTCAGCATCCGACCAGCTGCCCTGTAGGGACCATCAGCGAACTGGAAATAAGGAAACGCGCCTGGTAGAAATAAAGGGGAGTGGGGAAGCAGTGATGGTGAGCCTGCGTGTTAGTGGCTGATCAGCTGGCTCCTTAGTAAACATTACAAAGGACATCTCAGCGTTCTGACAAGAAAACCCCATGGGAACATGTTTGTGTTTGGGTGTTGGTTGTGTTTCTGTTTCTCAAACCCCTTTCTCCTTGTTTCTTCACAGGATTATGATACCTGACATAAGGCTCCTCTCCCCAGTGAGGCTGAAATATGAAGGAAAGAGCAAAACCATCAGCCAGCCCACCTGCTTCCAGGCCCTTTCCCATAATGCTTCCAGGGTGAGCCTTGTAGCTTCTCAGTCTATGCCGGATAAAGTCCACACATCCTGACAAGACACACAAGACCCTTCATGATCTGGCCTCTCCTAAAGCTGAGGATCAGTTAGGTCTAAGAAGAAAATTAAGCTCCCCAGAAATAAAGGATAAAGATACAGGGATTGTGTGTTTGAATACCAATCCAACAAAGAATTACGTAACAAGCAGAAATTGAGAGTTAGGCTTCAGGTATTAGGGTAGCAATAAAATTCAGTTTGGTGTTCTTAACAGACCCAGACCATTCCAAGAAAGTACTAAGCATTTAATTACAAATTCACACTCTGACTTGAAAGGTCATTGATAAGGTGATTGGCATGACGTTAAAAAAAAATATTAAAAAAAATATATATATATATTACCTAACTATGGTGGAAATCCTTCCTTTCTAAACCAAAAATCAAAGTCTCTAGTCTTACAACAGGACAAAACGATCTGAAGTTGCAAGTGGCCTGGAAACTTCAGGACACGTGGATACCATAGCAAATAGTTTCTCTTCATCAATGAAACAAAACCATACAAACAGATATTTTCAGTGGAAAGGGAAAGGTCTACCAGATTGCAAAATTAGATCTCCTTGCTTGCAAAAATTGCTAAGCCGCTCACAACCCATCCACCCATCCACCATCAATCCACCACCTCATGACAAGCTTCCTGTTCTTGAAGGTTAATTGGATTTGGGAGATAAAAGCATAAGCAATAAATAAATATATACAAAGGGCCACGTAAATCCAAATTGTTTATTTAAAATGATTACCCAACTGTCACTTAATTCCAAGTATTTGGCTTACTCCTGGAGCTCCTCTTTGGTTGGCAACCACTGTGTCTCCTGTGTTTCCAGTTTGTCTCTTCTTGCTGGAAGTAAATTGGTGTGAAGTTGAGATTTTATTCAGTGACCTGGATTGTTCTCTCTCTTCTCTGAACAACGATGGACTTAGTATCTGCCACCTTTTCAATTAGAAATGATTATACACTGATCTCAATTATTCTCTATTTCCCTTAAGACTTTTCTTTACCAAAAAAAGGTAGGGAAAATCTTCATGACATTGGATTTGCAATGATTTCTTGGATATGACACGAAAAACACAGACAACAAAAGAAAATATAGATAAATTGGACTTCATCAAAATTAAAAACTTTTGTGCATCAAAGAACACTATCAAAAGAGTGAAAAGATGGGGCCAGCCCTGTGGCATAGCGGTTAAGTGCGCACGCTCCACTGCTGGTGGCCCAGGTTCAGGTCCTGGGCGTGCACCTATGCACCACTTGTCAGGCCATGCTGTGGTGGCGTCCCATATAAAGTGGAGGAAGATGGGCACAAATGTTAGCTCAGGGCCAGTCTTCCTCAAGAAAAAGAGGAGGATTGGCATAGATGTTAACTCAGGGCTGCTCTTCCTCACAAAAAAATAAATAAATAAAAATGAATAAATAAAAGCGTGAAAAGATAACCCAGAAAATGGGATAAAATATTTCCAAGTCTTTTATCTGATAAGAGACTAACACCCAGATTATCTAAAGAACACCTTCAACTCTACAATGAAAATACAAACATCCCAATTCAAAAATGGGCAAAGAGGGGCCGACCCCGTGGCTTAGCGGTTGGGTGCGAGCACTCCACTGCTGGCAGCCCGGGTTTGGATCCCAGGCACGCACCCACGCACCGCTTCTCCGGCCGTGCTTAGGCCGCGTCCCACATACAGCAACTAGAAGGATGTGCAACTATGACACATAGTTGGAAAATAAATAAATAAATAAAATATAAAAAAAAATAGGCAAAGAACTTGAATAGACATTTCTCCAAAGAAGATATACAAATGTTCACTAAGCACATGAAAAGATGTCAACATCGCTAATCATTAGGGAAATGAATGCACATCAAAACCACAATGAGATACCACTTCACATCCATTAGGATGGCTATTATAAAAGAAATGAAAAATAACAAGTGCTGGTGAGGATATGGAAATCTTGTGCATTGCTAGTGGGAATGTAAAATCGTGCAGCCACTGTGGAAAACAGTTGGCAGTTCCCCAAAAAGTTAAAAATAGAATTACCATATGATCCAGCATTTGGGTATTTAGGTAAATACCCAAAAGAATTGAAAGCAGGGGCTCAAACAGATACTTGCACACCGAGGTTCATAGCAACATTATTCACAATAGCCAAAAGGTGAAACAACCCAAATGTCCATCAACAGATGAATAGATAAACAAAATGTGGTGTATACATACAAAGGAATATTACTCAGCCCTAAAAATGAAGGAAATTCTGTCACATGCTACAACGTGGATGACCCTTGAGGACATGGTGCTAAGTGAAGTAAACCAATCACAAAATGACAGATACTGTACAATTTCACTTACATAAGGTACACAGAGTAGTCAAATTCATAGAGACAGAAAGTAAAATGGTGGTTACCATGGTCTAGAGGAGGGGGAAATGGGGAGTTATTATTTAATGGATACAGAGTTTCAGTTTGAGAAGATGAAATATTTCTGGAGATGGATGGCTGTGATGGTTGTACCACACTATGAATGTATTTAATGCCACTGAATGGTACACTTAAAAATGGTTAAAATTTTTATGTTATGGTATTAAAAATGGTCATTTTTATGTTATGTACATTTTACCATAATAAAAATAATACTAAAAACAAATTTCTTAAGGACCTGACCATTGTGCAACATCTCTGGTGTCCTACATGACTTCTCGGGACTATCTTCACAGCTGCCCCACTAGCACTAGACAGATGAGCAGTTAGAGATGCTCTTCAGCAGTAGAACCTGAGTACATTTAATTGTTCACTTTTACAGTCAAGGTCTCAGGCCTGGCCATCTTTGGGTGGGGGCAGGTGACAATGAAGACATCAAAGATATATGGATCAGAGACTGTCTTAGTCAGCTCAGGCTACTATAACAAAATATCATAGTCTGGGTGGCTTAAACAATAGACATTTATTTCTCACAGTTCTAGAAGCTGGAAAATCCAAGATCAAGGTGCCAGCAGATTCGCTTCCTGGTGAGAGCCTGCTTCTTGATTTGCAGGTGGCCACCTTCTCAATGTGTCCTCACATGGTGGAGAGAGAGAGAGAGATCTCTGGTATCTCTTCCTCTTCTTATAAGGACGTTAATGCCATCACAGAGGTCCCACCTTCAAGACTTCATCTAAACCTAATTACCTCCCAAAGGCCCCATCTCTAAATACCATCCCATTGGGGGTTAGAACTTCAACATATGAACTTGGAGGGAGAACACAAACATTCAGTCCATGAAAGAGACCTAAATCAAGAAGCTTGGCTGGGAAAAACTGATGCCAAGCATGTAATTTTATTATATTTGGATATATGGAAGTAAAAGTCTATGTTTTTCAGGTTTCATTTGTCTAGCATAATGAAAAAAAAAAGTCAAACTTCCCCTCAGTGTTCTTCAGATGGAATGATTCCAGTTTCTTTAACTTGACCTATGGGTCAACCTGAAATAAAAACAAAAGCATTGGCAAGATACCCAAGGGACTTGAGGTCAAATCTCAACTCTACCACATAAGAGGCATATGATCTTGGCAACTTATTCCATCTCTTTGGATCTCAATTTTGTCATCTATAAAATGACAGCTTGCTAGAGGCAGTGTAGCATAGTTCTAGAAGCAGCCTGCCTAGAAACAAATACTGGCTTTTCAACCTACTAGCTGTGGGTCCTCAGGCAACCTCCTTACTTTCTCTGTGCCTTGGTTTCCTAAGCTGAAAGATAGGGATAATAATAATATCAAACTAATGTGTTTAATGACAATTAAATGGAACTATACCCAGTACATATAAGAGCTGAATAAAAATTAACTTTTACCATCATTATATGTGTTCAATTTCCTCTTTTAAAAAATAACCCCAGACATTTCAAAAATATTCCCTTCCATAATGCTTGCTACCAGAGGCGACTGAATCTTTTAAATATAAACAACACACCAGTTTTGCCTTCAATGGTGGGATCTATTTAATGTAAAATGTAAACGTTTAATGTAAATTCTTTTAATAGAAACTTTAAAGAAGTTTAAAGTTTAAATGATTTTCCGTGGAGCTGATTACCCAGAAATCCTTAGAGCATTCCTGCTGCCAAGTAGAACAAAATATAAGCTTTTAAAACAGGTAACTTAAATGCCTTAATTCTTTGGAGGGTTCCTTTCAGTTAATTTCCAAGCTCCAATAATAAAGAGATAGTGCTTCAAGAAAGAATAGAGAAGCCACATGACTATTATCTGTCCACGTGTTTGTCCAAGTAGGATTTGATGTCTGAGATACAGCACTACAGGCCTGACTGGTTCTATTGTTTGGAATAAAGTGATGAGGAACAGAAGCCAATGCCCCAGGACGCCAAGAAGTGAGCAAGGAAGGGAAGCTCTATTTTCAGGTTTTCTTCTCTTCTCTCTGCTCTGCAACCCTACCCCTGTCCCTATTCCTGCCATGGTTTCCAAAATCTCAATAAAAGCTTAGGTGAAATAAAAGAAAGAACTAAAATTACACGTAAATTAGATAAGTTGTTCTTCATTCTTGATATGTTCCTTCAGTTGGCAAATCACAACAGCTGACCTGGGTCCACTAATAGATCCAGGGGTTTCTATTTGTGGCCACAAAGCAGCATAAATGGCAAATGCACCAATTTGGTCAGGTTCGTTAGGCTGCTTTGGGTACAGATATACCCTAAGATATATCTAAGAAGCACAGAAACAATGCTTTGGGGAAAATCTCAAAGATTACTATTTAGTTGACAGATTGTTGTTAAATCCCCTACTCTGTTGAGGAGGTCTCTCAATATGGCATTAACTCAGAACTGGTTCCAACTTAGATTACTGCATCTGTATCTTGAAAATGAGAAGTTCAAGTCTCAAGTTGAAAGAATATAGGTTAGGTGTCTATAGTCACGTCTTTAGCTTCTCATTTCAATTGACATTTCATTCACTCACGACATGATCCACTCTCACCAGATCTTTTGCTTCCAGCATAACTTAGACAAAATCACTCACTAACAATTAGAGTCAACGACACAGGAGGAAGTGGGGACTCCAGAGCTCGAAGCCAATGATTCACCAACGTAAGTGGTCACACTTAAGTCCTTGTTAAATTTTCTCATGATTTATCCCACACAGAGTTACAAGGAACCAATGAAAACACTTTTGGCAAACTTTGAAATTTTAAGTTACTGAAAGGTCACTTGATCTTGTGGTTTAGGAAAGGAATGAAATGGGAGTGTGGAGCCATGTAAATATTATCTGACCCTAGCTCATTGGCAAAATCAATCAACTCCGACTGACTCGTATTAGACCCACAAGATTTAACAATAGTATCAGAGTCAGGAGTTTCTAAAAAGTCAGTTAACTGACTTAAAATGCTGAGTAGACTAAGCTCTCATCCTCTGTTACACTGTGCCCTTCTGCAATGCCCTCTTAATATCACATTTTTCAGATATCTGCTCTGATTACCCCAGCTAAAACTGATTCATTCCCTCCTAATCAGAACTCATAACAATTTATTAGAAACACTAATATTGCCCTTTTCTTCCTTTATTTTATAGTTATTTGTTTCTTTTCCTTGAGAGCAGGAGCCATGTCTTACTTTTTTCTAATTTTTCATAATACCTTATGCATAGTAGCACCCAAAATATTAATTGAATGAATGGCTTCAATTTTCTGGTCATGTACTATTACGTGGGAATATCTCTAAATGTCCTAACGGAGGGAAAGGATTAACAAGAATCCAAATTTCTCTTAAATTTTTTTTTTTTTTTTTGGTGAGGAAGATTAGCTCTGGGCTAAAATCTGTTGCAAATCCTCCTCTTTTTGCTGAGGAAGATTGGCCCTGGGCTAACATCCATGCCCATCTTCCTCTACTTTATATGGGTTGCCACCACAGCATGGCTTGATAAGCAGTGTGTAGGTCCATGCCCGGGATCCAAACCTGTGAACCCCGGGCCACTGAAGCAGACTGCGTGAACTTAACCACTACACCACCGTGCCGGCCCCTTAAATTTTATTTTTAATACACTTGCCTTCCTACTTATATTGTAATTAGGCTAACTATCAAAAAGCTCGATTTCCCAGAGTACACAGCTGTCAGAAGGAGGGAGATATAGCAGAAGAATGCTGAATTAGTGACAAGAAGAAATCATTTTGGACTTAAAACTCTTCCTTAGCTAGTGTAGGTCATGTTCCCTGGGGAAAAGACTACGATGGAGATTTGCATCAGGATTTTATTGGTCTCAGGAATATCTGTAAGGGGGTGAAGAATGAAGGATTGGACAGAAGGCGAGATTGAACTGTGATACAGAAACAACAGTGGTCTCACCAAATGCCATGGGAGTTCACCTGTTAGAATGACTATTATCAAAAAGTGGAAAGATAACAAGTGCTGGCGTGGATGTGGAGAAAAAGGAACCCTCGTACACTATTAGTGGGAATGTAAATTGGTACAGCCGTTATGGAAAACAGTATGAATGTTCCTCAAAAAATTAAAAGTAGAACTACTTTATGATCCAGCAATCTGGATATATATCCAACGGAAACGAAATCAGTGTCTCAAGGAGATATCTGCTCTCCCATGTTCATTGCAGCATTATTCACAATAGCCAAGATATGGAAACAATCTAAATGTCCATTGACAGATGGATAAAACAAAAGTAAAGTACATATACAAAATGGAATATTATTCAGCCTTTAAAAAGAACGAAATCCTGACATTTACAACAACATGGATGAACCTGGAGGACCTTATGCTAAATGAAATAAGCTGACAGAAAGACAAATACTGCATGATCTCACATATATGTGGAATCTATAGAAGTAGAGAGTAGAATGGTGGTTGCCAGGGACTCGGGAGAGGGAAATGGAAAGATGTTGGTCAAAGGATACAAAGTTTCAGTTATGCAAGACGAATAAGTTCTGAAGATCTAATGTACGGCAATATGAACGTAGTTAACAACACTGTGCTGCATACCTGAAATTTGCTAAGAGGGTAGATCTTAACAATTCTCACCATGAAAAAGAAAAAGAAAGAAAATGGTAACTATGTGAGGTGATGGATATGTTAATTAGCTTGATTGTGGCAATTATTTCACAGTGTACACACATATCAAAACATCATCACACACCTTAAATATACAATTTTTATTTGTCAATTATACCTCAATAAAGTTGGGGGATCATGGTGCTATTACATAGGATTTCATGTGGAAAGTGCTTAGCAGAATGCTTCATGTATTCATATATTCAAATAATCATTAAATACCAAATAGTAACAGTATATTTGAAGATAGATATTGAAAATTTGAAGAACTATGTTCAACCTTTAGTGAAATATGTTCTGTGGAAGAGATCCAAGAAAGCCATCTTTTGAAAGCTTAGGTTATAAAATATTCGGGAGCCCACAATATTGTGAAACAACCTCAGCCCCAATTGTCCTAGTGCAGCATAGTCTTAAATCATGCTTTCAAACTTTTTAGTTCACAATCCCTCTAAAAGATTTTTTTTAACTATGTATCTCTTTACATATTTAAGTTTACATTTTTTTTTTTTTTTGGTGCGAAAGATTAGCCCTGAGCTAACCTCCGTTGACAATCCTCCTCTTTTTCCTGAGGAAGATTGGCCCTGAACTAACATCCGTGCCCATCTTCCTTTATTTTATATGTGGGACGCCTGCCACAGCATGGCTTGATAAGTGGTGCATATGTCCGCGCCCAGGATCCAAACCTGCGAACCCCAGGCCACCAAAGTGGAGCACACAAACTTAACCACTACATCACCAGGCTGGCCCCTAAATTTAGTTTTTTATTATAGGTTTTTAAATTTTATTTCTTATTGTTAGAAAGAGAAATTTATACATTTCATGAAATAAAATAAATAAGGTCTGACTAATTGAAATAAATATTTCATAATATGATTTGGTGAAATAGGTTTTGACTCTCTTATTGAATAAAGTGCAGCAGCTCTGTAAACACCTATCAGAAACAGCCATTGCCCCTGTAAAAATTAAATTTGGCTTCCTGGCTCTGCAAGACTGTGTTGGAAATTTAGTATGATACTTTTGACTAGTTCTACATACTTTTTAAAGAAAGCCTCATACTCTTCTCTCTCCTGATGGGCTTTATCACTAAACTATCATTTAGTGGGAGAACTATTACTCTTGAATCTTGGTGGCCTTTCTAGAGACATCAAAAGGAAGATGTCGGAAATTAAGCTGTCCCGAAGTTGACTCTTCAATTTCTCAAGATTTTCCCATCTATTTTGACTTCCTGTGTTTAATTCAGCCCACCACTGAGAGCCCTCTTCTTTCACGGAACTTCTTTCAATTCTTGGGAAAGTGGAAGGATGATAATTTCCCACATAGTCAATGAACAGTAAGCAATATCAGTGTATTTATAGCCTATTTTAACAGAAGAGAGAGGAAAAAACAGAGAAAGATGGAGATTTTTTTAAGTGCTGTAACTGCTCCATAAGATCACTGGGTCTTGGGTTGTAGAGGAAATATTGACAGAATCTGAAACTTAATTGATTGTTATCAAAAGATTATGTACACAACTTAAAAACTGTTAGGCAAAATTCACACCCACCAATTCTCCTTAACCAATATCCCGGAAAGAGCTGAAATTTACCTTTGCATTATCAGTGAAGAAAGGTCACAGAACTCTTGAGCTAGAAGCATATTGAAAATCTCTAGTTCACTACTTCATTTTCAGATGCCAAGAAAATGTGTAAATACGAAAAGTGTTTTTTAATGTATCTTTTAAAATCCATTATTATTGTATTATCATTGTAAATAAATGAAAACAAATGATATATAGTGCAGAAAGTAAGCGGGAAATAGCAGAAAAATCTCTTCCGATGCACCCTTCCTGCTGAGGTGGAAATTAAGAATATTTTTTTCCACAGCCAGGTTGCAAAGTGCTAGTACAGCAGAAACTCTTTGTTATAAAAATGCTAGACACAGTATTTACCATAAAAGGTTAACTGTGATGTGTTAGGATTTTGTTGTCCAATTAGATGAAATCAGTACATTCTAGGAAGTCTGTGAGTAGTTTAATTAGTTTTGAGCCCAAGTCAATGAAGCCAATAAATTTAATGCCCATAGTGTTCAGCTGCATAGGCACTGTTCCACAGCTAAAGCCTGCTCCCCAACCGTGACCAGTCTTTTCAAGAATGTGTATTAGGGTCAGGAAATAACTCAGTGAGCAAGTACAGGTCATCCAGCAGAAACTCACTCACCGTGGCTGGAAAAGCGGCTCACAGCACATACACTGCTAATGGAGGGACAC
The DNA here is from genome assembly GCF_057802395.1 of Ceratotherium simum simum. Lineage (NCBI taxonomy): Eukaryota > Metazoa > Chordata > Mammalia > Perissodactyla > Rhinocerotidae > Ceratotherium > Ceratotherium simum. The sequence continues at coordinate 6,447,041 of NC_141914.1, read as the reverse complement.
ACTAAATGACAGAATAGCAGAATAGTAGGCTTAGAAGAGACCTTTGAGATCATCGAGTAGGAGCCTTCAATTGACACATAACAAAGCTTAAATCAGAGAAGTTAAATAATTTGTCCCAGGTGAGTGGCAGAGCTTAAAATAAAACTTCTGATCATTCTGTCATGTTCTTCAACTGTAAAATAAGTGTTATTTATTTATATATTTCCTGGCCTACTCACCTCACTGGGTAGTTGTGAAGTTTAAAATGAAGTAATTTAGATGAATGCACTATTTTAAAGTTATCTAAACATTGCAGTGAAAGGTAAGGCAGTATTATTTGAGAAGTAGCATGGTATCTTATAAAGAGAACCTGAATTTAAGTCCTAGTTTAACCATTTATGGGATGATTAGCCAAGTCCCTTCATATCTTTGAGCCTGAGCTTCATCTTCCAAAAGAAGAGAAAGTGATGAACTACTCTGCCAACCTTATGTGGTTGCAGGGATCAAATAAGGTAGATAGTGCACGGTAGAGGTCACAGTAAACTGTAAAGTGCTATGGCAGTGAAACTCAAACATGATGAATATTCCATGTGGCCCAGTTTATGCAGAGTATTACAAAGAAACAGCAGTCCAGCAAAAACTACACACCTCTACACACACATGCACATGTGCACGCACACTTGTTATTGTCTGGTTGTTGCTTTTTTTTTAATTCTGTTTTAGCTATCCTAGTGGATGAGAAGTGGTATCTCATTGTGGTTTTGATTTGCATTTCCCTGATGACTAATGATATTGAACAACTTTTCATGTGCTTATTGACCATTTGCACATCATTTGGAGAAATGTCTATTCAATTCCATTCCTCATTTTTAGTTGGATTATTTGTCTTTTTATTGTTAGTTGTGAAAGTACTTTTTATATACCGAATACAAATTCCTTACCAGAGATGTATTTGCAAATACATTCTCCCATTCCATTGGTTGTCTTTTTACTTTCTTGATGGTGTCATTGGAAGCATCAAGTTCTTAATTTTGATAAAGTCCCATTTAGGGCCGGCCCAGTGGCTTAGCGGTTAAGTGCGTGAGCTCCACTACTGGCGGCCCGGGGTTCGGATCCCGGGCTCGCACCGACGCACCACTTCTCTGGCCATGCTGAGGCCGCGTCCTACACACAGCGACTAGAAGGATGTGCAACTATGACATACAACTATCTACTGGGGCTTTGGGGAAAAAAAAGGAAGAAGATTGGCAACAGATGTTAGCTCAGAGCCAGTTTTCCTCAGCAAAAAGTGGAGGATTAGCACAGATGTTAGCTCATGGCTGACATTCCTCACAAAAAAAAAAAAAAAGTCCCATTTATTTGGTTCTTTTCTTCTGTAGCTTGTGCTTTTAGTGTCTTCTTTTCTAGTTTTGCACTCGTTCAATTATATATACACAATACAGAGAGGTTTAAAACTAGTTCAGGGATTTGCAGAGTCACACAGATAATTAGGGGCCAAGTTAGGATTTGAAACCTGGTCTGTCTGATCCCAGAGCCAAAGTTTTTAACTGGTACACTATATTTCTTTGTCTTAAACAACTACTGACTGTGAAAGAGAAAAACGAATAGAAAAAATATATATTGCTCGATTAGTAACTGGAAAATATTGATTCAATCATTTACTATTCTTTATATTGCTGCTAAGGAAAGAATAGAAAAGGTAGAACCACAAAGCATACTAGAGTCATAGTAATGTTAGGAATCATGAATAACAGCATTCATTGCAGTATAAGAATTAACAAACTTTTATATATAGACTGCTTAGTTAATAACAAGGTGGCATTTATATAAGTTCAAAAACAGCCAAAACTAATTGATGTTTATAAAAGTTGAAAGAGTGTTTAGGGCCGGCTCCGTGGCTTAGCGGTTAAGTGTGCGCGCTCTGATGCTGGCGGCCCGGGTTCGGATCCCGGGAGTGCCCCGAGGCACCACTTCTCCGTCCAACGTGAGGCCGAGTCCCACGTACAGCAACTAGAAGGATGTGAACCTATGACATACAACTATCTACTGGGGCTTTGGGGGGAAAAAACTGAATAAATAAAATCTTTAAAAAAAAAAAAAAAAAAAAAAAGAAAGAGTGTTTACTTTCAGGTTATTGGCTGGGAAGGGGCATGCGTGGAGCAATTCAGATGCTGGGAAAACACATTTTTTGTCCTGGTTTGTGTTCTCTTCGTGATAATTCATCAAGCTGTGTAGTCATGACTTGTGTTTTCCCCTGCATGTTTGTTATACCTCAATTAAAATATTACTTAAAAAATAAGAAAATTAGGGGGCGGCTGGGTGGCACTGTGGTTAAGTTCATGCGCTCTGCTTTGGTGGCCCGGGGTTCACAGGTTCAGATCCCAGGAGCGGACCTACCCACTGCTCATCAAGCCATGCTGTGGCAGCGTCCCATGTATAAAATGGAGGAAGATGGGCACAGATTTACCTCATGGCCAATCTCCCTCACCAAAAAAATAAATAAATAATAAAAAAAAAATTTTAAAACTAGTCCAGGGACCAGGGACTACCTGCTCCAAAGCTATCCTAGCCACACTGGATCTTGGCTGGACATAGGAGACAGACCAGAACTCTGCACCTTGTGAATTCATTGATTTCTGTGCTCTCCCACCATCCCACTCCTCCAATCCCAGCATACGCCACCCTTAGTTTTTGCCAGAGTTCCTTTTGGAAGATTCCAACATATTGCAAGTGAACTAAAAGGAAAAAGGATACCTCTCTGCCAAGATATGTTTGGAAATCCGTATGTTCTCGATGATCAGATGTCTTTGTGGTACACCTTCAACTAAAAAGTTAAGAAGGGCCAGCATAGAAAATATGGGTCCAGAAGGGGCAGAACTGGGTAGAATCATGACTGCTCTCCTCCTCTTGCATGGGCATCAGATTGCAAGAAGAAATGATGGCTAAAAGCCTGAGAGAGGAGTCAGAAAAGTACCAAGGGTAAATACAAGAACCCAAAAAGACATGGTGGTCTACGCTCATCTTGCAAAGGAGCAGATTGTTCTCCACAGCTCAGAGGGTATTCACGGGTATTAGCAGCCCGGACCTCGTTTTCAAAGTAGCTGCAGGTTAGCACTGCACCAGCCTGAAGGGAGATTGGGGTCAGCTTAGAATTCTGACTGCAACAAAACGCAACTAGACTACACTAGAAAGCTTTAGTCCCAATTCCCTAATAATAGAAAAGAATATTTGATTGGCCCAGGCTTGTCAAGTTACCACCTCTGCTCCAATCAAAATGGCCAACATCACAGAGTACAAACACGGCTCCTACAGTAAGGAAAGCTGAAAACACTCCTAAGATGAGAACAGCATATGGGAGTGTCACTCTACCTGGCGGGAAGACTGGTGAAGTGTGTCAGGTTACATAATCTCGAGGCAAGTCCACAGTCTTTACAGTTGATAATATTTTTAATGAGTCTGTCCTGTTAAGAATCAGTGGGGCTTTTCTAACTTTTGCCTACACACAGACACTCACACACACACATGCAATAATTCCCATAGATTAAACTACCACTGCAATTATGAGATTAAAATACTTCATTTTACAAATATATATCTGTGTTTAGTTCTTTCTCTAAACACAGTGAATTCTCCCATAACACAAAATAACCCCAAATTCTGAGGTTTTGTGTGTTGTAAAGTTATACTACACTTAACTTTTTCAAGTGAATAGTTTCAAATTGTCTTTTCAACTGGGAGCATGGATCAGCGGTTAAAAACAGGAAGTTTGATGAGTAACCTTGAAACCAGTGAAAATACAGAAGATACTGAGGGAAATTCAGAAAAACCTGAAATTGTCCACAGATGTGACAGTTATGGAGTAGTTCCTAAGATTTCCCACATGAACCTGGTAGTGGGAAGCATGATTGCAATATCCTGTCAAACAAGCAGTAAATCAACAGAAGGCAATCATAGGCTGTTCTCACATGCGAGTTTAAAGTGTTTTCCTCAGTATTTCGGAGATTTGATAAAGTTTTGTGACCTTTGTTCAAGAAATCCTGGAATAATAATTGTCCAAGACCATGAGGCTAGCAGAATTCTTTAAAAACCAGTTATGCAAATTTTAAGGAAGAACACCAGAATTCAATGAAAAAACACAATCAAAAATGCTAAATAGAAATTGCTTCAGGTTTCCCTCAAAGGCAATTTTAGAACCCCCTTAGATAGCAAAGCCTCTTTACAAGCAGAAACTAAGCGAAACAGAGGAAGCCAAGCAAAAAGTTGCATGTCACATAACTCATTTTTATGGCTCGAAAAACATAAACAACTGTTTGGGAAGATGAAGTTAATCAGACATTTTTTAACCTGCATTTGAATTAAAACATCAATATTAATAATTTGGCCATTTCCTTGGTCTTTGCTTGCTATATATGTGATGGTACTTTTGATAGTAAAATGATGGGTAAATAAATTTTTTTACACATAGTTGTAAGCTCTCTTAACTAGAAGAAAGGCCTGGTCAGAGAACACATTTTCCTCGTCAGGGATAAACTGCTATTTTTCAGCTTAAAGAACTTTTTAAAAGCATAGTTAATTTAGCTGATCAAAGACTTTCTTGGAATACAGCAAGTTCTCACGGAGGATTTAAGGCTGTGAAACAAATGGCTTCCAGAGGAGGAAGATACGGCTATTATCTTGTCTTAGCCAAGGCAAGCCTACTTGTCCCAATGTTATCGAGTGATCTGGGAAACCAAGGCATTTTCTGAAGCGCTTACCTTGCTCTCAGATCTCACCCTAGAGAAGTTCTGTCTAAACTGCAGTCCATCAATAACAGCCTTTTATAGTTCACCATTAAGTACTCAACACTTAACAGTCCTAAAACCTTAGACCCCCACCACCTACATAGGCTGCTTTATCTCTGCTTGTGTCAAAGTGACAAGTGACTTTACCCAGTGACAAGAGGGATACCAGGATCCCATCTGCTTTCTTAACACAGGCAGAGATTTAGGGTGCTCCTGTGATGACTTAGAGCTCGCCCTTTCAGTACACTGTCATTTCCTCTCTTTACCCACCTCATTCTTTCCAGGGTGTTTCCTCTATTTTCAAACACAGGGCAGTTTGCCAGCATGTCTTCTTTCTTGAAATATTAATCATTATACTATGCCAAGAATTCGAATGGGATTAGAATGGAGACTTCGTTCAAAACCCCCTCAACTCTGTGAGCATATCCTAGTTATTGCCACTTTTCTTGGAACTCATACTTCTTTGCGTTTCCTACTTTTCTGACCCAATCAGAAGATAATTACCTCATTCCCCAAGTGAACTGTCTTTCTTTTTTCTTATTCTCCTTCTTATTATTATTCCTCTTCTGTCTTTCTCCTCTCATAAACAGTGGTTCTGTTGTCTATAAAATTTTCACTTTCACAAATGGGTCTGTGTATCATTTTATTTTAATTAAGCCAAAAGGTATTGGAGGCCTACTAGACTAGCTTTCTCAAAAAATGGCTGTAATGGTTAGACCACATCTCAAAAAGCTATGGTCTCACAGAGGGAGGAGTGGGTAAGTGTGAAGAGTAGATAAATAGCCACTAAAATGGGGACTAAAGCGAGGATGAGAAGTACGTCTTTGTGGGGTCAAAGGAGAGAGGAGTTCCCAGTGTTTGGGTGATCAGAGAGAGCATCATGGTGGGAATGGATTCGGCAGACAGAGACTGTTTATATATCCTTCCAGACCCAGGAGGAAAGGCAACAGAACAGAAAAGTAAGAATGTGTTAACGGAACAGAGAATGGTACTACCTGGCCAAACACAGGCTGTGTGTAGGAAAATTGTGACCTGTAGGTCTCTGAGGATAACTTGGACCATACCATATCTCACTTTTGGGAAAATAATGAAGCAGTGAAGGTTTCTGAGCAGACAGGTGGCCTCCTCAGAGCATGCCTGAGGAAGGCGAATGACCAGCAGTGCGTGGGGTGAATCCAAATGTCCAGGGCAGGAGCCAGGGCCATGTAGGAGCCACACCACTTGTCCAGACAAGAAGCAATGCAGGTCTGGACTGCAGAGGCAACACAGAGGAAAGAAGGAGAAAGACAACTTGCAATGAACACCTACAAGTTGCGAACTGCATGAAGGACCTTGATACGTATTGTTCCATTTAGTGGAAAAGAAAAGTGGGTATGAGAGACATAACTAGGGTCAGGGAAAGGAATGAGATTACTATTTATTGAGGAGGAAGTATAAAATGTGCAGCTCCCTTCCACTCCTCTCAATTGGCCATATAGGAGATGTTATTTTCCCCGTTTTATAGATAAGGATACCAAGACTCCATGAGCTTAAGCAACTTGCTCAAGGCCAAAACGATAGTAAGTAGCAAAACCATGATCTGAACCCAGATTTACGTGGCCCCAAAATAGAGGCTCTTCCCACTGTCTGTGCCACAAAGCCTATAGAATCCTCAATACACAACAATTTATTAGGCATGGAGCACGAGAAGTAAGAATAAAAAATTACTAGTGAGTTTTGAAAGATGACTCATTAACGGTGGCATCAGTAATAAAAACAAAGACAATCAGATAGAGTTTGGAGTTTGGTGGCTGTAAGTTAATGAGCTTAGTTTTAAAGGCACTGAGATTGAAATCCTGGCTGATTATCTGAGTAAGAAAATCCTAACGACAGCTGGAAATTGCTAGGTTTGGGAATCATCAGGAGAGAGATTTCAAGATGAAAGGAAAAAAGATTGAAAAAATTCATGTGTAAAGCAATGCATAAAGAATGTGGAAAAGAGAACATCTTCATTATGGAGCAGGAAGAGGAAGAAAAAGCAGGTGGTGAAGGAGGTGGAAGGCAACTTCTCCGAGAGACGAAAGAACTAGCAGACTATGGTATTACAGAGGCCGCAGGCGAAGACAGCTCCAAGAAGTGAAATTTCTGCAAAGAGGACAAGGAGAATGAGGACTGAGAAAAACTTACTAGGTTTCTTGGGAATGAAATACCTAGTGACCTTCCAAAAGGTGCTTCCACAGAGGGGTAGAGATGGAAGCCATATTACAAGGGGTTAAGAAGTGAACGTGTGGGGCCAGCCCCGTGGCTTAGCGGTTAAGTGCGCGCGCTCCGCTACTGGCGGCCCAGGTTCGGATCCCGGGCGCGCACCGACGCACCGCTCCTCCGGCCATGCTGAGGCCACGTCCCACATACAGCAACTAGAGGGATGTGCAGCTATGACGTACAACTGTCTACCTGGGCTTTGGGGGAAAAAAAGGAGGAGGACTGGCAATAGACGTTAGCTCAGAGCCGGTCTTCCTCAGCAAAAAGAGGAGGATTAGCATGGAGGTTAGCTCAGGGCCGGTCTTCCTCACAAAAAAAAAAAAAAAAGAAGTGAATGTGTCAACAAGAAGCGAAAGCGGAATTTGTACTCTTCAAGAAGTTTGGTGGTGAATGCGAGAGAGACAAGCGGCAGCCTGCTCGAGAAGCAGGGTGGGAGGAGGGTTACTCTAGGACAGGCAGGACCCTGAGCATATCTGCGAGCAGAGGAGGAAAGATTGGTGATGGAAGAAAGATAGGACCTAAAGGATGGGGCAAAGCCAACAGGAGGTGAGCAGTAATAGAACCAAGAGCAGCGTTCTTGGCAAGAAAAAGAACAAGCTGCCTTCTTATGAGGTAGTAAAAGGGACGAGAGGGTTACCCCGCAGGAGATATTGGAAGAGTCCACATGGACTGGCCTCATTCTCAATAAAACGTAAGGCCAACAGCTAAATAAGACAGAGAAAAAGAGGCTCTCCCCCAAAAGTTTGGAGTTCATGTTCCAAAAGGAAGAAAAATATTTATGTAGGTTGGAAAATGAAAATTGTTTTAAAAAGTTACCAAACTTCAACAATTTCTTCCGCTACTCTCTATAGCATTTATTCCATTTTTTCAGAAATCTAAAACCGTTATTCTCTAAAAAGTACATGCATCTCCCTTAGACTGTGTGGTTGTCATTTGGACAATGAAAATAATCTTTTTGGTTGTCAGAAATAAGCACCTCTCTGTACTCTCATCTGTGTTCCTTTGAGAAGGTTCAAGATACTTCTGTAAAGTTTACGAATGGAAGTACTGATTTCAATGTTTATTTTCAATGGCCATCAATTATATGGTAATTTTGATTGGTCTACAAGTAACAGATGCCATCTCTTAGCAAAACATTATATTTCACATGGATTAGCAACAGAAACTTCAACACAAACTCAGTTCCTAGAGCTGTTTTGCTAGCCCTTTCCATTCTCATATTTAATCACTAAGAGCTCACATTCGCTGATTTGGTCCTCCATGTTGGGTGCATGATGTCCGTGAATGAGATTCTGTAACGCTCATAATAACCTCATAGTATACTATTATTATTATTATTCCCATTTGCAAATAAGTAACTAAGGATTAAGTCAAGCAACTTCTCCAAGGTCTCAGAGCTAGTAATGGTAGAACCAGCCTCAGTCCTGGACTGACTTAAAATCTGGTGCATCTAAAGACTAAATTGTACCACGTCACAACTGAGTTGCATATTTCGTTATATAGTTTTTTCTTCTCTGATTTCTTTGATTATCTAAGAACTCTCCTTTCTGCCTCCTTCTTCCCCACCAGAGTATAAATTCCTCGAAATCAGACACCAAGTCTAATATCCTTTGGACAGAGTCTGGAATATTGTGCATCTTCAAAAAATATGGAAGTAAATTGAAATAAATTAAAATCAACTTAAAAATAATCAATCTTCTCCATTTTTCAACACATCTGCTGTTGCCACTACGCTTCCTATACTCACCACCCCTCCTCTCCCAATGGTTTCAAGAGAATATCCAAGTTTGGGAATGTGAATATTATTATGAAAATAACCCTGTAAAACAGCTTCTCTAAATGAGACTGTGCTTATGTCAAGTGTATAAACGCATTGAAGATGAATAGAGTCTTCTCATCAACAATTGCCCAGGAAGATTTGAGCTGAGGATTTCACTCCCTTAGAGCTGATGATCTCTTGTTCATACAACAGCCACTCCTTGGGCACCTTCTATTTGCTTAATCCACTTCCTGCCCTTTATGAGTTCTCAGACAAGTGGGGGAGACAGACAGGTGTCCTGTGTTTATAGAACAGCCTGGTAATGCCAGAACAGAGGGGGAAAGGATGGCCAAACAACAGCTTAACACTTTTTTCATCATTAATTATATATATTTCAACCTAACTTCCCAATATGGGCTCATTTCCTTTTTGCATCAACATGAAGCCTCAAATGAAACCACACAGTGTATTTCATTTCAAAATGAAACTCATGACACAGCTAAGCAGTGAGTCATCCTCAGAGGCCATGAAATTTCAATCCAGTGGTTTAAAGACTGGCTAGGTCTTTTCCATTATTAAGCTACATTGTGTATTTCTTGAGCTAAACTTTTTTTAATCGTTCATTTTAATTTTGATGATGATGGTCAAAATAGCTAATTTTGTGTTATGATAAAACCTGCAACTCTCCACATCACTAAAAACTGAGTTTGGAACAAAGAGGAAACAAAGTGAGGAAACTATTTTCTTACTGATTTAGATACTGGAGGAAATTTGAGATTTGATCACAATTTTTCCACAGTGACTATCCTCACAGCCTAAACTCATATTATTATTTTTACTTTATTGTGTGCCCTACAGAATTTTTGTGGTTAACTAAAGGCTGTATCTTTTCACTTTGGAAAGTCAATCAATGCAAAAAAAATACAGAGCTAGGAAATCTACAGTGAAGAATGGACCCAGGTCAATAACACATTTCTGTATCCATGAAGATGCCCTGAGGTAACTTCCTGTGCCCCCATGGGTGATGTCATAGTGCTTGTCTGTTTCCCACCATCCTCTTGAAAAAAACATCTCAGTGATTTCTCAGGGTTAAAACACAGGTCAGTGTGAACCAACCACCCAAGAATGTCCATTAGATTTCGTTGGCCTCACCCTTACACACCAAAACAAACCCATATAACACAAAAGGAGAGGGAGACTGAAAGCGTATCTCAGTCATACAGAAACAAATTCACCTTTCCCTCAACTTTTAGCTAATTTTCAAAAAGTATTCTTGTGCCTTCCAGAGCACACCAAATCCTGTATGTGACTTTGCGTCATCTCCATCTCCACACTCCTCTTCTTCACCACTGCTGTCACTACCTCATGGTTGTGCACATGCGTGCTCACTTCAGGCCTGCCAAGCTAAAGCTATGTGAAGAATGCACAGACAAGTGAGTCAGAAATCTTAAAACCTTCACAGGGGCCATCCCCAAGGCTGCAGATCACATGCAAACCACGTGATGGCTTCCAATGGCATTGATGCATCAAGACAAGAGGTTTCCTTAATGTAGTACTTACTGGAAAATCCTAGTGAATCACCAACTATATGACAAGCAAGGAAATTGACAGCCCATATCCAACCCCTTTATTCTGTGTCATGCAGACGTGACAATAAACCAGAAAGAGGCGCTTGGATTTCATAACACCTGACAGTTTGGTTTTGGTCAAAATCCAAGTCCTTCCTAAATTCTTTTCAGCTAGAAAGATGGGTAAGACACAGAACCACTTCCACTGTAACACATCTTCCTCTATCAACCCTACCTATTTTAGTGCACACCCAGATCAAATATTAGTCTTTCCTTCTCTCTTTACAAGGGAGTCACATCTTACTCCAGGGTTATGTGGGTCATCCCATAAAGTGAAAACCTCATGTAATTCACATTACCCTTGAAAACTCCTTGAGTCTCCCGTAGAGTTCAATGTCTTCTGTAGGTGATCTCATCAGTTCTCCTCTAATGTTTCTCTAGGGCTTTTGATTAATTTTTCAATTCCTACATTGAGCATGTCAGTAAATCCTTCACCACCCACTTACCAAGTCCCTTGAAAATCTGTTTCACATCTTTTTTGTTGATCAGGGAGACTCTTCAAATTATTCATACAATCTTTCTATGGATTTCCACCAAAGACGTTGACTACTTCAGGCTTGATTGAATCTTCCACCTCAGTAGAATGGACAAATAACCAAACCACTACTCATCCCAACCTTTACCCCATCTTTCTGTCTCCCCAACTCTATACTGTCCCTGTCACCACTTCTCTCCTTCCTGCCCTCCTTTTATTTCTGAAAAGTTCAATTCAGATAAATCAATTGCTCATATCATGCAAATCTTCTGTATTGGGGAAATATTCTCAAGAAACTTTTGTCTGACTTTCTTCCAACATAAATCCATTTGCCTCACTTTCTTCCAATATAATTATTACTTTTTATTTGCTCTCACTTATTCATTCATTCATTCTTCCATTCCACAAATAGTCATCATGCACCAGCTACATACTAGACACCATTCTAGGCACTGCTGATACATCAGTGTTCACAACACGCAAAGTCCCCACTTTCAAGGACCTCACTTGCCAGTGGGGTAGACAATCAACAGACACACTCAACAGACTGTCAGACAAGAGTGAGTGCTAAAAAGAGGGATAGGGTGTTCAGACAACGCCTCTGAAAAAGTGACATTTGAGCAAAGACCTAAGTAAGCAAGGAGACGAGCCACGAGATATCTGGAAGAATATATTAGAGGGAGCGGCAAGTGGAAAAGCCTTGAAAAGAGTGTGGGATTGGAGTTTGCCAGAAACAACAAGGAGACTTCCAGTATGGGATGAAGCTGAGAGCTCAACGAGGAGAGGGGTATGAGATGAGTTTGAGAGTCGGCCAGAATCCGGAAGGACTTTGGGCTTTTACTCACAAATGTTATGCAAAGCCCTGAGCAGTGGGTCATTGTGAGTGGGGAGGTGGTGTGCTCTGACTGAGGCGTCTTGAGAAGGGTTTCTCCAGCTGCTGTGTGGAGAGTAGGGGGAGGGGCACGTAGAGGGTGGATGACAGGAGACGGGGAGGCTCCTCCAACCCTCCAGCATACCCTAGTGTCTCAAATCAGCCTTTCCCAGTGTTTGCCTTTTCTGTCAGGTAAAACAACTGAGAAACGATTTCTAGTTAAGTGGTTTTGTTACCAAATTACCCAACTTTCACACAATCCTTCCCTCCCACTGTCTAGGTCTGCCTCCCCTTCCCGCCATGAGATCTGCTATGAATCTGGCCCTGAGAGCAAGGCTCCTTCAGGGCCCTGGAAGCCACGTGGATTCACTGAATACCACCGTCTTACTAATACAGGATTCCACCTTTCCACTTTCTTTTACATGCAGAGATTCTGGCAGCTGTAGCACAAAATATAATAGCTTGAAATCAAAAATTCAATGTTAGTCTCTTGAAAAAAAGATAAATGTTTCTACAGATAAAGTAATGTGTATTTAATATGGACAGTAAATTTACCTCTGAAGCCCTAAATACATATACAACATTTCTCAAATACCTGGAGAAAAAGTTACCTTCGAAAATTCACCTTCTTGGTGATGGGTTGTAATTAGTATTTTGGTGGTGAACATGATGTAATCTATGCAGAAATAGAAGTACAATGATGTACACCTGAAATTTTTACAATGTCATAAACCAATGTTACTGCAATAAACAAAAAATTAAAAAAAAAAAAAAAGAAAAGAAAATTCACCTTCTTGAGCTTGAAAGGCCTTCAGAAAAATTGTGAGTAATCTCCTAATTTTTTAAAATCTGGATGTTTTTACCTTGGCACATACACACACAAAAAACCTTCCCTTCATATTCTCACTATGAGGAAGACGAGGAAGAAGCTCTCCTTCTCTCGAGGAAAAATGACTCTCAGTAAGGGGACACATTTGTACAACAAAAGACCTGTCGCTTCAGATTTCTAAAAACTAATTCAATTTTTTTAATTTCTTTGTTAAACATCAGTCTAGACAAAATTTTTAATGCCTTAAGAAATCTGTGACTGTAACATTGAGTTTTGAATCTATAAAAAGTAATTTTTTAACTTTACCTTAGACCTATTTAGAAGCAAATAGTATGTTTTTTAAATTAAAAAAAAGGAAAAGTGCATCTAATGTAATGTAAAATACAAAGTATAGTGCAAATTATCATCACTAAACTCCCTATTTCTCATATATATGTATGTATGTGTGAGTATATATATATATATATACACATATACATTTATATGAATTTTTCTCAAGTCTGCCTGGTATATTTTTATTTAAACCTCTGGAAACCCTAACTACCACCTAGCCCCCTCAATTGCATTGCACTCTGCTCTAATCCCTGAATACTGCTCAACTGCCTGAGTCCAGCCATTGCCTGCTGGGGTCACGCCAAGGAAGGTCAACTTGACTCTTTAGGCAACGTGGGTCCACTGAAGATTTCCAGAGAATAGAGATAATGTAATTTTTCAATATTCATTTGTTCAAAGATTTGTGGGACACCAACTACGTGACAGAGGCAACAGAGAAACAGCCACAAATAGGACAGAGCCTGTGCCCTCACAGACCCACATGACGGCCACATGGAAAGTAGCTGGTGGGGAGCCGTGTCTGAGGGCAAAGACGCAGGAGCTGCCTTCTGTGACAGCCTAAGAAGAAGGTGGTGAAGCTAAAGGAGACCCGAGAGACACGTCAGAGGTAGAATTAACTGGACTCTGTCAGTCATTTATTGTCAGGTTTTCTTTCCTTACCAACACTCTCTTAATTCCCTCCAGGATTTTCCCTCTGGATGTTTACAACACTTCAGAACTCTGTAAGGGATCCAGGTTCAGAGAGCTAGACCAGAGTGCCCTGCTTTATGTGCTTATAAAGAAGTAGAATAAATATTGCCAAGGAGTTTAATCAAGGATTTGAGTATCTGGGTGTCACGGCAACAAAGAAAAGGAAACACATCCAGAAAAGGTATGAAAAATAAAGTTTTGTTTTATAAAGCAATGAGGAGAAAATAAAAGTACTCAAGTCCTTATTAAATAGACACCATTCATCACTCTCAACAAAGCACCACAATACTTTCCAGGACTGCAATGGAAAAAGAAAAGGCTAAAGTTTTGGCACCATCTGAAATCTGGCAGGCATGATGTTTAGTCAGTCCACAAGGCTGCCTTTCTCCTACGATGGCCCGGCCCGAGAAGAAAATGCAGACTACCTCAGAGCCACACTTTAAAACAAACAATCCATGTAGGGGGAAGGAGTCTTGAAGTGCTATTTTGCTTGCTTTTCAGAAACAAATGAGTAGAACAGGATTAGGCTAGAGACACCAAATTTCCCCAGACTCTTCATCGGAGACATTAGCCACAGAAAGAGGAAATCCAGTTGCAATGGATGAGCCCAGCAGTGGGGAATGAGCAATCATCTTCTCCCAAGTGGATCTTTCGAGTGAAAAGCCTAGACAGATTTTGCTCTTTAAAATGGTTTATCCTGCTCAGTCCAGCAACTAGTTTACAAAGATCCTAAGCCAAGGACAAGTCACAGTGAAGGCAGAGGCTACTGTGTACACATTTCTATATCCAACCCAATAATCTTGATTTCTCTTTTTTTTTTTTCCTAGTCTTATTGAGACATGGTTGATCATATATCACTGTATCAGGTGCACAGCATGATGGTCTGATTTCTTGATCTTTGCAGATAAGTGGCTGTGAATAAATAAAAAAGTGGTGACAGCCTGAGAAAAGCGAGCTCTCTGCTGCCTGTTTGTAGGCATTCTTGTTTCAGTTATCAATCTACATAACAGACAAACCGGCCTAAATATAGTGAGTGGCATAAAACAACAAGCAGGCTCTATGTTTCTCCATTCTGATGGTCAGGAATCTTAACGGAAGACAGGGGGAAGACTTCTCTCTGCTCAGTGATGTCTCTGGGCTCAGCTCTGATGACTCCAAAGGCTGTGAAGTGACTCAAAAGGTATGGCTGCCAGAGCAGGGAGAGGAGAATCCACTTTCATGGTTTCTTTAATCACATGTCTGGCACTCGGCCTGGGATGCGTGAAGGGCAAGCTCAGCTGGGGCTGTCAACCAGGGTGCCTACCTGTGGCCTCTCCAGCCTGGCAGTCTCAGGTAATCAGAATTCTTACGTGATGGTTCAGGGCTCAAAGGACCAGCCTTCCAGTGAACCAGGAAGAAGCTGCATGGTCTTTTGCGACCCAGCCTCAGAGGTCACCTAACCTCACTTCCAGTGTGCTCTATTGGTCAAAGCAGGCACAAGCCCATCCAGATTCAAGGGGAGGAGACACCAACCCCACCTCCAAAAAATTGCAGCCATGTTGTTAAACTGTCTCAGTTACCTTCCACATAAGATGCCTCTGTCAACAGAAAGGCAGACTGTATTATTTAGGAGCACAGGGGAAATAAGGACAGGCCTCATTAGACACAGTGAGGTGAAATGAGAGGACAGTCCTTGGGAGTAATCTTCTCGCTGTAGCACCTCCAGCAATACTCAAGATCTGATTTCCATGTAGCTTTGTTACTTGCAACAGGACTTCTTAATGTGCATTCTTCATCCCTCCCTTAAGAGCTATATGGTCCCTTTGACTGATGATGCTTCAGACGTGACTCCAGATCATCTCATCATCAATCATCATGGGGCAACCATGATTCCTTCCAGGCCAGTCCTCACACCTCAGGGCAGAAATACAGAACTGGTACATTACCACAGCTGAACAGTCACCACTGCATGAATGTACTGGGCAATTTACCCCTGCCCTAGATTCCTGTCCTGATTCTTCTGGGGGGCGGGGGGGGAGTGGGGTGTCTAGGTTTCCTGTTACCATTAGCCCCCAAAGCTATCTTCCAACTGTTCAGTGTTACTCCCAATGGGATCAGGAGCAGCAGGCAAGGGAGAAGGAGATGAGCAGTACAGGGCCAGGCATGGATTAGCAAAATATCACCACTAATTATAGAATTATGCAACTATATTAATATCAAGTGAAATAAGCTCTAAATTATAAAGCTTTACTAGAGATAGAGTGTCGCTTCATAATGACAAAAGGTACATTTCATATGAAAGAAATAATTTTAAATTTTTATGCAACTTTTGACACAGCCACAAAATATTTAAGCACAAGTTAGCAGACGAAATAGATAAATGCAATATCATACAGGGATAGTTTAACAAATCTCTCTGTATTTGATAGAACAAGAATACAAAAACTCAGTAAGAATATAAAAGATATTTATTACATAGTTATATAATTAACAAGCATAATGAAGATGTAAGAGATATATAGACAATGCACCCTCAACTGCAGAATACACTTTCTTGTCAGGCACACTTGAAATACTTACAAATATTGACCCACACTGATCCTTAAAGCAAGTTTCAAAAAATACCAAAACATTGGTCTCATTCAAAGCATAGGCTCTGACCACACCACAGTGTTGTTAAACTTGACACTACTAACAGAGAGACAACTAGAAAAACCCCATATGTTTGAAAATCAATAAACTTCTAAATAGCCCATGGGTCAAAGAAGAAATTAAATTGGAAAATAGAAAAAATTTAGAACTGAATAATAATAAAAGTATACCACAAACAAAAATTGGGGAAATATAGCTAAAGCAGCAACTAGAGGGAAATTAGTAGTCTTAAAGCCTGTATTAGACAGGAAGAAAGCCTGAAAATTAAAGTGCTAAGCATCAACCTGAAGAAGCTCTAAAAAAATACAAAAAAGGGAAAAAAAGAGCAGGTTAATTAAGCCAAAAAAATACATAGAAAGAAAGAAAATAATAAAAGTAAGCAGAAAAGTTAGTATATAATAGACACAATTAACAAAGCCAAAACTGTTTTTAAAAACTAATACAATTTACCAACCTCTGGTAAGACGGATTAAGAAAATTTTTTTAAAGCACAAATAATATCAGAAATTAAAAAAGGAAATGGGCAGAGGAAATGAATAGACATTTTTCCAAAGAAGACATCCAAATGGCCAACAGGTACATGAAAAGATGCTGAACATCACTAACCATCAGAGAAACGCAAATTCAAACCACAGGGAGATACCACCTCCCACCTGAGTTGGTTTGCAAACTGACCTCTGCACACGGAGGGCAGGAAAGGACAGAAGAAAGAGGCAGCCACTCCAGATTGGTCGGTGGCAGGTTTAATAAGCAAGGGAATTTACTTAGGAGGCTTGTCTTGGGCACCGCAAAGCAAGATCTCCGCATCCACCCACCAGAATCTTAAAGTTTATCTAGAGGCCTTACCTAGGTTTAGTCACGTTTACCGTTCACGTGGTCTCAACGACACATTGCTCTCTCAAGGATGTGTCCTTGAAAATGGTTCTAGCTGTGGGAACGGTAGGCAGAAGCTACATCCCAAGGACGGGGAAGACAGGAGGGGTGTCTGCCCAGGACCAGCTCGAGGGTCAATTGGAGGTCACATCCTCTTGATGACCTTCTCCAACAACCTGTTAGATTGGCTATCATCAAGAAGACAAGAGATAACAAGTGCCAGCGAGGATGTGGAGGAAAGGAAACTCTTGTGCACTGTTGGTGGGAATGTAAACTGGTGCAGCCACTATGGAAAACAGTATGGAGGTTCCTCAAAAAATTAAAAATAGAATGATCCAGCAGTCCCACTCCAGGGTATATATCCAAAGGAAATGAAAACGGGATCTCAAAGAAATATCTGCACTCCCATGTTTATAGCAGCATTATTCACAAGAGCCAAGATACGGAAACAACCTAAGTGTTTGTCAACAGATGAATGGACAAAGAAGCTGTAGTATATATACACAATGGAATATCATTCAGCCATAAAAAAGAAAAATATACTGCCATTTGCAACAACAGGGACAGACCTTGAGGGCATTATGCTTAGCGAGACAAGCCAGACAGAGAAAGACAAATATTATATGATATCACTTATATGTGGAATCTAAAAAAGCTGAACTGGTAGAAACAGAGAATAGAATGGTGATTACCAGGGGCTAAGGGGTGGGGGAATTGGGGAGATGTTTAAGAGTACAAACTTGCAACTAGAACATGAATAAGTCCTGGAGATCTAATGCACAGCAAAGTGATTATAGCCAACAATACTGTATTATATACTTCAAAATTGCTAAGAGACTAGATCTTAAACGTTCTCACCACAAAAAGGAAATGGTAGTTATGTGACGTGATAGAGGTGTTAGCTAAAGCAACAGGTGGTAATTACATTGCAATATATAAATGTATCAAATCAACACACTGTATACCTTAAACTTACGCAATGTTATATGTCAATTATATCTCAATTAAAAAAGGAAAAATACATTTGAAAACTTTGGTGAGATAGAAAAGTTTTAGAAATATATCACTTTCAAAAACTGACTCAAGAAGTAGGAAACTTTAATAGTTTTATACCCTTTAAAGATACTGTCAGCAGTTAATTCACTTGTGTTGGCTTCTATGACATATTTTCCTTCATACAGTGCAAGAATACTTGGCTATTGAATGCATATAAATTGCCTTTTAAATATAATGTAATTCCAATTCAACACAAACTGTTCCAGAGTATAGAAAAGAGAAAAAAAATACTCCTTAACTCTGTCTACAAGCTTTGCATAACCTTGAATCCACAAACTGACAAAAGCAATACAAAAAAGGAAAATTACAGGCCAGTCTCAATCATGAATATACATGCTAAAAACCAAAGAAAACATTAGCTAACCAAGTCACTCCAAGGGTATGCTAACGTATTGGAATGTTCTATTTCTTGACCTGGCTGGTGGGTACCTTGGGTTTTGTTTTTGTGTGTGTGTGTGTGTGTGTGTGTGTGTGTGAGGAAGATTAGCCCTGAGCTAACATCCATGCCAATCCTCCTCTTTTTGCTGAGGAAGACCAGCTCTGAGCTAACATCTATTGCCAATCCTCCTCCTTTTTTTCCCCAAAGCCCCAGTAGATAGTTGTATGTCGTAGTTGCACATCCTTCTAGTTTCTGTATGTGGGACGCGGCCTCAGCATGGCCGGAGAAGTGGGGCTTCGGTGCGCGCCGGGGATCCAAACCCCGGGCCGCCAGTAGCAGAGCGTGCGCACTTAACCGCTAAGCCACGGGGCCACCCCTGGGTTTTTAAAATATTATCCTTTAAACTGAACAAATACACATTTGTTTAAATATATTTTGTTCACTCTTCTGTTTATAGGATATATTTCATTATAAAAACAAAAACAAACAATCCCTAGGAGCCCCTGACACACTCTTTCCTGTAAAACACATCTGCTCTTCATCAGAACCTCTCAAAATTCTGTACATGGTGCCACACACAGTGTGGCCCACATGCCAAGCCGCAGCAGCAGGATCACATGGGAACCTGTTAAAAATGAGAATTCTGGATTAGAGTCCAGAATTAGAATCTCTGGAGGTGGGACGCAGGAATCTGTTTTAACAAGCCCTCCAGGTTATTCGGAGGCCCACTCAAGTTTGAGAAGCGCTGATCTGCATAACAGCGACAAGCAAGAGGTGGGACTTATTCCCAAGGGAACTTGAGCCAGAGGCAACTTGATGCCCAACATTACACCCACTGCCTTACCTGTGGCACATATTGCGCCATGTCAGGTTTTCCTTCTTTGAGAGACCAGCCTCACCTGGACCAGCCTCGTTTCACAGTAAGAATGATGATCACTTTGCAATGACTCACACCTGAACATCTGTGTCAATTAGCGGGCCATGGTCGTTTAATCGTATTACAAGATTCCTTCTCCACGCTGGTCACTGGGTAAGCTACCCAGGGTAAACTTGCTGTTCTAGCTCTGAGGGAAGGGGAAGTGTGTTCATTCTGAATGATCCAGGAACAAGGACTCTCCTTAATTCATAGACTAATCATCCGTTTGTGGAATAACCAAAAGTTCTCCTCCTTCCTGCCCCCTCTCTTCTTTCCTCTTCACTGTTTCCCAGAAGCTTTGCATACACAGGAGAAAAATAGAAGGTCACTTGCAAAGTTCCTCCGGTTACCTGCAAATGATTCCATGGTAATAGAGACCAGAACAACTGGCTAAAATAAGACATATCTTAATTATGGATTAAAACGCTCATTTTTATAGATGAATAAAATAAACCTTAAGAAAGTTAAAGAGCTGTTAGTGGTAGAATGAAAATAATATTTATTCTTTTTATTTTTATCAGAGATAATACTTTCACATAATTTGAAGAGACATATAGTTATTTCACAAGGCCTAATATAGAAAATAACAAGCTCTTCCCAGAGGCAACATCTTTCTTCTCTTCAGAGAATTATTTTAGAATTTATCACCATATCACTAAATAACTAAATAACATGCATATATTGTTGTGTTTTTTTTTTCCAGTTTTAGTCATTATCTATTGATTTTCTACCAGGAAGGTGTGGCTTAGCTTTTGTTAACCTATCCCTCTCCCCCCACCACAAACACACACACACTTTTCCTATAACCACCACATCCCCTCATTCACTCAGTGGAGTGTATAGAAATTTTGGTTAGATCAGGATTCATTGTTTATATGACTGTGACTATGTAAACATCCTTGGCAGGTGGAATGTGTAGTCTACTGTGATTCCTTTCCTGCACAAGCTTTTGCTGATGGGGGGAGGGGGACAATTAATAACTGCTGCTTTTTCTCTTATTTGCTCACATGCTTGGTTTTCTATTATCACCAATTCAATCTCAAACTCTCTTCCACATGTCTAAAGCTTCCATCAATATACTATGAAACACAGCATCAGTCTATTAATTTCATCTTCTTGAGACAATCTCTTCTGGAGCCTTCTTATGTGCTTAATTCCAGACTTTAAAGCCTAGCTATTGTCTCCATGCTCAATGCCTAGCTATTGTCTTTGGATCTCCCTTCATTCATTCCGGAGAGTCCCTTCCACTCTCTTGTATTAAATCACCATTTCTCATTTTCCACGTCTATCTCTTTTTTAGTTTACTCCCTCACTTTGATGAATGATAACCAGCAGCAGATCTCTGAGAAAGAGCTCATGGGAGATAAAATTTTTCAGATCTTGAGTATCTGAATTTTTTAAATTCTGTCCTCATATATGCTTATGAATTTGGCTGAGTGTAGAACTCTAGGTTATGAATCACTTTTCCTCAAATATTTGGAGGCACCGTTCTGCTATATTCTAGCCTCTGTTGTTGCTTTGAAAAACCCATAGGTGTTCTGATTTTTTATCTTTTGTATACGACTTTTGGTTTTTTCTGGAAGCTTGTAGAACTTCTTAATTTCCCCATTATTATTAAATTACAAAATGATGTTCCATGGAGTGAGTCTATTTTTAATCCATTCTGCTGGGCAACCTATGGATCCTTTCACCTGGAAACTCTAACCTTCAGTTCTAGGAAATTTTCTTTAACTATTTGGATAATTATTTCCTTCTTTCTCTTTTCCTTCTTTTCTTTCTCTCCTTTTGGAATTCCTGTTATAAAAGTATTAGACCTCATGATATGGTCCTCTAATTTTATTATATTTTCTCTTCTATTTTCCATCTCTTTTCCTTTTTGCTCTTCTTAGAGATTTCCTCAATTTTAGCTTCCCACTGTTCTGTTGAGCTTTTCATTTCTGTTATCGTACTTTTAATTTCTAAGAGTTCTCAATTGTCATTTTTTTAAAGGAACCTGTCCTTGTTTCATGAACATAATATCATCTTATATCTCTCTGAGAACACTAATGATGATCTTTTTAAGCCGTCTTTCCCCTGAAAAATCTTTTTTTCCAGGTTGCTCTTTGTCTGTGTGTTTATTTTGATGTCTATGTTTCATGGTGAAAACTTACCTCAGCTAGCTGGTGACCTTGCTTGCCCACTCACATTTGAGAGTGGAGCTCTGAAAGAGCTGACCGGAAGTTCTGCGCCTGTGGTTGGGGTCAGGCTGCTATGAGCTGCACTGTCCCCGTCCATCTAGCTGGGCAGTTTCCTTGGAGATGCCCCTCCCCTAATGTCAGTACCATGACTTCTTTCTTCTTGGTCTGGTAGAGCTCCTGGAGAAGGATCTTCCAGGGTCCTATCTGGAAGATGCACATCTGCCTGTCAACACTTTGAGAGCTGACTATAGACGAGGCCTGGAGAGGGCGGGTCTCAGCATTCAGAATACAAATTTGCTTAATCCCTATGTTTTCCCTACTGTACTTCCACCCTCAACTATGCTGACAAATCCTAGAGCAGGGACTCTCTGTTCTACACTCTTTGGTGAGCGATTTTCCTCAGCCTTCCTCAGGGTGGGTTGGGGGTGGAAACCAACTGTGAGTCTGTGGATTGGGGGAAGGGATCTAAGTGCTTTTTAAACAGACTTGAAATGGATACTGTCCTTCTCAGCACTACCTCCCATTTTCCAGAAGTGCTTGTGTGCCAGTTCCTCCAGCTTTTAGAAATTCTGTGGCGTAAATCAGCTTACTTTTCAGCTCCCTACTGCTGGTGTGGGATTCAGTTTTCTCAAGTATCTCAAACAGTGTTGCTATTGTCTTCTCTCATTTTCTTTATCTTTTTAGGTTTATACCTTTCTTCAAAAAAATCTATTTATTGTCATTTTATGAAGTGTTTGGAGGAATAAAAGTAAATGTGTGTGCTCAGTCCACCATCTTGACCCAAAAAGTCACAGTAATAAGATTTAAGAAAACTCTCCATGCAGCAAAAGGTAAGATAGAATTTCAGTGATTACCTAGGGAATTTAATCAACATTAAAAAATCAAAGAAAAGACAAAAGAATTAATTAGCACAACCACTTTGAAAAACTGTTTGGCTGTCAACACCTATAGTAACTGAAAATACCCCAAATCAGAAATATCTCACTTCTAGTACATATCCAGTAGAAACATAGGTACATACGTTCACCAAAAGTCATGTACAAAAATATTCATAGCAGCAGTATCCTTATTAGCCCAAAACTGGAATCAATCCTAATGCTCATCAGCAGTGAAATACGTGATAAGTTGTGGTATTTTCATGGAATATGCACAATATACACAATGGAATACCATAAAATGAATATAAGCAAATTACTGCTATATTCAAGAACACAAATATAATATTGAGTGAAATAAGGCATACACTAAAGAGTACATATTATAAAATTCTACTTCTTTCAGGGTCAAAACTATTCTATACTGACAGGAGTTATAAAAGCATCTACCTTCGAAGGAGAGGACAATGACTTCATTGATCCGAGAGGTGGTTCTGTGAGTATGTACCCTCTGTGTAAATTAATCAATTGTTCACTTCTGATTTGGCCATTTTTGTATGTTATACTTCAATTTAAAAGTTTCCTTCAAAAAAAACTACTTTTACCAAAGAAGGAAGGAAGGAAGAAAGAAAAAGAAAGTCAAACCCCTAAAGTAGATTCATTTGGTACCAAACTCTCTGATCTAAGTAGTTTCTTAGGTTAAAACGCCAGCTTTTCCCTTTATTAGAATGTGACTTGAGCTAAAGCATTATTTAAATTCCTCTGTAAAATTAGATGCGGTCATTCATTCATCCAACAAAAATGTACTGAGTGCTGACTATTATAGGCACTTGGGATATAAGGATGAGCAAAACACACCCAAATCCTTACCCCATTGAGCCAGTATTCTGATGGGAAAGGAAAAGAAATGCCTGCTCTACCTAATTCACAGAATTTCTGTGACTCTAGAGAGAGATCCTGGTAAGAACCTGCTACTCCAAATACGGTTTGTGGACCAGCAATATTAGCACGACCTGCGCATTTGTTAGAACAGCAACCTCAGGCCCCTAGACCTACTGAATCAGTATCCTCATTTTAACAAGATCCCCAGATAATTTATATGTGTGTTAAAGTCTGAGAAGCACTGCTGTAGTGCTTTGTGAATCATAAAGTGCTGTCAAGTGTAGGCTATTATTATTAGTCATGCGCACCAGGAAATTGCCACAACCCTGCTTTGTAGGTACATTCCTGTTCTAGCAAATGAGGGATATGAGGATGACAAGGTGCACATTTACTCCCATCTTAAGAGCTGCTCTATTTCCAGGATATGTTGTCTTGGAGTGTTTTCTTTCTGTTTTGTTCTTCAAGTTGGTCTCAATTCTCCAAATCAATAGACCCCTGCATCAGAAGCCCCCCTGATGTGAGAATGCTATTGATGAAATTTATTGCTGGGTTTCTCAATTGGTTCAACACCATTTCCTGGTCATTCAACAATGAGCCCAGGAAGAACACTGATAAAGTAGTAAAATGCTGAACAATACAGACTTTAGATCCACGGAGTTTTATTGGCGTGTTGGTACGTCTCAGATTCATTTTGTGCCTTTCATCTCTGGATGGGAGAGCTAGTGAAACTTTTTCCTGCAGGCTGTTTGGTGGATCTCTAATCAGACTTGTTCCAACAGTGCTTTTGTGGAAGCGAGAGCCCAAGAAGCGCTGAATGTCTGGAAGGCGAGGATGCTGTTCTGGGAAGAGGGACTAACGAGGCCTTCAACCACTGTCTTATTAGAGAAAAAATACCTTGTGAAGTTGTTCCTACAGTAGTGTTCCCCAAAATTTAATGTGCTTACCAATCACCCAGATATCATATTAAAATGCAGTTGAGATTCACTAGGTCTGGGGTGGAGCTGAAAATTCTTCATTTCTAATATGCTCCAGTTGATACAAATGCTGCTGCTTCCCAGACCACACTTCAAGTAGCAAGACCCCATCCTACAGAAACTCAAGAGGAGCCAAACAGTGATTTTGAACCTCTAGCTTCCTCCAACATACACAACAGGGTCTTCTGATAAAAACCAATGCCCAGCAAACCAAAGCAAGTTGACTTACCGGTTCTTTAGGAATTTAGAAATTAAAAGATCCATGCTACAAGTATAAATACGTATTTAGATATTACTATATATAAAAATTGGAAGGAAATGCATTAAAATGTTAAGATTTTTTGTTTTCTTTTGTTTCTGCTCTCTAAATTTTCTAAAATAAACAGTTTAATTTTATAATATGTAAACAATAAATATTAGCTTTTAAAATGTATATTTTTACAAATTATCTTAATCTAATGCTAAACACTGAATAACTGGGTAAAAAGTTCTTGACTTTTCCATAAATATCACAGAGTATAACATAGATTCGGGTTCTCTCTGCCTCTTTTCTCCATCTTCCCTATAGGGGCAGCTCTGAGGACTGCAAAAGGTAAAGTTGAAATGACTCCAAATGTATCCAACATTACATTTTCTAGGGTAAAGCATTGTTTTTTTGGTTTTGCCATCTTAATGGTGAAAATGTAAGTGGCTTCATTAATAGTAAACAACTGCTACTCTCTCAGAGCCTTTTAGGATGAAAACGTCTTCATTAGGAAACTCCGGACCCCCTGGAGGCACTGCACAAACGCCTACTTTGACTGATAAATTCACTATTTTCTTAAAGCAATTTAAAGACAAAAACTGGCTCATTTTCAATCTCTTGGGACGAAAAGGTAGTTAAATTGAGATCATTGGTGATGATTTGGTCCTGCAAGCAAGTAGGAAAAAGCCACAAGGGTGGGAGGTGGTCTGAGCAGAGCCTGGTCCCTTAACCACTGCCTTATACACCTCGAGGCTTCTGGAGCGCTTGTTATGCACCAAGGACTGTATTACACACATGTGATGCATTGTCTCATTTAATACAACAACGTTTTTGCCCAATTTTATAGATGAGGAAACAACATTAGGAAGGTGAAGCAACTTGCCTGCGGACATACAATAAGTGGCAGACAAGGCAGGAAGTGGCTGACTCCAGGCAGGATGTGCTCCGTGACAAGTGACACTTTGTAGAAATCAATGAGCCCATCAAAAACACAGTGTGTACTAAAGCATCTCAGATTTGCTTTCTGACTTCCTGAGCTCATAGCTAATCCCCGGTTTATTCATTAGCTCATCCACTTATTGTTTTGTAGCCACTAATGAACTGTGGGAGCTTCAGAGAAAGACTCATCTATTTTCCTAAATTGACTCTCTATGCGGATTCTTATAATTTTCTCATTTTAAAATAAAAATTGAGTCGATATGTTCATAGAAGGATTGGAGCTATTTCTTATTGTCATCATTATTACCATCATCATCGTCATTATTCCACATGTTGTCTGCTTTTCAATCTTATTTTGTCTTAATTTTTCTCATTTGTGTTGCCTTTAAAGTTGTAAGTTCCTTTTGGGCCGAAGCCGTGTCTTTTTACTTGCAAACAACAGAGTTTCAGAATAAAAGACCAAAAAAAAAAAAAAAAAAAACTGTTAGCAATGGTTGCTTCTGGGTTGATGAGATTATGATAATTTTTATCCTTTCTGTACTTTCCAAATTTTCCACAAAGAGTTATAACTACGGAAAATTATTATTTTAAATCATTTTAATTTTTCTTGTCTAGGATACTATACATTGGTTTCTACAAAACATCTCACCAACACTGAAAAATATCTAGAAGCAACACCAGTAATAAATAGAAGTAAAAGTCTCACGTTAAATTCTGGGCAAGAGGTGAATGTGTCAGAGGTAAGAGGAAGCCACTCGAACAGAGAAGAAGAAGAGCTGGAGGCAACACGTTTCCACGACCTCACCACTGCTCCCCTGAGTCCAAGTGGCCCAGGTGCATGATCCTGCACAGTGCTTTCCAGAGGTTTCCAGAGTAAAACCTCACTGGGTTCCACATGACAGGGGCAGGCTCTGTAGTAGAAACATGACTTATCACGTCCCTCACGTGATAACGCATGGAGCCATTCAAAGTCCCAGAGAGACTTTTTCTAGCCAGTGAAAAGCTTCTGAAATTTTGTCTGTGATGCTTTCATGCACAAATTCATATAAAAGGTGCTGAAGTTAGTCAGTTCTAGAAAGATCTTTTTCCTTTCATTCAAGAGAAAAGACTTGGAAGCTAGAAAGACGTGAGTTTTTTAACAGAGGTTTCTGTCTAGGGCATTGCTGATATTTTGAAATAAGTAGAAACCATTGCTGTCTGCTTCCTGACGTCTGGTTATTGTTGTGCCTTCTGATGTCATCAGTTGTGAGCTGGTGACATCACGGTGTGTTGTTTGAGTTGTACTCATCACCCAAGTGCTGCTGAGAGGACAGATGGCTGAGAGAATGACAGAGAAAATGTTGGAATCTCCTCTGACCCATGAGTCAGAGAGGAAATTGCAGCCATTTTCACGTTCCACGGAGGAGACACGCCATGTGCTGGAAGCACTGGGGAGATCCCCAGCTGTCCTTGTCGGAGCACCCCTGAAACGAAGATCAGAGTGGCTGCTCTAAGACACTGGGCACCACCACACAGCAGAAATTACAAGTGACATACACAGGGGACACGCGGACTGGGGCGCACTTTGAGATGAGGTTCTCTAAGGAAGAGTAAAGTCTTCCACGATGCCACTAGGACATGGGATGGAAGTACAATTTGACAAAAGCTCTCCCTTAACACCTTCTGAATTACAAGTTTCCCTCTGGGCCAGAATCCTAATGAGGCAGCTCAATGAATCCTTGAGGGACAACTATTAAAAACCTGATGTCGTGATTTGTAGACTGATATATCGGGTTCAAATCCCACTTCCGACAGCAAGTTGAGGTACTCACTTAACTCGCTCAGCCTCGGCTTCCTCATCTGTGAAATAAATAGTGGTACCTAACTCATAGAAACGTTGTAAGGATTAAGTTAGGAAATGTTTATAAAGTACTATGCATATAAAGTACGCAGTGCCTGGAACAGAGTAGGCCCACAAGAAATGATAGCTATTACTAATTGTGTGTGTGTCTGTGTGTGTATATGCATTGGAATATCTTATGTATCTCATGGCAAAGAAAGATGAGACGCATTCTGGTTTTGGTTTTAGATTTGTTGAAGGTGATTAATAGCGTGTGAAATATTTTATGTGTCAGACCCCCAATAATGTGTCCAAATAACAGTGCACCGTGATAAATTTATCCTGTCTTCTTGGTTAATGGCTTTCCAAACTTGCTGAGTCAGTTTAGGTCAAATACTGTGCGAGTTCCTATATGTCAAAGAAAAATTGCACAGCACAGAGTTTAACAGGCCAGGAAGGAGACTTTATTTAAGACCATTGCAATAGAGGTCAAGTCTATTGCAATAGGGAAGAGAGATTGCCTTAGAAACAGAATGCAGGAAAGTTTTTAAGTGCTGAGATGAGCTAGTGGAAAAGCACTGGACGACTTTAGCAGGGAGGTTGGTCAGGGGGATTAGGCACCTGTGTTTGCTAATTGACACATCGAGTTAGGTTCCTAGCCTCCCACAGAGTCTGGATGCTATCTTTCTTGTTGATGGCATTTCAAAGGACAGTTTCCAGGTTCTTGAGAAAGACAGTCCTGGGTTGTAAAACAGGCAAGAGGCTGGGAGAAGATTTACATCTCAAAGGGGCAAAGAAAGAATTTACAATTCCAAGTTTTCTAAAGTAAATTCTCCAAGAAAAGAGAGACCAGTGACCTACAGTCAGTCAGAAACCTGTCTAAAGTTTAGTCAAGTTGACGGAATGTTAAGGCCATCTTAGTCATATTCCCAGCCTAGCAGGATCAGTCTTAATGGATCAGTCTTAATGAAAGAGAGAGCCATCTAAGGCATATTTTCCCTGGTGCCACCAGGCACCGCCTGTCCAAAACGAGCTTCCCACCTCCATCTCTATAACCTGTCTGGACATTCCCACCATTTGAGTCATTCCTGTGTGTCAGACAACAAAGCCACGATTACAATGCTGGTGTGATTTGGGGGCAGCAATGAAGGACATGCCTGCTCCTCTATCTGCCCTGCTGTCTGGCAATTTGGAGGTACATAAAGGCTCTCCAACTCTTCCTCCCCTCCCCGACCCCCCTTTCTGTTTCAGACACCCTGTGCCCCCAGAATGTCTCCTTTCCTTTTCTTTCCTCCCAAAAGAACTTCCTCCTGAATCTTATACTAAAATGTAAAAATCTGGCTAAAAGCTTAGAGGAAGCCAGACTATAACTAAATCTTAGACCAGGTGGAATTCCTGATTCTGATCAACAGCTGGTTGGAATTTTAAAGGACCTTCTCCTCGAAACTGCCCCCTCCCAGCAAACGGGAACACAGGGCAAGAAAGTACCAATGGGGACCCAGTCTGCCAAGGACAAGCCTCAGACAGCCCTGCAGTGGCCCAGAGCCAGGACACTAACATGGGTGCCTGGAGCTGGGGGAGCACAGGGATTCTGGAGTTGCTGCAGGAAGGATATCAAAAGAATATGTCTAAGCAAAGCAGGGTGCTAAAGACCAATGCTTCCTCTCTCTTACTTTAGCCTCACATGAGTTCTAGAGCTGAAAAATTATAAGACCCAAAAAAGGACCCTGCTGTTCAACTTTCTCCCCCCAGCATCCTCTCTAGCCTTTCCTTCTGGCCCCAAAGCTATTTTGTAGAGCAAGTTTACCATACTCCAAATACCACCTCAGTTGCTTCTGTACCTACTCTCTCCAGCAATGCCAGTTTTAATGTGTGCCCCCAGGGCACAGTTAAATGAGTTAATACATGTAAAGCAGGAAAAGAGTGTCTGGTATATAATAAGTGCTGTATGCATAACTAGCTATTACATGATGATGATGATGATAATGGCTATGCCACAGCCCTTGATTGGGAGGGATCTTTGGCAAAGCCAGAGCAGAAAAGTACCCCAGTTATAGCTACTAGGTCAGCACCATAAAACAGAGGAACTCAGTAATTTTCCATAAAGGAAGATGTAATCATCCTGTTCTTAGTAAAGACTTAAGGTAGCAGAACGGATGGTATTTTCCAAGGGACAGACTTCCCCAAGGATGCTGGTCGTGCTGCCTTATATTAATCAACCCCAGAAGGCAACTGAACTTATTTTTTATTTGGGGTTACCTCTACCCAGCACCACAGACACGTGTAGGATCTGGATGTGGAAGGTTCCCCACTCTGCCAATATCTCTTAAGACGTTTCTTGTGAGAAATTCATCAGTAAAGCAAATATTAAGAAAAGTTCTGTGATACTTGAGGGGTGGTGTCTCTTGACTCCTGTCAGCATCCTTGAAGATGACCAGCTAGATTTATTACATAACCCCAAGAACCAGCAAGAGCAGTTCTGCTTCCTGGGGAAAGCCAACTTCCAAAAATTGCAATAGAACTGTTGATATAGGGTAATCCAACGGTAAACTGACCCAGCAGGGTGGGGGGTTTTTCTTAAAAGGGAACAATGCAGAAAAGATAGTTTGTGTTTATGCCTGACGTAAATCTTTCACTTCCTCTCACAGAAGAGAAGCAGATGTTCAGTGCAGGGTTGGGGAGAGAACGGGGGAGATGAAGTAAACAAACAGAATAAAATCCTGGTTCGAGTTATTCTTTAAAACACCAGCTAGATGCTTTCTCTCATGTAAGAGCTTAAAAACCCACCACAGAAGAGGAAGAGTCTCTTCATCCTTGTCCATACATTAATTCTTTTTTTTTTTTTTTGTGAGGAAGATCAGCCCGGAGCCAACACCCATGCCAATGCTCCTCTTTTTGCTGAGGAAGACCGGCTCTGAGCTAACATCTATTGCCAATCCTCTTCCTTTTTTTTTCCCCAAAGCCCCAGTAGATAGTTGTATGTCATAGTTGCACATCCTTCTAGTTGCTGTATGTGGGACGCCGCCTCAGCATGGCCGGACAAGCAGTGCACCCAACCACCAAGCCACGGGGCTGGCCCCCCCATACATTAATTCTTTACAGCCTACCTACTTCACCTTTTCTTTAAAGCATAAATGTAATACAAGCAGAGTCAACAATTACACTAGCCATCTTTTCAACAAATGATGCTGGGACAACTAGATACCCACAGGTAAATGTTGAATTTAGACCCTTACTTCATACCATACACAAAAATTAACTCAAAATGAATCATAGACATAACATCCCTTGCTAACTGTAAGAACTAAAACTATACAACTTTTAGAAGAAAACATAGGTGAAAATCTTTGTGCCCTGGGTTAGGCAAAGAAGTCTTAGATATGATCTCAAAAGCACTATCCATCAAAGAAAAAATTGATAAATTAGATTTCATCAAAATTTAAAAGTTTTGCACTTCAAAAGACATCAATAAGAAAATAAAAAGATTGGGCCGGCCCTGTGGCTTAGTGGTTAAGTGCGCACGCTCCACTGCTGGCGGCCCAGGTTTGGATCCCAGGCACACACCAAAGCACCGCTTCTCTGGCCATGCTGAGGCCACGTCCCACATACAGCAACTAGAAGAATGTGCAGCTATGACAAACAACTATCTACTGGGGCTTTGGGGGAAAAAATAAAATAAATAAATAAAATTATAAAAAAAAAGAAAAGAAAAAGATAAGTCACACACTGGGACTTGCAAAATATTTTTCAAGTCAATATTTGAAAATCATATTCTGATAAAAGACTTATATCCAGAATACATAAAGAACTCTTACAATTCGATAAGAAGACAAATAAGCCAATTAAAACATAGGCAAAAGATTTGAATAAACATTTCACTAAAGAAGATATATGAAGGGCCGGCCCTGTGGCTTAGCGGTTAAGTGTGCATGCTCCACTGCTGGCGGTCCGGGTTCGGATCCTGGCACGCAGCGACACACTGCTTCTCCGGCCATGCTGAGGCTGCGTCCCACATACAGCAACTAGAAGGATGTGCAGCTATGACGTACAACAATCTACTGGGGCTTTGG
The DNA here is from genome assembly GCF_057802395.1 of Ceratotherium simum simum. Classification (NCBI taxonomy): domain Eukaryota; kingdom Metazoa; phylum Chordata; class Mammalia; order Perissodactyla; family Rhinocerotidae; genus Ceratotherium; species Ceratotherium simum. The sequence continues at coordinate 6,415,620 of NC_141914.1, read as the reverse complement.
GGGGAAAATAAATAAATAAATAAAATCTTTAAAAAAAAAAGAAGATATATGAATAGCCAATAAGCACATGAAAAGATACTTAACCTTAATTGCCATTAGGGAAACCCAAATTAAAGTTACAAGGAGAAACCACTTCACATCCACTAAAATGACTATAATCCAAAAGGCAGGCGATAGCAAGTGTTGGTGAGGACATGGAGAAACTAGAACCCTCATGCATTGTTGATGGAGATATAAAATGGTACCACTAGTTTGGAAAACAGTTGGGCAGTTTCTTAAAAAGTTAAACATAAATTAACCATAAGACCCACCAATTATACTCTTAGGTGTCCACCCAAGAGAAATAAAAACATATATCAACATAAAGATCAGTTCATGAATGTTCATAGCAGCATTATTCACAAAAGCCAAAACCTGAAAACAATCCAAATGCCCATCAACTGGTAAATGGATAACTAAATGTGGTATATCCATAATAAATATTCCAAATAAATGGAATATTATTCAGCAATAAAAAGGAATGACATACCGACATATGCTGCAACATGGATGAACTTTGAAAACATTATGCTCACTTAAATGAGCCAGTCACCAAGGCCAAGTATTGTATGATTCCATTTGTATGAAATCTCCAGAATAGGCAAATCTATGGAGGCAGAAAGTAGATTAGTAGTTGCCTGGGGCTGGGGGAAGGCATCTTTTGGGGATGATGAAAATATTCTAAAATTGGGTTGTGATAATAGTTGCACAACTCTATAAATTTACCAAAAATTATTGAATTATACAGTTTAAATAGCTGATTTCTATGGTAAATTATACCTCAATGAAGCTATTAAAAAAGAATACACAAACCAAATAAAAAGGAAGGTCAGTAAATATTGATATCAAAAAATATTAGATTAAAAAGAATAATTGAGTTTAAAAGTAATCTTCCTGACACCCAAGGCAAAAGGAAAGAAATTTCATCAGTCTACATAACTTTATTCTTACTTGAAAAAAGAAAGAAAGCAAAGCTACTTTTGGAAAAGCCTTTTTTCCTGGCTCAGAAAATAATTTACTATGTATAGCTTTATATACATAGTAATAGCACAGTGTTTATTGCAATTTTACCGAAAAAGAAAAGAAAAAAAACCAAGGTGTTCCATACATGCTATTTCCTACAGAGGATCTCCATAAAAGCTGAAGGAGTGATGTCAGGGCACAGGATTTTGTATCTGGAGCCAGAATAATATACCGCAGAACCCCATTTGCAGTACTGCAACTCGATACCAGAAAATTGCTCAGAGAAGCTAAAGGAACGAATGTTTAGCATCTCTTTGGCTGCATTTCTCACATACCGTTTTCCCCATCAGGGCTCTCACAGGGTTTCTGTAGAAGACAATCTAGAACTGACTTGACTGGTGAGTTCATAATCTTCCTACCTATTCTCTGTGGCTGACTGAAAGGAGAGTCTCATGCTTAGACACATAGACAGCAGGGAAACTAGAGAGTCTGATTTACACTCTTGCCTGGTGGCATGGCCTTAACAGAGTGGGCTAAGAACGCATGCAGGTAAATGAGACTTTTGTCAAAAAAGCTGCTTTGGATCTGTCCCCAAGGCACCAACAAGAACAGCAAATCCCTAAATTTCTGTACTTACAGCACTTAAGAGATGTCCTTGGCCTGAAACATTTTTAGGGGAGAAGCTGGCAACCACCTGCCACTTATGAACTTTAATGTGGCTCCTGTGGAGCCATTAATCTGGAGCAGAAATGAATCTCCATGGCTCCAATGAGTGGTGTTGGTCCCAAAATACACACCACCCTCCAGCACCCCTGAAACGTAACTACTCTTATTGTTCAATGGAGCTGTGTAGCTCTGCTTCTCAGGAACACACTCTAAAAATGCACACTTGGGGCCGGCCCGATGGCGCAAGCGGTTAAGTGCGCGCGCTCCGCTGCGGCGGCCCAGGGTTCGCCGGGTCAGATCCCGGGTGCGCACCGACGCACTGCTTGGCAAGCCATGCTGTGGCGGCGTCCCATATAAAGTGGAGGAAGATGGGCACGGATATTAGCCCAGGGCCAGTCTTCCTCAGCACAAAAAGAAGAGGATTGGCAGATATTAGCACAGGGCTGATCTCCTCACAAAAAAAAAAAAAAAAAAAAAAAGAAAAGAAAACGCACACTTGACACTGAGCTCTTCCTCCTGATAGAAACCGACCACTCAGTGTAGGACTGAGTCATCAGCGCAGAGAATGACGGATACCTTCCTGTTTGTTATGTCAAGAGACACAGCATCTGGTGCATCTAAAAAAACTGACTCAAATTGTCATAAGTTAAAATTAAGGAACTGAGTGCAGCCACATTTAATGCTGCCTAAAACTGGAATTTATCTCAAGAAGCCCATTGTATTTCACAACAGGGACTGTGATACAGTCTCTGGAGAAAAATAAAAAGGCTTGGACTTACATAGACCCTACCATGTCCCTCTAGATACATGCCACAAAAATCTTAAAATATTCTTAAGCTCAAGAACAACAAAACAAACTACCCAATTAAATAATAGACACGGGACTTGAGTAGGCATTTCTCCAAAGAAGATAACAAATGGCCAATAAGCACATGAAAAAATACTCAACATCACTAATCATTAGGGAAACGCAAATCAAAACCAAAATGAGATACCACTTCACACCCTTTAGGATGGCTACTCTCAAAAAAACAGAAAATAACTAATGTCTATGTGGATATGGAGAAATTGGAACCCTTGTGCACTGCTGGTAGGAATGCAAAATGGAGCAGTCTCTATGGAAAACAATATTTCAGGTCCTCAAAAAATTAAAAGTAGAGTTACCATATGATCCAGCAATTCCACTTCTGGCTATATACCCAAAAGAATTGAAAGCAGGCACTCAAGCAGATACTCGTACACGCTTGTTCATAGCAGCATCATTTACAATAGCCAGAAGGTGGAAGCAACCCAGGTATCCATCAATGGATGATTGGATAAACAAAAGGTGTTATATACATACAGTGAAATATTATTCAGCCTTAAAAAAAGGAAGGGAATTCTCACACATGCTACAACATGGATGAACCTTGATGACATTATGCTAAGTGAAATAAGCCAGTCACAAAAGGACAAATACTGTATGATTCCACACATATGAGAAAGTAGAATGGTAGTTGCCGGGGGCTAGGGGGAAGGGAGAATGGGGAATTGTTGTTTAATAGGTATAGAGTTTCACTTTTGCAAGATGAAAAAGTTCTGGAGATTGGTTGCACAACAATGTGAATGTAATTAACACTACTGAAGGGTACACTTAAAAGTGGTTAAGATGTTACATTTTATGTTATGTATATTTTACCACAACTTAAAAATTCTTTCGATGTTCTTAGTTTCTTCACTATGTGAGTCGTCAGGCCAACATCAGTTGCAGAACTGTGTCCAAAGGCTGCCTGATTCGAGCAAGCTGTTAAACCTATGGAACCAGACCTGTGGTTTCATTATGATATCAAGTTGATAGTGAGTGGCCCTTTGGTAGCTGTTGCGTACTAAACTTTGAGCTCATCTTTCAGGGCCTCCCCCACATCCTTACCAGGCTTGAACTTTGAGAAGTGAAGACAGAAACAGTAAGATGAAGATGAAAGATTGCTGGCCAGGAAACCTGACTCCTCATAATGGCTTTATTGCTACTCGCCATATAATTCAGGCCTCTGTTTTTGAGAAGGCTAGAAACATTTCTAACAGTGTATAATGCCCTCCCACATACCGTATCGACCAGTTAGCCTTGGAAAGAACTAGTGATGTTGGTAAACTATCAGACTTTTAGCATCCATAACAAAAGACAAAAGGATACTTAATGAAAGCAGCAGTGGTGGCCAACCGAAGGTGATATTCTGACACAGCGGAAGGAAAGAAGGTACGATGAGGAGACAGAAGACAGAACGGTTCTGCAGGAGGCAGGGGAAAGGGGTGAGGTGGAGGTAAGGGGTGATGAGACATGGGGAGAGCCACACAGAGAGGGCAAAACGTCTCCCATAGTGCCCTCAACTCAGTTCCCTCCAGACACAGCACACACACACCCCACCATTCCTGTGTCAGGAGAGAGGGAGGGGAATGAGAAATGAGGATGGGCTCAACTCCAGCTGTCACTCTATCTCAACAGCTCCAGAAGCTTCAGAGGGGAACGGCTGAAACTCTGCCACCAACCTCACCTCCATGTCACAGTGAATTAGAGATCCATTGGGCAAACATCGCACATTCCCACCCATGCCCATGCGTAAACATTGATCTGCATCCACACCAGCAAGTCCATCCTCCCCTCCACTACAATGGCAGCAGAGTCTCTTCTCTCTTCCTGTCCAAGGCTAACCCTTTGACCCACACTCTGGATCCCATCCCTTCTGCATTCTCAGGAACCACAGTCCGTCCATTATTCCCTCTCTCCTCTATATCTTCAGCCATTCCCCACCCTTTAGCATGTACATATACTCAGTTCTCACCCATTCTTTAACTAATTTTTTAAAAATTCAAAATATGATAAATATATATATTTATTTATATACAATGGAATATTATTCAGCCCTAAAAAAGAAGGAAATCCTGACATTGGATGGACCTTGAGGGCATTATGCTAAGTGAAATAAGTCAGACAGAGAAAGACAAATACTGTATGATCTCACATATATGTGACATCTAAAAAAAACAAACTCATAGAAACAGAGAATACGCTGGTGGTTGTCAGAGGCAGAGGGTGAGGGCCGGGGGAAATGAGTGAAGATGGTCAAAAAAGGTACAAACTTCCAGTTATAAGATAAATAATTTCCAGGGATGTAATGTACAGCACGGTGACTATAGTTAATGATAATGTACTGTATATTTGAAAGTTACAAAGAGAGTAGATCATAAAAGTTCCCTTCGCAAGAAAAAAAACATTGTAACTATGTGCGGTGATGGACATTAAACTTTTTGTAGCGATCATTTCTCAATATATACATATATCAAATCATTACATTGTACACCTTAAACTAATACAATGTTATATATCAATGGTATGAACTGGAAGAAAAAGACTCCTAGACCCTTTACCCCCTTTTAAGATTCTCTGTCACTTCACAGTGAAAATTCTTAAAATTTCAGTCCACAAATTGTCTTCATTTCCTTATCTCCTCAGCCAACTGAAATCTCACTACAACTGATCTCACCAAGGTCACCAACAGCCCTCCTTCCTCCAATATAAGGGACAATTTAAGTTATCTTATTATGGGACTGCTCTGCAGGGCCAGACCCTGAGGACCAGGCTGAACTCCTTGGAGTATCCTCCTCCTTCCCCTCCCTGGACCCTCTTCTCTCTGGTTCCCTTCTTCCTCAGACTAAGCCTCCTCCGACTCCAATGCTACTGTCCGTTCCTCTCACCAGGGGCCCACGTCTCCTCTTTGTCTCTAGTCCCAGAATGTAGCACAATGTTCATAGTGACTGAGCCTCCAGAAATACTTGTTGATAGATTGGTCCAAATGGTACAGTGGTTCTCAACCCTGGATGCTCATTAAATTCATCAGGAACTTTTACAGGGATATCAATACTCCAACTGATAATATTTCTGATTTCACTATTCCTAGGTGAGCTGCAGGCAACAGTATTTTCTAAAAGCATCCCAGGTGAGTTTTAGTGCTCCCCAGTAAGCTTGTCACCCCTTGCTAGGGCTATAAGGACAGGGAATTCGTAAAATGCATAACTATCATTTTAGAACTTAACCCTTTGGTTAGATTTTAGGTGGAGCTTTAGAATTCTGAGACAGAGTAAATTTCAAAGGTGTCCTTAAAAGTTTACATTAGAAAGTTGTTTGAAATCGGTCCATCCACCGTCATGCCAGCTCTGCAGTCCCAGGAGGTTGCTCTCACCCTCACTAAGCCAGGAGCCCAAGGGACCAACCTGGTCACAGATTTTTCTGGAGTGAACAAGTGACCCTGATGGCTGCAAACACGGGAGATTTTTCTTCCTCTCCCTTCTGAGTCTGCCAAGATTCTTGGGAGTGCCTTTGCCCCACCCTCCCCCTGGTTTCCAAGAACCAACATGCCCAAACCCTTCCAGAAGCTCTGGCCTTCCCTCTCCCCCTGCCTTGAGGGTTCAGAGTCTGCTGTGTACCTGGCTCACCAGAGTTCTGCCTGTTACTGTTTATGAGAGAGGCGTCTGTTGGGATGGCGTGACCAGAGAGGCATATTCACACAGAGGCTGTTTTGTTTTGTGTGTGTAATTATTTGACTGTGGCTGTGGTTTTGGGGGGTTTATGGTGAAGAGGTAGGGAAGGAGTTGGTCACAAGAGGACTAGAAGGACAGAATCAAAACAACCATCAAAAGCTGTGAGACCCAACTGCACAGAGAAACAATTCCATCCACCCCGCTGCCCACTTAGTCCAGAGAGGAAGGAAGAGAGGTCACAAGGAGAGGTCATATTTCAGATCGCATCTTGAGTTGTGACCAACCTGTTAAGATCATTTAACAGTCACTTCAGTAGCAAGGGGACTAAGTCCTGAAGGTCTGAACAGCGATTGCGGAAAGTTTTGGGAGTCTCCTGTGGCCAAAATATTCAGGAGGTCTGGATGTTTCCTCTCCATCAGATCCTTCTCAGCAAAGCAACAGAGTCTCACCAGAAAAAAAAAAGTAATCCGCCAAAGTTCAATTCATGGAACTCAGGCCTTAACCCAAAACTCAAGACAGGAGTGTGTATGGTGCTCCATATTGGCAACAGCTTAAGAACCAAGAATTCATGCTCCTGGTGGTAAAGATCAGATTCTACACGTTTTCCATATTGGAAGGAGTGGGCTAACGGGAAGGAAAAGAGGGGCAAAGAGGGGACAGAACAGCTGTTTGCAAAGGGCAGCCAATTCAGTCAAGGAGTGATTATTGCACAACACCTGGCATTGGTCCTGGCATCTGCTGGGGGCAAAGGTTGCTGAGCTTGTGATTTGGGCCCTGTGTGCCCCCTCCTCTGCTATGAGAAAAGCGAACAAGTCGTTCCGTGTAGGACAGGGGAACCACGAGTGTGGGTGAGCAGCATGGGAAGCAGATTCCGTTCCGCCTGTCAGGAGGGCTGCCTGAGAAGCAGTGAGACCCCGGGCTCATATACTCACGGGGGTGGGTAACTGCAGCTTAGACTTCTGGGGGGACCACGTGAGAGCCACGGGCCTTTACGACGCCTCTTGGGCCAGTGAGTCCATGATGGCAGCAATAGATTATCAAAATTATCTTTCCACCGCCAATAATCAACAAATCTACCACATCTAAATCTTGCTTCCTCGCTCCAATTTAACCTTTTATTTATTTATTTTTTCCCCCAAAGCCCCAGTAGATAGTTGTATGCCATAGCTACACATCCTTCTAGTTGCTGTATGTGGGACGTGGCCTCAGCATGGCTGGAGAAGCGGTGCGTCGGTGCGCACCTGGGATCCAAACCCGGGCCGCCAGCAGCGGAGCGCACACACTTAACCGCTAAGCCACGGGGCCGGCCCCAATTTAACCTTTTAAAATAAGTTCACTGGCAAATTTTAAGGATCTGTTAAGTACTCAGCAGGGTGGTAGGTTTTCTGGAGAGAAAATTTATTGTGCTGGGGAACTATATTAGAGAGAAGGCTAAAGAATAGAGTTGTCTAAATAGGAAAAAAAAAACAGAAAAATCAGAAAATTCCAGAACCCCTGGAAATCTTCCTTTCTCTTTAATAATGACCAAGGGGCCTCCTTCTTTGCACAGACCCAGGCTGCCCCAACATTCTGCCTGGGTACTCCCTTGCTTGACTCATTTTCACCCAAGGGTAGGGAGGGCAGAATGAGAGGGAGGTGTTTGTTAGGTTTCAGCCACACTTTTAAACTCGCCTGGCTCACACTCTGTGGGTTTTGTAGCCAGCTGCCTCTCCTTGGTGATTAATGGAGCTCCACTGAAACCTCCTGCTCTCTGCTCCTCCTCCCACCTGGGGCAAGAACCAATGCTTCTCAGACTAGAGCTGAGAGGCCGGTATGAAGAAGGCTTACAAGTGATGGAAGATGACAAGGTAATGAAGACCTGTCACCTTGCTTACAGTGGGATCACTGAGTTAAGTTCCCCTGGGCCTGGAGAGCAGTATAATGCAAACACCCTTATCAGATCCCACATGTTCTGGCTGTACTTCTAACCTCGCCCTTCCCAAACTCACTGTGGACCGCAACCCATCCACACACAACCTTCAAGTCTTTGTAAATTACAGCCTGATCCTGATTCTTCCTTGACTGAGTTATTTCTGGGGGTCCCTCTCTCCTATATACCAATCCTTTGAACAGAATTCAAGGGCCCTCCAAGATCCAGCCTTTGCCTCTTTCTCCAGTCTGATTTCCCACCATTCCAGGTCTCAAACTCTTCAAATTAGTCAACATAAAATTCTGTTTTATGTCTCTGTCTTTTGTGTGTATATTTCCCTCCTTCCAATGTTTGAGCAATGACGAATCCACACTATGTAAAGGTGTGGTCAGTCCTGGGTTTTTCCTGAGTTTGAGCAATGAGGGGCCAATTCCCCTGGGGCAGTATGTGGATGAAGCCATGAGGAACTGGCAGGTTCTCACTCACGTTGATGTTGCCATATGCAAACAACTCACCTGCTCCTCCAGATCTCACTTTTTCTGAGGAATTAGCAAAGCAATAGCTCTTTCCAAGATATTGTGGTTGGCCCTCTTTTGCCTAGAGGGAAGAAGATGGAGGAAAACTTAAGGCAGTGCTTTTCCTTAATGCCCCTGAGGAGGAGACCACCCTCTTCTCAGAAAGTTCTAGGTAGCAAAGGCTCACACCCTACTGAAAATGCTATAGAGCGTAGAGCATGGATCTGCGAGAGTCCTACAGTAATACCACCCCTTCCTCTCTGTCTTCCTCCCCACTTCTCTCCATCTCACTACCTCCATTTCCACCAAGTTTTGTGTTTCCTGGTCACCAGACCTGGATTAAAGATTTAGCAGAAAAGAATCAAGTTAGTTTGAATTTTCATTTCTTCAAATCTTTCCGTTAAAGTCACATATGATTTTTTTTTGGTACATTGGAGAAAATATATGCCTTTATCAGGCAGACATTTTGGATACATTTTCTAAGTAATATGTAAGATGTTTAACATTACAAATCCCATCCCTAGTTATTTGATAATTCTTTGGGGAGTGCATCGTATTTTATTCTTGAACATATATTATGACATTTGATCCTTACATCAGTCCAAAAGCACAGCCACAAGTCCTGTCTCTTCTGTCCCCTAAATCTCTCTCGAGCCTGAGCCATCCTTCCCTTCCTCTTCTGCCTCTGCCTTGTGCAGGCTTTCGTCAGTCCTCACCTGGACTTTTACATTAGCATCCTAACTAGACAGCTAGATAGCTTGCATCCTGTTTTGCTTTTTCCTCCCTCTGCACCGTCCTCCTAGATGCATTCTCCACTCCTCCAGACCTTTCTAAATCACAGCCCAATCCAGTTACCTTTGTGATTTAATTATTTTTGGGTTCTCTTTCAGCTACACAAAGTCCAAACTCTTTTGCATAGCACAAAGGCTCTCCAAAATTTGCCCCTGCCTCTCTCTAATCTCATTTATTACCCTCCAGATCTCAAATTTTCGCGTGACTAAAGATACAATATTTTCTTATACATTGTTGCCTTTAGATATCTTTCTCTCTTTGGAATGATCTTTTGATCTTTATCTATTTGGTGACACTTATTCATTCTTTGAGAAGCAGATCTAATGTCTTCCAGTCTATGGAGCTGTCCCCCACCACTCAAAGGCAGAATTGTGACCCTCTCCACTGGGTCACAACCTAACCCTGTACTTATTTCTACAATAGCACTTATTTCTCTGTTTTGCAATAACTTCATTATGTCACTGGCTCGCCTGGTAAACTATTAACTCCACAAGAAGAAGAAATTCATCGTAATGATCTTTATATGCTTGTTCCTTGCACAGTACATTGTTGTTAATCTATAAATCATTGTTAAATAAAAGAATGAATGAATGAATTGCAGGGGGCTGGGAAGAAGACAGAAGAGTATAGGTCTGTTATTATTATGCTTATTTAACAGGAGAAGAGACTGGGCTAGATGCTAGTGTTACAAAACTGAAGGCACTTAAAGAAAAAGCTTAGAATCTAGTGGCTCTGCTACAAAATAAAAGGCAACACAGAAGATATGGACGCTCAGAGAGACTAATTTACAACTGCGAAGGTAAAGGAACTGTCATCATCTAGATCGTTAAAGATGAGCAGGAATTCAGCAGGAATCAAGAGGGCCACCTTACAACTTCTGGAATGAAGGGGTAATAAGTACAAACCCATGGGAATAATGAGGAGAGGCTAGTCCATACGAACAACAGGGCAAGGAGAGGGAATTGGTAAGCGCTGAGGGCAGGTCAGGAAGGTCCCATAACCAGAGTTAATGAGTATCGAGTTATCGTGGAAAGGAAGTCCATCAAGTTAGGTGGAGCACAATCAGACAGGGCCTTGATATTTTGACTCTGCCAAGGGGAGGCATTGGGATCAGAAAATCACTTTTCTGTATAAAAAGCTCTTTATGAAAGAGATGAGAGCAACAAGAGATGAGAACTCCTCGGGCAGGATTGCTCATATCCTTGGCTAATGTTTTACCGCAGTTTATGTTACTCAGCCTAGTCATCTACCTCACGTGGCTTCAGGTGACTTTCAGCTCTTTCCAAAAATCAACTCCACTCTAAGGAGCAAAACTTAACACCCTTGAAGGTATTCGAACACAGAACACTCTGAAATAGTGAAATCCCGAAAGCTTGAAAATGGCAATAGTGTAGAAATATGCTTTCATTTTGAAGGGGACAGGCTGCATTTGGATATATAAATTCAGGTGTGTTTGTCAAAAAGGAAGACATATTACCTTAGAGTCAATTATGGGTATGTATAAAAGGTGTATGAATCTTGTGGAACGGTGTATATATGTCAGATAGAAATAAGGGAATTGAAGGGTGGGAAAACAACTCGTTGAGGACACTAGAGCCTTCATCGCTTGCCACTAGCAACCGTAGCCTCTTGCTCTTTAGACAACAGAGTATCCGTCATTCAGTCGCCAACCCAAACCAGAGTAGCAACTTAACTTGCAAAATAATCATGCAGCACGATGGGCCCTGCCTTTTCCCTCACCACCTCCCCAGCACAGTTCTATTAATATAAAGAGTGAATTTCAATGGTAACAAATACTATGGGGAAGAAGTAAAATTTTATAAATAAAGTACCATATTTATTATTATTGTTGTTATTTATATCTGGGCTTCTTCTGTGACAAAAAGAGAAAAATATTTACTAATCTTTCAGGAATGTTTTGAAATTTAGATAATTTATGTGGCTGAAGCTGCAGCTTTATAAGGTTCAGCTAAGTGTTCGATGTTCTTTCTTTAGAATTAAGTACAATCAGCATAAAACAACAGCTCATACTTTAAATAGCATTTTATTACATCAAATTTGTCTCACAACCACAACAGGGAACTGGCAGGGTAGCTTTTGTTTTTTTCAACAATTTTTTTCCTCTAGTTCCTCAGCAAGGTTTTAGAATAGCCTTCAGGGAAGCTCACTAGCAAGACTGTAGACTCATGTAGATTGTAGACTCATAAGTATTCAAATCATGTTTTGTTTTAGGAACTCAAATGTTCTCTTTTTGTATTAAATAATATATTTCCTTCTCCATTTTTTGATACTCAGCAGTTTTTTACCTAGCAAGACAATTTCCCTTTTCTGACCATCCTAACATAGATATACAAAAACAGTACAAACAACCCCATAAAGTACTGTCCTGATTAAAACAATGCCTAGAATCAAGACTTTTAAAATGCAAATTACAGGACACACCAGTCAATAGAAGATTTTTCTCTGCAAAGGAGACAATGTAGTACAATAGATACAGCGGAGGATTAATAAAAGATAAGATGAACCATGTCATGACCTGATCTTACTTGCTTTGCCACCTCTCCTCACCTCAATTTCTTCATTCTCAGAACTGAAATAACCTACACACAGGGTTAGTAGGAGGAGTAAACCAAGCCACGCATGGGAATCAGTTTATAAAGTAAAGAGGTTTATATAAGTGTTCATGTTATCGTTATGGAGAGAAGTTACCAACTCTGGATATCCTTCCAATAAAGTCTATGCAGGGCGGGAGGCTGAGGGTTGGAGAGAGAAAGGGAGGCCTTGGCTGAGTCGTGGAAAGGATTGGGGCCAGAGGGAAGGGTGAGAGTTAGACCCGGGAAAAGAGTACTAGGGAGATAGTAACACTGGCCTACCACAGAGGGGTGTGAAGGAACAAAGCAAGTAAAATGTACATACAAAAATTAATTTGTAGAAAACACACAGATTTGCATCTATGTGTTTTAAATGAACTTATCCTTTTGAGATTTGCCAAAAATGCAGGCATTGTCATCGGAGCTCAGCCTTTTTAGGACAATGTCAAAAAAGATATTTGCCCACACATGTTTTTGCCAAAGTACAGACAGGCAGGATGCTGTCTATGAAGAGAGACGCCTCGGGCTGTTTGCTTTTAAAGGCTCGCCTTTACCTATTCCTCAATTAGATTCATTTTTCCTCCTCACTGTCCCCTGTTAAATCTAGTCTCATGTCTGTCCTGCTTTGGAAGAGTGCAATCAGTAACGGAGAATAATTTTAATGTCATCATAAAAATGTTATCTACCCAAGTGAAAGGATATAACTTATTGTCTCTGTTGTACACCAGATATTTTACGTATGTATTATCATTCAATCCACGCCAGTTATGGGTGATGACATTTCTTAGGGGCAAACACACAGGCTTGACAGACTGAATGACATACTCGAAGTCAAACAACCAGGAAGCGCTCGCTCTGCTGTGAATGGCTCCAATGTCAATGCTGTTTGGCAGACAGGAGAGACTGCAGGACTTTATGTTCTGCCCAAGTGATTCCTCGGCCAAAAACTTGAGTAAAACTTTCGGGCTTGGTGATGGCAGGTGTTGGAGTGCTGCACCCTATAGAGACAGAGGGCAGGTCAGAGGTCCTCACCCGCCCCCTTTACATTTGAGCTTCAGACACTTGTTAGGGAAAAGTAGCACTGGATGATCCTGGTCTACAATACGAAGCCAGACAACCACTTGAAGAGAGGATAAAGGTGATTCCAAGGAGGTGGACCCAAGCCCTCTAAGGCTCCTTCCTCCTAGTATTCCATAAGTGGCTGATTTTTAGCACCCTCTTCTAATTTTCCAAACCTAAAGATAATTATAACTCATTATTTTAAGAATAGTACAGTTTCTACTAATTCCCTCAGCCCCAGAAATGAGGATATAGTAGATAGAATATTGCTCTTGTCAGTTTCGTGAACTCTTTTCTTCAAAAACCAACCACAGCCATCCTCCATCCGTGTAACAGATAACATTTGGTTATTGAGACATGCTGAAGCATTTCTTCAGTCTGCCACAAGATTTGGGGGTGCTGCGCCCCCACACCCACCTCCCCCCACACCCCTGCACCGAATCTCCCAAGATCAAAATAGCACCTGGGAAATGGTTGTTTAAAGGTCTCTCTGAAAATGTCATGTTTCTCAGCCGTGTTACATAAGTTATTTATTATTCAATGAAACTTAAGTGAAAATCCCCAGCTACCAGCACACCTCTATCCTCCACTAGACACCCCTCATTCCAGAGCTTATACAGCAGAAAGATGCTACATGCCTTGAGACCAAGCCTACCTTGTTGGAGACCTGAACCAAACCTGGAGAATTAAACCAACCTTTTGGAATTCAGCTCACAGAAGAAAGCAGGTTGAGACAGCATGTCCACATATCTGTTCACTTCTTCAAGCAGCTGTGCATCTTTTATCTCTGCCCTGCCCCCATCCCATTTGTGCAACCACCATGTCAAACATGCCCGAACTTTAGATTGACACTACCCTTATAACCATGATGTAAGTCACAGCAGGAGGGTGCAAGGATGCAAACTCACTCCCCTCCACAATGCATTCATGGTGCAGTGGTGTGCACAGTACGTCAGTGGTGCTCCACAAACTCAGGTCAGAGGAGTACTCACCCCAGCAGAATTTAAGGGTAGGTTTTCCAGCCCACTCCTGATGCTTCTGCTCGGCCTGACTCCTTCTCCGGTGCCACCTTTGCTTTCTGCTCATGGGTATTTTCCACAAGATCAAATGGACTTCCAGACAATGAAAATGGATGAGGTTTGGGACAGAGAGTCTCAGTTTTTGGAACTTGTTTTTATAAACGCGCATTGGTCTGTCGACAAACCTGGAATGCCAAGGGCTCCTTTCAGAATGACCACATTGTCCTGTTCAGCTCCAATAATCCAAGAAAAGAGAGAGTTTTCCTTCTTTGTGCATCAGAATCATCCAGAGAAATTGCTAAAATACAGTTTCACAGGGTCCAGCCCAAGCCTACCGAACCGGAGTCTCTAGGGGCAGACACCAAGATGTCTGTGTTAACAAGCTACCTAGTTGATCCTAGTGAAAATGCAAATTTGAGAAACATTGCTGTGGCCTAAATTGGTAATATGAAAATTTGAAATCATGATGTTAAACACTTTATTTACAATCAGATCTTTCCTGGAATACATGATTGTCCTGAGAGATGACATGTTCTTTTCCAGATAGCTCCAAGCTTACACCTGTAGGCATTCAACCGGGAGGAGGCAGATTCCCACCCAGACCCTAACCCTGGTCATAATGAGATAAAGATATAAGCTATTTCTTCCCTTCTCCCACCTGCCCTCACTCCTGGCCGAGAGCTGGCTGGTCACAAATGTGGTTGCTGTGTTAATAAGAATCATATCTTATGTTGGTGTTTGTTTTTTTACAATGAAATGACATGATTAATTGGACAGAATATTTTTAGTGGGTTTAATGTCTTCGCTTTCACAAGGAAGGACTAAATCTCCACTTCCTTGGCAAATATATTGAACCCAAACACCTTGGGACTAAGATCCCTGGGGTGAAAGTCCATAAAGTGAATATGACCCTGAATATAACAGATAAAGAGCCAACTAACAGTGTGACCTGTGGCCAGTCCAGACCTGAGCACACAGTGACAGAGAGGAAGTTCACTTTCACGTTCACTTTCGACATCCCCTGTTTTTCCCTTTTTTACTTCCACAGTTGCAAGTTGAGTTTCTATACACAAGCAGACAGCCGTGGATGGGTAAGCCCAGTTGAAATAATTCCAACAGACTAGATCACATAGATATAGATGCACAGAGACTGATGGAAGGTTGGAGAGAATAGGGTCATCAGCTTCTCATGAAAATGGGAGAGTGCTTGATCAAAAATTTTCCAAAAGATCAAAAAGTAGATAAATTTAAAACATTTATGAAAATTATTAATGCACTCAGGTAATTATACAATAAGAACTTTATTCATTGATGCTTTCAACAAATGTGTATTGAGCACCTTCCATATGGCCAGCACTGTGCTAGTCCCTGAGGATTCAAAGATGAATAAGAGACAGATTTAACCTCGAAGAACTTTGTTTCTAGTGAATGGGAGACAAATATGTGAGCAAGGTATGCAGTAAGGAACTATGGGTGTTATGGCAGGTGGGTGGACAGGTAACTGTGTACAAAAGAAGTAATAGTGAATTGGTCTTTGGGAAGAAGGTAGGAGACAGCCTGTGCTGTGTTTTCAATAATTAGCGAGTGTTCACCTAGCAGATAAAGTGAGGAAAGGCTTTCAGGGCAGCATGAATAAAAGAATCAAGACATAAAACATATGGCACATTTACAAAATATCAAATAGTTTGGGACAACCCGAACATCATAGAGTGCAAGGAACAAGATCCAATTGGGATGATTCTGAAGAAGCAAGCAGGGGGCCTCATCAAGAGCTATGAATGATATCCTAGGGTGCTGAGGCTCAGTAGAAGAGTTTTAAGTCTTAGAGTCTTAGAAAGTTCACTCTGGGTAAAATGTAGAGATTAAGTATAAGCAAAAAAGCACTAGAGGATTGGAAATCCGTATGGAGGTCATTGCAATGATCTGGATAAGATCATGAAGCCTGGATTAAGGCAGGGGTTGTGAAATAAAGATGTGTACAGATGCCAGAGCTGCTAAGAGAGTAGAAATAACAGGCCAATGACAAAAACCCAACTGACCTATGGCCCTCTTCTTCTTCTTCCAAGTAGTCACGTTATTTGCTTAAATGATTCCATGCGCGGCATAGATGGGTAAGGCAACTAACCTCAATTTCATTTCTCTGATAAAGTATTTAGGAGTGCTGCTGAGCAGTAAGATAGCTAAAATACAGACAAGTCAGGATGGAAAAGAAAAGAGCCCAGGGTAATGTAAAATAAGCAATTCTCAGTGGTTGCCAGAGGTTAAAGGTCAGAAGTAGTTTGACTACAAAGGGTTATCAAGAGTGAATTTGGGAGGGCAGATGAAATTGTTCTATATCTTCACTGTTGTGGTAGTTAACATGACTCTTTTGTAAAAAGTCATAGACCTATACACCAAAAAGAATGAATTTTACTGTATGTAATTTTTTTAATAGAAGGAAAAGGGAAAGAAGTAGACAATTCTCAATGATAAATCAATTTATAGCAATCTGAGAAGAGAAACCTCCTTACTCTTGCATATTCATTCATTCATTCAACAAACACACATTGAGCACATACTCCATGCCAGAAACTGTGCTATGTGTTTGATACATGGTGCGAAACAGGCTCCATGGAGCCTACAGTCTAGTGGAAAAGACATCCATTAAATAAAATTTCTGTGAATTCATTTACAATAGTGACAGAAAAAAATAAAGAACGATATATTATGTGAGCATGTCACAAGCTTCCCTAAAGTGATATTGAAGCTAAACCCTGAAGGACAAGTTTAAGTAGACTGAAGGTGAAGGGGGAGGTCAAGTGAAAGGACGGCCTCCCCAAGGCGGGAGCTCCCACATGCCCACAAACACCCTCTCATGCATGCGCTCGCGAACACCTTCACCAACCCACCTACTCACCTTCACATTCTTATATGTCGTGTTTCTCTCTAAGATCTTTTATGCTCTGTAGCATTTCTATAATGGAAACTGGCAAAGGTTTTCTATAGACTTCCCCTATCTACCACTTACCAGATATGTCACCTCAAAGAAAGTTATTTAACCTATGTGTACCTCAATTTTTTCATCTGTAAACAGGATTATTAACTAGTACTTAATAATATTCAAGTACTAATTAGTAATGAGTACTGGGACATTGGGTAATTATAAAGAATAAATTGGTTAATAAAAATAAAGTCTTAAGAACAGCACCTAGAACATTAAGTACTCAATAATAGTAAGTTATTATTATTATTACTACTACTATTTTTAGAGACTCTCTGTTTCATAGAGAGAAGAAACAGCAATTAGGCTCAATTTTTGAAACAACCTGGAGAAATTACACTCTACCCCACCATACTAACATCCTTAATAGGGCCAGTGTCCTGAGCCATAGGATGGGATTCACGACTATTAAAAATGCTTTTTCAGGCCAAAAAGAAGCTTTAGGGCCCCTCCTTACTAAATCCATTCCTGTTTACCTAATTTAATTCTTCAGAGCATATCTTGTAAACTTTCACCTCCAGATGTGATAGAGCAACTGGTATTGGACTAGCCCTTCTGTCCTTAACAATAAAACTGGAGGTAATATATGAGGCAATTGTTTTTAAGCATTGGACAAAAGGAAACACAATACTGTGACCCCTGAGAGAGGAGAAAGTCATAAGATGAGCCCCATGATTTCCCTGGATCTCTACCTGGGCACAGTTACCCAACCATGACATAACAAGCCAGAATCCAAGCAAAGCACTGTGGTCCTACTGACCTGAAGAGGCAGAGCTCAGAGTTCGGGAAAGCTGGAACAGCCAGAATCTGTAGGGCAAAGCCCCAGGGAGTAAAGGGGGTAAGAGGGGGATAGAGAGAAGGGAGGGTCCCAGGAGTCATGCAGAAGGTTCTCTATGAATTCTTGGCTCAAGGCTAAGACGCACATGCCCATGGCAAGACTACCTGAGATTTGTAGTAACTATAGGGAGCAGTTACTATGGAGACAAGAGCAGAATGGAGATACCAGATATCAAACAGTGCAGTAGACACTGAAGTACAGGCCAAGGCAGAGTGGCAAGACATTGTTATCAATTTATTAACACACTAGGCATCTATCTGAGACACCAGAAAAGATTAAAACCATGCTCTAGGGTATGGTCCACTTCAAGGCCCACCCTAACAAAGTCTAAAGCCAAGCCTTTAAAAGATTTGCAGGGAGGGCCAGCCCCGTGGCTTAGCGGTTAAGTGCACGCGCTCCGCTGCTGGTGGCCCGGGTTCAGATCCTGGGCACGCACCAAAGCACCGCTTCTCTGGCCATGCTGAGGCCGCGTCCCACATACAGCAACTAGAAGGATGTGCAGCTATAACATACAACTATCTACTGGGGCTTTGGGGAAAAATAAATAAATAAATAAAATCTTTAAAAGATTTGCAGGGAAAACTGAATTTGGAGGTTGGAACCTGCCAAGATAGAGGGGCTTGGGAAACACACTGAGCTTTCCAGAGATGTACCCTAGCAAAGCATAAAGAAAAGCCGGCAGGAGTGCAAGGTAAGCAACCAGTAAGAGAGCTGCCTACTAGAAGAAAAGGTAACACTTCTCAAAGGAAGATAACAAAAGCCCAGAGCCTATACAACACATCACCAACAATGTCTGGTACACAACAACAAAAAATTACCGGATGTGCAAAAAACAAACAAACAGGGAAACATGACCCATAGTCAAGGGAAAAGCATCAGTCCCAAAGTTACTGAGAGGATGGATTTAGAAGACAAAAGCTTTAAAGCAGCTGCTATAAACATGGTTCAAAGAATTAAACTATATATATATATATATATACATGTTCTGTATATATATATGTTCTGTATATACATGTTCTATATATATACATGTTCTATATATATATATATGTTCTGTATATATATGTTCTGTATATATATATGTTCTATATATATATATGTTCTATATATATATATGTTCTATATATATATGTTCTATATATATGTTCTGTATATATATGTTCTATATATATATATGTTCTGTATATATATGTTCTATATATATATGTTCTATATATATATATATGTTCTGTATATATGTTCTATATATGTATGTTCTCTATATATATGTTCTATATATATGTATGTTCTATATATATATGTTCTATATATATATGTTCTCTATATATATGTTCTCTATATATATGTTCTATATATATATGTTCTGTATATATATGTTCTATATATATATATGTTCTGTATATATATGTTCTATATATATATATGTTCTGTATATATATGTTCTATATATATATGTTCTGTATATATATGTTCTATATATATATATGTTCTGTATATATATGTTCTGTGTATATATATGTTCTCTATGTATATATGTTCATATATATATATGAATTCATATATATATATGAATATATATATATATTCAAAGAATTAAGAAAATATAGGCTTAATGAGGGGAAAGATAGGGAATCTCAGCAGAGAAATATAAACTATAAAAAGGAGCTAAACAGAAATTCTAGAACTGAAAAGTACAATGACCAAAAAAATTCACAGTAGATCAGAGACGGGAGAAGAAAGTCCGTGATGAACTTGAACATGGGAAGACAGATCTATAGAAATTATCCAAACTAATAAATGGAGAGAAAATGGATTGAAGAAAAGTAAACAAATCCTTAGAGACTTGTAGGACAATAGACAATTGTCTAAATATGTATAATTAGAGATGGGGCAAAATAGATTTTTTTCAAGAAATGACAAAAAAGCAAGCCATGGACTAGGAGAAGTTTTTGTAATACATATATGTGATGATGGGCTTATATCCAGAATCTATTCTAAAACTCTCACAACTCAATAATAATAATACAAACAATCTTATTATTTTTTAATGGGCAAAATACGTGAACAGACACTTGACCAAAGAAGATATATGAATGGCTAACAAGCACAAGAAGAGACGCTGGACATCATTAGTTATCAGGGAATTGCAAATTAAAGCTACAGTAAGATACCACTACACACCAAATAGAAAGGCTAATATTTACAAAGACTGACAATACCAACTATGAGGCAGATGGAGAATAGTTGAGTCTCTTCTACACTCCTGTTGAAAGTGAAAAATGGTGCAACCACTTTGGAAAACAGTTTGACGGTTTCTTTTAAAGTTAAACATACACTTATCATATGAACCAACTACTCCACTCCTAGCTATTTACCAAAATGAAATAAGAACATACATTCACACAAAGACTATTTATAGAAACTTTATTCATGACTGGGAACAACCCAAATATGCACCAATAGGTAAATGGCTAACAAATTGTGTTACTAACACAATAAAATATTATTAATCAATAAAGATATAAATTACTAATAAATACAACAATGTGGACGAACCTAAAAAACATCATGCTGAGTGAAAGAAGCTCGGCACCAAAGAGTACATGCCATCTGGTTCTATTTATGTGAAGTGCTGGAGAGGCAAAGCTGACCTAGAGTGATGGCAATCAGATCAATGGTTGCCTGGAGCTGTGGGTGGAGGGAAGGGTTGACTGCCAAGGGGTATGTAGGTGGGAACTTTCTCATGTGATGAAAACATGCTGTCTTGATTGTGGTGATGGCTACATGGGTGTATACATTTATTGAACAATACTCTTAAAATGTATGCATTTTACTGTATGTAAATTATACCACACAAAGTTGATTTTTTAAAAGGATACTTGCCTAACTTTTTCAATTAGAAGCCTTATTCTCATCATCATCCTGTAATAAGTCATTCAACAATAAATTTTATGAGGAACCAGTTCTTTGTGAGTCACACACAGGCACCCCAAATGAATGTCTACCCATGCGTTTGTGTTACATGTGCGTGGCTGGAGAAATAGGTGCCCGTTAAACTAGTAAAGCCCCCGCCCGTCATCTCTGATTCTAGGCTGCAGAAGAAACTGTAACTTCAGTTCTCATCTTCCTAAGCATCCTCAGTAACTATTTGTTGACCAGTTCCTGAAGCGAGTGAGTGTCTATTTATTTTATAAACAAACTCTACCACCTGAAATCTTGGCTGTTGCAGTGCATAGGGGCACATTCCATACCAAACCTGCCCCAGTCTCACAGCGGAAGTGAACGGTTAGAGTCTGACCACAGAGTGAACCAATGCTACCGCCGGTCAGGTGAGCTGTCCTAAGCCCCTTCCCCTGCTCAAGGACCCTCTTACAGACTTTTTTGAAAATACAGGCCATAGGGAAGCTAGACTTTCCTTTCCTTGAAATTTTCCTATCTGCAGTGGTAAGTTGATGGACAAGGGCGAGGTGTCATAAACCAAGGGCACTACTCACCTGTGCAGTGACCACATGTGCTAAGACAAGTGCCTCCATTTACTGGAAAACCTCCCTTACTGGTATGGAGCCTTCATAAGAACAGCAGGGTGCTCACTTGGGCAGCACATATATTAAAATTGGAACAATACAGAGAAGATTAGCATGGCCCCTGCGCAAGGATGACATGCAAATTTGTGAAGCATTCCATGTTTTTATATGTGGAATCTTAAAAAATAACCAAACTCATAGAAAAAGAGAACAGATTTGTGGTTACCAGAGGCCAAGGGTGGAGGGGCAATTGGGTGAAGGTGAACAAAAGGTACAAACTTCCAGTTATTAGATAAATAAGTCCTGGGGACTATAGTTAACACTACTGTATGGTATATTTAAAAGTTGCTAAGACAATAGACCTAAACGTTCTCATCACAAGGAAAAACAAAAGTTTATTGCACCTATATGAGGTAATGGATGTTAATTGAGCTTTTTGTGGAATCGTTTCACAATATATGTAAGTCAAGTCATTATGCTGTACACCTTAAACTTATACAATGTTGTATGGCAATTATATCTCAATAAAACTGAAAAAAAAATAGCAGGAAATGTGTAAAATTTCACTACAAGCTCAAACGCTGTGTTACCTATTTTATGAGTTTTCTATTACTGTGTAACAAATTACCACAAACTTAACAATTTAAAACACTACCCATTTATTATCTCACAGTTCGGCAAGTCAGAAGTCTGGGTGGTGTTGGTTGTATTCTCTGCGTGGAGTATCACAAGGCCAAACTCAAGGTGTCAGCTGAGTTGGGCTCTTACCTGAAGGCTCTGGAAAAGAATCTCCTTCCAAACTTATTCACCTTGTTGGCAGAATTCAGTTCCTTGAGCATATAGGATGGAGATCCCATTCTGTTTCTGGCTACCTAGAAACTACCTGCATTCCTTGGCTCATGGTCCCCTTCCTCCATCTTCAAAGCCAATAATTGTGGGTTGAATCTTTCTCAGGCTTAGTATCTCCCCGACTTTCTCTTCTGTGGCCAGCCAGAGAAAACTCTCTGCTTTTAAGGGGCTCAAATGATTAGATCAGGTGTACCTGGATAGTCTCCCTATCTTACGGTCAATTGATTAGTAACCTTAATTACACCTGAAAAGCCACTTTTGCCACATAACAAAACATAATCACAAGAGTAACACCAGGGGCTGAGATCACAGGGTCATCTTAGAATTCTGCCTACCATACCAATGCTTGATTCTGTCCAGCACCACTGCCCTTCATTGTATCCCTAGAGATACCATTCACCCAAACATTACACAGTTGTCTTTAAAAACAAATGCTCCTAATCAGTGATTCAGAGCCCACTCTCCAGATTACAATAAGAAATACAGAAAATACTGGCTTTAAAGTTAGAGGAACTTGGGCTGGCCTGGTGGCATAGCAGTTAAGTTTGCACATTCCACTTCGGTGGCCGAGGGTTCACTGGTTCGGATCCTGGGCGCGGACCTATTCACTGCTCATCAAGCCGTGGCGAGGCAGTGTTCCACATAGATAGAGCTACAACTCTACAACTATGATATACAACTACATAGTGGGGCTTTGGGGAGAAAAAAGAAAAAAAAGAAGAAGATTGGTAACAGATGTTAGCGCAGGGTCAATCTTCTTCAAAAAAAAGAAAAGATTTTTAAAAAATAAATCAGTAAAAAAAATAATAAAGTTAGAGGAACTGTGATTAAATCCCAAGAGATCAAGGAAGAGAGAAGTCAGTATGAGCTGGGAAAAGCTTCATAGAGGAAATGGCACCCAAGCAGAGCTTTCTAGGATGCACAGAATTTGGGCAAGCAAGAGCATGACTAGAGACAGTACTAACAGGGCACTGGCTGAGTAGAGAGGAGACTCACCTGGTAGCCTGCTGGGGAAGATTCAACAGAAGGGGGAAGCTGCGGTAAAGATGGCTTTGCAAACCAGTACAAGAGTTTGCATTGGATTCAATAAGAAATACTGAGCCTGTGAAAACCTTTGTAGGTTTCTGTAAGAGTATGCCAAATGGTTGGAAATTTGAGGATTGGTGAGAAAAACAAGAAGATGAGAAGAAGAAGAATTAGAAAGTTATGGGAGGGCCGGCCCCGTGGCTTGGTGGTTAAGTGCGCGCGCTCCGATGCTGGCGGCCCGGGTTCGGATCCCGGGCGCGCACCGAGGCACCACTTCTCCCTCCATCCTGAGGCTGAGTCCCACATACAGCAACTAGAAGGATGTGCAGCTATGACATACGACTATCTACTGGGGCTTTGGGGGAAAAAATAAATAAATAAAATCTTTAAAAATAAATAAATAAATTAGAAAGTTATGGGAGACACAAATTGCTTATCTATTAGAGATACATACTGACATCCTATGATGAGTAGGGTGGGCTTTAACATATTCCAGAAAAAAATAAGAGAAAAGAAAAAGAATGGCAAAATGTTTATAATTGATGAAGCTTCATGGTGGTGCATGAGGGTTCAATATACCATTCTCCCTACTTTTGTGTGTGTTTGAATGTTTCAATAAGAAAATAAGGAAAGCCTATTGTGGTAATCCAGGAATGAAGTCATGAAAACCTAGACATGGGTGGTGGCAGGGAAAATGGAAAGAAAAAAAAAAGACTAATTCAACAGACATTTTGACCTTGGTAACAGATTTGATATAACAACTTTAGCGGAAGGAAGAAACAAAACTGACTCATTTATATAGCCTTGGAAATAGAATAATGCCATAAAAAGAACCTGTCAATTGTCTAGACATTCCTGAACTTTGATGTATCTCATTAGTCTGTATGATTGGAATGTGTATGGAAAATAATGATCTGTGTAAGTTAAATTTCTGTTTATAGACCTCTTTCTCTGCCTAGGGCACCAGAAGAAAAAAACCAGACAGATTTTCATAAAATTTAGAGGGTCTGTTTGGAAAAATCATCCTATTAAAATATAGCTTTATTTGGTCTATACAAAAAGTCATTTTGTGGGGCCCTAGAGGTGTCTCTTTATTTTTCTTTTAAACAAGGTAATGTAGTATATTATTTTTAAAGTTTTCTACAAGTTTAGTCCAGAAATTTACCTTTTTAAAAGGTTTTCCGGGAATCTTTTGAGTAGAAGCACCCAAAAGATCCAAATGTTTGCTTGTTTTCCCAAGCAATATATTTTAAATTTTCTTTAGACATAAGAAGATCCACCAGACAAAATTGCTATCTCAAAGATGAACAACTCTTGTTTTTATATCTGCAAGAGCTTAAAAAGGAGAATTTTTTGGAAATTTTAAAGTAATTCTGGAAGGAATAATTCTTGGGAGCAAAAAGGGAGAAATAGGCTTTTCTTTGTGTGAGGAAGATTAGCCCTGAGCTAACATCTGTTGCCAATCCTCCTCTTTTTTGCTGAGGAAGATTGGCCCTGGGCTAACATCCATGCCCATCTTCCTCTGCTTGTATATGGGACACCACCACAGCATGGCTTGATGAGCGGTGTGCAGTTCCACACCCAGGATCCAAACCCGTGAACCCCGGGCCTCTGAAGCAGAGCATGCGAACCCAACCCCTATGCCAGTGGGCCAGCTGGCCCCAAGATATGCTTTTAAAAGATGAATGAAAGTGATACCTAATGTAGAAACATTTGGAGCCAATTAGGAAAGACAGACTCTCTGTGGGCAGGCTCCCACTGAGACAAATGCCCAAACTGAGAAACTTTAAGCCCCCAAGAGAGGAGCAGTCCACTTCCAGGGCAGTCGACTCCTGAGTCTTCCAGGAAAGGCCAACAGGAGATACCCCACACTCTTATACAAGTATTTGAAATCAAAGTCCTGCCTGAGAGATATTTGGCTGCAAATGCAGAGGGAAGGCCATGAGGATTAAGATACCATGAACTGAGAAAATAAACAGTGATTTCAAATTTAAGCCCCGAATCAGTTAAGCTAAAGAATCTAGTATTGTTTCACAATCTGAAATCAGTCCCTATTGTCAAGCCGAAAGATACTGTTCCAACAGGAAACACGTGCAGGAGCTAATTACCAAGTCCACAGAACTACTGAAATCTTTATTTTTCAGATTACTAGCCAGAATCCTGTCACTTAAAAAAATATCTAGACCTAAAACAGGATATTTCAATGGAGTTTGGCAAAGTGGATTAATATTTCTTGTCTGAAACCATGGATTTCCTTGAATTGACCCTTCACATTCATGTCTGCAGTTTCCAGTAAGTGCCTACTCTAGTGTTACCATCACAAGGTCAGATGGTGTAAAATGCAGACATTAATTTGTGATCATGTGCTTCCCACATGGGCATCTCTAGGTGGTGTGATCCCAGGTGAAGAGTAGCAGGTTTACTCACATGTACCAGAGAGTAGAATGACTAATGAGAATCAGAGAAGCTCTGTTGTAAGTTTCAAATAATTAAACTCTTTTAATCATTATAATAGTTTTTAAATCACAGCTCAATAATTATTTTATTGTTTCTACTACAGTTTATCAGTGCTAAATGAGTCTCCTGGTCAATGCCAGGTATTACAGCTAATAAATGAAATGGAGATGATGAATCACACATTAAATCAATAATTATATATGAAAGATGCTCACAGATTCTGAAGACAGTCTGTAGTTTGCTCAAAAAGAAGTATTCATCTTAATCGCATTGTAAGAGAAATAATGGGAACAGAAAAGATTATAAAGCATCCTTTATAAAGATTATAAAAGATTATAAAGTAGTGGGTTAAATGGTGGCCCCCAAAAAGATATGTCCACATCCTAATCCTCAGAACCCATGAACGTTACCTCATTTGGAAAAATGGTCTGTAATTAAGACCATTGGCACCTGTAATTAAGAATCTCAAGATGAGGTCATCCTGGATTATTCGGGTGGGCCCTAAATCCAATGACAAGTGTCATTGTAAGAGATTCTCTAGAAATGTGAGAGAATAAATTCTATTGTTTTAAGCCACCAAGTTTGTGGTAATTCGTTACATAGTCCTAGGAAACTGATAGACCTGAGGATTAAAAAGCAGAATGACCTTAGATGTGTTAACACATTAGGTGACTCCTGATCTCTCTTTCAGAGCAGTTTCTCCAACACGAGATCCCACACGCCTGGTGCACAGCAGCCATTCCTCGGTTTGCTACCTCATCGCCACAGGCACTCCAGTAACCCATTCTCTTACCACCATATGGCTACTGCGTGTCACAGCTGCTCTCCAGTCTGCACTTCCTGGTTAATTTAGACTACAAGTGCACTAGAATCATCTTCCCGTATACCTGCAAGGAGCCTTAAAAACGCTGGAAATTCTGATTCAGGAAGGCTAGGGTGGGGCCAAGGCATTTGCACATTTAATAAGCTTCATGAAAGACGCTGATGTCCACCAAAAACCAAAACCTTGAACCTAGGGCATTCAGCAGCCAGACGAGCTATCTGGCTACTCTCACTCCCAAACCCACTCAGGCTGATTGGCAAGGAGGATGGGGTGATGAGGGGAACAGGAAGCATGGGCCTGAGGACAAAGAATATACACGGGAGAGCTGGACATACTGAGAGTGACATCCACTCTTACTCCTCCTGGAAATGGGCCATCCATGCAATGTTTCTGGGTCTATGCAGACTCCACAGGTGGAGTGAAGGGACTGAGAAAATAAAGTGGAACCAGACTTGGTGTGTAGAGCTGAAGGATAAAAGTATAGCTGGATTAAATCATAAATTCCACATCAGTGATAAAACATTTATACATTGAAGTATAAAATATGCTGAGAAAATGTAAATTAAAAAGGGATCCATAAAACTAAATTCAATTCAAGAAGTATTTATTGACTATCTGTATGTGCCAGATACTCTGCTAAGTGTGGGGCCTCTGATGATGAATGAGACCGTGCTCCCCTTCTCTCAGGGACAAATCCAGGGCACCAGCAGGAAAACCCAAACCCAGCCGTCAGGTTATAACCAATCTAAAAGCTCATACCCAGGCATGATCTCAGAAGGACCACTGAGGACTCAGCCAGTGGCTGAAGGTGACTTCTCCCTGAGATCACATTCAACACAGAACTGCTGCTATCAGAAAATGGAGTCAGTGGTACTGAATTTAAGAAGTTGACATTTATTAAAGGTTAGAGGAGTTTGAGGAAATTCTCCACTCCTGATCAACTAAAAACACAGAAATGAGATTAAATGTTACTGATTTGATTAACAAATAGAGCTGGAAGATTCGGTCTCTGACACTTGAGGGTATTTCACTTAGTGAAATACCAAACTACAGCACTCGAGTTAGTCCTTTGCAAACAGGGACTGCTTGATTTTTAAAAAAGAGAATAACTGTGCCCATTTTCATTAACACACCATCGATGTCACAGTTAAATTCTACGGCTGACTCAAGGTCAGAAACACGATAGTCACGAGTTCACTAGTACTTAATAATACAGCTCTGGCTGGAAACACCACTTCCCCCAGAACCAGTGATCCCAACCTGTTTAGCTTACATTCATTCACTCATTTAACCGATATTTTATGAAGCTCCTACCACGCGGCGCCAGGCACTGTGCTAGTACTGAGGTGGCAACAATGAGCACATAGTCTTGGCTTCTGTGGGCTCATTCTCTAAAACAAATTCCATGAAGCGCCCCCACCCCCCACCCCTGAGGCAGATATTGCTAGCCAATCCCGGCAGCGCCTCCCGCCAAGCCCTAGACTGCTGGAGGACCTTTCTCAACAAGCTACTTGTGAGAATGCACCAGTCAGAGGCGGAATACAAAATGAAACTTGTCGGCCACTCAGATGCTAATCAAACTACACTGTGCTTCCCCCAAAATACTACTGCCTTGGATCATGTCATTTTCTGTTTCTTTCACCTCCCGCTCCTCCCCCTCTACGAATATCCAAATCAACTCCTCTGAAGATACAGCTCAAATGCTCTACCTTCAAGTCTCCCTAGTTCTCCCCATTCAGATATAAATTCTTCCTCTTCTGAATCTCTGTATTTCTTCCCCCTTTTTACGGTATCTATATAAGTGCATGCCATGTCTCCCATATACGCATCTTAAGGATAATATGTCTTTTATGTCCTTGAATGCCTTACATTATTTATCATACAGCTTTGCACACACACACACATAAAATCACGTGCTTGCTAAGCACTGATTCAATTATTTACGAGAGAACCTGGGACTGATTAAGAGAGAATGTATAAGCTCACTTGGGAAAAACTTGTGTTTCTATGTTCAATGGGGATATATGATTTCTATTGCTCTGGTTATCAGGTTGTATTTGCAATGCAAATTAACTCAAGATTTCATTTATATGAAAGAAGAAAAACTATATCTGATGTACAGAATGGAACTACAGTAGATTCTTAACCTGCGAGTCACGGACTCCTGGTGGCTGTGAAGCCCGAGATTGTAGACAGCATTTGTGTCCAGATGCATCAGTGCCTTTTTCCAGAGAAAGGATACATAGCTTTCACCAGATTCTCAAAAGAGCTTATAAGAACTAGAATACATGTGCAGTAATTGACTGATGCTGACGGAGATGTTGATGTGTTTGTTCTCACATGTCAAAATGGCATGTTGGGAAAGGAAAGGATTCCATTTACTGCTGTTCCCAGGCCTACACCTCTCACAATGATCCTGGTTATCTCCAAATTGTTTTTCCTATGTTCACTGCTCCCACAAAATAAAGTATGAAAAATAAAGTCATAATGACTTCTTTAGCACATAAACTTCTAAATGATCAACAATAGCCATTAACTTCCATGATATTTTCAGTACATAATAAACCTCTATGAACTTGGCAAAGTTTTTTGTTGTTATATACCTCCAGGAAACATGTTCTCAAAAAAATCTAAATTAAAATACATTAGCTAATTTAAAGGTATTTAGATCAGTAATTAATAGCACTTTTTCAAACTAGGGAAAGATAAATAAGGGACAAGGAAAAAAAAGGCACATCCTTAAGACGACTAGTATTACTGAATTAACGTTTATTTAAAACCATGCATGAGTTTCTCCATGAGTGTGAACGGACTAGTTCACGTCACAGCCATATTGTCAGATACCAAATAACTATAACTAACTTTTGTCCACAAGACATATTGGGTCAAACAGTGTGATCGAGCCACAGGTTATCTTTTTAAATGGATTTTAACTACAAAGGTGATTAGTCAGTCAGTTGCACGTGAGACTTCTCATTTTAAAAAAAAGGTTTTTAATGAATCAAATTTATTACAATGAATTAGTGTGCAATCAAAGCCAAATATGCTCCTCAGCGTATGCCAGAGGTAAGCAAAATAACATTAATAGGATTAAAGTTACTAAAAAACACAGCATTTTTCTTCTGAATGATAATATAAAACATCATGGTACATTATCATTATTTGACAATAGAAAACCAGTAAGACATGTTTCAATATTGACTTTTTGTTGTTCCTCTAAAGGTAAAACAAAATTTCAACAGAGAAAGTAAATTATAAATTCTAGAAAGTGAGCCATAAAGAGGTGTTTTCTTTAAGAGCATGCAATTCCCTGCAAACAATGTGTCTGACCTCAATGTATGAGAAAAAGCATATTTACAATTCAAACACAGCTCTGTCAGCCACTAGAGAACAACTCTCCATCTTTCTCATCTAGAGATGGCAGCTGGGTGATGACAACTCTTGTGAATGTGCATAATTTCAAAAAATAGTTACAATTCACTTGTTCTTTTCCACTTTATTGATTTACACATTTTAAATGCGGCCATGTTAATGACCAAATATGTACAAATACTTTTAAAGACAAAAATAACAATTATATACAGTATGCAAAAATCAAATTTTAACCATGATGCCTTCCATCTAGTCCAATGACTAGACACTTTCCAGCACCAGCAATAACTATCAGGTATGCATCAGGCCAAACGAAGCCTCAACACTACATCCAGATTCAGTTTTTTCCTTTCGAATGCTTTCACTTTTCTTAAAAAAAAGTTTACAATTTACCTGCTTTTAAACTGGCAATAGCTACATGAGCACTGCCTTATGCCACAAATCAAAGCCTTTTCCTACCCAAAAGCTACTGTTAATTGAAGTCAATTTTACCATTCATATTAAATCCAGATGTCTAGATCCCAGATACCTGGCTATGAAATATTAAAATCTGCCAAGAGGAATTAGATATTTTTCTTCTTTTCTTTTAATATAACCCACTATATAATAGTGAACTAAATATGTTTGTTTCATAGAAACAACTTACATTTGCCAATACAGGGCAAATGGTCTATGTACAGATACATTAGGACTGCCTAACTGACAGTGAGTGTTGCCGACCAGGCTCCAGGTCAATGGAGCTAATACGGTGGAGCTCTCTGCTGAATGGACTTTCCCTTCAGGATGCGTCGGATCTGGAATGGAAATAAACAGGATTCATGAGGTTTATTTTTTTTTACGGTCAAAGTACCATATTTCCTTCCGAGTTTCATTCCTTTCTTATATACTCTCCACCACTCCTGTCAACTTGTAAGTATATAACAATGTGTCAAGATTTTAAGGTGACTTAAAAAAAATACTACGACTCCTTTTAAAGTTTATTATAGATCTCCTATAAAGATCTTTCAGTGCAAGGAAGTAAAGCATCTCCACTAAAAATTATCTCAAGTTGAAAATCAACAGCTTAAATAACACCTATATTCCTTTCCTAATCTTTACTCCTGCTATTTGTGAGAACATTCAGTAGAAGGCAGTAACTATGATGATGATATCCCACCTCTATGATGTTATCCCACCTCTCCTGAAGTCAGCCTCAACAAACAAGAACCCAGACCCACCTTACACACCCAAGTAAATCCTTAATAGCCTGCCCATCAGAGCCGTCACGATATCCAAGAATTAAAGCCTCTGCACATAACCTGACGGATCACAGGGAAGCCCGTGGGCTCCTTCAGAGCCTAGTGGTAGATTTTAGATCCCAGGCTGACAAATGTTATTATCTGTCTCTCTGCCCACAGCAGATTAAAAGCAACAAATTAGCAGAAAGAAGACAGGAGTAGGGGAAGCAACCACTGCCAGGAGACACAAAGACGGTAGTCTGACAATAGAAGCAAAGGGAGAGACTCTCCTCCCACTCACAGACACAAAAGCACAAAGCAGAAAGGAGAGAAATCTGAGAACACTTAGTGAAGAGCCAACCGGCTCTCCACACTCAGTAACCCCCTCGAACGTTGCTGTGTGACCGCACCCCACGAACAGGGAAGTAGAGGCAGACACTGGCTCAGGACCCTGCCGTCCACTGTTAATGCGGGCTCCTGGCCCTGGGACCTCTGTGAGCCTCCATTTTCTCAGCTGAACTTTTACACTGCAAAGTTTTCGTAACTGTGAGGTGGTATAATATACATGAAAGCTCCTTACAAATTATCAAGGGATTCATTTTAAGTTATAAAGAGCTGTATCAGTACAGGTTCCTGAGGCATTATGGTCATGATGAGGACTGTGATTTGCATTCCATATATTTTCTTTTGTGATTATCAAAGTATGTAATGACCTACCCGTAGCCACAATCACCCTCAATTTCCCCAGGGAAAGATTTCCATCAAAAATATCTTAAGTTCTTAAAAGATCAGTTCTTGTTATCAACAAACGTTCAGTCATGTGAAACTAGTCAATCTCCAAAGATAATATACAACCATATGCTGAGCATACTTTTGTTTAAAGTATAAAATATCTCTAGGTTCTAAATTACGTAAGTAACCTTCCCATTTCTTACTAAGTGTAAGTACATAGAAATAATCCTAACAGTTCATGTTTACTGAGCACTCACTACATGCCTGGGACTATCCTGGACACTCGGCAGATACTGACTCATTTAATACCCACAATATTTGAAGGCTCATCACTCACAAAACTAAAATTCTTTCTCCTTGGTGTCTGCAGGAATCTTGGTGTCTCCTCTCTCATTCGCTTCCAAACCTCAGACCATTCTGACTTACTCTAACCCCAAGTTTGTGTCATGGAAGAAAAGACAGGACTATGCAACCTCTGACCACTTGGGGTCCAGGGATAAACCCTCAAATTTCTTACTCTTCCTTGGGACACAAAGCAATTGACTCCACAGTGCTACAATGACCACGGCAGACACAGACACTGAGAGAGGCCACCTGAGGAGCACCGGCTGGCCTCTGCCCTGCACAACCTCATGTCCCTTTACGTTACTGACCACGTGAACGTCTCTGCTCTCCCTTCTGTTGCCCTCACCTGCTCCCCCACAGGGCCATCAGGAACCAAATGCACTGGCTGCTCGTTCTCCAGGTTCCGAGTACTTGGGTCAGCTCCCTTCCTCATCAACAGGCGGACTGCATCCAGCTGCGTCACCCGATACTGCAGGCTGGCAGCAACATGGAGAGCAGTGTTCCCGTTGTAGGCCTGAGAACAGAGACAAAACACCACCCGTCAGGAAGGGAGACTTGGATGAAAGCAGCTCAAAAGCCTGAAGAAGGTGTAAAGAAGGTCATTCCAGCTCTGGTGCAGTTACCGGAGCTTTCTGAAAGTACCTTTGTGTTCACAAAAGACAGGCAACTGGGCAGCTCCAGAAAGAGGCGAATGAGCTCCAGATTGGCTTCTTCAGCTGCCAAATGCAGGGCTGTGCGGCCACTTTTACGGTCCTTGTCAAAGGCGAGAGGGAAAACGACCATCAGACATGCCCTGGATACGCTTTTCATCAGGCCTCCAAATGTCTGAGTCAGCCTTGGAGACACTTCGAATGCTCCCTTCTCCCACAGCCTTCCTTAATCGCAAACTGGACGGAATCTCTCAATCCTAGTGACTTGCCTGTATGCCTCTTATCACAGTCTGCCCTTGTACACAGGGTGCCCATAAAATGGAGGCACACAGACGACACTGCTTTATCACATTCTGAGATATAACACACTCAGCCACTTATTATGTATTCGCCTGTGTTTGCAGACGTGGTGGCCACCCTGTGGACATCGTTAGCTGTGTCCCTCACCTTTTCTATCAGACAGCAAGCTCCTCAAGGACT
This sequence comes from Ceratotherium simum simum, assembly GCF_057802395.1. Taxonomy (NCBI): domain Eukaryota; kingdom Metazoa; phylum Chordata; class Mammalia; order Perissodactyla; family Rhinocerotidae; genus Ceratotherium; species Ceratotherium simum. Next base: position 6,382,262 of record NC_141914.1, on the reverse strand, counting down.
CAAGTAGCTTATGATTTAGGCATTCTTCCCCCAGAGCCCCTAACTCAGTGCCCTGTACACAGGAGACACTCAGTAAATCAACCTCAAATTGAAGAGAATAAAATATTCTCTAGTTTAAAAAACAGATTAAGTCCAGATCCCTCAACGATGAAGCAACCCTTACAAAAAGCACGACCTTTAGCATCTGAGTATGAAAACAGAAGCCAAAGACAATATCAATTTCAAGTATTTTCTTTTCCTTTCAAAGGAAGACTAATTTATTTCACAGTTAAATGACCTTTTGGATAATAACCCAGAGATTAAAAGCAAATCAAGAAAGCAGATGAGATGGTCTTTTAAAACCTAAGTTTCTTAAATATCCATACATTTCTACTCACTCCATTAATTTAAAAAGAAGAAAACAAGTTTTTTCTATATCTGGGAACAAGGTCTTTCCTAGAACCACCTCCCCCCATCCAATCTCCAAACTCTCCTGTGAATTTACCTTAGCTTCCACTGCTGCTCCCATTTGAATCAGACTCTTAATGGTGTCCACCAGACTCTTATTCTTCAGTAAAAGCTCCTGAACCTCAGGCGAGTGGGGCTGCTGGTTTCTCTGGAGCTCGTGCACCACGGCGTTGTGGGCCACCACCGCGCAGTGCAGGGGAGTCAGGCCTGGAGAAAAGGATCACCAAGAGCAGTCAAGCAACCCAGCCAGGCTTTCGGTTGTTCTGTAATTATAAACCTTGAGGACGGCCTCTGACGTGACCTACAGACAGGCTCCACGAGAACTCATAAGGCATTCCGAATAATCCCTCCCTCAGGTCTCAGTGCTAATTTTATCCACAGAATATTTTAGCTTTAATTACCTCCCTTTCTTCTTGCTATGAACCTTAATACCCTTAAAACTAATGGGCCCCTCTCTATGAATGGTTCTTCACCCAACAAAGCTTCAGTTGCTTACCTTCGTAGTTAGTTGCCTCAAGATCCACAAACTGATTACTCATCACTGCTCCTTTCTGAATTGCCTACAAAATTTAACAACAGACCTCTGTTAGCAGAAGACAAGCTACACCAACACTTATCAGTATTCTATGGAATGAATAAGTCAACTCAAAAGAGATGGCTGCAACATGCAGCCTACATCCAACTTCTACTGTGCAGCCCCGCCTCTCCGGCCCCGTGACGCCGGAAGCCTGGCTCTCGGCCTCTCACCTGCAGCACCTGCGAGTGGCCCTTCTCTGCACAGACGTGCAGAGGGGTTCTGCCCCAGCAGTCGGTGGTGTTCACCTGGGCCCCGAGGTTCACTAGATCCTGCACGATGAGGTGCTGGTTAGCAGCCACTGCCACCTGGAAGGCACTCTGTGGACATTCAGAGGAAAAAATATTTTTTTTTAAACATATAACACCATCATAACAAAGACTATAAACGTAAAATAAGACTGATGGGAAAACCCACATGGAGAAAATAAATCCTATCAATAAGCAATAAGATACTGTAACACAAGGAAACTAAAACAAGCTTAGGTGTGGCTTCATGATACCCAGTTAGGCTTTGGTCAAACAACTACAAAGTTAACGTTAATAACTTCAAGGTTGATGGTGCCAGAGTCAACAGCTCCAAGTTAATATTAACTCAAGTCTCTTGGTCTTGAGCCCTGAAACAACCTCCACATACACCTGAGACCGTCACCCTCCTCTCCCCGTGACCACACCCTCACCTGTCCATTGTGCTCCTTAATATCCAGCATATGAAGTGCATTCATCTTTCTTGCAAGGACATAGGAAAGTGCCCTTCTCCCTTGGGCAACAGCGATATGGAGGAACCTGGCAACAAGGGAAGGAGAAGAGGTGAATTACTTCCGATTTCACTAAGTTCATCTTTTTTAAAAAATATTCTTCCTTTAGCCCCTTTCTTGATATGCTGGTACACTCAAGTGAAACCTCACAGAGCATAATTTGTCTTTTCTGCTAAGTTGATAACACATCTGAGTTGCAACAGACGAGTCAGGCTACCAGAAATAGGAAGGCGGCCAAGCACCATGCTGATTGCTTTAAATCTACTATTTTTAATATTCACAAAAACCCTATGAGGAAGGTAATATCATGAAACTGAGGCATGGAGAGGTTATGTAACTTGCCCAAGGCCACTAAGATATCAGGACAGATTAGTATTCAATCTACAAATCAACTCACAAGTGATCATGGTCAACTAATCATGACCTACTTTGCCCTACAGACAGTCTATGCTGGTCTTTCAAAACCAATTATTCAAAGAAGACACACATTTTTTTTTTTTATTAATTTAGAACAGGTAATTTTTCAGCCAGAAAAAAAAGAAGCTTTCTTGAAATATTAGCTATCATTGAAGAGCAGTCTCTACCCACACTAGCCATCTTGATTAGCCAACCACTTACTAAGCTCTAACTTGGTACACCCTAGGTATACCCTGTGCCTACTATATCCAAGAAGGATGGCTTACCAAATTAGGTACATGAGCAAAAGGGATACTCACGTGTCACCATCTGCATCCTTTGAAAGAAACTGGTCTTGAGAGATATTTGCCAATTTGCTTTCTTCCTGCTCTACTTGCCACTGAAAAAATGATTTCCCTAACTGTGTGGTGTTCATTGAATTTCCCATGATGTTCTGGAATGGCAGTGAAGTGCTTAAAGGGGCAGAGCCTGCATCATGCCCGGCCATGGCCTGGCAGGCACCATGTGGCATCATGTTGAAGTTCTGCAGGTGGGCATCATTTTGTTGCTGAACACTGGGGGAAGCCTGGATGGGAACAGCAACATTCTCAGATGCCCCATGACTGCTTAGAAGGGATGCAAAACCTTGGTTTGGGCAGAACTGTGGTTCCTGACCATCAAAGAGGTTTGGTTCATAGTTGGGGGACTGGGAAGTTCCGGAATAAGGACTGTATTCCAGAGTTGGGTTGTGGGTGTAGTGCTGCTGCTGCATGTTCTGGTTCTGTGGAGAATACTGGTACAGCGAAGCCTGATCCATCATGTGCGGGGAGCTGCTGACTTGGAACGGCTGGTATTTCTGAGGTGGAGAGAAGACCTGGCCTCCGTGGATGTCCTGACACTGCTCTCGGGGGGAACTCTGAGGGACCACCACAGGGCTCATCCAGCTAACTTGGACGGTGTTCAGGGAAACCGGGCTGCACTCGTTCTTAATGTTGATGATGTTCTGCAGCAGATCGGCACTGCTGTCCTGTTTGGATTCACTGTGGTGAACATCTTCCATGCTCTCCCCAGGCGTTGGTGTTTGAGGTGGCGTCTGGAAGGGAAGAAAAGGTAAGTTGCATGCTCCCTTCCAAAATTATTCCAGGAATAATTTCCAAAGGGTATTCAGAGGAAAATAGTGAGATACTTACCAAAAACTGGGGATGTAACAAAGCTGGCCGTTTGCAAGCTGGTCCATCAGACAACGAATCAGGTCCTTTCCTCTTCCCACTGTATGATACTGTGTTCTTCAACTCTGCACCAAAGAAAGGAATATGGAATCTGGGACCACTTTACTTGACAAATTTAACCCACAATCACACTAAATTATTTTACTCTAAAGCCCCCATAATACTATGAATAGAAGTAACTCTTACCTGTGAATTGCTCTCTGCTCACACCTTGTGTCTATAAGGAAAAAAAGTTTCCAATTTAGTGTGTATAAAACGGTTTCCTGCTTAATAGACATCAATAAATAGACTTATCTCTACCACTCTTTATAGCTCACCATAAACCTTTGATAGAGTTAGTCTAACAATATTTATTGTTTATCTTCATTTTCATTCCACTTTGCAACGTCCCCCATTTTCCCTTTCACCTTAGTTAACTCAGGTCAAGATTAAATTAATAAGGCCACTTGAGTTTTCCCTTTCTAGTCAAAATGTCCCATTTCAATTGACCCCCATTTATTTCCTTGCCCTCAACGTGCCTTCATTTATTCATTCGTTAAATTTCTCACTCGAACCTACCAAGTGCCTAGCACTGGGCTGAGCGATAGGAAGACAGGAGACAGCCAGAGTCTGTCCTGTGGACTCTGTGGTCTACAAGACCTACTGGACCCAGGTCAGCAGAGCATGATGACCCTGACAGACTAACCTCCCTGCCCTTTGATCCAAAACAAAATATAGGTGCCACCTTAAAATCATCCACAGCTTGGCCGGAAGCCTTCTGTTTATGACTTCGGATGTGCAGCAAGAGCTCCTTCACCGAGTTCTTCACTCGAACACCTTGAAAGGGTCCTCTCTGCTGCCTGCCAACCCCCATATGGGGCTCAACTGTTCGAAAGAAAACAACATATCCGATTAAATCCCTCCACAGACACAAGCCTTAATAACCTGAAAGCACAGCTGTCTAACGTATCAAGTCCGCAACAGCAGACTGCAAAGCCTTCCCAACCCGTTCTGCTCAGTGGCCGTGCATGTCAGTGCTCAGCCCCCCCTCAAGGGTTCTACGTAGCCTGATACCTTTCCCCACCAGGCACACAAAGGAATTAAACCTCAGAAAAATGTGACTTCAGGGGTTTCTGAAGCCAACAGAGAAACCCAAATTAAGCCCCTCTGCCTCTCAACGCTATCCACCCACAAGACAGGATCATAGATTTCGCCACCCTGACTCTCAGAAATCTATAATTATACTTGACTTTTGAAAAACCTTGGGGAAGCAAGAGATAAATGATGAATTTTTAGCTTTTTAAACCACAGTCTTTATGTCTACACAGAAATTTAAAAGTCTATTAATGCCACTCATCTAAGAAGGCACAAAACAAACTTCCTCAAAGATCTCGATGTACCAAAGCCTAACAATTGACAACGTCTTAGAGTTGTTTCTTATTACTGCCCTCAACTCTGCCAATAAAGCCGCTGAAATTCTCTGAGCTTAAACACACACACCCAGGATTTCCCCTCACTGACTGTTTTTAGAATTGCTCACATAAGCCTTCTAAGTAAAAAGGAAATAATCTCTTTTCGTACTTAAAGTTTAAAATACACTTCAGAATGTAGTCCATGAGGATAGCAATCCACTTCTGACCACCACTGTGTCACAATCTCTTGGGACGAGCTGAACACAAAGTAAACATGTGAAAAGTCCGGAAATGAATAATTCAGCCACTCTCTGGAGAGCGGAAACAAGTAATAAGATGGGACAAGAAACAATGCATAATTTGAGCATATATATCACAAACACAGAAGAGAAACAACTCAATCACGGGGCAAATAGAACAACTAGTTGGTTTTATGTCTAAGGTTAGGGATATCTTGCCAGAATCTAACACAGCATCTCTCCGGAATGACAACAGTTAATAATTCGACGTCACAGGGAGAAAAATCCAGTTTCAGAAATCCCCTCTGGCTATGTGGTAAACCAAGGAACTGGCAAAACAGTTTCAGCCAGATGAAGGCCAAATGTGGGAGAAAAGGTTCTAAACACACACACAATTTTTGCATTTGCTACACATAACATACAGGGAGCATCTTACACAACCGAGTGGCTTAAGTCACTTTTTTAAAATGAAAATGAAAAATCACTTTCTAAAATAAAAGACAACCGGGGCCAGCCCCATGGCTTAGCCATTAAATGCGCTCGCTCCGCTGCTGGTGGCACAGGTTCGGATCCCGGGCGCGCACCGAGGCACCGCTTCTTCCACCATGCTGATGCCGTGTCCCACATACAGCAACTAGAAGGATGTGCAGCTATGACATACAACTATCTACTGGGGCTTTGGGGAAAAATAAATAAAAATTACGAAAAAAAAAAAGACAACCGAAGCAGGAGTGGCTAGCAGTGGGGAACACCTGGAGAAGGTTCTTTACGATCACGCTGGTTAGATTCTCCAGCATTTGAGAGTATCTAGATGTTCTTCAGTCTGCCCACGGCGGCATCCTGTTTTCCCCCAAATTATGCAACTCAGTTCATTAAGAAAAGAAACCAAGCAATTCACACCCCAAGAAAGGAAACCTTCCACCTTTCTGTGCTAGATTGGACTTCACCATTCTGAACACGCAAAGCAGCACAGAGACCGCAGAATGCGGGGCCGCCTCCACACACCACAGACGGCACCAACTAGAGGCATCAACCGACCTGGTTTTCAGTCCACCTTCATCCTACACCTTGATGACATCGGTTTCTTCTCTTTAACCTAAAGTCCTTTTACTTAAAATTTCCACAAATCCTGAGGAAGAAATAAGTCATGACCTTGCACACAGCCCCCAAACCCTCACCGCGGCTCCAGCCTTTCACTAAAGTAGCCACGAGAAGAAGTGACACCTGCGTCAGAGCCAAACCTCGCGCTAGTGTGTGACTTAGAGCTTCATCAGGCCGTTTTTAGAAAAAAGAGAAGAGACCAGGTCTAACGCGGTTCATTGCCCCCAGAAGTCACCGGACCGCGCCCGGCTCCCAGACGGTCGGGGCAGCGAGTTGCACTCGCCAGCACGGGGCGAGGCATCCAGCAGTCGCCTGGTGAACGACGGCCCGTGTGAGTACGCCGCGCCGCCCGGGAGGCCCCCGCGGGCGTACCTGGCAGGCGCTCGGCGCGGGCGCCGCCCTTCGGCCGGGACTCGACGGCCCCGCAGGAGGAGGCGGCCGAGGCGGAGGACAGGTCGGAGGAGTCGGAGCCGGGCGAGCCGGGCGCCGAGGGCCCCGCGGAGGCGCCGGGCGGGGACGCGCCGTAGAAGTAGGCCAGGTTGAGCGGGCTGGTCATGAGGCCGCCGTCGCCGGCCGCGTCCAGCAGCCCCTCTCCGCCGCGCCCGTCGTCCAGCAGCTTGTCCACGATCATGCTCCCGCGCTCGGCGCTCGCCCGCCTGCTGCGCCGCCGGCTGGAGCGCGGCGGCCTCGGCTGTGGCTGTGGCTGTGGCTGCGGCTGTGGCTGTGGCCGTGCCCCTGCCTCGGCTGGGCCTCGGCTGGACCGCGGCTGCTGCGGCGCTGCTCCTGCGGCTCGGGCACCGACGGGCGGGAGGACGCGCGGGCTCGGGCGCGCCGGGGCTGCCCGGCTATTTAAGCGGCCGCCGGGCCGGGGGCGGGGAGAAGGGCCCGCCGCCCCCCGGCCCCGCCTCCGGATGCGCCGGGTTTCCCGTAAACCGTACAGGATGAGGCAATGCGCCCTCCGCCCGCGCCCCGCCCCGGCCGCGCGGGGTCCTGCCCTGCGCCCGGGGAGCCCGCCCCCCCCGCCCGCCCGGGCGCGGGCCGAGGGCGCCGGCGCGGGCCCGGCCTGCAGGGGGCGGCGGCGAGCAGGTGGGCCCGGCTCCCGGAGAAGGAAGTCCCGCAGGTGCGCGCCCCGCAGCCCGCGCGGCCGGAGCCAAGGCGGCTCTGGAAGGTTCTTAAGGGCCCGGCTCCTCCAGAGTCTCAGAGCACCTTGTCTCTAACTTAGCTTTTGCCAACGCTCCTTCCGGCAGGGTCCCAAACGAAGAGATGTTGAAGCCATTTTTTCTGTCCTCAAATTATAATCTAGGCGACAACCCAATTTTTTTGGCGCAGCCCGGGAATAAAAAGCAGTGCCCGTCACCTCTGTATCCTTCAATACTGGAACAAAGCCATCTTGGCCAAATGACAGATACACGTACGTGTGTGTCTGTATTTATATGAATGTAATTTCTTTCTTCTGCATAACTTTACACTGTGTCTGAGAAACACAGGAATTTTGCTCTTTCCTATCTTAAATATTTTTTAATGGATTTACAAAATTTTTTATTGACGTTCTCTTACTTGCTAAAACCATGGCTGGGAGTTAGTTGGCAGGAGAAAAAGATGAATGATTATGTCCGTCCTTTCAAGTACATTTTAATCTTGTAGGAATGATAAGGTAAGTACACACATGCTATCTTAAAAGAAACTGATTATGGTTAAATATTGTGAGGGATACAAAGTTCAGTCTGGTGGAGGGAAGGAGGAGGTCATGAGGAAAATCTCTGTAAAGGAGACAGGCCCAAAAGGATGGCTGGGATTTCAACCCACAGCATTTACAGCAAGAGGGACCAGCATGGGCAAAGAATTAAGAAGAGTCGGAGGAAAGCTTACAGTCCCTTTCAGGATAGTCAAAGGGAAAATGATAACATCAAATGTAAAAGGTAACTTGGTGCCTTTGGTGGAGGCACCTCCAGTGGCAGGCGGAGACACTGGGTCTTTATTTAATAAACACGGAGTGAAGATGAAAGAATTTGGGGCAGGCAAAATTAATCTGGAAGCAGTTTAGCTCCCCAGAGGCCATCAGGAACCACTGTAATAGCCTGGGAGAGGACTGACCTGACCCTGTGGTAGAGGCAGTTCATTGGAAAGGAAAGGAAAGCAGCCTGGCAGCATTGCCAGGGCAGAATCCACAGGCCTGGCCTGGTTGGAGGTCGGGAGCAATGAAGGGGTCCCCCATCAGGCTGTGGTTTGGGGCTGGATGACCAGGTGAAGAGGATGCCAGCTTCAGATCACAGGGAAGTCAGCAGAAGTAGAATGTTAGGGTTCGGGGAGGGAGGAAGGGAGGGATGAAAGGAAGGAGACAATGAGCTTGAATTGTTACTCAGTATTAATAGGTGGTACGAGACCCTAGTGGCGGTTCCAAAGTACATATTTCCTTGTTTCTTACAAGTGTTGTATTGCCCCCGAAACTTCTTACTGCCTCCCCGTTCTCCTCATTTTTGGATTTTGGTCACTTTTTTAAAAAATAGAAAGGAAACAACTCCCTTGATTTATCTGCAGAAAATACAAGGCTCCAGTAATTGCAATTCCTCAGAAACCAAAAATCACTTAAAAGATGCTCCAAATGAGATATTGGGCTTTCTCAGTCAAATCTATTTGGATGTTTTTCCTTCCCACTAACATATTTTATGTATAATAAACGCCTTAAGTGGCCATTCAAATAAATTCATGGACAAAATGTTTTTACAAAATTAATTCTCCCCCTAAAATTATTTCCTGTTTCACTTGGTATATAAAAATTCGCATCTCAAAATCATGGCCTCTGGAGGACTTAATATAGACAAACATGGTCAGTGAAAGACTAATGTTTCAAAATAAACATTCAAAGATTTCTCTGAAATGCCAAAGCAATCCTACTGTTTGAGAAGACTACAACCCCCAATACCCAGAAGCCCTCCCACACATAGTCAAGAATGGTTGTTTGTTAATATCACTACAAAATTAAATTTTAAATGGACTTTGCTTCACTTAAATGTTCAAATAGAAACTGAATTTGGTCTATTAGGTTGAATGATATGGAATGATATGACACTGCCCTTGTTCTAATCAAATACTGTTGAACATTCATTCTGCAGGAGGCAGCCAGCATGTTATGAGGACTTTCTGGAAAAATCCACTGAGGCCAACAGCCAGCACCAACTTCCCAGCCATGTGAATGTGCCATTTTGAAAGCAGATCCTACAGCTCTATGTCAGGCCTTCAGATGACTGAAGCACTGACCAACATCTTGACTGTGGTCTCATGAGCAACCTTGAGCTAGAACCAGCCCCCCAAAGCCACTCCCATATTCCTGACCACAGAAACTCGAAAAATGAGGCCTTGAGAGTTTTCCAAAGGCCTCACTGCTCATCGCAGATGAAAAGATTAAAATCCTCATCTGTCTGATTCTGGAGCCTGATCTTTTGCTTTAAAAAGGGAGATCAGAAGACTCATTTCCTCAAGGCTCAGACACACTGTCTACATCTAAAGATACAGAAAAAGATGAAAATGACATATTGGCGAATTCCCTGACTCATGGAAGGAAGAAATCTATCCCAAAGCAACTGAAAGAAACTAAATAAGAAATACAAATATGACAATGCTATCTCCCCCTTGGCTTTATAGACGTTGACAATTTACCTTAGTGTGTCTTATACAATAGAACATTTCTGAGTAGTATGATGGTGCCAGTTAAGTTGTAACACCATTTTGAGACCAATCATTCAGAGTTTTAAAAAAGGAACTGAATTTTTAAATACAGATGTAATAAACTTTTGAAAAACTAAAAATTATTTGGTGCAACTTTTCAATTGGTGCAACTTTTCAAACTTGAGATGAAAAAGCCAGTGAAGTATCTTACAGGATAAGTTATTGTGCTGCATTGGCTGAAGAAGTCAACATCATGGGTGAGGGACCAGTAACGACTAGTCGAGGTTATTCTGCTGAATGCCTTCTAGATGAAAAATCAGCAGAAGAAATGGTGGCACTGCCCTTTCCAATCATGTAGTAATTCATCAAATTGAAGATTTCACTGCCAACGTGAAAACCGATCTTGCCTGCAGAACTGCACTTTTGCCTTAGAATTGGACAACCTACAGACTGCCAGGACTTCCTGTTTAGGTTGTATTCATTGGGTATCACACTAGCTAGTCATCAAAGATCTTTTATATGAATGCTTGACCACATACAGAAGAGATGCTGAAACATTCACAGTGTACAGTAATTTCTTTGAATCTCATCATTTATCCTAGCACAGGCGTGTTGACGTTTGCCCTGAGGGTACAGAGGCAGTGGTGGGTAAAACTGCTGGTGCTCTACCACAGAGCAAGGCAGTGGCAACAGAATGAACTGGAGTCATCGTACCCTTCACCACGACCCACTTGCAGAAAAAGAGAAAAAAAAAAAAGAAGCCACTTTCATTTAAGCAAGTGCTAGATGAAACAGTAAGTTACTAATTTTATTAAATCTTGACCCTTGAAACATACATATTTTTAATATTCTATGATGATTGTCCGGAAAGCCACTTGGTGTATTAGGTTGAATGATATGACATTGCCATTTGTTCTAATTAAATATTGTTTTTGACTTGTGAGCTGAACTAGTCACATTGTCTTTCATGGAACACCAATTGTACCTGACTGCCAAACTGTGGTTATTCAGACTTGAGTATTTGTCAGGTATTTTTCAAAAATGAACAAAGTGGGGCCGGCCCCGTGGCTTGGCGGTTAAGTGTACGCGCTAGCCTGCTGGCGGCCCCGGGTTCGGATCCCGGGCATGCACTGACGCACCGCTTCTCCGGCCATGCTGGGGCCGGTCCCACAAACAGCAGCTGGAAGGATGTGCAACTATGACACACAGCTATCTACTGGGGCTTTGGGGGAAAATAAATAAATAAAATTTAAAAAAATAATAATAATAAAATAATAATAAAAATGAACAAAGTAAGCCTGTCGTGTCAAGGAACAACTGAAAGTATTTGTTGCCAATGATAAAATTCAAGGCTTCAAATGAAAATTAGAATTTGGGAAACTTTTGTCTGACACCTTGAGCTTGAGAGCTTCCCAATATTTGAAGATGTTTTTGATGAGGTCAATGGTGATATTTTATTAACAAATGCAATTTTTTCTTTTATTATATAATGAAATGTGGCAACATTTAGAAAATTTGTCTAACTCAATTAACTAATATTTTCCAAATGAACAATGCAAGATGTTACAAAATCACACATGGGTACAAGATCCATTCCAGGTATGGGTGACCAATGGGTATTAATGTATCAGAGTACAAAAAGTTCACTGACACAGTGTCAGATTCCACACTGCATTTATCCTTTAAGGAATATCACTTATTTCGGTATAATATTAAACAAGAATATCCACAATTGTCTGAAATGACTATTAAAACATTTCTTCCTTTTCCACTATATATCTGTATGAGGACAGATTTTCTTCATACACTTCAACCAAAACAACATATTGCAACAAATTAAATGCAGAAGCAAATGTGAGAATCTGTTTTCTGTAAAGCCAGACATTAAGAGATTTGCAAAAATGTAAAACAGTACTGCTCTTCTCACTGAATTTTTTTTTCTGGTTTAGAAAATATAGTTCATAAAATAAATTAGTAAGTGAAGATTTTTTAAAAATTTTATTGGTAGACTGTACACAATATATCATTTAAACTAATAGTTCCAGATGAGACTAATAATTGTTGAACACCTGATTCTGGAACCTTCCTCTCCTCTCCATCTCTATTTGAACTATCCAACACAGGCCTTCATCTCTCACCTGAGCCAAATGATTGCCCATCCAGCCTTGCCCACCTAAAATCCATCCTCCAGACTAGACTGCCATCAGCATGCCATATCTACAACCAAATCTAAGAATTCCTCTACTCTATTTAAGGATCCTTCCGTGGCTCCCTATACTCTTTAGCATCGAGTTCAATCTTCTTAGAATGGCAGGTGCCCAAGCCCTGCCTCCTCACCAGCCTCATCTTCTTCATCACCTGCAGTAAAACCAAACTGGATCTAGTTCCGCAGAGCAAACTTCACTTCTGCTGTTCCTCTGCACAGAGTGCTCTCCCGTTTCTCAGCTGGCCAATCATGCTCATCTTCCTCAAGACTCAGATTAACATCCAACACTCCTGGAGCCTTCCCTCACCTTCCTCCACACCCTCACCCTCACCCCCAGTCTGGCTTAAGAGCCCCTCTTCCGTGTCCACATACAGACTTCCATCAGAGCTATAAAGCTGTGCTGAAATTACCCATCTGTGAGTCTCATTCCACCATAAATTCCCAGGACATGTACTCCTTGTAAGTAGCCAACTGCCTGTTACTTAGTAAATATTTAATTGACCAGTAGAAACAAATGTAAATGCTTCCAAAATTATTTCACGTGCAATACCACACAGACATCAGAATAGACCCTTTGGCCCCCTGAATTAGAATCCCTTCATTCTGGATTACTATAAAACTATTTTCATGTATTTTATAAATATAAAAAAACCCAGCTGTCTTTGCCCAGGATTCTTTGGTTCATATCAACTTTGTAAAGAACGTAAAATGCTTTCAAGAGCTTTCAAAACAGATAGCATGTTATGTAATATTGATTTGTTGGATGATTTCCCTGAAAAATAACAATTATTATCTCCATAGCAATGTAAAACATTTTTAACATCTCAAGAAACATTTAAACTTCTGGGTGTTCTAACATTATTTTTTTTAATGTAGAGAAACAAATTAGACCATATATTTTTAAATTCTATGTATTCTCCAATATGGTAGGGCCTTGCAAATGGCAGGTGCTTTTCTAGGCCCTGGGGCACAGCAGTGGTCAGACAACAGTCCGTGTCTTTGTGGAGCTTATATGCAGAGATGTGAACATTCTGGTCATGTACACAGATACTATTACTATTCCTGAAGTACACATACTCAGTTCTGCTGGGACTTACGTACTTCCCAATAGAACATGACAACATCTGACTCCCAGGCTATGGCACAGACAGCTGTAGTTAGTAAGATCCATAAACTGCTTCCTTACAAATGGCATAACATATTATTTTGTGTGTTTTGGCCTAGAAAGACCAAAAAGTTCTCCTTTGAAATAATTTCCTAGTTCCTGTTTGCAGCAAATTATTAATATCTGGTATCAAAGCATGGTGTACCCTTATATTTCTGTTGAGGAAATTTCTCAAAGCAGGTAGATATACCTATCTAGTAACCTAATCATATGGATGGATTAGCAAAAGATTTGCACATCTTGGAACACTCTCCTCAGTGCTGACGGAATGAACTTGAAACTCAAGTACTGTATGTACAGTATGTACAACTTTCCATATTATGGACTGGTCATCTCAAGGCAAAATTAATGCTGGAATGTCCCTGGAGACACCTCTCTGGAGCTTCCTCTTGCCTGTAAGTATCTATAAAGAGGTGCCATGTAGCACTCTGTCCCACAAATATTTTCTGAGCACCTATGATGTGCCAGGTGAGTCATCCACCATGTAAAGTAACTCCACTGCTTTCCAGTAGGTATGTAAGGCCTGTCCACACAGCCCAATCAGTTACATGCCCTGTAAACAGAGGCTGAATCACAGCAGTGCCACGGTATCATGAAACACCTTCCAGCCCAGCAATAGACTGAAATCCATGTATGTAAGTTGGAAAACAAAACAAATTTGTCTTCCCCTTTAACACTTCATTTCTAAAGAAATGAAATTTTTTCCATTGGCTTTGAGAAAATATTCACATACTATGAATGTGTATATGATTCACACAAAATCATATGACATACATGATGGAGTGATGTTCGGTGTTGGTCTGAAGGGCTACCTGGTGTACCAAACTCTCTAATAAGTAATGATCAAAACTCACACAGGGCTGGCCCCGTGGCTTAGCAGTTAAGTGCGCGCACTCCGCTGCTGGCGGCCCGGGTTCGGATCCCGGGCGCGCACCTACGCACCGCTTCTCTGGCCATGCTGGGGCCGCATCCCACATACAACAACTAGAAGGATGTGCAGCTATGACATACAACTATCTACTGGGGCTTTGGGGGAAAAAAATAAATTAAAAAAAAAAAAAACTCACACAAAACATCCACATGAAACAAGTGCACTGTCCTGAAATTCACCTCAGGGTAAACTATTCTTGGCTCTGGAGGTGTTTCCTGGTTTCTGTTTATAATGATGAACTTTATCCATAACAGACACATATAGAAATATAAATGATGTAGATGAGCTTTGTCCAAAAGGGCAGAGCTTTACAAGTCCTGTGATGGCTTCTGCTTTCTCTGCCTTGTGACAATTCAAAGATTTCATTCCCATACATATGAAAGAAACCACCATCATAAATACTGAAAGTGGGAATACTGTCGATTCTGAACTGCCTGAAACAGAATGGTGAGGAAAGAAAAGCATTTCCTCCCAACGCCCTTTTCCTTCCTTTTTCCCTCCATCCTCCTTTTTGCCACTCTTTTTCCCACACAAATCCGCAGAATCCAGACAGTAGCACATAGTCCAAAATTATCCTTGCCTATAAATCCTTCTATAAAAACCCATCCTCTGGGAAGTTCACTCAGCTTTCAGGAAGAAAACTCCAATAAACTGATTCACACTGTAATGTAAATAAATAACTTTGTTACCTTTCATGGGAATATTTATACTTTTTAAGGAGGAAAAATAAAATCTAAAGGCCATCAATGAAACCCAAAGGACTGAATGTTTCATAGTTGGATTTTGGGACCTGAGGTAATTAAGCAAAGATTTCTGACAGACAGACCCTTCACTCTTCCTTTGTATAAGACACTGGCCTACATGAAGCTAAGAAACTTCCAAGCATCGTTCTACTTTCTTTAGGTAATGATTTAAATCTTTTCTTTTCCCAGAAGAAAAGGGTAAATTTGAAAGGTGGGTTAATTTGAGCTTAATGCCTTGTTAATATAGAAATAGATACTGTACTTGTAAATGCACGATACATTGTTCCTTAATAAACATGTTGATCAGACTGATTTATATGTTGACTTCTGTTTTTCAAAACTTTTATATTCATAATCTCCTTTTCCCTTCCCTTTTTAACACAGATAACATATATTTGTCAAATTAGATTAAGGATGAGAAATAATTTCATGCCTTATATGCCACATTTTATCAAGAAGAATTTTACTTCTAGAACTTTTAATTCAGAATTTAAGACTTGAGGTTTGGGGGCTTTTTGGGATTTGGGGGGGTTTTTTGTTTGTTTTTTTTTTCACATAAGTCTACAGGGATTTATTTTGAATTTCTGTAAACAAGGACAGTAGCATGTGCCAGACAGAAAGACCAAGTATAAAAAAGTTTATGTGTACATGATATAGTCTACACAGAAATAGAAATATAATGATGTCCACCTGAAATTTATATAATGTTATAAACCAATGTTACTGCAATAAAAAAAAAAAGTTTAAGAGCTGAGGAGAAATTAGCCAAGATCATGTGCAGAACAGACATCATTACCCAAAAAATAATAAAAAATTATAGACCCACAATATAATAATACTTTGATACACTGAGGTTAATAATAACTAGCCCTATGAGTGTCCACCAGGTACTGAATACTATGTTAGGTACTTCACATATATACTTTATCTCTAATGTAATTAACACCTGGGAGAATGGGCAAAGATTAAGGTGAAATACGCAGTGATGAAATCTTGCCAACCACAACCCACATCAGCAGACAAATACAACATGTACAGCCATGAGTCGAGTCTTGTGATTGACAGGATAATTTAATATTGGAATTAATTAATGAGGAAACCTGAACTCTCAGTTACTAAAAAACTGCAAATTTCATACAACATTAACGACAATTACTCGTTCAAACAATTACCTCACCTCCCCCAAAACTGCTTTTGCCACATTTGCTGGACACCTGAGGGCAGGAGTTGGCAACTCCAGCATGCAGGCCAACTCCGGCCTCTTGCACAGCCTGTCACCTAAGAATGGTGTTTACATTCACAAACAGTTACATCTTAAATGGTTATAGGTGCCTACGTAATACCCTCCATCTTCTTTCTTAGCCTACCAAACCTAAAACATTTAATATTTGGCCCATTACAGAAAAAGTCTGCCAACCCCTGCTTTAAGGAAAAGCGCTCAGAGGCACTGTAGTGTCACGGCTCTGACGCCTGCAAACTCAGCTCTAGCACTTACCAGCTAGTGACCTTGGGCAAGTCCATGAATCTCTGAGCATCAGTTTACTCACATAGAAACTGCGATACTAGATCACATGAGATCATGTACAATGCATGTAAAGTATTTGACACGTCCTAGACAATAAGTGTTAGTTTCCTTCTTGATCCTATAAATTATTATGACCATTGAGTAAATGTCCACCCAACTTGTGTGTGTAGCTGGGAGGAGCAGAGAGGGACAGATTACACACTGGACAGAAGCCTGTCTCATCATACCTTGTGTCTGCACAGCATTTTTCCTCCAGAGCACTTTCACATTTGTGCAGTCAAACTGGTTAGAAAGGAGCCCAATGTATAAAGGAAGTTATAATTGTAGAATTTGTAAGTCAGAAAACTATCATAATGAACAATTCCTAAAGTTGTGCCAAATTGGCCACAAGGTTCAGTAAACGGTTTCTCCTGTTAACATCCTTCCATTTTTCTCTATTTCCAACAAGCATGCTCAAATTCCATCTCTGAACCTCATTCTGGATTTTACAGACTTGTCCTATTGCCCTGTAGAGTGTCCTCTTCCCATCAGCCTACATCATCCTATACAGTTTAAAAGTTCCACAAAAGTCTAGCCATCAGGGTCCAGGGGACCAAAAGACAATTGGTGATAAAGAGGAGAGGGCAGATAGAAACAAAGTCATCTTTTCAGATGAACAGAACATGTGTTCTGTTCACTTTAACTCTCAGAATATCTGACCAGTGATTCCCACCCTCTGCTTCCCCGCACACCTGAGAGGTAAGACACACTCCCATCCGTGACATGCTCTCTGGCCACTGTGATATTCTGGGTGTGTGGCCCTTGAAAACGCTTCCCGGTGATTTTGATTGTCCTGTAAGGAGGAGGTCCCCATCCGCTGGAGAACTCTTGCTTTAAATTACTTTACCCAGTAATTCTAGCACCATTCATACCTCTCAGACTATCTGAACAAGACAGGCCAGATTTAACACGAGTCTTCACCTGTATGAAATACCAACAGATTCAGATTCACCTTTGATTATGATTTCTTAGAAAAAAGAAGGAGGGCAGACTTGGTTTAAATGCCTCTCCTACCTATAGCTGTATTTTATGAGACACACACCATAACCAGCAGTCCTCCTGGAGAAAATTATAGAGAAAGGTGATAGACTTATGTTTGTATGGACTGCTGGCACCCACATAGGTACAAGGAGATGGGAACCTTTAAATACAGGTATTGTAAGTAAAAGGAAAAGAGACCTGACAGAAACCAAGGACTCCATAAATAACCTTCTATGAAAATTACCGAAAAAAAAAAAGTAAATGCAAACAGATAATCTGAGAAGAGTAACCAGATTGCTGAAATGCCTGAATTTTTAAAGAAAGTCACACCTACTTTCTCATAAAGAAATGCTGTTGCAGAGAAGGGACCAGGTGATCTTGATTTGGAGAAAGCACAATTTAAGGGAAAACAGAAACAAAACTAAGTTTTTAGGTTGCATATTTCAAGATTCTCAAATATAAGTGTCTGTGTGTTCATTTATCTAAAGGTATTTGTTAAAGAACAAAATTTTATTTCAAGAAAAGATAAAAGGCAATATCCAGCAATCATCAATTTAAGTTCTATTGATCATAAAAATTAACCTATTCATAGATTCACTCAGCAAATATTTACTGAGCCCTCCTAATGTTCTGGACCCTTTTCCAGGTACGAGGAACACAGTCCTGAACAAAGACAGTTTGCCCTCAGGGCGCTTACATTCTACTGGGAAAGACAGACAATAATCAAATGGCTATAGAAATATAACCCCAGGAGGGGATAATGTGCTGTGAAGAAAAGAAAGCAAGGCCAAGGGAGAGAGCCAGACAGAGGAGCTATTTCAGCTGGAGAGGTCCTAGGAAACCTCCACACTGTCTTCCAAACCTACGTGGCAGCAAAGCAGCTTGAGACCTGAAGACGCATCTCCCATCTTCTCTGACGTCTGAGCAAGCCTCCCAGTCCCACAGCTTCAACTCTGACCTAGATAAAGACTCCAGGTGCCTATCTCCAGCTCTGACCTTTTCTCTGAGCTCTAATTCCACATTGCCAAGAGTATAATCAATGGACGAAAACCAAACTTGCCATCCTCCGCTTTGCTCTTCTATTCCCACCAAAAGACTACCTTTATTTTTCTAGAAATTTCTAGAGGACTTAAATATTTGACTCTTCCACTCCTTCATTCCACTCTAGAAAAGTCTTAATAGTTCCTTCTCCAAAATGCTTCCCACCTACCCCTTAATCCTCATTCTCACTACCATCACGTTTAAGAGCAACTAGAAATTAGTTTGGGAAAGCTGTGATATTCATGCTTTCCCCTGCTCGACCCAATTGCACCCTGTGACCTCCCAAATCAAAACTAAACTCCCATGCTTGGTTTTCACATCCTCTAAAATCCAGCTGCATCGTATCTATCTGTTATGGACTGAATTGTGTCTTCCTGAAATTCATATGTTGAACCCCTAACCCCCAATACCTGAGAATGTGACTGTACTTGGAGACAAGACCCTTAAAGAGGTAATTAGGTTAAAATGAGGCCCTTAGGATGTGCCCTAATCCAATCCGCCTAGTGACCTCATTAAAAGAGACACCAGGGATGTGCGTGCAGAGGAAAGGCCATATGTGGACACGAGAGAAGGTCGCTATCTGCAGGCCAAGGAGAGAGTCTTCAGGAGAAACCAACCCTGCTCACACTTCGATCTTGGACTTCCAGGCTCCTGAACCGTGAAAAAATAAACTTCTGTTGTCTAAGCCGCCCAGTCCGTGGTCTTGTGTTACAGCGACCCTAGCAGACTAATGCACGATCCCGTCATACTTACATCTACTGCTCAACACGCAGTCCTTATGAAAGATTCTGGAAGACGGCACCCTAATTCTTGCCCCAAACTTTTATCCAAGCTAGAATTCTTGCCTGTAGTACTCTTCATCCTTTGCTTAAAAGCACAGCATTTTGAAGCCAGACAAACCTGGGTTCAAATCCCAGCTCCACTCACTTAATACCATGTGGCTTTAATTAACTTCTCTAGGACTCTGTTTTCTCAACCGTAAGATGGGGACATTAACTGCACTCAGTCAGTACGTAGGTTAAATGAGGCAGTGTACGTGATGTGCCTCGCACAGCTCCTGGCACACAGTATAACTCAATGATGGTAGTTATAATTCTTGTTTATTTTCAAAGCTCCGTTTAATATTTGATTGTTAGCATTCTAGCCCTTTGGACCACCAGCCCAAGCTGAAGAGAACACAGGAGAAGAGGAGCATCATGGAGTCAGGTTTGGAGCCCTACCCTCCAGGGTCCTGATGCCCCCTGAGGACGCTGGAGTTAACGGGATAAGCCCTGGGAGCCATCAGGGGTTCTGAACTGAGTAAAAGCATGACAAAGCCATTCTCTAGGAAGGATGGAGCAGCCGCCCACTGCAGTTAAGCAGGACAGACACCCTGCAATCGTCAGGGTGACGGGTCATGAAGAACTGAACTCCAGCAGTGCCTATGGGAACAGAAGCGGGGAAGGGTTTAGAGAAGTATTTCAGACACATAACCTATAGGACTGGCCACAGACTGGACACAGGAGAGAGGAGAGTCAGAGGGAACTCTGAGGCCCTGAGGTCGATGGAGTCACAGCACCATGAACGGAAATACGAAGCCAGGGGAAGGACCAGGGTGGGGGGGCACGGAGTCTGATTTGACCTCCATGTCCCACGCCCTGTCCTCACCTCACCCACACCTGCAGTCTGATCGGGCAATCTCTCTGCCCTTCTCTTCCAGGAAAACCTCAAGAAGAGATTTCAAAATTCACTCACACCAAAACATCAACGTTGACCTTTCGTAAAGGCTACTTGCATTTTAAGAAAGACTCTCCAAAATTAACCACCATGAACTCTGGATAACTGACAAACATAAGTGAGGTATGGGAGGGAGAGAGCATGTCCTTCAACATCAGTGTCATCACACAGCCCACCTCTGCCTGCTACAGGCACTTTGTCAGCTGCAATCAGGCACCATCCCTCCATTTTGACACTAGTATTGTGTTTAATCCCTTTCTTAATGCTGGATGCTGTTCAACACCACAGAAAACATACAAAACTGTCTTCATTGGCTGTTTAAAAGAAATGAGATGTCAGCACAGAACAGCAGGGCTGGGCAGGTCCACGATTTATCAGCATCTGCCAGCCTTCAGCCAGCTCCAGGTTATCCATCACAATACTAGAGATGCCAGCGGTAGACTCGGCAGCCTTGCCCAGTGATCGTCTTCAGTCTCCTCCAACCCTAATGAAACCCACCTCTTCTACCCTTGACAGAATAGACAGAATAGACCCTTGACAAATAGAAAGTTCTTACAGTCTTCAAAATAGTTCTTCACAGATTAGAAAACAATTAAAGAGTTCTTTCACTTTTTTTCCCATTCTGGGTTATTCGTTCACCCAAAACTCATGGAGTGACCATGTGCTTGCACTGCAGAGGTGAGGGAGGGAGGCAGAGGAAAAGAAGAAGAGGGTAAAAATCTGAACTCACACGATTCCCCTCCTCAAGGTGTTCTCCCTTCAGTAAATCTTCACTCACATTTGTGGATCGCTTTTGTAGCCCCAGCCTTTTAAACCTCCCACAAGCCTCTCTCTGTTTCTTTTAAATATGGGATTCCACAGCAAGTGGTCCACATCTTCAAAAGGATCTGACCCAAATGGATCTAAGTGCATCACCTCAACAATTCCATAGGAGTTATTCCCAGCCATGCACATGTTTGTAAGTGTGTACACCGTAGTATGTAGACCCATAAGGGTGAGTGTGTAGGGGAGGTTGATTTGTTTTAATAGTCGTGGTGCTGAATCATTCAGCAGATTATTTACTCCGAATTTCATATTACTTCCTGTCACTTTTCGTGGACGCTGCCAAAAATTTTTTCACTGCACTCTACCAAATACTGCACAAAACGAGTTAAAACGACATCATCATGGTGTGGCTGCTATTGAAAACAGTAGGATGGTTCCTCAAAATATTAAACATACAATTACCATCTGAGCTAGCAATTTCACTTCTAGGTATACACTCAAAAGAATTGAAATCAGGGACTCAAACAGATACTTGTATACCCATGTTCAGAGCAGCATTATTCGTAATAGCCAAAAGGAGGAAGCAACACAAGCGTCCATCAAGGGATGAATGGATAAACAAAATGGGATATATACATACAAGGGAATATTATTTAGCCTTATAAAAGAAGAAATTTTTGACATATCCTACTACATGGATGAAACTTGAGGACATTATGCTAAGTGAAATAAGGCAGCCACGGAAGGACAAATAGTATATGATTCTACTTACATAAGGTAGCTAGAGTCGTGGAATTCATAGAGACAGAAAGTAGAATGGTGGTTGCCAATGGCTGGGGGAGGGAGGAATGGGGAGTCATTGTTTAATGAATGTGGAGTTTCAGTTTGAGGAGATGAAAAATTTCTGAAGACAAAAAATTTCCGAAGATAAATAATAGTGATGGTTGCACAACAACGTGAATGTACTTAATTCCACTGAACTGTACACTTAAAAATAGTTAAGACAATAAATTTTATGTTATGTATATTTTATCACAATTTCTTAAAATATCAAAAACACTTAAGGATATAATAGAAGAAAATATTCCTAAAATAAAGAAATATGAAAAAAAAAAAGAAATCACCAGGGCCGGCCCGGTGGCACAGTGGTTAAGTGCACACGCTCCACGTCGGTGGCCCGGGGTTCACAGGTTCGGATCCCGGGCGCGCACTGACGCACCACTTGTGAAGCCATGCTGTGGTGGCGTCCCATATAAAGTGGAGGAAGATGGGCAGAGATGTTAGCCCAGGGCCAGTCTTCCTCAGCAAAAAGAGGAGGATTGGCATTGGATGTTAGCTCAGGGCTGACCTTCCTCACAGGAAAAAAAAAAGAAATCACCCCTCTTCTGGAAGCAGGTACTTTAAAAATTCATGGCAATGATGCAGACACAGAGCAAGACACAGAGACAACAGGCCCAAGAAGAATCTTTGACTTCAATTGAATAAGCATGTGTAGGGCACTTACAGCTGTGTGTCTCAGCCTTGCTGTCATTATCACAACCCCTAAGGAGCCTTTGCAGATATTTCTTCTCTAATTGTCGCCTGATGAAAGTTTAAAACCACAGACACTCTGTGTATCTGTTTATGTACTATGGTCCTTTAGAGGGTCACAAACCGTTGTAATATCTAAGTATTTCCCCCCAAGAACCAATTTTGCCTCTTGGGGACAACATCACCCTCTTTGAGAAGGCATGATTTAGGGTATTAGCCACTAGAAAATGGGTGCCATGATAAATAGCAAATGTGACGGAAATAATCAGAGGACTGGGGATGCACACATCCTAATCAATGCTAAAATGTATCCAAAAGTCTTACAGTAATATTAACAGTTTCTGCACAATGCTAAACATCCAAACAAAAAGTGAGAAATTCATTTTTAATGTCTCCAAACATCTGGAAGTTGCCATCATGTAGCTATAACATCCAGGTGATTAAGAGAATTTTGAGAAGTTTAATTCAGATATTTGGTATCATGTATAGAGAACGTAGCATTACCGTTGTTGTTTATAACCATGACACAGTTTATTTTCCGACATGGAAAAATGATATATGCAGATTTTATAGAAAAGCAGCATAATTTTTCTTATTAACTGGAACTTAAGGAGCCTTATAATTTTGCTACTCAAAGTGTGGACCTTGGGCCAGCAACATCAGCATCACGTGGGAGCTTGCTAAAAACGAGGAATTACAAGCTCCACCCCAGACCAACTGAAACAGAATCTGTAGTTCAACAAGATCTCCAGGTAATTCTTATGCATATTAAAGTATGAGAAGCACCGCCTGAAAAGACAAATACTGAAATCTTCCTTAATTCATCAGCATTTTATTCCTTAGTCATCCAAGTAGATTTCTTTATTACTCCACTCATCTCATACTATAAAGCCTATTGGAAATGCAAACTAGAAAAGGATCGTGCGAAATTAAAAAAAAAAAAAATCACCAGATAGAAAACATGCAAATTTCTATCCCAGGGGCTACCTCTGAAAGAAGTTAATTCAGGGAGTTAGTTAACTCACTCTGCAATAGCGGGGATGGTAGAGAGCAGGTGAATGGGTTTGCCAGGTGCCCTCAGCTCCTCTCTTCAGAAGCAGCAGCAGTGGCCCTTCACCAGAGGTGTGACTAGGAATGTTCTTCCAAGCCTTAGCTTTCCCGCACGGGAGGAATCGTCCTGAGAGGAGGCAGTGAACAAGCAGCAGGATTCCCCTTTCTTTATAATCCCAGCTGTTGTGTCCAAAAATGGTGTAATACGTAAGAGGCTGCCTCTCCCCAAACATTAGCCCAACCACTACCATCAATTCCACCATATTGCTTCACTCTGAGGTACGAAAGATTTTCCGGTTGTCTACTAAAAATGTGAAGGATTATGTGGTTATCAATTAAAACTGTGTCAGTGAAATCTGAACAGGGAGTAGGTGTTAGCCAGGTGGGAGCCAGGGAAAGGGAAGGACCCTTGGGAAATCCGAGCCCTGGACAGAGGATGGCCTCTCTCCTTGTACCTCTGCTAAAATCCCACTGGTCTGGTGGCAAGGGTACTGGCTACGGAGACACGGCCCCTCAGATTCAAATCCAAGCTCTGCCATTTTCTATCTGGGGGACTTGAACCAACTGCTCAATCCCTCTGTGCCTCAATTTCCTCACCTGTAAAAGAAGGCTAATTATGTCTACCTCAGATGCTATTCTGAGGGCTGAGATCTAGCTGGTCAACTCCCAAAACAAGGCTTTAATAACTGTTAATTCCCTATCCAGGAACTCCTCCAAGGAGCAGTAAAATATTTTCATTTACCAGCTTTGCAAGGAAAGTGTTTTACCTCACAGACAGTCCCCAAATTTAAAGACAGGAAGTGCTTTACTCAGAAACCACATTTGCCAGCTTCAGTAAGTGAATGAGTGTCTTCACTGAAACTGCAGGGGGCATGATGCTCACTGGGCCTGCTGAAGATTACATAACCCTGAAACTGTCAGCACACAGCTGAATTCCCCTCTTAGAGGTATTCATGTGTCCTCCTCTCACAGAAAACAGTGGAAATTCAAATTGGTTAAAAAGATGCTAAACCACCAAAAATTCCTAGTTCACAAGAAATCACAGTAAAATGTCTATCAGTAAAACTCATAGTAACTTTGAAGCAACTTCAAAAATTGATTTAAGAGATCCAAGAATCTCAGAAATTTTAGAAAACATCCCACTGCCCATTTTGATTACATCGGCCAAGGCCCAGGTAACATCGGGATCCTATTTGTTTAGAAATATCCGCCTTTCTCACCCTCAGGAGTTCAGCATCAGGCCAAGAAAGCCAAAAGGTGACATTCAGCCTCCTGATCTTCCCGTCAACCTGGGGGAAAAGTAAGAGACCGCCAGATCAGTGTCAGCTAGGAGCCAAAAGGAAATGGTTTTCTCAGGAGCAATTCATTGTAGGTCTCAGAAAAAGTAGAAAATTGTCCCCTTCAGTAGTGCTCTCCCCTGCTATTTGAATTCTGAGAGGGGGACTTCTTTCAGGACAAAGGAGAATGAGGAAGGTTTGCCTCCATTTCCTCGGTGAGGAAAAGCCTGTATCCAGACTAGATTATGCTGACCACAGTCATCACCTCCATGCTGGAAAGGATGCTGCCAAACACTTACCATTATATGGGATTTCTTGTGCTAACTCATTCCAGACTCACTCTTCTGTCGCCCCCAGGGCTCCTCGACTGTACCCTGCCCATCTGTGTCTTCAACCCAAACAAAATGATGTTAGAAAGATGATGGGGGAGGGGCCAGCCCGGTGGCCTAGCAGTTAAGTTCACGCACTCTGCTGCGGTGGCCTGGGCTTCGCAGGCCCAGATCCCAGCATGCACCAAAGCACCGCTTGTCAGGCTATGCTGTGGCATTGTCCCATATAAAGTAGAGGAAGATGGGCACGGATGTTAGCCCAGGGCCAATCTTCCTCAGCAAAAAACAAAAAAGAAGAAGAAGAAGAAGAAAGAAAGATGATAGGGAAGAGCAGTGGATCATATATTGTATTCTGAAGCCAAACGGAGACTTCAGGGTGATCTGCGTGTTTCCATGATCTGGATGGCCGATGCCTCCTCTATCAGCGATATTGAGGGTAGGGAACAAGCCTGGGAAATTTTTCTCTCCTTTGTCTAAACAACCTACTGTCCAAGAGAGGTAAAAAAATATTCCACCTGACCAGATAATGTACGTCTTTAGAAGCCAGATTTAAAGTGGAGGAATATACATTACCAAGTGCATAAAATTTCCATCATAAATGTCATCCTCTTTGGGACACCCCCACCCTGCTACAGCCAGTTCACTAATCCCCGTGGAGAGACTCTCTGATCCATCCTACCTAGAAATGTGCTTTAATTCGCACAAAATCCCTTAAAATACTTTATTCAGATTGTTATAAATCTGAGGGTCAAGTCATCAAATTTCAGGTTTCGCTCATTCATAAAATGGTCTTGTAATACGTGTCTTCGATTTTATGGAAGTAACATAAGAATGAATGAGAGCATTCTATACAACATTTCGATCTACTCAGATATATTTGTCCATAAAGATGTGATTTTATGCCCACCCTTGGTGGGAAGGCAGGCCTCTAAACCCACACGCGGACCTCCTGGAAGATTGCGGCCTGGGGGTATCCTTGTTCTGCATCACTGACAAAGATCAACTAACTCCTTTCCTCACCCAGCCTGTTCTCCTCCATCAGCATCCTAGTCCTTCCTGGGCCTTAAAGGCAAACAGATATGATTCATAGTCATTACCAAACTATAAAAAGCATCCCGGATTTTCTTTCCCCAAAAAACTGCCCCCCAATATTTTGCCCACAAACAAGTATGATTACCCAAATATCAGACAGTGACTCCAAAGGAAAGAATCCGAATATGGGGGGGAATAAAAGCTTAGCATTTAAGACACTTTTTCATACTAAATATCAAATAATAAAAATATACCTCTGTTTGAAGAGTCAAGTCATACAAATACGTAAAGGCAAATCAATTGTTTCCAGCTGTGATCAGCGATAATCGCCCAAGTACGTGAGCGCATGAGAAGGACGACCAGTTTCCTTTTGAGGTTACATGATAAGCAGAGCAGCTAAGCAGCCTTTTTCTCTAAGAACTCGTGGCCGGAGGAGGCCAGCCCTCTCCCCGGCCCCCTTTATAGGGTTCGCGCGCTAGAGGGTGGGGGCGGGGGGAGCTGGGGACCCGTTTCTAAAACGCAGGGCACGGTCAGACTCTGGTTGGAACGGGGGTGCGTGGGCACAGAGGGGGCGGGAGGGGCAGCCAGGACGAGGTTGGTGGACTTTTTTCTGCACACTGGAAATTCCCAGGCCGAAAAGGTACCGACCCGCGTCCCGGACATTCCCCGCGAGGGCCGGCTCCAAGACCCGGACTGGAGCCGCGCACGGGAGTCACGGCACATCTGCAGACGTTTTTCTTAGGGATGCCTTTCTAAACGTCTCCCTCACTCCACTGCCGGGCATTAGGGTTGCCTCCCCGTCGGATTCACCGTCTTTTCGCGTTTTCTGTAAGGCCCCTCATTGTGTGTGCGCGGGGGGAGAGGTGCTTTCTGCAACACAGCTTTTTGAACGTGGCAATCGAAAAGGAGGGCCGCTGTCCTGCGCCTTCGCTGACAAGTCAAGGGACCAGGAATCTGCGACACAAAGCAGCGGTCCCGTAACGCGAAGATCACGTGATTTTCCTGGGGGAAGGGGGCGAATTTGACAGAGAGGGAATGATCCGTTGTACAACACCGAAAGGAATTCTCCTATGACAGTTGGTTTCACTGTGGCTTTTTTTCCTTTCGGGACACTTGCTCCTGTCATCTCTGTGCTGCTTCCTTTTTTTTCCCCAGGCAGTGTTCAAAACCAGCTTTATAGTCAAGACCAGAAATGTCCGGCTCTCCAATAGGAATGGGCATCCAGAGCCAAACACCAGGTCCTTAAAACTTGAAAACAACAGATGGTCTTTCTCAAAGAAGCCTGACTTCCTCTCACATAACGTAGAACATCAAAAAGCAAAATATAACACTTAAGTTCACACTTTTTCAAAACCTTAAAACGTTAAGTGCACTTTCAAGAGACAGGCTAGACTGAAGCTGGTGAAGTGCCTCGGGCCCTCCTACCTTCTGTATCCGAGAAACTTCTGCCCTCAATAACCCTCTCATCTCCCACCATGCCCCACACGCCTAGGATTCCTAAGTGCCCCTAGCACCCAGGGACTGTGGTCTCACTTTCACAGACAAAGAGAGCACCTTTGAGATCATGGTCACTTATTTCTTGCACACTGAAGAGTCAGGCATTCTAAGTGCATGAGACTCCACTGTAGGCATCGACTCTGTGGAGAATGATGCTTAACTTAACACAAGAGAATGAAGACACTTCAAGTGGCATTTCTAGTATAAGCAACTAGCTAATGTTTAAAAGCCGAGTTTACCCAGACCCAGAAAGATAATGCTGAGCTTTATTTTTTAGGGGGCAGGGAGGCTTGTTTCTGTTGTTTCCTTTGGGTGTTTATTTTCCTGTACCTCTCATAATGTTCCTTTAGTAGACTCACCAGAAACAGACCCACCTCTGGCATGTAACACATGGATAGGTAAAGGCTTACCATATACATTCTTGTCAAGCACCCTGATGTATCAATCTGAAACTTAATACCTGTAGCCAGGAAGTCAGTCAATTAGTATTTAATAAAATGATGGTTGTTCAGAATAGTAAAATGGATTATATGGGAAAACCAAAGTTCTGTTTTCTATTTGCTAAAGAAATGTTCCTCTTAATAGGATAACTTCTATGAAATATAATTTGCATAGAAGGCCTTTATTATTGATTCTGCCTTTCACAAGTAACATCAAATCAATCATATAAGTTCTCAAATAGGAGATCCACTAAATGAAATTAATGCTGTTGTTCCAAAATACAAATCCATATTCTAACCCAATGAAATTGTACATAAACCACTGTTTTAATATCTTATTATAAACCTAAATGTCCAACCATAATGGCCAACTTATGTAAGTAATGATAACATCATTAACTGAACTGTTAGGCAGACTTTTATAGTTAAGTTATGAAGACTATTTAACATAGAAAAATATTTGTATGTTAAGTAAAAAAACACAGATACAAATTACATATTCTGTGATTACAGCTATGTAGTTAAAAAAAAAACCTGAAAGAAAATATACTAAAATGCTAATGCATTCAGATGACAGAATTATGGATTCTATCCATAGATTATCTTCTTCTAGATTTTACAGTTTTTAAAAATTATGATGCCCTACATATTTATAATGGAAAATATATACTTAAACTTTGTTATTTTGCTGGCATGCTAATATTCACAACTATGTTGTATTGGCCTAAAATAAACTTTTCAGAAGAAATTAAAATATTGTATCTAATTGTTCTGAGAAAGATTTAGGCAATATATCAAACTCTACACTTAGGCATTTTTTTAAAACTTCCACACTACACAGTAGAAAGACAAATTAGAAGAGGGACAGAAGCGAATGAGAATACTTCAAGAAACTATGTCATCAAATCTTTAGGACTTTATGTCACTAAATCAAAAAATAACAAAAAGTGGACAAGATTACAAGAAATCATTACAAGAAGTAGCATCACTCCAAAGCCCTGGAGAGGAAGTGGAAATTGAAATTCCCCTGGGAAGATGATGACAGCCTCCTCTGGCAATCTTTGAGAAAATGCTCAGAAGTTCTTGCATGAAAAAGTAAACCTCTCTTTACAAAAGTCCAAGTTGTAGTTGAAAAGGGCTAAGGACTCGCACCTTAGTTCAAATGCAAACTCGAGTTCCTCATCTATAGAATGGAGATAATATCACCTCACTATTGGGACCATGACAGATCATGACAGAATTAAATGTGATGGGTAAAAAAAAAATGTGACGTCTATTATTTTCTGAAATAATTTCATAATTATTTTCTGAAATAATAGACAAGCAGTACCATTTCCTTAGTTCTATCTTTTCTCTTCCCTTAATGTTTCTCCAAGTGTAGAATCCCACCATTCCATCAGAAGCATTGGGCATTTGTCACAAAGGTGGATTGCACAATTCCCAGAGGCATAGCCCCTAATTCTGCATTTATATCAAACATTCCAAGCGATCGTTAGACACTCTAAAGCTTAAAGACCATTAAAACTAAGCTATCATATATTTAACTCTTCAGACTTCAGAAAATAATTAAAAATATTCCTTCCCATGGTGGCCCTCAAGGCTAGGAAAGGAAGATCTTAGCATCTCTGTTTTAGTTACAAACCCAAATTCTTTGACCCATTCTTCTAAGAGTGCATATTTTCATGCTTTAAGCATCTGTCTTTATCTCTAAAGCCTCCCCGGTTTCTTCAAATGTCCATTTTGGGATAAGAAAACTAAACTGGAACATATTGTGGCTCAAAAAGAAAAGAGTACTTACTAAATGGCCCCAAATTAACTTAAACTCATTTAAAATTAATAAGATAAAGACAGTCAAGTAAAATTGATAATTCAGTTATTTTAAGACAGCCAGTAGGAATAGCAGCTTTTTACTTCCAAGCATGAGAGTGTGTGTGCCTTATGCCCAAATCAAGAAATACCTGCCATAGAGTTCAATATCTAACTTTAATTTCCAATTAGATTTTAATTTCTAATTTTGGTATGCAATTCAAAATAACAACCAAAAAAAAACACTGGAAACTGATGGAAGTAATTTCCACAACTTTATAACAAACAATAGCATTCTTTACATGAAAGTCAATTCTTAAAACCCTCAAACTTCAAAACACAAAAATAGATTTCCCTTTATAGATTTCCCCCTTCCAGTTCCAAAAGTGGTTATTTTAGAATAAGGATTCATCATGTAAAGTTTAGCTGAATCAAATAAATAACAATCACCCAATACAACTGTCGATTCAACGCATGGATTTGACATATACTGCTTTCAGATTTCCCTTTTGCTTCTTTTCCAGATAAACACAGGACAGTGGAAACAGTCTCATTAGAAAATCCTGACCAACGACACTAGCTTCTTCAGTTAATTCAGAAAAAGTGGGTCATCAAGAGAAACTCCTGAGACAGAGTCTTCAGTGTGGTACAGGAGCCACTGACTATGAGCCTCAGTAGTTCACCTGAGAAGGTGGACCAAGTGTGCTATTCATGCAGATATGCTCAATGTCCTCTACCAGATAAGCTACAAGCACTCTATGCCAACCAAACCTGTCCCTTCCATTTAGGTTGGAATATTTCTCACACTTTTTAGCCCAGTAATCTCCCCTCCCAGAAGAAGCTAGTTCAAACACACTCATTAGCATCTTTGGTTACAAGGGCATTACAGTGTAGATGCTGTTAATAATAGTTCTCCCATGGCTAAGTCAAGATTGGAAAAAATCCTATAGGTAGACATAAATGTAAACTTGCATTTTCTAAGCTCCTTACAAGTCATTATATAAAGTCTAGCTCTTTTTGAAATTTTGTACATATCAATGGCACCCATCTCTCCATGGGGCCACCATAAACTTTCTGTAATGCAGTTGGTGGAGAAAGTCACTGAATGTGATTTCTTCAGTCCCCTCAGGGCAGGCTAGGTCTCCACAGGGCAGACAAAAGACAAGAACATGTCCAGTTGGTTCTTCACAATAACTTCATCTGGATGTAGCTTGTGGGGTAGATAATGGGCCAGGGTCATCTCCCAGGCATCAACGAGATATACTCCAACCCCTGAGAACATCTTCCGAAGGATGGTGTCCAGCTGAAAGTTGTACCAGTCACTGTTGAAAAGGCTCACCTCAGGCCCCAGCTCTTGGGCGTTGGCTGTTCGGATGACTACTATGGTCTTAGGACTTCGATCCAGGAGCTGGACCACTGCTCGACGGATGTTTCTGAGTCGCCGGATATACACTTCCAAGGGGAAGGTGCTGAAATGAGACCATACAGCTATGGCCACCACTGTGTTCTTCCCTCCCACGATGCCATTCAGCTCATTTGCCACATAACGGAGCTCATTGCTAAAGACAGTGGTGAAGCGGATGGGGGGACCATGGCAGCGGTATCTGAGCAGGATGTTGTGCTTCTGGTCCACTGCAAGGAAGGGACCCACGTTCTTGGGACTACCCAAGTTAAATTCTACCAAATCTGAAACGAGGAAAACTCAAATTCATAAAAATGTTCAAACCAAGCACATAAATTTTGATTATTCTTTACTTAGTGGCTTCAAAGAACAGTTTCTAAAATAAAAGTACAACAGAAAGGTACGATACAAACGTACAGGGAACACCTATGTTCCTTCCTCCTGGCCCCTGGGCCTGCGTGGGCCCTTATTCTAACATATTTATTATTTAAATCACCCCATAAACATGACATTACAAGTTATACCATCAGTGACAGATTCTATACCTATGTCGATACCTCAGAAGCAAATCACCTGTTTACCTCTATTAGAGGTAAGAAATCGTCCTGTTTGCACTGATTGTTGAATATCTAAAAATAAACTTGACGTTTACACATTATTGTTCTAACAGATAAATATTATTTCTTCCAGGACAAGGGCTACAACTTCTGCTTTTTTATGAACACATAATAGTAACCAATACCTCTTTTTGCAATAAGTGAAAGAAAGGAGCAACCCTGTTTCTTTGACTTTCAACTGGATGGGGAATCACGTTCATGTCTGAGAAGTTCCATCTCTGTCATAAGAACACAGACAGC
The DNA here is from genome assembly GCF_057802395.1 of Ceratotherium simum simum. Lineage (NCBI taxonomy): Eukaryota > Metazoa > Chordata > Mammalia > Perissodactyla > Rhinocerotidae > Ceratotherium > Ceratotherium simum. The sequence continues at coordinate 6,350,130 of NC_141914.1, read as the reverse complement.
AGCACAAGTGGGAATCCCTTCACTCCCTCCCCTTTATCTAAGATGTGTTTCAAAGTCCAGCTCCTCTGAGATCTTCTGAAGATCCCAGGAATTGGTGATTATTCTCCCTTGTAACTCCTTAAAAACTGCCTTTACAATTCATCACTTAACCCATGCCCCATGAGGAAAGAGTGTCTGTCTCATACCCCTAAATATTCCTATAAGTGCCTTACAGAGAACAGACTAGGTAACTTCTGGCAACCCAATCCAATTAACACTTCCTAAGCCCACATTCAGTGCCAGCCACTACGGTGTGAAAAGCCACCAATGTTCAGAGGGATAAGTCACAGTCCTTGATCTCAAGGGGTTTATAGTCAGTTCTGAAGAAGTAGCATCAAACGATGATTGTCCTATATTACGCTTAAGGGTTAAAGTAAAGGTTTCACTTTTTTCTCCGCGCAGTCCCAAGCTCCTAGTCTAGTCTTTCCTACCTAATTCATTACTCCTTAGCATTTGGCCCCACTTAAATTGAATAGAAGGTCAAGCTACCCTTCTCTCTTTTGATAAGATCAAGCAGTGACACAAGGCTTCATCAGGTGACAATGTGTCTGCACAGGGTAGGTGGAAAACAATCAAGACATTCAATGTGATCATTGCTATGAAAGGAAACACCAAGCCACATCATTAGAACTTAAGAATCAGCCAACTACAGACCCCTGGAGGGCCTGCTTGGTCAGCATCAAACCGTGCCTCGCGTCATGCCACACAAATTATTTCCCTCCTCCTGACTTTTTTTTTTTTTATAATTTTATTTATTTATTTTTCCCCCAAAGCCCCAGTAGATAGTTGTATGTCATAGCTGCACATCCTTCTAGTTGCTGTATGTGGGACGCAGCCTCAGCATGGCCGGAGAAGCGGTGCGTCGGTGCGCGCCGGGATCCGAACCCGGGCCGCCGGCAGCGGAACGCGAGCACTTAACCTCTAAGCCACGGGGCCGGCCCTCCCTCTTCCTGACTTTTAACTTACACTTTATCAACTAGAACTCAGCTATGTCTCTTTCAATAAAAAACAAGCAAAACAAAAACCAGAATCAACTTTACTTTTGGGGGTCATATCTACTTCCTCCTTGCCTTCTAAAAATTAAATTTGAAACTAGTTGATGTAATAAATAAAAGAGAAAAAAGAAAAACATCACAAACAACACCTGACAACAAATCATGGGAATCTGCTTTATGAAAAGTGCTGCCCATATATAGCTATCAAAAACAGTTTCCACAGAACTCTTTGTCAGCTCCCTAAATTGCAAGCAAGGTCTTTAGTCCTGCTGCCCGGAATCCATCCCTCCTCACCCATCCACACCCCTTCCAGGAAGAGGAAAAGGCCCACTGTGAATAAGAGATGGCCCTCCAAGGAGCGAGGTTCTATTCCGAGTCTGGAGAGCAGCCCCAGAGCCCAGCGGTGATATCAGGAAGCTAAGAATGCTGGCACTCAGCAAGCCTCCCCGAGAAGGAGCCAGCTCCATCTCAGGTGACACCAGTAGAAGGCCCAATGGATGACGGAGGGATGGCTTTGCTGCGTGGATGCATTAAAATGGACCACAGTCAGTTTGGCTGCTTCCTTCCAGTTAAATCTATTATAAACTTGGAGCTGAACCAAATAAAACTAGGAGAAAAACAACTGGAAATGTCCACCTCTGTTTTACAGCCCAGAATATTAGAAGTGAAAGACATCTGTGAGGTGATATTCTCCAGCTGCCTCATCTCACACATGGAGAAATGGAGCCCTGAGAGTAAATGTCCAGGGTCACACAGCTACCCAGTGGAATGAACTTCAACAAGAAACCAGTGCTTCCAGCAACACATCACAACCCCACTGTTGATCACAAAGCATCACACATCTCCAGGGTTAGGACACCTCTTCAGTCCTACAGAGAAGTAACTGCTTCCTCACCTGATGCCTTTCTTCAGGCACTGGAGTGAGCCTGCTTATTTCAAAGCTGATTTTGTACATGTGGGAAAGAGTTATGAAACAAAAAGCAAAGTACCAACCTGGAACAAATGTAGTAAGGTATTCAAACCACTGCCTGATTGTCGAGTCACCAAATAAATACACCACTTTTCTTTGCAAGCATTCTGTAACGTTGTCAGGGTCATTAAACTGGCGCATCTTAAACCTTCTGGGCCTCCACTGATCTCTGTAATAATAGCCGGAAGGAAAAGTTCCTGAGCCTTGAGATAGGTCAAAGTTGTTAGTTTCTGAAAAGAAAAAGGAAAAAATAAGATATTCTGAAACATTCCTCCAACAAACCATACATGAAAAATGTTCCAAGAAACACAATTATGCCCCTCCGTTTGTTAGCCTGCTGGCAAATGGGCAACACTTCCTGCTGTCACATCTCAAAGAAATCCCAGACTTTCCCCTGGCTACAAAAGGTTCTCCTTTGCACAAAAATGGGAAGATCTGAAATGGGGGTGAGGGTGTTGGGGGACAGAAGGGGAAAGGGGGACTTTGAGCATTCCCTCTGATTATTCATGTTTCTATCAAAGCCAAAAATAAAGGCAGGCAAAAACCGAGGAAATGTGTCAATATAAGCATTGTCCTGCATTATCCCAGAACAAAAGAGTTTCTTATCCAAAAGCCTGTGAGGCAAGTAACAACTTAGATTCATATTTTACATATGCATAGTAATATAAGTCTACTGTTTCGCAGCCCATTACAAGGAGAGTTTTAACCCACGGGTCCTACAATCAAATATTAATTCAGAAAACCACCACTTAATACAGAGAACAAGCCAATGACATACAGTCTAAAGAATTATTCCCCACAATACAAAAGGTTCAGAAGGTCTTTAGGCACAACGGACATTAAAAATGCATCAGCAGTGTGTACTCACAGCTGTAGCCTAGCTACACACAATCATACGAGCACCAGGACATCTCTCAGAGGGAGAGTCAACATCCTTCTGCCCTAACAGCTCCCTCGGAAAATGCCACTGTGGAAACAACACGCTTTACGTGCTTCAAAACAAACAGACAGAGAGCGCTAATATTTCTTGCAAGTTTACTTTGCACCACTGTTCTGTGCAATTCAACCTATTATCTCATATGATGCTCACGATAATCCTTTAAGGTAGGTCCTATTATTATCCCTACCTTTCAGAACAGGTAGGCAACTTGGCCCGGGCCCCAGAGCCAGCATGGGGCAAAGCCAGGACCTGATCAAGCACGTGAGCCCCAAAGCCCGTGCTCTTAATCACTGCGCCACATCGCCGCTCAAAAACAGACGTTTGTAGATGCCCTCCATTTTCTCTCTGGCTTTTTCCCTTTAGGTATACACTTACTCATGTCTAACACTCAAATCTATAATCATCAAAAAACCACCAATCATTTTATATCAATTCCTTACATGCCCCAAGGTTCAAACCTTGCTCATAATCCAGTAATTCTATAGTCTCACCTGTTAAACACAATTCAAAATCCAAATGCTTACACGACTCAGAATTAACTGAGTCCCCTATTTGTGACTATTTTCAGTTTATTTGACTTCTCGATATTATCCGTATTACTCAAAATTATTTTGGTTTTATTCCCTTCAGAGAAGATGCTGTATTTGACAGTACATATTTAATCTTTTTTCTTAGGCATCTGCTAACTCTTTGCAGGTTCAGGGCCAAAACGTAAATAGAATTTTTATCTTTCCCCCCCCCCAAAACCCCAGTAGAGAGTTCTATGTCATAGTTGCACATCTTTCTAGTTGCTGTATGTGGAACGCGGCCTGAGCATGGCTGGAGAAGCAGTGCGCAGGTGCGCGCCCAGGATCCAAACCTGGGTCGCCAGTAGCGGAGCGCACACACTTAATCGCTAAGCCACACGGCCGGCCCCGTAAACAGTATTTTTAAAAGCTTTATTTGGCAAATGTGATTACCAAAGAAAAAATGGGGAGTGGGGTAAATATTTACTTGGTTTACTTAAAAACAATTTCTCAACACGTGCCTGAGTGTGGCTTCCCCACGTTACCACACCGTGCCCGGAGCTCCCGCATCACAGCAGCTCCTCAAGGCTACACAGGCCAAGGGCTCCTGACGATGCCTGGGGCCCAAACAAAATATTTACTAGGATGGGAATTTACAGTGATTTTGAAGTTACAATTTTTACTGGCTATTCTGGGTGCAATACATGTTATAAAGAAAAGTGTACATCACACAGGAAACAATTACCATTTCCATTCAAATGTTAATTAGATTTACTACCAGAGTTAAGTCAAGCAAAGCAAATCAATGACTGAACCTGAATTAATCTTTAAACATGCAGCGCTAGGTAAAACAGCATTTTTACATTGAAATGCATGTGCCTACACTGCCCTCTTACGGTCAGCTGGGACAAAGACACTGCCTGACTAAGGATTTTAAGCGGTCTGAAGTTGTTTAAAAAGTCAGCATTTCTCGGAACTCAGATGCATTTTCAAGTAAGATAACTGAGCTGTGAAAGCCTCTTAAATCGATAATATAACCCCTAATGTACTATACATGTGGAATAAAAATAATTAAAAAACAGAAATGAATTATTACTCAGTTTTCTGGTTATCTTGAATATTGATGGCCAAGGAAGAAGTTACAGGGAGGGGGCTGGAGAGGCAGATATGAAGATATTCATGAGAAATCAGAAGGGAGAGTTTTCGTCATTTGCAAGTAAGGTCCCAGCTTCTCTAAAATGTCTTGGCTTCTCTTTAAAGCCCATGGCTTACATTTTCCTCCAAAGGGCGTCATCCCATGTCACTCATTAGCCATAATGAGGGCTATGTGGGCCACAAATGGGACAAAATGAGAGAGACAAATTTCCCTAAACTCGCTAGAAAGAGCTTGCGGAGGGGGATACAGCATGAATGAAGGGTGGGAAAGGTATGTGCACACAGGTGCGTGCACAGGTCCCTTAATTCTGTGGCATGGAATTATCCGTAGAAGGAAGAACAGTAAAAGGCAGGCCAAAAGGGAGCGCATGGTTCCTAAGGGGAAAAACAGAGAAGGTAGAGGAGAAATGGAGTCAAACAATTCCTTGACCAGGGAACAGGAGCAGAGGAACACCTGGGTGCCACCTAGGGAGATAAGGAATGAGGATAGCGTGTCCAGCTGTGTAGCACACCCTGTCTAGTGCTGGCAAGATGAGAAGGGCCCAGCTACACAGTGATTACAGCGGCTTGAGTCTACCCTTGAATTCCCTCTACAAAACCCAGGGAATTTGGTTTTTTTCTTTATGTTTTACTTCCCTATAAGCTAAGCATTTTACAGAGGAAAGTTAAAAAGGCTGTATAGGTACAAATACCTGTAGATTCAGAGAATGTTGGAAAGGAACTCAGAATAGCTAGTCCAAATATCTTTATTTATTTTTTTTGGTGAGGAAGATTAGCCCCGAGCTCATATCCATTGCCAATCCTCCTCTTTTTGCTGAAGATTAGCCCTGAGCTAACATCTGTGCCCATCTTCCTCTATTTTGTATAGAGGAAGCATAGCTCGATGAGCAGTGCGTAGGTCCGCACCCAGGGATCCAAACTTGTGAACCCTGGGCCGCTGAAGCAGAGCACGCAAACTTAACCACAACGCCACTGGGCCGGTCCCCAAATATCTTTTAAAGGTGAAGAAAGCAAGTCAGAGTGACTTGCCGCAGTTTCTCAGAGAGCTGTCAAGGCAGGCAGTGGGGGAGGCAGCTCTGATTACAAAGGTCACCTTCATTACTGACATGGTCCTGGCAGTGGGCTTCCTTCCCCAAATGACTTCAGTTAGCTGGACTTTATATGCAGGATATGAGCCCTTCAATTTTCTAAGTTAACTGGGTCTGGACCTTGGTTTCATTATCTATAAAATTACTAGTTATTCTGAAGGGTTGCTGTGAAAATTCAATACTGCAGTAGTGTGAAAGCATTTTTTTTTTATTGTGTTTTTTTTCCTGTTAGGAAGATTGGCCCTGAACTAACATCCATGCCCATCTTCCTCTACTTTATATGGGACGCCGCCACAGCATGGGTTGACAAGTAGTGCGTCAATGCACACCCGGGATAAGGATCTGAACCCGAGACCCCTGGGCCGCCAAAGCAGAGCATGTGCACTTAACCGCTACACCACCCGGCCGGCCCCCGAAAGCACATTTTCAATAGTAAAGGGCCAGTGTGGAGTGCTGGAAATAGTCTATATGCTCTAAACATTCTCTATCTTGATGTGTGGTAGTCACTTGATAAGTTTTCTATTGCTGTGTAACAAATCACAATTAGTGGCTTAAAAACAAGGGGCATTTATTTCTTATCCACAGTTCCGTAGGTCAGGAGTCTGGAGGATGGCCTACTGGTTTCTCTGCTCAGGTCTCACAGTTCCAAATCAGGATGTCAGAAGGCTGTGTCCCTTTCTGAAGGCTCTGGAGAAGAATCTGCTTCTAAGCTCATTCCAGTTGTTGGACAAATTCAGTTCCTTGCGCTTCATTTCCTTGCTGGTTGTCAGCCAGGGAATGCCCTTCAGCTCCTAGAAGCTGCCTCCACTCCTTGCCACGTGGCCTCCTTCATCTTTAAAGCCACCAACGAAGGATCTCCCTCATATGGAATCCTTCTCACACTTCCCATCTCTTTCTTCAGGAAGAACCTGGTCCCTGTTAAGGGCTTATCTGATTAGGTCAGATCTATCCAGGATAATCTCTTTTTTTTAAAGCCAACTTTATCCTATACTACAACTGAAGGGAAAGGATTGTATAAAGTCAGGGATACTGGAAGTCATCTTAGAATTCAGCCTACCACAGTTACAAAGATACGTAACAAAAGGAAAACTCCATTGTCCTTTCTGCTTATGCTCTGTGTGCACTCTTGTATATATTTCAACAGATAAGGAAAAACAGTAAAGGGCTATAAAGATGTTAATACTTATTCTATTGCTCTTAGATCTAGTCCTATCCTAAACTCTCAGTAAGCTCCCCAAAAATATGAGTTCTACTTTAGCTGTTGTTGAGATTAGAAGCCATTAAGGTCCCTAAGCCATTAGGGTATTAATGGTCTGGGGACGACAGGACAAGTGCTTACGAAAATTCAGCAGTAATTCTGATACTGGGAAAGCCCGTCAGAAACCAGACACCAGCCCTTGCTAAGGTAGTCTCGTCTAACTAAAAGCTGTGTTTCTTTGCTTTTGACTGGAATTACACCCATGCATGGGGGCAGCACTGGCAATCTCAAACAATCCCCCAGACTCTAAATATGCATCTTAGAATAATTTGACCTTGCAGGAAAATCAATTAACTAATACAGAACAAAATTTCAAAGGGAAAAAAACTCTTCAAAATACAAGATTCATAGGTGAAATCATAAAAGTGGAAAGACTATGAACCCTTCCAAGGCGGGGCAAAGAAAATACAAGATTAGCCTGAAATATGTTGTGCTGCCAGAAAGTAAAGTGCTCAAAAAAAAAAAAAAAGGATGCGAGCACGTTGCATGTCAAAAGGGCACAGAGGCCAAACTGAAAAAAGCTCCCAATTGCTAAATCTGGAACACACGGAACAACAGAATGGAATAAATAACCATGAGTCTATACTGATGTAATTAAATAAATGGGAAAGAAGAGACAATTCTTCCTCACAGACAAATTCCAACTAATAAATGTCTTAAGAATGAGAGATGTTAATAACAAGCCACCATTAGAACACCACAGAAATGATTGCTGCAGGCAAGATCTACCGACGAACGCTAAAATTAGTGGGCAAAAGTTTAAGCAGAAACAGAACGTTTACACTCTGTTTTAGTTTCCTGTGGCTGCTGTAACAAATTACCGTAAATTAAGTGGCTTAAAACAACACAGATTTATCCTCTTACAGTTCTGGAGGCCACAAGTCCAAAACAGTATCACTGGGTCAAAACCAAGGTGCTAGCAGAGCCATGCTCTCTGGAGGACCTAGGGAAGAACTGTGCTCTTGGCTTCTCTAGAGCTGTGTTCTTTGGCTCATGGCCCCTTGGCCTTTTTTTTTTTTTTTTTGAGGAAGATTGGCCCTGCGCTAACAACTGTTGCCAATCTTCCTCTTTTTCTTTTTTCTCCCTAAAGCCCCAGTACATAGTTGTGTATCACAGCTGTAGAGTTGTTGCAAAGTTTCTGTCGCCATGTAAGGTAACACTCACAAATTTGAGGGATTAGGATCTGGATATCTTTGGGGGACATTATACAGCCTACCACAGTCTCAAAGTATCTCCCTAGAATACTGAGTAAATACAAAGATAAAAATGGTAAGTTCACAGTGGAGAACGCTGGCAGACACCACTTTAACCAAGTGATCAAGGTTAACATCATTGTCAATACATATCGACATCACATACCCCTTAAAAGGACACAACATTGTTTCTGTGCTATTCTTTCCAAAAATGCATAACCTCAAACTAATCACAAGAAAACATTAGACAAACCCAAACTTAGAGACAGTCTAAAAAATATCTGACCAATGCTCTTCAAGAGTGTCAAGGTCATGGAAGATAACGAAAGACTGAGGAAACGAAAGACTGAGGAACTGTCACAGAGGGAAGACCAAGGAAACACGGTGACTAAAGGCAATATGGGATCCTGCACTGGCTTCTGGAACAGAAAAAAGGACATTAGTGGAAAAACTGAAGAAATCCAAATAAACTCTATAGTTTAGTTAACAACACTGCACTGATATTAAATTCTTAGTTTCAATAAGTCTTCTGTGGTTACTTAAGATGTTGGCATAAGCGGCAGCTGGGTGAAGGCTATACGGGAACTCTGTACTATTTCTGCAGCTCTCATTTAAGTCTAAAATTATCTGAAAACTAAAATTTAAAAAGAGGATGAAAGGAAGGAAGGAAGAAAGGAACAAAGGGAAAGAGGGAGGAAAGAAGGGAAAGAGGGAGAGAGGATTTGAGCCCTTCGTTTAGGATCTTTGAGTGCCCCCTGCTGGTCACTAGGGTGAACTTCAGTGAAGTTCTGCCAAGCTGAGGACTTTGATATCATATAGAGCAACAGTCCTCCTCTTTTCTTTCCAATCACGTACCTGCTCCGAGATGGTTTTCGCAAAGCCAGGCTATTCTACTCCTACAGATTCATGGTTGCTTTCTTCCTCTAAAAATCCATCAGAAGCCTCACCAGTTACTGAATCTGCCTTCCCCCTAAACAGAACAGTACATCACAAGCCAGCAAGCACTTCCTGATTGAAGCCCAAGACCTGGCAGGTGCAAGAAAGCCTTCCAAAGCTCCTGCCTCTGCCCCCCTGGACACCCAGGGACGTCACAGGGCAGGCAAGCCAGGCCGCCGAGGCTGTGGGGGAGGACAGACGTAGGCGTGGGACCGGCCTCTTAGGCATCGGACACGAGGGAGTGTGCGGAATGCGGTAGTACTCAGGGTACCCTGTCCACCGATAGCTCAGCATGGGGTCGAGGGCCCGTCAGAGAGAAGACAAGCAATTTCCATTAACGATGTTTCACGCATGTATCCTCTAAAACTAGTAACTCACTGGGTTCAAGTAAATCAAATACAGCTCTTCATCAGGGAAAGACCAGGGTTTCTCGCGGTACGTGAGACCAAGGATGCAGACTGACAGTTCCTGCCTGCACCTCGGCCACAGACAAATTTTAATTAGCCCACACAATATTTTAAACGGTTTGAATTAGATGCCAATGTTGTGAAATCCGAAGACATCACATTTAAAAACTGACTTCTCGGTTTTCATGGAAAAACAATCTCTCTAGATGTGGCCACATTTGGTCTACATTTCTGCATGGCAACAACGCAGCAGGAACTGAGAAGAGGCTGCCCCTTTAGATGGTCCTTGCTCTTTGGTTCCCTCCCCACCACTCACGCACGGCTACACCCACCCTGCTGGACTCCTGTGTGTTAAATACCAGGTCCCTGTGGCACTAGTGTTTGCAGTACCTGCTGTTGGGGACACTATATATATGCTTTCAACAGCTAAAAGGACCTTGCCTGCCATCTGCACTTGACCTTAGCCAAAAGGCCAAGAAGCGATTGCCTGCCATCTGCATAAGCCTCCTTAAGAATGTTCATCCTTTCTTCCCAAAAGTCACTATGTCTACTCTGCAAAAACATAACATATACATTTACTCTTCTGAATTTCATTCTTTTACTTTTAAAAATATCCTGCACCAATAGATCAGAATCATCTGGAAGGTTTGTTAAAACACAGATTGCTGGGCCCACCCTGCAGAGTTTCTGTTTCCATAGTCTGAATTTGCAATTTTAGCAAGTTCCCTGGTAATGCTGATGCTGCTAGTCCAGAGATCACACTTTGAGAACAACTGCCTTTCACTAACCCCGCGCTTTTGATTTTAAAAATTTCCATGACAATTTTACACACATTTCTTGAATATCTCTAGAGCAGTCATATCCAACAGAACTTTCTGCAATGACAGATACATTCTTTATCAAATGCTGTCCAACGTGGTAGCCACTAAGTCACATGCAGCTATTGAGCATATGTGACTGAAGAATGGAATTTTCTATTTAATTTCATTAATTTAAATTTATAATAGCCACATGTGGGTAGTAGCTACCATATTGGACAACATAGCTCTGAAGGCTCCTGAGGAGCCAGAGGGGGAGGGAAGAAGAAGACAACTTAACATGAGCATAAACAGCAAAACCCAAGATTATGCTCATAAGGTCTAACTGATTTAACGTAATCAAACAGCTCTTTCAGTATTTTCAATTGTGCCCAGAAGTCACCATGGCATATTAAACAGAAAAAGAAGTTTTTGTAACATCAGTGAAACTACAGAGCTTCAACCCACTTAGCAAGAACCCCCACCAATCCTGGAGCTCACTTCTGCTTACCTTGCATCCTCCTGGGAATCACGGTCACCCAGTCAGGTCCACTGGAGTTGACTGGCATTTTGATATTGACACCGCTTAGGAGGAACAGAAAGAGCACAAGCTTAGATTCAGGAACATTTATTTTTCAATATGTATCTTTATTCTCAAATAAAAAAATGGATATGACTTTGCAGAGCCTTATTAAGATGAAATATTCTTAGAAATATTTATCAACATGATTAATAATAAACTAGGTCTCTTGTAATAAGCACGTTATATGGATATATAAACTGAATAAGAATTAAATAGGTTCCTAAGTTCTCACTGCTTAGCCCTGAGAGTATGAACTCCAAAACGACAAATCTGGTGTGAATTACTTACTCCCCGTGGACTCAGAGAATGGCTCACACTGATGAGAGTGTCTATTTTGTCACTATTTGTTTTCAGGCTGCAAGTCTTCACAGCACTAAGTCACACGGCAGATTCCTAGGCCCTGCCCAGAGATGAGTCCCCTGGGGACACATGCTCACACGGTACTTTGTTCATCATGACTCCCTTACTAAAATGTACGTTCCTCGAAGACACAGATTGTGTCCCACTCACCTTCTGTCTTCAGCACTCAGCACAGGCCCTGGACTAGAGCCCATGCTCGGAAAATATCTGATGGAGGGCTGCGTGAAAAGTGGGGTAGAGTGGAGTCCAAGAGAAGATACTGAACACTCGGTGTAACTATTCCAAAACTGGGTCACAGTAATTAGGCCTCTTACAGTTAGACCAAAAACAAACAAACAAAATAGGATAACTTTTTTGATGTGGGAACTTACAGTCATGATTTTTTGTTTCATCAAAAATCAGTTCAAAAGAGATTTGTTCTTAAATAATTCTTAAGCTTCTATTCTGTGCCAGGCACTGTCCTATAAGCCAGTAAACAAAACACACGGCACCTCCTCCTTCACGGAACCAACATTCTAATGGGGAGGAAGGAAGGACAGGGAGCTACATTAGAGAATACCAGAATTTCATAGCTTAAGTCAGTGCCATTTGAGAGAGGACAGGACTTTTATTTATTTATTTATTTTGTGAGGAAGATCAGCCCTGAGTTAACATCCATGATAATCCTCCTCTCTTTGCTGAGGAAGACCGGCTCTGAGCTAAAATCTATTGCCAATCCTCCTCATCCCCCCACCAAAGCCCCAGTAGACAGCTGTATGTCATAGCTGCACATCCTTCTAGTTGCTGCATGTGGGACGTGGCCTCAGCATGGCCGGAGAAGCGGTGCGTCGGTGTGCGCCCGGGATCCGAAGCTGGGCCGTCAGTAGCGTAGCGCGCACTTAACCGCTAAGCCACGGGGCCGGCCCAGGACAGGACTTTTAAGAGAGCGCATATAAACTGCTTTCGCGAGTTTGGCAAAAAAAAAGAAGAAAATTTCACCTCTGTAATTTTCCAGTAAAAAAGCTCAACCTCAATCTAGTCATGCAGAGCCAATAAAGCAGCAAATCCAAATTAAAGGGCAGGACAGACGTTATTTCATCCTTCTGGATTCACAGGTGCTTTTTGGTTTTAATGGCAGGATATAGTGCTGGGAATATTTTGAAATTTTACACTCACTTAATTCTCTAACCTTTCTCCCACCTCTTTTCCACATGGAATTTCAGTCAGTTACAAGCTGTGCTTCCTCCTCTGTGCTAGGCCACGAAGTGGCCTGACAACACAACTCTGAAAGGCAGTAACCAAGCAGTCTTCACACACAGGAAAAAGTGCACAGAAACAAAATCATCTGCTCACAGTCATCGATAAACAGTGTGTCTGAGATCTGAAGCCAGGATTAAAACTAAAGCTCAAGTCCTTTTGTCCTGAGCTGTACAAAAACATCGGCAGCCTCAAGAACAGTACAGTAACTACACTGAGCAGTGCTCCCTCTGCTGGCCTTCTAAAGCATGGCGGGAGACGTCAAATGGGTGCAAACTGTTATGATCAAAAGCTGACTCAAGCAGCAGTGGGAAATCAGAGGGTTTTATTTTAGAAGCTCCTATAGCCCACATATTTTATGGTAGGAATGTTCCCCCCACCAATTAATGAGTGGACACAAAACAAAATTTTTTAAGGTATCCAGATATACTCAGCAAAAATACCTCTCTACCAGGGAATGTTTTAAAAGTATATATTTCATTAAAAAATAAAAAACATATTTACATTCTTTCAAATAATTGCACTGTTTGACCACGTAGCTTTTCTTTTTATTTCTTAGGAATGTTATTTTATTTCAGAACTATATGGACTGTTGAAGAAAACAGAAATTCTAATTCATACTGATTCCATACCTTCAGTTTTACAGATTATTTCATGTATTGATCATTATGCTGAAACAGTTTCACACGTAGGTTCAAAAATCAGAATTTGTGCATAATACACAGTAATTTCAACAACCATTAACTTAAAAATATAGTTTGCTATGGTGTTCCTGGCTTCCTGTGCTTATCACTAAATCAACTCAGCAACGTTGCCATATTCATCTTTTCCCTATCAATCAATGTTTATATGATTTTAACTGATAATATGTCACTTAAAAATGTTTTAGTTTATTAGACATGAAGCTAAAACACTGACCTGACTACAAGACCTTTAGCCGCCCTGTTCTTGGATGGTTCTTCCATCTGTGAATAGTGATCTTGCTTATACAGCTATAGATACCCTATGCAGTTCTGAATTAAAACATAGATATGAGGGTAAAAAAACAAAAATTCAAGGGTAAAACGTCTTTAATTTGAACTGGAATAAGCACTAAATTTCGCTTTTAAAAAACTAATCACAAAACACAAATCTGTATTTATTTTCTTATTCACCACTTCTCCTGAATGGAACAAGTTCAGAGAGAGATAAGAAGCCCACAACCAAAACCGCAAGTCTCCTAAAAGGGATGAGGACAGCGGAAAGGGACTCTTCAATTACCCCCCTAGAACAAGGCGCCCATACCTCTGGAAGAAAGCATTCTCAGCAGCAGTGAGGAGGCCCTTCAGGTATCCGCCTTTGAAATGGTTAATTCTGCTGCTGCAAGGCAGCTTCTTTGGTTTGAAGCAGAACCAGGGTTCTCCAGTGTAGAGATCTGTGAAGTTACACAGAGGCAGGCTCCTAGGAAGACACACGTTGCACTCAGTAGTTTCAGAAATTCTTCCTGAACGGAAGAGACTCTTGAAATAGACCCTGTCTGGTTTCTCTTCCTGTAGGTGCTGAAGAACTCTGATCCCTTCGCTGGGGTGGACCAGAGATATGGACACTTTAACTTTGCCTGGCCAGAGCAACGTAAAAAAGACCTTGTAAAACCCATTCTGGTAGTCTACCACTCTGCCCACGGCCCCTGCCTGCAGCTTAGGCGAGTGGATTCTGGCCTGCAGGTAGTCTCCACCATACTTCTTGGGCTTTCTTTGAAAATCCTGTACATGAACCAGCACCTCTAGCTGGCTTCCCACCTTGAAGAAGGCTGCAGAGTTCAAGATGACAAAGTAGCTGGAAGAAGGGTCAGTGCTCTTCAAAAACGGGACTGGGCCCACATCAGGCACCTGCCACTGTAAGGCGGCCAGCAAGGAGTTCTCCTCCATGCGCTCCCGGCTGGACAAAGTCTGGTGCTCATAGCCACAGTAAGGATTCCGGCTAATTCCTGACACCTGGGGGGAAACAAACTGTCCACTACTGTCGATGAACGTGGCTGAAACAGTCTCATGGTCCAAGTACTGGAGAGAAAGACACAAACAACAGAAACCAAAGCTACAATGAATCTCCTTATATTCAACCAGAGAAATCTCTGCTTCAGTTTAAATTTTAATAAAACTACTTGGGATGCCATTGTTTCAAAAACCAGAGCTCACCAGTTTTATAGGGCTATCTTACTGTCACACAGTGAAATCAAGATGAGGAATAAAGTCATAGAGGGATTCCCACACTTTTGTGTGTTTTACCTCCAGGAGCTTGATCAGGTTCCCACAGTAAATATCAGAGAAAAATCTCACGCTTCCAGCAGGATAAGGGAAAAAGGAATCATTTCGAAATATACCAGAGCGTTCTGTTCTTCTCTTGAGGCCTGTCCTCAAGAGAAACTATTCTACCAGAGCCTAACCTACTGGGGTAAGGAACATACCCAACTCCAGCCCATCCTAACCATTCTGTCCAACTTAAGGGGTGTGGGGAGGACTAAGAACCACTTCTGGAATTCACAGCCTCAGAGCACAGGCTCACTAAAGGACTGAGACTTAATCATAGAACTATAAAACTCTTCACCTCCCCAACACCTCACCACCACTAAAAGCCTATTTATCAGTCTTTTTACCCAGTACATCATGTCCAGCTTTCAAAAAAAAATTACAAGACATATGACAAGGCAAAAAACATAGTTTGACAACACAAATCAAGCATCAGAAGCAGACTCAGACATGTCAGAGATGTTGGAATAATCATATCAGGAATTTAAAACAACTATGATTAATATGCTAGGGGCTCTAATGGAAAAAGCAGACAACGCACAAGAACAGATGGGCAATGTAAGGAGAGAGATGAAAATTCCAAGAAAGAATCAAAAAGCAATGCCAGACAGAGCAGAGAGGATTTTTACGGCAGAAATAATACTCTGTATGATATTATAATGATAAACAGATGTCATTATACATTTGTCCAAACTCACAGAATATACAACACCAAGAATGAACCCAAATGTAAACTATGGACCTTGGGTGACTATGATGTGTCAATGTAGGTTCATCCTTTATAAAAAATGTACCATCTCGTAAGTGATGATAATAATGGAGGAGGCTATGCATGTGGGGGCAGGGAACATATGGGAAATCTCTGTAATCTTCCTGTAGCGTAAGCCCTGACTGATGATATTTCTTTTTAGTAATTCAAGTGCCTGACTTCAACTTTGATTGCCAAGGCATCCATTTCAAAGAGGCATCCACTTCAAAGACAGCTATCTCAAAAAAACACACTGCCAGACCCATGACTAGATAAAGAGCCAGGCCACCCCTGCAACCCCTCTACCCCCACCCCCACTCCTTTGTTTTAGAGATCTTGGTTGATTTAGATAACTGACCACTTATACTTATGTATGAGTAAAATGAATGACAACAATTATACAAGGGACAGGAAGAAGAAATTAGGAACATTTTGTTATTATAAGGTACCTGAACTACCCACGAAACAGTATAGTGTTATTTGATAGTAGACTTGGATTTGTTGTAAATGCATATTGCAAACTCTAGGGCAACCACTTTAAAATAAGAAGTATAACTGATATACTAAGAAAGGAGAGAAAATGGAATCTATAAAATGCTCAGTTAAAACCACAAGTCAGAAAAAGAGCAGAAGACAAAAATAGGAACAAAGAACAAGCACAATGAATAGAAAACAGTAGCAAATATGGTAGATACTAATCCAACTATATCAATAATCACTTTGAACATCAATGAGCTATATGCACCAATTAAAATAGAGATTGTCGCAATGGATTAAAAAACAAGACAATTAAATGTTGTCTACAAGAAACCTACTTTAAATGTAAAGACATATACAGATTAAAAATAAATGGAGAAAGATATACCGTTCTAGCACTAATCAAAAGAAAGTGGGAGTAGATACATTAATTTCAGACAGAACAGACTTCAGAACAAGGAAAGTCATCAGAGATAAAGAAGGGCATTATATAATGATAAAGGGGTCAATTCTGCAAGAAGACATAACAGGTATGTACCTAACAACAGAAAGTCAAAATATGTGACAAAAACTGATAGAACTACAAGGAAAAACAGATGAATTCACTATTATAATTGAAGACTTTACCACCCCTCTATCAGAAATGGACAGATCCAGCAAGCAGAAAATCAGTAAGAACATAGTTTATCTCAACAGCACCATCAATCAACTGAATATAATAATGTACATCTATAAACTATTTATCCAATAACAGCAGAATATACATTCTT